>NC_083228.1:48641355-51041355 GCF_032191835.1 Heteronotia binoei | reverse complement strand
GGGGGATGGAGGTATTCTTATAACCCTGAGGGAAGTCCCAGATTTCCAGAAAAAAAATATGAACTGTAGAAAACTCCAAAAACATTAGGGACTATACAAAGAAGCAATGCCACCAAAGGCTTGCAAGATTATTTTGTGAGATCCTGGAGGCCATTTGTCAGTGAATGAGAAGCAGAAGAGACACAGACTAAAAACATTAAACAATAGAAAGAATGGAAGGTACAGCTGTAGAAGAGAAAAAAGAAAAGAAAAAATGGGAAGGGAATAGAAAAAATGGGTGTGGGTGGGAGGGAAGGAGCAGAGCTTACAAGGGGGCAGAAAAGAAGCAGGTTGGTAGGTGGGAGAGAAGCTGCAGACATTTCCTGGAGGAGACAAAAGAGGGAAGTGGACAGGAGATTCCCTCATAAGCACTCATAATTCCTCCATTTATTCATATCTATTTATTAAGCAGAACACTGGAGTAAGAAAATTTGAAAACTATGTAATTATACTGCCTAACATTCCACAACAAGGCATCCAATCTTGGCACCTAACTGTTGTCCTATTTCCTGATGCCTTCTACGGTTCTTCCTTATCACCTTTTAAAGTATTCTTTTTGTTTTCCTTCTTTCTATGCACACTCCTTTTCTATTCTTTCTTTTGTTGCTTATCATATTCCTTCCTCCTCCTTTTTATCCCCCTTTCTTTCACATCTTTCTGCCCTAGCTAGCTTCAAAGTGTGCTAAAAGTAATGGGAGGATAGAGAGGTTGTTGTGTGGAAGTGATGGGACTGGCTATGGGGAGGGCAGAGAACAAAGCTTCAGCTGCCTCCTCTGAAGCTGGGGCAGTAGCTACAGTATGAAGGGAAGTGAATGCCTGAGCTCACAGCTGTGCTCTGTTTTTCATTAGTGGTATATGTTTGCTTGAAATTACTTCATGACAACAACAAACAGTAGTGCGGTGAGTTGTGTTTTATATGTAGAATGTCCTAACATTTTGTGATTGGCCCATGGCAGCCATTTTGTATTGGCGTCTAAAAACTGACCAAAGGCTTAACAATACTGGAGTGTTTGTGTTTGTGGATATTCAAGAGCAACAGTAGTATAGTACCACTGTAAACAGATTTTGTGGCCCAGGTGGATTCACATGTACTCATGTGTCACATGGTTATTGCAATCAATCAGTGAGCAATATATAAGAACATAAGAGAAGCCATGTTGGATCAGGCCAATGGCCCATCCAGTCCAACACTCTGTATCACACAGTGGCCAAAAATTTATATATATATATATATATATATATATATATATATATACACACACACTGTGGCTAATAGCCACTGATGGACCTCTGCTCCATATTTTTATCTAACCCCCTCTTGAAGCTGGCTATGTTTATAGCTGCTGCCACCTCCTGTGGCAGTGAATTCCACATGTTAATCACCCTTTGGGTGAAGAAGTACCTCCTTTTATCCGTTCTAACCCTATGTCAGAACTTGTATCTTTACTGCTGGTTCCCTATAATGTGACCAATGCTGTAATGTATTCTTGCTGTGGCTTAGAGCTGCTTTGTTACTGAACCAAACTGACTCCATGTTGTAACCCTTGCTTGACCCAAAGTGCTTGAATAGTAATTAACCTTGCCCCACTGGTATCCAAAATATTTGGGGCTGTAGAATGAGTTATGTTATGTCTCTGCACATTCTCACACTGGGACCCTTTGAAGCCGAGCAGCATGGCCTTCGGAGTAGGGAGGCACCCTCCCTACTGATAGTGATGGTGAGAAGACAGATGTGCCTGTAACGGTGTGAATTGTGGCTTTGTGAGATGTTCGCTTTACGTGTATAAAATTGTGCTGGTGCTGGCTCTCGCCATCACTGTTATCTTGCCTTTTCCAGTGCTTAGTTCTCTCTAATAAAATCCTAACTTTGTAACCAAGTATGGGATCCGTTTGAAGTTCTTAAGTTCTGACATTATAAACAGTCATGTTTGCCCTAAAAACCTGGCGCTCCTGGCTTGAGGGAGCGAGGGTGCCCTTTGAAATCTGGACCGATCATAAAAACCTCGAAGCCCTCACCGGGCGTCGCAAAATGACTGCAAAACAAATCCGGTGGGCAGGTTTCTTTGCTAAATTTGACTTTGTGCTGAAACACATCCCGGGCTCAAAGAACTTTTTAGCAGACGCCCTCTCTCGCATGCCACAACACGACAGTCTCCGGGAGGAGGTAGTGGACTCATTAATTTCCCCCTCAGCCATCTCGGGGGGGGTCACTACCCGCTCCGGCAGGCAGACCAGCCCTCCGGATTCAGATCTGCTGCCTCGATTCCTCTCAGAATATAACCAGGAGGCCGACCGCCCCCCTAACTTGGTTAAAGCTGAAAACGAGCTCTGGCTGCACAATGACAAAATCTATGTGCCCACTCCCCTCAGAAAGGATGTCTTGGAGCGCTGCCACTCAAGTCGCCTGGCCGGCCACTTTGGCTATGTCAAAACCCTCAACTTACTCACCCGCCAGTTCTGGTGGCCAAAAATTAAAAAAGATGTGTCGGAGTTTGTCCTTTCATGTCCCACCTGCCTCATGGCGAAAAGAAGGGGGGGTAAACCCCCGGGCCACCTGGTTCCCCTCCCTACAGCCACCCGACCGTGGTCGGTAGTCTCCATGGATTTCATTGTCGAACTCCCACCTTCACAGGGCAAAACAGTCCTCCTGGTCGTAGTCGACACATTTTCAAAGCAAGCCCACTTCATCCCGTGCAAGAAACTACCCACGGCCACAAAACTCGCCCAGCTCTTTTTCACCCACATTGTACGCCTGCACTCGTTCCCAGACAAGGTCATTAGCGACCGCGGGACGCAGTTCGTTGCCAACTTCTGGCGGGAGTTCTGCAAACTCGCTGGCATCGAGCAGGGACTAAGCTCTGCCTACCACCCCCAGTCGGACGGACGGACGGAGAGGGTTAACGGTCTTCTGGAACAGTACCTCCGCTGCTTCATTAATTTCCAACAGTCCAACTGGGTGGATCTCCTCCCCTTTGCAGAATATGGCTACAACAATAGCCTCCATAGCTCAACCAAAACCTCCCCTTTTCAAATTATCAATGGTTACGAGGGCAAGCCGTTTCCCACTCTCGCCCTCCCCGCCAGCCCGGCCGAACCCACATCCTGTCAACGATGGTGGGAGAGCCTCCGTGAAGGCTGGAAGGGTATTCAGGAAAACCTGGAGGAAGCGAAAAAAGCCTACAAAAAGCAGTTTGACAAAAAACACTCCCAAGAGTGGGACCTGAAGGTGGGGGATACAGTTTTCCTGTCCACAAAAAACCTTCCCCTTCCCCAGCCCTGTCGTAAACTCGCACTGAAGTTTCTTGGGCCTTTCAAAATAGAAAAGGGTAATAAACAAAGTGACCGTGGAACTCGAATTGCCCAAATCTCTAAGTAAGATCCATCCTGTTTTTCATTGCAGCTTGCTTCGGAAAGCCCTGGTGCTACGTCCTTCCATCCCAGGGCCCCACCGCCCCCTCCGACGACAGTGAGGGGTCAGAGTCACCATGAGGTCCAGGAGATCCTGGACTCCAAAGTCAAAAGGGGGAAACTGTATTATTTGATCAGGTGGAAACACTTCCCCCCGAGCTGTGACGAGTGGGTCGAATCTCAGAACGTAGCCGCTCCGCAACTGCTGAAAAAGTTTCACCTACTGTACCCGCACAAGCCCAAGGCTGGCCCCGCGGGAGGGGGCGCTTAGGGGGGGCAGTATGTCAGAACTTGTATCTTTACTGCTGGTTCCCTATAATGTGACCAATGCTGTAATGTATTCTTGCTGTGGCTTAGAGCTGCTTTGTTACTGAACCAAACTGACTCCATGTTGTAACCCTTGCTTGACCCAAAGTGCTTGAATAGTAATTAACCTTGCCCCACTGGTATCCAAAATATTTGGGGCTGTAGAATGAGTTATGTTATGTCTCTGCACATTCTCACACTGGGACCCTTTGAAGCCGAGCAGCATGGCCTTCGGAGTAGGGAGGCATCCTCTCTACTGATAGTGATGGTGAGAAGACAGATGTGCCTGTAACGGTGTGAATTGTGGCTTTGTGAGATGTTTGCTTTACGTGTATAAAATTGTGCTGGTGCTGGCTCTCGCCATCACTGTTATCTTGCCTTTTCCAGTGCTTAGTTCTCTCTAATAAAATCCTAACTTTGTAACCAAGTATGGGATCCGTTTGAAGTTCTTAAGTTCTGACACCCGACTGCTCAGCAATTTCATTGAATGCCCATGAGTTCTTGTAAACCTCTATCATGTCACCCCGCAGTCGACGTTTCTCCAAGCTAAAGAGCCTCAAGCATTTTAACCTTTCTTCATAGGGAAAGTGTTCCAAACCTTCAATCATTCTAGTTGCCCTTTTCTGGACTTTTCCCAAAGCTATAATATCCTTTTTGAGGTGCAGTGACCAGAATTGTACACAGTATTCCAAATGAGACTGCACCATCAATTTATACAGGGGCATTATGATACTGGCTGATTTGTTTTCAATTCCCTTCCTAATATGTTACGTGGCACACAGAGGCATCACTAGGGTGGGTTGCACCCTGGGGTGTAACTGATTCAAGTCACCCCCCCCCCATTGGGCATCACCCCTTTTGGAGGGCTGCGTCACCCCCTCCACACACAACCCCGCCCACTTCACATGGCCCCTCCCTCATCCACCCTCTGGTCACATGACCAGCCCCCGTAATCCAAGATACCAGTTTTGCAGCATTTAAGTTTCCCCCACTCACCCACACGCTTTTAGCTGAGCCGGCGGCAGTGCGGCCCCGGTTTCAGAATCCCGGCCAGCCCACACACAGCAGCAGCGTTCTAGTCCCAGGGCCAGCCCCTTCCTGTTGGGGGGGGGGGGTCATGGGTCAGTGCCTGGGGCCAATGAGAGTGCTCTGGGGGAGGGCTGATGGCCCCTTGGCCCCGCCCTAGTGACGGCACAAAAAAGTATATTTTTGAAATAATTTTGTTTAATGTTAAAAATTTCAATTACAAGACTGTTCTGTCTTGAAATCAGGAAGTAGGACAAGTAAACAGCTCCAATCCATATAGTCAACAGCTATCAGTAGAAACAAACTTGCCCAGTTGTTATAAGTTTATTATAAGTTATATAGAAATGAGGTACCTGAGTTTAGCTATGGAACCTCATTCAGTGCCACGTAACTTAAGAACTAGTGATAAAGAAAAGTCTCTCTTGAAATATATGTAGAATACATTTACCACACAACTAACCAACCAAATCATACCTCATAGACAGCATTACAAAGCAGAACTTCTATGCTAGAATGAAATTACAGATAGGCATGTGCCCAGGCATATCTTAATTAGAAATATACAACAGCAGTCTTAATATAACATAAAATTGTTAAATATCTTGTACAGCAGGATCATTTCATCTGCTGGAAACTCTTGGAAGTAGCTTCCTACTTTTTCATTAGTGTAACATGAGAATTTACTTCACTTAATGAAAACCAGGTGTGAGTTTCGATGGGCTCCAAAAATCACTTATCCCAGCACCTAAGCACATGCATACATAAATTTTCTACATTATATTAAATTACTTACTTGTTTGCAGGCTAGAAAGATCACAACATCACCTCTCCTTTTGGAGTTATGAATTTCAAAAAGCAGCCTTAAAGCAGACAAGAAATAATCTTTTTGAATGCCAGAGGTATATGCAACTTCTGTCTGGTATTGGCTTCCCACTCTTATGAGAGGCACACTGCCATAATATGCCTGCAGTTTGCTGGACAACTGAAGAGATGTGATTACAATTAGCTTCAGCTCTGGCCTCAATATCAAGACATCTTTAAGGAGTCCAAGCAATATATCTGTGGGGACAGTCCTTTCAAGCACACAATCTATGATGATGATTCCATAACTGCTCAGAAGGGGACTGGACATAACTTCTCTTTGAAGCATGTCATCTGTACTGAACCTGTAACAATGCAAAACAAAGAAATGTTATCGCATAAAACTAAACATTTAGAAGTGACATGGGTTGGGGTAATTGTTATGCCTAGGCTAGACCTCTCCTCCCTCATAAGGACTAGTCTGGTATCTTGGAACAGGGTGACAACAGGCATCCTTATTTCTACATCTCACAAGGTCACTCAGTCTCTAGGCTTTTCCCTGGTCTGCAAATAGGTCCTACAGTCACATGGAATTTGTGCCATCAAACATTGACCAGAAGCTTATCTGGGAAAAGTGATCCTAAAGATGCAAGGATCTGGTTTCTGGCAGTTCCCTTTCCCCTTTAATCCATCAATGCCAAAGATTGCTGTCTCAGAAAAGGCAGAAAATTAACTAACTCCCTACCTTACCTCACCTTTTCTTACCTGGTTGATATCCTAAGTAAATACCTAGTAAAAACCATTTTAATCCCACAAGTGTCTGTTTGAAAGTTGTCTTGTTCTGTCTATTAGAGGTCATAAAACACAATAGATATTTTCATATGAATGTTGCGTTACATTTGCAATTGCTGAGAAAGTTAGGAAACTTCCTGGTTCAGACACAGGCCCGTAGCCACAGGGGGGCCTGTGGGGGCCTTGACTTCCAGGCAAGGCCCCCTGACTTCCAGGAGGCAGCCTGCTGTCTGTCTGTCTCTCTCTGCCATGGCTGAGCCATTAAAGCAGCAGCAGCAGCTGAAACTAGGAGAGCTGAGAGGGGCACAGTGCACTGCAGCAGCAAAAACAGCAGGTGGAGAGGAGGAGGCAGAGCAGTGGGAAGTGGAGGAAGCCGTGTGGAGTGGGCCAGGGAGGGGGGAACGGAAGGAGCTGCTGGCTGCAAAGTGTTGAGGTGGGAGAAAGGGAGGTGGAAGTCCAGAGCAAGGAGGACACAGTTGGGGATACTCCTCTCCCACAGAGGTAGTTCAGAGAGATAGGCAGGAAAACGAAGGGAGAATCCCAATGGATGCAGGAAGATCAGGATGAAGTCTGAGGCTTCTGCAGGGGTGCAGTGTGAACTAAGTGTGCCCTCTGGTGGACTCATCACCAAGGAGGAAGAGATGACCTTTGCTCAGCAACTCACCAGCCACGGATTGTTGGACAGCCTTCCTTTAGTATCACTAGTGCCAGCCAACCTTGACACAGCCACATATTAGTGAAATCACATATTACCATTTAGTGGCTATCAATGTAGGTAGAAGTATGCACAGAAGCAATCTTTAGTAGATTATGTTTGCTGTTGCTGAGATTATATCCTTATTTATAACATTCAAAATAGTTATGTATTTTTTATTCATTATTTTAAATAACATACCCTTGTGTTCCAAGAGGAGGGAAACATATCCAAAAAGGAAACAAAATTATCTAAAACAAAACTCTCTCAAATATGTTAGATATGAACTTGCTTCATATCATAAGCTGTCATGTAGCAGACAAGGGATTTTTATCCAAACTGATAACCCTTTATAAAGAAGAAATGGTGGGCAGGATGTGTGGTTAGAAGGAGGCCAGATATACTGCAGAAATGGTGATTACATAACCATTTGAGTGTGTGCATGTACACTCTTCATGCACACATTGCATCCTCCTAAAGGACCATCACTGGTGAGTGGGTGTGCAATGTCTAAGTATGACCTTCAACTAGAGTTGCCAGCCAAATGCTGGAAACTGTTGGGAGGTGTGACCCTGGACGTAATGTCATTGCATCAGTACAGCATGCTAGTATTTCCCTAAGACGGGGTCTTTAGCCACTGGGACACGGACAAGTACCAGTCCATGGCCTGCTGGCAACGTGGCCATGGAACAAGGGAGAGGCAGAAGAAAGAGGCAGCGTGGCCTCGGGCAGCGGTCTTTAAATGGGAGGGGAAGGCAGATTGGCCTTCTGCCACCTAGCAGGGAGGTGGCAAAAGCAGCCCCAGACTTCCCCCCCATTTAAAGACCCCCATGGGGGGCCAGGCCCAGGCACGGGCAGGGTGGCAGCCTGGGGCGCCAAAACCTCCAGCACTGCCTGCCCATTGGTCCATGGAAGAAAAATTGTCTTCCATGAAACCGGTTCCTGGTGCCAAAAAGGTTGGGAACCACTGCCCTAAGAGATCTGTATATGCCTCTATTGGCAACTGTAGAGTATGATATTGATCAAATTTGAGTGTGATGTTAAAGTTTCATGGAATCCTGGGAATTTGTATATTGAAGCAAGTATGTGTTACACCCATACTGTAATCATTAGAGGGACTAAATATAAATGCACCAACCTCAAGATTGTTTCATTGTTACAGCAATTATCGTAAGGAACCACATAACCCACTTCATGGCCAATATTGACATCCATTTCATCAGCAACTCTCAGTGCCAAACACACCGCGGCATGCTTACACGTTTGTGTACAAACAATTGCTCCATGTTGAAAATGGGCAGCAAGAGAATATTCAGCACACCACTGAGGTACCTTGAAAGTTTAAAAAGAGAGAGAAAATGAACCAGTCTACAAAATAAACACATGCTGGGGTGGGGGGTGGCTTATATGTTTTTATTATAAGAGAAGTCCCAAGTGCTCCTATGTTACTTGCTAGCTGTCTGGCTACAAGCAACTGAAAAGTTCAATAAGAGGAAATTATCTTCCTGGATAAATGTCAAGACCCGGAGTCAGTTAAGTGGTCAAACATGAAGTGAAAGACAGTTCTGGGAGTTTCTTGTTCTGTGCTAGATTAGTTGGAGTACATTAGAGAAGTGACAGGAATTGCCTCTGGGGAGAAGAGGACATCAGCACTCTTGTTCTTGAGCTTTCTGTTGTATGCTTGCTTGGTTTAATAGTGTTATGTTACAGCAACTTCCAGTCAGGGCTACGCTGTCTGCCTGTACTTCCTACAGAGCTAGTCTATGACCCTATGAAGATTTTTAGTGCACTCAAAAGAAATAACCATATGCAAGGAAGAAATTAGCAGCCAAAAATTTTTTATTTAAAGCATAACAACTATTTGTACTTATCATGGTAACTATAGTACTTGTAGCAGAATTCCATAGTTGTTTTAAGTAGGGTTGGGCATGAACTGGAAAAACACAGTTTGTTTTGTGGTGCAGCCCATTTGCAAACCATGGACCATCATGAATTTTTAGTCACCTCACAAACTGGTTTGGTTTGTGATGTTCAAGAGGCAATAGAACACCTTCCCCACACATGCTAGAGGCACCAAACTTGCAGACACCAAATTGTCATTTCCCCAGAAAGCACTTTCCCGGGGGGGGGCATCTTCTTTGGGGGGCTATAACTGAGACCCTGTAAATTCCAATCCAATAGTAACCTTTAACCTTTAATGACATACACCAATTTAACAAGCAACCAACGACTAGCAAGAGAACAGTAATCAAGATTAATTATGGGTACAGTCTTCACCAAACTTGGAGGGCATGTAGAGGAGAGTCAGCTGGAGATCAGCTGTGAGTTTGGTGTCTCTAGCTTGCACAAGAGCCATTCTATACAATCCTGAACCTCTTGAACCTGCACCTGTAAAAATGACTGCTGTGGTCATTTTGACAGATGTAGGTTCATGAGTATATTAAATGGATCCTCTAAAATCTAGAGAAACACTTTGGAGGTCATGAAAAGGAGCATCTGCTGTAAATTTTGTGTCTCTAGCTTGCGCAGGACCCATTCTCTACACTCCTGAACCTGCACCTATCAAAATAACTGAGGTTCAGAAGTGTAATAGAACAGATTCTGTGCAAAGTTAGAGACATCAATATTACTACTACTGAGTCACAGGGGACCTGCCACTACATGCTCTCCAGCTGTTGCTTTGAAGTTCTGTGGACATACTGACTAAGCGGAGACAGTCTGGCTGGAAAGCTCATCTTAAATGGGAACCCTATCTGTCTGCTTCATCCTCACTCCCCCTCTCCCCCACACCTGCAAAGTAATTGGCAGTCTGCAATTAGGAAAAAATTATTACTTGTCATCAGTTTTTAATGTTTAAATATTTCTGAGACGTACTTTAAGTATGTTTTTTACTGTGACTGTTTTAATAATGTTATAAATCGCCCAGAGCCCTCCAATAGCCGGGATTGGGTGTTCCATAAATTTAAATAACAACAATATGTATCTTCTTTCAAAGCGTCATGAACCTCCATGAACAGCTTGAAAGTTTGTGGAAAGTTTGTGCAGATTGACCTGCCACAGACTTGACTTCATGAAGCACAAACTGCCCAAAATTTGTCATGAACTTTAGTTCATGAGCTGATTTAGTTCTAAGATCTTGTAGTTTGTAACTAGCATAGAGGTTTAAGAACGACACATGTAGCCTGAGAAATAAGGATGAGGAAACCCACACATTAGTTCCTCTCCAAGGTGCATTTAACACAAAATGAGTTTATATACCATCATATCCTATCAGGTGATGACATAAATTCATCTATTATTACCCTTCCTTGCTTTCTGTCTCATTTGATCCCAACATATTATGTACAGAACTGTTGCTTGGTTTGTTTTCCCAGAAAAGTTTTTTTTCTGTCACAGAGCCAAGTCTGACCTAACAGTATAGAAAAAAAATGGGTAGTGCATTAAAAGTCCAAAAAACTATGCTTATTGATGTGTAGAATGTAGTTATGGGAATGTAACAAGCACTCATGGGAGAGTATTTATAAAATGAACTATGATTACTGTTAGACCCCAATCTCCACTAGTGCCATTTTGTGAGGGCTGTTTTCCAGTTTTAAAACATTCATTACTTCATGAAGAAATGCTCATCCAGCCATGCTTCTTTTTAATAGAGGCAGCTCACAGTTTCACCATCACTTCTTAAAACCAGAGGGAGTGCTATTACCCATGTTTAGTGGACACTACAGCAACTCAACTTTCTCCAGGAACTGTGTGTTCCAAATCTACCACAACACACACCTCTGCACAGTTTGAGAAGAGGCTATCTGTTTGTTTGCAGAATAGATCCCTCCAGCCTATATGAGGTTTAGGTAATGCTCATGCTAAATATAATGCTGCTACCAACTTACACAAGTATTGTACTATGGATAAAACATAGTTGGAGAATGCCGTAGAGGATGATGTGTAAGGTCCTTAAATGTGGAAGATCTCCTCAGATTTTACATACTTAAAATTCCTTCCCAATTCTATGAGCTTTGACAGAGAAAAGCGGCACATCATAGAACTGATGTGAATGACATGTCAGTTTTGTAGTGTTGAACTAACAGTGGCCTATTATGCATGGATTTTTACCTCACTTTTCCCATGCATGTCCATCAGGTTTTGTTGTTCGTTCTACGTTTCTTTTCCTCCCTTTAGCATTCAGTTCACTTTCCGTTCGCTGTTCCCTTGGGTTTTATGAGTTTGCTTTTGTTTGGCCTTGCTTTGCTTCCAAGCCAAAGGTAAGTCAAAAGTATACAGATTGCCTTAGATTTCTCCACACACACATCCTGTCCCCAACCCTTGTGGGCCACTTCCCTACCTACATTTTAATTTTTTCCCAAGTGGTATGAGTCTACTGGTAGGAGACCATCATTAGTCTCATGCCACTTGTAAAAAAATGACTCTCCACTGGGCTGCCCTCTCCTGCTGCCCAGTTTGAACTGTGCTTGCCGGGAGCAACTGGCTCCTCACACACACCGTGACCCTGGCTGGGTTGTCCTGGACTGTTTCAAATGGGTGGCAGGAGGAGACAGTGCTGAGCTGCACCTGCTGGAAGTCATCCGCTCCCCCCACAAACAGCAAGCCAGCTGGGCTGCCCTCTTGTGCCACCCAGTTAGTGCACAGTCTGGTGTATTTATTCTGGATTGCAGAATAAATACATCAAAGAAAAAGAATGGTGCATACTGCAGGCACAGAATCTAAAGTCAAACTTAAAGGCTTGACTGCTTGGATTTTCTGCAGTAAGCTGTGTGCAAATAACAGGCCCCTGCCTCCTATCCTCCATGGAACATAGTGGTGATATGTAAAGCACTTCTACAGAGTAGGCCTTCTGAAGGCCCTAGAAGATAGAAGATGAAGAAGATATTGGATTTATATCCCGCCCTCCACTCCAAAGAGTCTCAGAGCGGCTCACAATCTCCTTTACCTTCCTCCCCCACAACAGACACCCTGTGAGGTGGGTGGGGCTGGAGAGGGCTCTCACAGCAGCTGCCCTTTCAAGGACAACCTCTGCCAGAGCTATGGCTGACCCAAGGCCATTCCAGCAGCTGCAAGTGGAGGAGTGGGGAATCAAACCCGGTTCTCCCAGATAAGAGTCCGCACACTTAACCACTACACCAAACTGGCTCTAGGCCCTAGCCTACAGATATCTACAAGTGGAATGTTTTCTTACTATAGGCAAGTGAAATATTTTTCATTTTATAGTCCGGAGCAGGCCTCAGTTTGGGCTGGAGCAGCCTGGACCACCGCTCCGGAAGCTCTGGTGGCCCCTGAACACCCACATCCTCCTTGCCTATGCCCACCTCCCCCTCTGCATAGAAGGCTGGTGAAGGAGGGAAGGAGAGCAGCCAGCCATCAGCAGCAGCAGCCTGCAGCTTCAATGCCATTAAAAGCTCTAGCGAAGAAAATACCCTTATACTGCTTTCTGAAGAGTTCTAATGACAGTGTCTCCCTCATGCTCAGGGAACTTATTTTACAAGGGAAAAGTCACTAATGGAAAAGACTGGACTGTAGTAAATTCCAAGTGGGCAACCTTATTGGGGGGACAATTTAGCAGGTGGCAATTTAGAAGGTGCTGGACTTTAATCAATGCACAGAGACATATGGGAAGAGGTTAAATCAGTGTTGATCAGTTTAAGGCTTAAATGCAGTAGGCTACTATTGAGCCAAGCAGAATCTGTATATCATTCCCTATCTGATGATGTTTCACAGGTTACCAGCCAATTACAAGGTTAAATTCAAAGTGTTAGCTATCACCTGCAAAGTCCTTAAAGGCACTATACCCATATACATGCAGGTCTGCCTCTCCTGCTATGTTCTGCCACAACAGCTCCACTCATCTAAACATAGTCTTCTGAAGATGCCACCCTGCAAACAGTTTAATTGGCAATTCCCGATCTGCATACATTCTTTGTGGTGGCTCCTACATTGTTGAATAGTCTGTCTGAGGCTATTAGGAAAGTCCTAACACTTCTAGAAACTTGCAAAATAGAATTCAGGAGGATATTTTTTAAAAAGAAAGAACAAAGCTGCAGTGTAATGGGTCAGTTCAGGAGGTAACTTTTATTAGTAATAAAGTCTTTTCCACAACGATTGTTTTATTGCCTTTAACAGATATGATTATATGTGTCATTCTATAATCCCAGCCCAACCACCTTATGTTTACTAGGAATCTTTGCCATCTTGGATTTAGATGTTATCTTATCTTGTAACCTGCTTATAGATCACCTGAGGTTATCATATTTTATAATATGTCTGCTGATCTACTGAAAAGCTTTTAACGTAATCTGCCTTGGGTTCAATGAGAATGGAAGGCATAATAACAATAATAGCAACAACAATTTTACATTGAAATAACCAGGGCTTTTTTTGTAGCAGGAACTCCTTTGCATATTAAGCCACACACCCCTGATGTAGCCACTCTTCCAAGAGTTAAGCAGGGGTGTCAAACATGCAGTTTGGGGGCCAAATCAGGACCCCAGAGAGTTGCTATCAGGCCCCAGAGCAACTAGCTGTCATCTGCTTGCTTCTCCCTCTCTCTTGATTCCCTCTGCATAACAGCTTGCTTTGCAAGGCTTGCTCAATTGCACAGGAGCAACAGAGCAAAAACTATTTTCTCCATTGGCTGAGGCTCCTCCCTTGGGGAGGAAGGGTGGGGAGGAATAGCTTGTTTTGCCAGGCTCTCTCAATTGCACAGCAGAGCTACTGAGCCAAACTTCTCTTCCTTCTATTGGCTGAAGCTTCTCCCCCGCCCCCCAGTCCCTTGGGGGAAGGAAGGAAAGAACCAAAGCTTCCTTTGCCCAGTTCCCTGGATCCCAATATATATATATTTGTGTTTGTGTTCTTTATAAAATTTATATCTCTGCTATCTAATCTTAAATAGGTACACACATGGCCTGGCCTGACATAGCTTGGCCCAACCCAACATGGCCCCACCCAACAAGATTTATGTCAGATCTGGCCCTCATAACAAATAAGTTTGACACCCCTGGTTTACAGGGCTCTTAGTACAAGGCCTACTGTAAAGTTCAGGAGGATTGGCTACATCAGGGATGTGTGGCCTAATATGCAAAGGAGTTCTGGTACAAAAAAAGTCCTGCAAATAACTGAATACCAGTTGCTGTCAACTGGGCAGCTGTTCAGTTTGAACTATTAAAAAAATAGTTTGTCTAGAGTCTCTAAACACAATTCTATCCACACATAGTGTGAAGTTGCACACACATTTTTTTGGGTCAGACTTATTAGTTTGTGCCAGAAAATATGTAGGTACTTTTGGACTCAGAACGAACAACATTCTTTACATTTTTTTCAAGTTTTACAGCACTTAAGTTTAGCTTGAGGTTCTTGTTAATTGCTTTTTGCATATTACAAGCAATTCATTAATTGAAGCTCCACGGTTCTCAAACATATAAAAATTAGGTTTTTTCTTAGTCTTTAGACAGATTTTCTGCTGGTACCAAGGAAGACTGCAGGGCTGAAAGTTTTAAAAGATTATTACTTTTATTACAACTATGATAAATTAAAACACAGCTTTCAGCAAGTGACAGCACATTTACATTTTCAAAGTTCATCCAGAATGCCACCTGGGTTGTTATGAAGCAGTAAGTAATCACAAAATACCATTCTGAGAAATCAAGTAACATGCTGAGCATAACCATCCCCACCTAAAACTGTAATGTGTAAACTCATGCCCAAGCTAGACTTAAGGTGGTAACTATTTGGGATACCCTAATTCTTTCACAGCTAGCCATGGAACATGGAGACCTTTCTGCTCAGTCATCAACCGATAAACTAATCTACTTCACCGACCTGTTGTAAGCACTCAATGGAGGTGGGGAAATTGTACAATGCCCAAGCTCCAAAGAAGAAGATGATTATGATATTGGATTTATATCCCACCCTATACTCTGAATCTCAGTCACAGTGCGGTCACAATCTCCTTTACCACCACCACCCCCAACAGACACCCTGTGAGGTAAGTGCGGCTGAGGGAGCTCTTACAGTGGCTGCCCTATCAAAGACAACTCCTATGAGAGCTATAGCTGACCCAAGGCCATTCCAGCAGCTGCCCTGAGCCACTTGGTGGGAAGGGCGGGATATAAATCATAAATAAACTAAACTAAAAACTAAACAAATGGAGGAGTGGGGAATCAAACCCAGTTCTCCCAGATAAGAGTCCACATGCTTAACAACTACACCAAACTGGTAAAATAATGTAACATAACTAAATGCCTAATAATAGTAGTTACATTAGCACAGCTGAGAGATTAAGTGAAGATAGGTGCAATCAGTGCCTTTTTAAAGAAGTCAGAGCTGCCTAAGAAACCTGATCCCTGCTTATTTTTGCACCACCCCAATTGACAGGCAGCTTGTGTACTCTTTGCAGATTCCTGAAGAAAAGGATGGAAACACAGCATAGTCCTCATATCAGGTACAACTTGTGGGAGAGGAGGAAATGCCAAGCACTCTGGAGTCCGTGACAGAGGGGCTCTTAGCCAGATTCTGACACTAGAGTTCTCTGAGGACCAGTTTCAAAGACAGTTTCAAAGACAGGGCATTTGCCAAACTTCAAGACTGCCAAGGGATCCTCTAGTCACTCAAAAATGGTGCCATTCTCACTATGCGCGGCACACCCAGTGAGATCAGAGACAGCATAAGAGAAATCTCATTTCACACACTTGTCACAAACTACAGAGTTAGTCTGGTGTAGTGGTTAAATGTGCGGGCTTTTATCTGGGAGAACTGGGTTTGATTCCCCCACTCCTCCACTTGCAGCTGCTAGAATGGTCTTGGGTTAGCCATAGCTATCGCAGGAGTTGTCATTGAAATGGCAGCTGCTTGTGAGAGTCCTCTCAGCTCCACCCACCTCATAGGGTGTTTGTTGCGGGGGGAGAAGATATAGGAGATTGTAAACCACTTTGAGTCTCTGATTCAGAGAGAAGGGCGAGGTATAAACCTGCAGTCTTCTTCTTTTCCAGAAGTCCAACTTTGCTGAAGGATGCCAAAATCCTAGAACCATCACTGAGTTTTCCTGCAGCTTAGTCGTATGAGGACTGTGATTCCACAGAATGTGATAAAATAATCCCGGTACTAGCTGATGTCTATAAACACCCTGCAATAAACCACCTCTGCTCTGGGATGAACATGAAGAAAGAGATAGGCAGGGGAGGAGAAAAGCACATTACTTACAGGACACCATATTTTATTTATTTATTTAATTTGATTTATATCCTGCCCTCCCCACTGAAGCAGGCTCAGGGCGGCTCATAGTATAAAACCACAACAATTTAAATCAATACATATTATAAAAATTACATAGTAGGGAAGCAATGCCTACCTAGCCTGAGTTCCTGCAGTTGAATATTCAGTAGTGTATGAACCCTCCTGTTCCTTTGCTCAAACGTGGGAGAAGATAACATGATTGTGCTATTCTTGAATTGTTTTCAGTACAGCCTTCATTACTCAGCTTCTTTACAGTTCCCTCCCTTTTACTGTGTGGTATATGGATATGCCAGTGCCATGGCAGAGGCTGCTGCCACCCTGGCCAGGCAGGGAGTCAAGGGGATAAAACACCTAATGTCAGACACTCTGGGGACAAATTTCCCAGAACGCCCTTAGGGCACAGTGCCTCAAACTCAATGGAAAGGTATTTGCAGGTAGGGAGGAGCCATTTTGATCTGCAGTAGAAGAGCCGGATTCAAGTCCAGTAGAACCTTAAAGATAGGCTTGCCAATCCCCAGGTCCCAGCGGAGGTTCTTCTGCTTTCCCAGGCTCCTTCCCGCAGTCAGCTGGCCGGTGGGGGGAAGCCCCGCCCCCAGAGGACCATGTGCCTTCCCACCTCTGGAGGCTTCCGTCTCCGATTGAAAGGCTTCCTCTTGGGATGGTGTGTCTGTGTTACTTTGAAGAAGTTGGCAGCAACTCCTGAGTAGAGAGGCCAATCCCTGGCTTCAGAGTCCCAAGAAACATGAGGGGGGGCAGGGAGGGAGACGTCTGCTGAGCACTTCATTATTCCCTATGTAGAGATTGATTCTCATAGGGTATAATGGGGAATTGATCTGGAGGTTTTGGGGGCTCTGGGGAGCTGTTTTTTGAGGTAGGGCACCAAATTTTCAGTATAGTATCTAGTGCCTCTCCCCAAAGGATCCCCCAAGTTTCAAAACGATTGGACCAGGGGGTCCAATTCTATGGGCCCCAAAAGAAGGTGCCCCATATCCTTCATTATTTCCTATGGAAGGAAGACATTCAAAAAGGTGTGCTGTCCCTTTAAATGTGATGGCCAGAACTCCCTTGGAGTTCAATTATGCTTGTCACACCCTTGTTCCTGGCTCTGCCCCAATGTCTCCTGGCTCCACCCCCAAAGTCTCCTGGCTCCACCCCCAAAGTCCCCCGATATCTCTTGAATTGGACTTGGCAACCCTACTTAAAGATGAACAAAATTCCCCGGGCATAAACTTTCAAGAATCAAAGTTCTTTTATTTCTACTTGCATCTGACAGAGGGAGTTTTGACTCTTGCAGGCTTATACTCAGGGGTCGTTTTGTAGAAATATAGGTAGTGGAGCTCATCCAGGGATTGTTATGCAGCTGCACCTACTATTCAATGGACAAGGTAGGTAGGTGGGAGGGGAGGAGGGGGAACCCTCAGAAAGGTTCAGGAGCTGTGCTCCTGTGAGCTGCTGCTGAATTCAAGGCCTGCTTATACTTGGGCATTTTGTTGGTCTAAGGTGCCACTGGACTAGGATCTAGCATCTACACTGGAAAGAATATCAGAGCTGCAAAGAGGGAGACAGATGGTCTTCCTGCTGCCCATGATGGTCCTTTGGCCTCCTGTCTGGCAGTGATCCAGCCTGAACCCATGTAGCACAGAAAATGAATAAATGGAACAGAACGAATGTTGTGAATGTCAGATGCATCTCTGTAGAATCTTTCCCTATGTGTCAATATTAACATTGCAAGTCTGGCAGACCATGCACCAGAATAAGGAAGTAAAATGGTTATTTACTAATGCCATTGGTATTTTAATTTTGGTTTTTTAAAATCCCATGATTAAAAAAACAACAACATACAAACCCTAGTGGACAACTTTGTGCACAAAATATGGCAATTTGAGCAGGGAGATACCTTGAAGGCAATAGGCAGGAAGACTGAGAAGCTTTTCTCTCTTTGTGCAAGTCTAACATGGTTATTCTAAGCAGGTCTACTCAGGTCTATTCAATGGGGCTTATTTCCCTGAAAGTTTTCTTTGGATTGCATTGCAAATGGACCTGGATATCTTGCTCCAAACTGAGGGTAGAGATTCACTAACCCACAGCATTGCTTCCACAATCCTACTCTAGACAGGTGCAGCAGTTGGAGGGACTGGTTCCATGGGGGTGCCCCTCTCTTCAATGAGGGGTAAACAGAGAGCTAGTAGAAGTAATACAGTTGCTGCACCATCTAGCCATATTATATTGTGCCTAACAGCTAGATGGAAGTGCTGTCTGCCCTTTTAATATATGATCACTAATACTTACTTCAATAAATCAAAGACTGTAATCCTTTTTCTGCAGTTATATTTAAATTGATTCTTGTGCCTAATATATAGGTACCAAGTTATCCTGCTGAGATCAATGGAATTTATGTGTGTATAACTCCAGCTGAGAGTTGCAATGTAGGGGTACCTACATGCATAAACTTCAGAAAGTGAGAATCTGTTAGAAAATTTTTGAAAGTTTTTGAAAGTTCAAGGTTCATCTCAGCTGTATAAGCTGCAAAGTCATGGGGCAGGTTTACTAGGTCCTGCCTTTTGAACAGGGTCTCTTTTTTGTCTCTTCCAGTTCAACAATTTATTTTGATATGGCTTACATCAGAGAAGTTCCTGATATACTGTGCTCTTAATTTATAGTGTAGTCTTATAAGATTTTAAAAACCATGACATTTTAAACTTTAAAAAATGGGATTTTAGTTTTGTTTGACCTTAAAACCATAACTGTATGACTTTAAAATGTCATTTTCCCATTAATTTCCAATTTCATTTTCCTATTATCATATATCTAATTCTTAACCTGGACGCCATGTAGATCAAAAACACCAAGAACAGGGTCAGGTACACATAAGGTATATTTCTCTATAGACCTGAGAATTATTCAAATTGGAACGATAATGATTAAATTATTAAACTAGTTTGGTGTAGTGGTTAACAGCAGCAGACTGTCATCTGGAGAACTGAGTTTGATTCCCTACTCTTCCACATGTAGTTGCTGGGTGACCTTGGGTCAGTCACAGTTCTCTCAGAACTGTTTTCTCAAGAGTAGCTCTTACAGAGCTCTCTTGATCCCACCTACCTCACAGGGTGTCTGTTGCGGAGAGAGGAAGGTAAGGCGATTGTAAGCTGGTCTGAGACTCCAAGTGAAGGATGGATGGAAGTATAAATCCAGTCTTCTCCTACTTCTCTTTTTCATAAAGGATAGATCTATTTGGGGCTTCTAGCCATGGTGACTGAGGGGAACCCCCATGTTCAGAGGCACTAAGCCTCTGAATCCCAGAGCTATGAGGCAACATCAGGGGAAGGACTTAGCTTCTATGCGCTGTTGTTGGATGTCCAAAGGAACTGGTTAGTCACTGTATGAGACAGGATGCTAGACTCGAAGGACCACTGGTCTGATTCAGAAGGGCTTTTCTCATGTTCTTATGACACCCTCAAGGATGCAGAAAAATATCAGTAAAAACCCCCCACCCTAACATTTTAACAAAACTATCAAGATCTTGTGGTGCTACATCAGGTCTGTGTGGGAGAGAAGGAGCTGATGCCGCAGGTGCCGGCAAGGCAGCAGCCAGGCACACAGATGGGCAGACTCTGTTGACCTTGCTACTGGCATTGCAGGTGAGAGGGTGAACAATGGGATCCAGTGCTGCAGGCACTAGCAGGAGCTGCCGCAGCTGCCCCCACCTTTCCATGAGTCAGGCAAGCAGAGGGAGCAACTGTGCAAGTGAGAGGGCGGGGAGTGGGACCTGCTGCTGCTTCTCTGCCACTGCTGCATGAACCAAACAAACAGAGGTGGGCTGGCCAGCAAGAGGCCAGCTAAGCAAATGAAAGGGTGAAAGGATGGGATTCCTCCTCCTTGCAAACCTTGCAGGTGCCCCACTTGTATAGTAACATTAAGTAATAATGTATTATTTGGGAAAATACAAAGTTGGGCCCTAGCTCCATGTAATAATATCTGGGCTTTTTTCCTTTTGAGTTATCCAAAGCCCCATGGCAAATGACTTTTAAAATCCATCAAAATTCTGAATACAGTTTTTGATGCAGCATCATGTTCAAAGACAAAAGTCAAATCCTTACTGGGTGCACATGCTGTAAGCATGCTGTAAGCCACTCTCTACTTTTGAACAACCTTCATCCTAAAGCAGTGTGAATGTGACATGAAATTAAACACCAGCACAAGTAATAACCACTTTGCCTGGAGTTAATATTGAATCAATGAAACTTGAGGTATTCAGTACTCTCATCATCAAATGATTTTGAGCAGATCTCCATAGGCACATAATTCCAATCAAGAAAAATTTACACAATGAGTAACATAAAAAATTAAAGCATCATAATCCTAAAAATTTAGCTAGAAAATTCATACCATATATTGTTTATATAATAAATTAGGGCAACAATATCAAATTCCAAACATTTCATTCCTTAAACTTTGCAACTTAAGTTTTGGAGCACTGAGCTTCACAAGCTGACACCAAGTCGGACAAGTTTTCCAAAAACCCAAGGGTTACTACTAGGTAACTACACTATATGTACGCAATTATATGGTACTAGGAAACTACATATATGTAATTATATGCTATATGTAATAAGCTATTATAGTCCAAAATGAACATTATGATTATTTAAACTAGTATGAAAATAAAAGTGATTTGAGCCTGATAGAAGGACCCCTGAATTTGTAAAAATATATAAGAAAACAGTAGTAATTAAATTATAACATTACTGTCATTTTGGTGATCCCTCTTGAAACTATAACAGTACGAATGCGACAATCTGACATTTAATTCCGGTTCATAACATATTGAAATTCTCTGCATCAAACACCCACCTGGGAGCTCTTGCCTGTTTTGGCATCTCCTGAAACAATCACAATCTGATGATGATGCAGACTTTCCATGAAAGCATATTTCATTTGCCAGATAGGAAGTTCCTCTCTTTCTTTGAGAAACTTGTAATAACGGGAAGAGAATGGCAATCTGTCAAAAGGATTAATCTCTAAATCTTCTGCACATCTCCCTATCCTTTCCTCTTCCATCTCCTCCACATCGGTAGAATCAAATAATTCTGAAGAGCACAGCTTCTCAGAGGAAAAGGATAAACAGTCCATTTCTCTCCTTCATGTATTATTTCCAGCAATGAAGCACTAGTGCTGGAACTTTAATGAAGACATTTACACCGATAAATCACTAAAGTCTTGGAAACCTAGGGACAAAAAATAAATCCACAATCATCTGGTCCAGATAGAGAACTCACCAAACTTTCAGGTCAAAAGTTTAACAAAGTTTCAGTCTTCAGGCTCTTTGTTTTCTTTGTTTTCTCCTTGTCACCTCTGAAGGCCTTGAGGATGATTGGTCAGAAAATACATTTGAGAAAAGTTTACACACCCACCATTAAAATGAGTCACCCAAGAAGAAACAGTTCAGCAGAAACTGATTACTTTCTGCATATTAAATTAATGGACTGTTGCTTCAAATCAAACCATTAATAATGTGTTGGTTGAGTGTTTCCCCCCCCCTCCCCACGCTGTAGTCTCCCTCTCCAGTCAGGAAAGTGATTAAGGACTCTGCTGAGTCTCCCCTTTGTCACACTTGTCTGCATCCTGATTCATTGTGAATAGAAGGCTATGGGGTGAGATTATTGTGGTTGATTGTAAAGAGGGTCACATGGTTGCTTAATACCATCACAATAGATTGTACCACTGAATGTGGAGTGCAAAACTGGCAGGGCTTTGTCCAGTAGCCAGAAAAAGTCTCATTAGTGGACATTAAGCCAAGCATTCAAAACATTGCATTTCATAGAATTTGCATTTTTCTGGGGCATTTTAAGGGGGGGTTTGCTTATTGCTTAAAATATATTGTTCATGATGAATAATCTACACTGTCGGATTATAAAGCTAGATGTTCTCCCCTGAATCAATTCAAGAACCTTAAGGTACAGGGACACTGGAATCCCCAGATGGCTCAATTTCAGGATCAGGATGCTGCTATAATCCTAACATTTGTAGTTGACTGGCCCAGACTAGAATGTGACCAGTAAAGGTTGTATTATTTGCATTTTACTTATTTTGTTTATAACCCATTCTCCCCCCAGCGGCTATTCAAAGCATTTTACATAATTCTCTTCTCCTCCGCCTGATCCTCACAACAACCCTGTGAGGTTGTAAACTGAGACTATGACTGCCTAAGATTTGTTATGTTATAGTCTGCTTTCCTCACTTGAACTCAAAGTTACACAGACTCAAACAAGCTTTGCTGGCACTGTTGGGACTTGAACTTGAATCAGTGCAAGTATGCATTCTGGAGAAAAAAGGGGCTTGCATATTTTTAATACTTCTGCTTGTGCTACTCAGTGCTGAACTGAGAACAGGAACCCAGCACCTAGTGAGCCTTCCAATTTAACAACTAATGTACTGCTGGCGGTGGCATTGGAAGGTTTCATAGTGGCATTTGTCTCTCGTCCTTTGAATTTCACAATTCAGGGTAAAAGTGTTATTTCTGCAACAAGAAAAGCTGAATGCTACAATTGGTACAAACTAAGACAACATGTGCAAATTTGTCTAATCTGTATAAAACAAAATGCTGTTCTTGCTTTCCAGGGCTGCTGGGTTCTGAAGCATTATCCCCTAGTCATGTGATTCAGGCTGAGGTGATGCTAATAATCATCCCAATAGCCATTCCAGATAGGTAGCTGTGTTAGTCTGTAGCGGCAAAATAAAACAGAAGCCCAATGACATTTTGAAGACTAATAATTTATTTCTGCACAACTGCAAAAACTTATGTTGGAAAAAATGTTTAAGGTGCCACTGAACCCCCGTCTGATCCCAATAGTCATTCCCTGTCAATCATTTTAGCATCAACACATTCTGGTTTCTGCAATATTACTAGGGAATACCAGCGCATTTCAAACCATTTCAAATCTGCTTTGAGTCTCTGCAAGAAAGGTGGACTATAAACATTTGTTTTAAAAAATCGGAACTCTCAGGATGCAGCACTAAAAACCTAATTTGGTTCTTTTGCCATACAGATGTGGTATTATAGAAAGAAACCCATGTTGTGATAGTAATAACACTAGCCGCAAACATGTCTTAAAGGAACTATTTCGCAATTTCAAACAGTCCATCCTTGTGAGGGGCGAAATTCTTCCTCCCTCCCCCTTTTTTTTTTTAATGCTAGAAACTGAGAACTGGCACCTATGTGAACAATTTCTGGAGCAGGCTTGCTTATCAAAACGGAGTTTTGTGGCTTTAAAGACTAATTGCCTGACACTTTTTTTGTTTGTTCACGGCATATAGGAAACAACTCGAGCTGTGTCTGGTCACACAAAAGGCTTCATTATCTAACAGTACCAACATCATCAAGCGCTTTCTACTGCCTGGGAAGTTTTCAGGCCTTTAAACAAAACAGACTCCGCGTGCTCCTGGCTAAGAAAGGCGTTGTGACAGGCCGGGTCTGCGGTCTCCGCCTCTCGGCTCCTGCCTTTCTCACCTCGCGCCCGGCGGGCCGTTATGCTGTTATGGCAACGGAACTGTTGTCGCGGCCTTGAAGGGTGGAGGAGTCGAAAGCGAGAAATGCTCATGGAGCCGGGCGTAGGTGAGGGCAAAGGGGGCAGAAAGGACGGGAGCGCAGTCGTGAGGCTCACTGCATCACTTCGGGCCAGTCGCTCTGGGAGCTTCATGACGTTGTTGGGGATGGGGTGTGTGTGTGTGGGCGGGGAGCCATGTATTCCCTCGATGAGTTCCTCGGAGGAAAGATGGGATACAGATTTTAAGTAAACACGGAGGAGTGGTCGTGGGGAGAAAGCGCCGTTACTATCTGCCGCTCAATTTCAAGGCTTATACTCCAGGAAAATAGGAAATAATAAACACAAGAATATATCTGAGCATGCAAAGAATGCGTTTCTCTCATCGTGGTGGAATACTCAGTTCCATTCTATACCGCAGCCCCTGGATTTGGGAGAGACTGCCATGGTATGAGGTAGGGTTGATAGGTACACCCCCCCCCCCTCCGCCCTGGTCAGGGGGAGCGGGGATGTTTCTGACACTGCAGTCCTATGCAGATAACTGAAATAATAGCTTAGCCTGGAGAAACTGCATGGGACTACAATGTCAGCCACTTAGATCACCAACACCAACATCTTAAATCCACAAAGTGGAAGAGAGAAACTGGAAGGGAGAATCATGTGTGGGTCAGTCTCTCAAGGGACAATGCTAAAACAAGAATGAAAATTCCAAGGATAAAAGATTTATAGACAGAATTTTAGCCCAGGAAGAAGTGGAGGGAGAGGAGGGAACTGTAGATTAGGGTAACTCTATCTGTTTTCCTGATAAGGTTCCCATACTGGCAAATCTACCAGTACAAGGCAAAATATAAAGGATGCAGTTTTTACATGGAAATCTAGTGAAAAGGAAACTCTTGGGTTGTGCCTGTTGTCCAGTTATAAAATACATAGGAGTCCTGCGGGGGAAAAAGTGTCAGTGCTAAACTTGAGAGATGTGCATTTTGGAGTCATTTAGATCTTTGGGTCTTATGTCCCCCTTGGGGTTGCCAGCTGCTTGAAAAAAAAAAACCACTGCCTCTTTTATTGAGGCATTATGGGATGTTATTTTCCAGGTGGTGTTACTTAGCTGTGTCATGAAAAGTTTCAGCTATCCATTTCAACACATTCAGCTTTTATTAAAGGAACTGGACACTGCTCCAGGCTTGTTGGCAGCCCTACACTGCCCTGAAAATATTAAACAGAAGGATGCAGTTTTGCTGAGTGTATAAACAAAGGGCATCTCTTAACTCCTTTGAGACTCTTCTGAAATAAAGAACGCCCTTCTTGAGCTGAAGGGGGTGGGATTTTGTGCTTTCAGCTTAGGGAAATATGAAATCCTTATAACCCTTGTTACTAATTTTTATGTTATACCAGCCCTCAGCTAGCTTGCAGGGAGGGTGGGATAGAAATTAAATTATGTAAAGAAGGGAAAGGAGGGGACAATAAAAGTGTGATTATTTTTGTGGGGAGAAGGGCAAGCCCCCAGGAGAGTGAATTACAGTTGGTGTAGAACAGGGAGTTCTAACTCATTTTTTATGAGGGCCTGATGATCTGACATAAATGAGGCCTTATCGGGCCAGGCCATGTGTGTCATAAAATGTAATGCCAGGTAGTGGAGATATAAACTTTATAAAGAACACAGACAAATACAAAGATTTTTTTAAAAAAACTTAAAATAAAATATGCTTAAAAGATTAGCACTCTTGCAATATTTTGTTTAACACTTTCTGATAACTGACGTTCTTGCTCTGAATTATTGTATCAAAATCTGGGGACAATGTCTGTGCTTTAGCAATCTTGAGTATGCTGTTCAGGTGTTGTTCAGGTGTGTGTCTGTAAGTTGCAAGCCTACTTTTGATTTATTGACATTCATTACAGAAATCTCATGGTCATTTCTTTGAGCCTAAAACCCAGGAGGAAACGACTGAAATGACTGGGCATTGCAGGCTTGTGTACATAAGTTTCTTCATATGCTGGAGATTGGAGAAAATAAAGGCTTTGCTCTGTAGTTCCTATGAGATTGAGCAAGCCTGGCAAAGCAAGCTGTGACGGAGAAGGAAGCAAGAGAGAGAGAAGAAAGCAGGTGACAGTGAGGGCCTCAATGACAGGGCCTCAATGTCCCTGCAGGTGTCACCAGAAGTCACCATGACTTCCAGGCATGCATGTACGTACAAACAAATATAAAAATACCACCCCCCCAGGGCAATGTTGGAAAAATTGAAATATATGCAATACTTTGTTCCTAACAGCAGGGGAGGCAAATTGCATCAGTTTTCTCTTCCTACTGTAGACCTCCTGATTTTCTTCTCATACTGTTCCTGAGAGTCTTGTCTCCAAAGAGCAGCATTTTGGGGAGGTCAATGGATTGGAGTGGGAGGAAGAAAGTGCCTTGTGTGAGTGAAAAAATTAAGTCTGGATCCACTCTTTGTTGTCAAGTCTTGACAAACCTTACTGTGTCAACATTAACTGCATTATTTGTATATCAGCATACAACATTGTGTTCGCATATTTAATAAGATTCAAAAGTATACATACCTTAGTTTCCTGTAAGAAAAATCAGAAATACATCTGCATCCTGTGCTGCTCTAGCATATGTATCTTAAGTTTGGTTCAAACATGCAGCAGAATGGCACGCCAGAGTGCTGAGGTGATAAAACAGACTAAACTTTTCAGACTGCAGGGGGGAATATTGTTCACAATTCCTCTGTGTTAAATGCCCACTGAAAATTCCAAACTAGCACAGCATGAGGATGGCTAGTCTGGAACGTTTTGTCTTGATTTGCTAATTTGCAGGAAGTTTTGACATGGGGAAATATTAAAAATGTGACTCTACCTCCTGTCTGAAGCAATACTGCTGCATATGTAGACCACGGGTGAGTTTTTGCCTTTTGAAAGCGAAGAGAAAATAAAAATAGAAAATACGGTTTTGTGGTAAAGAAAAGAAAGGGTGCAGTTTTGTTTACTGAGTTAAACATACGGTACATTGAAAACTGAGTTTTTCAATGGGATATCATTATTATATTCATAGCATATAATTTAATTGTGGACAAAATTAGTCACACATACAATAAATATGTAATTAAATATGTTGTTTATATTTATAGTACACAGAGAAATTATCTGTCTATCTAATTAAAGCATGGTCTCTGTATGAATGGGACCCCTGTATGGAGGGAAAGGTTGTTGTTTTGTTTTGTTTTTTTAACAAGCAGGGGGCATCCCCAGGTTTGTGGCAGAATCTGAAAAGTTTAAAGGTGAAGATTTTTTACAAGCCCACTAAAATTATTTGGGGAGGGGTTGCTAAGCCATACCATTAAGTAGCATTGCAGCATATGACAGGACAAAATAAAATATGGCAATGGCAGTGGTGGCTGTTGTGAAGGTGGGTGGTGGGGACAAAAGCAGACTATAGCAGCAGAACGATGAGGAGGGAGGACAGAGCATAGTAAATTCTGAACACCAGATGGGATATCCCAGGGCCCAATTCTTGGCTGGAACTAACCATCTGGAAACTGAATGAAAACACTAGGATTTGGTTTTACATCTCAAGTCATGCTGTCACCAAGGAGGTGCTAATGTAAAAGGTAGAAACTGGGCCTAATTCCATAATTCAGCAGGTGCTGTCCCCTCCCCCCCTCCCACACACAGATATGCCTACAGCAGAAGCTATGCACTAACATTTTACAGAAAAGGAGCAGTGTTGGCTATAGAGTTTCAGCTGATTGATAACATGCTATTAACATTAGGCATCTACATGTTAAATGCTTCCTGAGCAATATGTCTCTCACCAGTCATCTGGTGGTGCAGATTCCCTTCCTGGCACTTTTGGTTCTGAGAGCACTCACTGACATCTTTTTGAACCTATTAGAGAGGTCCCTCTGAAACTGTTTATTCCTTTCCTCATAGGAGTTGTATCAGCTCACTAAGTATCTGAACTAGGTCCACCAGAAGATGACTCTGAAGGTACTATAAGGACAAGGTAGTACTAATAACAGATCCAAAGTTTATATCCCAGTTCAAGTCATGCTTTACCACCCCAGGAAATTTGTCTTCCTTCCTTTTACCCCAAACCAGGGAGAAAAGTACTTCTTTCTCTACTTTCAACATCCCATGCATTATCTTGTAAACCTCTATCATGTCACCCTGCAGTCAACGTTTCTCCAAGCTAAAGAGTCCCAAGCGTTTCAACCTTTCTTCATAGGGAAAGTGTTCCAGCCCTTTAATCATTCTAGTTGCCCTTTTCTGGACTTTCTCCAGTGCTATAATATCCTTTTTGAGGTGCGGCGACCAGAACTGCACACAGTACTCCAAATGAGACCGCACCATCGATTTACACAGGGGCGTTATGATACTGGCTGATTTGTTTTCAGTTCCCTTCCTAATAATTCCCAGCATGGCGTTGGCCTTTTTTATTGCAAACACACACTGTCTTGACATTTTCAGTGAGTTATCTACCACGACCCCAAGATCTCTCTCTTGGTCAGTCTCTGCCAGTTCACACCCCATCAACTTGTATTTGTAGCTGGGATTCTTGGCCCCAATGTGCATTGCTTTGCACTTGGCCACATTGAACCGCATCTGCCACGTTGACGCCCACTCACCCAGCCTCAACAGATCCCTTTGGAGTTCCTCACAATCCTCTCTGGTTCTCACCACCCTGAACAATTTAGTGTCATCCGCAAACTTGGCCACTTCACTGCTCACTCCCAACTCTGAATCATTTATGAACAAGTTAAAGAGCATGGGACCCAGTACCGAGCCCTGCAGCACCCCACTGCTTACTGTCCTCCACTGCAAAGACTGCCCATTTATACTCACTCTCTGCTTCCTATTAATTAGCTAGTTTTTGATCCACAAGAGGACCTGTCCTTTTACTCCATGACTCTCAAGCTTACTAAGGAGCCTTTGATGAGGAACTTTCCCGGTATTGAAGTCAGACTGACTGGCTTGTAATTTCCCAGATCTGCTCTGGAACCCTTTTCAAAGATGGGGGTGACATTTGCTACCTTCCAGTCCTCAGAAACAGAGGCAGATTTCAATGAAAGATTATATATTTTTGTCAGGAGATCCATAAGTTCAACTTTGAGTTCTTTCAGAACTCTTGGATGTATGCCATCCAGACCTGGTGACTTATTAGTTTTTAATTCGTCTATCAGTTGTAGGACCTCCTCTCTTGTCACCTCTATCTGACTCAGGTCTTTCAACACCCCTTCCAAAATTAGTGGTTCTGGAGCGGGCAAACACTTCTCCTCTTCCACAGTGAAGACGGAGGCAAAAAATGCATTCAGCTTCTCAGCCATTTCCCTATCCTCCTTCAGTAATCCTTTGACCCCTTGGTCATCCAAAGGCCCCACTGCCTCCCTGGCTGGTTTCCTGCTTCTAATATATTTGAAGAAATTTTTATTGTTGGTCTTTATGTTTTTTGCAATATGCTCCTCATAGTCCCTTTTTGCCTCCCTGATCACAGTCTTGCATTTGATTTGCCACAGCCTGTGTTCCCTTTTATTAATCTCACTTGGACTAGCTTTCCACCGCTTAAAGGAGTCCTTCTTACCTTTTACAGCTTCCATTACTTTGTTTGTTAACCATGCAGGCCTTTTCTTATACCTGTTTGTGTCTTTCCTAACTTGTGGTATATATGTTATCTGAGCTTCTAGGATTGTAATTTTAAATAGCCTCCAAGCTTCCCCAAGGGTTTTGACTGTATTTACCTTTCCTTTCAGTTTCCTCTTCACATGCCTCCTCATCTTAAAGAATTTACCCCTTTTAAAGTTAAACGTTGTTGTGCTGGTCTTTTGGGGGCAACTCCCTATGTATACAAATGGTGAAATCAATAACGTTATGGTCACTGCTCCCAAGCGGTGTGATCACTTTTACGTCTCTCACCAAGTCTTAGGCATTACTTAGGACCAAATCCAGGATCACCCCGTCCCTGGTACGTTCTGTGACCATCTGCTCCATAGCACAGTCATTGAGAGCAACTAGAAACTCAATCTCTTTCTCTTGACCTGAACACATATTGACCCAATCAATCTGCGGGTAGTTAAAATCACCTATTATGACACAGTTTTTACGTTTAGCCACTATCTTTAATCCTTCCATCATATTATAATCGTCTTCTATCTTTTGGTTTGGTGGGCGATAACAGACTTCCATAGTTAAATTTCCTTTTGGGTCCTCTATTTCGACCCAAAGCATTTCTAGAAGGGAATCTAATTCTCTGACCTCAGTCTTACTGGACTGTATACCTTCTCTGACATACAGAGCCACCCCACCTCCGACCCTTCCCTCCCTATCCTTCTGATATAACATATCCAGGAATCACTGCGTCCCACTGATTCTCCTCATTCCACCAAGTTTCTGAAATTCCCACAATGTCTATACTTTCTCCCAACACTAAACATTCCAACTCACCAATTTTACTTTGGACACTTCAGCATTTGTATACAAACATCTATAATTTCCCAGGCGAGTTAGGCCCGCAACCTTTCTCCTGCTGCCTCGAGACTTTGGCAGACTGTCCATACTGTTTGTCACCATCTCAGTGGACAACTCTGATACATAACCCGGTAGAAAAGTAACAGCTAACCCTTCATCTTTTTTGAGATGAGTCCTCCTGAACCAGAGACATCTAATCTCCTGCTGGTTTCCCCCCAAGATTTAGTTTAAAAACTGCTCTGCCACCTTTTTGATTTTAAGTGCCAGCAGCCTAGTTTCATCTGGGGATAAATGGAGACCGTCTCTTTTGTACAGCTCCCGTTTGTTCCAGAAAGCATCCCAGTGCCTAACAAACTTAAACCCTTCCTCCCTACACCATCATCTCATCCACACATTGAGACTTCTAATTTGTACCTGTGTCTCCAGCCCTGCATGTGGAACAGGTAGCACTTCTGAGAAGGCTACCTTGGAGGTCCTGGCCTTAAGTCTCCTGCCTAGCAGCCTAAATTTTTCCTCCAGAACTTCACGACTGCATTTCCCCACATCGTTGGTGCCAACATGCACCATGACCACTGGCTCCTCCCCAGCACTGTCTATCAGCCTATCTACTACACACTTAATGTCTGCTACCTTCGCACCAGGCAGGCAAGTCACTATGTGGTCAGTATGCGGTTTTGCCACCCAGCTGTCTACTTGCCTAAGGATCGAATCACCAACTACCAAGACCCCCCCTCTCTCCCTGCCCAGGGATGGTTCCTTGGCATGAAAGGATACCCGCTTACCAACTGAAGAAGAGGTCCCTACGGAGGGCGCATTCCCCTTATCCTCAGCACGGTGCCCTGTTCCCTCTCGACCCTCATGCTTCCTGGCAGTAACGGGGCTGCCATGTTCAGAGTGGAGCTCATCTAATACGTCCCCAAGAGTCTTCTCCAAGTGCCTAACTGACTGTCTCTGCTTCTCCAGGTCAATCACCTCAGCCTCAAGGGTACGAACTCGTTCCCTGAGGACCAGGAGCTCCTTGCATCGAGAACACACCCAAGACTTCTGTCCTGTGGGCAGATAGTCATACATGTGACACTTAGTGCAAAACACTGGAAAGCCCCCACCCTCCTGCTGGCATTCTACCTTCATGATAGCTTTTTAAAAATATACAGTCCCCTTTAAAATCCTGTTTGTTTATGTGGCTCTCCTTCTGGAGGGTCAACTTACCTTCTTGGGAACACAAGGAACATAGGGATCCGGATTCCTGGTCCTTACACAGCCCCCAGGCTAAGAGGCACAGGCCAAGAGCTCTTTAGTTCTCGCCCTTCGGTGAGGCGCAGCTTAATAATGCAAAGAGGGTGGAGAACACAGCCAGTCCTAATCAATCAGCAATAATCACCTTCAGCCCACTCAAACCAAACAAATGCCTGTATATCAGGCAGGATAATTATTTTCATCACTAATACTATTAAAAATCATTAAGACGTGTCTCTGTACTTTCCTAATGTATAAATTCACGTTAATTAAACAACACTAAAATGAAGTGCGTTGTATGGTTATTTCTTAATTTCAGCAGTTGGAGCTATTCTATTTAACTTTGATTTAGGAATGCCACATGAAAGGCTGAGTAACTCTAGTGAAGGCTCCTATAAGCAAAGAAAATAAGTGGGCCTTAGATGCTTAGCCTCCAGTTCTCTGTGCTTGATCCAAACTTCACAGGAAATCATCCTGAAGTCATGTCCTTGGGTAGAATATTGCTGGTTGGCAAGGCCTATAAACAGATAGTTCACATTGTTACATACCTCTTTGTGGGAACCAATTAAATATTAAAGAATAAAGGCATTTTGCCTTCAGATTGTCTAAAAATTAATTGTATATATTATTAACTAAAACAAGGCCTTCACTCTCTGTAGGTTTTACATCAAAGAAGTTGTGCCTGGAAAAAATTAAGTGGTAAAATAAAATATTCATCTATATTTCTTATGTTCACATTAGAATGTCCCTGTATCTTTTGTAACAATAGTATATATTTATGCCAGTTTTCCATTATGACCTATTCTGTTAGTCATATCAGAACTCTGAGATGACACTTCATAAGCATCCCACAGCTTTTGCTGCATGAAGGTTTATGTTAAGTGCTTTGTTCGTCATAGTGCTTTTATGTATTTATACTTTTAATTACACAGTTGTCGTAGCTGCTGCTAGTAGCAAGGATGTTCAGTAAATTAGGTGTCTGCTCCTTGTTGGTATAGGTATTTCTATGGAAAAGGCCAACAAGCTTATAATTAGGTTTCACTGTAGCTCTCTCAAGGAAAATATTACCTCCCTCATTGTCTGATATCTTTGATACCATGCAACTGTAATATATGCCTTCTTAAGCTTCGTGAGAAACATTGTATAAGAATGTAAATACCTTTGGATAACATTTGGATAAATATTCAAGATATTTAATTGAAATTTCTCAATACTGTATCATTAATTCCACAGTAAGTTTATTATCATAATGAAAAATATATCTTAAAGGTTATTCATATGACTTTGTTTTTTTCTATCAAAATATTTACATTTAAATTAATCTATCAATGATGTGGGATTTTTTAAAAATTAAAGTTTATGTCCATAGGCTGAAGCAGGAGGGTCCCTGGATCTTCTCATGGTTGTCTTGCACTCTCATATACTAGTATCCATGCAGCATGTGTGCTGTACTATGTTCTTCCTGGCCATGCCACAGAAGATACTTTTTGAATCTAAATATAAGAGAAATGCTACTTGACTATGTAGGCATAAATTCCAGAGTGAGCATGAAATGTCTATCTAGATTGGCCTGGGAATTACTAACTCATAAAGTGATGGAGATGGAGAAATCTCAATAACATGTTCATATTCTTCTTACATAATTGAACGCAAACAAGCACTATTCTTTCTGCTAAAACAAGACCAGGAATTGATTGCAATTAATATCACTTGTTAATGTGACTTGTTAATTTTAAAAATTTGAGTATCAAAAATAAAGCAGGAGGAAAAAACCCAAAATATTCATGATGTCAAAATGCAATTGAAACAATATTCCTGAAGAGTTTGAAGAGCATGTAACATATTTGCATTACTAAGTTAAAGTGAAAACAAACTGGAAGAACTATGGGTTGAGACCTGAGATATTATAAAGGACGGATGGACAAAGACTATTCCTGTAACCAAAAGAATTGAAAAACATAGATGGATGAGTGATAAAACTCTTAAAATTGCTAGTCAAGTCAAGTTTATTTCGATCTAAGGATAGATGAGAAACAAAAGTAAAATGTGACAGAAATAGAATCAGAAGTCTAAATGCAGTGTTCCAGTGACCTTCTCATAAAGGCAAAGAGAACTATTATAATAAATAGTGTGAAGCTATAGAAGAGAAAAACAAGAAAGGAAAAACAAGAGATCTGTTTCATAAGATCCAAGAAATCAAAGGGAAATTTAAAGTACGATAATGTGTGCTGAAAGATCAATGTGGATATAAATGGAACATGACAAAATGAAGAAAAGATGGGAACAATATGCTGAGGAACTGTACAGAAGAGATGAAAGGAAGAGATTTCGTCCAAGAATACTCTTTTGAAGATGAACCCACAGTTTTAGAAAGCGAAATAAAAGCTGCACTGAGAGCAGTTGGAAGAAACAAATCACCAAGAGCAGATGGGATATTAACAAAGCTATTCCAAGCCACAGAAATGAAGTCCATCAAAATCTTAACAAGAATATGCCAGCAAATATGGAAAACAAAAAATGACCCACAGACTGGAAACACTCAATCTATATGCCAATGTTGACAAAAGGAGATGGCAAAAACTGCAACTATCAGAATATTAATTTCTCAAAATTTTACGATGAAGACTGTTACCTTATACAGAATGTGAAGTGGCAGATGTTCAAGCTGGATTCAGAAAAGGAAGAGGCACAAGAGATTGAATTGCCAATTTACATTGGTTACTGAAACATATGAGAATTTCAAAAGAAAATCATCTTGTGTTTCATTGGTTAGAGCAAAGCTTTTGACTGTGGATAATGAAAATTTATGATTGGTTTTAGAAGAAGCAGGTGTGCCACAACACCTGATTGTTTTGATGCACATCTTGCAGTCTGGACAAGAGGTTATTGTTAGGACAGAATGGGGAGAAACATAATGTTTTCCAATTGCAATACAAGGATATATTCTATCTCCCTATCTTTTTAATCTATGTGCAGAACATATCATAAGAAAATATGGATTATATTTAGATGTAGGTGGAGTGAAAGCTGGTGAAAAGAACATTACAAATTTGAGATATGCAGATGATACCGCATTAGTGACAGAAAACAGTGAAGTCCTGAAACAAGCGGCTGGCCTGGCTGAAGACGAGGAAGGCGCAGGACCGTAAAAAACTGAGACGTCCGCCGCCACAATGGCGAACTCTTGTTTAACCACGGGCCATCTTGCTGAGTTCAATCCTGACCACCCCGAACGATGGGAGACCTACACCGAACGGATCGAGTGCTACCTGCGGGCAAACATGATCACGGACGACAACCGCATGAGGGACGTCCTGTTGAGTGTCTGCGGAGAGGCAACCTTCGAGATCGCACGCGGTCTCTCTGCCCCCGCGAAGCTCACCGAGAGGACATACGGGGAGGTCGTCAGACTCCTCACAGGGCATTTCTCACCCCAACCGTCCATCGTAGCCCGCCAATTCCTCTTCCATAAGAGGGATCAGAAGCCCGGGGAAACGGCGGCAGTCTACCTGGCTGCTCTCCGGCAGATCGCAGGGAACTGCAGTTTCGATAAGCGGGAGGAGGCCCTGAGAGACCGATTTGTCTGGGGCCTCCGAGATGAAAGGCTGCAGCAGAAGCTCTTCGCCAAGGAAGAGCTCACCCTCCAACAATCCTTCAACAAGGCGATGGCCTTTGAGAGAGCCACCAAAGCATACAGCCACCCACGTGGAGAGACCGTCCACCAGGAAGAGATGGCGCCTGGCGGGCCGGAGGACGAAGAGGCTTTCCAGCTCCGGCGGCCACAAGGGACGGACCCAAGGGCCCCCAAGAGACAGCGAGCGATGGAAAGACCCTCCACCATCAGATGCGTCAGCTGCGGCGACCCCCACGAGAGGAGGGACTGTCCATACCGCAACATGGACTGCCGAAGCTGTGGAAAGATGGGCCACATCGCTCGGGCTTGCCGGGCCAAGAACAGCCGCCGGAGACCGACAGCGCATCACGACTCCACCAAGGCCCACACGACAGCGTCTACCAGCCTACAGGTATTGAACTTGTCCCTCTCCGCCCCTGACAAGGTCAAAATGTCGGTCCTCATCGAGGGCGCCCCCTGTCTTATGGAAGTAGGTTCCTCCATCTCTATTATCTCGGAGGAAACCCTATGGAAATTATGTCCCTGCCGCCGCATCCAACTGAGGCCGGCTGACTTTGTTCTAAGGGACTTCCAAAAAAACCCGGTATGCATTGCGGGCTGGGCCTGGGTACGGGTAAAGAGAGGAAACTTCAGGGGACTATTGGATATTCTGGTGGTAAAGCGCCAGCTCACCACCCTATTGGGGCTGGCCTGCTTCCAACCACTCGGGATCCAGTTAGTGGAGGTGGAGCAGGTACAGGCGAGCAGTTTTGAGGACGTCTGCCGAGAGTTCCCAGCAGTATTTGACGGGTTCCTGGGGAGCTACAAAGGGCCGCCCATCACGCTGCCCCTCGACCCCATGGTCAGACCGATCCAGCTCAAGGCGAGGCGGGTCCCATTCGCCTTGAAACCAAAGATCGAGGCGGAGCTGGACCGCCTCACAGCCCAGGAAGTTCTAGAACCAGTGTCCTATGCGGCCTGGGAAACCCCCATAGTAACACCGGTAAAGCCCAATGGGGATGTGAGGATCTGCGCTGACTATAAGTGCACGATCAACAAAGCACTCCAGGACAACCCCTACCCTGTCCCGGTGGTCAGCCACGTACCAGCGGCATTAGCGGGGTCCAAAATTTTTGGGAAGTTGGACCTGGCACAAGCGTACCAGCAATTGCCGGTCGACGCCAAGACCGCCGAGGCTCAGACCATTGTAACCCACCGAGGAGCCTTTAGGGTTCGGAGGCTACAATTTGGGGTTAGCGTAGCTTCGGGGATTTTCCAGAGTATAATGGACTCTCTTCTTAACGGGATTCACGGAGTACAGCCATTTTTTGACAATGTTCTAATCGCCACCCCAGACGCAAGAGAGTTCAGCTGCCACCTCAGAGAGGTACTCCGCCGCTTCCAAGCGGCGGGGCTGAAAGTCAAAAAAGAAAAATGCTTGCTAGGAGTACCGCGGGTGGAGTTCCTGGGATTCGCCATGGACGTGGCAGGAATCCACCCGACGGAGGAAAAGACCAGGGCCATAGTCCAGGCCCCAGCCCCACGTGCAAGGCGGAGCTACAGAGTTTTTTTGGGTTGTTGAACTTTTATCATTCGTTCTTGCCCCACAAAGCAGCCATAGCGGAACCGCTCCACCGGCTGCTGGACAAACAAGCCCCGTGGGTTTGGGGCAAGTGCCAAGCCACTGTATTCCAAGCGGTGAAAGACCTCCTTGTTTCGAACGCCGTGCTTCACCACTTCGATGAGGGCCTGCCGCTGATTCTGGCTTGCGATGCTTCCCCGTACGGAGTGGGCGCAGTTCTGGGTCACCAGCTCCCGGACGGGAGGGAAGTTCCGGTGGCGTACTATTCACGGACACTGACCCCAGCAGAGCGCAACTACGCGCAGATCAACAAGGAGGCGTTGGCAATCGTGGCGGAGGTGCACAAATTCAACAACTACCTATATGGTAGGCGTTTCACCATCGCCACGGACTACAAGCCGCTCCTAGGCCTCCTCGCCCTGGACCGTCAGACCCCCCAAATTTTGTCACAGCGAGTCCTAAGGTGGAACCAATTCCTGAACTCATACACTTACACCCTAGTACACCGCCCGGGCAAAGCCATGGGGCATGCGGACACCCTCAGCCGCCTGCCGCTTCCCGTGATGGACCCAGATCTTGCCCCGGCCCACTTGGTGATGCTCATTAAGTCTCTGCCCGAGCGGCCCCTACACGCCGCTGAGGTGGCTCGGGCAACAGGCAGGGACCGTATCCTTGCACGGGTTTTGGACTGGGTGGGGAGGGGGTGGCCCATGGGCAAGGTGGACAGTGAGTTCAGGCCGTTCGCATCCCGTAGGGATGAACTATCCACCCACAAGGGGTGCATACTGTGGGGCAGCAGGGTGGTGGTTCCCCCCCATGCGCAAACAGGTACTAGAGGCCCTGCACGAAACCCACCCGGGGATCGTGAGAATGAAAGCCCTGGCACTAAGCTACGTGTGGTGGCCAGGTATGGATGAGGAGATAGAGGGGTGGGTGAAAAGGTTCCAACCCTGCCAAGAGTCCAGGCCCGATCCGCCCTCCGCACCAGTCCACCGGTGGGAGTCCAACCAGCGGCCGTGGTCCCGTCTCCACTTAGATTTCGCCGGGCCGTATCGGGGGCAAATATTCTTCATACTGGTCGATGCCTACACAAAATGGCTAGAGGTGATCCCGGTAGCGTCTACCTCCACGGCAGCAGCAGTCAGAGCCTTGCAGAGGGTCTTTTGCACGCACAGGATCCCCGATACCCTGGTCACGGACAACGACACCGCATTCACCTCCTGGGAGTTCCGGGAGTTCATCGGGAGATACCTAATAAAACACATTAGGTCCACCCCTTTCCATCTGGCCACCAACGGCCAGGCCGAACGCATGGTGCGAACCACCAAAGAGGCTCTGGGTCGCATTGTTCAAAGGGACTGGGACCACCGCCTCGCAGCCTTCCTGTTCCATAACAGGATCATTCCCAACCCAACAACAGGGTCCAGTCCCGCGGAGCTGCTCATGGGGAGGAAATTGACTACCAGGCTAGACAGGCTACACCCGGACCGAGCCACTGACGTCTGCGGATCCCCAGAAGTCAGGGAAGCGGTGCGGGGGTTCTTTCCGGGCAATCCCGTCTATGCAAAGAACTTCGCAAGTGGTCCAGAATGGGTAGCCAGCTGGGTACTGAGGGTGACGGGGTCCCAATCATATGAGGTAGCGACCAAGGGGGGCCAGGTTCTGAGGAGACACATTGATCAGCTCCGCCGCCACACCTTGCCGGAGGAAGTACACAAGGCGGAGGAAGTGACGAGCGAGGGAGAACCAGCAACGGAAACCCCAGAAGCGGCCTCGCCAGCGCCGAGCCTGCCGACGTACGATTCCCTGAGGCCGGCTGATCCTGAACTGCACCCAGAGCCAGCCCGCCAGCCATCGAGGGAGAATCCCCAAGAGGCGGCCCCCTGCCCGGGGCCTGTTTCCACGTTGCAAGCAACCCCACGGCGATCTACCCGGGAATGCAGGGCGCCAGCCTACTGCAGGACTATGTATCTTAGACTAGGGGGGGAGGAGTGTAGTGTCTTGCGCTTTAACAAAGCACCACGCGGCCCTGCAGTAAAGGGCGACTAGGGGAAGTCCCTGGGTCACCCAGCGCAGCGCGGGAATAGATTCCGCCTTTCAAGATCAGCGGCGGGAAGTTTGACTGGCCAGGATTGGGCTGGCCAGCTAGGGGGCTGTTCCGGGATAAATGTATATAAAGCGGGTCCCGGCCCGCGTGTGCTGTTCTGTGATGTACCATCCATTAAAGCATGTTGCCTTCAGCACGTCTCGTCTCTGAGTACATTACAGGAGGGAACAGGATTGTGACTGCGAGGTAAGCTGTGTGCGAAAACGGTCATAGTAATGACTACTGAGGAATTACACAATTTCAAGCTTGACAATGAAGAAATTTAAATTGTTCACAATTTTCTATTTCTTGGCTCATCACTAACCAAAAAGTAGACTGCAAACAAAAAATCAGGAGGAGACTTGAAAACGGCACCCTTGAAGGAGCTAGAAAAGATTCTAAAGTGTAAGGATATGTTGCTGGCAACCAAGATCAAGATAATTTATACCACAGTATTCCCCATACCGTAATATGGGTGTGAAAGTTGGACAATGAAGCAAGCTGACAGGAAGTGGATTCAATGTGATGTTAGAGGGGAGTATTACAGATACCATGGGCAACTTAAAACACAAGTGGGTTCTAGATCAAATCAAGCCTGGTCTGTCCCTAGAAGCTAAAATTACTAAACTGAGGCAATTGTACTTTGGTTACATTACAAAAACAAAGAGTTGCTGGAAAAGGCAATAATACTAGGAAATCAAAGAAGCCATGGTCCTCACTTGCAAGACCTGAGCAAAGCTGTTAATGATAGAATGCTTTGGAGATCATTAATTATAACACAGAAGCAACTTGATGGCACTTAACACACACACATTCTTCCTCCTCCATTGTGAACATTTTTGAACAAATGTTAGTATTTTGAATATATTGTTGTTTGAACTCCCCATGGAACATCTGAAAATATCACTGCATGTCACAATGCAGAAGTTTTTATTTAGATGTTAGATTTTTTTTCCTACATCGTAACTGTGTTAAAATTAATATACTTGGATTACAAGAAGTACTCTGAACAGATTTTACGTGGTGGTTCATTATTAAAATATTTGTACTTCTGCTTTTCTTCTTGGTCAAGGAGGTTTATTATTTTATTATAGTTTACCTGCCCCCAAAACAAAATTTAACCATTATTTTTTTTTAAAAAAAACCTCTTGTCCAAAGTTCATGTGAATTGCCATGCAATAATGTGTGTATGTATGAGGAATACAAAGACATTAGTGTTGGAATAAGTTCAATTTGCAGCTCAGCTAAAAAGCTTACTTGATGATCTTGGGCCTGACATTCAGTGTAACCTAGCTCAAAATGTTATTGTGACTAGGGCTTTTTTTCCTGGGGGAATGAAGCAGAATGGAGTTCCGGAATCTCTTTGTGGAAACAAAACTCTCAAAAAAATATAAGTTCATGAGGAGGGGCGCCTGTGTGTTTCTCCTTCATTTTCCTCTTGAGAGTCCCAGCACCTCTTTTTCCAGAAAAAAAGCCCTGATTGTGAGGAGTAGTCATGTATGCCATCTAGAATTGCTTAAAGATAAAATATAATAGCTTAGGTATAGAGTTGGTAAATATGCAAAGAAGTTTACCATTACCTTTGTTCCATTTTATTTGCTTGTTTTTAAAGGGAGACAACATTATATTCAGGAAGGCACTCCTGAACTGAGTAATTCTGTTTAAGTAATTGGTTTAAATAATTGAAACTGATTATTAAAAAAGGGCATCAGTTCTGTTTAATTTTTCATTATTCATGAGTTTCAGATATCTCCAGAGAAGTTAAAATAAACTCCCAAATTGACTTTGTAGCAAAAGATTACAAGGTTGACTGACTTGGAACTTTGGCATATTTTTTTTTCTTTTTTGGGGGGAGGGACCTTTCATAAAAATGGATGTGATTTTTTTTTTCTCAGTACATTTCCTACTTAAAAATAATACTGAGAACTAGGTTGCCAGTAAGCTTGAAGAAAAATGTCCTGTTCCTTTAAAAGAAGCTTAATGCATAGAAATGGGCAACTGAAGCTTTTCAGGGTGTGGAGGTAGATAACATCACCTAATTTTTTTAAAAAAATGTACCATAAAGTCTGTATTAAAGGGACACAATATTTTTTCTCCAGGCAGCTTGTGATTCTAAGGTTGTCCTTGTAAATGTTTATAGTATGGCAACACATTATGGAGTGGTGCAGAGTGGCAAAGCTGCAGGCCTGCAGTCCTAAGCTCTGCTCATGACCTGAGCTCGATCCTGGCACAAGCTGGGTTCAGGTAGCTAGCTAAAGGTTGACTCAGCCTTCCATCCTTCCGAGGTAGATGAAATGAGTACCCAGCTTGCTGTGGGGAAAGTGTAGATGACTGGGGAAGGCAATGGCAACCACTCCGTAAAAAGTCTGCCGTGAAAATGTCGTGATGCAACGTCACCCCAGAGTCGGAAATGACTGGTGCTTGCACAGGGGACTACCTTTACCTTTACTTTTAGAAATATTTCTGTACTGCCCTGAACTGGATAGCTCAGGCTTTCTCAATCTCATTAGATCAGTGGTCCCCAACCGTTTTGGCACCAGGGACCAGATTGCCGCCACTGCCGCCGCCACGGCCCGCCCTAGGGTTGCAAAGTCCAATTCAAGAAATATCTGGGGACTTTGGGGGTGGAGCCAGGAGCAAGGGTGTGACATTCATAATTGCACTCCAATGGGAGTTCTGGCCATCACATTTAAAGGGACCGCACACCTTTTTAAATGCCTTCCTTCCATAGGAAATAATGAAGAATAGGGGCACCTTCTTTTGGGGCTCATAGAATTGGACCCCCTGGTCCAATCTTTTTGAAACTTGGGGGTATTTTGGGGAGAGGCACTGGATGCTATGCTGCAGTTTTGGTGACTCTACCTCAACATGCAGCCCCTCCAGAGCCACAGATACCCACAAAATTCTCCATTATTCCCTATGGGAATAAATCTCCACATGGAATAATAGAGTTCCCAGTAGACATTTCCCTCCCCTCTCCCTGCTTTCTGATGACCCTGAAGCAGGGGAGGGCCTCCAATCTGGGGGATCCCCTGCCCCCACCTAGGGATTGGCAACCCTAGCCAGCCCCTCCCCTTCCCCCACCCCCACATGAGCAGAGGAGCGAGGAGGCTTGGAGGAGACAGCCCTACCTGCTTCAGCAGGAATCGGGCTGATTGTAAATCGTTTGAAGAGGAGGCTGGAGGAGTTTCACCCCCTCCCTCACTTCTGGAAGTGAGCGGGGGGGGGGGGAGAGAAGCCTCCTTCAGCATGCCATTGAAATAAGTTAGAATTAGCCCAGGCCCTCCTGAAGCAGTAGAGCCGAGCCTCATCCCCCTCTCCCCCCCGCACAATCAGAGGGGCGCTGCGATGAGGCTTGGGCAGCTTTGGCAGGAGCTGGGCTAATTCTAACTTATTTCAATAGCGTGCTGAAGGAGGCTTCTCCCCCTCTCACTTCCAGAAGTGAGGGAGGGGGTGAAGCTCCTCCTCCAGCCTGCTCTTCAAACACCCTAGAATGAGCCTGATTCCTGCTGAAGCAGGTAGGGGTGACTCCAAGCCTCCTTGCTCCTCTGCTGGCAGGGGAGGGGGGCGGAATGCAGTACTGGGGAGGGGAGGGGTAGGCCATGGTGCCTCATTGTGCATGGAGGAGGGAGTGCGGTGCCGCTTTATGGCGCTGCAAAGGGAAAGTGGGGGGGGGCGGCAGGGGAGCGGAGGTTAGGGGGGCAGCCCAGTTGCTAACAGGTCATGGCCCGGTATTGGGCTGCGTCCTGGGGGTTGGGAACCCCTGCATTAGATCTTGGAAGCTAAACAGAGTCAGCCCTGGTTACTACTTGGATGGGAGACCACCAAGGAAGTCTAGGATTGCTATGGAGAGCAGGCAGTGGCAAACTATTTCTGAATGTCTCTTGCTTTGAAAAACCCTAGGGGCTTTCCGTAAGTTGGCTGCCCATACAGCACAGCAGTAGTGGAGCTTCTGCATGTCAGGTTTCCCCACATTTCTCCTGTTCTCTGTTTCCTGACAACAGACCTTCTTACTTCCCTGAACCACCAGGACTTTCCCAGTATTTTTTAAAAATGAAAATTGTATCAGTATAATGTTATTGCAATACTTATAAAAGGTTCTCAGCTTCCATTTTTACATTTAAAAAGAGGATACTCTTTCAATGAAGAAATACACATCTTTCCTTCATATCTATGCAACAAAAGGTGCTAGAGACTTCCTTAAAAATGAGAGCTGGAAATTCAAAGAACCTATTACACATATTGTTATAAACTTTTTTTCACTATAACAGTATTTGGTTGCTAACTTTAAAAAGTAAAAAAGTCCTCCAGTGACAGGAGGAGGAAGTGGCTGCTGTGGAAGAAAATGGCTGCTATGTCACCAGGTCCAAGAAAACCCAACTATATGGCAGCCATCCAGGCTTTGTGGTCATCTTTCCCAAAACTCTAGAGCAAAACAGTTTTGAGAAAGATCAGGAAAAAGCTAGAACAATCCTGAGAGGTGCTTGAATTTACCATGGTGCTGTAGAGAAACGGGAAAATTTCTCCACTTCCCTACAGTATCAAATCTAGAGAAAATAACCTGTGTGGAAATGGCCTAGGTTAACTTTAATTACTGATTTCAGTGTTTTGGCAAAAACTCTTTTTTTGCTAGAAAGCCATAGAGTTTGCCTAAAAACTAGAGCATTGTCACTTGATATCAACAACATGATGACGTCACTTCTGACTGACGTCATCACACCAGGGACATTGCGTGATGACATTCCTGTTTGGGGATGAGGTTTCCCCTGCCAGCTAACTGGGGGCCAGTGGTTTGTTGACCCAAAGACTGGGGGATCCATGTTGAACCAGGCCATGTGTGTACCTATTTAAGATTAGGTAGATATAAATTTTATAAAGAACACAGACAAACTCAAGTATATATATATATATATATATATATATATATATATATATTTTTTAAAATTAAAACATGCTTAAAACATTAGCACTCACTGGTCTTAAAGATGCTTTTTTTTGTATTTTTCCCATGGAACAGGGCAAAGGAAGATCTGGCTCTTTCCTTCTGTTGTGTATGTGGACTCCCTTCCCCAGGGGACTGGGGGGGGGGTGGAGCCTCAGCCAATAGAAGGAAGAGGCTTGGCTCAGTATCTCTGCTGTGCAATTGAGAGAGCCTGGCAAAGCAAGCTGTTATGTAGAGGGAAACAAGAGAGAGGGAGAAGGAAGCAGATGACAGCCAGTTGCTCAGGGGCCTGATAGGAGCCCTCCAGGGACCTGATTTGGTCCTCGAACTGCATGTTTGACACCCCTGCCCTACAGGGTTAGCCATAAGTCACTTGTGACTTGACAACACTTTCCACCACCACCAACTTGTCTACATGTCTATATTAGAGGATTAGATATCTCCACTATTATTCAGGCTGTGCAGATGTTTGTGATAGCAATTGAAGCCCCTGCATAGAATGCATAATTGCTTGGAGTTGTTTGCTGTGTGTCCCTCCAGTAAAAAATACCCTACAACTTTTAAGCAGTGTTAGGAATATCCAAATAAAAATATTTCCTACAGTTCCAGAAACATGATTATGTATATTGTGTATATGTTGTATATATTTTCCTGCCAAAATTGTGTGTATTGTCATGTTCACACTTTGATGTGATTCATTTGCAGGAAGACGTGCCATCTCAAAACCACATCCTCCAGTTGTAGGCCATGTGAGTCATCACAACATTCAGCTAAACTGGGACTTTGAAGGCCAAAGAAACGGACCTCAGGAGCAATGGATAAAATTTTCCATTGAAGAAGAGGATCCCAAGTTACATACATATGGACTAATTTACACGTAGGTGCAGTTCTAGCTCTATCTTTTCCAACAATTGAAAAAGTTGCGTATACAGAACCAATTGAGGTAAACCCTCTAGATCAGTGATTCTGAACCCAGCCTTTAGCTGTGGATGCAGGTACAAATGGAATACATGTAGATATTTCTTCAGACTGCAGACATTTCATCTTTCCCCTTACACCTCAGTGGAGTTAGTACTTTTTGTTTACTTGAAAGGGGTAGTGTCTATAACCCTGGAAAAGAATCAACAATGAATAAATTAACTTTTTCCCTGTTAAGGACCCTGTTGTCCTAGAATCCTGGGTACAGGCTATATAGATCTTTATCAGTGGTCTTCTGGTTCCTGCTGTTGTCAATCTCCCTATCCATTTCACTTTATCTTCTGTTTTTGTTGCTATATCGTTTCACTTCTAAAAAGCTTTCCTAGTATAGTATAGTATAGTATAGTATAGTATAGTATAGTATAGTATAGTATAGTATAGTATAGTATAGTATAGTATAGTATAGTATAGTATAGTATAGTATAGTATAGTATAGTATAGGCTGATTCACAGTATCATTGATTGAAACTTCTGGAGGCCAACATTAGTTATTTGGCTATTATCAGTTGATAGCTGTTCCAACCATTTGGGGGAGACAGTGTATACATTTTAAAATAAATTAATAAATTTGCAGCTTGACCTGTCAGTGACTTACTGAGTCATCATGTATTTCCTAGTCATCAGAAATATTCTGTCTAGGCTATGACACTAGGTGGCAGAATTAGACTGTTTGAATACCATCTCTACCCTGCTAGCAGTATTTAAAATTTAAGGTATATTTAATGCTCTAGGAAACAATCTGCTTGCAGTATCAGATACTTTACAATATTTTTTGCTTTTTTAGATAAAGCAGGTAACATATGCAAACATTCTGCAATTTTTATAGATTTTTTTGGTTACTGAAACACTAGGCAGAGATGTTAAAAAGTTAACTTTTTACTCTTGAGAGGGCAGTGCTGTTCCAAAATGTGTTAGAAGTGTTGTACAGCTGTTCCAATGCTTGCCTTTTTGAGCTTTCAGTATCCATAGCTTAGGTACATAGCCAGTGTGAGATGTGTTCTGTGTTTATTTTGTGGGAGTCACATGGAACATGGAATTTTTATATGCAGTCAAAAATACATTATTTGCAGTGAGGAAATGAAGCCATATATTGACTCAACTGAGCAAAAATGCCATGTATATTTCTAAATAGTTGCACATCCATTATAGATTTGTTTAATTATTTGCATAAATTCATAACCACAAGTGTTGGTTACCATATGGATGCAACTTTTGATACCATTAGTCAGAGCATTTTTCTGGAAAAAGAAGTGCCAGAACTCTCAAGAGGAAAATAGAGGAGAAACACACAGCGCCCCTCATGAACTTTTAAACATTTTTTGAGAATTTTGTTTTCATAAAGAGGTTCTGGAAGTGCATTCCACTGTGTTCTCCCAGAAGAAAGTCCTGCCATTAGTGTTTTGTATTTTTGAAGTTTAAGAGCAAAGGTACCATACAGGTCCATTTTTAAAAATGAAAAAATAATATTCTTTTATAGGGGCTATGCACGGCAACATGTTGTGGAAGGTCTTGAACCTAGAACAACATACAGATTTCGACTTAAAGTGACAGATCCTGCAGGGGATTCTGCTTATAGTTCACCAGTTTGTGTAACTACAACAAGTAAGTTCATAATTTGTTGCTAAATGTTAAGCATTCTCAATTAAAAAAGATTTACGTAACATTTAATTGCCCCCCAAGTCGGAATAAAGAATCAGACGCAAGTTATTGGGTATAACTAAGGGCCACTTTATTAAATTATAAGTAACAAATGGCAAGGGCTAACCGAAACTGTGGCTTGGTCAGGCCCAGGGGTCTCAACAGACATGTCCCCTGCCATTCCACAGTCCAGGGACCCAGCCCCCAGCTGAAACTGTACGCCACAGCTCCCGCCAGGTCAGCTCAGCAAGAAGGCAATCCCCAGAGGGTCCGTCCACTAGACGCACGTCTCAATGGAAGGCACCCTCCAGTACTGAAACTGAGGCCTGGTCAGGGCCAGGGGTAACAGACCCCTCCCCTGCCATTCAACGGGCGAGGAACCCAGCCCCCACCCGGAGCTGTGTGGCACAGCTCCCGCCAGGCCAAACCAGCAAGAAGGCAAGCCCCAGAGGGTCCAACTACCAGACGCACATCTCAATGGAAGGCCCCTCCAGTCAAAGGACGGTCTGCATTCTCCCGGGTCATCAAAGCCCACGTTTGATCCTGCCAGACCCCTAACCCTCCCCAAGAGGGGATGCTTTCTGGTCCTCCCCTAGCCGCACAGTATCATAAGCACAGTAAAACCTGCCAAAACTAAAGTGACCAACCTATTTAACAGCGCCTCCCTATAGCCAAATCCGCAATCCACTGATCTGCTATGTAGGGTAGGCAAAAAAACACCCGCAGCAAACTGCCAATCAGTTGGGGAGCAAAAAATTCCTACCCGGCCCCCCAATCCTATGAGGCGACCAGTGCTTGCCTACATAACAAACAGGGCGAGCAGAAGGGAGGGCCGATCATCTGTCGAAGACTGAGGTAGGGGGCAGATGGTGCTGCCTTTACAGCAGCAAGCTCCGCCCCCTCAGAATTGCACCCAAACAGGCAGAAGAAGTCCTCCCTTTTCCTTCCAGGGAGGCAAAGACATCCCTGCAGCCAAGCAGCGATGCTGCTGGTTGCTACAGATGAATTGCCCCCCAAGTCGGAATAAAGAGTCAGACGCAAGGTATTGGGTATAACTAAGGGCCACTTTATTAAAGTATAAGTAACGGCAAGGGCTAATCGAAACTGTGTCTTGGTCAGGGTCAGGAGTCTCAACAGACACCTAGCCGCACAGTACCATAAGCACAGGAAAACCTGCCACCACTAAGGCCAAGCCTCTGCTTAGGCCTTAGCACCCACCAGAAGGCCCAATGCCACCCGCAACCCTTGCTAAATGTCTCTCAAGAAAAGCATATTACCCTTTTCAGAGAGATGCCCCCAATCCCCTCTGTAGAGGTAAGGGAATTTAAGGTAGTGGCCGAACCCCCCCCCCCCTTTTAAGGTTTTCCTAATCTCCTTGCTAGCCTTGTGACAGGCCCTCTCGATGCCTGCAGGGTCCCAAACACTATGGCAAAAGGGGGAGAATCATATCCGGCCGTATTATAATGGTTCCAGGCCATCTCACTTTAATGGCCCTAAAATCATCCCTGGCCTGCAAGGCCAACACCTTGCCTTTTACTAGCCCGAGATAATTTCCACACAGGTGAATAACTAGGACCTGGGGAGGAGGGACAGCATTCCTGTAGAATAACCATGGCAGTAGGCCAGGCCAATGAAGTCCCTGGCACCCACGCCATTCAATAGTGACCCATTGGCTGAGTCCCAGCTAAGACCTGACCAAAGTTCTACAAGCCTGATGTGCAGCCCAAAACACATAACTGTGCCCACATATGAGAACTCAGCCCCTCTGGCCAGGAGCAACAGCATCTAAAAAGAAAAAACAGTCAAACTAGAAACAATAACCATAAAATTCATGTTACAAACCACACAACGTTAGGAATTAAATTAGGGAGTTAAGGCAGCTTAGCTAAAGCCCGAGAAGTCACAACCCAAAACTGATGTTTTTTCAGTGGACTTCTGTTGAGGTGACAAAACAAAAATCCATCCCTAGGACTGCGTACTGCTCAGAGCATGTGCCCAGCTCCAAAATGGTTCCCTTGCGATGCTGGTCAATCTTAGAGCGTTGAATGGTAATGACCGCCTTACTGTCCACCAACCTCAGGACCTGTGGCAACAGAGCACTACCAGAAACATCATTTCAGGAGTGTGCCATTAGCTCATTGACTCTGAGGGCCCCAAAGAAGGCAACCAAGGAAGCAGCATGAAACAGGGTGGATTCAAAATAAAATGCACACACTGCGTCTCAAACCCCCTTCAAGCCCCTAAGAATCAAAGCGGAAATAGACCTCCTAACATCAGGATTAGGCTCGGCCTCTCTAGTCCAGCCCTCCAGCATCTTCCGCAGATGAAAGTCTGCAGTTTTCTCTTTATACCCCAACAGCTTACTAGCAAAAGCCAGAGCAGACAGGCATCCCCTAATGGATCGCACAGCCAATCCCTTACCTTTTAAAGAAACACAATAGTGAAGCAACTGCTCCACCGGGAGGGGCCAAACATTGCAATACCCTACCCCTAACCTAAGACTTCCTGGTACTGTGTGCTATGGCTAGGCCTATTGTTCTGCAGGCCTCAGCTCTCCAATCAGCCACAGCTCCAGGGGCATTTGCGCCCGCTCTCTATCGGCTTCTGGGGGCCAGCTGATGACATCTCTCCATCTGTTCATGAGAGTGTGTGTCAGCCACTCCATTATTCACCCTAGGAACATGCTTGGCTAAAAACAGTATGTTAAGCCGCAGACAACGCAGAGTGAAGGCCCACACCTATTTCATAACCCGTTGAAATTTGGATGAAAGGGAATTTATCACACCAAAAATGAATCGTGCGATTGGCCATATAACTCCCCCACAACCAAACAGCAACGAGAATGGGAAAGAACTCAAGAAACATAAGATCTCGGTTCATACCCACCTGAACCCATGAATCTGGCCATATATCTTTGCACCAATGTCCGCAACCCCCCCCCCCCCTCAAAACCTAATGACCCAGCAGCATCAGACATGACCTGAAGCTCTGCTTCAAGTTTCATGTCCTCCCTCCAAAATGAAATCCCATTAAAGGGCTCCAAAAACTCCTGCAGCCAGATGGACGGGGAGAAAGAGGTCCCACCGTCAGACAGGACCCCTATTCCAGTTTGGTAATTACCTCCACCCCCCATCCTGCCTCTTTTGGTCCTTATGTGGCCGGGCTCTGGGGCAGTTACTAAAGGAGTGAGAGCCACCCCACATGGGGCCTTCATGCCTGTGCTGGCAACTCCCAGCAAAGCAAGCGGGGCTGAACCGCCTGCCCCGCTGAACTGCAGAAAGAAGACGATGAAGTCACAGATGTCCTGGCAACCAAATGGCTGCTATCAGAGCGGTTGCCCAAGTTTGGTCACGCAGGGGACAAGACCTGGAGCCAAAGCTGCTGGTGGATGTGGTTCCACTGCAGGGAAGGGTATAAGGCAGCTCACTTTCGGAACTCCTAGTCATATTGGAGCCAAGTGGGCCCATTAAAACATTGTATACTCCTTATAAATAATATCCATATACTGGATCAGTGAAGCACCCATCCAAGGCTGAGAGCATGCTATCAACCAGCATATATGAAAAACGCAGGAAGCCAATAGGCCGAGGTCCTGTCTACTCTCCGCTTTTTCAACTTCTCTTTCTCCTTATCATCTAAATCCTCCTTATCTTTCTTCTCCAGCTCACGGAATAGGAGGGAGAAAATATTCACATATTCACTCTTTAAAGTCTTATCTTTTGTTGCAGGCAACAAATGATCACCTAAGGGTAAAGCTAAGTCCCCAAAAGGCAATGCAGTAAAAGGGGGCAGACCCATAAGAAGCACTGAAAGGAGAAGGAAAGCCCCATCCTCTCCAACATGGGACCTGGCATATCTTGCTGCCCAGCTACTGGCCAAGCCCCGTAGGAGCCAAACTGCCCGGCTGGCCAAGACCAAGCTTGCTATGTACCCATGCCAGGAGAGGGGAAGGTACATAGCCCCTGTGGCAACACTGGGCGCCGCTGCAGCAGCAGGGCCCAATGGGCCCCCACAGCCAAGCCAGCCCAGGGTATGAATGCATAGTGTTTCCAGCTTTATTCTCAGATCCAACCAATACCAATGCTGACCCTGTTCCAGCATCCATACGAAGTGGACTGGCACCCCAGTCTGAGCCATCGGACCCTCTGGCTCCTCCAGTGACATTTCCAGCGACCTGCCCTCAAGGATAGACAACCTGGTTAAAATATCCGCTTGAAACATAGCCTTAGGATTTTTCCCATCATCTGAGCCCTGTGGGTGAGGAATGCCAGATGCCTGCTCCAGTGCCCTAAGCCGCTGCAAAATGGCCCTATATACCACCTTATCGCCCTCGTCAGCTGGACGATAAAGGGGGGAGATGGCCTTTTAGGTGGGGCCTTAGGTGCGGGATGTTTTCTCTTGGATCTCCCTGTGCTTTTTTTTTAACCAGGCATTTTAACAATACCCGTAAACCAAACTAAGAGCAAAGGCACTCAAATATTTGCACTAAAATGGCTGCTGCTACACAGCACTCAAAATGGCTTTTCCCTTTGTTCCTGAAATAAAGCCAACAGAGAAGCTGATAATGCCTGCTGCTCTACTGCCCTTAATATGGCTGCCCTTTTACCCAAGAAAGAAAAACCACAAGGGGAGCCTAAAATGGCCAGCAACAGACACCCTGTGAGGTGGGTGGGGGCTGAGAGAGCTCTTACATCAGCTGCCCTTTCAAGGACAACCTCTGCCAGAGCTATGGTTGACCCAAGGCCATTTCAGCAGGCACAAGTGGAGGAGCGGGGAATCAATCCTGGTTCTCCCAGGTAAGAGTCTGCACACTTAACCACTACACCAAATTGGCATTTGGCTTTTCACAGCACACACTACCCAATCCTTTAACAACAGAAAGGAGAGCGAAAAAATGGCAATGACCCAGAACCAAAAGGGGGGTGGGAATGATAACCCACAATCAATGAAGTAGCAAAGGAAGCCGCCAAAAATCCAGCCTCCCCACCCTTTTAAGAAGAGTTCCAATTCCACCAGCACAATGCCAAATCCCCTTCTTAAGAAGAAAAAAAAGGGGAGGGGAGGGAAGAAAGGGTGTGTGAAGTTTAAACAGGCCATTAATTAGAGAGCCATCTCTCCTGTGCCGATCCCACGCTGTCGCATTAGCAGGGGCCTTATCAGCAGCCCCGATCTCCAGCTCACTGTAACAATGCAGAGGAAAGAAAAGTCTGGGGGGGCCTTATCAGACTCCCGATCAGTACAGCCTGCAGGAAAGCAGGGAGTGAAACTGACAAGCCAAAGCAGGAGCAAGCCAAAAGTGCTCCTGCCCAGCCCTCTCAGCCACCCGATCTCTGCTTAAGGGAAACTGAGATGATCCAAGCAGGAGTGAGCTAAAAGCTCTCCTGCCTCCACCAATCGTCTGTCGAAGACTGAGGTAGGGGGTGGATGATGCTCCCATTACAGCAGCAAGCTCCGCCCCCTCAGAACTGCACCCAAACAGGCAGCAGAAGTCCTCCCTTTTCCTTCCAGGAAGGCAAAGACATCCCTGCAGCCAAGCAGCGATGCTGCTGGCTGCTAGAGATGAATTAGCAAACCATTGAATGGAAATCAATGTAAATGAAGTAAAATTATTATGCAGCACTACTCCAATTAAATTATTTATGCAGCATCTTCTCCAAACTATTTTAAACTTTGTATTTGCATTTCTTCTCTGTTCTGTAAAAGAAAATTCTGAACTTGAAATTTATGTTTGCTATTTGGGTGTCATTTTTATGCTGCTCAAACCTTGCTAAACCAAAAATAGAAAATAGGACAAGGTCTCATCAGCTACTTATTCCATTGCTCTGATATACATCAAAAGAACATTTAATATCTAACAATGCAATCCACCATTGACTCTGTAGGCTCCCTCTCCTCAGATCAGCACAGGTAATAAAGCTCCAGCAGATGCCACACAAGCCTAGAAGCTAGATACCACACAGCCTGAGTTAACTAAAGACTGTGCAGTGCTGTGTTCTGTCCAGAGAATGATGAATTTGCTCAGCTCCATTGGTGTGGGATGACAGGAGGAAAAGTTAAAGTAGTGTATCAGGATGCAAGATACTGTTTCTATATACTAGGGCAAAAAACCTCTCTTAATAACATTTTCGTTCTCATTTCATAGACATCTGATTCAAACATCAGTCTATATATCATTTACAATTGGTATTTTCTATTTTGTCTCTTATAACGTTTCTACTCTCTAGGATTCTTACTTTGGCTTACAACTACACATTTTAGCTACACATTTCCTGAAATTGTTTAATCTTATTCAGTATATTATACAGTACTCACTCCTTATTTTATGCATTCTTTATGTACAAACATGTTATTTCTTAGTGTCTCTATTTCCACACCTATACTGCACCCAACCAGTCATGCGATGGTTGCCAAGTCTTCTTGTTGTCTTGTATATTTTCTTGTAATTTTGCAGAGAGTAAGTCCATTTCAGTTACCATACCATACCAAACCTTTAATGGCATAACATTTGCAAATAAAATACACAGAATATAAAAATTTAAACATTGGAGATAAAATCAAAATGAAACCAAGCTTACAGATGCATTCATACATGATCAGATTTAAATTTAAGGATGTCAGCCAAAAATTTTGCCACAGCCTTGCTAACCTCCCCCTCAGTATCATTCAATAAATAATAACAGGGTGGCAGAATAGACAAATCTGGGGAGAAAGAAAGCTTGCAAAATAAATTTTATGGAGATTATGATAAAAGGAACAATCAAGCAATATATGCTGAATTGAGTCGGGAATATTCACTCCACAGGAACAGAGTCTATCGCCTGAAGGGACTCGATGATATCTCCCTTGTAAAACTTTGGAGGGAAACACATTTAGTCTAGCCAACATAAATGCCCTGCGATGACTTGGAATGATTAAGTCTGATAGATAATGGGGCATTTTGCCGCAGAAAGCATGAAGACCTAAGGAAGCTGGGGAGCAAATATAAGGGCCATAGTTTCATTTCCTCCAACTCCCACAGTCTCAGTTTAATACATCTGAAGATATATGACTCATCAGAAGTAAAAAAATCATCTATCCCCAACTGATTAAGTTTAGACATAAGCACTGCTGTCCAGGATGAAATACATGGGTCTCTTTTCATACAATCAAGGAGGCTGTTAGAATCTGTTCCAAAGTGAATTTTTAGCCAGAATTTAAACACTGCAATCCAGGCTTTTGTCTCCACCAACGACTGACCCACTTCAGAGCAGAGAGCAAAGTAGGACACACATTTTGGCATACCAAGAATTTGTCTAAAGAATGAGGCTTGAATGCCCTCCACTTTCCTGGTAAATGCTGAGATCCATATAGGGATACCATAGAGAATTTGGGCTAGTGTTTTAGCTTTGAACACCTTAATTGCTGCTGGAACTAATTGGTTGCCCCTTGAAAAGAAAAACTGTTTAATTTGATCAGCCGAACATTTAGCCAAGTTGACGGTGTTGTTACGATGTGAAACCCAGCTTAATTTGTGATTAAAAGTGATCCCCAAGTATTTAAAATGTTTTGTTTGCTCAATTGTTGAGTTGCCAATAAACCATCTCTGTGGGCGCCAGCAATTTGAAAAGACAACTACTTTAGATTTGGCATAATTGATAGAGAGTGAATTACAATTACAGTAGTCATAGAAGGCATTCAAATACCTTTGCAGGCCCACACTTGTGCAAGAGAGGATGGTAGTATCATCGGCATAAAGTAATAAGGTGACTGCTTGGCCTGTTAGTTTAGGCGGATGACCATTAATAGGGTTCAAAAATTGTACCAGGTCAGTTAAAAATAAATTAAAAAGATGTGGGGCCAGCACGCAACCTTGTTTAACCCCATTTAACACTGGGATTTTGTGAGTCAAGTCACCACTAGAAGAAAATTTCACTTGGCAAAAAGTATTAGAATGGAGTTTCCTCAAGAGAAACAGCAGATGAGGGTCCATTCCCAGGTAAACTAGTTTAATCCATAGTTGGGCTATATCTATTGAATCAAATGCGCCCTTCAAGTCGATGAAGGCAGCATATAATTGTCCTGGTATGCATATATTTTTCAGCAAGGAAGGCAAGAGTGCAGCAATGTTCCATAGCAGATTTGCCTTTGGAGAAGCCAATTTGTTCAGGACCTATGATGTTGCCTAGGCGTATCCAGTCAGTTAATCGGAGTTCTAAATGTTTGGCATACAATTTGCCCACTATAGATAATAAACTAATGGGGCGGAAATTTTCTGGTAACTTCAACACCCCCTTTTTGTATATTGGGATAATTATAGAATCAAGCCAAGAGTCTGGGATGCAGCCATGCAGATCAATGAAAGAGAACAATTTTGCAAGGGGCAAGAGCCACCAATCGGCAAACTTTGTGAATACCTCAGCGGGAAGGCCATCAGGATCTGGTGCTTTACCCACTTTTAAATCCTTCAATAAATCACTGATTTCCTCTAGAGTTACTGGAGGCCAGACCAGCATATCAGTAACTGTGGGGTTTGCTAAGATAGGAGGGGAGCAGCAAAAATGTTAGAGAAGTAATCAACCCATGTTTGCGCATAAATATTTGGGTCAGTAACACAATTGTTTTTTAGATTACCTGAAATTATTCTCCAGAAAGCCTTATTATCGTTAGATTTTATCGAGTGGTAATGTTGGCCCCATTTATTCTGAAAGAAAACTTTCTTTTTGGATGTAATAAGCTCCAGGTAGGCTGTCTTACAAGCAATATAGGCCTTAATTTTTGTTGGGTCTGGAGTGACAGGTCTCTTTAAATTGTGCTCTTAGTTCTTATTTCCAAGCTAAACAATCTGTATCGAACCAGCTAGAGAAACTAGACCTAGACAAGATTACAGGTTTAGCTTTAGCACTACAGTAATCAATTAATAATGAGAATTTCAGTTGTTTCTAAAAGTTTCAGAACAAAGTCCGCTTGTTTAGGTATTTTTTGTGTTTTCCGTTGTTTTGCATATATTATTCTTGCTGCAGTTACAGCATGGATCAAGAATTTAATTATCAGTTTGGGAAGCGAATCTTGGCAAATACTTAGCAAGTACATCTCATTATGCTGTATATCTGTCTTTGAAATTTTTTATAGACAACTATGAATTTGTTTCCAATAACTTTTCGCTAAATCACAGTACCACCACATATGATAAAATGATCCTTTCGATTTTTGACACTTCCAACATTTATTTGAAACGTTTGAGTGCATCTTCACCAATTTATCCACTGTAATATACCATCTATAAAACATCTTATAAAAGTTTTCTTTGAAAGAAACTGATCTTGTAATTTTGATATCTTCTTTCCATAATCTCTCCCAAGTGTCTAAGTCTATATTATAACCAATGTTTTGTGCCCATTTCACCATATTGCCTTTTACTATTTCATCTTGCATTTTCATAGTTAGTAAATAATTATAATTTTTTTAATCTTTGGGAAGATGGCGCAGTGGTACTGAAGTTATTAGCTGGAACTCCAGCTGATACTTCTGATTGTGAGCCTTAGAGGGGGTTCATTCAGCTGAACACCCCTTAAAAGGGCATCGGGAAGATGCTCCCTAGCAGAGAGAGTTTGTGGAGATAGTGAAGAGACAGTGGTCTCTCTACTAACTCCGCTCATTTCTCTTGCTGAGGCTTACAAATGCCATTGGCTGGTCAGCTGTGACCCTCCTGTCACCCTGGAAGATTGAAGGACTTTAAAGGTTTAAAGATCATAAAACAGTAAGGATCTCTTATACTTTCTTGGAGAAAATCTACTGGCAGAACTTTGCAGGGAATTCTTTAAAAACTAACACTGCAGAAGTAAACTGATTGGCAAAGCATTTAATTCTGCTCACAGTCGGGAGAGTGTGAAAGAAATAACAGTGTCTAAAATAAATAGAGCTGGAAGGCTGGAAGGTTAACAGGCCTTTGGAGCTATAATATTATATATATATAGTAGCTGTAGGACCTACGCAAGAGACTGGAAAGGAGAAAGGGGGGGTCTTTGCTGAAAACTGGCTTAGTTGAGGCAGCCACCCCTTTTTTGAAGAATTTGGGTAATAAAAGTGACAGTGATTCTTAGCATGTGTGGTCCCTCTCTGTCAGAAGATTGGCTTGTGATATTTACCTGTGATGTAGCTGTTTTTAAATGGCGGTGTGATTGAACTTCTGCTACTGGAAGAGAAGGCGTGATGTGGCATAGAGGAATACTGAATGGGATCTGAAAGAAACGGTCATCTGGGAGAAGTGAAATAACTCAGCTAAGAAACTATTTGAACATTTGATTGCTGGAGGGTGTAAGGAGTTGTGTGGGAGGAAAGCTGTTGGTATGGAATTGATTGCTGTAGGAGAGTAGTGGGGGTGAAAGAGAAGGAGGTGGCGTAATGGACTACTGGAAAGGATGGTCTACAATTGCAGCTTGGTGGTTGGGAGGTGCAAAATCATTTAAAGTGGTCTGGTTTCTTTCTTTTTGAAGGTGGTTTGTGAAACTGAAGGCATATATAGATTTCTAAGGAAACTTTTATTGGAAAGGGTGGTTGGCTCAGAAGGCAATAGAGAGGAGTACCAGTAAAGTTAATAACTAATAAATATTTTCATTTGAATTGAGTAAACTGATCTGACAAAGGAAGAAATTGTTTTGAAAATGGATCCAAAAGAGACTAAAATTAAAAGAGCTTTACAAAGTACCTGGAATGCAGAGATCTGTAGCAGCAACAATTGAGCAAGATGTGATAGGGAAATTACAAAAAGCGATGATGGAAGATTTTAAACAGAATCAAGATGCCTTGCAAGATATTAGAAAGGAACTTAAAGATGAAATTAAAAAAACTAATGAGAAATTGGATGAATTTCAAAAACAACTTTTGATTAACAGCCAGCAATCACAGAAAGTGACCGTTAAGGTTGCGGAAATAGAGGGGGAAATGACAACTATGAGCATTAGCTTGCAAGAAGAAAAAAGTAAGCGCAAAGAGAAAGATTCTAGAACTGTAAAGTTGGAAATGGAGATGGCAGCTTATATCCTACATTTTCAAAATATCCCAGAAGAAAAAGGAGAAAATGTAAGTAAGGAAATTAGTGAATATTTGAGTGAAGTAATGGAATCCCTAGCAAAAGAAATTGAACAAAATATAGATTGGGCATGGAGCGTTGCATCTTCATACACAAGGAAACATAAATTACCCAGGGAGATTCATATTAAGTTTATAAGGACCAAAGTGCGAGATACCATCCTAAGCTATACTAAAGGGGAAGATCTAAGCTGGAAAGGCAACAAAATAAGAATTTTGAAAGGAGTTCCTTGGAGTATGAGGCAAAAAAGAAGTGAATACACGAATTTGATGGTATGGCTAAATAAAATGGATATACAATTTCATTGGTTGGTACCAGAAGGTGTATTTTTTATATACCAGGATAAAAGAATTAATATCACATCTATACTTAAAGCACAAGACTTTCTAGAACGATATGCAGATGAAGACCAAGAACCAAGAGTACCAGAGGAAGAGGAAGAAGAGAGAAGGGGAAAAAAAGAAACAAGCAGCAGCAAAAAATCAGAAATTTGGAGAAGATAAAAAAATCAAAACAAGAGCTCAAACACAAAGACAGCTGCAAGAGATACAAGGTAGTAAAGCTCAGAAGGAATAATGGGGGGGAAATGAACTAAAATTGACTTCTATTAATGTAAATGGATTAAATGCCCCTGGAAAAAGAAGAAAAATTGCCTTGCAACTCAAAAAACTACAAGCAGACATAATTTGCCTACAAGAGACCCATATTATTAAGCAAGATGTAAAATACTTACAAAATAAAAAACTAGGAAAATTATATGCTGCGACTGATCAAAAAAAGAAGAAGGGGTGTAGCAGTTTATGTCAAAGAGACAACAGATTTGGGACTTCTCTTTTCTTCAGAAGATGGGAGAAATTCAGCATAATGGTAAAAAAATAATGCTGGTAAATATTTATGCACCAAATGAACAACAAGAGAAATTTTTTAAGAATCTGCATGATAAAATAATTGAGTTTGACTACCAAGAACATAGTTTAATTGGAGATTTCAATGCTGTATTTGATGGAGGTATACACAGGAAATCTGGGAAAATAACAATGAAGAAAAAGAAAAGCAATCAACTTCCCAAAACATTGTTGAGACTGGTGAAAGAATTAAGTTTATTAGACTGCTGGAGAATGAGAAATATAAAGACTTTACTTACTATTCAGAAGTACATGACTCTTGGTCTAGAATCAATATGTGCTGGCTTTCAACAACCTTGATTAAGGAACTGGGGGAAGCTGAGATTTTGCCCAGAACCTTTGCCTATCATAACCCATTTCAAATGAAATTTAAGAGCTATAATAAGACTTTTAGATGGTTGCTAAATTTACAGATATTAAAAGAAGAGAGTTTTTAGTAGAAGCCAAAAAAGAAATCATAATGTTTTTTGAACAAAATTTGAAAGAAGATACACCAAGACAGATAATTTGGGATGCCTCTAAAGCTTTTTTTAGAGGCATTACAATTCGATATTCAGCAAAACAGAGAAGAGAAAAAAACAAAGAATATGAAACACTGACAGGAAAACTGGAAGTACAAGAAAAAGAATTTAGGATAAATTTGAAACAGGAGACGAAAACTAAAATACAGATTTTGCAGCATCAAATAAATTTGTTGTTGATGGAAGATGTAGAACGAAAATTGAAATGGGCAAGACAATCCTTTTTTGAAAATGCAAATAAAGTGAGTAGATGGTTGGCTTATAGACTGAAAAAAGAAAGAGAGAAGAAAGTACTAACAGCCTTGAAGGATGAAAACAATGTAGAGCAATATAAACGTAACCAAACTGAACAAATTGTAAAAACTTTCTATGGAATCTTATACAAAAAACACGAAGGTTAGAGTCCCTACAAGAAGACTATATTAAGGAAACCAAGAAAGAGGATTTTTCAAAAGAACATCAAATAATATTGAATAATCCAATAACAGTCCAAGAGATTATTGATGTAATTAAAGAACAGAAAAATAATAAAACACCAGGCCAGATGGACTACCGGCAGAATTCCATAAAATTTTTGAAGATGTTTTATTATTACCATATAAAATACTACTAGAAAAAAATAACGTTGACATTGGAAATACCAGCCTCATGGGAAGAGGCAACAATATCCATAATACATAAAAAGGGAAGAGATTCGAAAGATATTAGAAATTATAGACCCATCTCATTATTAAATGTGGATTACAAAATTTTTGCATCTTCAAGATTGAAGAAAGTTTTGATGAGTACAATAAATGAAGACCAAATGGGATTTTTTTCCAAAGAGGCAGATGAGAAATAATATGAGAACAATATTGAATGCCTTTGAGTACTAGCAACAATATCCAGATAAACAGGCGGCTTTTATTTTTTTAAATGCAGAAAAAGCCTTTGATAATGTAAACTGGACATTTACAATGAAATGTTTGGAGAGGATAGGCTGCGGTAATCAATTTAAGCAATGGGTACAAGCTATCTACACAGAACAGAAGGCAAGAATTATGGTGAATGGAGCATTGACAGATCAAATTAAGATTGAAAAGAGAACAAGGCAAGGCTGTCCGCTGTCACCTTTGCTTTTTATTTTGATGTTGGAATATTTAAATGAACAAATATGGTATAATAAAGAAATAAAAGGAATTAAAATAAGGGGGGAATCCTATAAACTTCAAGTGTTTGCTGATGACTTGGTTTTTATATTGGAAGAGCCATTAACATCTATAAAAAGACAAGGAGAAATTTGAGAAATTTGAAGCAGTCGCAGGTTTTAAAGTGAATTATAAGAAAACTAAATTTTTAGCGAAAAATATGACAGAAATTCAGATTAAAGAATTAGAAGAAATATCGGGCTATGGATAAATAAAATTAAATATTTGGGAATATATATAACAGCCGGAGCAAACACATTGAAAACAGATAACTATGATAAATTGTTAAAAGAAATCAAATATGACTTGGAGAAATGGCAAAACTTACAAATTTCATTAATGGGAAGAATTTCAACGATTAAAATCAATATATTACCAAAAGTATTGTTTTTATTTCAAATGATACCTATTCCACTGTCTAAAATATTTTTTTCAACAATTAAATAAAATGATTTCTATGTTTATATGGCAGAACAAAAAACCCAGAATTAAACTAAAAGCATTGCAGGATGCCAAACAGCAAGATGGCTTTGCTTTACCAGACTGGCAGATGTATTGTAAAGCATGTACATTACTGTGGGCCAAAGAATGGATTACTTTAAAGAATAAAAAGTTACTAATTTTGGAAGGCTTTGACTTAACAAGTGGTTGGCATTCATATCTTTGGTATCAAAATGTTTCAGCGAAGAATGTATTTAATGCTCATGAAATTAGACGATCAAAATACCTAACTTGGAAGTGGGTAAAACCCCAAATATACAAACATATTCTGAAATGGATATCACCTCTGGAAGCATTGAGCCAACCAAAACTATTAAATTTTGAAAAAATTCTTACATATGAGAAGATACTAGATGAGACTGATAGTTTAAGAATAGAAGAACATAAAACGTTAGATTGGTGGACGAAAATACAATTAAAATCCAGATATATGAAAGACAAAGAAATGGGTTTTGCAAAACAGAAAAATGAATTCGACCAAATTATAACAGAACCAGAAGAAAAAAAGGGTCAGCCATAGCTCTTGAAGAGCTATCCCTGAAAGGGCAGCTTCTATGAGAGCTCTCTCAGCCCCACCTATCTCATAGGATGTCTGTTGTGGGGGAGGAAGATAAAAGGAGATAGTAAGCTGCTCTGAGACTCTGAGGTTCAGAGTGAAGGGCAGGGTATTAATTCGATTTCTTCTTCTTCTTGTCTGTAGGAAATGTCCACCCTGCTTTTTTGGCCTCTTGAAGCTCTATAGCCTGTGACTGTGTGACTATGGCTTGGGTATGGCTGTGACTGCCCATTGTTCTTCTCCAGCCAGATTCATCTACATCCCTCCCCCACCCTTAATTTACTGCATTTCTATGGCACTGACAGGATCTGAGGTGATGCCTCCCAATTTTCCTCCTGCTATTTAGCAAATAGGCTCTTGTAGCCTGTTAGGGGCTGGATGCTTCCCTTGACTCAATTTGGCACTGGACAGGATACCTAAACACAGACAGAGGCCCTGTTCACCAGACTCAGGATATCCTGGAATTGGAGAGGGTTGGATTAAAAGGAGGGAACCATGGCATGACTACCACAGTGGGATATAACTGGCAGAGTAAGCGCCTTTTGGGACAGGAGAGACTGGTGAGAAGCAAGAGGGGGCAACTTTGGAAGCCCCCGGCAGTAAGAAAATGGGACTGACTTCTGGGGGAGGAAAATGCTGAGCTGAACTGCTTCTCACATCGGGAGCAGGCTGGAACTTCTGTTCGGGGTAGTGAAAGGCAAATTAATGCCTACTGCCTACTTTTCTCAGAGATTAGTCCAAGATATATGAATAGGAAACTTTGATGAGATTTACCTTGGCTAAAAGGGAGTCCTGGGGGCGGGGGCTTCTTTGAGGCTTTGAGGGGTCTCAGGGAAGAGTTGCATATTCATCGTCTGCAGAAGTTCTCAGAGTCATTTATTAGACATAAACTCGACAGGATCCCTACTGGAGGGGCATTTTCCATCAGCGCTCAAAGAGGCGGTGGTCCGTCCCCTCTTGAAGAAAACAACGTTAGATCTGACCGAATTGGCACACTATCGGCCGGTATCGAATTTGCCCTTTTTGGGCAAACTTATAGAGAGGGCAGCGGCGTTGCAGCTACAGAGCTTCCTGGAGGATGCTTCTGTCCTTGACCCCTACCAGTCTGGTTTCCGCCCGGGCCACGGGACGGAGACGGTGCTGGTCGCCCTGGTGGATGACCTTCGGCGACATCTGGATCAAGGCGGCTCGGCGGTGCTGATGTTGTTGGACCTATCGGCAGCGTTCGATATGGTCGACCATCGGCTTCTGGCGTGCCGCCTTGCCGACGCAGGGATTCAGGGGTTGGCCTTGCAATGGCTTTCCTCTTTCCTTGACGGTCGGGGACAAAGGGTGGCGATTGGGGAGGAACTGTCCCGGAGACACATGCTTGATTGTGGGGTGCCTCAAGGGGCGGTGCTTTCCCCGATGTTATTTAACATCTATATGCGCCCCCTTGCCCAGATGGCCCGAGGGTAAGGGCTGGGTTGCCATCAATATGCTGATGACACCCAGCTCTATCTGCTTATGGACGGCCGGCCCGCCTGCGCCCCAGAAAATCTGGACCGGGCGTTACAGGCAGTGGCTAGGTGGCTTAGGCTGAGCGGGCTGAAGCTGAACCCGGTGAAGACAGAGGTCCTTTGCTTGGGTCGCTGCGGCCCGGGAAGAGAAATCCCCCTGCCAGTTTTTGACGGCGCTCCGCTAACAGCGTCGGGCAGGGTTAAGAGCCTGGGGGTGCTGTTGGAGCCTTCACTGACGATGGAGGCTCAGATAGCAGCCACTGCCAAGTCCTCTTTTTTTCATCTTAGGCGGGCGAGGCAGTTGGCCCCCTTCCTGGAACGTGACGACCTGGCAACAGAGATTCATGCTACGGTCACCTCGAGGCTGGACTACTGTAATGCCCTCTACATGGGGCTACCCTTGTGCCGGACCCGGAAACTGCAGTTGGTGCAGAACGCTGCTGCCCGGCTGCTATTAGGGCTCCCAAGACGGGAGCACATTCGGCCGGGGCTCCAGGGTCTGCACTGGCTGCCAGTAATATTCCGAGTCCGGTACAAGGTGTTGGTCATTACCTTTAAAGCCCTATATGGCCTAGGACCTGCCTACCTTAGGGACCGTCTCTCCCCACACGTTCCCCAGAGAGTACTATGCTCAGGTTCACAAAACCTGTTGGTAGTCCCCGGGCCAAAGGAGGCCCGTCTAAAAGCCACCAGGGATCGGGCCTTCTCAATAACGGCACCTTATTGGTGGAACCAGCTGCCGGAAGAGGTGCGGGCCCTGCGGGATCTAGGGCAATTCCGCAGGGCCTGTAAGACACCCCTCTTCCGGCAGGCCTATAACATTAACTGACAATGAAAATATCTTGGATGGAACAAAATGCATCTATAGACCGCCGGTTTTATTCTATCTTGTTTTTATTAATTCATGGTTTAATTGTATTTTAATTGTATTTTTAAATGTTTTAAACTGAAGTGTTTGAATTATTATGCTGTAAGCCGCCCTGAGACACTTAGGTGAGAAGGGCGGGGTATAAATCCTAATATAAATAAATAAATAAATAAACCTTCTTGGACATTGCTAAACATTTAAAGCTTTGCAAGACCAGTGGAAACTTGGATAATTGGAAGAAAAGGTACAGATAATTGTTTTTCATTCTGGGACTATTTATAGCTTAAAGAGACAAAGTTAAAAGGTGGAAAAAGGAAATTCAGAGAGTTTTGAAGAAGAGGGAAGAAAGAGGTGAAATTTGGACTTTACAAATATAATGGACAGTGTTGAAAACTGCTAAAAAGTGGAAAAGAATTTATTGTTATGTCTACTTGCGGTTTTGGAAGAAAAAAGCACATCGTCATATTGGCATAGAACTGCAGCACATCTGAGCAAGACAGGAAATACGTCAAAGCATCGTGAGATCTCCTTTCCAGTGTGAATGTGACTACGTGGAAGTAGTGGAAAGAAAACCTACTCTAGGAATATATACCATTGAGAAACATCGGTGGCCATTGCTGGGAGGACTAAATAAAAATAATATTTTAAATGAATTCGGGACATTAAAAACTGTTGGAATTAAGTGAAAAAAGGGTAAGAAGATAAATACTATTGGTCATATTATTTGTGTGGTCCTCAGAAATTTTTAAAAAGGGTAAAAAAATTGCGAGGAGCAGTAAGAAGTTGCGACCGCCATTTTGGAAGATTTAAAAACTTTAAAAATAAATATCTTGACTTTGGGAGCTTCGAGGATGGAAAAATTGGGCTTGTTATAAAGGGCAAGTCCTACTCTTTTGAACCTGATAGTCAAATTGAAATTTGGTGAGGTCAAAAATTTCATTGTTTCTTAAGGGTTTAAAAGTTTTAAAAATTAATATCTTGGTCAAGGAAGCTCCAAGGATGGTGAAATTAGGTTTGTTATAAACAGCAAGTTTTAATCTTTTGAATCTGACAGTTAAATTTGAAATCTGTGAGAAAAAATTTCTTGGTGCTTTTAAATGTCTGAACACAAGCAGCCCCGAACAAGGGCTGCTTAATTGGAAAAAATGCAAGATCAATTAGATGCTATGGAGGCCAGAATGATGAGAGGGGTGAGAGAGATGATAAATGAGTCGAAAACAGAAATTATTGCATAGATTAAAAAAGATATGGAAGATCTCAGAAAGGAAACTGAGGAGACATCTAAGAAAGTGCAGGAGGTAGAAGGCAAAATGAAAGTATATGATTCCACCTTGTTGAAAATGCAAGAAAAAGTGATAATCCATGACTGCAAATTGATGGAGACTCAGATACGTCTGAGAGGAGTACCTGAAGAGGAAGATGGTGATTTAAAAGGTTACATAATTAAAATAATTGCAGAATTTTTAGATGAAGACCCTGAAGAGACTAAAAACATGTATGATTATATGTATAGAGTGAATTCACTTTTTGCCAAGAAAAATAATTTACCAAGAGACATTGTTATAAGATATATGACAAAGGAAATGGTGGGAAGGATCATGAACAAAAACTTTGAAAAGACATTGATAGTGGGAGGTAGTAAAGTGAGAATTATGAAAGAGCTGCCAAGGCAAGTGATAAATGATAGGAGAACATACAAAAAGCTGACAGAAAAATTAAGAGACAATGGGATGAGATTTAGATGGATAATACCTGAAGGTTTGAGCTTTAAACTCCAGGGGAAGAGAATTACAATTACAAATGCCAAGGAACTGCGTAGATTTTTTGAAGAAAATAAAAAATTTGCACTATGATGGATTACAAATTATTGTCTTGGAATGTTAATGGACTAAATTCACCACAAAATAGAAGGGCAACATTTCATTGGATTAAAAAAACAAAATTGTAATATAATTTGTTTGCAAGAAGTGCATATTAAACAAAAGGATTATAAATTTTTATGGAACAAACAATTGGGAGTAGAATTTTTTTCATTAGCTGAACAGAAGAAAAGAGGAGTGGTTTTGTATATTAAACAAGAATTGGAGCCAAAATTAGTGTTTAAAGATAAAGATGGAAGATTTGTAGCAGTAGAGACAATGTTAAATGGGGAAAAATCGTTGTTATTGGGATTATATGCGCCTAATGGTATAAAGGATGCTTTTTAAAAAGACATCACACAACAGCTTGATGAACTGACTTATGACCAAGTTTTAATAATGGGAGACATTAATGGAACAGTTAAGAACTCATTGGATAGCGCTGGAGAGAAAAAAAAATAGTAAAGGAAAATTGCCAAGGTCTTTTTTTGAATTGGTTAAGCAAGAAAATCTGGAAGATATATGGAGGAAGTTTAACCCTGAAGTTCGGGACTATACTTTTTTTTCCAGCAAGACATAAAACTTTTTCTAGAATTGACATGCTGTGGGGAACTAAAGATTTAGGTCTTATAACAAGGAAGAGAGAGATTTTACCTAAAATTGGGGCTGATCATAACCCAATAATGTGGATTACAAAATTGTCCAAGAAATTGAGAAGATGGAGATTGAATGAAGATTTGCTACAGAATAAAGAAACAGTGACATACCTAGAAAACGAAGCTAAAGCTTTTTTCCAAATGGATGATACAGAGGATATTGATTTTCAGATGGTCTGGGATGCTTATAAAGCAGTAATGAGAGGAGTGTTGATTACTTTGAATAATAAAGATAAGAGAATGAAAGAAAAACAGTTATTGGGCACTCAAAATGAAATAAAAAGGAAGAGGGGCTGAGAAAAAGACCGGGGAAAAAGAAAATCTTAAGGGAAATTACAATATTACAAACTCAACTGAGATATTTGTTAAACAAAGAAGTGGAATGGAGTTTGAAAAGACTTCAGCAGAAATCCTTTGAGGGAGCAAATAAACCGGGAAAATATTTGGCTTGGCAATTGAAGAAAAAGAGAGAAAATAGAATTATCAATAGAGTTGTGGTGGATGGAAGAGAAGTGGTTACTCAAGAAGGAATAAAAAGAGAGTTTTTTAAGTACTATGCCAAATTGTTTAAAGGTACTAAAATAAAGAAAGAGAAGATAGATGAGTATTTACAAAAGATAAAAATAGAGCCCTTAACTGAAAATATGTAAAAAGTTTTGAATGATCCTATTAAAAAAATAGAAACTGAAGCAGCAATTAATGCAATGAAAAATGGAAAAGCACCTGGGCCAGATGGATATACAGCTAAATATTTTAAAATTTTTAAAGATGAATTAATACCAGAACTGCAGAAGTTGATGAATATGATAAGAATAAAGGGGAATGTACCAAACACATGGAAAGAAGCTGTCATTTCGTTGATACATAAGGAAGATAGAGATGTCACAAATGTAAAAAATTACAGACCAATTTCGCTACTAAACAATGACTATAAAATATTTACAAGAATCTTGGCAGAACGGCTTAAACAACATTTGATAAACTTTATAAAGGAAGATCAAGCAGGGTTTCTTCCCAAAAGACAAATAAGAGATAATATTAGAACTGTTGTAAATATTGTAGAATACTATGAAAGACATCAAGAAAAAGAAGTAGCATTATTCTTTGCAGATGCAGAGAAAGCATTTGACAATTTAAATTGGGACTTTATGTTTGGAGTAATGGAAAAAATGGAGATGGGAGAAAGTTTTATAAGAATGATAAAACCAATATATTCGGAACAAAGTGCAAGGTTGTGTATAAATGCAGATCTTACAGAATATATGAAAATTAGCAAAGGTACTAGACAAGGACGTCCGCTTTCACCATTGTTGTTTATAATGACTCTTGAAATATTATTGATGCAGATCCAAGAAGAAAAAGATATAGAAGGTTTAAGAATAAAAGGTCTTACTTATAAATACAGAGCTTTTGCTGATGATATAATGTTCATAAATGAATGGATAAAATACAAGAAATATGGAGATGAGAGAAAACCGTTATGGATAGTGCCAGCCGAAGTGATAAAAATAACAGTTGAGACGGGTGAAGAAAAGTGGCTGTCATATAATCAATTATTAAAAATACAAAGTGGCAAGATAGAACTGAAAACTGCAGAAGAGTTGAATAATAAATATGATTGATTTCAAATGCAACAAATAAAGAACTTAGTGGACAATGATATTAAAACTGAAGGAATAAGAAAAGAGCAAACAGAAATGGAAAAAGTTCTGCTTGGAGACAATGATAAATTAATCTCAAAATATATAAATTACTTCTACAATGGTCTACAGAAGATGAAGTAGTGAAATCTCAAATGTTCAAATGGGCAATTTATTTACATTAATACAGATGGAAATTTGGGAATATTTGTGGAAGAAATACAGATGGAAATTTGGGAATATTTGTGGAAGAAATACAGATGGAAACTTGGGAATATTTGTGGAAGAACTCTATGAAACCTTCAACATGTTAAAGAAAATTGTTTTAAGATGATGTATAGATGGTATATGACTCCTAAAAAATTAGCAAAGATGAATAACAAGATGCTAGACAGATGATGGAAATGTAAAAAGCATGAAGGTTCTTTCTACCATATGTGGTGGACTTGTAAAAAAGCAAAGCTGTATTGGCAAATGATTCAACAAGACATTTCTAGGATATTGGGATATGAAGTAGTGAAAGCTGCAGAGACTTTCTTACTGGGATTACAAATGGAAAAATTTCCAAAAGAAGATAGAACTTTAATTTGGTGCTTTCAGCTGCTAGGACATTGTATGTGCAGTTGTGGAAGCAAGAAAAAATACCAGAGAAATGGGATTTGATTATAAAAGTTATGACATGGAGTGAAATGGACAAATTAACAAGAACATTAAGAGACTATGATTTAGAAGTTTTTAAGACGGAGTGGAAGAAGTTTAGAAGATATGTAGAAAAAGAATGGAAAATAAAAGGACATTGGACAATTCTTGATAATGACTAAGTTTTAAAAAGAAGAATATAATTTTTATTTTAAGTTAAGGGTACCTTTAATATTTGTTTTCTTTAAGTAAATAACACTGGCGGTGGTCAAGTAACGGGGGGAGGGGCGGGCGGAAAGTAATATATGGGGTAGATAATCTTTTTTTTAAAAAAAAAGATGTACGATATAGCTATAGATTTATTGCCATATGTTACCAATAAGAATTGTTTTAATCGTGAAAATGGGACAGATGAACAAGAGGTGGATGCTTTGAAGCTGTCTGTAAAGAGTGGATCCTGCCACTCCAACCCTTACAACCTGTGCTATAGAGCTACCTGCTGAAGCATACATGTAACGGTGCCTGCGTGGCTGCAGTTTTTGTACTAATCAGGGATTACCTGATGGGGTTCCACCACATGACCCAAGAAGTTTATCATAAAATACCAGCCCTACAGAGCCTGGATTTGCAAACTGCCGCCTCAGGTTTTACTCAGAATAATTCTGGCATCAATTAATGTGCTCTTTAATGATAATATCTTTTTAATTATAACGTTAAAATAGTTTCAGAGGGAAGCCGTGCTGGTCTGTAGTAGATGAGCGAGATTTGAGTCCAGTAGCACCTTAGAGACCAACAGGATTTTCAGACTATGAGCTTTAAGAGGTTCCTTTGTGAGGTACAGGTAGGAATGAAGATCCATGAATCCTTATATCCCAGTCCGAAGGTGAGAGGAGTACAGCAAAGAAAGGAGTCAGAATGCAGAGGTATGAGGCAAAATGTAATCTGCTTGATTAGTGCAGAAAATTAGCATCTGTAGTGAGGAAAGAATCCTATGCCCCAGTCATCCGTGCGGGGATTTGAGAATGAACTCAAATTCAGTGATCTCACTCTGCAATCTCCCCTTGAAGCCTCTTTGCTTGAAGACTGTCACAGTATTTAAGAGCTCAATATTTTCAGTGGTATAAAGTTTAACTTGATATCCAGATATGTTTGTAGTACTACCTGTTGCAACACTTTGAGAGTTTTTCTGTTCAAATAATACACTTGATAGTGTTTTGCAAAATAATTTGTTTTCTACTTCAACTACTGTTTTCTGTCTTCCAGATGACAAAAATTATGGTACTTGTGCTAAGATATAGCATAGGGGCAGCGCTTAGCAACTGTCTCTCATATATATATATATATATATAGCAACTGGGAATATTTGCTATTTTTCTTATAAAAAGATATTTATACTTTTAAATTCCATAAATATGCCAAATAGTTAGGGTTGCCAGGTGCCTCCTGGCCACCAGTGGGGGACGGGGTTGCCAGATCCAGGTTGGCAAGCTGTTGGAGATTTGGGGATGGAGCCTGGGGAGGATAGGGACCTCAGTGGGGTCAAATGCCAGAGAGTTCACCCTCCAAAGTATTGATTTTCTCCAAGAGAACTGATCTTTATAGTCTAGAGAAGAGTTGTAATTCCAGGGGATCCCCAAGTCCCACCTGGAGGATGGCATCCCTAGAAATAGTACATTTTTGTATGCTAAATTATAACGGATACATTTAATGTTGTTAAATCAGTAAAATTAGTGATAATGGGAAAGCAAAGACAGCATACATTACAATATTCCCCAAAATGTTTGTTTTCCTCTGGGAAAAAAAACCCTCCCCCCCCATGACTTCAAAATTTGCAGAAATATTACATATCACCTCCAGCAAAGATAAGACAAACTGTGAATGTATACTGTTGTCGTTCTTTCTGTCTTCTTCCTCCCAATTCCCTGCAGGCCTCCTACTCTTCCTATTCTAAAAGTTAACAGGAAAGTTATGCTTTGGGATTCTTTGTTGTTGTTCATTTTAGTCCCACAGTTCATTGAATTATTGTTTTCTAGATGGTACAATGGTCCTGCATAAAAACACTGAATAACTGTCAGACCAACTATATATATTTTTCCCGTACAAGCATTTATTTAATCTAAATATTGTATTCCATTCATATTCAGAGCTTAATTGTTTTAATATGCATGTAAAGAATATTCACATTAAGACAAAATGTCTCTTTTGGTTTAATATTTGCATTCAATCAGAAAGAGCCCTCATAAATCAGAAAGGCAAGTCCTTCAAAAAAGGTCTGATGCCTCTTTTTTTCCATAGGTAAAGTACAGGAAAGTCCTTTTTAAATGAGGCGTGCAGTTTTAATCAATTGGACCCTAAAATAGAAAGACAAACAGCTGCTGCTTGTTAATTGGAGAATATCTTCACCAATGAGTTCATCATTTATTCACAGCTTTCAATAGAGCCTTCAGTTCCATAAATAAAATTCTTATTGCCACATTAGAAAATGTTGTCCTGCACATCTGCAACCAAATGGCTCGCTTACTATACATGGAGAATTTATTTCAAAAGACAAAAGCATGACCTTCACCTGTTTTCTCCAAGAGAACTGATCTTTATAGTCTAGAGTGAATAATCACATTTATTGTGTTGACATAATTTCAGAGACCTGCTCTGCCAGTTTTGCTTAAGCTTCTCATCTGAAAGTTTTATTTAGAACAGATATAGTTTATGGAGCTGTTTAGATATAAGATATATATAAGACGGCCCCGTGGTGCAGAGTGGTAAAGCAGCAGTACTGTGGTCTGAACTCTCTGCTCACGACCTGAGTTCAATTCCGGCAGACACTAGATTCAGGTAGCCGGCCCAAGGTTGACTCAGCCTTCCTTCCTTCCGAGGTCAGTAAAATGAGTACCCAGCTTGCTGGGGGGAAAGTGTAGATGACTGGGGAAGGCAATGGCAAACCACCCCATAAAAAGTCTGCCGTGAAAACGTTGTGAAAGCAACGTCACCCCAGAGTCGGAAACAACTGGTGCTTGCACAGGGGACCTTTCCTTTTTCTTTCCTTTTTAGATATAAGAAGGGGGGAAAGACTACAGTTTAAATTCAATGCTTCTCTTAGCTTTGACTCCTGTAATCATTGGCTCTTGATCTAAATTAGCTTTTCTTTCCGAATTAGATTTTTCTTCTAAAGCCTAAGTGTGGTCACTATGGGAATAGAATATTCTTACTAGAAAAGAGCTGCAATCAAAGCAAATCCAAAACATTCTTGCAAATACACAGCTGTTTATCAGTGTTCAAAGCATTGTACATTCTTTATTTGTGCAGTTTACCTGATATTTTTTATCATTTCCCTGCTGCAATTACAGGGAGGCAGAGACTGTATGAATTTGTGACTAAAGTTATATTTGAGCCAGGGAATTTTTTATTCACACATTTAGCCATTATGCTGCATCAGCTTTTAAGCCATTTGAACTGCGAACCTTCTTTTTAGAATCAGTATCAGAGATATACACCATGTTTTGGATGCTATTATGATCCACTGTGTATTTTTTGAAAGGTGATTTAGAAGGTTTTTAAATAATCATATATAATCTGGAAAAAATCCAGAATTCAAAGTCACTTTTTAAATAGCTGTCTGCAAAACAATGATACAAGGTTCATTATTCAATTGCAGAATCTGGGAGATACCCAAATGCGGTATCGAAAAATGTAAAATCAGATATTATGCAGTGTTTAATAGCTAACAACTCCAGCAGAATAAATTTTTGCCTGACTTGTTTTGCAAATATTGTCATGCTTTGTTTCCTTCAGGAGAACCAATGAGTGGAGCCCAGCTCCATCGTGCTGTGAGCATGGATGATGTGGATGCAGTTCTTCATATTCTTCAAGGAAAGTGAGAAATAATTCACATTTAAAATATCCATATCTGTGCAATAACAAAGATAATAATGAAAATTGGATGTGCTGTGTCACAACAAGTAGTTTTTCCTGTCATATAAATATTGGATAGCATATTTTATAAGCCAAGAGTGACAAATGGCTTGTTAAAATTTATCATACTACCACACAACTTAGTGATGCATATACTTTGTAATAGGGTAGGTGTGCATGTTGACAGTGGTACCTCAGGCCAGATCGGCAACCAAGGCGCAGGCAGCACTGCTGAGGCAGTGGTGCAGGAGGAGGCAAACAGGCATGGCTTATGCTCATCATTTTCTCCCAGAACTGCACAACAACCAGCTGCATAAGGTGAAACTTTAGATGCTGGAAGAGGGTGCGTACACCTAATACTAGGATTGGGAAAATTGGCAAATACTGATATTAATACCGATACTGGGATTCTGGAGTTATCAGTATTGCTGAATTTATTCAGCTCAATTATACCCTACTCAGCGTAACTGCAGAGAATGAAATGGTTTAAAGTTTAAATCATCCCCCTCTCTGGAATTGCATCACAGAAGCGGTATGCTCCCTTCATTGGAGGCCTAAATTCAGTAGGCAATGTTTAGGAGGAGCTTTCAGGACAGCTGTGGGTGGAAAGAAAAGTCCCTTGCGTAAGTGGAATGAATCTCATGCTATTTATTTACACCTATTTAAAATATTTTTATCCCACTATTCTCCCACACTGGGAATTCAAAAGTGGTTTATAGAGTAAAACAAGTAGGGACCTGCAAGTACCTTGCAGGGAGGGGGCATCCCCCACCTTTGCTTCCTTCCCTCTGCCCTCTTCTTTCACTTTCTCATTCCAAGTCAATACCCCCTTTTTCTTTCCCTTGTCAGACAGAGCCAATCCCCCCTTCTTTCTCTTTCTCTCTCATCAAATCAATCTCCTTTTTTTCTCTTTCCATCAAGTCAATCTCCCCTTCTTTTTCTTTCTTGTGGGAGGGCGGGTGGGGGTGAAAATTAAAGCAAACTACAGGAAGGTTACCAGAAGCAATGAGAAGCAACACTACCTTTAGTCCTCTTATTCAGTGGGCTTACTCCCAGGACATAGGGCTACCAAGCTCCTGATGGAGCCTGGAGATCACCTAGAATTACAACTGTTCTCTGGACTACAGAGATAATTTCCTCTGTACAGAATGGCTTTTTTTGGGTGGGAGATGTGGACTTTACATACCACTGCCCTCCTCAGGATCCACCAAAAATATCCAGGAATTTACCAGCCAGAGTTGTCAGTTTTGCTACAAGAGTAACTGTATTGAAAGCATATTGTCAGCCTTCCCCCCCCCCCCCCAAATACGCATGCACACACACAAGTCCTGTTCACAAGTTACAGTGAACATGCACACAGGGTGTCTTGTTATTTAAATATGCATTGAGTCATTCTCTTGGTAGGAAGTCATGGAACCAGCATTGTGGAGCTGGAGTTGAATGAATGGCTTGCTAGAGAGACCAAGGAAGGAAGGAGGGGGGGGGCTTAAAAGAGGAAATGCTCTTTCCCTGTGTGCGTGGGGGGAGCGGGTTTTACCTTGTGAATTACAAAGGAGAACACAAAGAGCTTCAGATATGCAGCAGAAGGGGAAAGTTTTGCAGTTAGATGGGAACATTTATTTACCAGGATGTGTGTGTGCGTGGTGGGGAAGCTTTTAGATATTGAAATGCTGCTAAAATTTATACAAGCTCCTGCTGCTGAGAGAGAGTCACAGTGGGCTGACAACAGGCAGCCAGCAGGGTCTTCTCCACAGGGGCCTAGTGCACCCCCACTCCTCGTCACCAGCCAAGCCAGGAGCACCTTGACCAGCTAGACTTGCAGGATCATGGCAGACTCAGACAGGTGCCCAGCCCACAAAGGCCAGGAGGCTCTAAATGTGATGCTCAGCCCACAAATGGCTAGTCCTTTTTTTCTGCACCAGGTGTAAGTGGCCCATCTGGAAACTGGCTAGCTGGTAGGGTGTGCCTGCGGCTGGCCAAGGCTTGACGTCTTCCTTTCTCTCCCAATAGCTACCGAGCAGTACAATCCCATGCAGGCTCATGCACATTTTTTAAAATTGGTGAGGGTTATGTCCCATTTGTGGTGCCGCATGGCAGCGTGTATGACTGGAGTCCAGGCCAGCCAGTGAGCACCCCATGACTCTTCTCAACATGCAGCTGCCTGAGTGCAGGGGCGCAGCAGTGCAAGTACAGGGGGAAGCCTATCTAGGAGTGAAGCAGGTGGCCAGTGGCTGCAAACAAGGTTGCGGTCACATTCTGCTCCTCCCACAATCAGTGATGGGCACCCAAATTAGACCCCCTAGAGACTGGTGCCGTAGGCAGCCACCTAAAATGCCTAGTGAAAAGGTTGGGCCTGGTGGCAACGTCTGGAGCCTCTCTCAGTGTTTCCTGCTGCCGCAGCCAGGCCTGGAACCTTTCCCAGTGTTCTCTGCTGCTGCTGCAGCCAAAGGTAAGTTATTGGGGGGGGGGGTTAAACTCCTTTTTTTTGTAAACCTAAAGGGTCACCCAAGTTTGCAGAAAGACCTGTTTGGGGTAAGCGTGCCCCCTATGTCTATTTAGATATATCTATCCACAGACAGAAGACATACTTAGGTATTAGATATATAGATATACATAAATAATAGAAATTTAACAAAAATATACAACCCAGTAGGCCCCCCCAGTCAAATTTAAAACAAGTAATGGAGAAGGAGCAAGCGGTGAAAATGTTTGTCAGACAATAATGAATTGATATTTCTCTTTCAATAAGGCAAGTGATGGTGGATACACTTAATAAATTAGGAAATACAGCTTTGATGGTTGCTTCGCAAAAAGGATATGCCAGGTAATATGACAACTTTTTTACATTTTTCTTATGTAATAGATATTTTTAAACTTTAGTGTTTTATTCAGATCTATAGTATGTTTCATTTTCTGTTCTTCATCATATCATGCATTTAAATCGGAAATGGCCAGGTGATGGCCCATGGTCCAGTTAAGCTCCAGAGAAATTTTATCTGAACATTACTAGTCTTATTAAAAATGCGTTTGATGCAGCAATACTCTTTTGAAGGCATAGCAGAAAATACCAGCGGACTAGTACTTCATTTGGTAGAGGGAAGTGAACATTTTTTGCAGATTCCCCCCCGCCCTTCGCTCTCATTCTCTTTGTGAGGCCAACCTGAACCTCAAGAGCAGAATTTCAAGGGATTCAGTGGGCTGTGGAGGAAGGGGGAAAGTAGAAAGTCCTATCATGCATACTACATTTATCTCACAGTACTTGGATCCAACCAAGTTTTTATTAAATATACACTACACTACACTACACTACACAGTACATAGTATGCAATCATACATTGCTCAGTGAATGCTCAGTGCCAATTTTTTTATGGAGTTCAGCCAACTTAGGCCACTGAATGGACCCTCATAGTACAGAAGCTTTCATATATGCTAATTTTGATAGTTTAATTTTTTTCTCTTCTTACAGCTGCAGTCTTGAAATTAATGCTTTATTTGATGTTCAAAGTGCTTTGTACATCATCCATTCCATTACAGTCCTGAATAATATGTAATTATTTTTCCTCTTTCGTATACTGAGAACTGCAAATATAGCCACTTCCTCAAAATCATCCAGTGAACTACTGATCAAGTTGTGTCTTGAATTCAGGATTTCATCAGTCTTCTAACAGATGACACTGTCTTAGAAAGCATATTATTGGTTTTTAAAATGACTCCAGTATAGTTCTTGAGCTTTTAAATGGATTCAAGATTATGGTCTATGAAGTACCGTAATTCCTCCTTAAAGCTGTAATCAAAATTAACATCCAAATTTACATTTTATTTTCTATTTGAATGATAAAAATAATTCATTAGAATTGTTTTATATCTAGACTTGCCGAAATTTTGGTAGAGAATGGAGCAGAAGTGAACAAGAAGAATAGCAGTGGGAAAGACAGGTAATGGAGTCATGTATTTTTGTTGTCAAAGAATATATGCTGTGGAGTAAAAAATAAATGTATCCTGATATAGTTGGAGAAGCTCCTCTATAATGCCATGAGATCTGTCTTTGTGTACAACCTGAAACAACAGAAAAGTTCACTTAGGGCTGAACTGAAGCAGACTCCCAAACTTTGCAATCTTGTTTGTTGGCTGCAAAATTGGATGCCTTCTTCAGGGCTTTAGCAATAGAAGAATGTTACCCCACACCCCAATGCCCACCTAAATGTTTAGTGATGATAGTACTTAGTTCTGATCAGCTACATAGCAGCACATCATTGCGATCAATTTATTGTCTTTGCTTGGTTAGGGCCACACAGTGAAATAGAAGGAAAATGGCTGCACAGTTTGTAAAAGACACAGGAGATGCAAATTAAAGACACATTTGATGTTGTAGGAGGAATTTCACCCTTTACATAAACTACCCATTTAATTCGACTTTTGGTAGATAATAGCTTTAGCGCTAACATTAGTTTTAGCGCTAACGTAAATTGGTTGTGTTGGTATCTTGAACTATAGATTTAGGTGGATAGCTGTGTTGATTTGAAATAACAGAACAAAGTTTCAGTCCAGTGGCATTTTTAAGACAAAAAAAGTTTTAGCCGAGGTGTAAGCTTTTGTGTGCAAGTATGTTTCTTCAGATACAGTGAAACAGAATTTCCTCAACCATTACATATAGAAAGAGACAGGGTGTGAGGGTTAGTTGCCAGGAAGGGCCAATTAGAGTCCAGATAGAGACAGAAACAATTTTGGAAATTATCAAAATATGGTGAGCAGTAAATATTCATAGAGCATAATGAAGATGTTTAAACAGATTTGAGGATCAAACAGAAATAATAACCATAGTTTATACGGTAACCACTTGTTTGGGTTAATATGTCACAATTGGAAATTGATATATCCTTAATTGTAGAATGCTGAGAATAATTAATTGAGACCCTGCCATCTGTCTCCTCTCAAGCCTGGAGACAACTTTACAGCATCTTCTTATTTGAGGTGGGGCAATTGGTGGCGTAGATTTATCTCCCCTGTTCCCAGACCAGTGAAATGCATTACAGTTTCTACATACAGAATACATGGAATCCTCAGGACTTAACAACAGTGTTGGTTTCTTATCTCACTACATATGCTAACCTCATTCAACCCTTACATCTGTACTCTCACCAGTTCTCCAGAAGGGCCATTTTATTATATCTCTTATTTGGCATAATAGATTAGAATAGTAGATTATGATGTGACATAATGAATAGTAGAAACTACAATATAGTTGTAGAGGGTAGAAATTGTAGAAATTGAAATGTAATTACTCTCAATTGGAATGTAATTAGCATTCTACAATTTAGGATGCATCAATCTCCATTTTTTACATATTTATTTCCTTTGCTGGTTTTGCCCCAGATTTGAACACAAATGGTTCAGATGGTTCTCCGGTGGTCTGGACAGTGGGTCGGTCCGACTACTGGGTATAGGCTCCTCCTCCTCGTCACAGGGTCGGGTGCTCCAATCGATCCGGAGGGGGAGTGGCCTATACCACCCAGGATGCGCCAGTTCTTCTCCCGGCCCTGCACGAGGCAGGACGGTTTTTCTCCAGGCGCTTGCTGAGAAGCGCAGAAGATCCGGATTACTGAAACAAAACAGACCGGAAGCGTTGGGATCGGTCCCAACAACACCGGTGGCGGCAGTCTGCAGGGTCTACTCACGAGTAGACCTTGAGCGAACGGCAGACGCCCGCAGCGCTTCGTTCCCTCGCAGTCGCGATTGGAACCAAGCCGGAAGGAAAGAGAGGCGGCAAGCGCAGAGGCAGCGCGGTAAGCCGCCCTACAGCAACAGGGCTGCGCGCGAGTCCACGGGGCTTCAGATGGGTCCCCAGGCTGCCCGCGTTGTCTCTCCTTCGGACTGCCTAGTCGTATAGGCTTGGCAAAGGAGTGAGAGAGAGAGGCCTCTGAGGGGGTTTGTTCCTGACTGGAAGGCAAGATACCAAAAGGCCCAATAGAGGGCGCAACGGAGACATTCTGTCTTCCATTCTGAGCCTTTTCCCGCTTCTTTTTTAGTTGCTTTTGCCTTTCCTTCCCTTATAGGGACGTGAGAAGCGACAAAATGGCGGCTAGCTCACACAGCAACTCACACAACGAATGTGATCTACCTCTTCTGTCTGGGGCTCTGACTCCTCAACAGGAGGCTCAGAATCTTGACCTCACAGGAGAGGATGCCAAGTCAAATTTAGTCCTTTGGCTTAAGAAAGAGCTGCTAAAAGAGTTGGGACAGGACCTTCGTCAGCAGCTGGACTCCCCTGCTTCCCTACAACCAAAAAAGAAGGATGGAGGGAAAAGGGGCAGAGATACTAGTCCCAGTGACACTATGGAAGGACGCTCTAAGATCAAGCCTCCTTTGGGTTTGGATTCCCCCCCTCTTGAGCTCAGCTGAGGAATCAGAAAACTCCGAGCAGTCAGATAAGGAGGGTGAACTGTCAGACAAGGAGGAGCAGACTGACACTGTTCAATCTAGGCTCTTTCCTTCTGAATACTATTCAAAATTGCTTCCCAAAGTACTGAGGACCCTCAACTTTGTACCCACTCCTAAAGAAAATGAGGAGTTGGATCCTGATCTCCCCACAGGTTCAGGGGAGATGATGCCAAAATTGAGCAGTGCTCAGACAGGGGTTCCTTTGCCTGCGGCCTTTTTTGCCTTAGTCAAAGCGGAATGGGAACGTCCGACTAAGCCTAAAGCAAACTAACAGGTTCTCTCCAAACTTTATTCGCTTATTCCACAGGCTACTAAGAGATTAAAATTACCAACAGTGGATGACCCTGTAACTAGCCTGATTTCCAATTCGGTCCTTCCTATGGACGCAGATGGCTTACCCAGGGATCCATGCGATCGGAGGGTTGAGCAGGCCTTACACAAAGAGTTTGAAGCGACATCTTGGGCCATCAAGGCAGCCACTACGTCTTCATTGTTTGCCAGAGCAATGTGCACGTGGTCTAATAACTTGGCAGCAGCAGACAGTGGAGCTCCTAAGGAGTTCAAGGACGAGTTAAAAAAAAAAAAGATTGCTTTATCCGCTGCCTTCGTGGCAGATAGTTCATTAGACACCATGCAACTGGCGGCCAGGGCCATGGCATGTGGGGTAGCTGCCAGACGCAACATTTGGTTGCGTAATTGGGAGGTAGACACTGCAGCCCAAGCCAGGGTGGCAGCGGTGCCTTTTAAAGGAGCCTTGTTGTTCGGGGAGGGTCTCGATAGATACCTCATTGAGAACAAGGATAAAAAGAAGGTTTTACCTTCCAAGAGTAAAGAGTCGAAACAGAGGAAGTCCTTTCCTTCCTTTCGAGATTCGAAGAAACCATCCAGACCAGGTTCCTTTCGTCCCTTCAGAGGCAAGTGGCAGCAGAAGGGGCGTGATCCCAAACCATATTACTCTGGGAAGGCAGATCAGGGTTCCAAAAATCCCTCCAAGAAAGGAGGATCCCAGTGACTATGCCTCTCACCAGCCGACAAACAAAATAGGGGGTCGTCCTTCCCTTTTCACAGACATTTGGAATCAGTCAATTCAGGACAAGTGGGTTCTAGAAGTAGTGGAACAAGGTTACGCCTTGGAATTCCACTCTCTTCCCCCCAACCATTTTCGAGGGGTTCCCCGGAAAAAAGATTTATCTGCTCACAGAGCAATGTTGTCGGCCATTCAGCACTTGGTGAATATAGGGGCAGTGGAGGCCGTCCCGGTACTTCAACAGGGTTTGGGGGTCTATTTGGTGATATTTTTAGTTCCCAAAAAGAACGGGGAGTTCAGAACCATTCTGGATCTGAAATGGCTCAACAAGTTCATTCTGCCAAAACATTTCAAGATGGAGACACTACGGTCAGTATTGCTAGCCATTCAGCCTCAGGATTTTCTGGCTTCCTTGGATCTGTCAGAGGCCTACTTGCATGTTGCCATTCGGGAATCACACAGAAGTTTTCTACGTTTCTCCTACGGGGGGAAGCATTTTCAATATCGAGCCCTGCCGTTTGGTCTGCAGTCTGCGCCCCGGGTATTCACAAAAATTCTGGTGACCCTGGTGGCGGAGCTGAGATTGCGGGGTGTGGCCCTATTTCCTTCCCTGGACGACATTCTGGTGAAGGCAGGGTCCCACCAGCAATGCCTGGAGGGCATGCAGCAGACAGTGACCATGTTGCGCTCTCATGGCTTCGTGGTGAACCTAGAGAAGAGCAATCTGCTTCCCTCTCAGATACTAGTGCATCTGGGAGTGGAAATAAATACAAAGGTGGACAGAGTCTTCTTAACCCCAGAGAGACGGGAGAAGTTTTGCCTCCTTCTGCAAGGGGTGTTACAGCAACCGAAGGTGCCAGTCATGAAGTTAGCACAAGTCTTAGGGATGATGGTATCCTTTCAGGATCTACTGTCTTGGGCCAGATTCCACACTCATCCCCTGCAATTTTTTCTGCGGCCTTTTCAGGAGATTATAAGGAACAAAATTCCCAAACTGGTGACACTACCGTTAGAGGTGATGTCCCAGTTACAGTGGTGGTTGAACCCGGGTCTTTTCAGTCCAGGTTAGCCGCTTCGCGAACCTCAGAGGGTTTGCATGACTACAGATGCCAGTTTATGGGGTTGGGGGGGCTCACTCACAGGATCAAATGATCCAGGGTCAGTGGGAGCCTCACGAGATGAAGCGCAGTATCAACTTCCTGGAGCTCAGGGCGATCCGGTTAGGGTTGCAGGCAGTTCTGAGGGGTCACCATGTCCTGGTGAAAACGGACAACTCAACCGCCAAAGCATATGTAAATCGACAGGGAGGAACCAGGGTGAAATCACTTCATGCCAAGGCGAAGGTTCTCTTCGAGTGGGCCGAAGTCAATCTCCTGTCAATCAAAGCGGTGCATGTTCCAGGGAAGGACAATCTGCTAGCGGACTGGCTCAGCAGACGCTGGCTGGACCAAACAGAGTGGATGTTACACAGGGACACCTTCCGTCTAATAGTGGACAGGTACGGACCTGTGTCGGTGGACTTGTTTGCCACGGCAGAAAATTGCCAAGTGGACAGGTTCTTTGCCAAGGTCAGAGACACAAGGGCAGAAGGAACCGATGCCCTCAGCGCCGACGGGACTAGTGTAGGCCTTCCCGCCCCTTCCTCTATTACCCAGGGTGTTACAGAGGGTGGCGGAACTAAAGGCGGAGATGGTGTTGGTGGCTCCCTCCTGGCCGAGACGGTCATGGTTCCAGGAGCTCCTGAGGTTGTCTATTCAGCCTCCTTGGCGGCTGCCAGGGAGGGACGACCTTCTGACACAGGGCAGCATGTCTCATCCTCAACCAGACATGTTGCAATTGACAGTTTGGAAGTTGAGCGGTTACAGCTCAAGGAACTAGGTTGTAGCACCAGAGTGGTGGACACTATGTTAGCATCGCGTAAGTGTTCCACTAATAGGATATACAATACCACCTGGAAGGTTTTTGCTTCGTGGTCTACCTTACGGGGGTGGGATCCGATGAAGGTGAAGGTAAATGGTATTCTAGGTTTTCTTCAGGAAGGGGCAGACAAGGGGCTTTCTACCAGCACGCTACGGCGTCAGGTGGCGGCCATATCGTCTATACAGGGGGTGCGGGAACGTAAGTCCTTGTCAGCGCATCCGCACATTAAACGGTTCCTGAAGGGTGTTGCTCTCCTTAAGCCCCCACAGGTACATAGATTCCCCTCGTGGAAGTTGAATATAGTACTAACTGCGTTGTGTGGGCGTCCCTTCGAACCTATGGCTTCCTGTGGACTGAAGGAACTGACTCTAAAAACAATTTTTCTGGTGGGTATCACTACAGCACGGAGAGTGTCTGAGTTAAGGGCCCTGTCGGTCGACTAGGAGCTTTGTGTTTTCCATAATGAAAGGGTGGTGCTGAGGCCAGACCCATCTTTCATTCCTAAAGTTAATTCTGTCTTTCATAGGTCCCAGGAGTTGGTTCTTCCAAATTTTTGTCCCAACCCCCAGTCTCCCAAGAAAAGGGAGCTGCACTGTTTAGACGTTAGGAGGGCACTTAGTTTTTACATTGATCGCACAAAAGACTGGAGGAAGTCTGATGCATTGTTTGTTTCATTTAGCAAGTAGTCGCAGGGACGACAGGTCTCCACTTCCTCCCTTAGCAGGTGGCTACGGGAGTGTATTGTTTTGGCTTACAAGGCCCAAGGTCAAACCCCTCCAGATGGGATCACGGCCCATTCTCTAAGGGGTGCTGCAACATCAGCTGTGTACCGGTCCTTTCCGTCCTTAGAAGCTGTGTGTAAGGCAGCGACTTGGAAATCGGTACATACCTTTACCAGGCACTATAAAGTGGATAAATGGGCTTCAGCGGAGGCGGCCTTTGGGAGTCGTGTGCTGCAGCATGCACTCTAAACAGGGAAGCCGGTCCCGCCCGGGGATGTTCAGCTTTGTTACGTCCCAGTAGTCGGACCGACCCACTGTCCAGACCACCGGAGAACGGAAGATTGGTATCATTTACCGTGAAGCTTCCTTCTCGGTGGACTGGCAGTGGGTCGGTCCGGCCCGCCCGTTAAAGGTTGAGCGGCTTCCTGAGTTTTGGAGATGGATCCTGGAGCAATGGTGCTTTCCCTGTGGGGAGGATGTTACCTTTGCTTTGCTTAACAGTGACTTTCTTTCAATCTGCCATTTGTATGGTGTGTTGAACTGTAATAAACTAATCTCATTTATTCGTCTCTGTACGTGAATGGGGAGGTGGTGAAAATTTTTATTATTAGGGGGATGCGGCTTGGATACAACTGGCGTGTCCTGGGTGGTGTAGGCCACTCCCCCTCCGGATCGATTGGAGCACCCGACCCTGTGACGAGGAGGAGGAGCCTATACCCAGTAGTCGGACCGACCCACTGCCAGTCCACCGAGAAGGAAGCTTCACGGTAAGTGATACCAATCTTCCGTTATCATATAAACGAAGCTTATTATTCCTGTTTGACTCTCAGATCTGTTAAACATCTTCATTATGCTGTATGATAATTTACTGCTCACTCTCTACCTATATTATGGACTGGTAATTTCCAATTTTGTTTGTCTCTGTCTTAACTAATTGATCCTCCCTGGCAACTAACCCTCACACCCTTTCTCTTTCTATATCGAATGGCTGAGGGAATTCTATTTCACTGTATCTGAAGAAGTGTGCTTGCACACAAAAGCTTATATCTTGAATAAAACTTATTTGGTGTTAAAGATGCCACTGGACTCAAACTTTATCTTGAACTATGGTAGATATGGTATTTAGCAAACTTTGTTGAAATAGATCTTTGATTTGTCTGGTTTAAATCCAATGGGACACTGAGGGCTTTGTGTCTTCAGCAGACAACGGTATAGAGAAGGGAAAGGACAAAACAAGTATCTGATTTAATACCTGATTTAAAAGCTGATATAGCGGCCCCGTGGCGCAGAGTGGTAAAGCAGCAGTACTGCAGTACTGTGGTCTGAACTCTCTGCTCACAACCTGAGTTCGATTCTGGCAGAAGCTGGATTCAGGTAGTCAGCCCAAAGTTGACTCAGCTTTCCATCCTTTCGAGGTCGGTAAAATGAATACCCAGCTTGCTGGGGGGAAAGTGTAAAAGACTGGGGAAGGCAATGGCAAACCACCTTGTAAAAACTCTGCCATGAAAATGTTGTGAAAGCAACGTCACCCCAGAGTCGGAAATGACTGGTGCTTGCACAGGGGACCTTTCCTTTCCTTAAAAGCGGACAGTACCCAAGAGATACATAAAGCAAAGGATGTGAAAGGTGGGTGCAAATGTATACCCATTCAGTTCTGAAGATCATGTACAATTTACATACTTATAAAGAAGGAGCTTTGGTGGAATAATTTTTCTTACATTCTGAAGTAGCATAGAATTTCAGTTTCTTGAAACCTTAACGAATTTTCATCCAAATGCTGTTCATTTTATTTGCTGGAAAGAAATTTGATTATGCAGCCAAATCCTGTGTTTCTTTGGATAGCTTAATTATAATCAATCCTAACCTAGAGAGAACCTACTGTGGATGACACCACCTACTGTAAATTTGCATTCCTTCAGTTAAAACAGTACCAGAAATCAGCTATGTAAAGATCTTGCCTCATAATAGCCTGGTAGAGTCAGCATTAGTTATTTTAGGTAAAGGCATTTCTATTCAGTTTCTCATTGGACTAAACCAATGGTTGATTTCTCAGGAATGACAGAGACATCTTATTCTTTATGCAGTGATTTCTGTGCTACTCAAGCAGCTTTCCTGTTATTCTTAATTTAATTTCTTTGTTCTTTAACTCTTGTCATGGCTGATATTCTTGTCAGAGTCTTTCTTGAAGTGTCTCTAGCCTCATTTTACCTTCTCTTACATTAACACCTCTCACCTACTCCCAACTCCCAATCTGACAACCTCTGATGTCTCTTAACATTCCTGTCTTTGCTGTCTGTTAGGAAGGGTGGCACAGGTGGTCTCTGAATAACTATCAGGCTTATTGTGGTTAAGAAATCTTAACTCGATGCAAGCCAATATGTATTGTTCTCTTTAGGACTCCTACATCCGTTCTATATTATGGCAGCATTAATGGCAACGATTAGAATTCTTAACTTAGACCAGTTCCGCAGGGCCTGCAAGACCGCCCTCTTCAAACAGGCGTTCACCAATAACTGAATTAATGTTTACCGCCAGATTAGTAACGTTTACCGCCAATGTTGACTTAGGAATGTTTTAATTAATTATTGATTATTGACTGATTTTAATGTGAATTTTAATGTGAATTTAATGTTTTTATTACTATTGTTTACCTGAAATGCTGTTAGCCGCCCTGAGCCTGCTTCGGCGGGGAGGGCGGGATATAAATAAAATTTTACATTACATTTTACATTACATTACATTACATTAAATTAATATAGTTAAATAGAACATTTCTTGGACTAACATAAAGATTTTAATGACATTGATGTAAATTTTCAGTGCTGGCAGTCATGCAAAACAATGGGTTTTTTTATTTTGCAGTTTAATGATAGCTTGTTTTTCTGGTCACCTGGATGTTGCTCAGTATCTCAGATCCAAAGGAGCTTCTTGGGAATCAAAAGACCTTGGGGGCTGCACAGCTATGCATTGGGCGGCTGATGGAGGACACACTGATGTTGTTCAGTGGATGATTGAAGATGGTTGTAAGGTATGGGTTTATTTGTGTAATGCAAGGGAAGACATATTTTATGGTAATTTTTCCAATGTGGAACATGCTACTGTACATAGAAAGAAGGGCCCCAGTGGTCACTGTATCTGTGAGGTCATGCAGAAATTGCATTGCATGCTTATGGAAGCTTCTGTAACACTTTCAATTGTCTGTGACTATTACCATTGTCTATTGACTTCAAAGGACATAGACTGATGTCATTGTTCTTAGTATAGCACTGTGTAGGTTAGTTTTCTTTTTGTAAAGTCTGTCAGTGGCTGGGATCCCATAAAAAATCTCCCCTGATGGAAGGAACTTCTGCCAGCAGAATGGAACTTGCTCACCTCCTTCCTCATGCCCCAAATGTCCCCTGGGATACTGGGGACAAAGGATGCCCAGCAACAGCATAGGAAGGAGTTGGAAGACAACAGCAACAGGGGAGAATTGGCAAAAATCAACTCCCTCTTTGTCAGTGGAAATTTTCCACTGAATCCATGCCACTGTTTTCATGTTCACTGTTGCCCATATAGTACTTGTAAGGAATACTTACTCTTCAAGCAAATATACAAACACAACAATACACATTGATTGCAAGGAATTTCTTTGAATTTTTAATAGAAAATTTGTATAATTCTTCCTAGACTAGACAACACTCTGAAAGCAAAAAGTACTGATTTTTTAGTAAATATAATGACTTTGATTCAGCAGATAATTTCCATGGACAGAAGTGGGGTTTTTTATCTGATTCCTCCCTCTCTCTGCAGGCCTCTGATTCTCTCCTCATCTTGTTCCCCTCTCTCCCACAAGCAGTGTTTTGGGGGTAAGCATTTTGGGTTGCAGCAGGGGGAGAGAAGTGGGAAGTAGTATTGTCAGAAATCCCTTCCATCAGCAGAATTACCACGTCTGCAGATCAAGGGATCCAATACCGCTAAAGTAGATCATGCCAAAGTCCCTTTGATGATCAGTACTCACTGGTACTCTATATGAATAATTTTTGCAGTGATTCTAGCAAAAAAACCTGATGTGATATATATGTTGCATCATTCATTGTTTGGTGCTACCAGGACATTATTTTGAGCAGGAACACACAGGAACACAGTTCTGGCTGGCTTGGCGTCAGGGAGCATGATCTGATATGCAAATGAATTCCTGCTGGACTTTTTCTACCAAAAAAGCCCTGAATAGATCACTTTTTAATTTAGTCTTTTCTTGTAGCCCATGCCTTTCTTTTCCCTCCATTTCCCATCTACCTTTTCTTACCCTCACAACTTCCTGAAAATGTAGTCCTGAAGGCCAGATCACAGTAACCATAAGTGGGCTAATACTTGCACACAAACTGAGGAAAGTTTTCAAATTATGAAGGTGCTGCAATGGAACAGAGAAGAACTTGATGAACTGTAAGCAAGCTCAATGAGTCTGAAGCTACAAAAAGTCTTTCATCCAGGGCTTTTTTTTTTTTTTGAGCAGGAGCTCACAGGAATGCAGTTCTGGCTAGTTTGGTGACAGGGGGTGTGGCCTAATATGCAAGTGAGTTCCTGCTGGACTTTTTCTACAAAAAAGCCCTGTATGAAACAATGGTGACATCAAAGGTGTGTCCTAATATGCAAATAAGTTCCTGTGCGGCTTTTTCTACAAAAAATGCCCTGGGTGCCACTATGGAATGGTTGCTTCAAATGCAGTTTTGTTGTCATGGCCTTTATCATACTTCATGTTTGCTTTCCCAGATTATCAACAACAAGTGAGTATGTTTACCAGGCTGCTAAGCAGCTTTTAGTCCCTTTTCTGTGCCTTCATAGAATTGGTTTGCTCATTTGGGAATATCATAGCTGGTCAAGAGACTTCTTCTATGACAAATCACTACCATTCTGCCAACATACATAATAGACTGTTGAAAAAATATTAAATAGTAGAAATATATTATATAAACAATCGGCCAAACTACTCTGATGATGGAATACTGATGATCTTATGTATCTTTCTGCCCTAAAAACTTCCTGCATTAGAGTCCCAAAATGGATTGGGTCCCCAATGCCTGGGAAGTGGGGTTAATTCTCTCCCCACACACCATTTTTCAGATCAGATGTACTCCCCCCTTTTAGTCCCAGTATTTTAAGAAAGGCATGCATAATATTTTTCCAGCCACATAACTCAAGTTCCACATGTCATTTGGCCTGCAGTGAAGAATAAACAGATCACAAAATGTGGTTAGTTATGAACCCACTGCAGAAGGGTATGGAGGGGAAATGCCCCCTTGCCACAGAATACCATTAGTGGCAGTGATGGTCAGTCGGAACTGGAATTACAGTTAGTTACTAAGCAAGCAAATTCATTATTTCCTCCCCTTTGCATGTGTTTGTCCCTTCACACTTTACTTTGCTATTTATTTGTTCCTGTGATAATCTTTTTAGTTCTACCACAAGTTTTATATAGTAATCTGTTTCACGATAAACTAATGCATGAATAGGGTTTATCTTGACCAATGCTACTTCTATTGCTGCTGCAAGTTTATCAGCAGTTTGTGGCGTACCCTATGGAACGCAGTACTGGTACTTTCCTTGCCAAAAGAGCTTTCAATCAAAGAAAAATGGATAGGGCAGAGGTGAAAAGAGAAGCCTTTGACAAAGGTATATAAAAATGGGAAGCAGGAAATGAGATAGAGTTAAGTCAGTTGCCAGAAAGAGATACTGACCGTATCAAGAGGCTGAAGAAATATTTTGTGAAAGGAATGGATTTTGGAGTAGAAGAGAATGGAGAGAGAACTGGGCTGATGCCTAGAAAAGGCTCAGGGGGCTGTTCCACGCTAAGAGAGCTGCGCAGCAACAAAGTTAGAAATAAACTGAGGGCAGGTAATGGCTCAACAAATATTTAGCAGCACAGAAATTTATTGTTGTCATCTTTTTTGGTAAAATTCTTGTTTCAAGCTATATAACTTGAATAACTTTCCTTTCAAACCAGGTTGATGTTAAAGACATAGGACTGGAATGGACTCCACTGATGAGAGTATGTGCAGTAAGTGGGAAGAGTGATGTGGCCGCTCTGTTAATAGATGCTGGAGCAAATGTGAATATGAAAGATAAGGATGGCAAGACACCTTTAATGGTATGCATTTACAATAAATACCATGCTAGTATAATTCCAGTTAAGGAGAGAGTTTTTGTTTGTAATTGGAAAAAAGTCTTTTGAACTCACCTGAACCTTAATATTTCAGATTTAAAGACCTATAATATATGAAAGTGAGACATGTCTCCTACCTGTTTCCCTGTACAAGAGTCTACTTATACTGGCATGGCTTGTGCCTGCTGATTTTGTTCCCCATCACCATCAGTTTCCATCTCCAATATACAGCTTAATTTCACTCTGACATGATAAAAATCTATTGTCCATCAGTCCTGTGACAAAGGTAGAAAGACCTACTAATGACAGGGATCAAGTACTAGTATGCTACTTAGCCCTCCATTTCACTGTTGAGGGAAATCTGCACAGTCTGGCAGATTTTTGTTTTATTTGAGGGATCACCCTGTTTTTCATGCAATGCTAATGCCACTCACAGGAATATTATGCAGTACTAGTGCAAGGAACCCTTTTATTATCAGTGCCAGCTTAAGGACTCCTTGAACTGGTATTTTGAAGACAGGAAGATTTGAAAAGTAGGGATCCATTTGATTTCTCTTGTTAAGGCACTTTATATCAAACTATTTCCCTTAGGTTTGGTGCATGAAATGCAGTACATAGACTGAGCAGATTCAAATGTTTCTTTAATAAGATGAGCCCTCTGATTCCTTCACACTTCAAAATTCATCTTTCTGAAGTACCACATTTGTAGATTCTATAAAGATCAAATGTTCTCTATGTCATATTTTCATTCCAGTCAGAGAGCAAGAGCACACAAGCACACAAGTACTTACAAATAGGGGTTTAGGATGATATTTTAATGATCTGTAGAAGCATGTATATTATTGCCAAGCTCTGAGTTCTGATTAATATTCATTGCTCACATAGATGCAAATTTCAGCACTACAGTTGAGCCAGTTATATGCAGTATTCGCAAACATGCTCAAATGGCATACTGCAAATTACTCAGCTGTCCCTGATCCTTTGTGACATGTCTGTCTGATTTCTATCAAACATCTGCCCAAGATTACTGTCCATATTTTTAGGAGCATATCTAAGCTGTTTTTACTGTATGTTTAAAAATATGAAGAGTAAATGTGACAGATACGTTTGCAAACCTGTATATCTTATAGTTCATCAGGGAGCTATGACTGGCAATAGCTCCCTGTTGAGTATGTATATGGTGGCAAACTTATTAGTTTTGCTACCACATAGCATGTGAAGTGACCCTATTAGATGTGGAGTTCTTATTGCTAGGGTTTTTAAACAACTGTTTTGCTTAGCTATTTTAAAAACCTGGCTGCTTCACCCCTACACTTATGATTGTTTTGTAAAAAGAGTCAAGAGAAATAAACAGCCTTACTTCAGAAACATAAAACCAATAAGCCTTCTTCAGTGGTTCATCCAAAGTTTCCTGATCACTGAGGGAGGTTGCTTGTGCTAATAACACCTACCCATTTAGAGGAGAGCAATGTTTTCTTCTTTGCTCTCCTTCAACTGTTACACTTGCCACTGGAACTGATAGCAAGCTTCTGCTAGAGCATCTGATATCAGACCTTATAGAAATCCATCAAGGAACCCCCATATTTCAGTAAGATGGGGCTTCAGCCAGACATTTCCCTGAATGACAATAGAGAAGCAGCTTGAATACTCCACGTAAAGCTTTTCCTAGCATAACAAAAGAGGAACAGTCTAAATTAAGTGGGAATTAAGTGAATTAGTCCCTTCTTGCACTGGCTTGCAGGCTCCAAGCATCAGGTGCTAGAAGTCAGGCAAGACAGAATCCATGGCTTATCATCTGTCATACATCCATGCTTAACAGCCTCTCTTGGCTGTTTTTATAGCTCCATGCCTAAGGGTCATGCTTGCAGCCAGCTTCTCTGAGGCAATGCTGCAACTACCCATCTTTGTTATCAGCAAGCAGCTGGCATTGGGCTAGGAGGCATGCACTTTGCCCTTTTGTCTGTCTCTCTCTGTCTTGTGCTCTAAGGGTGTAGGTGATACTAGTGGACTGGTAATGGCCTACTAAGTTTCACCTGCTGAATCAGATGGAGGATGTTGGTAGCTTTGCATCAGCTATTGGCTGTGAGTCCTGACAATCCTGCTGCAGCTCATTTTGGTCAGCTTCCGTTAACTCAAGGCTGGCTACACAGGGCTCTTTTTCTCCTTAGGAGTCCTCTTCTCTTGAGGAGTCCTTGCTATTGCTGAGCTCTGGCTGACCCACTCAGAAATACAGGCTATATCTCAGTAATTAGCTATGCTAACACACCCTTAATGCATTGAAGAATTAAATTGGCAATTATCCATTTTAAGCCTATTGCGTGTTCGTATATGACCACACCTGGTTCTTTATCCATCATTCAAATTAGTTCAAGTGGGCAGTGTGCTGCAGTTACTCTCCTCCTTTGGCAGTTAGAATCAAATAGGCCAGTAAGATTCAAACTTTTTGGCTCCAAACTAATCCCAACTTTGGAGCCCACTTGCTGCTTACTTTCCAACATTTGTAAAGTAAAAATATACACACACACACACTGATTGTCTGTCTGTTCCAATGTCTTCATCTATTCATCTGAATTCAAAACTGATCTTTCCCAACAAGATATTTTGGACTTTGAATAACCATACAATTAAGTTGTGTTTCTTTAATTTGCATTCAAACTGTCAGTATAAGCCCTATTATTCGGATTGTATTATTAAATATGATGCTGTAGAATCTTGAGACTTTGTAAAAGATGTATATACAAACTCATTTTCTATATAATAGGATTCTCTGATATTACATTGAAATATTGTGATTTTGCAAGCCACACCACAAGTGAACCCCAATGCAATGAGTTCACCTGGGAGACTTCTGGGTGAACTTGCTTCACTGGAGTTAACTTCTGGTGTGGCTTTACTAAAGGCATTTCAAGGGACAGCATCTCTTTAAACCAGAGGTGTCAAACTCATTTGTTACAAGGGTTGGGTATGACATAAATGTCACCATGTGTGCCATAAAATGTAACATGAGTTACTGGAGATATAAACTTTATGAAGAAGATTTCAGATGTCAGATGGCAATAGCAGGCTTTATTAGATTAGATGTGATATGCAGAGGAGTAGTAGGCATGGAGATATCAGCATTGGTAATAAGACAGGAAACCTAGGACTCAATTTGGTCCAGGAGGATTCAGTCCAGGAGGATGCAAAGAATAAATGAAAATAAGTCTAAAGAATGAGCAGTGATTCACGAAAACTCATATCCTACCACAAATTTGTTAGTCTTTAAGGTACTACTTCACTCTTATTCAGAAGCCAGAAAATTTTAGGTGGGAGGACCTATGGGATAAAATTTTAGGTGGGGGGCTTTCAACCAACTGCTGTCCAGGGGCAATGGCAGCAGTGACATACCTATCCAGGGTGGTCTTCAGGGGCTCCTGCGGCGCAGAAAGGGGGGGCTCTGTCTGTCCATCTCTCCGCTGGGTCAGGGCTGCTGGGGGAGTGGCAGGTGGGCAGGCAGGAGTGAGTGAGTGAGAACGGGTGGGAGTGACTGAGTTATCTGCAGTGTACACAAGCCTGCCTGCCTCCCCCTCCCCACCCCAGCTAGTCCCGCTGCAGGGCTGCCAGCTCTTGCCTGCCTCCTCCTCCTCCTGTCCCCCCGCTCCTGCCAGGCAAACCCCATTGCTATTGGGCAAGTCCCATCACTGCTGCCACCACTCTGGGCCCCGGCCACCAAGCGCTGCTGCAGCTCCCACAGAGGAGGAGGAGAGCTGCTCCTGCCCCCCAACGCTGATGCCTCTGTGCTACTGCTGGGCTCCGCAGCTGGGCAGGCAGCTCTCCATGTAAACATGGCCCAAGGCTCATTGCAGTCCAAGGAGGCTTGCTTGCATGGGTCCCTGGGAGGTGGGGGACTGTTGAGGGGCCTTAAATATCAAGAAGGGGTTTCATTTGAGGGGCTGTCCCTGTAGCTACGGGCCTGCTCTTATTCTTTTTACTGCTGTTTAGAAACCACAGCATTCAAAAACCAGTGGGACACCATTTTAACCTTCCAGGACATTCAGCTGCTGACCTAAGAGCAGCAGTTCTTTTACAAAGGAATTTCAAAGGGAGATTAGAGAGAAAGACTGCTGAATTGCAACTGATAATGAAGCTCAAGACAATGCATCCTCCTGGATGGAACTGAAACCTAGGTTTCTTCTCTTGTTACCAATGCTTGCTATTGTTGCTTTGATATATCCTATTGCAAAGGCTTGCCACTAGATTCATTACAGCTGTTGCAGCAATTCTCCACAACTTTAAAGATATAGAATCACAACAGTGCTTATTAACATTCTTACACTATTACAAAAACTTTTTGCAATGATTTGTTGCCATACATATACATTGCTAAGAAACTTTGTTACAGAAGACATTGTTGCCAAAACATTGTTACAAGGAATATATTACAAAAAAACAGACCAATCAAGACTATGGTTCAAGCCCTTGTGCCATTGTTCTTAGGGTGTGTATCCAGTAATTTTCTCATCTTAAAAGATGTTTTTGAATATCTGTCCTAACATAGGGATGTGCCTCAAACTTTTCCAGAACCAAAAATGTAAAGTCAGTGGGCGAATGATTAGCTTCAGCAAAGTGTTGACTTAAAGGAACATCATTTTGGACATTTTTTAAGCGTGAGCGATGCTCACAAATTCTCGTCCGAATAGTTCTAATAGTGGATCCCACATACAATTTTGAACATGCACATTTTATTAAATATACAGCTCTTTTGCTACCCAAGTTGTCCAGGTTGTCAATTTTTTCTTAAAGTGTGGTAAAATTAATTTGTCTGTATGCCAGGCCAGTTCACATACAGAGCAAGCTCATAAGAACATAAGAACATAAGAGAAGCCATGTTAGATCAGGCCAATGGCCCATCCAGTCCAACATTCTGTGTCACACAGCGACCAAATATATGTGTGTGTGTGATATATATATATATATATATATATATATATATATATATATATATATATATATATATATATATATATATATATATATATATATATATATACATACACACACACACACACACTGTGGCTAATAGCCACTGATGGACCTCTGCTCCATATTTTTATCTAACCCCTTCTTGAAGGTGGCTATGCTTGTGGATGCCACCACCTCCTGTGGCAGTGAATTCCACATGTTAATCACCCTTTGGGTGAAGAAGTACTTCCTTTTATCCGTTTTAACCTGTCTGCTCAGCAATTTCATCGAATGCCCACGAGTTCTTGTATTGTGAGAAAGGGAGAAAAGTACTTCTTTCTCTACTTTCTCCATCCCATGCATTATCTTGTAAACTTCTATCATGTCACCCCTCAGTCGACGTTTCTCCAAGCTAAAGAGCCCTAAGCGTTTCAACCTTTCTTCATAGGGAAGGTGTTCCAGCCCTTTAATCATTTTAGTTGCCCTTTTCTGAACTTTCTCCAATGCTATAATATCCTTTTTGAGGTGCGGCGACCAGAACTGCACACAGTACTCCAAATGAGACCGCACCATCGATTTATACAGAGGCATTACAGCTCCACACGGGAAGTGCCCTTTAAGAACTGTAGTTTCATTCCTGATGTCAGTTTTAATGTCAGTTTTAATTAGCATGTTCCTAAAACTTCTAGTTTTCCTAAGCCCAATGAAGGGGGGCCTTTCACATCCCGGTACATCCTGCACCAGATGCCAGTTTCTCTCTATAATTCTCTTAATCTCATAGGACCTGTTATTAAAATCAAAAGCACATGACACCCCACCTGATCTCTTTGCTTTAACATTATCCATTAATAATTCTGCTCTATAACATGTTTTGCCCTTTCTAAAGTTTTTTTTTATAACTTGTTCTGGATAACCCCAGTCCCGAAATTGACACAACATAATATCTGCCTGTTCTTTAAAGTCCCTCTGATAGGTTGAATTTCGATGAATCCGCAAAAACTGGCCATAAGGTAAATTTTTACGTAAATGTAATGGATGGTAGGAATCATACTTTAAGTATGAATTCTTGTCTGTTTTCTTCACATATGGTTTAACTGCCAGTTTATTATCAGTGGTACGGAAAACGCAAGTATCTAAAAAATTTAAACTATCACTTCCAGTTGTTCCCAATGGGTGCATCGTATTAATCCACTGAAAAAAGTCTTTAATGTTACCTGGATCCTAATATAAAAGGAATATGTCATCAATAAACTGAAAATATAATAAAATATTTTCATAAAACGGATTATTGGATATATTGCAGATATATCTTTAAATGACAATTTCTTAAAAGAATTTAGTGTGTGCTACTCGAATACATTGTATTTCTTGCCAAATATTTACCGGGTATCCTCTATGTTTACCAAACTCTATAGTATGGACTATGGCACAATTTTTTAACCTTCCAGGATATTCAGCTGCTGACCTAAGAGCAGCAGTTCTTTTACAAAGGAATTTCAAAGTGTGGTTCGAGAGAAAGACTGCTGAACTGCATCTGATAATGAAGCTCAAGACAATGCATCCTCCTGGGCTGAAGTGAAACCTAGGTTTCTTCTCTTGTTACAAATGCTTGCTATTGTTATTTGGCATCTGAAATCACTCCATTTTCCAAGATATAAGGACAGATGGACTCACATTCTAGCTGGATTTGAAAAAGTGAGCAGTGACTAATAAAAGTTCATGTCCTTCCACAAATTTTGTTAGTTGTTAAGGTGATATTGGACTCTTGCTCCCTTCCACTAATAAAGATTCCAAGATATGGTATTAGGTTTCTTCTCCTCCCCCCCACACCATCTGTTATAACTGGAAAGGTGGATCTCTCTCTCGTGCTCTCTCTGGCTCTTTCACTCCCCTTCTCCCTCTTCCTCCTCCCCCCCGAAGTGCACGTACATATGAAGTTTGTACCTGGAATAAATCTTTGTTAGCTTTAAATATACCACAGCACTCTCTGCTCCTCCTGCCCTCCTGGACTCTTGCTTTCTTCCAGTAATAAATATTGCAAGCTGTGCTGTTAGGTTTCTTTCCCACCTCCATCTCTCTCTCTCTTTCACACCCCCTCCAACAGTCCCTCCCTCTCTCTCTACCTGAAGAAGTGTGCTTGTACACAAAAGCTTATACCTGGAATGAAACTTTGTTGGTCTTAAAGGTGCCACTGGACTCCATCTCTCTTTGGCTATCCCTTCCTCCTCAGAGAAGGAGGAGGAGGAGCACTAACTCAATTGAGGGAAGAGAGGCTTGGCTTTCCTCTACAAAGCAGGAAGCAAGAGAGGAGAGAGACAGGCAAAAGTGAGCTGCAATGCAGAAAACAGATGAGAGCCAGTTGCTTGCCAGATGGATAGAAACCCTTTCTATGGGTTATGTTTGACACCTCTGCTTTAAATGCCTTTTCCCCACCATTGGAAACAATGGAGGATGGGAACATCTTCTTCTGGGGACTATGGAATTGGATCCCTGGCCCAATCCTTTTGAAACTTGGGAGGAAGGGTTGAGGATAGGAACCAGCAGCTTCAAATTTGGTGCCTTTACCTTACAAGGTACCTTTACCTCCCCCCCCCCCCGGACCACCAGGTACCCTTGGATCAATTCTTCATTATAGCCTATGGGGACCATTGACTATAATAGTTTCCATAGGCCCTATGGGGTGGCCAAACCTGCTTAATGTGAGAGCCACATAGAATAATCTTAAGGTGTTTGAAAGACATGAACGTCGGAAGGAAGGAAGGAACTAACTAACTTTAAATACATTCTACAAGCTACTGACCAGAGACAAATGCCTTCTCCAAGCCAACCGATGGGGCAGCATGGGCTTCAAGAACCACACATGTTGAAAAAGCCACATGTAGCTCCCAAGCTGCAGTTTGGCACCCCTGCCTTAGGGTATAATGGAGTCAGAAAAAATAGGCACTCCTGAATATTTCCCAAATTTGAGAATATTGGGAAATACTGATATTTTGGGGGTTCAATATACCCAAACCTGAAAAATACCATTTTTTTTCAGAGATAGTTTTTTGGTAGAGATAATTTTCTTATCTAGTCTAACCAGTGGTCATTTTGTAGAAACATAGGTGGTGGAGCTCATCCAGGGATTGTTATGCAGCTGCAATACTATTCAATGGACAAGGAGGTGGAACTCTCAGATGGAGGAGGTGGAACTTTCAGAAAGATTCAGGAGCTGTGCTCCTGTGACCTCCCACTGAATCTGAGGCCTGAGTTTAACTATCTAAAATGGATGGAAATACAGGAGGCATGTCCTGCTCTCATGCTGCTAAGATGGAGAAAGCTAGCTTAGTGTGGAGAGAAGGTGTCAGTCTGGAAGGAAGGACATTTTCCTGAGAATAGCAGTCTACGCATCAGAGGAGAGAAGGAAAGGATGCTCAGTGTCCTAGCCTAGCTATGTCTCTGACTCTCTCATAGTCCCCCTCTGAAGGCTGAGGCTAAGAGATAGTGCTATGTCCTTCACTTCCAACACTACCACTACAATTCTGAACCTTAGTATACATAGACAGTGTTTCTAATTTACCCAGATACATATGGCGATTCCCTGGATGATCTGGTAGAGTCCTGGAACGATGGGCTCTCCAGGGCCATCGAGGAGATCGCACCCAGGCGCCCTCTGCGCCCCCGCCCGAAACCGTCGCCTTGGTTTAACCAGGAGCTGCGGCAACAAAAGCGGGGGCTCAGACGACTAGAGAGGCAATGGCGGCGTACTCGAGACGAAGCGACCGGAACATCTTATAGAGAGAGTTTGAAGGCCTATGAGATGGCAATCAAATCCGCAAAGAGAGCATTCTTTGCGGCTAAGATTGCGTCCGCAACTTTGCGCCCGGCACAATTATTCGACGTAATTAGAGGACTCACAACGCTGCCGCAAGGCAGGTTAAATTCTATTGAATTGGAAATTGGCTGTGAGGCTTTTGCGAAATTTTTTGCGGATAAAGTCGCGTCACTCCGCCCCGACCCCCCTGCCAGTTTGGAGACAGTTAGCGAACCTGAGGCCCCGAGCCTGTCTTCGGAGTATACTCTGGATGGCTTTGGCCCCCTCAGTCTGGAGGAAGTTGACAGGATTCTTGTATCTGCTCGCCCAACAACTTGTAAATTAGACCCATGCCCTTCCTGGCTTATTAAATCTTGCCAGGGGGATCTTAGATATCCCGTGCGGGATATCATAAATAGATCCCTAATGGAAGGGCACTTTCCAACGCCACTTAAAGAGGCTGTGGTCCGTCCCCTCCTAAAAAAGCCATCTTTAGATCTGGCCCAATTGACACACTACCGGCCGGTTTCAAATTTGCCCTTCCTGGGTAAACTCATTGAGAGGGCAGTTTCGATGCAGTTACAGACTTTCCTGGAGGACACTTCCGTCCTTGACCCATTTCAGTCCAGCTTTCGCCCGGGACGGAGACGGTGTTGGTTGCTCTAGTGGATGACCTTCAACGGCATCTGGATCGGGGTGGCTCGGCGGTGCTGATGTTGTTAGACCTGTCGGCTGCGTTCGACACGGTCGACCATCGGCTACTGACGTGCCGCCTCGCCGACGCGGGGATTCAGGGGTTGGCCTTACAGTGGCTTTCCTCTTTCCTGGAAGGTCGGGGACAAAGGGTCGCAATTGGGGGGGAGCTATCCCGGAGGCGCACACTCGATTGTGGTGTGCCCCAGGGGGCGGTTCTCTCCCCGATGTTATTTAACATCTACATGCGGCCTCTTGCCCAGATTGCCCGAAGGTATGGGCTGGGGTGTCACCAGTATGCTGATGACACCCAGCTCTATCTACTGATGGACGGCCAGCCTGTCTGCGCCCCGGAAAATCTTGACCGGGCATTACGGGCCGTGGCTGAGTGGCTCAGACTGAGTGGGCTGAAGCTAAATTTTACGAAGACAGAGGTCCTTTGCTTGGGTCGCCGCGGCCTGGGGAGGGGGATCCCCCTGCCGGTTTTTGACGGTGCGCCGCTGATGGCAGCGGACAGGGTCAAGAGCTTGGGGGTGCTATTGGAGCCTTCCTTAAAGATGGAGGCTCAGATAGCAGCCGCTGCTAAGTCCGCATTTTTTCATCTTAGGCGGGCAAGGCAGCTGGCCCCCTTTCTGGAGCGCGACGACCTAGCAACAGTGATCCATGCTACGGTCACCTCAAGGTTGGACTACTGCAATGCCCTCTACATGGGGCTGCCCTTGTCTCGGACTCGGAAACTGCAGCTGGTGCAGAATGCCGCGGCCCGGCTGTTACTGGGTCTCCCAAAGTGGGGACACATCCGGCCGGGTCTCCGGACTCTGCACTGGCTTCCAATGATATACCGAGTCCGGTACAAGGTGCTGGTTATCACCTTTAAAGCCCTATATGGCCTGGGACCTGCCTACCTGAAGGACCGTCTCTCCCCACATGTTCCCCAGAGAGCACTGAGGTCAGGAACACAAAATCTCCTCACTATCCCCGGGCCAAAAGAAGCCCGTCTGAAAGCCACCAGAGAAAGGGCTTTCTCCGTTATGGCCCCCGTATGGTGGAATCAGCTGCCGGAAGAGGTGAGGGCCCTGCGGGACTTGGCGCAGTTCCGCAGGGCCTGTAAGACGACCCTCTTCCGGCTAGCCTATACCTAGCCAGAATGACAACTGATGTAACTGGCCAGCCATCTGTTTACAGTAAATTGAAATATTCTGTTTTAAAGTTTTAACTGTTTAAATATTTAATTGTTTTTATACCTGAAATTGTTTAAATTTTATGTTGATTAATTGTTGGAAGCCGCCCTGAGCCATCCGTGGGAAGGGCGGGATATAAATCCCAAAATAAATAAATAAATAAATAAATAAATAAATAAATAAATAAATAAATAAGTGCTCTTAAAATGCAAGGGGGACATTCCAAGTGTTGGGAATCACACACAGGCACCTATTTGGGGAACACTAATCACATGGAGGCTTACTTTCTGGTCAAAGGCTACTCAGGCAGGACCTTTCAAGATGGGGGCATGTTTATGCTTTTAAAATTGCCTCTTTTAGAAACTACCTAGTATTTCATAATGCTGCCAGTATTATGCTGCTTCTGCTAACAGAATATTAGTATTAACACTTGCTAAAGAAGGATCCATCCTCCCATCAGAGCTTTGCTTCTATCAGCCACATATGATTAGGCAGGACAGACTGTTCCAGTCTTGTGGGAGGAGAGCAAATTTATGTAATCTACCAACTATAATAGCTAATCTAGAAAGGCCGTTTGCAGTATAAACGCTCCAAATCTTTGGTGCAGAATGTTCTCCTCCGTAGTGTTTTGATTACAAATTATCACAGAGATATCCAGAATATACAGAAAGGAAAGAAATCTACATGGCACTTCTATGTGAATTCAGACTGTTGGTACACACAATGCAAATTGCATCCACAGGACTAAGTTTTGTATAGGAAACTGAGTGAATCTATTATGTAATTAGCACATGTTCAGTTCAGGGGTTTCCTACATATAAGTGAGTTATGATAGGAAAGTTGGACTTATGTCAGGCAGCCAATATATTCTCGAACTTTAAGGCATATACAATGAAATTATTGATAGCGGTTTTTGTTCTGCTTTTACTTGCAGGTGGCAGCATTAAACAACTTTGAAGAACTTGTTCAACTATTGCTAGATAAAGGGGCAGATGCGTCAATTAAAAATGAGGTAATGGCAAAACTACATTTTTTTGGGGGGGGGATGCTAGTTTTACCAACCCCCCCCTCCAAACCCACCAAATTGAATGTGTAATCTTTTTTACAGTTTGGCAAAGGGGCCGTAGAAATGGCTAGAAGTTTAAACAGAATGGTATGTATATATTTTCCTTTAACTAATTTCCAAATACCTAGTGTGTTAACATTTGCTCATATCTGTTAACTTCCTTTTAATTTTTTTTCCTTTAGAGTGTGGCTTCAATTATAGAAGCAAGCAAGCAAGCAGGCAAAGTAAGGGAGAGGACTGATCTTCCTACATGCTCTGAAACAGAGTTATGTGATGAAAGTAAATGAAGCCCTCACCTTCTGATCAGGATGATCAGAGGACTACATTCGGGTTGCTTTCCTGCTTACTTTTTTGACTGTTATAGATCTTGGATAATTTCATTAAAATGTTAGCTCTACATATCCAGCATATTCTCTGTTTAAATCTCTGGAGTTTAAATCTACCTAGGTATCTTGCCAACATTATTTCACAACTCTATGCCTTTTTGTGTGTGATGTCTAAGTACAGTGCAAGAAGTTCTTCTAGAGCAAGGACAGGGTAGATAGAGAATTGAGAAAAAATGGATTTCCAGGGTGACCTGACCTTCCTAAGGCTAATACAGCTTAGCCCTTGTAATTAGGTTTCCCCCTATATTTAAGGGTAAGTGAGACAGAACTGGCTTTTTCAGAAGCCTTAAAATGTTTCTTTCCATACAATCAAGAAGTTTCTTTCAACTGGGCAAAAACCTATCATTCTGGCAAGCAGAACTGTTAATTTGTCCCTGAGAAGTAAAATAAACCAGGATCAGCAAGGATCTAATTTGTTAGTCATGGCCTTCTCAATTCCAGGGAGAACAATATGACATTATCCATAGAAAACTGACAAGCAAGTACTTCTGTTGTAATGTCTGACAACTGATTTGTAGGCAAACCAGAATCTAAGTCAAATACTAAGAGACTTTATCTGCTACGAATTTTGCAAGTGTTAGAGCATTGCACTGAATAATCTTCTACAATAGGATCAGATCAAATTTTCAACAGACCATGAAATGCCTTAAAAATTTAGCTAATGCCATAAAACCTTTTCTGCCACAATCACTTCTATTTCATAGGCCTGCAAATGGGTTCTGTGGTGTGTTTTGTGTGACTTAGTGCTTCCCCCCCAATTTTCATTTAATTTCTTCTAATGTCCTAGTAAACCAGGGCATAAACAGAGTCACCATTAAAATCCCCTATGTGTGCTCATCTAAGCAGAGAACACCCTTCTAAGCCACTGAAGTGAATGAATTTATTCAGTGGAAAGTTGCTTAGGATGGCTGTGTAAGTACTCTAGAGCAGAGGTGTCAAACTCATTTGTTAGGAGGGCCGGATCTGACACAGATGGGACTTTGTGGGGCCGGGCCATGAGTGTCATAAAATATGTCAGGTAGTGGAGATATAAACTTTATAATGGACACAGACAAACACAATTAAAGATATTTTTTAAAACTTAAAATACAAAGATGCTTAAAACTCTTCCAATGGTTTTAAGTTGGAAAGGTGGGGGACTAGTGGAATTTGGCAATGCCATTTTTAAAATAAAACGTCAAGAAAAAGCACAAGGCTCTCTGTGGAAACAATGAAATGGCATTGTAAACTTCTCCCCACCAGTCTACTAAGATTGGCAAAGCCTTTCCAGTATAATATCCCCCTTTGGCTGTGGGTTCCCATATTAGAGTACTCACTAGGTTAGGTCCATTCAGGAGAGATGCGCTGGCTGAAAGCATCAACCCTTGTTTGCAAGGACACAACTCCAGGAAGCATGAGTTTCAGCTAGCTATAAAAAAGCTGAAAATGTAAACATCTCCACTCCATTTGAAACTATTGCAGAATACAGAAAAAGCTGCAAAGAAAATGTGGAATGTATCTTAAAATCCACCCCACGTTTTCCTTGCAGCAGCCAGCAAAGAAAGGCAGGAAGAAACTGGGACTCAGCCTGCAAGCTTCAAAGGGCGCTTCAGAAAGCCTTTGAAGCTCCCAGGCTGAAAGGATAGAGTCTCAGCCTGGAAGCTTCAAAGAGCCTGAGAGCTAAAAGAGCCTGGTAGCTTCAAAGGGTAAGGACAGGAGGGGGAGAAAAGAGCCAGGGGCCTGATCAAAGCCTTGGGTGGGCTGGATCCTCTCCGCGGGCCGGGTGTTTGACACCCCTGCTCTAGAGTATTCTGGAATCTGGAATTCTAGTATCTGGGAGTATTTTAGTATCTGGGAGAGGACCATCTTAACCAGTTCCCATCATTACAGGGAAAAGAGGATAAATCCGACCAAGTAGATAATGATCTGACCATGACATAATAACATTTGACCAATAATATAATACAGGGTTTAATTCCACCCTGCTCATGAGATTAGTATAAATTTGCTAATGACAAAAAGTAGCTAATCTGTTGGGTCCAGTATGATGTAGGACAGTCCCATGGATGCTTTGTTATGTCCTAACAAAATTTACCTTGGCATGGATATGGAAGTTTTCCAGAACCACCTCTTGGGGATTCTCAGTACAAATATGAGACATCATTGACTTTATAGAGGACACCTACTAATAAGCAAGACAGGAAGCCAACAGAAATCCTAACCTGTACCTGGAACCTAAAACAAGCTAATACAATTAAAACTGGCTATTTGTTCTGGGAATATACAAAAGAAACTCCCAGAGGTTCATCACTACCCTTCTCCCCATGCTCCTAGTTAGGGTTGAATAATAACTACAAACCCAACTGAATTAGTGGAGATAAAATTGGTGCGGCTGTTTAATCCTGCCAAATTTTGGTCATATAAACCAGGTTTATATGCTTATGTACATATAGATCAAGAATGTCAGAAACTTTGTTATTAACAAACCTGACATTCTGCAAAGTCAAGTTGTAATGGGTCAAACAGGGAACTTCGCCTTCCTTAGATTGGGCCAGAGGAATTGCACTTTTATGTCTCTCTTTCCATTGTTCTTCTGCCATACATTCCATACCTATGAGTCACTATAATACTGGTGGCGATGTTTCAGGCTCTGCACATTACATCAGATGGATGACAGAAATACCTATACATATCTCATACTCAGTTGCAGAAACCCATGCATCCATTCCCACTACCTACCCTAAAAGGAAACCAGTCACCCAAAGTTGGGCAGCTCAGTCTCAAGTTCCCTACCTGTGACACTGGCAATAAGAAGCCAGGCTAGCCCAGAGAAAATATCTTCAGACCAGTCCAAGGCTAGCAAACTGTTTTTGTTTCAAGTCTCTCCCCCCCCCGCCCCGTTTTACTTACTATATTCTTACACTAATACTTAGTAATTTTCCACTTGCCCCATCTGATATATCAGTTACCTAAATATTTCCTGTCCTCAATCTAGGACTAGTTAGCTTCCATAATAACACAATTCCTTAATCAACATTTTGCACATTTCCTTAACCTGCATGCCATTCAGGTTGAATAATGTATATAGTTAGCCTGCCTGGATTTTTGTTTGTGTGCACATTACCTGGGGTTCTGGGAGCCCCAGGTAATTTAAAAACAAATTTTAGTGGCATTTAGAAAGTATTCAGTATATTCAAGTAATTATTGTATAAAATAAGATACCCCACTTTTGCTCAATAAAGTAATCACTGTTTTATTTTTTGAAGAAATTATTCCATTTAATTACAGAAAACACAACATGGTACACAACTAACATCATGTTTACTGTTTATTTAATACAGAATATTTCACAATGAATAGGCAGTCTGGCTATTGCAACATATGTTCGTATTAATCTTTAACAAGGTACTGCAATAATTTTTGGAGATGTGTACAAAAGTAAAATAAACTTACACAGTGCATTATGTGGCAAAAAGTTTAGCAAACACAAACATAACTGATAGCATTATAAAGCTATAATTCATAAAGCTAATACAGAGGTTTATGTAGATGGTCTGCAATTACCAGTCTGTCACCACAACTCTAAGCATTTATTTGGAAATGTCTCATAGATGTCAGTGAATGGAACTTGCACAGATCACCCACATAAGTTTAACATTTTGTATTCATCCTTTTGAAAGAGTGAGTGGCTTTTCTGTTGAGATTACAACCACACTGTGTAAAATATACTATATAATTAACCTATTACAAATAATCAGTACTATTTGCAAACATACTAAGTATTAGAAATATAGAAAATGATCCAAAATATCAACATTCACAAACATTTTGAATTTCACAGTATGTTTAGAAACACAATTTTTGTCAATTCTGTTTCCATGTATAATAAATATTCGTATTAGCTTTAAGCTTGCATTCAACACAAACTAAATAAGTCTATATAGTAGATATTTCAGTGTTGCTCTTTAAAGGTGACTCCCAGCTGTGACTCAATGGATGGCTGATCATCATTCTGTTTCAAAATGTTTCAAATACTACTAGTTGTACAGTCCATTAAAATATTCATATCATGCAGGGATGAACGTTATCCACAAAAAATCAAGTTAATCACTTACCAAAGTTCTTTCGTATGGCTATAGTCATATTGTGACTTTTAAGTAGACAGTCTTTCAGATCAGCAGTTGGAACACAAATCACCATAATACTTAAACATGCATACTTTCCATTCTACTGAATAACACTTTTGGCTAAAGGTACATATTATAATTATATAAAACAATAATAGTCCATATTCTGGTTCAAACCTGATGGTTCTAAAATTTGAAATCTATATATGAATCATGCCTCCTGTTGTAGCAGTATTATAGAGCAGTTCACAGGATTAAATGGATGTGGAGTAAATTTGTATAAAACACAAAATCTCAAATCATCTCCCACATATTGTTTATCTATAAAGAGTGTAACCTGAAGTGTATCTGTAATTTTGTGTTTAATCTTTGATCAGGGTTTAAGAATTCTTGTTTTTATTGCTCTCTTACTACTTCCTATGTACAAGAGGTTACAAATACACTATATTAAATAAATAACTTTTTTGTGTTGCAGTTAATAAAATATTTAAAGTTTACAGCACCACTTATAGAGTGCATAAATTATTTGAAGAAGAAGATATTGGATTTATATCCCGCCCTAAACTCTGAATCTCAGAGTCTCAGAGCGGTTACAATCTCCTCTACCTCCCCCCTGCCACAACAGACACCCTGTGAGGTAGGTGGGACCGAGAGAACTTTTTACAGCAGCTGCCCTTTCAAGGACAAGTCCTGTGAAAGCTATGGCTGACCCAAGGCCATTCCAGCAGGTGCAAGTGGAGGAGTGGGGAATCAAACCCAGTTCTCCCAGATAAGAGTCCACGCACTTAACCACTACACCAAACTGGGTCTCCAGTTTGAACTCCATTACCAGCCCACAGATGGCATAATGTCCATATTTGAAGTGTCCTGTGATCTTTTCTTCAGAATTTATATTATGTCTCATATCCGAGCTCACTAGGCTGTCTCTTAAATACAAAAGGTTTACTCTCACATCCTGGTATCTCAGATAATAAATGCCAGTGATGTAAAATGATTTTCTTGTTGGGTTCTGCCAGTGTGGAACATTGTAAACTGAAGGTTAACCTGTTATGTTAAATGTGCTCTTTATCCCTCAATAGTAAACTCCTGCCCATAGTTAGTTCTTTTTTTGTGTGAGTGTGTATTCAGAATTACATCCTCCGGGTATCCTCTGTTCTTAAATTGATTTTCTAATAATATAGTATACTGGATTAAATTCTTCATATCTGTAGCGTTATGCTTGATTCTTAGAAATTGCCCATAGGGCAAATTTCTGAGCAGATGTCCAGGATGGAAAGGCTGAAAATGAAGGTATTCTGGTTCATGGGTTTTCTAAATGAAGTGAAAGTTGTGTTATCATTAACTTCTTTGTATATGTTGGTATCCAGAAAGAAATAGATTTGATGTTATACTCTCTCACAATTTTGATGCTTTCATGAAGGGTATTAGTCCACTCTATAAACTCTTTAATTAAATTGATCCTACGGGGGGATCTATAAAGCACTTATAATAAAGTATTTCCCGATGGTAAGGATTACAATTGGGATTACAAATAGTTTGTTCTTCAAAAGCCATAATTAAAAAATTTTGCAAAGCTAAGGGCAGCTGGGCTCTCCATTGCTATCAGCTTTATTTGAAAATAGAATTGATCCTTATAGCTGAGGTAGTTTTTAATCTAAGATGATGTCAATTATGTCCATCAAAAATAAGTTGGACTCATCCATGAGTCCAGAACTTTCTCTAAAATGTCTCTAACTTCCTAGTGTGGTGTATTAGTATATGATCGGAATGTAGAGGACCAGACATAGTAGTTAGAGAATGCTTTATTGCTAATGGAATTGGAAAGTATGTAAAAGTATTATTGAGATTTGCATTCTAACTGCAAAATCTGATCTGATCTGAATGACTGTCCGCTTAAAAGTGACAATGTGACTAATTACAGCCATACGAAAGAAGTTTGGTAAGTGATTAACTTGATTTTGTGTGGATAATGTTCATCCCTGCATGATATGAATATTTTTCAATGGACTGTACAACTAGTAGTATTTGATAGATTTTTCACAGTACAACTCAGAGGAGTGATTCTTGACAAAGACATTTTGAAACAGAATGATAGTTGGTCATCCATTGAATTACATTTGGGAGTCACCTTTAAAAAGCAAGATGGAAATGTCTATTATATAGACTTACTTAGTTTGAGTTAAATGGAAGCCTAATGCTGATATGAATATTATTATACATGGTGGAAACAGAGTTGATGAAATCTTGCTTCTAAACATATTGTAAAATTCATTTTTTTGTGAATGTTGATATTTTGGATCATTTTGTTTGCACATATTGATTATTTATAATAGTTTAATTATATAGTATATTTTACACTATGTGGTTGTTGTTTGTTCAGTTTTATCACCATGATCCTTGTATGTTTAAGCTCATGGTATAGGCAGCATCTGAACTAAGAACTTCCTGAAACATAGCCCATTGACTTAGTCACTTAAGGCTACATCAGTCCAGGATAATCATTTTTGAAACAACCTCATACAAATTTGGTTATGTAAGGAACCTCAGAGCCATCTAGGAATAGCACCCTCTGAGATAATGCATTATGATTGCGGGGGGGGGACCTCTTATAAAATTGGCAACTGTAGATTTATACTCCGCCCTTCTCTCTGAATCAGAGTCTCAGAGCGGCTTACAGTCTCCTTTATCTTTCCTCCCCACAACAGACACTCTGTGAGGTGGGTGGGGCTGAGAGAGCTCTCACAGAAGCTGCCCTTTCAAGGACAACTCTTGTGAAAGCTATGGCTGACCGAAGGACATTCCAGCAGATGCAAGTGGAGGAATGGGGAATCAAACCTGGTTCTCCCAGATAAGAGTCTACACACTTAACCACTACACCAAACTGGCTCTCTAATTGCTAAGTGTGTAGATTGATATGTAAATTGTATATAAATTGCTAAGCATGTAGAAAACTTTCACATCTCTGAGAAAAAAATACTGGCAATTTAAAAAGAATCTGGTCTATTTAAAGATCATTCAAAATCTGTTCTGTAGTATTCTGATAATGGTTCAGGGTGGTATGTATGTTACAAAAACTGGTCATAGTTCATAATAATGCTTATTACACTAAAATGAATGGGTTAGATCTTAAGGTAGTTTTTCTGCAAGGGCTCCTCAGCATAGAGGAGACCATTTGCCAGTTCCCATCTCCTACATTGTCTGTCTGTCTGTCTGTCTGTCTGTCTTTCTTTTTCTTTCTTTCTTTCTTGCTTGCTTGCTTGCTATGAGGTGTGGCTATTTTCCACTACTGAGATATACTGGCCTGGATTTTGTTTAATTGATTTAAGCCTCAGAATAGGGGACTGAACTAGAAGGTTTATAGTTCCTTCTGACCCAGTATTCTGTGATGCTGATTCTCTGGCACCAGGTTTCTTTACCCTCATGAAAACTTGTGGGAATAAAAGCAAAAGATCATCACAAGGATTTTATTTGAAAGCAGAAAGTTGTAATTATCTTAAGTGCAATTTGCTAGTGGATTGTACGTGGACATTTTAAAACAATAAGCAGTCTTGTTTACTAAATTATCTGTTGTTTCAGTATACAGATGGGTTTAACGAGGTGTTTTGCTCCAGTTTTATATATGTTTACAGATTATAGATTGTGGTTTTCCAGAGACTGTAGAATCCTTGTGCGGCCATGACTCCCCCCTCCACTATGAGAAGGATTTTTTTCCTTCATTGAGAGATTTCTGAGCTGTTAACCTAATATCACAACATTTACCTTTGGCTTTAACATCACTTCTAGAAGTATTTTTTAATCTTTTATTTCTTATCTCTGCCTTGCTCTATGATAACAATGCTGGATGGCTTGGTTAAAGTGGAGGATTTCTGCAAACTGGAGGATGAATGATTTTCACTGATTCCTCTTCCTATTGCAGATCTCCAGCTTCTCTATCATGCTGGGTTTTTTTGGGCGGAGGAGTCTGCTGGCCTTCATTTCAGCACTTTGGGGGGCATTTTGAGCTTGGGAGGGAGTTGGGTAAATTCTGCTCTACTGACAAAAATCAGAGATTATGGCAGGATCCAAGCGACTGCAGTCAAATCGGCTAAAATTTTGTGGTTTTGGAACTAGGTTATGCTGTTCATATTATTAAGGTTTATGTCACATGAATCCACAGTCCAAAAGTCTACAAAACATGCTAGTTCCCTGATATTAAATGACTTCCCTATTTATTTCAATGGAGCAGGCAAAGAAATATCCACAAAAGAATGTGGAATGTGCATGAAGAGGTGATCTGTCTGTTAAAAAGAACTGAGATCCTTTGGCATGCATCATAGAGCATATGAATCTATGGATCTAGGTGATATAGCCCAAATAAAATTAAATCTAGCATGTTTACCACATGTCAATAAATTGCACTGTTTTCAATAGAATGAAGGTTGCATCAATATGCATACTCATTATACGTTGACTAGCATCAAGTAATGACGTGCATACATATCAGCTGTTCTGGGTATAGTTTTCTGATCACAGAATGTCAATTCAAATAAAATACTTTTTGGTAGAGACAGTTCACTTGTTTGAGAAATATTGAGCAGCAAATACTGAGATGAAAAACAAATGTATAGATCAGTCATTACTTCCACTGAAGTATGCTTAGGAAACTATTAAGATCCTGTAGAAACAATGAGTCCTAAAGATTCCAGAGCATGATTTTGGGTTCCATGAGGTATAAGCATGCATACTGTAAACCTACAGCTAGTTAACATGTACAGCTCTCATTTATTTCAAAGGTACTTCTACATAGTGCAAATTTTAGGAAAGGACAATTGCAGCTGTTTGATGACATTTCGACATCTTTAACATGCTTACCTTTACTGATTCCACAATATGAAGTTACCGTTGTTGACGTTACTATCAAAGGTTTAATAGTATTCCCTGCAATTTCGAATGTTCTGCACTGAAACTGCAAATGCAAGCTCCCATGAAATCCAGGGAAAATCTAATATTTGTCAAGGGATAATAAACACAAATATTAGATTGTAATGTTCAGCTTTAAAGTAACCTTATTTAAAAGGTGTATGACTACACTCTGCAGATATATTCTGTTGTGGTTGGATCCTACAAATGTGCAGAGTGGGTTTCCTTGCCCCTGCTTCTCCTCTCAGCCCCATAATCCCTGAAAAGGTGATGTCAGAGGTTGGCAGGGCCATTGTGGATAAAATGTCATGCAGTATGATGTCTACAAGTAGTAGTAGGAATTAGGCAATACTACATCCCACCAATCTGTTCTGCTTGCAAATAGTTTCCTTTGTTGATTTCTTCAGAGCAGAAGCTTTTGCCCAATTTCTACTCCTTACTACAGCTCCCATTTCCCATGGTGTTTTGTCCATGAGGGCCTAACACTAATATTGCACTTTTGGGGATCACAGAGAGCTGCTGGGGGAAACAGAATGTGGGGAAAATGCTTCTTCACATAGTATCCAACCCACAACTTTAAGTTATACAATATATGCTTTTTTATTATACATATCCAGTTAGGTTTTTATGGTGTTACTTTTTAATGTTCATGTTTTAAAACAGTGATTGTCAGTGGCTTGGGAGCCACATGTGACTCTTCGTCATGCTGCCTGTGGCTTTTCTGAGCAGTGTAGCTCAATGTAGCAACCAACCCATGTTTTAGGAAAGTGGACAAGAGTATTGCGTGGTGATGCTTGTGGTTGGCTATTGGTTTTCACCTTGAAATAGCCAGTATAGGATAGGTAAATTGTGAGAGGTGTGAGCCTCATAAATTGTGTGAGCTGTGAGCCTCGTAAATAGTCTGAGGTGTAAGCCTTGATGGAAGTAATAAGTCTACCTCTTCCAACAGCCTTCCACCCTTCTTGGCAGCCTCTGCATTCTTTTCTCAGCTCTTGGGTAGCCATAGCTCAGCTTTAGTTGCCCAGGTTTAAAACTGAAATGGTTGATAGATTTCTATCATAATCTAGAATGAGTTGAGTTTTTAAATTTATTGATAATTTGTTGCTCTCTATTCTTTGGAAATATTTGTGATTTTTTTTCCTTTCTGTGTTTTTTCCATGAGCAATGGTTTTGAACATATATTTTGATGGAATGGTTTATCTTATATGCTTGTTTAAACATAGAGATTGTTTAAAGTGTTGAATAAACACCAGTTTTAATATGTATAACAACATTAGAATCAATTGCCCATATCCAAGAACAGTTACACAACAAGGTGTATTATCTAGGGACCTATGGGCAGTAAATGGAAACAAGCAGTAAATAAAGATACCCTCCCTTGTTTGTACAGGAAAATGGAATGGAATTGTGAATCTTCCACTGCAGTGTGAGGTGCCAACATGGGCAGATATGCAGTGTGATATGTCTCTGATCAACACTAATCTGGCCTCTTTTCTATGCATGGCTCATGACATGGAATCCAGTGAAGACTGACACATGAACAGGGGACCTTCACATCTCATTCTCAAGGCTATCATAAGACTAAAGAGCCTGATGAGATGAGGCAATAGGAAATGTTCAGGCTATTTCTTGAAAGAACATTACAGATCTAAAATAGTATTACTTTATTGCTTCGGCTTTCTTACAATTAGAAACCAGAAGCAAGTTAACAGGAGATTAAATGTGTGTTATTACCACAAGAAACAAAGGAATTTACCAAGGCTGGCATCTTTGTTAGGCAGTGCTAAATTACATAAAATGTGATAGCTAGTTTGATAAGAAGCATGTCAGGTTTTCCCGTTTAAAGGCAGTCCAAGAGAATGAAATCCTGAGGAGAATGAAGGCAACAAGATGCCTTTAAGAAAAACAGGAAAGTACTCAAGATGCATGAAAGGTAATTTAAACAGCACCTGCCTTTCATTTCAACTGAAATGCCAAATCCAGTCTTTAAAGAACCTGAGTATCACTATCATTTAGCATAAATATTACATTAACATTTTCCAGAATGCCGTATAAATTAACACATAGGTAATTACATAGTAACATATGCAAACTTTTAACAGCTGATTTTTTTCCTCCAAAGAGAATTCTCTTCTGCTTTATTGGTTTTGGTTGTCATGTGGATATATTTATTTGGTTTATTCATAAGCATGACTGCTACGGTTGCCTAGATACAGAGGACAGTAATTAGGAAAGCTAAATTATTGGGGAAAAACCAAAGGTCTTCAAATTCTGTCCACTTGCCTGAAGAAACACAGATCAGTGACTTTATGGGCATTAGCACACTGTATAGAAGAAAACAGAGAGATCCATGGTCTAGTTTTTGCTTGGTACAGAGCAGTCTTTGTTAACACTGTGATGATAGGAAAGAAAGAACAAATTCATATTTAGCAGGGGCTGAAACAATTGTATTGCCAATGGATATTGGTTCAGCACTGGTAAGAGGAGGGAATCTACCTCCCCCTTTACAGCAGTTATGAAAATAATATTTTCAGAAAGATACTGGAGATGAAAGGAAGAGCATAAGGGCCACTTTTAGATATCATGCTAAGGCAGATGTTAGCAGGCACAAACACTGGACATTTCTTATAACAATGTGCTTCTCTATGCTTCATGCCCCCTCTGGCATGTGAATAAGGACATATGAATGCAAGTGCTATAGTGAATTATCTTCTCTTACTCCTCACAAAATCCAGTCTCTGCCAAGTAAACAAACAAGTTCACTCGAGTACCTGTATTTGTTTCAAATAAGGAATCCTTATTGCTCCAGGGAGGTGGAATGGAACCATGTCACCTGATCTCATCATATCTTGGAAGCTAAGTACAGTCAGTACTTGGATGGGGGACCACTAAGGAAGATTGCAGAGTTGTGTTATTTAAATTATTCTTAATAAAAGTTAGTAGATAATTTTGTTTTATTGAAGACATTATTGCTCTTATTTTGGCTACTGTACAAAGCCATTCAGCAGATTTGACTACCCTCTTTCTTGTTGGGATAAAGGGCATATTGCTGAAAGACTGGATTTTTTTTTTAAAAAAAGTATCCTTTGACATCACATCCTGGATGATAAAGGAATGCTGTTAACTGAGTATTTATACAAGTTGTAATAACTGATTTAACTGACCGTATCACTGAAAATATTAGTTGACCACACAATACAGAGATTAATTAACTAACTGCTAGATATGGGCATTTTTCTTTTATTTCTTTAAATTCTGGATGTGCTCAGAAATAAATATTGAAAAATCCATAGGAGGAAAGAAGATGTAGAACAACAGCACACTTGTTCCATGGAAGACATTGCTACTATTATTACTTGTAAAATACAGCTTTAAAAATAAACTGAGAAGTGAAACATTCTGTCTCTTCTGAAGACTGATAGCTTTAGTAAATATAAGATTGGTTTTTCAGCACTTCAGATTGCTTTGCATGAAACTGGCCCAACAAAGGGGCTGTTCTGATAACATAAAATCAGCAGACGTGTCATGATAGGGATCGACTAATAGGAGTACGGCTGGGATTATCTATCATTTCTTTATAAGAAGTGTCATCTCTTCAAGCTTAGGCAAACACCTTTACCTCAGTTTACTTATTTTATGCCTGAGAAAACTGGCTGTTGAATGACATCTGTGTTGGTTGATCTATGGAAATAACCTCATAATCAGTATGGCCATATCTTCATCACAGTACAGGAAAGACTAGCAGAGGGGTGGCCAAACTTGCTCAACATAAGAGCCAAATAGAATAAATGTCAGATGTTCGAGAGCTGCAAGACAGAGGAAGGAAAGGAAGGAAATAGATGGGGAGAGAGAGGTAGAAAGAAAGCAACTTTAACTTTACATGCATTCTCCAAGCTGCTGGCAAACTTGATTTGGAGAAATGATTGAAAGAGATAAATGCCTACTCCAAGCTGGCCAACAGGTCAGTGGGGGCTTCAAGAGCCACACTATATGTGTGAAGGAGCCACATGTGGCTCCTAAGTCACAGTCTGGCCACCCCTGGACTAGTACCTTCTGATGCCCTGATTGAAGGTAGCTTACCCAAACACAAAAAACCCTGACATTCTGCATTAACACAAAAATTATGTACTATGTCTAAAAAAATGAGGTTAAAATAAATATGTTGAAAATGTATGCATTTTCTTGAAGTTCAATCTTCCAACTAGTATTGAACAGCCAGGATTTTTTTTTAATGGTTACAGTATACTGAAATCTGGTAACACAGAAATTGGTGGGTTTTACCATATGGGGAAAAGATGGCTTGTTTGAGTGTACTCTATTTGAACCTTTGTTTACAAAAAACCAATGAGATCACCAGACTTTAAAACCGAGGACTTATTCATAAGAAAAAAAATGCTAGAACTGAAATGAATCCTATTACACTGACTGTGGAATTTGCAGTGGTCTCCAATGGCATACATAAGAAACAAGGTAGTCAAGACTGGGTTTCCAGTTAAAATGAGTATTTAGGGTTTAGCATTGAAGCCTCAGATACTGAAGCTGAAGCTCAAATACTTTATTCACCAAATGAGAAGGCAGCACTCACTGGATGCTGGGAAAGACAGAAGGCAAAAGAAGAGGGACGGCAAAAGATGAGGTGGCTGGACAGCATTACTGATGTAACTAATATGAACTTGAGTGGACTTTGGAGGATGGTGGAAGACAGGAGGGCCTGTCGTGACTTGGTCCACGGGGTTGCAAAGTGTCAGACTCGACTGTGCGACCTAACAACAACATTCAAGCCTCAAAACTCATTCAATACTTTCCTGTTATAATCATCATTCTAGTAATTGATGATAGAGGTAGATGGTACATAGAGGCACCTGAAGGCTTTTACATGCATTACATTTTGCGGTATTTCCCTCAAAGCAGTTGTTGCTTATCCCCACATTTCACAACAGGTTATATAGTTCCAGTGTAACCACTGCTTAAATGTAGGCTGACAAATCACATAGAAGCAAATGCAGTAGTTACTGCTTTATGAAGCAGTCAAGGAAAATATGGACTTGTAGCACCTTGGGCTTCTACTGTCACGGTTACTCCACTATCGCTGCAAGGAAAATAGGGCCACCTTGGTCCCATTTTTGAGCCCTTGTTGAGATTGATAAATGGCTTCTATGGCTCTGACATTCCTTTATGATGTTTCTAATAGCTCCACCTCTTCTAGACTTCTGGTAGTGCAGAACAAATGACCTATTAGTCACCACTGTACCATGTTGGAGGAACTGTGCTTTCCTGAAACATCATATATGCTGGACTTAAGTATGGTTGCCTATTGTAGTATTTTGCTGGTGAAGAAACCCTAATACCCATTCCTAGGCACTTTGCTATTGCACAAGATTTGACCGGTTATCACTTATTTTCAGCAAGCAACGATAAAATGTACACTATATATTGCTGAAGAAGCGTTATCTGATTCCAGACTGTAGTATCTGAATTTAATGCACAAAGCATTACATATGCTGTAGTCCCTAAACTCAGAAATGTATCTTTCTAGACAACGCCTGTTATCAAAGTCACACATATTAGACTTTAAATAATCTGAACAGGTTTACTTCAGATTCCACCAAAGTTCTTCATAAATTCATATCTTGCCTTTGGATTCCAGAATCAAAATATCAGCCATTAACTTTTGAAATTCCAGCAGTCTCTTGATTTCAGCAAATTTTCATTGCAGCCCTAATCAGAATACTGTAAATAACAGATTCAAACTAAACAAACTTTGAGGCATCTGTACAGCCTATTGAGAAATCTAAAATGGATGGTTCAAGGTTGCTTATAAATCACAAAAATGGCTTCCTTCCAAGGAAAACCCAGCTATGGTGAAACAATATCTACTACAGTGCTCTGCACTGTAATAAATATTCAATATAAATTAATAATTTACAAGTACCTGAGCAAGGACGCAGACCACCTTCACACAACAATAGCACCAAAGGCAGTAGCTCAGAGTTTTTAAAAATAATGGGGGTTGAACATTAAAAATTCTACCTATTGATATAAAAATATTGATCTCCAACGAGAATTGAAAATAGTGCAAATTTATGTCTTCACTTTTCAGGATAGAAATTATGCTCTGTCATTTCCTATAGGCAGCATTGCAGGATCTCGGCACAGGAAGTGGATGTTTAGGTGCAGGCCTAGAGGGGGGGAAAAGGAGGTTAAGAGAATATTTCCAAACAATATTAACATTAATTAAAAACATTAATTGAACTATCTCAGAAACCACAGAATTAACTTTCTGCTGGAAGGGGTGGTTGTATGGAAAAGGGACATTTAGGTCCACTGATTCTGGCAGAATGGTGCCTATTTATCTTTGCTTGAACTTGTGTTTACTATACAGAAATAAAAATGTTTAAAGATAAATCAGATAGTGACATTATTTTTTTAGGATTTAATAAAGATTTTGGTTGGTCTGATACAACAAGAATCTTCTTGCCCTTAGGATGGCTTTGGCTTAAGACACTGATATGGATGAGCACCAAAAGGCTGATTCAAGTTCCTAAAGCTAACACACCACTGAAACTTGTTTAGTCACTGTTGCTTAGCCTAACCTACATACAACAATAAGATAAAATAGGGGGAGGGATTATACACATTGCCTTTACCTTTTCAGAGGAATGGGGTGATATATATGTGAGGAAAATATCTGATGCATACAGAGATCACAGTTTATTAGCCTACTTATGCTAACAGAACCATGTTTTCACAGGATCTGGGGTTGGTTCTGGATCTTTTGAGGTAGGGGTCAGAAGAAATCCATATCTAGGGGTGCATGCTGGCCCAATGGCCTTGCCTGAATATTCATTCATAGTTAGATGAATGTTATCATTGTGGGAAAGAAGCAACACCCTTCCACTGACGAAGCCAGCTCTATTTCACAATGTTCCAAAGAAGCATTTTTGAAGCATACAGCTGGATGACCAAACTAACCTGACTGGAGCAATCAGAGGCACAGGTTTTGGAAGCCCAAGCACTGTTCTGGAAACACTGTTCAGCCGAGTGGCTTTGTTCTGTGGATCAGCTGGCAAAGGTTTTTGAGGAGGATTTGGCTTGCAAGATCCCTGCAATGTGATACCAAGATAACAGAATTTGTATAATAAAATTAATCTTATACCATTAATTTTATAACATTTTGTTCTGATATAAAGTCTTGCAATAAGTGAGATAATTGTAAGGCATTTTGTAGAGAGAAAAGCATTGTACAAAGGAGTAATAACAGTAATAATCTCAGAGCATTTTGTAGTTTACATTTATAGCTTATGACATTTGTAGTTCAGCCAAAAAGTGTAGCTACATCTTTTGATTCTAAAACTTGTGCTTCAATAATAACTCAAATTTTGTGCCCACTCTATTAGTCCTATTGGTGACAAAGGAAAGTACAAAATTAAAAGATAGGAACATGCCCAAGGGTCATTCAAAGAGGGAAGCTATGTAGGGTTTCACAAAAATTGAACAGGTGCATAATTTACTCACTCTGAAGGGGGCCCACAATCATCTCTAAGCAAACCACTAGTGTGATTTAACAATGTGGATTTGCTCTTTTGAAGAGGGGAAAACACAACACCATTGCTAGTTAACACGCTGTGAGCAGAGATAAAAAAGATGAAGCTTGTTTTAAAGTCCACCTGGCATCTGGGCTTTTCAAACAACCATTTCAACTACAGATCTTTCTCATCTTTTTTCTCTTGCAAATTACAAATGAAGACGATTGCTATCACAAGAAAGTCATGGCAAACTGTGATGGACGAATTCAAGTTCCACCCTCTAGGAGCCTCAGCCAGTTTCTTTCAAATGACAGATTTGGTGTGTTTTGTTGAAAAGGAAGAAAAAAGAGGCGTCTGATAGTTAACTGCTGACCAACTGACAGTTGAGTGTTGCTGGGTTTGGGGTCAGGAGGTTTCCTGGTTAGGCAGGGAGTCTGTTAGGGACTTTAGGTATTTTGAAGATAGGTCGGGTTTGGGTGCTGCTCCTGTCAAAAACAGTTATAAAGGGGCAATACTATCTGCTCTGTGGTGTAAAGTCTGTGTGCTGTTCCTGTCAAAAACTGTAAAAAGTTACAAGCTTTCTGTTTTGGTTGTAAGTCTGAATCAGTCCAACAAAAGTCTACCTTGTAATAGCTAGGCTTTTTTTCTAGCCAGTTCTGCAGTAACTTTGTTACTATAAAAGTCCAGCGGCTCCTTAGAGACCAACAACGTTTTATTCAGGATGTGAGCTTTCGTGTGCACATACACTTTGATGCCTTTATAAACTTACCTTGTTATTCTTGTTTGCATCTGTTAAAACATTTCATTATATTGTATGTTTGCATACCAATTTGCTGCTTGACCTTTGCCTTATATTATGGACTGGTAAGTCTCATTCTATTCTGTCTGATGAAGTGTGTGTGCACACGAAAGCTCACACCTTGAATAAAACTCTGCTGGTCTTCAAGGTGCTGCTGGGCTCTAACTTTGTTCTGTTGCTTCAAACCAACACGGCTACCCAGATAGGTCTTTATTACTATAATACTGAGAAGAGTGGAGACAAGAAAGAAACACCAAACCACGCACACCACTTTTTCTGAGCTATTTTTAATCAAGGCCACAATGTGGTTCCTTCCAGCCTATACTCCCCTGGCCATAATAAGCCATGTGAATGCCACCGAGTCCCCAAACTGCCCTCATTAATGACTAGAAGTCTAAGCAGTCCAAGAAGCCTTATTTATTTTAAAAAAGACCTTTAAAAATAGAATTTTGTATGGTATGAAATTTAAGTTCTTAGTTTCTAGGTCTGAAAAAATCATTGTACAAACACATTAGACTTTTCTATTGGGCTTTTCATCCTGTAATTTGTTATATGTCAGAACTGATGCCCAGCTGAATTTTGAGCTCTTTTCAGCTTTCACTATGATGTATCAATGATATCAATGCTGTTTTGCGTGCCACTGACAAAAACAGGTGAGGGGAATTTAAAGATATTGCATTATAAGAAAAACAGCATTCTGATTTAGCAAATGGTCCAGTGACTAAAATTAACATTAACATTGTAATATCAGGTGCTAATGATGATGACCCATGAAGAACTGGCAGGGAAAACTCTAATTGCTTGCTATGTATGGGCTATTCAGAATGAGTTAATTTTAAGAGAATAGCTACAGGTAACATGAAATGTCTGGAATGCCCCCTAAAGAGGAAGGGCTACTAGTAAAATGCAAATCAGTAAAGCAGCTTCAAATTGACTAGATGTCAAGAGAGAGAAGAATGTTCAGCCTCTACATCATTCCTTCAAGCAAACATTACAAGCAAGACTGAAGCTGAAACACATGGAGAAGAAATATTACTGAAATATCATACCGGTTATAAATTATGTTTTTTTTAGTAGCTTCCAGCATACCAGATCCTTTAAAAAATCTTTTGGTATGTTTTGTTGTAAGGGGAATTGCGCTCAGTTTTATTGCATCACTGTAATTTGGGTTATTTTTTCAGTTAGTACAGCTTTTCTGAAAATGAAAATGGCAAAAATATAACCTGAAACCCAGCATTATTGAATCACTTGGCAATTATATGGAAATTACACTTCTAGCTTGACAGAGGTTTGGTGGTGCTTGCCTGCAGGCCTGAAAAATGTGAACTGTGTCCTTCTGCAAGCTGTTTGGCATGACAATGTTACATAATTTGGACTGCTGACAGAAGTCAAAAATTAGCAAGTACAATCTTCAAGAGAAAAATCTATAGGATCAAGTTTAGGACAAAGCCTTTTATCTGGGAAATGTTTATTTGGGAATCATTTGACCTGGAGGGGAGGGTCAGCTGCCATTCCAATGATGTCCCCTGAATACACGTCCTTCTTCCCTATGATGAATGGCTATCAACTACTGTGTTTCAGTTAGACTGCCCTTTCTGTGTATGGCAACATCATCACTCAATTCTATAGGGAAAAAACCACCATCCTGCCATTTAATGACCACAAGTAGTTGAGCTGGTAGTTTTCAATTTTCTTTCTCTCTATCCCATGGGTGGCCAGCGGTAGCTCTCCAGATGTTTTTTGCCTACAACTCCCATCAGCCCCAGCCAGCATGGCCAATGGCTGGGGCTGATGGGAGTTGTAGGCAAAAAACATCTGGAGAGCTACCGATGGCCACCCCTGGTCTGTCCTACTAAACTTGACATTTTTAGCTAGTATCAATATATCTGTTTCCAAACCATGGCACAGAGAATATGGTTGAAAGAGCAGCAAAATGGAGATAGGGACAGACCAGGGCAAATTTTGCTACAAACCTGAAGAAAGTCCCAGGATTGGAGAAAAGTCTGAAATCTTAAAAACACACACAATTTGTGGCAGGCATAACTCATCAGAAAATAAAACTAGGAGTCTCAAAATTGGCCACCAGCTTCAGGATGATCATGGGAATTCTAGGGCCCAAGATGAAAGGAATTGGAATATCTTGGACCACGTTATCTCCAGACACCACCTCCCAATATACTATTTGTAAAGGAAGCTAAATGTGTAGTGGTTAAAGTGTTGGACTAGGATAGGGTTGCCAGGTCCATCTCAGGAAATATCTGGGGACTTTGGGGTGGAGCCTGGAGACTTTCCCATTCCTTAAAATAAAATAAATAGAAATACAGTGGTGCAGTTCCCCTAAATACAGTCTTCATTTCCTCCTCCAGCTGCACTTCTACAAAATGAAAGTGAACACACACACACACAGAGCAGCCAAAATAAACAGTTTGCAAGCCCACATTTTTGTGATCTCCTTGGGGCAATGGTATAGATCACTTTACTCACAGGAGTTGCTGAATGTAACAATCTGCTGTATTTCAGCCAACTTGTCAGACTAACACAGGAAATGAAAGTAAATAAGAAGAAAGAGGTCTAGGGGGTGGAGCTTTCCTCCATTTAAGAGCCATGTGGCCCTGCCTGCTCCCCCCCCCCCAACAGCTTGAGTTTTGCTGAGATTTAAAGGCACACACACATTCAAAAATACAAACAGTTTGCAGGCTTCTGAAGATCAAAAGGTACATTGTGGCTGTTGGGGTGGGTAGTGGTGGGGAGGAGTCTGCAAAACTGAGGGATCCCCCACTGGGACCTGGGGGCTGGCAAGCCTAGACTAGGATCTGGAAACCCAGGTTAAAATCCCTACTCTGCCATGGAAGCTTGTTGGGTGACCTTGGACCCATCACATAACCTAACCTACCTCACAGGGGTTTTGGGGTCTTTTTTTGGTGGTGGGGGGGTGGCAGAAATGTTTTATTATGATTCGCAACTGCTCTAGATTTCTCCTTTTCTTTAGGAAAGATTTGAACTGGTTTAATGACCTTATCCAGAGCTACCCTGATAATCCCACCCAAGAGAGGAAAATTCACTCAGCAGAGAGAAGGGAGTCTCACCCCTTCACTCACACATGCTGCCCTCCGAACACTCCCCACTACCTTCCAATGCCTCCACAAATGTTCTAGGCTTGCTGTCCAGATTCCCGGAGATGACGGGCTCCACTCCAGGAGTTGTGAAAAACGATGGCTTTGAGCAGAGCATTTCTGTGCTCAAGAGTTTCCCCATCCATGAACCTCCTTGTGGCTGAAGAGGGTATCCGGTATCACAGAGAGGTGGCAGATGCATGCAGGGCCTCTTACTTGGCCAGCCAGTGCTTGTAGCATTTCATCTTGGACAGCATGAATTTCACCACCAACATGGGGACTCAGATGGTGTCCAGGCCGTTGACTGTGACTTCACACCAGTATTCACCACACTGGGTAATGGGCTCATCTGGCAGTTTCACAGTATATGACGTTTTTGAGGAAATGTGGGCTATAATCTCAGGGGTCAGTTCCCACTTTACATTGTTCTTCATCCTCACAGTGAGGTGGCAGATTTGGAGGAATGGTACAGTCTTTATGCCACTGAACATATGGGTTATTGCCAGCTTCCCTTCCTGAAGTAGCTTCATTTCCTCCTCAAACATCTTGTTTTCAGGAGACAGGCAAATGGCCAGGTTTTTTGCAAGGAGCTTGTTGTGGCCATACAGCTTGTCCATGAGAATGAGATTGCCACGGGCTCCCAGACCCTCTAGCAAATCCATGAGAATGAGCTCCATTGGCTGCTTAGGGCTGTGCTTGGTGTCCTGCACCTCAAAGGGTTTTTTGTGAGGATAAAATGGAAGAGCAGAGACTGATGTAAGCCATTTTGCAGAGAGAGAAATCAGAAGTGGGAATAGATGAATGGCAGATCATGAAAGGAACAGACCAAAATGAAGGAAGAGGAAAGTGTGGGAAAGAGTTAGAGAAACATAGGAAAAGACAATGGGAGATTTTTATATTTTGCTAACACATACTAACAGGGCTGCCCTTTTGCAAGTTCTGGCTACAAACCTGAAGAAAGAAGCTGGGTGTAACTAAGGGAAAAAACAAGCCATAGTCTGATAGAGATAATGACCTTGTTAGGAGGCTTCATCCTGGCAAGGACTTTAGTTTGTCCTGGCTGGTCTAGCTTTTCTCCAGTGCTGGCTTGGCTGGTGGGTTGAATGGGATCTGATCAGCAAGCAGTTTCCCTCAGCCTGCTAGGAAACTTGATAAAAGGTCCAAGGCAGCAGAATTTTGAGCACTTTTATTGCTCTTTGTCTTCCCTGCACCCCTAGTGGTCGCAGTCAAAACTGCATCAGAATTTTTAAAAATGCATTCCATGAACGCAGTATGATGATGAACTCCAAATTTTGTCCCCTAAGTCCCCCCTGTCTTGGCAGCCCAGCCTGCAAGTCCTTGAGAGTCCCCACTTGTCAAAATATCTATTTACAAACCATGCCATAGAGCAGGGCTGACCAAACTTGCTTAATGTAAGAGCCGCATAGAATAAATGTCAGGTGTTTGAGAGCCGCAAGACATGAACGTCAGATGTTTGAGAGGAGGGAGGAAGGAAGGAAATAGATGGGGAGGAGGAGAGTAAACAGAAGAAAGCAACTTTAACTTTAAATGCATTCTTGGAAAAGTGATTTGAAGAGACAAATGCCTTCTCCAAGCTGGACAACAGGGTGATGGGGCTTCAAGAGCCACACAATATGTGTGGCATAGTCACATTTGGCTCCCAAGTCACAGTTTGGCCACCCCTGACATAGAGGATATGATTGACATGGCCACAAAATCGAACTAGGAACATACCAAGCAGACTTCCCTATGAACCTGAAAGAAAAATCTGACATCTAAAAATAACAACAGGGGGATTAAAACTCACCAAAATAATAGAATCAATGCCTGCAAATAACAGAAACAGAATAATAGAAACCATGAATGTACCTTTAAGAAAAGAATACCCACTGAATTCTGACTGTTATGAGTTGCTGGGCAACTATAACAATATTTCTGAGCTTTCCAAGCCTTGGATTTTGTAAAGAAAGCAAGGGTGGGGGAGCCAGCCCAGGAAAAATCCCACCCCTCCTCTACTGTCATATCCCCTGTAGAGGACAATTCAACTGGGACAGATCCAGTGGTAGCCACCAGAAACTGGCTACCCACACAATTTGTCCTGGCCTGGCAGGTGCAGCCACTGCACAATTCAACCCAGCCTGGCCCACTAGTGCCCACTGCATGACTGGGCTCAGTAGCCATTGTGTGGCCAAGTCTGAACCTAGCTATCACACAGCCTAGCTACATTTTTTCCTGGATAGAGATTGCCAGGAGTATGGAAGAAAGGAAAGCTGAATAGAGGGGCACAGATGAAAGTAGGCTGGTTAGTGGCTGAAAGGGAGAGAAGTGAGCAGGCCAGGAAGCAGCAGCTACTACACCACTTAGCCCAGTGGTAGCAACTGTCACCATATAATAGGGTTGCCAAGTCCAATTCAAGAAATATCTGGGGACTTTGGAGATGGAGCCAGGAAACATTGGGGGTGGAGCCAGAAGCAAGGTTTTGACAAGCATAATTGAACTCCAAAGGGAGTTCTGGCCATCCCATTTAAAGGGACTGCACACCTTTTAAATGCCTTCCCTCCATTGGAAATAATGAAGGATAGGGGCACCTTCTTTTGGGGCTCATAGAATTGGACCCCTGGTCCAATCTTTTTGAAACCTGGATAGAATTTTGAGGAGAGGCACTGGATGCTATGCTGCAAATGCCCCCCCCCCCCGCGAGCCCCAGATACCTGTGGATCAATTCGCCATTATACTCTGTGGGAATTGTCTCCATAGGGAATAATGGAGTGCCCAGCAAACATTTCCCCCCTTGCTTTCTGATGACCCTGAAGCAGGAGGAGGGTCTCCAAACCAGGGGATCCCCTGCCCCCACCTGGGGATTGGCAACTCTACCATAAGAACATAAGAGAAGCCATGTTGGATCAGGCCAATGGCCCATCCAGTCCAACACGCTGTGTCACACAGTGGCCCCCCCAAAAATTATATATGTATATATATATACACACACACTGTGGCTAATAGCCACTGATAAACCTCTGCTCCATATTTTTATCTAACCCCCTCTTGAAGTTGGCTATGCTTGTAACCGCCACCACCTCCTGTGGCAGTGAATCCCACATGTTAATCACCCTTTGGGTGAAGAAGTACTTCCTTTTATCCGTTTTAACCTGACCGCTCAGCAATTTTATCGAATGCCCATGAGTTCTTGCATTGTGAGAAAGGGAGAAAAGTACTTCTTTCTCTACTTTCTCTATCCCATGCATTATCTTGTAAACCTCTATCATGTCACCCCGCAGTTGACGTTTCTCCAAGCTAAAGAGCCCCAAGTGTTTTAACCTTTCTTCATAGGGAAAGTGTTCCAACCCTTTAATCATTCTAGTTGCCCTTTTCTGGACTTTTTCCAATGTAACTTTTTACCATGTAACTAATAGGGTTGCCAAGTTCAATTCAAGAAATATCTGGGGACTTTGGGGGTGGAGCCAGGAGATATTAGGGGTGGAGCCAAGATCAAGGCTGTGACAAGCATAATTGAACTCCAAAGGGAGTTCTGGCCATCACATTTAAAGGGACGGCACACCTTTTCAATTCCTTCCTTCCATAGGAAATAATGAAGGATAGGGGCACCTTCTTTTGGGGCTCAGAGAATTGGACCCCCTGGTCCAATCATTTTGAAACTTGGGGGGTATTTTGGGGAGAGGCACTAGAAGCTATACTGAAAATTTGGTGCCTCTACCCCAAAGAACAGTCCCCCCAGAGCCCCAGATACCCGCGGATCAATTCTCCATGATTTTCTATGGGAATAGATCTCCATAGGGAATAATAGAGTTCCCAGCAGACATTTCCTTCCCCTCCCCCTGCTTTCTGACGACCCTGAAGCGGGAGGAGGGTCTCCAAATTGGGGGATCCCCTGCCCCCACCTGGGAATTGGCAACCCAAGTAACTAGGCCTGGCTTGCCCTGCCACTGGCAGCCATTGCACAACTGGGTGAAGGCCAGAGGTGAAGGCCATTATGCAACTGGCTCGGCCCTGTGCTGGTAGCCAATGAACAAATCTATCAAACTTTTCCCAGGGAAAGACTGCCAGGGGTAGGGAAGGAGAGAAAAATGAAAAGCTAAGTTGGCAGGCACACTCTTCGACTCCCCCTCCTGCTGCAGCCCAAGGTGCTGCTCCTTAGGGACAGATGACCCTCAGAAACATCACAGGGTGAACTGGTGAACTGCACTGGTGAAAATTTTCTCCTCATCTTCTGTTACTTGCAATTTATGACAGACTCCAAGCCACTGTGTTCCCCACACTAATAAGAGTGAGGGAAAACTGGTTAAAAGTAGAGCAAACAGGGACAGAGAATGAGTAGTAGTGGGGGGTGGGTAGAAGCAATGCAGGTAGTAGGTATGGTGTGGCAAAATTCTAGGGTTGGGAAGGGCAAGAAATGAGGTATAAGGGTCAAAAGGCTGCAGCTATCCCTTAACTCTGAACCACACACTTAACACCCATTAAAATTTGCAAGCTTTACACAAGTGTAACCAAGAAAGAGAACTTGAGGCAAACGGGCGTTTTTTACTTTCTTTGGGCATATGAATATGTTGTCACTAAGACCACTGGGAGAGCTGCAAAACCTCATAACTGAAGCACACACATGGCTTAAAGAGATTATTTCCCCAGGCAGGGAGACTTCTAGTTCTCTCATGGCTTTGCCCTTCCCTCAGATACTATCTAGTCACTCCCTTCAGCACCCATCAAGCATGTGGACCACTCTTGAGCTGCCTGCCTCCCCTTAAAGAAGATATTGGATTTATATCCCACCCTCCACTCCGAAGAGTCTCAGAGCGGCTCACAATCTCCTTTACCTTTCTCCCAGACACCCTGTGAGGTGGGTGGGGCTGGAGACGACTCTCACAGCAGCTGCCCTTTCAAGGACAGCCTCTGCCAGAGCTATGGCTGACCCAAGGCCATGCTAGCAGGTGCAAGTGGAGGAGTGGGGAATCAAACCCGGTTCTCCCAGATAAGAGTACGTGCACTTAACCACTACACCAAACTGGCTCTCCTCCTTCTGTCTACTTCCTGGGCATGCTAACCAGCCCCACTCCAGCCAGCCATGATCCCCATTAGGTCAATCCATGTGGCCTAAGGAATGAGACTCCCTCAGATGGCTTGAGCCAACCAACCTGACTAAACTTCATGCCCTGTGTCAACCAACTGTTTCCTGTTCAGCTTGTTCAGCCTGAGGCTATTTCTGCTACATTTTCCCATCTCTTATATAAGTAATTTAATGGGTTCCATACACTCTTATGAAAACAAAGTGTAGCACCAGGGAACATTACACTGGGAGCAAAACCAATAGTCCTGCTTCTACTGAGGCTCCAAGGGATGTGCAATGTGGCTATGCTTATAAAATTATGGCAATATATTGAAACAGAAGCAAAAAAAAAAAATCCATCTTTTTGCTGATGTGAGTTGCCAGCCTTAAAGCCACTGTTTTGCACAACTGCTGAAGTTCTCTGTGCCAGCAAAGCTTGTTCTCTGACCCAGTTTCTCCTGAGAGTGTAAAGTATTTATAGATCAGATAGATTTATTCCTTCAACTTTAGAACAGTAACTAGGAGGGCTGTATAAATGTACCATATTTTGACATGTAATCAGGGAAAGGGTATGTTAAATAACATTAGCTCTTGTTACTTATAAATTTACAAATCAGAATTTTTTTAATGCATTGGGTATTATAAACGGTCCTATGAATGTCAAATTCCTGCAGACTGAATCTGAAATACAACAGAAGCACTAAGAGATCACAGTATGTCTACTTCCATATGCATTTTTAAAACATCTGTTTAATTGCTGGACCTATATATCCTCTGCCAATGAGTTCCAGAGACAGAAGGTTAAAGTACACATGATATTCCGTGGTTATATTTTCTCTTAGTTTTTTTTTTTTAAAAAAAAACCTCAAGGAAACAGCAGGATGAAAAGTTCATATAGAAGATGGGGATACTTAACTATTTCCCTGTGGGTTGTATTTTTGCCTGTCAAAAATTTCCTATAAAAATATTTTTCTCATCAAAGGTCCAAGATAGCTTCCTGTTAAAGCCTTTATATATATTCTAATATTCTCTTACTTTCTTAACATTGTTATCCTATCTTATCAATTTCATCTACTATGGAATATATTTCCTTCACTAAGTTCAAAGTTCAAATTTATTATTACAGTCAACAACCAGCTCACTCAATCAATTTACATAAAACATTTGAATATGAGACATTAACAGAATACAAGTAACTTCATTAGCACCATTATAAAGTTTTCATGCTAGCATTTGTTAACTTTTTCAAAAAAATAGTCACAATTAGAACCTATAAGATTTTATGTTAAATCTATCATCATTCTGCATTTTCTTTGCAGTTCTGCAAGCCCAGAATTGCTTCCTGCAAAGACCAGTAAAAAGGAGCTGGGAACTTCAGCAGCCTCGGAACTTCAAAGAGTGAGGACAGGAGGGGGTGATAGAAAAGAGCCTCACAGGCCTGATTGAAACCCTGGATGGGCTAGTTCTGACCCGTGGGCCAGACATTTGACACCCCTGGACTAAAGGCATACTTTAAAAAAAGGGGACAAATAACCACTCACAGACATTTCTGTTGGCAAAAATAGAACAGTACTGAAGTCAGAATCTTCTTCTCTCTGTCATAGTCTCTGGAGCCCAACAGAGCAATTTAGTGATTTTTCAGTGATCTACACAGTTCTTTGGTATTACAGTGTCAGGACCAACATCCATACGTGGCTCATGCCACATGTAATGTCTAGTTTGGACCTACTATGAGAAAGAAATAAACACACTGCTGTCTGTGACCTAGTGCAGACAACCTCCACGTGTTACCCTTGAAAAGTTTACAGTCTCACCATGCCATGGATTTATGGCATCTTGAAAAGTACCTACCTCTTTATGCCTGGGGAAAGGGTTGTCTGGTAGCATCTTTGTGGGCACAGACTGCTTACAGGATAGGTCACAAAGAGGTGGCAAGATACGTTCTGGTGGGTTGGACCGTGGTATATCCTGTGCCTTCATAGGGTCACTAATGTCACCTCTCTGATACCGCAGCAATCTTTGTGAATCATTCCTCTGTAGACACATAGATCAAAGCTTAGTTAGCAGCTTAAAAACATAGACATGAACTGGACAAAATTAAACGTTTCCAAGTCCCACTAATTTCAATGAGAAAGGGAAACAGAGAGTACACTAAACATGACTTTCAGTTTTCTCATTGAAATCCATGCAAGCTAAAATATTTAACTTCATTGCTAAGTTGTGTTCGTACGCTGCTTCTCTGACAGATCTTTATATCTTATGGACATAAATATTATTGCTTTTGAGATTGTTTTGAATGGGCTTGGAGCTTCCTTTTTTATATGCCCATTTTCACTTCACCTTTTCTGAAACCAAAGAACAACCAATTAACAGCTTCCAGAAGCTTACTCCACACTGATCCTTGGATGTTTGAATAGCATTGTTCCACACTGAGAAGGCTGGCTAAAATTCAGAGACAAAATGCATTCATTTCTTTTTCACCACTGGAAATCTCTATCTGTCTAGAATTTGGAAGTCGGCACACATTTTTGAACCTAGGTAGTTTTGCTTCTGTTCCACTCATAACTGTAATACTCTATAATTTCATAATACCCCATATAAGCTTTAAAAATGTGGGAAACATAGCTTAGATTTGATCAGTAGCGCTTTGATAGACCCACCTTAGGTGTGTTTAAATTTTGTGGCTTTTTGACTAGATTTTTATTGAGAGTTGTGGTATGACCATGATTGGACTCAAATGTACTAGAAGGCCGTGCTGGATTCACAGACCTGCAACAGAAGAATATAAGTTAAAGATGGTCAGTGCTTTAAAAACTTGCTCATTTTTCCTTTCTTCAGTAAACAGTAAAAGTAAAACCCATCTAATATATTTGCAAGATTAAAAATAAATACTGATTGTTTTGTTTGGAACCATTAGTCTGTTAAATTAGCTCCTGCAATCTGTAGAAATGCTGCTTTAGAACTCCCAAATGACTGTTTTAATGAAGATGCTGTTTAAGCAGCAATGACCTCAGCTCTGGATATTGCGGTTCATTTGGTGGATTAGTACAGAAAAGATGACCCTAGTACTTCAAAGCAGGTCAGAACATTTTTAAAACTTTGCTTTAAAAATTGCTTATTAATATAACAACAAGCAAAAAACATTTAGGACATGTTTGCACAGAAGATCCATGGTCTTGATTCCCTGTTGGAAGTGTTCCAGATAAAAGCATGTGTACTTACTGTTTTTCCTGGGGCAAACCCCAGGATGGTGGGCCTCAGTTGCTTGGACTGATGCAGCAATGGCTCCCACCTATTGTGCAGGGTGGGCTTAGGGTTGGGAAATCCTTGGAGGTTTTGAGGGTGGAGTCTGTGGAGGATGAGGTTTGGGGAAGGGTGGGACTTCAGTGGGGTATAATGCCATGCAGTCTACCTTCCAAAGTGGCCATTTTCTCCAAGTGAACTAATCTGTATCACCTGGATATCAGTTGTAATCACAGGAGATCTCCAGTTACTACCTGGAGTTTGGCAACCCAAGGTGGGCTGGCTATGTAGCAAAGACTGAAGCCTACATTAGCTTGGAGTTTAGTTATGCACTTGAAGCACTTCTGATGCACTTCTGTGCTGCAGTGTAATGACTGACTATTTTCAGGCACCAGATGTTCCTCTTCTCTATTAAAAGGTTTCCTGTGTGGGATACAAGGTGCTGTGGGAGAAGGTAATTCTGTGTTAGTATTTCCCTCCTGGAAACAGTGGCAAAACTGTCTCTAACCCTTTGACCAGGACTTTTGATGTTCTCTCAGAAGCCTTCACAACTGAAAAATTGGCCACAGCTGCTGGAAAAGGGAAAAGGAGGTTAAAAAGGAACCCCAGCTATCACACCTGGCCATAAGTGATCCAGGGACAATACTGATCACCTCCCTGTTGGTGACAGCTGAGCTCCTGCAACAGAGTGACATCCCCCTCATTATACCACCCATAGGTGGCTTGGAGAGAGAATCAGAGCAGCCTATACTCCTTTTTCTGGTCTTTCCTTCAAAATGAAACAAGTTATGTTGTAAAGTACAGCTTTAGGTTACAGTCTCTTTACTTATTGAATAAACGGCACCATTTATTTGTGGACCAAAAGGCTGAGGGAGAAGCCCCTCCTCTTCCCCACAAACTTGGGTGGCCAACTAGCAGCTCAAGCCATGGTTGGGATCAAGTGCCACAGCCCTCCACCATCTGTGGTCATCTCTCAGTGGCTGCCATTCCACTGAGTTCCACTTAGCATTCTAATGTAAAATTGATTTGTCTATTAATTTCTAACCAAAATGGCACAATAATCAGACATACCCATAACATAGGCATCACATTAACTCTTGGTTGGTTGTATCTTTAATACCTATCAAATGAAGTCTGATAGCTATAACTGAAAACAGGGCATCCTTCCTCTTCACTCATTCCCCACCCCTGTGGCTGCAGAAGTGGCCCCGGGTAAGCCTGGAGGCTAGTACTTACAACGAATTTTATTAAAACAAAAATGAAAAAGAGATACATGAGCATGATGATGCTCAGCCTTGAAGATTTTAAAAACAAATGGAAAATTGGTGTTTTAAATTTTTATTTATTTTTATTTTATCTATTTTATTTTTATTAAAGAAAAAAGAGAGGTTAAGATATTTCTTACCTTAATTTCTCTATTGTAGTCTTCTTATTTATAAGGAACAATCTAATTAAGATTTTTCTTTTGAGATACATAAGTAACCCAGCAGCTGTAAGGCATAGGGTGGTAATGAGAAGTCCAGTTATTAAACTTCTGTTATCTGAAATCAAACAGTTGCAACATTCTGATTAATTAACTGAGGTCAATGAAAGGAATTTTGTCTAACTTTTATCAATGGCATCGTACATTACCAATAAAAATACATCTTTTGCTTTTCATTTGGTTTAGGAGTTACATGATTGCGGCCCTTAGCCATTCAATCCTTTCTTTTGTGCGCATTTCAAAGCTACCTTCTACATTACATATGCCTTCAGTTCTGTCTTGCCTCATGGTTTCTTCTAGTTTCTAAATTTGTTTTGTATGAATGTGTACTGACAGCAGTTTTACTCTGCTGTTGCCTCCCAGTTCTCAAAACTTGTTTTGGCCTGGAGCTTTCTCCAGATCCAGATCTAAGTCTTAATTGTAGAAGTTTTCCTTCTGGTTTCCAAACTCCTCCCTAAACCTCCATAGTTTGCATTTAAATGTCAGATTGTCATGTTAATTTACATCTCAGTGTATGTTCCATGGCAATCTAGCTTCTAATATTAATTTGTATGGGGATCACAGTTCAGTCATGACATAGCCCCATCTTCAACATGATGAAAGAATCTGTAGAGGTTTTTGATGAGTGAAAACAATTGTCACTTTTAAACCAAGGCAAAGTTAGTTTTGCTAAACATACTGAACTTAAGGGGAATATTGCAGAGGCACTACCATCTAGCACACAATCTATAGAACCACAAAATGCTAGCTTAAAAATAAAAATATAGCCCAGAAGTGCATTAAACAATGCGAATACATAAGTTAAATCCGCAGATTTTTCATTTGGAAAGGTGCAAAGCAAATTTTTAAATGCAGAATCAATTTAAGTGATGTTGATTGAGTGGTCACAAAATCTGGATCAAACCTGAATGCAGAAAGGGCCTGCTATCTCCATCCTGTGTTATTTGGGTAATGCAGGTACAGAGAAAGTGTGTGGAAGAGACAAATCATATAGAAGAACCATACCAAATCTCTCAAATCCAGGTTTTATTTGTATCTCTTCTCACATGATCCCTAACTAGGTTTGCCAGATGCCTGCTTACAGTAGGCAACCTCCCAGCAATTTTGTCTACTGCCTACTGATGCTCAGCTGTTTGTGGCAGAAACAGGTTGGCCAAAGGAGAGGTAGTGATCATTGACCCCGCACATTATGTCACTTCTGGCATCATGCTTGGGTGATAGTCTACAGTCATCTGAAAAATTTTGGTAAGCACTACAGTGGTGAATGCTGATGCTTCCAGGTTATGCTGGAAGGGATATAATTGTGTGACTGTACCCCCTTCTGTAGTCATCTCTCAGTGGCTGCCATTCCACTGAGTTCCACTTAGCATTCTAATGTAAAATTAATTTGTCTATTAATTTCTAACCAAATTGGCACAATAATCAGACTTACCCATAACATAGGCATCACATTAACTCTTGGTAGGTTGTATCTTTAATACCTATCAAATGAAGTCTGATAGCTATAACTGAAAACAGGGCATTTTTTTGTAGAAAAAGCCCACCAGGAACTTATTTGCTTATTAGGCCACACCCCCTCAAAGTACCGTTGTTTCGCACAGGGTTTTTTTGTAGAAAAAGCGCAGCAGGAACTCATTTGTATATTAGGCCACATCCCCTGATACCAAGAAGGCTGGACAGCATTCCTGTGCGTTTCTGTTCAAAAAAGACCCGACTGAGAGAATCTATGAGGCATCTAGTAGCTGCAAAGAATGATCTTGTTTTTTTGTGTTAATTGTAATCTAATTACAGTTAACATTGTACAGTATATCTTGCCAAACCTTTCCCCCCTGAATTTGCATATTCTGTTCCATATTCCAGTTCTGCCATAGTTCCTCCATTACAGGTTCATGTTAAAGTTTCAGTTTAGGCACTTAAAGATTTGTGTGCTTCTGATTATTTTTCTATATATGTCAAAAAAGACAAATATGTTAGGTAGGTCTAAAGATCCAAGTGCATCTGTGCCAAATATGGTATGATGACAGTTGATTAACTGGAGATATTGCCAATGGATTGAGAGGGGAATATCGTGTTCTGGTCGTCTCTAACAGTACAGTACTAAGCAGAATTACAACCTTCTATGCCCATTGCAGTCAGTGGGTCAAGAAGAAGGTAGCTCTATTTAGGATTGCATCGTAAAAGGTTTAATAATCTGATTATTGTTTAACAACTGTGATAATGAAATGATTACAGATTTTGCTCATGTCAGCCATATGAAAGACCTGCCTGCAATTTTAATATTAGGATTGCTCCACATTGTCAACTGCATGTGTGTACGGGTCAAATATCAGGGCTAACCTGATTTGCAGAACAGACCGCAAAACACTAGAAAAACAAGTACTAAGACATTTTGCTAATGTTACAGAGATTAATTTGTCATCTACATGGATAAGAGATAAGGGATAGTGGATGTTAATCACACTGTCTAATAAGTGAGACAAGTGGGAACTTGTGATACTCATGGGGGAATCGCTCCCCATTGCTGCTGATTTATCATAGCTCAGTGGGGAGGAAGGCATTCACAGGGAAATTCCTAACCCCCCCTCCCCCAAGCGCCAAGTCTGGTGCAGCTCCAGGCCCCATAATTTACTAATCACCTTGGCAACCTCCTCTGCTTCAGTTGAGCCCAGTGCAACTGTCAGCATCCTGTGCCACAGCTGTCAATTCTGCGTAGCTGCCAGCATCCTTCACCACCACAGCCAATCCCAGTGTGGCTGCCGGCATCTTCTGTCACCACAGCCAGCCCACTGGAACTTCCTGTATCCTAGGCCACTGCAGCCGGGTCTTGTGTGTCTGCTGGCATCCCCCACCATGATGGCCTTCCTGGCTGCTGGCATCTTCCTTTGCCATGTTGGGCCTAGTGTGGCTGCCAGCTCCTGCCACCAGGGTGCTCTGGAGTGGCTTTATTGTGATCGGGTGAGAGCACTGTCTGTGCAGATAACAGAAATGCATTTTTTTTGGGGGGGGGGGGATTTAAACTTTCTGTATATTTTTTAAAAATGTTAAGACTTTTTTTGCAAATGTGGGGAATGTTCCAAGTTTAAAGAAAGATTTGTTTAGCCTCTGGGTGGCCCTGATCTGCAATTTTAGCTCTCAGATGGGGGCCATGGGTGGCTAAAGTATATAGATATTTACTTTGTTAGGGAAGGTTCTGCTCTTTCCTTTATTTTACTCATCAGGTTATGAAATACTGGAAACAATTCTCGTACACATTTTAATACTCTCCGTGGCTATTCCTGCACTTTCTTTTGGCACATACCAATTAGTATTTAAGAAGGGCTAAAGACAAGTAGAGCCAAACAGGAATATTGGTAGGTAAAGAAGAAAATGGATGCCAACAGCACACCAATATGGCTTTACCTCAGGACAAACCTCAGTGTAAGTACTAAACTTACTTCAGAATAAGCAATTAAAAACAGCTTATCGTTATATAAATCCATTACGTATCATTCTAAGCATTAAACTTAGAGGAAATGTAAGAAACTAACAATGTAGACCATGTGGCTTGAATAAAATTAATTAGATCACTAAAAATTCATCAAGATGTGCTGTGTATTTCTAAGACAAATGGTGTTCATCTCATTAGGCAACTCCTTTACCAGTGTGATGTGTAGATACTCAGATCATAATTCAAACTATTTTAATAAAGGCTCATATTTAAATTTAAGTGTCAGGGCAGAACCATTTGCTTCTCTAGAAATTTGTATTGTTGTTTACAAGACATAGTTCTGTCACTGCAAACTGATAGCTAAAGCGCCATGACACATTAATTTGCAGTGCTATATTAAAAACAAACAAACCACAAAATGAAGGCAAGTAGTCCTGACTTTAAAAACATCATAAACTCCATTTCTCTTCTCAAGTTATAGCAAAGAGAGTGCAGTGTATTTGGCTCATGTCAGCCATATGAAAGATCTGCATGGAACTAAGGGCTGCTTCATATATTATTTGATTTTCTTCCCTACACATGATTATTGTACATTTGATGACTGGGAACTGAACATGAGAACTGAGTCCAGTCAACTGCATTACATTTGAGAGATATAAAAGTTCTCTTTGTAGACCATAATGGCCCAACAACACATGCAATGTTCAATAGTCAAGTGATGGGCATGCATTTGTGTATGGCATCTGTGAAGTAGGCCAGGTTTGTTTATCTCAGATTCCGTGTCCATATGTGAAGAAGAGGAGAAGGAGGAGGAGATTGGGTTTATACCCCGTCCTTCACTACCCGAAGGAGTCTCAGAGTGATTTGCAATCTCCTTTCTCTTCCCCTTCTCACAACAGACACGTTGTGAGGTAGGTGGGAGAACTCTTCGAGAACTGCTCTTGAGCAAAACAGCTCTGAGAGCAGTGTTTCCTCTAAGCAGAGCTAGTGTTAACTAGCTCAGTTTTTTAGCTTCTGGCTCACACATTTTTGTCTTAGCTCAGGAAGGATAGCCCCAGAGCAACTAATTTATGTGGTAGCTCACAACTTTATGCGAGTAGCTTGCAAAGTAGCATTTTTGCTCACAAGACTCCACAGCTTTGAGGGAGTATTATCTGAGAGAGTTATGACTGACCCAAGGTCACACCAGAACTTGCACATAGAGGAGTGGGGAATCAAACCCAGTTCTCCCAGATGAGAGTCTGTACACTTAATCACTTCACCAAACTTATACAATAGGAGTTCTTCATGATACCATTGATTAACTAATCACATTTGCTTTACAAATTACATCTTTAAGATAAAAACATTTATTTTTGGTATAAGCTTTTGTGATCTAAAGATCACAAAGGGTGATTAACACATGGAATTCACTGCCACAGGTGGTGGTGGTGGCTACAAGCATAGACGGATTCAAGAGGGGATTGGATAAGCATATGGAGCAGAGGTCCATCAGTGGCTATTAGCCACAGTTTATCATTGGAACTCTGTGTCTGGGGCAGTGATGGTCTGTATTCTTGGTGCTTGGGGAGGGCACAGTGGGAGGGCTTCTAGTGTCCTAGCCCCACTGGTGGACCTCCTGATGGCACTTGGAGTTTTTTTGGCCACTGTGTGACAGAGTGTTGGACTGGATGAGCCATTAGCCTGATCCAACATGGCTTCTCTTATGTTTTTATGACATTTCAGATGCTTCCACACTTAGATATTTCTCCATCTTGGCTTCCAAAACTGGAGAACAGTCATGACCCTAGGTCTAAAAATAAGAAGTCTGCAGATCTCAAAGAACCCTCTCTTCCACAAAGGCTTTGTATAAATTTTGCAATAGGCTGACATTTCCCAGGTACCTTCCAAGCTTTAGGATTGGACTAGGGAGAAATGGAGGGAAAACAGGCACCAACTGTATCAAGGAGGCAGAACTCTTAACAGAGAGCATATAAGGCCCTGTGCAGGGAGAAAGGTTTTTCACCCTGAAAGAACAGCAGCTGTGAGAATGCTTTTAGAGGGTGTTGATCCCATGGTGGGGTGAAGCTGGCCAACTTGGATCAGGTGTTGAAATAGGACAGGAACTAAGTAAGGGAGTCATGTCAGGGATATTAGTTGGTTTCTGGCAGGTTCTTTATGAGTTTTGCCCTGGTTAATTCTGCCCCATTTTTACAACTTTTCTTCAATTGACACTCGTTGTACTATTTGTTTAAGAAATTGTTTCTAGTTCATTGTGCCTGGGTTCTTCATGCTTCAGATTTGGCCATACGTCAGCACATGCCCTGACTAAAAAAGGGCGGATGTCTGGGAACAGGGAGGATGCTCTGGGCCTTCTCCAGTAAAACCCTAGAATCAAAGTTGAGGCAGTCTGTTAAGGCCCTTGCCTCCTACAGGCCTGAAGGGAGAAGGAAGAATGGCAGGTGTGTAGGTGGAGAGATACCTGGAAAAGACATCCTGTCCATGGCGAACCTTCATAGCCCCGCACCATATCATTAAACCTTCTGAGGAGAGCTGCTGCATTCCTCCATATTGTAACCATGCTATTTTCAGTTCTTCTCTGTTTTCAATAACTCTTTTCCAAATCTGCTTTACTCTTATCTTTTTGGAACAAGCATTGTCCAAATGCGTTATTGCACGATTTGTAAGGAATAGTGTATATGCTAATGCCCTGCCCAGGTCCCACCCCCATCAGTGCTATTTTCTCACTGCCAGTGCCCTTGGAACGTACCTTTTTCCAAGCAGTCATTGTAGGCTTTCAAAACAAACAAAGAAACATGCTACCACACTATAACACAGTAACATTATAGCAATCTATCGCTAGTTATCTATTTCCAGGGCCTTTTTTGCAGCAGGAACTCCTTTGCATATTAGGCCACATACCCCTGTTGTAGCCAGTCCTCTAAGAGCTTACAGTAGGCCCTGTAAGCTCTTGAAGGATTGGCTACATAAGAGGGGTGTGGCCTAATATGCAAATGAATTCCTCCTACAAAAAAAAGCCCTATTTTCATTTTAAATTTTAGTTCTTTAAAATTCCCAGTTTTTGATTTTAAAAATATACAGCTCTTTTTGTTGTAGAGGTATAAGGGGAATGGCAAGACAGTTGGGTCCACAATACAGTCAGGACAAGAACATAGGTCACATGCCAGAAATGCTGTGACAGAAGCACCCCTTACCTATCACTTTCTGGATCATATTGCCTGGAAAGGAATGGAAAAGGGAAGCTGCAAGATGGCTAGAGTGGGGCAGGAAGTCACCGCTCAACTCATGAAGTGGTTTATTTGTGATCCATATGAAGAAAATGAAAGGTGCATGGTGGCACTTCAAGGAGAGGGTACTATTTGTATATCAATATTACACTATTGTGCACTATTATACTATAGTGCTATGTCATGTGTTGAAAAACAAACAAACAAAAAGGGGTGGCATGTCACCATGACAGCCATTATGACCATGCTCTGCATATGCAGAGTCACTATGGAGCATGTGTGGAAGGGAAAACTAAGGAAAAGAAGATGGAGGAAGATGCGCTGACTCGATTGACCCTAAGAACATCAGTCAAACTGCTCTGGGAATTAGAGATTTTAGTACTGTGGCCCTAAATTTACTCATTCTGCTCTCGGACTTCTTTATTATTATAGGAGAGATTTGTGTTTGAATAGGTTCTGTCTCTTTTACAGTCCTTTTAGTCAGCTACATCTTGCAGTGAAATTGTAATGCTGTTGCATTGTTATGGAAATTATTATGATGTCACAAGCTCAGCATTACAGTTCATTACAGGAACTAGTATGCAGTAAATGCAATCTAATTTACTTTTGAATAGTGCTATTCATACAAAAAAGTGATATCATTTCCAAGTCAATTGCTAGCTGTACATGCAAATATAAGCCTGATTCTGTTCTCATCATCAGCTAAATGTAAGAGTACAGCCACAGAAGTCAGAGGTTTTACATTGCACAGAATAAAGCAGTAAGAAGGAAATCAAATCCCACGCAACTTCAGGAACAAGTTCTAAGAGTGGTAGACAGAGAAGAGATGAATACAGTTTTTTTGAAGAAAATCAAGTCTGACACCACATAATGGTGTGTGTGTGTGGGGGGGGGAAGTACTAGGAGTTACCCTTAGGATATAATAACAGGAAAACTGAAGGATGAGGGTTCTGGAAAGAACATCCCTGCAAAGATACAGTTCAGAGCCTCCTAGAACATTCGTCTGGAACAGACAACACATAACACTATACACACCTATTTACAATGCATGTTTCATCTTTGATGTCACTGTCCCATCCATCCAGCGGTATAACTTTCAAATAAGACGAAATTCATGATACGTAGGCTCAGATTGCATGGTGGATTCCCAGATACTTTTGGGAAAATAAGCTGCATGGGATTTGGCTCCATTTGAACATTACCTTCTTGTACTGACAAACAGTGATGCAAGATGGATAGCAGGAAGGTAAGGTGTCCTTTTCTCAACTTGCTCTCCACCACTTGCAAGACTATGTATTATCCAGTCCATCCCAGTGAGTACATGTGGGGGGAAGTATCAGGTAGGTTAAGGATATTTATCATGATACACAGGCTTTTTGAAACCCTATTTGTATGTAGTGGGGATGATCCATGTGGCAAGTCAGTATATGAGAAACAGCATTCATTATTAATCTGCTAATAAAGGGAAATACGGCAGCCATGTTACAAAAACATGACCTCAAGTTTGTTATCTAAAATTCTATGAAGCAGGCAGTTTTATAAAGCATGGAAGCACTCAAAAGAAAGGTGAGTTGCCTGGAAAAGATGGCAATTAAATCCCTGATCTTCCAGGACAACGGCTTTGATGTAGCTACAAAAGTGCAGCTTTCAGCCAAGTTGGCTTGATGAATAATTAAAGTCTTTCATCAAGAGCATGAAACAGATTGTTCGCTATTAGTGCAACAATTTCAACTGTTTCTACAATATGGTATAGAGACAGAGCATATTACCAAAAATGGCATATTACCAGGGCTGGCCCTAGACTGTCTGGCACCCTTGGCAAGACTAACATCTGATGCCCCCCCTGCATTGATAACATCACCGAGTCGCATGGAAGGAGCCCAATTCAGTGCCCCCAGAAGGCTGGCGCCCTAGGCAATCACCTAGTTTGCCTAGTGGCAGGGCCAGCCCTGCTTATTACCTTACCAGAGAGTTTGTGCATGTTTTTGTATGAGCTTTCTCCCCTAAAATTACATTACTTGCAAGAGGGGACTGTTTACTAAGTGCAGGAAACAAGTTGCAGTAATGTATGGGTTTTTTTGCTAAAGTAATAAAGATTGCTTGATTGAATATATGACCCAACTCTAAGACTAGGAGACAATTTAAAGGTGAAGAGAAGCCCCAAAGTCTGATAAATATATAGTGAAGATGAAAAGATGTTTGCAACAGGTGACATTAGAATGTGAAAAACAGCGGGCAGGAATGTCTTTGTGGAAGAACGAACAGCCTGTTTGTTGTCACTTTACTGTCTGCTAGAGAAACAAGGAAAGTGAAAGCCTTAGATGTTTTTATGCCATTCTTCACTGAAACCAATTATAAATTGCATATATAAATGGAGTCTGGGGACATGAACATTAGGCCCTTACCTCAGTAGGGTTGCCAAGTCCAATTCAAGAAATATCTGGGGACTTTGGGGGTGGAGCCAGGAGACATCGGGGCGGAGCCAGGAACAAAGGTGTGACAAGCATAATTGAACTCCAAGGGAGTTCTGGCCATCACATTTAAAGGGACTGCACACCTTTTTAAATGTCTTCCTTCCATAGGAAATAATGAAGGATAGGGGCACCTTCTTTTGGGGCTCATAGAATTGGACCCCATGGTCCAATCATTTTGAAACTTGGCAGATACTTTGGAGAGAGTCACTAGATACTATACTGAAAATTTGGTGCCTCTACCTAAAAAAACAGCACCCCCAGAGCCTTCAAAACCTCCAGATCAATTCCCCATTATACCCTATGAGAATCGATCTACACATAGAGAATAATGAAGTACTCAGCAGACTCCCCCCCCCCCCCCATTTCTGGCAACACTTAAGGGGGATCGGCCTCTCTACTCACGAGTTGCTGCCAACTTTTTCAAAGTAACACAGACACCCCATCCCAAGAGGAAGCCTTTCAATCAGCGACTAAAGCCTCCGGAGGTAGAAATGCACATGGTCCTCTGGGGGCGGAGCTCCCCCCCCTCCGCCGGCCAGACTCCCCAAGGAGACGCCTGTAGCAGCCGGAGAGGATGCAAGGACTACGAGTCCCAGCATGCACCTCGCGAAGGGAGGCCGCGCCGTTCCCCCCCCCCCCCGCTTCCACGTTCTTGGAGATCGGGGGGAAAGGCTCCTAATCCAGGGGTCCCCTGGCAGGGAGGGGGGGTTGGGAACCCTATACCTCAGTAATCTAATGCCCAAAGCCAACTGTTTAGCTTCTGCCTCATAGACTGAGTCTGGAGCCAACAATTTACTCACCAGACTGCCTGACTGGTCCGCTGTCTAGGCTGCCACCAAATCCAGCCTTGTCACAAAATGGAGGTGCCCAGTGGGCTTCACAGTGGCAATTTTTCTTATTGTTGCAGACCTGGAAAATATAAGAGATCCTTACCACTTTCAGCCAGTCCACTGAAAACAGGAATGATTACTTAGGCTTAAAATTAATAAATAAAGAAATACTAAATAATGTATTGCTACTGTGCCTACTGTAGCAGTCCATATTTTTTTGGTCAAACTCCATCCTGGCCTACACAATACATCTTACAACATTCCAAGCAGGTGACATGATGTCTGGAACTAGTACATGCCATCAGTATTTATCAAGCAAATATTAATGTGCTCTGCATGATAACAGTTTTAAAAATAATTTCTATTATGATGTTTCTTCCATCCTCTCTCAGAACTCCCGAGTTTCTTATTCCATAAGTCGTAGCTAGATTTTCACAGGAAGATGTAGAAGCAGTTGTACATTGAAGGAGAACCACAGTCACACAGACGACTTGATAAGTCTACATTTTTCCAGGCAGCCTAGAATCAGAACTCTATGGCCAGCAGCTGCTAAAAGACTTCAGTATAAGGCAAACATTCAGAATGTCACAGGCCGAAAAGATGGTGTGATTGAATAATGGATTTATTCAATGGTTTAAAAGATTATTCATTATAGTCAACAACCAGCTCAACTAGCAACAATACATAAAAAGTTACACAAGTTATACTAAAATGAGCAAATATGACCTATTAGAAATAGAACTACAGCAGGCTCTAGCAGCTACACAAAATCTGGCCACTTGATCCATGAACCAAGACTTATGGTTAGAGAAGTTAAAGACAATGTACGATTCCTCAGTGCTAGTTGAATTTTTTTTTAAAAAACTCGAGTAATAAAATCATATCTAAGATCATATTAAAACTGGCAATACAATAGAATATGTCCAACAGTTTCAACTTCCCATTATCACAAATGCATGCATGTTCTGGTATGGAACTCCACTATATCTCCCTTGCAAGAGTGTAAAATGTAGGACACTGAATTGGACCAAAGTAAACGCTTTTCTAAATTTGGAAATTAGCAGATTGGCCAGGTAATTAGAAGGCACAAATTTCTTGTCCCTGAAGAAATCACATTTTCTTATAAGACTTAAATAATGTTGTAATGCAGTATTCCAGATGCTTTGCTTAGTTATTGGTTTGGTTTTTGTGTATCCAAGGGCTATTAAACTACTTGGAGAATACCCTGATGTCAGAAGTTTCTCTGAAAGGATCCTTTTTCATTTGGACAGAAAAGTGCATATTTGTCAAAGAAGCAAGTCCTAAAGGAAAGCATGGAAAATTAGGCTTTTTCCATCCAAAGTTTTTCCTGCAGCTCAGCTAAGGTTGCCAATCCTCAGTTGGGGGCAGGGATTTCCTGTTTTGGAGCCCGTCGCCCTGCTTCAGGGTTGTCAAAAAGCGGGGGGGGGGGTGTTGAATGTCTGCTGGGCAATCCATTATACTCTATGGAAACTAGGAAAAAAATGGAGAATCAATCCACGGGTATCTAGGGCTCTGGGGGACTTTTGTTTTGCAAAAACTTGGTGTAGAAAAGCGCATGCTGAGGACTCAACATGCAAAATGGACGGGGAAACCTTTATCAACAAACTAGGATGTCATGGTGAAAACAGAAATCTCCCCATCTAGACTAGACCTGTATTTCTTAATGAAATAAAAATAAATCAGCTGTAGAATTACAGAGCAATGATGGCACATGCAGGCACCAAGGTCCTGACAGCAATGCAGCCCTGCAGCCAAACATTCTTTTGTGAAATAAAAATCGCATCTCATTTCTTGGTCACTGGAAAGGGCACTGAAGATTGATCTCCTTGGAAGGACATACTGAAGAGACTTTGACGGATATATTACAAAGAATCACAGATTTCAAAACTTATATCCAATGAATGATTTATTACTTAGCTGAGTATTGACTGACTGTAAAAAAATTGTATCCATAATACTTACTCCACGTCCATGACATTTTGTTGCACATTCATGAACACCAAATATGCTGGTATTTTGGCAGCGACGATTGAGGCAAATCTATAAAATGAAAAAATAGGTTTCTTATTGCCAGAAAAAATGGTGTATGCACCAATCCTTTTTGTACTTATTTTAAATTCAGCTTTCCAGGAACGCTTAAAGAAACATGCTTTCAGGCTGTAATTTCAAACTAAGGAGTTATTTTTAGTTAATGATAGAAATAAAATTAATATTATTTTTAACAATTATGCTATACCAACAGACAGTATACTAGAATAACAAAAGTAAGATCCCAATAAAGTCTTTAAAAGTGCTGCTAAAAGATAAGTTCCAAAAGGATGAAATATCTGAATCTGAAAATCACAGTAGTAATTATTCTCAGATCATTTAAACTGATCTATTGGATTCAGTAAGACATGACAGATATTTAAATAACAAAAGAAGGCATATAGATAACCAATCACTTGGTTGCTTGGGGCTGCCTGACTATAATATTTAGAAGGATAGATCCAAGTAGGCAGCCATGTTGGTCTGAAGTAGTAGAACAAAATAGAAGTCAATTGCACCTTTAAGACCAACTTAGTTTTATTCAGAACGTAAGCTTTCATGTGGTCTAAGCACACTTCATCAGACCAGGAATCTGGCACAGTGAGCAGAGCCACACATAGCTGGTAGGCAGTGGCTCAGAATGCAAAATGGTACAGATTTAAGATCCTGTGACAAAAAAGTCATTGGATCTTATATTTGTACCATTTTACATTCTAAACCCCTGCCTACCAGATAATTTTACTATTCTGTTACTGGATCTTAAATCTGTACCATTTTGCATTTTGAGCCACTGCCTACCAGTTATGTGTGGCTCTGCTCACTGTGCCAGATTCCTCATCTGATGAAGTGTACTTAGAGCACACAAAAGCTTTCTTTCTGAATAAAACTAAGTTGGTCTTAAAGGTGCAATTGACTCCTATTTAGAAGGATGTTACTCCATAATGTGAGCATGGTTTTATGATTTATATAACAGGCATCTTTTATTAAGTTAAGTTTAATGCTAGGTTGACTATTATATTTCTAGCAAAGCTTTAAGTGAGCTACTGCTTTTGCTTCTTTTTTAAAAAGTGCCACATTTGTATTCATTTTTACAATAGTTTTTATTTTTTTTACTATAACATCCATTTAAAAAACAGCTGAAAATGCTGTTGGGCTAGGCTTCCCAACCCCCTCGCCCTGGCGGGGGACCCCCAAATTTGCAGCCTCCTCCCCCATCTCCAAAAATCTGGCGGGGGGGGGGGAGAACATGCATGTAGGCATCATGTAGTTGTAGAGCTCCTGCTCCATTTGTAAAATGTGTGCCTTTAAGGCTGTGCAGGAAACAGGAAAAAGGAAGTGCTTCATTGGAAAGGGTCAGTAATAGTTTCCATCGAGAATGGCCCCTCCCTTTCTTTTGCTTTCGTTTTCACAGCAAGTAGAGTTCTGCAGGAAGAAGATCTAGTAAGTATTTGTGTGTGTGAGAGAGGGAGGGGGCAGGGGATTCCCTGGTTTGGAGGCCCTCCCCCCCTTTAAAAAGCATGGGTGGGGAGGGAAATGTCTACTGGGCACTCTATTATTCCCTATGGAGAATGATTCCCATAGGGAATAATAGGGAATTGATCCGTGGGTATTGGGGGCTCTGGGGTGGCTATTTTTTGAGGTAGAGGCACCAAATTTTTAGTATAGCATCTAGTGCCTCTCCCCAAAATACCCCCCAAGTTTCAAAACGATTGGACAAGAGGGTCCAATTCTATGAGCCCCAAAAGATGGTGCCCCTATCCTTAATTATTTCCTATGGAAGAAAGGCATTTTAAAAAGTGTGCTGTCCCTTTAAATGTGATAGCCAGAACTTCCTTGGAGTTCAATTATGCTTGTCACACCCTTGTTCCTGGCTCCATCCCCAAAGTCTCCTGGCTCCGCCCACAACGTCCCCAAATTTTTCTTTAATTGGACTTGGCAACCCTATGTTGGGCACTGGTATGAATGGTAGCCAATATGAACCATCTCCAGCCATTTCTTGCTGCAAATTTGCAGAGCCAGTTATTTTCAGAACTTAAGCATGAAGACAGAAAGCTGCATCTTTGTACTGAATGCATTTGTCTTCATCCAAATGGCTTTAACTGGACAGTTAGGATAGTTGGCAGAAAAATAGATATTATTTTTAAGTGTTCACCCAGATTGGTGTTGTGAGTTTAGCTGTCTGATTATTGTGAATGGGTCTATTACTATGATTTCACAACAATGTCTGTTTGAAGTCAAGAATGGATGAAAGTACCTTTATGTTCATTTAATGTTTGTAGACCTTCACTGAATGAGCAATTCACTTAAGGACTAAAACTCTGCAGGAGTGTATGTGTGAGAACTATCCATTTATTCCTACTCTTTGCTTCCTGTCATTTAACTAGAACAAAGTTTGAGTCCAGTGGCACCTTTAAGCCCAACAAAGTTTAATTCTGGGTATTAAGCTTTCATGTATATGCACATTTCATCAGACAATGTATCTGACAAAATGTGCATGCACATGAAAACTTCTACCCAGAATCAAATATTGCTGGGCTTAGAGGTGCCACTGGACTCAAACTTTGTTCTATTGCTTCCGACCAACAGGGTTACCCATCTGAATCTATTATCATTTAATCAGTTTTTAATCCATAAGAGAACCCATCCTCTTATCCCATGACTGTTAAGTATACCCTGGAGTCTTTTGTGAGGTACCTTGTCAAAATCCTTTGGAAAGTCCAAGTATATAATGTCTAGTGGATCACATTATCTAAATGCTTATTCACTTTCTCAAAGAACTCCAAAAGGCTGGCAAGGCAGGACTTCCCTCTGCATAAGCCATTTCCCCCCCATCAAGCTTTGTTCTTCTCGGCGGCTAACAAGTCTATCTTTGATTACATGCATGTCCAACGTTCTAACTACTGCTCCACCACTCTCTAACATGACACTGTGTGGAATATGTTACTGCTAACAGACAAAAATGCTAACAATGATTGAATATTGGATGTAGTCTAGGATAACTCCTGAATATTGCCAAAAGGTTAAATTTCAGCAGGGCTTTTTTTGGTAGAAACTTATTTGCATATTAGGCCACACCCCCTGGCATCTTCATTGTTTTGCAGAAAAAGCCAGCAGGAACTCATTTGCATATTAGGCCACACCCCCTGACACCAAGCCACCCAGAACTGCATTCCTGTGGTGTCCCTGTGCAAAAAAAAGAAAAGAAAAGAAAAGAAAAAAAGCCCTGAGTGTTAGTTACATTCAAGTGGGTTTTTTGACAATCATCTTTCAAATTAAATTCCTTTTGTGATCATAACATGTACAAAACTGCATTTTCCCTATTGGAAAGGGCAAATTATCATCAGTGTGAAGAAAATATTTTAACCTTTTATTTATCTGGAAATGAACAAACAGGGAGTGGCATGTAATCAAATGCATTCATTTGTTTATGCACTCATTACAGAGAGTTAACTTCACCGCTCTACCGTAACTGAAAGGAAGGCTGGCACCACAACAAAAGCAGTATGCAATGCAAATGGAATTGACCTATTTACAGGGTGGTTGATAAGTCATCCTAGTTGAGAAAAGATGCTGTAATGAGAATTAGATGCTAGATCAACAATCAGAAGTCTAGTATATAACATCCTCTCTCCTTTAAATCTGAGCAGCAGAGCTAAAAGTCAGTCAGAACGACAAACAGCAGGTGGGGGGAGGGGGAGGGGAGTGAAGCAGAAGTCAACAGAGATGTTAAATCAAGTCAGACATTCCCTAAGGGAGAAGAAGAAAATGGAAAGGAAAAGAGTGCGTTCTAGCATCATCACACTGTACAGAGAGAATATGCTCTAAGTAGAGGTCAGTTTGCAAATAAACACAAAATTTTACAGTGCACAGGATTTGGCTCAAACCAGTCTTACTGCAAACTAGTGATGCCAGTGCTTTTGTAGCCTAAAATAATAAATAAATAAAATGGCTTCCACTACAACCCTAAGCAGAGTTATGCTAAGTCCATTGGCTGCAATAGAATTAGAAGAGTTTAACTCTGCTTAGGACTGCATTGCTCATTCAGTAGGACTAACCTTATTATGCATACCAGCTGGGCATACTTGTTGGATTTATTCATCAGCCTTTCAAATACGAAATGAAAAACATTTTAATAAATGGAATGAACTGCCTTTTTTCCATTCATACCATTGGGTCACCTATCCTGGTATTGTCTCCTCTAACTGATAATAGATCCAGGAGTTAGCCATGCTAGTCCATTGCTCCAAAATAGTAGAGTCCAGTAGCACCTTTAAGACTAACAACTTTTATTGTAGCTTAAGCTTTTGAGAAACACAGCTCTCTTTATCTGACAAAGAGAGCTGTGTTTCTCAAAAGCTACAATAAAAATTGTTAGCCTTAAAGGTGCTACTGGAATGTTTACTATCTGACTGATAATGACTCCCCGAAGTGTCTTACAGAAGTCTTTCCCAGCCTTGCAATCTTTCTGTTGGAGACAACATATATTGATCCGGGGACTTTTAACACCAACACACATACATAACACTATCACTGTTCTATGGCCCCTCTTCAAATATTTTATGGAGATCTTACAAACAGAATGCAGACCACATATGAACATTTTAGAAGGGACATATACAATTTCAAAAATACTGACTTATAAGGCAGGGCTGGACAAACTTGCTTAACATAAGAGCCATGTAGAATAAACATCAGATGTCTGAGAGCTGCAAGACAGGTATACAGGCAGGCAGGCAGGCAGGAAAATAGATGGGTGGAGGGAGAGAAAGGTTGAAAGAAAACTAACTTTAAATGCCTTCTCCAAGCTGCCAGGTGCCAGGGCAGTGGGGGCTTTGAGAGTTAACACAATATCTGTGAAAGAGCCACATGTGGCTCCCCAGCTGCAGCTTGGCCACCCTTGCCACAAGGAATCAGTATATTGCAGTGGCTAGAGGGGTTTGGCTACATCCACTACTGCTCAGGTTCAAACTATTGCCATGGCTTGGTGTTAGAGCTCATGCTTTCCATAACTTGAACATCTCCAGTGAAAAGCCTACTGTGGCTGTCTTTAGATATGACACCGAATCATCCAACAAACTGAACAATTTGGATATCATGGTGAATTGGAACTTGATCAAAGTTCCATGTGCCAGACAAAGGCAGAAACATAGCAAGAAAGTTTATGGTAAGGGTGAGGGATCATGAGCACACTGGAGGGAAGGGAGGGTTGCCTGCTTTCCATCATTCCAAATCCTGACACTCATTGGGTGGGCCCTGGTGATGCCATATTGAATAGCACTATCAAGAACAGTACTTTCACATGCCATTAGGTTTCTACTACCTGACGTGCGTAACCATGAGGATTTGAGAGGATGAGCTATTTAGCAGACTAAATTTTTTCAAAAGAAAATTAATAACATGTTAAAATCGTAAACGTTTGTTAAACCATTAGTACCATCTACATGCGCACTGTAGTAACCACAACCAGGCATGTACAGAAGACTTAGAAGACAAAGATCTGTAATATGGCGCACTATCAGCTATAAACGAAAACTGATTTGCTCCTGATGATGCTATTAATCTTTTGTTTATTTAATTCTTCTCCCAAGAGATACTGCAGGGTATAATACTGGGAGTGGGTAAGATTTAAAACTGTGATGGGAAAGCTGAGGGATGAAACAGAAATTAATCACTACAATGAGAAGTTCCTCAGCTATAACTGCCTACACTTCTGTAATCTAGACATCATCCCTAATACTAGATAAAATGATATGTGTGGATATTGTGTAATGAAGGAAAAGCACTCTGAACAAGTGTTTGCAGTTCTGGCAATCAGATCATGGGTCATTATTGGCTCAAATTTATTTAATCCCCCCAAAGACTTTGTTTTTCTGATTGATAGCTGGTGGGCTAAGACTGCCTGGATATCCTCCCTTTTGGCCTTATGTATTTCTGCAATAAAGTAAAATTTTTGTAGTGAGAAATTGTGGAGTTTACACCTGCCTCTTCAGTTCTTTAGCCCTAATCCCACATTTTGAGGGAGGGGAGGAGAGCAGCTTGACATTATTGGGTATTAATTGATGAGAAAAAAACTTTTTGTGTATGCTCACATTCTTTCATATAGCAAAGTGGCTTGAAATTAATGGTTGCAAACAGATACCAGGCTTGGTGAAACTGGGCAATAATGTTTCTGCTCCTGCCACCCTTCCAATACCCCACTTACTAATGAGGCAAATTTTCCACTGTGAAGAGAGAAAGAAACACAAGCCTGTTTTTAATTTTCTGTGTAGCATTCTCACTGGTCATTGCAAACATTAAAAAGGAGTGAAATAAACAAGACCAAAGGGTCCAGTGAGCAAAGGTTATAGAAAACAGGAAATGTTAATGAATGTAATTAGTAAGAGGTTAATTCACTTTGAAGTGCAATCCTAAACAAAAGTATCCCCCCCATGGAAGTATATGGGCTTAGGACACCAAGGATATGTTTAGGATTGCACTCTTAATTTCCAAACAGGTGCCATCAATTCTCAGTTGTAGTCCATATTTTATCCCTTCCTTCCTCACTTCTCAGTGAATCCTGGCCACCAGAGCTCGTTGGGGTGCTATTGCTTATTTTCACCCACTCTAGTATCTTCCAACAAAAATACTCATCTTTGGAATTTGCCCTAGGTTTCCTTGTGCTGCAACTTGGGTTAAAGGACAGTGTTAGAATAGCAGTTCCTGATCAATATCCCTTACCATCCCTTCAGCCATCTTGTAGCTTCCCTTCCCCCATCCTTTCCTGAATTATCCAAGCAAACATTGCTCACACATTTCCATACAATCTCCACAAGGAAAAGAAATATAGATTTAAAAAAAAAACACCTGAAAGTTGGGAATTCAGAGAAGGGACACAACATATTTCTAAAGGGGCACTTCCCCCATTTGGCCTTCTGTAGCTATGGGCCTGACGAGAGAAGGAGGAAGGTGGAAGGAATGAGAACAGCATGTGAGGACAGCAAAATAAACTGTGACCAATTACCCACTAGCCTTGTCCCGGTCTCACGCTCCTCTTCTTTCCGATTTCTCACAAGCTGCCCCAGGGCTGCAACTCGCTCTGTCTCTTTCACGGGGCAAACAAGATCCTCTAAAAACTGGTTTCTGCTTGCAGCATGAGGCGGAGTGAGCCTCTTTCACAGCAGCCCTGGGGCAACTTGTGTGAAATTGGAAGGAAGCCCTGCAGAGAAGAGGAGCGTGAGACCGGGACAAGCCTAGTGGGGAATTGGTCCGTGTTCATGGCCAGTGCCAATAAAGCTCTTTTAATCTGTCCTCTGTCAAAATCTCTGAATTTAGCCCATACTGGGATAGATTGACCAACAATCTGAGTCTTATTATAAGGCAGCTTTGTATGTTCATAGTAGGACTCAATAAATGTTCCGATGCTGTAGTTTCAATGATCAGTGGAATAAAAACGTAAATAAATTAATCAGAATAACTGGTAAATATTCATCTGTATAGTTTGCTCAAACTCTGAACCCATATAAAGCTGTATTTAAGCACATCACCTCATTTATGTAGTCAACTGTCATTCCTATTGTACAGATGGGAAACTGAGGCTGAACAAGTCTTTCTCAGGTCTAAAGTGGAATTTAAAACCAGGCCTCTCAAAAGCAAGTTCTGCCATTGGTCTGTTCCACACACTGATAGAAGCAAGGTCTTAAATGGCACTCAGCCCAATCCTAAAATTTATACTATTCTAGATCAATTGAAGTCAATGCAAGTAGAAGGGTGTGCTTAGGATAGTACTGTCTAGTGTTACTGATATCACTGGACTGCCCTCTTATTGTAATGATTTATTATAATGAACTGTTTGTGCAGCTTATGAGGGGTACTTTCTTTGTTGGGTTTATCAGAAGAAGGACACTCCACGCATTCATTTTGAAGGTGATTATAATGGAATAATGTAAATCATACTTTATTCCATGCAAATTATGTTTAAAGTTTGCTGCCAATATGTCTAACTGATGTGGAAACTCAAGAAACCTCAAAAGCAATCATAAGTTCAAAGGTTCTGACAAAATATATCCAAATGTTCTTCTTGATCTGCAATCTGCCGACAGCACAGAAGCCCCCTTTCTTTAAAGCTAGAACTCTCAGGGGCACTTTCTCAGGTCTTTTCATAATTCTTTTTTTTTCCTGGGTAAAGAAACCTTAGCAAAAACCTGAACACTGATGCAACATGCTGTTATTCCCCTGAATGTGAAAATCTTTTCTTTTGCCTTGCAGAAGCTGCCTTTTTTTTGTTCTAGGCAGCTTTGCCATTTTTGAAGTGTGCCAGAACACACAGCTGATGAGGCAGCAGATAGAAATATAAGTCAAACATCACTAAATATCATTATGTTCTTGTGAGGCCAAGGTGTGCTTTGCAATCCTATCAGGAAATGCCATGAATTCCAAGGAATTCTAAGGTGCTGGAATAAATTTTTTCAGAAACAGGCTATGTTCTCTCCCTTCTAATAAATCAACTCAATATCCTGTGATTACACTTTGAAAGAGAGAGAGGGTGAGCATGAAGACTGTTTAGCAGCTATGGTCTTTGACGTGGAAGCCATGAACTGTCATAATGCCAGATGTGTATCAGCTGCCTGAGGTTATGCAGTTGTGAAGGAAAGGCTATATTCATGTTCACTGAGATGCTCTGCTTGCTGTTATTACTTCAGGTATATTGGCTCTGCCATTCCACACACATTCTAGATCTAAGTCCTGTTAAACACAAGCTCAGCTTAAGTTCTGTCATCAATTCCAGCTAGTTCTGCTGGGCACAGATAATACTGCCACTCATTTAACCACTATGATCAAAAGTGCTTAAATCTTTGAATATAAACACTTTTCATACTGATGAATTCCTGAATCAAGCAGGCAAATATATTCTAATTACCATCTCTTTCTCTCATTGTCTCTGATATGGTTTCAGCCAACATATAATTAGTCAGCCAGGAGATGGATGTAGCATGAAAAACTGCAGACGATATATATGTCATTGCCATGTGAGGCACAACCAGCCTGCTCTGGCCTGCAGGCCTCTTTCTGCCGCATCTTCCTAGGTGTTTCTCCTCACCTGGAATGACTTTTCTTCTACTCTTAGGGTAACTCGCCTTCATCACCTGACTTTTGTACAGAATTGCCCATTGGGAGGGTCAAGACTCCCAGCTTCCCTTCCAAGTTCTGAGGCTTTATCTCAATCAATGTTTCCCACCACCCACTGCCTGGTCACCAAGGTGACAGTTTACAGCCTTGTGTGCCCCTGGAGGAATAGCTGCTTGCCAACTGTCTGCTTTCCTCCTTGCACTCCTTTTAAAATAGTGTGTCCAAGGTGGTGGAGGTCTATGTGGAACAGAGAACCCCTTCCAGCATCCAAAGTTAAAAAGCAGTTATTAAAAAGAAAATGTTTACAAGCATACTTTTAGCACAGCACCATATTGAGCAAGGATTAGAAAAGGAAGGGTAAAACTGCAAATCCTCTGTCCCTCTCTCTAAACATGCCCTATAAGTTGTTAGAAAATAAGACAAGCTCTTTAGTTTAGGAGTTCTATATCTCTACAGAGTTTGCATTACCTTAAAGTTTGCTCCAGCTCTCTAGATAAACACATAATCAAAATGGCTGCCTCCCCCCCCCCCCCCGAGATTCAGCTCAGAGATTTGCCTCATCTGATGGATTCAGCATGAAAGAGACCTTCTTCCTGTTGCAAAGAGATTTTACCATATCTCTTTCTCTACCCACTGCCCTGGCCATATCAGAAGTGTTGTCTGCTACTTCTTCTGGGAGATTAGTCTAGGAGCCTTGCAGGTCAAAATTCCTCCAACTTTTCTGTTTCCTGCTAGGAGGTAGGGGGATTTTTCCACCCATTATCTCTCCTGTTAGATTATCAATTAACACTGAATGAAGATGAGCTGATATATGTCTGGAAAGCAATTGCACAGACTTCCTCCTCCATGCCTGTTCTCTGCCTGGGGTAGGGGCTTTGCACAGTGGAGACTTTGCTCATCTCAAACTTCCCAGGAGAAAACTTCATTTCTTCACAGCATGCTAAATGCTTGTTTCAGCATTATAATGTAAAAATGTATTATTAGTCAATTTGAGTAAATCAGAAACAGATTTCACTCATTCTCAATAGTCTGCTGACTCTGTTTAAAAATAGGACAATGATTTGCATAATAAATTTGATGTGCCAAACTGTTAATTGCCCAAATACAGAGAGTGAGACTAGGAAAATAAAAGCCTTGACACATATCAAAGACTGGGGCAATATTTGGATTTAGGGACAATGATTGGATTATAAACAGGGGTCGTTTTGTAGAAAAATAGGTGGTGGAGCTCATTAGCATAACTCATTAGCATATGCCACCACCCCCCCAAGCCAAAAGCAACCCAATTCAAGGAGAGCCCTGGGTGAGCTGGCCTGCTTGGGCTGGCTAGAGATCCAGCCAGCCAAAGCAGGCCTTGCTCGCCTGGGGCTCTCCTGGGCTGCCCACCCCCCAGTCAAAAGGCCAGCAAGCCGCCTGCCACTGAAAATCACACAAGAAGTGGAGAAAGGGTGGTGTGGGCTTCTCTAGGGGTTAATGAGGGCTGCTGGGGTTGTGGCAAAGCTCCTGGTGGCTGGCTGGCTACCTGCTCTCCTAATCCAGGTATTGTTATGCAGCTTACCTGCAATACCTTAAAGTTTGCTCCAGCTCTCTAGATAAACACATAGTCAAAATGGCTGCCTCCCCCCCAGACCTCAGCTCAGAGATTTGCCTCATCTGATGGATCCAGCATGAAAGAGACTTTTTTCCTGTTGCAAAGAGGACAAGCTAGGTGGGCAGGAAGAGGGGGAATCCTCAGAAAGGTTCAGGAGCTGGGCTCCTGTGAGCTCCTGCTGAATCTGAGGCCTGATTATAAGACAGCATTTCTGAACCTTACTTTTCCATCTTCACACTTTGTTCCAGCCAGGACAAGACCAGGATCAGGCATATCATCCCCCAGGTAGACGTGGGTTCCACGGCACAGAATTTTACCCCCTCCTTGTAATGGGATGTTTGTTTCTATGGAGACAGCATTGGTACCAATTACAGGTCGATTTGCTCCCCCTTGACACTGAATTTTTCCACACTTAGCATCTCTAAAAAGGGAAGAAATAATTTAAATAATGTTATGGCAGTGAGAAGCTTCTTTCCCCATCTTCATCCATCCCCCCACTTCCCTGGGCACAAACTGAGTGTCTACCTGGCTTCACACTTGGCAAAAGAACTTTTGGAATCCTTGCCACAGTTTCCATAAGGATCGCCTGCAGAATTGACTCTTTCAAAGCATATCCCAGGGGCAGGCTTAGCACCTAAAACAGAAACGAAAGCATGTTCAAACAATCCCAAATGCTTCCAGTGTTCTTTCCACTAAATACAGGCTTCTCTGAACTTCCCATTCATAGAAGGGAAAATACAGAATATTATGTTGGCACTGGGGGCTAGGTGAATAAAATACCCTCGAAACAGAAGGTGTTCCAAGCAGGCAAGACATCTGGATCTCATTTATCCAATTATGAACAGCTACATAATGGTTGCACTATAAACTGGTTGTCTGAGAAGGCCACAGAAAGCTGGACAAAAGCTTGGATATCACTGGATCTCTTTGCAATTGTACAGCCTTGAGATCAGAAACTTTCTTGAATGTGAAACAATGAAGAAAGTCAGACTAACAAAGAATCTTTTTCCTCTTTTTTCTGAGGTTGAGCCACAAGCAGTGATCATAACTTTATTGATGTGCTGAATATCATGAGCAGAAAAAGCGTTACAGTGCATGCTAATGTTATTTTTCACCTGTTGGAAATGCCTATCTTGATTGCTCTATGAAAAGAAAATGCAGTTGAGTAGAATTTGTTCTTTCAAATACTAGCCAAAGACAGAAGAGGTAAACTCAGGGTATTTCTGTTTGTTTTTTTTAACCTTGGGAAGGCAAAATTACACTATTAAGCATTAATTCACCTAAATGATCTCAGGACTTTGCAATGAACAGAAGTGGCCCCATATTTACCATGGTCAGATTTTAGAAAAAAATCCTGCAAAACTTGTTTACTACTGACAAAACCAGGTTGACTTTGTGCATGCGCAGGGGTCATTCCATAGAAAAAGAGGTGCTGGAGCTCATTAACACAACTCATTTCCATAACTTATTTGCATATGCCACATACTCTTGACATCTCTGTACTAAATTATATCAGCTAAGCATCTACTTTAAAATGCTTATTGAATTATAATTGTCATAATAAAACCTTACTCCCATCATACTTTTTAAATTACTTTCTCCTATGTGACCACAGTGGCATGATGAAGATTTCCATCTGTCTGCTTTATATGTTTTCATTATTTTCCCATTTTTGTGGGGAAAAAATATTAGAAAGTTTGTCAAATCTTAGAGTTCAGCAAAATCCTCACAGGTGGGTTGAACAGCAAAGCCCAAAGTGAATATTTGGGCAGCAGGGGGTAGGTAGGTTAGAAAGAAAGAGCATAACAAAATTCAAATGTTCTGGAGCTCTGTTCCTGTGAATTTCTGCCCAAAATGAGGCTTGCATGTGTATGTATGTGTGTGCACATACGCATACCAGTACCATCCCTCTTTCCGTTCTTTGAAAAATTATCTGACTTGTGCTGTGTTTTGCTGTAGTTTATTTGGCTATACTTTAATAGCAAAATGTTTAATGGTATATGCATGTAAAAGTGAAGGAAACTGATGGATCTAATGGGATAAAAGAGAAAAACCCTTCCAAATACTTAAGGAAGGGCACTGATGTATTTCCTGAGGAAGCCCATTTATCATAATTCCAAGAGATAAACTGAAACAACAAAAAAGCAGCTCTGCCTGTTTTGTTACTTGAAGAGGCAAAGACAAAATGATTTGTGAAAGATTTCGAGTGGATATTAAACTCCTTGAACTGTACAAACAGAGTTTATCTTACTTTGCTATTGACAATCAAGAGTGTGATGCGCCAGTAATTAACATCCTGTCAGCCTTTCTAGCCTAAACCTCTTCCCCCAAAGGAATTAAATCACCTGTTTCAAATCATGGCAGGTTAAAAACATACCAGGAGATGGTGTCAACGTAGATATATATATTTTTGCAGATGTGCAAATTGAAACAATAATTTCTTTTGTCTCAGCACAAAAATACAAAACTCTCCAAGAGGCCTCACATGGTTTGATGACCTGAGCAGTTAGTTTAGTTGTCTCCAGATGAACAGGAAAGAGAATAAAAGATCTTTGGGGAAAATGTGTAGGTGGGGAGGAATTGGATTATAAAATGAGAGTTTTTCTGGATGGTGGTATGAAATTCAAGAAGTCTTCAGATTGCAGACTGGTTCCCAGTGCCACTAGCTGTGAGAGTTACAACTCTTTCTCTTGGGTTGTTTTAAAATATGTATTCTTCCTTGATGCCACTGGCTAGCAACCTTCACTGTTTGCTCTGACTGCAAACACATCAATGCCCATTTTACAGGAGCAGTTGCTCTGTCCTTGGGCTTCTCCTTTCACCAGATCAAGCAATCAATCCTCCACCAGCTGCTGTACAGCTGCATTTTGACCCATGACTCCCTCTAACTCCCCCCCCCTTCCTGATCTTGTTCTTTAGAGATCCAGAAGACACAGCGGGAATTGTAAGGAGCTGTGAGTCAAAATGTGGCCACACAGAAACTGGTGGGGAATCAATTACTTGATCCAGGGAAAGCAAAAGCCCAGGGAGGAGCAACTGCAATTGCAGAATTGGTCCCAGAGTCATGTGATAACATGGAGATTCCTCATACCGAGTCAGACTACTGGTCTGTCAATTATGGTATTATCAGCTCTGACTGGCAGCAGCTCTTCCAGGGTCTATGGGTCTTTCACGACATTTGGGATTGTACCTGGTACACTTTCTATGCACAAAGCAGGCAATAGCTCCCTTTAACAGCTCTTATTGTCAAGAGATATGTAAAGCACTTCATCTGATGTTAGTTTCCTCCAGTCTACATGATTGATGAAGATGAGTATGGTGTAGTGCTGACTTCCCAATGTTAATTAAAATTGTGTTTTTGAGCGATTGGGGAGGGGGGTGAGGGAGAATACTTGCTTCCTCTCAGGACACTCTCCACACTGGTTCAGTATTGTTATGCAGATGCAGGTAATGGCAAACTAGCTCTGAACATCTCTTGCCTTGAAAACTGTATGGGGTTGCCATAATTCAGCTGTGACTTGACAGCACTTTCCACCACCAGCTGATGATACTTCCAACAGCATTTTACAAAAATGGGGACAAAAGAGAACACCTGCAGAAAAACCTCTATGATGCAGGTAAACATTCACCTATTGTTAGCTTTCTTTCTTTTTATTTAATTCAGTGAGATGTGACTAAAATCTTTGTTATACCTAAGAATTTGCAATTGCTTTATTAATTCAGGATGGTATACTGTATCAAAACCACTGAAACATCTAACAGAATCAGCAACGCTTTCCCCTCCCCACCCCAGGTCAATCTCCAGACAAAGATCTTCCACAAGGACTAGTATGTAGGTCTCAGTTTCAAAGCCTAGGAGGAAACAAGGCTGAAATGGTGACATTTGAATCATCCAGCAATGTCTGAAGTTCGAAAGAGAACAAAGTTTGAGTCCCGTGGTACCTTTAAGAATAATAAAGTAATTCCAGGTATAAGCTCTTGTGTGCATGCCACTGGACTCAAACTTTGTTCTATTGCTTCTGACCAACATGGTTATGCACCTGAAGTTGGGAACAAACAACATTCTCTATTACTTCAGTCAGTAATGGAAGATGGATCCTGTGTGGTCTAACAGCAAGACTTGGTTTATTTATTTAGCTGTTTATAATCTATTTTGCTCCCAAATGGAACCCAAGGCAGCTTACAGCATTCTCCTTGCTTCCATTTCATCCTAGGGACACTACCACGAGGAAAGCTAGCTGAGAGAGAGAGAGAGAGAGAGAGAGAGAGAGAGTGACTGAGGGCCAAAGTAGGGATCCCAATGCTCCAGTCCCAGTGGGGGATCTCCTACCCCAAAATGATGTTTTTGGCCATTTCTGGTAAAACCAGAAGTAGCTTGAAAAACTGGAAGTGCTGCCCCAGAGTAGCCATTTGAGTGAGGAAGCACAACAGACCACTCAAATGGCTGCTAGTAACTTAGGTGGTCCCCTTTGCTTCCCCTGGGGAAACAAAAAGGACCACTCAAAGGGCTGCAAACCTTCAGTGACTCTGATCACTTAGCAGGCTTGCAGCCAGTTTAGGCTAACAGCTATCCCTTTTCAGGGATCATTTTTGCTCCTGCCTCCTCCCCACATTAGAATGGGGGAGAAGGAGCAAAACTGGCCATGAAATGGCTGGCAGCCATTTGAGTGGTGCGTTTGCATCCCTCTAAATACGACTCAAATGGCTGCCAGCCATTTCCTGTTTGGGCTACTTCTGCTTTTACCAGAAGTGGTTCAAAACTCTATTTGCATCCCCACCCACCTCCCAGAACATCCCCCTCAAAGTCCTCCACTGGAAAGATAAGGGGACTTGGCAACTCTAGTGAGTGAGTGAGTGTGTATGAGTGTGTGTGTGAGAGAGTGAGAGCGAGCAGCCAGCTACTGGGGAATGAGGAAATGACTGTATTCAGAACTGTGCTGCTGTATTTTTATTTCTTTATATTAGGGAATGGGGAGGTCTCCCAATCACACCCCCAAAGTCCCCAGGTATTTTCTTAGTTAGACTTGGCAACCTAGACCGAAGTCATCTAATTAGCTACTTTTGCAGACTGAGGATCTGAGCGCCTAGGTTTCCCAAATCTCAATCTGACACTCGCACCACTTGCCTCACTAGCTCTTGGCTATACTTGGGGAAGCAATAAAATCTTTCACAATATTTCCCCTCAGCAAGTGAGGGAACATATTCCCAGCGCATAACCCCAAACTCTAAATGCATGTCTCCTCTCACACACCAAATGAGAGGTGGTGGCTACTGCCATTCATGTTCAGTTAATGCACACAGACCCTCTGTGGCCTACAGACAGTCCTAAATCAACCCCTTCCAGAAAAAATATACTGAGAAAAATATAAACTGTTCTAACAAGATATTACACAGGGCAGAGAATTCTGCATCAGATAGTATAAAGAAGTTAATACTACTGAAATATTGTACAGTGAACTCCTCTTCAAGGTAAGGCTAGGTTTTATGTAACACAGGAGAGTTTTCTGCTTTTTAATTTCCACATTGTGGGTCCTCTTAATTAAAAATGAAATTTTAAAAATACTTCATTTTTATAAAGTCATTGATGTGACCTATTGATAGTGATATGATTGAGTTATGCTGAGAGTTGTGTATTTAGATATTATCTGCTGCTTTTATTGGCATTTCAAGCAGGTATTTACATATGCAGATAAATCTGCTGGCAAGAAAAAAATTATGGATTTTCCTGAAAGAAGGGAGGCATTAACCTTTAAAAAACCTGATACTTTTTGAGGCTGCCAAAAGAATGATTGCTTACTTGAAGTGCATGTATGCAAATATATGTATGCTTTTAAATAGGATCAGATGTGATTATGAAATAAATCTCACTTAAGCTTTCATATAAAGAAGTGCTTACTGACAGATAATTTCCCCTCTTTGAAACATATTTGCTATTTAACCTAAGAATGCAGTCTTTTAAGAGAGTTTAAACATGGGCTATGGTGGAAGATTAAGAAAAATGAACCGAAACATTAAGCCCACATCCGAAGTAATACACAGCAGCACAACCTAAAGTCCATTCTGCAGACTACATAGAGTGCAATCTGAAATGTCTGCACTCAGAAGTAAATTCAGTAGGACTTACTCCTTAGCAGGGCTTTTTTGTAGCAGGAACTCCTTTGCATGTTAGGCCACACTCCCTGACGTAGCCAATCCTCCAAGAGTTTACAGGCCTATTGTAAGCTCTTGGAGGACTGGCCTAATATACAAATTGGCCTAATATGCAAAGGAGTTCCTGCTGCAAAAAAAGTCCTGCTCCCTAGTAAGTGTGACTATGATTGCAACCCTTGGATGAACCCTAACCACATACACCAGTGCAAGTCAGAGAGATGCTGGCATAGAGCTCTGGTGCTGCTGTACTGGTAAAGGACCACAGCTGGGTCTGCTGGGTGAGAATCTCAAGCCCCTTGTCCTGCCCCTGGTGCTGGCATAATATTATGATGGTGAAAAAGCTGGCATACTATAAATGCTCCCTCTGACCAAACAAGACTGTATCATTGCAGCTCTCCTAAGCACTAAGTAAGCCCTAGCCAGGACACCAGCCTCTCTGATGGCAGGGAGCTCAGCATGGAGTTGCATCTCTCTGGCTGCAAGTTGGACACACTTAGAATACCCACTGGGGGAAGGGGAAGTGGGTACTGGCAATGAGTACCCTGGCGAAGGGCACTTTGCATGAAAAGGAAGCACTCTGCATCAACTGCCAAGAAAGAGGACAAACGTTATTCTAGAGTATTTCTAACTCTGCTCAGCTCAGACCCTTTATACATACTCCTCCTCAGCGGGGGAGGGTGATGTCAGCAAGGAGAGTCAGCATCAGTGTGCACTGGTTGGCTGCTTTTGTACCTGGCAGCCATGGGAGCATCATCAGCATGCTGCTCTATGAGTGGAGAGTGTCAGCAGTGTCACTAAGGACTCCAATGCAGTTGACATGCTTTCAGCTGATTGGATCTGGCTGGGTCTCGCTTGGGATTTCTTTTCTCTGCTGAGAGAGTGCAGAATATCCACTAGTTGCACCAGCACTTCACCAGCATCTGTGATGACAGCATACCAAAGAGATATTGGAAATGGGAGGGTGGTCTTGTTAAGTACAACAGCACATTCAGTTTTAAGTAAAAGGACTGTGCACTCGTCCAAGGCAATGTTCTTCCCTGACTGGGATACAACGTCAGCTGAAACTCAAAGCCAATTCCCAGTGCTGATTGAAATACAATTGGTGGCACGGTTTCTTCTTCATTCAGCATCAGCTATGAGTTATGTTTGCATAGTTAATGCGGTGCACTTATAGAGTGGCTTTCAGCCCAGAATCTCTAAGTGCTCAGGCAAACATTATAGTAATTACTTCTGATAGGTAGGCAAGTATTTGCATTTTACAGTTAAGTAAACTGAGGCAAAGCAACCTTTAATTCCTGAAAGGGGTCAAATGCCCCCAGCAAACAGTTTCGGAATGAGTTAGTGCTGGTAACCCTTTGCAGCTCGGGGCTTGTATAGTTCCATTTCTACAGTGGAATTTAAAAACATGCCAAATTCTGACCTCTTGAGTAAGGCTATGATCCCAAAACTGATTGACCATCAATACCCACATACCTTTTTTTAGTGCTTTGAACACTGACCTGGAAAAGATACATTTGAGAGCTTGAGGCTAGCTAGTGGTTGGAGAAGGGAAAATGATCAGCGCCTGCAGGAGTTGTGCCATTTAATGAAAAGATTAACTGAAACAGGATCTCTCTGCTTACCTTATCTCCACTGTCTCAGTCCACTGAGTGGACCTCCTGATGGCACCTGGTTTTTTTTGGTCACTGTGTGACAGAGTGTTGGACTGAATGGGCCATTGGCCTGTTCCAACATGGCTTCTCTTATGTTCACTGTCCATAAAGATGTTTGCAACAAGAGGAGCATACCCCAACAGTCTGCAAAAATGTATCTATGCAAATGGGAACTGCTGTGGGGCAGAAATGCAAAAAGAAACCTATATCCTTCTGCAGCAAAGAAATTAATGGACCTAAAATCGACTGGTGCCATAAAATTGTACCTCTTAAGAAATCATGCTCCATTCGTTTTTGTGGATAAAATGTCTCTAGAAAGATCCAGTAATCAACTCACCCTGCCCCCAGAGCGTGATGCATTGCTGTTCATGAGTCTGGCACATGCCATTATAACAGTAGCCATCCACCTTGTAGCAGGGGTGCCCATCATGTAAATACACATTAGCTGGGCAATGAGGGCTGCCTCCAGTGCAGAACTCAGGAAGGTCACAGGAATTGCTGGAGTGCCTGCAGAGGATCCCTGCTGGCTTCAGCTGCAGGAAGAAAGAAGTGGCTGTAATTCCAATCAATAAAAGTTACTGCACAGGGAAATTTATGCCACGGGCTAATGCTTCACCCCCTTCCAAGTCTCTGCACCAAGTGGCCATTAAGCATAGTATAAAGGCGACGCTGCATTTTCTATGCATCTTTTTGATATACTGTGCAACTAATTTACAACACAGTTCCACAGCCCTCTTTCATTCTTCTATACGATGCAATGTAAGTCTCTGACACTGCGCACACAAAGTGCAGATGACTTTGCAGTGGCAGAATTATTTAAATTGGCATAAACGTTTAAGATTCCCTCTTCAATATTATTGACAGGTGCATAAAGTAAAAATACACATTGTTGTTTAGGAGCAGGCATGATGTGCAGAATTGTTCTTTCTTAAGGTATGCTGGAGAATTTTCACTGGAATTGGTATAGCCCAATGAGCACTGGTAATTTCTTCAGTTTTAAAGAGCCCACTGAAAATACAGCATAGCTCCAAGGGCAGAATGAATGGCTCTGACACAGAGATGAATACTACCCACCCTATGCAAGTGAGGGCACATGAAAATTCACCTTGCAGTCTTCACAGCAAAGCCCATGGGCACACACTGCTTCTGGCCTTAAAGTGCAGGTGGTAGCATTGCAGCAATGGTTTGTGCATTCCTAGAAGAAGCAAACATTAAAACCTGAGAACTGCACCAGCAGGGAAGTCATTTATTTATTTATTAAATTCTATTTCTAAGCCACACTTCCCTGAAACAGGGTTCAGGGTGCCATACAACAAAAACCAGAATATAATAAATCGTAGAAATCAAGGCAACATTAAAACCTTTTAAAATGATATAATTATAAATCCATGCTGCATCCAAGATTATGGGTGAAATTTCCAAGACTCCCTCTAAGCCATGGAATCTTGTGAGCAAAAACTCTACTTCATGAGCTACTGGCATTAAAATTGTGAGCTACTACATAAATTAGTTTGGCTCTGGGGCCATTTTTTTTTTAACTAAGACAAAAATGTGCGAGCTGGAGGCTAAAAAACTGTGAGCTAGAGGGAACGTCAAGCTCCCAGAGGCCCCCTAGGATAGAGTTGTGTTGAGGAGATGGGGATAGAGGGTAAGAGAGTGCCAGACCATTGCTGTCCTCAACCAAATGCCTGGTGGATCATCTTTGCCTTGCAGGCCCTGTAGAAAGGTACTAAATTCCATAGGGCACAGATATTCTCAGGCAGAGAGTTCCACTAGGGCCAAAAATCCAATCCCATTGAGTTACATTATTTTATGGATTTAATTCCTCTTTCTATCACGTATTTTTGGGACCTTTCTTAATATGCTTCTGGAAGACAGGGTTGCCAATCCCCAGGTGGGGGCAGGGGATCCCCCGGTTTGGAGGGGCCCCCCACTTCAGGGTCATTAGAAAGCGGGAGGGGGAATGTCTGCTGGGCACTCCATTATTCCCTATGGAGACCGATTCCCATAGAGTAAAATGGAGAATTGATCTGTGGTTATCTGGGGCTCCGGGAAGGCTGTTCTTTGAGGTAGAGGCACTACATTTGCAGCATAGCATCCAGTGACTCTCCTCAATGCACCCTCCAAGTTTCAAAAAGATTGGACCAAGGGGTCCAATCCCGTGAGCCCCAAAAGAAGGTGCCCCTAGCCTTCATTATTTCCAATGGAGGGAAGGCATTTAAATGGTGTGTGGTTCCTTTAAATGTGATGACCAGAACTCCCTTTGGAGTTCAATTAGGCTTGTCATACCCATGCTCCTGGCGCCACCCCCAAAGTCTCCTGGCTCCACACCCAAAACCCCCAGATATTTCTTGAATTGGACTTGGCAACCCTACTAGAGGAGCATTTCACTCTGAGAACAGGCCCTAGTCAAAGACAGCCAGATCTCTCTTGGGCTGGGGACTACCAGGAGGTTTTTGTTCCCAGAGCTCAACACTCTTCTAGGGGCATATTGAGAGAGGTGGTCCCAAAAATATGTGACAGAAAGAGGAATTCAATCCATAAAATAACAGAACTCAGTGGGACTGGATTACATAATGCACAAGGACTGTGCTAAACGATATGCTGGGGCCCAATACATATGACTATATGCTAGGGGCCAATATATAAGACTCTAAGTATTTTCCATTTCTTGAAATATTTTCAGGACCTTCAGAGAATTGCACATGGCCACAGAGAAACTTTTAAATACATAAATGAAGCAAAGTTTCCACCACCCCGTTTTATGCCTGCAATTTCATCACAAAACTTACAAGTTTAATTTTTTTTTCTCCTTTTCTGCTGCTTAACCCAAATCTAACTAGACATAGTGAAGCATAATTTCTTGTTCCGTGTTCACTGGACAGTGAGCAGCTCTTCCCCCTCTGAAATAGTTTTAAGTGTTTCAAAATTCAAAGCGTGTCCTCCTTAATCTTCTTTTTGCTGGGCTAAAACACATATCTTCAGTTTCTCATTTTCTTGTGGCCTAGTTTTTACTGAGGTGGTAAACCTGCATTTAAGCTGCCCAGTTTCAGAAGATGGATGCAGCCCCGTAGCCAGGATTTGAAGAATTAGGAGGCCCTGATTTTTTTCAGGGGGAAAATAGTGGCCCCAACCTCCATGGCCTTCTCTCCTACCACCGCTGAGTAGGAAAGCGGCCAGCTCACTGCCATACAGCCTCCCCACAGCTGCCCCAATGTGATCCCTTTCCACCCCTCTTCCAGCAGCTCTGGTGGGGAGCCAATCATAGGTTTAGATACGTGCCACCCGGTCTCCTGCCCTTACCTGTATCATGATCCAGCTAGGCAAGCCCGGCGGGACAAGGGAGGGGGGTGGAAGGTGCCACCAAGTCGCAACTGACTTCTGGGGCTATAAGACCTCCAATTTGGATTTCTTCCTGTCGGAGGGCGAGCTGAGGCTGCCCAAGTGCAGCTCCCACCCTCACTCGGGTTGCCATTGAGACCAGGCCAGAAAAGCCCTGCAGGCGAACATCACCTCTCGACAGATCCCCAGCCCCAGACTGCAGCTGGGACCTCCACTTGTGTGTGCCAGCCTACCCTCCCCTCCCCTGTCTGCAATGAAGCCATCCACCCCCTACCCCTGCCACCCCACTTGAGGGCCAGAACGGCCTCTTCTTGCAGGCTCCCTCTAGCCCAATGTCAGCCCAATATGGAGCTTAACTTTTAGTCCTGGGTGCTGAAATCTGCTTGCTGGGGGGGTCAGAGATTTCTTCCAGCCCCTAAGCAAGCAGAAGCAACACGGAGCTTAACTTTCAGTCCTGGGCACTGAAAGTGCCCAGATGTTTCTGCTTGCTGAGGGATCAGAGATTTCTTCCAGCCCCTAAGCAAGCAGAAGCAACATGGCGCTTAACTTTCAGTCCTGGGTGCTGAAAGTGCTCCATTGTTTCTGCTCGCTGAGGGATCAGAGATTTCTTCCAGCCCCTAGGCAAGCAGAAGCAACTCGGAGCTTAACTTTCAGTCCTGGCGCTGAAAGTGCTCCATTGTTCCTGCTTGTTGAGGGATCCAGCCCCTAAGCAAGCAGAAGCAACACGGAGCTTAACTTTCAGTTCTGGGCACTATCAGTGCCCCGTTGTTTCTGCTTGCTGGGGGGTCAGAGATTTCTTCCAGCCCCTAAGCAAGCAGAAGCAACAGGGAGCTTAACTTTCAGTCCTGGGCTCCGAAAGTGCCTCATTGTTTCTGCTTGCTGAGGGGTCAGAGATTTCTTCCAGCCCCTAAGCAAGCAGAAGCAAGGTGGAGCTTAGCTTTCAATCCTGGGCTCCGAAAGTGCCCTGTTGTTTCTGCTTGCTGAGAGGTCAGAGAATTCTTCCAGCCTCTAAGCAACCAGAAGCAACGGTGTATGACGACGGCAGAATGGAGAAGGATGCAGCCGAGGCACTGGAGGCTGGTTAGGGGCCCCAAGTCAGAGGGCCCTGCCTAGCAGTCAGGGGGCTGTGCCCCCACAGGCCTCCTTGTAGCTATGGGCCTGGATGGATGAGACTTATGCAACCAAATGTGTCTCCATAGAAAAAGTCCCACCCACTGAAAACATTTCATAAGAGGGAGAAGGCTAAGCTAGAACCATGTTCCTAATGTTGATGTTCTATGCAGGGGGAACTGTTCTGTGCAAAGGAATTACAAGGGTCTCCCACCTGCGGTCTTAAAAGATACAATCTGGACCTAGATTTACCACTTCATTGAGAGCAGAAGCAAGATTAATAATAAATTATGCTGTGTGTTGATTTGCTCTGGCCCCTGACTTACTTCAAACAGAGCATGAGGCTACATTGGCTGCACAGAAACTAGCAGACAATTGGACAAGGATACCCACTTGTTTGCTGGTTCTCACTTTCAGCCTTCTCACTGAGGCTGACCTGCCCAACCTTCTGGGGACAAGACAGGATTAGTTGGATATCATATAGAACTGAGGAGGGATTCTGGGGAGTTCTTGGAAATAGGCTGTGCTGAGAGCTGCTTCTTTTTTTTTTGCCTGCTCCATGCTGTTTCTATGAGATGGGTTCCCCCCCTCCCATTAAATAAGCCTGGTTTTATTGTTGGTTAGGCCACACTTAGTTGACAGGAATAAAGCAGGTCACTTTGGATAGGCAGGGTTAATTAGCAAGCACCCTGAGACATCTTCATGATGGAGGGCAAGTAGGAACAGGCTATCACATGCCTTGCAGTTGGGTGTGCTGTGAACGGGCACCCTTGGTGCTGAAAGGCGTCTTTTGAACCTGCTGGTAAACTAGGCTTGGCAATCCCCAGGTCCCAGCGGGAGTTCTCCAACTTTCCCAGGCTCCTTCCCGCCCCCAGTCAGCTGGCCGGTGGGGGGAAGCCCTGCTCCCACAGCCACCATGTGACTTTCCACCTCCAGAGGCTTCAGTCTTGGATTGGAAAGGCTTCCTCTTGGGATGGTGTGTTTGTGTTACTTTGAAGAAGCTGGCAGCAGCTTGTGAGTAGAGAGGCCAATCCCTCGCTTCAGAGTCGCCAGAAATGGGGGGGGGGGAGGATGGAGGGAAATGTCTGCTGGGCACTTCATTATTCCCTATGTGGAGATCGAGTCTCATAGGGTATAATGGGGAATTGATCTGGAGGTATTGAGGGCTCTGGGGAGCTCTTTTTTGAGGTAGAAGCACCAAATTTTCAGTATAGCATCTAGTGCCTCTCCCCAAAATAGCCCCCAAGTTTCAAAACGATTGGACCAGGGGGTCCAATTCTATGAGCCCCAAAAGAGGGTGCCCCTATCCTTCATTATTTCCCATGGAAGGAAGGAATTGAAAAGGTGTGCCGTCCCTTTAAATGTGATGGCCAGAACTCCCTTGGAGTTCAATTATGCTTGTCACACCCTTGCTCCTGGCTCCGCCTCCAATGTCTCCTGGCTTCACCCCCAAAGTCTCCTGGCTCCACCCCAAAGTCCCCAGATATTTCTTGAATTGGACTTGGCAACCCTATGGTAAACTCAGGGCTTTTTTTTTGTAGCAGGAACTCCTTTGCATATTAGGCCACACAGCCCTGATGTAGCCAACCCTGTACTAAGAGCCCTGTAAGCTCTTGGAGGATTGTCTACATCAGGGGGATGTGGTCTAATATGCAAAGGAGTTCCTGCTACACAAAAGCCGTGGGTAAGCTTAATGCACATCAGGTGAGAGGGATGAAGCCAGGCACCTAATTGTTGGAAATATATATATGTTGTATGTCCTTAGCAATGTTCTAAAGTTCCAGTCATTATAGGGTTAACACTGTGCCTGATTCCCTATTGTTTGCATGACCTGGGAAGAAGATACTGACTGCTGTCAGTCAAGGCCTAGAAGCGGGAAGACCTGTTTTGTCTGTTTGGTCAGTTAGTCAGTTGACTTCCTTTGTTCAGGCAGAGAGGTCAAGAAGGAGGAGGAAGTGGTCTTCCATTAAGCACATGATCTTCTAGTGTGAGGATGTAGTTCTATAGTGTTTGTTATTTTCACCTCCCAGTACCCTTTCCCTGTAGTAATAAATATGTTTTTGCTTTTTCATGTTAAATACCTTTCAATGATTATTTAATCCAGTGATCCATCGCACTGTTTGAGATAAAGAAATAGAATTTCAAACAAAATTTCCCTAACAAAATTGATAGCAGAACAGATGGTTCTTGGTTTTTGACATCACTCTGGTAGCTTATAGCATGGACTATTTTTTGAACTCTAAATGATTTTTTAAAGTCTGGATCGCCTTTGAGAGCATTTAGAAAGGAATAGGCAAAAGGGTGCTATTTTTGAGCTTTTTAACCCTTTTTCTGTGGATTACGTCAGAGACATTGGAAGAGCCTTGCTGCAACCATGCGCGCACATTTAGTCGCTTTTTCTCTCCAGTGAGGAGAATCTTTAACCCTGTCCTGCCTGATTGCTGTGCAAAATGTCGAGCCCACAGAGAGGAGCCACTGGACCTTCTGTTTCCACATCTTCAGGAGCAGCCGCTTCCCATCTTGGTTTTGGTACCGTGAGTAACCTACCTATGATAGGATTTAGTACCCTGACGTTAACTAAGAATAATTTCTCATTCTGGCTCTCGCTCCTAATGCAAAGACTTGAGATTTATGGAGCTGAACGAGTTTTGTCTGAAAATCTCCCTGAGAATGAGCAAGAAAAATTAAATTTTAAACGGCTGGATGGTTTTGCAAAAATTCTCATTTTAGAATCTCTTGAGCCATATGAAATTCCTGAATTGCACACACTTAAAACTGTAAAACAAATGTTTGAATGCCTTAAAGATAAATATAACAAAACTCCCACAAGTACTATTCATGATTTAAAGGGCAACATATTTGGTTTTCAAGTGCAAGAAGGGGAGAAGGTGACTAAACATCTGAAGGAATTTATGTGCATGCAATCCAGACTACAGGAGCTTGGTGAGGCTATTGCAGAAAGAGACTTAATCTCAACTATATTAATCTCAACTCTACCCAGAATTTACAAGCCAATCAAGATGATTTTGAGACTGCAAAAAGATTTGAGTCTGGAAGGCCTGTTAAATGCTATCAAGGAGGAAGCAGCCTCCAGATCTGGTGACAAGGACACTGAACAAAGGAATAGCAATTTTAAAGCACATGTTTCAAATGAGGGAACACAGGTGCCATCTCTTGGCCATAGAAATAATAGCAGCCAGAAATTTTTAAACCAGAAATTTTCCAAGCTCAGGTGGGAACAAAGAAAAGAACAGAGAAAGTACCATGCATGTTAATAATGTGAATTTTATTGGTGAAAGAGGAAGATTTTTTATTGAAAGTGGATCTTCTATGCATATTTGTCGATATAAAGGCATGTTTTCAGAGTTGGATGAAAATCAGAGACCTGAAATGATAGGTGCCAACCAGAAACCCTTACAAGTTTGTGGTGTGGGTGAGATCAAAATGAAATTGCTTACCACTGATGGAGATTTAATGCCGGTAAGACTGAAAAATGTAGCTTATACACCTGAATCAATTGAGAATTTACTTTAAAGCTAAGTGCTTATAAAAAATAATTATGCTGTATATCTTGATAACGGAGATGAAGGTAAAATTATTCAGAAGAATTCTGGAATTAGTTTTAAACTGGATAAAAGAAATGGAGCTCATTATATTATGGACTTAAGTGAAAGGTCAGCTGCTGTTGATGTTGTGGAAAAGACTGTTTGCCAGACTGGAAGGCAGAAAGTGTGACCATAGGAGATGTATTTATGCTTGGCTTGTAAAGTTAGCACACAGAAGCATGCAGAGTGTTGAGAAGTTGCTAAAAGATTGTGAACTTGATGTTATGCATTGTGATCAATCCAAGGAAAGATGTGATGTTTGTCTGAGAGCAAAAGGAACCGCACCTCGCTTCAGTGGCAAAAGCTGTGTGCATAATGAAAGGTTTTTGGAGACAATATTCAGTGATGTTGTTGGGCCTATAAAAGCTTCAATTGGGAGAAATAAATTTTTCTCAGTATTCACAGAGGCAAAGACAAAATATAGCACTGTCTATATGCTCAAATCAAAAAATGAGACTCTTGATAAATTTAAAGAATATGTTGCCATGGTTAAAACCAGATTTGGGCATGCACCTCAAAGCTTGCTGACAGATGGAGGTGGCGAATATTGCCATACTGAGTTTAAGAAGTTTCTGAAAGCAGAAGGGATTGAACACAAAGTGACTGTCCAATACTCTCCACAGCAGAATGGGAGCGCAGAAAGACTTAATTGTGTGTTAGAGGAAATTACCAGAGCAATGCTCATGCATTCTGGATTACCTAAAGGCCTGCGGGCTGAAGCTGTAAATACAGCAGTGTATATCCACAATAGGATACCTTTAAAAGTAACAGGAATTACTCCATTGCAGGATTGGTTTGGCAAGAAGCCAGGACTTAAGCATATTAAAACTTTTGGAGCAAAAGCCTATGCATATGTTCCTAGACAAAATAGAGGGAAGCTTGATACAAGGACTGAGATTGGATTCATAGTAGGATATTTTTCAGTGGGAAAAGGCTGCAGAGTCTATGATCCAAAGTGTTTGTGGATGTGATTTGCCTAGAGCACCCTGTGTACCTGAATCTGATCCTGAGGTTATTGATGATGCTTCTGAAGATTGGTATAGTTGGTTACCTGTAGTCACCACCGGTGAATTGGCAGATCTACCTTCTAAAGACTCTACTGAACCAGAAGGGGAAATAGGAACTGGACCACAGGGAGCGACAGAACCTCCACTCATTTTAAGACAATCAGAAAGGAGCACAAAAGGGCAACCACCACAGAAATATGGATACTGTGAAATCTATAGAGACTGTGAAACCTAAAGAGGAACCCAAGAGCTGGAAACAAGTGTGTGATGAAGAAAAAGAGAAGTAGATTCAAGCAATGGAACAAAAGATACTATCCATTTATGAAAAAGGTATATGGACTCTTACAAAGTTAACTGCAGGAAGAAAGCCTGCTGGATACAAATGGGTCTACAAAATAAAGTACAGAAATGACTGAACTATAGATTTGTACAAAGCAAGGCTAGTAGCCAAAGGCTATGCACAAGAATTTGGAACTGATTATTCAGAGATTTCTGCACCAATTATCAATAGTGCTCCACTTAAAACACTACTGAGTGTGGCATCATCTAGAGATATGCTCGTAGAGCACCTAGATATCAAGACAGCATTTCTTAATAGTGAGTTATCAGAGGAAATCTATATGGAAATACCTAAAGGTTTTCAAGTCCCTGGCAAAGAGAACTGTGTTTTCAAACTCAACAAAGGACTGTATGGTTTGAAACAGGCTGGGAAAAGTTGGTATGACAAAATAACTGGACTACTACAGCAACAAGGATTTGAGCAAGGGAAAGCAGAACCCTGCATGTACACTAGACTCAAAGATGGAGAATATCAATACATTCTGGTTTACGTTGACGATTTGGTTGTGAGCTGCGTGAACAAAGAGGACATTAAAGACATTGTTGAAAAGCTGAACAAAGAAGCTGAAGTCAAAAGACTTGGAGATATTAAACACTATCTAGGAATACAGATTGAGAGACTCGAGGATGGAACCTTTCAACTGTGCCAAAGATGAAAGATTATGGACTTTATAGAATCTCTTGGCATGAGAGACTGTAAAGAATCTAAGATACCTCTTGAACCTGCATACCTGAGAGCTCAGGGTGGTCAACCACTCAAAGATATTGGAGAGTACAGAGAAGCTATAGGAAAACTCTTGTACCTGAGTAAAACTACCAGACCTGATATCACAGCTGCTGTCAGAATACTGAGCAGAAAAGTAAGTTTGCCTAATCACCATAATTGGAATGCAGTAAAGAAACTTGCCAGATACTTAAAAGGGACTATGGACTTAAGACTGATCATTGAACTTTCTGAGAATCCCAGACTAGTTGGATACATGGATGCCAACTATGCAGAAGAATCGTGCAATTACAGAGAAACCAGTGGATACTTGTTCTTCTATGGAAATGGACTTATAGAATGGACTAGCAGAAAACAAACTATAGTGGCACAATCTTCAGCAGAAGCTGAGGGTGTGTCCGCAGCCAGTGCCTGCAGTGAACTTGAATGGATTTTTCATCTGCTGAAAGACTTCAAGATAAAAGAACCTGTACCTATTGTAATGTTTGAAGATAACCAAGCGTGTATTGCTATATGTAATGGGGAAAGTAGAACAGCCAGAAATAGATCTATTGGTATTAAATGTGAGCTAGTGAAAGATCTACATGAGAAGGGGCTGATTCAAATAGAATATTGTTGTACAGAAGCTATGGTAGCTGATATACTTACAAAGTCATTACCTTGTGCTAGATTTGAGCGTTTACGTGAAATGATGCATCTAGTTCATGTGAATGTTACAGTGAATAATGAGTAATGACTATTGAATATATAATGACCTGCACATTAGGCATTGAGAAGGGGTGTTGGAAATATATATCTGTTCTGTATGTCCTTTGCAATGTTCTAAAGTTCCAGTCATTATAGGGTTAACACTGTGCCTGATTTCCTATTGTCTGCATGACCTGGGAAGAAGATACTGACTGCTATCAATCAAGGTCTAGAAGCGGGAAAACCTGTTTTGTCTGTTTGGTCAGTTAGTCAGGTGACTTCCTTTGTTCAGGTAGAGAGGTCAAGAAGAAGGAGGAGGTGGTCTTCCATTAAGCACATGATCTTCTAGTGTGAGGATGTAGTTCTATAGTGTTTGTTATTTTCACGTCCCAATACCCTTTCCCTGTAGAAATAAATATGTTTTTGCTTTTTTCATGTTAAATGATTATTTGATCCAGTGATCCATCACACTGTTTGAGATAAAGAGAATTTCAAACAGAATTTCCCTAACACTGATAAGGAAGGCTGATGGTAAATTTTGGCTGAGTATAAAGCTGGAGTGGTTCTGTTCAGAGGGCTGTCCATGTGGATATCTATCACAGCCTACTCTGACAATTGCCAGCTAATGGAAATCAGCAGTGACGTAGATAATCCTTTTAAATAAATTGAATACAGTTATATAAACTAGTTGAATCCATCTACAAAAAACAAATTGCAGATGCACACTCTTGAGATGATTTGAGGCCATGTGGGAAGCAGAAAAAAGATTTAACCTTTAACCTCCACTCAGTTTCACTATTAAAAGTGGCTACCCCCATACTGTTATTAGTTATTTGAAAGGGGAAAAAAGATATGCCCTTTAAAAACCCATCTTTCCGCTTTAAAATCCTAAAAAAAAGCAGGAAGACAGGTTTCTATGAATGAAACTGAGTGGTTATTTAGCAGTTAAATCTTCTCTCTTCTCTGAATTATGTCTTGTACGTGCATAATTTGCCTTTTGTAGACAACAATCTGAGATGTTCATCATGTCTTTTTGTTCCCTCAGAATTTGCCCTTTATGTAATTTTCTTCTAGAATCCTATCATTGTTATATTTCTTCTGTGAATTGTTTCCAACTTATCTTGTACTCATCAGAACTGGCATAGTACATAAATGAGATTTAATCTCTGACTGCACTGAGTAAGTACCATTGTTTCCTGAGTCTTAGAAATGATGCTCCTGTTAATACAGTTTGAAAGGACATAAGCCTTTCTTGCCACAATACCACATTGTTGTGTTCATTATCCACTGTAAACTCTGTTTCTTAGAAATGCTGCCTATCTTCTTATCCGTTGTCTTCATACTTGAGCAATTGGTCCCTTATTTATTTGTTTAAAAATGTATACAGCCACTAATTTACAGGTTGATTTACCAAGTTGGGGGGGGGGTCATTTACCAAATTCCAGGTTGGGAGGGTTCCTTTCTTTTCCCATTGCAACAGGTTCCTCTTTTCTATGTGTAATTCTTCCTGCTTATCTTTTTAAAATTTCCTCAATATCTGGTTTGTTCAGCCTTTTGTCTTTGACTTCCATTTTCAAACTTAGCTCTTGTATTCACTATTACTTTTGGTGGGGGAGAATTCCAGAGACCTATGCTGTTGAATGAAAAGTAAAATGGAATTTTACTTAGCCTTGATGAATGGCAGACTTGGGTCTTCATATATGTAAAGGCAACAGGGAACAGGAATTGGTCTGAACAGATCCATGACAAATTGTATGGAGGCACACACTATAAAAGGCTTTTTAAAAATCCTAATCGATGCATTTTTGTGTTTTTCTTACCCCAGATGTATAATCCTTGGTAGTTTTGCACAAGTTAACACTTGAAGCTGCAACTAAATATTATCATAATCCTGACTGCTCCAAGTCAGTCCCTGAATTAATTTTTGAACATATGTCTGCATGCAGATGTGTGTCAGGAGTAGCTGGGTTCCTACCCTCCTTCTGAAGACTGAACTGTACAGGTACAGTGATAGAGCAGCAGGTTTATGGATAAATTAATCCAGGACTTCTCCCTCGTCAAGGAGCATATTTTATACTATGTATTTTAAATAGTGAGGCAAATCTAGGTGATAGAAAACAGAATACTTGAAAATAAAGTAAAGCTTATTTTCTAGCTGATAGAATGCTTATAATCAGTAAGCATTTCTCCACTTAAAACTGAGTTGCACTCCCTCCAGTATGGCAACTGAAAGGGTAAGTGACATGGTATAGCTTCATCAGATCTCAGAAGTAGGGTTCCCAAGTCCAACCCCATAAATATCTGGGGACTTTGGGGGTGGAGCCAGGAGACTTTGGGGGTGGAGCCAGGAGACACTGGGGTGGAGCTAGGTGGGGAAACGGCACCGGGGAACGTGGCGAGCCACCCCGTCTCTGAGCGGGTGAGGCCGCCGCGCCGCTGCTGCCTCTTCTCCGCTCGCCGTGGCTGCTCCTCCGAGATGGGCTCAGCCTGAGCCCATCTCGGAGGAGCAGCCACGGCGAGCGAAGAAGCGGCAGCAGCGCGGCGGCCTCGCCCGCTCTGCCTCTGGGGTGGAATCGGAGGGAGGGTGGAGGCGGGCCGGGGGCGTGGCGAGCCGCGAGTCTGGGTCCTAGAAGGGCCTGGATTCGCAGCTCGCCATGCTCCTGGCCTGCCTCGCCCTCCCCTGCGCTGCTGCCGCCTCTTGGCTGCTCCTCCGAGATGGGCTCAGCCTGGGCTCATCTCATAGGAGCAGCTGCGGTGGGCGGGGAGGGGGCGGTAGCAGCGCTGTGGCCTCGCCCGCTCCGGGATGCGGCGGCTCGCCATGCTCCCCGGCGCCGTTTCCCCCTCCCCCCGCTTCCATTTTTTTGGGGGAGCGGGGGAAGAGGGTGAAAATCCTGGGGTCCCCTGCCAGGGCGGGAGGGTTGGGAAGCCTACTCAGAAGGTAAGCAGGATCAGTCCCTGGATGGGAGACCACCAGCAGGCTCTGCAGAGGAAGGCAATGGCTGAATGGGGGTGGGGTGAGCCTCCAGAACAACATGGCTATTGTGAGAAATAAAATAGAAGCAGCCCAGTCCCTCTGTTTGTTTTACAGTCCCTTCAGAAGTTGTTTGTTCTGGTCTCCCTGTGTTAGTCTGAAAAACTTGGTTGAGTTTACAGCATTCAACAACTCCCATGGTGAGTAAATTGGCCCAGTGAGACCACAAAGTGTGTGCTTCCAAGTTGTGTTTATTTTGGCTGCTTCGTGTGTGTGTGTGAGAGAGAGAGAGAGAGAGAGAGAGAGCAGAAGTGGAAGTGGAAGTGCAGCCAGCTGCTGGGGGATGAGGAAATGAAGACTGTATTCAGGGGAATTGCACTGCTGTATTTATTTATTTATTTATTTTAGGGAACAGGGACATCTGGCTCCACCCCCAAAGTATTCTGGCCCCACCCCCAAAGTCCCCAGGTATTTTCTGAGTTAGACTTGGCAACCCTACTTTGGGTCCTATATTTTGAATTTCTCAAGACTGCTGAGTTCTCTCTTGGGACGTTTCAGAAAGTGGTGCGCCAGCTGAAAACTATAATCAGAGAAGAATCTTTTTATGCCAATAAAGGCTAACTTGATTTGACTTGACTTAAAGAGTCTTAGCAATGCACTTTTACTTCATGATTTCAGGGTGTCCTTATACCCAGACCCTAAAAGAGAGAGAGTGCATAAAGTGGAATGTCTCCTTTTATCAAAAACCATATGAATGGTGCTCATAACAGTGGCATTCTTGATGCCAAATTGTTGTTATGATTTAAGACCATTGATCATTTTAGAGCATTGTCTTGTTTTCAACAGTGGCCAGGTAATTCAGCAGAAATGGAAACCTACAGGTATGGTAGTAAAAGCATCTTCAGAAAGAGCTCTAGCAAGTCTTAAAATGCATTTTTAAGGTTCAAAAAGTATTTTTCATTCTTTACAAAATGTCAGTAGCATGAACTTGGGCCCTATTCAGAGCCTATCATAGTTTAACTTCATTCTTGAGTTCAGACAAAATTGTAGTCTGAACATATGCTGTCCACCCAGATGGATACAGCATGAAAGAATTTTAACCTAGACTATACGTTTCTTTCAATATCAAAGGCAATGATGGAGAAAGAAATCAAATTCCACGAATGCTATATTTGACTTGAACAGTATTGTGACACTATATAAAGATTGACTGCAGGCTGAATCCACCATTTGTATGAAATTACTTGAAATTGAATAGCAGTAGTTTTGCCTGGCTGAAGTCTTGGCTCCAAAACTATTCAATCTAACATAAGGACAGTCTTCAGTACAGTTCAGATCTGCAATTTTTCATCATAGTACAAAGATAAAATAATGATCTGACATAATATAAATTGTGCTATTACCAACAAATATATTCATAACTCATGTTGCTCTATTTAATCATGATACTTCCCCACACATGGAGGGTTGTAAGAACTTCATTGTTCAAAGACTGAGTTGATAAGAGAAAATATTGGATTTGCTTCAGAGGTTATAGTTTGGAGGTGTAAGTGAAATCAATGGTATCTGAATAAGCATTCTCTTAAAGTCTCACCAAAGTAGCAACAGATAAAACCAACTACACATCTGTCTGATTTAACATACTGAACAGCAACAACATTGTGTTGGAAATATAAGGAAAAATAACTAGGGGGAAATGATGGTCGTCAAGACACTTGATCTCTTTAAGCAGTTTCTTGTTCAATTCAAACAATGGCTCAGGCTGAGGCCTACAAAAGATGGAAGCTTCTCTGAAAAATTTGGTCAAGCTGCTTGCAGTTCAAAGACTCAGATAAGGGAGATGGGAAGTAACCGGAGTGCTGGTCATACCATTAGGCCTGGTAGTTTCAGGGTCGCAATAATCTAGGGGGCTACTTTATATCTCATTAGTGTCCAAGTTTAGGATTGCCAGATATCCTCACTGTTGCAGCAGGGGGATTTGGGGGGCATTCCAGGGGTAAGTAAAATGCCTTGTGTGATGCTCTGGTTTTTGGGCAAAATTCTATGTTTTTTGCCTCTAAAATCACAGAGTTTGCCCAAAAACCAGAGCATCACCATGTGATGTCCTTATTTGGGGGTGGGATTTTCCCCACTAGCCAGCTGGCCTGTGGTAGATCAAAGCCCCCCAAAATGAAGGAACCCGCACTGAGACTTGGGGGCTGGCAACTCTACCTGAGCTCATGGGTGGGAGAAAGTGTTTAATTGAACCTGGTGTAGCTGCAGGACTTTTGGTCTAACTGACAAACCCACCTAATTGATTAAATCACCTGGTTTGCAACATGCCCTATCGGTCAAGTTTCATCATTCTCTATACATTCAATTGATTAATTAGAACCAGGCCTGCATGGATTGTTGAGCATACAGGAAAGATCTTCCATTTCATTTTTATTTCCTCTTAGTTTTACCTTGATGGATTATCTTCGCAGACAGCTGGATCAAAGCAGGTTGGTGCTGCTGTTGTTGCTTGACCTTTCAGCACAGTTTCACACAGTCGACTACAACCTCTTGACCCACTGCCTTGTCTATGTAGGAGTTTATGGGGTTACCCTTAAATGGCTTTACTCATTTCTCCATAGTCAGGGACAGAGGGTGGTGCTAGGAGAGAGTGTGTCCTCTAGGCACCCCTTAACATGCGGGATTCCTCATAGGGCACTCCTCTCCCTGATGTTATTTAGCATCTATATGTGCCCTCTCAACCAGCTGGTATTGAGTTTCGGTCTTGGGTGTCATCAGTATGCGGACTCTCATCAGTATGCTGATGACACTCAACTGTATCTGTTATTGGACGGCCAAGTTATTTGTGAATTTCCTGTACTGTGCAGGGGGTTCGACTAGATGACCCTGGAAGTTCCTTCCAATTCTATTCTTGTATGATACTACTGCCCTACATAATTTGGCTGTGGATCTGGAGGCCATGGTAGGGTGGTTACAAAAGAGCAGGTTGAGACTGAATCCAATGAAGATGGAGTTTCTGTGGTTTCAGGGTTGGGGCATAGACTTCCCACTCTTGACAAGGTGCTGTTGATACCAGTACAGGCCATCAAGGATTTGCGTGTGATCTTGGATGCCTCCTTGATTATGGAGACCCAAGTCATTCATAGTGCCAAGTTCGCATTTCTTCATCTGAGCCAGGCTTGGGAATTGGCCCCTTTCTTGTCACATCCTGTCCTAGTCACAGTAATCCATCTAACAGTCACCTCCAGGTGAAATTGTAATAAATTTCAGTCCTGCCCTTTTGAGCCTTGACTAAAATTTCATCACAAGGTTTACTATATAGTTCTTGATTTTTAGATTCCAGGTTCAAATTTTATATAGTTATCTAAGATTTTACTTTATGCATTTTATATTTTATTCTCTTTCTACTGAGAGCCAGTTTGGTGTAGTGGTTAAGTGTGCAGACTCTTATCTGGGAGAACTGGGTTTGATTCCCCACTCCTCCACTTGCAGCTGCTGGAATGGCCTTGGGTCAGCCATAGCTCCGGCAGAGGTTGTCCTTGAAAGGGCAGCTGCTGTTAGAATCCTCTCACCCCACCCACCTCACAGGGTGTCTGTTTTGGGGGAGGGAGATAAAGGAGATTGTGAGCTGCTCTGCGACTCTGAGTGGAGGGGGGAATATAAATCCAATGTCATCTTCAATATCTTCTACTATGTAATTTGTATAGATTTTTTGATAAATTTTCTATTTTTATTTTAACTGGAACTTGAGTATCTGTATACCTGTTAATGCTTTTGTCAGTTGGATCTGGTCACTGACTGTAATAATCATAAACTGAAACGGCAGGTGAGACCACTGTAACTCGCTTTACACTGGCCTGTCCCTGAGACTGACCCAGAAGCGCCAACTGATCCAGAACATGGCAACACAAGTCCTGACGGGAATGTTATGGATGGCACACATACAGCCTGTGCTGCACCAGCTATACTTGCTCCCAGTGGAGTACCAACTCAGATTCAAGGTTTTGATGTTGACCTTTATGAAGAAGACGATATTGGATTTATATCCTGCCCTATACTCTGAAAGAATCTCAAAGCGGTCACAATCTCCTTTTACCTCCCCCTGCCCTACAACAGACACCCTGTGAGGTAGGTGGGTTCTTATAGCAGTTGCTCTTTTAAGGACACCTCCTACAAGAGCTATGGCTGACCCAGCCAAAAGCATTCAAGTTAAGTTCCTGGGACCCAGGGGTTGCCTCCTATGGTATGTTCATGGGAGAGCATTACACTCCTTGGATAGCAATTCGCTGATGATCCCTGGCCCTAAAGATGTACAGCTGTCCTCAACCAGAGTCAGGGCCTTATCAGTCCTGGACGCAGCCTGGTGGAACTCTCTGCCAAATACCACTAAGGTTCTGCGGGATCTAATGCAATTCCACAGGGTGTGTAAGGCAGAGATGTTCCACCAGGCTTTGGGTTGAGGACAGCGACAGTTTCCATCATGACCAGCACCCTCTCCTTTACTTCTAGATTTGTTTTTGTGTTTCTTGTCTTCCCCTGCCCCTGAGGTTGTAAGCCGCCCTGAGTCCGCCCGCGGAGAGGGCGGGATATAAATTGAAAGTAATAAATAAATAAAATAAATAGACAGTGTAGTCCAAATGGGGAATACTCTTTTAAGTGTATTTGCAATTTACTGTTGCATGTATTTTAAATCTAGTTTTTATGTTATATATGTTGTTGTACATAGCCCCGAGCCCTGTGTGAGCAGCAATTGGATGATTCAGTAATTGAATAAATAAGAATAATAATTCCAAAAGCTGAAAATAATGATTTTTGAGTGCAGTCCCCACATACAGTTACACACAGAACAATTTGATGCCTTCAAGGATTAGAGTGGTATTGATGTGCTGATACTGGTCTAAATTACTTAGCTAATGTAACATTAACTAATGTAATGGATTTGCTGGTACCTCACAGATTACACTAGAAGATTAGGACTGAAATCAATCACACCTGAGCCACAATTTTCCAAGGCATTTAACAAAACAAAGAAAGAAGCTGCAGTTCAAACCACTTTGTGGCAATATTAAGTGGTTTTTACTTTAAAAGGTATCAGTAACATTCAGGAGTAAAAATGAGAAAGATAACTGGGTTAAAAAGAATTTGCAAGCTCCAGACACTCTATTGACTTTAAACAAGCAGATAAGTCTACTTTTTCAACCCTGCTACCCAGAAGAATGAATGAGCTGTCAGGAAATCCTTATGGCTGGAATCAATTCAATAAACTGTATGGAAAAGTCAGAGCAATTTTTTGCTTTTTCAATGTCCCTCAGTCTATTTTGTATGCAGTACGATGTTTATTAGAGGAGACAAATCCATCATCTGCAGATAGATTCATTTCTGATTAACTGAAAAAGTCCAATATTAATGGTGAATGCCAAAGCCTAACTGAAGAAAGGGTATCTGATTATATGTCTTTTCTAATCCTTGCAGATGTGATTAAACAGAATACACTCAAAGGAACAGTAATTTTTTTGGAACAGTCTAGTAGTATTGGGCAGCCTCAATTAGATATTTGACCAGGAGCCCAATTGGGGTCCTCCCCAACTATGATAGTGTCATTGACAAACAGGACTTGATGGAAACAAAATTTGCGAGCACATGTACACTAGGGCCTGATTTGGGTAGGTAGGTAGGTAGGTAATTTTATTTATATCCCGCCCTCCCCGCCGAAGCAGGCTCAGGGCGGCTGACAACATCATTCAATTATACAAAAACAACAAATCAACAAAGTTACATTTAACGTTAAAATTCTAATAAGTTTAAAATTGATTAATTAATTAGTAATAAAAGTGCTAGTGCTGTTTGTTCTTTATATGATGGCGGTAATCCTTAGCAGTCACTTCCTTCATCAGCAATCACTTCCTTCATCAGCGAAAGCCAGTCGAAAGAGGAAAGTTTTGCAGGCCCTGCGGAATTGTTCAAGGTTCCGCAGGGCCCGCATTTCCTCTGGAAGTTGGTTCCATAGGTTCGGGGCTACAGAGGAGAAGGCCCGATTACGGGTGCATTGCAGCTTCACCTCTCTTGGTCCGGGGGTGGTCAGCAAGTTTTTTCCAGCTGACCTCAGTGCTCTCTGGGGTTCGTATGGGGAAAGACGGTCCCTAAGGTAGACAGGTCCTCGACCATATAGGGCTTTAAAGGTGATGACCAGCACTTTGTAACGAACCCGGTATGTAACTGGCAGCCAGTGCAGCTCGCGCAGCCCAGGCTGTATATGCTCCCATTTAGGGAGCCCCAGTAACAGTCTGGCCGCTGCGTTCTGCACCAGCTGCAGCTTCCGGGTTCGGTACAGAGGCAGCCCCATGTAGAGGGCATTACAGTAATCCAGTCTCGAGGTGACCGTTGCGTGAAGTACCGTTGCCAGATCTTGGCGCTCTAGGAAGGGAGCCAACTGCCTTGCCCGCCTCAAGTGGAAAAAGGCTGACTTGGCAGTGGCTACAATCTGGGCCTCCATTGATAATGAAGGCTCCAGTAAGACTCCCAGACTCCTAACCCGGTGCGCCGCTTTCAGCGGCGCCCCGTCGAAGACCGGAAGAGGTATTTCCCCTTCCCGGGCGCCCCGACCCAGACAAAGGACTTCTGTCTTCGCTGGATTCAGTTTCAGCCCATTCTCCCTCAACCATGTTGCCATATCCTGCAGGGCCCGGTCTAAATTCTCAGGGACGCAGTCAGGCCGGCCGTCCATCAGCAGATAGAGTTGGGTGTCATCTGCATATTGATGGCACCCAAGTCCATATCTCCTGGCAATCTGGGCAAGAGGGCGCATATAGATATTGAATAACATTGGTGAGAGAACTGCCCCCTGAGGCACTCCACAATCCAGTGTGCGCCTCCGGGACCGCTCACCACCAATTGCCACCCTTTGTCCCCGATCCTCGAGGAAGGAGGAGAGCCATTGTAAGGCAGACCCCCTCACCCCTATATCGGTGAGGCGGCGGGTCAGTAGCCGATGGTCGACCGTGTCGAACGCGGCCGACAGATCTAACAACATCAGCACCGCCACACCGCCCCGATCCAGATGCCGTTGGAGATCATCTACCAGGGCGACCAGTACTGTCTCCGTCCCATAACCCGGGCGAAAGCCGGACTGGCAAGGGTCTAGGATGGAAGCTTCATCCAGAAAGCTCTGCAACTGCGACGCCACTGCCCTCTCTATTATTTTATTTGGCTTTGGATTGTGGCACAAGGGGAGAAGGGGCTTCTGTATTCCCCAAAGGACCATTTTCTCAAGCCAGAAGAGAACTGGTGGGTATTATTTGCCCTTTTGCAAGGCAGCACACGTAGGATGCAGTGCATGTGCAGTCTCACAGTCAGGCAAATGATCTAGTTTGGCTCAAAGGAGCACAACATAGAAGGCAAAGGCTAGAGTTGATGTTAGGTGGGCTACCTTAAATGCATGAACAGCCAGTAGGTAACAGCTTGAGGACCATAATTAAGCAATAAGGTTGCCAGTCCAGAGTTGGGATCAGAGAGAGGTCATTGGTAAATGAATAAATACACAATCACTAATGGTTATAGTGACCAACAATTACTAAGACTATATTACAATACAATGATGTGATAATAGGTGAGAATACACAAATACATAGAGACATAGACAAAACTCTCAAAGTGCATTCATGGAAGATTGCAGAGCACCAAAGTACAGGGAGTCGACTTGTAGCTCCTGCTTCGACAAATCTTCAAGCAATGGAAAGCTCTACCCCATTTTTCTTCAAATCAAATAATCCATGAACCACAATTCATACAGCTTCACAGTTAATCAGTATCAACAACCTCTTCCATATAACACTAAAGTAATCTCACAATATTTGATCCAAGGACATATAATCTCAACTAACTTCAAACAGGCACCAGCTCAGAAATGGTGCCATTCAGAGCCATTTGAGAGTTTTGTCTATGTCTCTATGTATTTGTGTATTCTCACCCAACGCACTGTCCAGTGCCATACCGTCCCTGGCGGAGGCAGTGGCAGGCTGGGTGTTGGAACACCCAAGGCTGTTGGTCTTGGGTGATTTCAATGTCCATGCCGATGACACACGCTCCACTCAGGCAACGGACCTAGTGTCATCCATGGCGGCACTGGGACTCTCTCAATATGTAGACGGCTAGAGAGGCAATGGCGGCATGCTCGTGACGAAGTGACAAGAACATCCTATAGGGCACTTATGAGAACCTATGAGATGGCAGTCAAGGCTGCTAAGAGAGTTCACCTTGCATCTGCAAACTCATTCCCAGCACAATTGTTTAGAACAATTCAGTCACTAACTACCCTTCCACAGGGTAATGAAAATGTTAGGGAACTGGACATAGGCTCCAAGGCTTTTGCTAGTTTCTTCGCAGATAAGGTCTTGTCACTCTTCCGCGACCTCCTGGCCACTCTTGAGACAGTAAAGGAACTTGAGGCTCCATGTACATCTTCTAGTCAGGTTTTGTATTACTTCACTCCACTCAGCCTGGAGGAAGTCAACAGTACACTCTCTACCGTATGCCCGACTACTTGTAATCTGGATCCATGTCCGTCCTAGCTTATAAAGGCTAGCCGGGATGAACTTCAGGTCCCCCTGAGGGAAATTGTAAATCGGTCCCTATCTGAAGGGACATTCCCTCAGCCTCTTAAAGAGGCAATCGTCCGCTCCCTCTTAAAGAAACCATCTCTGAACATGGCTGTATTGGCAAATTACTGGCCAGTGTCAAACTTGCCTTTTTTGGGCAAGATTATTGAGAGGGCAGTTGCAGGGCAGTTACAGAGCTTTCTGAATGATGCTTCTGTACTGAACCCTTTCCAATCTGAGTTCTGCCCGGGCCATGGAACAGAGACGGTTCTGGTCACTCTCATGGATGACCTCCAGAGGCAACTGGATAGAGGTGGCTCGGCAGTACTGATGTTTCTAGATCTATCGGCCATGCTTGACACAGTCGATCATCAGTTGCTGACCTGCCACCTTGCCAACACTGGGATATGGGGGTTGGCCTTACAGTGGCTCTTCTCTTTCCTTCAGGGTTGGGGACAAAGGGTGGCGATAGGGGAGGAACTGTCCCGTCGGCACTCACTTGTGTGTGGTGTGCCACAAGGGACAGTTCTATCTCTGATATTGTTCAACATCTACATGCACCCCCTTGCCTAGATCTCCCAGAGTTTTGGGCTGGGATGTCATCAATATGCGGATGACACCCAGCTTTATCTATGGATGGGTGGCCAGTCCAACTCCTCCCTGGAAGATCTGACCATGGCACTTCAAGCTGTGGCAGGGTGGCTCAGGCTGAGTCGACTGAAGCTGAATCCGACGAAGACAGAGGTCCTGTACCTAAGTCGTGGTGGTCTGGGAACTGAGGTCTTACTACCGACCTTGGACGGGGCACCACTTACACCGGTTTCCAAGGTCAAAAGCTTAGGGATGCTCCTGGATTCCTCTATAAATATGGAGGCCCAGGTGGCAGCAACTGCCAGATCAGCCTTCTATCATCTACGGCTGATAAGGCAGTTGGTCCCCTACATCGAACGCAGAGACTTGGCAACAGTGATCCATGCCACGGTCACCTCAAGATTGGATTACTGCAATGCCCTCTACATGGGGCTGCCCTTGGCTTGAATCCGGAAGCTTCAACTGGTGCAGAACGCAGCAGCCAGGTTGTTAATGGGCCTTCCTGTACAGGAACATATTCAACCTGTGCTGAAAGTGCTGCACTGGTTGCCTATTGCATACCGGGTTCGTTTCAAGGTGTTGGTTCTTACCTTTAAGGCCTTATATGGCCAGGGGCCTGCATATCTGAGGGACCACCTTTCCCCACATGTTCCCCGGAGAGCACTTCAGTCTGGATCATAAAATCTACTTACAATCCCCAGCCCTAAGGAGGCCAGGCTCACGTCAACTAGAGCCAGAGCCTTCTCTGTAGTGGCCCCAGGCTGGTGGAATGAGTTGCCGGAAGACGTCAGGCAAGAGCTCATACAGTTCTGCAGGGCCTGTAAGACGGCACTCTTCCACCAGGCATTTGTGAACTAGGCTGTTGGCCACTACAGTTTATAGCAACATGTGAACCACCACCAACAATCTGCTGTATAGCAGTTGCAGAGAGGATAATTTATGATCTGCTATACAGAGAACTATAAAATTGGAAAATGTGAGATCATGGCACCGGAACATTATGTATTTTATGTCTATTTTACTCTATGTTTTATGGTTTTAATGCTGTATTATTACGTTGAATCATGCACATGCATGTCTGCGTGAGCTGCCCTGAGCCCGCCTTGGCGTGGAGGACAGGATATAAGTGGAATAAAATAAATAAAAATAAATAAATAAATATTATCACATTATTGTATTGTAATATAGTCTTAGTAATTGTTGGTCCCTATAAGAAGAAGAAGAAGAAGAAGATATTGGATTTATATCCCGCCCTCCACTCCGAAGAGTCTCAGAGCGGCTCACAATCTCCTTTACCCTCCTCCCCCACAACAGACACCCTGTGAGGTGGGTGGGGCTGGTGAGGGTTCTCACAGCAGCTGCCCTTTCAAGGACAACCTCTGCCAGAGCTATGGCTGACCCAAGGCCATGCTAGCAGGTGCAAGTGGAGGAGTGGGGAATCAAACCCGGTTCTCCCAGATAAGAGTCCGCACACTTAACCACTACACCAAACTGGCTCTCCATTCATGGTTGTATATTTATTCAATCCCCAGTTGGAGACAGGACATCTCCTGGTTTGGAGCCCCTCCCCCCATTTTAAGGCTATCAGAAAGTGTGTGTGGGGGGTGAATAGCAGCTGGGCACACCATTATACCCTATGGAAACCAGTCCCCATAGGGTATAATGGAGAATCAATCCATGGGTATCTGGGGTTCAGGGGGCTATGTTTTGAGGTAAAGGCACCAAATTTTCAGCATAGCTGCTGATGCCTCTCCTACCTCCCCCCCCCCCAAGTTTTAAAAAGATTGAACTAGGGAGTCCAATTCTAGGAGCCCCAGGAGAAGGTGCCCCCATCCTCCATTATTTCCAATGAACGGAAAGCATTTAAAAGGAACACAGTCCCTTTAAATGTGATGGCAGTTCACCCAGAACTCGCTTTGGAGTTCCCTCTCCCAGAACCTCCTGTTAAGTTCCCTGCTTGCTTGTTGGCCTCACCTGGCAACTCTATCAAGCAATAACAAGCAATAATGGTACTCCTACCTCAGGTTCCCCACAGTCACATTCCTCTCCTTCTTCCACATAGCCATTCCCACACTTTGGGCCACCAAATGATTCCTTAACTTCTGGCAGGTTGAAGAGACACATCCCCACTCCTTTTTCCAAACTGTTTTCCAGGTCTTTCTTGCTGCAGCTGCTAAACACCATGGGAAATGGATAGCTGGGGTGAAGGACAAGGAAAAGAAATGGCCGTTATCAATGGATCTGTAAGTCTGAATTTATTCCATTCCAAGATTCTTCTAATAAATTCAACACAATATCGTAACTCTGCTGACAGAATGGAGATGTAAAGGCCCAAGATCCACCATGTTACAATAAGTGTATTTTGGAAAGCAACATTTCTTTTAATTATTTTCATTACATTTCATTTAATTGCACGAAAAAGCCAGTGTGATGTAGCGGGTGGAGTGTCTGATTAGGATCTATGAGATCCAAGTTCAAATCCCTTCTCTACCATGGAAGCTCACTGTGTGATCTTGGGCCAGTCATCCATGCTACGTTTAACTAACTTCACAGGGTTGTTGTGAAGATAAAATGGAAGACAGGAAAATGACACAAGCTGTTTGGGGTCCCCAGGCGGGAAGTAAATAGCAACCGTGACAGTGTCTACACAAATGCCAGACATGGTGAAACTTGCTCCCTTTGTGATTATAATTAAATAATGACTATATACATTTAAACAGATAAACAGATTAAATAAAATGAATTTCAGATCTTTGTTAAATGCTTCCAGTCCAACAACTATCATGTACTCCACTACTAAGCCTTCAAAACCACATGGCTGTTTTTGTAATAGAAATATACCCAGATCCTAAGTGGGAAATAATGGGTTAGTGGAAAGTAGGAATGCAGTGTGGGTGTCAGGAGAGGAAGTCTAGAGATATCACAGCACCAGTGGGAGGAGGAGGCCAAACCAAGTTCCTTTCCTGATCCTGCTACTGATTATTTCTCATATTTCAATATATTTAGAGTTGAGAAACACCCCAACTATTCTACACATTGCTTCTGTGATGTAAATATGTGTTGTAACACTTTATTATTGAGCATTCTCTGCATTCCCACTGGAAGTTTGCCACATGGTTAATTGTGAGATCCATTTGAATAAATGCCATTTGTATCTGAATGTTAGAAAGGGCATCACACCACAGGCACTATCCAGGATGCCAAAATGCACACTCTAGTGCTTTTGGGACTTTCCTTGTGATTACATTAGAAATGGACCACAACCAACTGGCAAATAAAAAGCAAACTCTCTTATTTCCTTAGGTTCTGGAACCTATTCCCTTCCCGTCTGCATTCAAGCAGCAATCCTGTTCTACATTTATGTAAGAAGTCAGCTTAATAATGACTGGGCTTTTTCCCCTAAAGTCTTCCATCAATCATTTATTATTAAGAACAGGATGCAATCTTAGTAAAGAGAAGTTCCACATTTTTAAATTAGAAAACATAATGCATCAAGAGCTTTTTTTTATACTGCAGACTGAGAAGGATCCTTTCCCCCACAGTAGCTAACTAAGGAAATAATTTTAGTTAAAAAAAATTATGCACAGCTTTAAGTGGCAGTGGAAGCTAAAACATTTCTAAAGCAATGGTGGAATGTAATTTAGATCTTACAAATGCTACCATACAGCATGATTCAGTTCACTCCCATTTCTAATTACTCTTCATGGACTATTTTTACAAAAGTATCCTCTGTGTTAGAACTCTGGGGTTTAGTTTTTAGCCAGTGATGCAACATTATTTTTGCATTTTGGTTTTAGAAGACAGTATTTTTATAGGTCACTCAGAGATTTCAATACCATTTTGCATTATATCCTGCTGAGGTCACTTCTAGGGTTGCCAGGTCCGGCTCAGGAAATATCTGGGGACTAGGGTTGCCAAGTCTAATTCAGAAAAATATCTGGGGACTTTGGGGGCGGAGCCAGACTTCCCCATTTCCAAAATAAATACATAAAGATACAGCAGTGCAGTACACCGGAACTGTCATCATTTTCTCATCCTCCAATAGCTGCAATTCTAGTAAATGAAAGTGTAAACACACAAAAAACAGCCAAAATGCACAGAGTTTGCAAGCTCACATTTTTGTGATCTCACTGGGGCTTTGCTCACAGGAACTGCTGTTCTTCAGGCTAACACTGGCAAGTACACACTCATACACACACACACACTTACTGGGTCTGGTTCCTTCACAATGACATCTGAAAAGTACAGGGGCTACGCTGCTCTCTCTCTCTCTCTCACACACACACACACACTTACTTGCTCTGAAATGAAATGAAAGCAAAACAAACAGAGGGACTGTGCTCTCAGAGGCTCTGCTGACCTTTCCCCATGAAGTACTTCCCACTCACATTTAAATGCACACACACACACATTTTAAAACCGGACCTGTTTGCAGGTTTTTAAACCTGCCGGAGATCTAGAGGTACATGGTGGCTGTGGAGGCGGGGCTTCCCCTCACCGGCCAGCTGGCTGGGGGCGATGGGAGAATGTAAAACCAGGGAATCCCCAACTGGGACCTGGCGATTGGGAAGCCTACTGGGGACTTTGGGGGTGGATCCAGGAGACTTTGGGGGTGGTGACAGAAGCAAGGTTGTGACAAGCATGATTGAACTCTGAAGGGAGTTCTGTCCGTCACATTTAAAGGGAATGTGCTCCTTTTAAACACCTTTCTTTCATTGAAAATAATGGATGGAGGCATCTTTTTGGGGGGTTCATAGAATTGGGCCTCCTGGTCCAATCGCTTTGAAACTTGAGGGGGGGGTTAGGAGAGGTTCCAGATGCTATGCTGAAAATTTGGTGCCTCTACCTAAAAAAACAGCCCTTCCAAGCCCCAGATACCCAAAAGATCAATTCTCCATTTTACCCTATGGGGGTAAAACATTCTTGTAACAGCCATCAGTATGCTGTCTTGTCTTGCACCACTGGTTGATGATCATATTGGTATGATCTGTTAGGTGCTACAGTCTTGGAGAACGCAAGAATAGGCAACAACAGAGTGGCTTCTACTGTGCACAGGCTTCTGTTCACCCCTAGTGGCTGTAGCTAGAACTGCATTTTAAAAAGATCTTTAGCTGGATGCCATGTGACCTTGGCTTCAAGGGTCCTCCAGCTGACTTAGGCTCCTCCTTCCCGGAATTTTGTCCCCTCCCGTCTCTCTCTCTTGGTGGCCCTGGAGACAACTTCAGATAATCCAAGTGACAAACACGTACCAATTATTTATTGGTTTTAAAATATGGAAACCCTGTGAATACACGGAGAGCCAATGGTTTGCAGTACACCAGACTGAGGTGAATGTTACCATGTTCCTACAAATAATTTGGAAAATGGTAAGATTTGTGTTCTTTGTGTTTCTGCTATATACACAGATACCGTGTGTTGATTCCCCATACATCTCATGATGAGTTTACAAATATTATAATTCATGAAATAACTGCCTGTGCTAATCCACCAGGTGATCCATATCTGGTTGAATGGATAATGCAAAAGTATTCTGGGCTAACATAAATCACTTTTCACACTATGAAAGCACTTCACAGTGTATAAATTCTCTGTGGACATTACTCTGAAGAATATGTTAAATACAAACTAAAATAAAAATTGTCAATCACAACTCCAGAAAAGTCAGTAATAAATGAATGTTTCCACAATTTATTCAAAATACATTTATGACTATACACATCTCTCCATGTGCATGCAGATCCGGTTGCATGTTCCCATCAATGGAACAATAGATTCCTTAGTCCATGTTGGTGGACACAGAGTGTTACTGCTAACTAATGAGGTTTCTCCCCATGTCCAAAGGAACTTAAAAAGCTGTTTCCTATTTTGAAGGAATAGAGTCACACAGTTTCCAGGTTTTCCTGTTTTTGCCACTGGTTTCCTCAGCTGACATCATGTTCTGTTTGCTATTTACAACCCCCCCCCCCCAAACAAAGTCACTTGAAAACATTTTATCTTGAAGCAAACAACTCCAAGATAAAACAGGAGAGGAGCATGAGAAATCTGAAACAGAAAATACCCTAAATTATTCTCTGAAAGAGGGCAGAGTAGGCCAGTTTCAACTGATGCATCTAAGATACTCTGAAATTTCAGTTGAAAAGGAACACTGTGCTAAGAATAGATTTGCTTGTCAAGATGTCTTAAATTTCAACCTGTTTCCATAATGACATAAGAGAAGGAAAATTAAGCCATAAGGAAATCCATGTGTCCAGAGCACTGAAGAGAAGGAAAAAGAAGGGTTTACAGTGTGTCCCCAACAATTATCTGCTATTAAATGTGGCAAATTTATTCCACTGTGGATGGTTTAAATCAGGGGTCCTCGACCTTTTTAAATAGGGGGCCAGTTCACTGTCCCTCAGACTGTTGGAGGGCCGGACTGCCGTTACTGTACAAGGCCGCGGGCCGTCAGTTCTCCGTCTTCTGCATCTCTCTCCCTTCCCCACACCACACACCCTGGCCTGGAAACTCACCTCACCTTGGTATCACCTCACACTCTGTCTCCGCCACCTCAGCCCAGTGCCGGAAGTGTGCGTTGCTAACGCAAGTTTAGGTTGAACGTCACTTCCGGTCTGATTTTGCCATAACCCGGCGGGCCGCATCTGGCCCGTGGGCCGTAGGTTGAGGACCCCTGGTTTAAATACTCTGGTTGCACCTACCAGCTTCTGTGGAGGGCAGATCGCCTTTCATTATCAAAAAGGCTACAGCAGGGGTCATGGGACCCACTTGCAAAAAAGACACAGAAGACCGGGCCTGTAATGAGGTAGGTAGGCTGGCAAGATAGCAGAAAACTAGCAGGCTATAACCTACTACATTCTGCATCCAGGCAGAAATACAAGTTTATCCAGTTGAAGACATTATCAGGCAGAGTTCAGGTAGAAGGGAGCTTTTAGACAGATGTCGAGTTCAGAGAGGTAAACCAGAGTCTATTGGAGATACTGATTAGTTTATTCCTTAAAGTGTTTCAGCAGTGCTTTTTGCCATGAGGACTAAATGCTCAGTGATGTTACAGGAAAAAGAAGAGGATGAAAAGAAATACATGGTAGGTTCTACACAATCTGATATTCTCATCCCAGAGACCTTACTGTATAAACAAGCATGTAACAAAGAACACAGAGGCAAATCAAGAGGCTTCACTGTTACACAGTAGAACTGAACCCATTTTAAAGTATATACAAGGACTGTTTTCCCTCAAATACAAAATCTGTACTCTAGAGTTTGTTAAAGGGTTTCAGTTGGGGGAAGGGGGTGGGAAGAGGAAAATGCAGGATAATTACACTATAAAAGAGGTAAATGGCAGTCGGCCATGATACAGTCAGCCAGAACCAGGTTCCTTGTACCAGTGCTACTCCACCTGGATCCTGGCAGCCATCTGCAAAAACAGCAGCCAGTACAAGTACACAGACGCTCAGGTATTCATCTTGGCAGTCAGCTTGCTGGCCGTCTTTGGGCTTCTTGCTGATTTGTTTTATATAAAATAAACAATTCTAAATAAATTTTTTAAACAAAAATTTCTGAAATGGTGCACAGCTTTACGCACCAGCTTGTCAAGCCACCAAACTATTCATCATTCAGTTTAATTAAAATGTATCAAATAATCAATAGACACTTTCAAACAGCAAATATATTTTATGGACTGGCAGCCAGGAAAGGGAAAATACAACATCCATATTGCAGTTAGCAATGTTTCACACCAGCACTGGCTGGTAGAATATCCTCTGTCCTCAACAGTTTAACTTCTATGGAGAGATATGAATTCGAGTCCTCTTTGAACCATGACATTCAACTCATTGCATCAGTGGTGTACCAAGTGCAGGGTGGAGGGGGTGACTTACCCCGGTTGCAAGGGGATTAATTTTTTAAAAATGAACTTAGCTTGCAAACGTTTTGAATAGTATCTCTTTAAGAAGACCTACATACTACAGGAAATGGAAGACATGTTGCCAATTGCAAACTCCTCCTCTCCCCTCTCTGTTGTTTGCTTCCTGGGAGGAAGCGGAGCAAGGCAGATGAGGGGCATGTAACTACACAGATAGTATCTCCAAGCTGGTGCTTTTAATGGACTGCTACTTTCTACAATTATTTCTGGTTGGGGTGGGTGAGTAGAGTTGTCAACTCCCCCCCCCCCCCAAAACCTTCTGCTCCTGTGTTGCTTATGCTTGATCTGCTGCATACATTGGGTGATTTGTCTCTCTCTTTTTTCTTTGCATGCTTATACACTTGCAAATGTTGCTTTCCGATAATTCCCAGCTGCACAGAGAATAAACGAAGCTACTGCAATTTAATCCTGTCTTGTGTCTAAGAAATCTATGTGATTCCTCTTTCTGCGTTGCCCTCACACCAACCCTAATAAGATAGGCTACTCAGCTGAGAGTAACTAGGCAAGATTGACAGCAGAGAAATGATTTGAACCCTGGTCTTCCCAGTCTGCTGCTCTAACCACTAGGCCACACAGACTCAAAACCCTAGAACTACAATTGTAGTGAAACTCAGTAGTTGAATATAAAAGCCCCAACCTCAGAAGTTAGAAGTTTAGGTGCTCAGGACACCAAAAAGAGATCCATCCGGAGTATAAACATGATGTCAGTTGTTCAAGACTATCTAAAGAGAGGGGCAAAAGAGAATGTCATAAGGGAGGAAATTCCTCAACTCCTCAGTATTTAAATGTCACTCTATGGAAGGCTTTAGTGCTGCTCTCTGCAGGTCAAACTGCAGTGCTGTGTAGTGGTTAGACTGTCAGACTAGGATTAGGTGGTGGTAGACAGTGCCATCAAGTTGCAGCAGACATATGGCAACCCCTTGTGGAGTTTTCAAGGCAAGAGATGTTCAGAGATGGCTTACCTGGGTCATCAAGGCCAGGAAAGGACCTAGAACCTTGACTCAAATTCCCAATCCGCCCTAGAAGCTTACTGGGTGGCTTCAGGTGACACACTTGTCTTTAGGGTTGCCAAGTCAAATTAAAGAAAAATCTGGGGACTTTGGGGGAGGAGCCAGGAGACTTTGGGGGTGGAGCCAGGAGACATTGGGGGTGGAGCCAGGAACAAGGGTGTGACAAGCATAATTGAACTCCAAGGGAGTTCTGGCCATCACATTTAAAGGGACAGCACACCTTTTTAAATGCCTTTCTTCCATAGGAAATAATTAAGGATAGGGGCACCATCTTTTGGGGCTCATAGAATTGGACCCTCTGGTCCAATTGTTTTGAAACTAGGGGGGTATTTTAGAGAGAGGGACTAGATGCTATACTAAAAATCTGGTGCCTCTACCTCAAAAAATAGCCCCCCAGAGCCCCCAATACCCACGGATCAATTCCCTATTATTCCCTATGGGAATCGTTCTCCATAGGGAATAATAGAGTGCCTAGTAGACATTTCCCTCCCCCCCATGCTTTCTAAAGGGGGGGAGGGCCTCCATTCCAGGGAATTCCCCCTCCCTGCCCCCTCCCTCTCTCACACACACAAATACTTACTTAGTCTTCTTCCAGCAGAACTTTGCTGTGAAAACGAAAGCAAGGCTGCACAGGAAAAGAAAGGGAGGGGGCATTCTCCATGGAAACTGTTACTGACCCTTTCCCATGAAGCCCTTCCTGTTTCCTGTGCAGCCTTAAAGGAACACATTTTAAAAATGGATCAGAAGCTCTACAATAACATGATGCCTACAGGTATGTTCTCTCTCCCCCCCCCCGCCCCCAGATTTTTTGAGAGCGGGGGAAGAGGCTGCAAATTCGGGGGTCCCCCGCCAGGGCGGGAGGGTTGGGAAGCCTACTTGTCTTAGCCTAACTCAAAGGGTTGTGGCGAGGACAAAATGGAGGAATGATGTGAATGAAGTAAATAAACAAACTACCCTTCAACACATGAGTGCAGGGGTCTCCATCCTTTTGAGCCTGTATACACTTTTGGAATTCTAACACAGGGTGGCAGGCACAACCACAAAATGGCTGCCACAGGAGGCAGAGCCAGTCACACAGAGGAAGCCTAAATGCAAGACACAGGGCTCTCACTGCAGTTGCCCTTGTGCAAGAGAGAAATCACTGCAGTCCCAAGAGGATCCTCAAAAAAATGAGGAAAAAGTGAAGAAAGTATATCCTATAATATATACACTGTATATCATTTATAGGGCATGCTTTCTGCTCCTTCTCTTGGGAGGATGGAGGTAGGGTGTGCAATATTTTTTTAATTAGTATTTTCTGGTTCAGGTCCATTGGACATTCCCCCCCCTTTTTTTCCCCTTGAGATTTCAAAAAAATCCCAGATTCCAATACTGGTATGGTATTCAGATATGGGATTTTTCAGAAATTCTGATTTGTTTTTTGGGCCCAATAGACTGGAAAAGAAAAATGCCATTAAAAAAAAAAAGCCAACCTGATCCTGGGCTGGTTTGGCTTTTCTTGCAGTCCACTTTAAACCAGACTGCAGGAGAAATCAGTAAAGCTGAGCCAGCAGGGAACAATCTGCACATAGCTCCACGCAGCACAGGAGATCTGGGCTGGGCTCACTTCTCCTACAGTCTGGTTGAAAGGAGAAGCCAGACCAAAGCCCAGTCTGCAGGGAGTAATCTGCTACTGGTGGCACAGCAGATCCTTCTTCTGCAGCCCAGTTTAAACTGGGCTGCATGAAAAGCCAGCCCCAAACTGAGCCTGCAGGAACTGTCTACTTCCCCACCAGCACACCTGGGCTAGAACAACCACTCAAAATCATGCCTGAGGAATACATTATTCCAAGCTTGCAAATAAGGCTTGCCACAATTACTGAATTGATCAGTTTCGTTCCTGGTAGAGAAATGTATATGATTCCAGAATTTTTTTTGTTTTAATTATGCTGCTACATGTTAGAGGGAGCTTCAGCTTATTCTTTTAAATCTAATAATGGTGTCTAAACTTGTTTATGCCCAGGCGCTGTGAACAAAAATGGAACATTGCACAGAAAATTTTGTTGTATACAGCAGGGGTCCCCAACCACCAGGCCATGAACTGGTACTGATCTGTGGCCTGCTAGCAACTGGGCCATGGAGTGAGGCAGAGGTACTGTACCACCCCTGCCCGTCCAGGACCCAAGTGGACAAAAGAGGTAGCACAGCTTCATTCCGAGACAGTGAGGCAGCCTCAAGAGTGAGGCAAAGCAGCCCCACACCCCTTCTGCCCACCTGGGTCCCAGGCCAGCGGAAAATCCTTATGTCTGATGCTGGATTAATGAATAATAAAGCCATACAACCAACAGAGATCAATATATTACAATAACTATAGAGCTAGGTTCTGCAACGAAGTTGTGATACTTCTGGGGAAACAGTACCTATTTCCATAGTTTTCCTGCTCTCCTACCTGACTGCTACACTATGGCCCAGAAATGACAGGAAACTGATGTTTGGAAATGTTACAAAAGCAGATCACATTAGTATTCCTTGATTAAAACATGAAACTAATGGATGATGCTTACCAATCTCTAAAGGTTTATCACTGTTTGACTTTGAAGTGAATGAAATTCACTTCAAAGCCCAAAGCAGTCCAGGATACCACAGTTGAGGAAAAAGCCATGAGAACTCATATTTGCTTCTTGCTGTTCATTGCCATATCACTATGTAAAAGTCCACGTTTCATAGACAGACAATGAAAACAGAATTGTGAGTGACATGTACCAATTTCCCTCACTTCTTTTGCACTGTGTGAAATGGGTCTTACCCATGTGAGATTCACGAACCTTGAAGGGCAGCAGAAGTATGAATGATTTACACTTCCTTTTGTCCCTCATTGCCTCTAATGTATGAACTGAGAGCCCCATCTGAATTTGTGTTCTCATAAAGAACTCTGTCAGCTATCTTTTTGTTAATAACTGAGCCCAAGGACATGCAGCTGCTATCAGGAAAATTCCTTGATTCCATGTTCAAGGCTTCTCTTTTCCTCATTTAACTAAAATTATCTTCTACTCCCACTCCTCTAGCCATCTTTCTTCAAACCTCATACTCTGTTCTGTAGGCTTCCTTTCTGGAAAGGATTTTTTTTAAACCAACTGAAATGTCTCCAGGCAAATTATTATTTCTGTGCCCCATTTATTCTTACAAAACTTTTAAAATCATCAGCTTGGAACTATGGATAGGTTATTAGGATTCTTGCTGCCTAGTGCAATATTCTATCTTTTTATTTCCAGAATTTCAGAACATTAATGTAATAATAATTCTTTGCTCTGCTGTTCTAGAATTTGTCCCTCTTATTCAAGCTATCTTTTGTGAGTCGCTTCCAGGGTCATATTAACATTTGCACAATATTTGCCTTTCATGCCTGCAGATACTGCATCCCCTCAGCAACTGGGGCATTTAATGGAGGGCTGCCCTGGACCTCCCAGAGTTTTATGTATTTTCTGCATCCATATTGCTAAAGTGGTAGGTACTAAGAAACCAATCTAGAGTGTTGTTCTGAGCGTAAGTAACCTGCATGTATCAGACCAGTGGTCCATCTAGTCTATCATCTTATTGCATAAAGTAGCTGATCAGGTGCCCTGAAGCACCAACAACCAGACACAAAGGCCAGGATATTCTCTGATGTTGCCTCCTAGCAATGGTATTCAGAGTTTACTGCCTCTGGATCTATAGGTTTTCTTTAGTCATCATGGCTAGTAGACACTGATAGATCTCTCCCTCAGGAATCCTCCTTTAAAGCCATCCATGATCTAACCAGTGCAGGCCAAAAAATTGATATTGCATTGCGTGTTTCTCAATCAACAAGAAAATAGTTCAGAATGATACCTGTTTCAGCAGGTATACTTGTAGTGTCACATCACCTGTCACATCAACCATCACCAGTGGTCTGACCTAGCCTCAGATCGCAAAGCATGGAGGCACACCATCCACCAGGCTGTCTCTTCCTTTGAGAACGCACACATAGCTGGTCTTGAGGACAAAAGGAGATTGAGGAAGAATCGCACTGCTACAGCACCAACCCCAAATCAGACTTTTCCCTGCAGCCGCTGTGGCCAGACCTGCCTGTCCCACATTGTCAGCCACCAGCGAGCCTGCAGCAAACGTGGGCTATTGCACCCTTCTTAAATCTTCGTTCGCGAAGCCAAGCCGAGAGAGAGACTTGTAGTGTATTAGAAGGAATCTGTGACCACTGGACCACATCTGACACTAACAGAAGCAGAGAACAAGGACATTCTTCCATTCACCATCAATGCTGTGGTCACTAGACAACATAATCTGCCAATAACAAAAGGAGAGGCAAATGGAATTCACCATCACTGCTGCAGGCACAGATCAACCTACATGAACTTTTCACAAAATTTTAAGCAGTCTGTGGTGGTTTGTAGTGTTTGGTGAATGGATATATTTCCAGACAGACTGTCTCTGATCAATCTAAATCTTTACCAAACTTCAAAGCAATGAAGAGGGGAGAGGAACCTAGAGGGCATGTAGGAGCATCCAGGGGAGGTCCCCTGCGACTTTGAGGTCTCTAGATTGCACAGGATATGATATGATCTATATGCTTCTGAACCTGTGGCTGTCAAAACTGTTATCTTTGGAGCTCTCTCCGTCTGCTGATCGCCAACTGAACTTGAGTTTCTGGGCTGCGCAAACATCTTGGATATTGTATTGTCCTGGCCGTTCTCTGCATCCAACTTCTACCTGTATTGTCATATCATGATACTATATCATGACAGATTGTAAGCTGCCCTGAGCCTGCCCCGGCGGGGAGGGCGGGGTATAAATAAAACTTACTATTATTATTATTATTCTACTAGACTGCCTCCAATGATCACTTATCATCATTTAACGAATATTTCTTTCTTACTCAAATAATGATAAACAGATGAACTCCAAATTTAGACATCTACCATCTTCAGAGTATAACTGGAAGTTCCAGAGGTGTAAGCTCAGGCAACAGATCAGTTCACCTGGAAACGAACCTTATCTCAAACAGAACTTCAAGAGAATGTGACTAGGAATGGAGGTATATGTGAATGAAGTCGGGGATGACTTAACCCTTTCCCTGCTGGCTGTTTCTGTCCTTCAAATCAGCTCCCCATGCAGCTGTCCTTTATGAGATTTCAGATACATGAAATGCTCAATTTCCATTATTTAAGTTATGACCTTTGACATAATTAGTCATACAAAGACTGTGTTAGTTATAGTAAGTATTTAGAAGTACTCAGGGAGCACCCTTCAGCTCATTATTTCTCACATTTGAATAATTACATTAACCAAGCATCTGTTTACCCAAGACAGAATTATTAACGTATGAATCTTGCTTCAAAAAACAAACGATGAATGACAGCTCTGCACTTATTTCCCTAGTCTTTTTATTTCCTCTCTTGTTTATTGTTTTAATCCCTAGAGCATCAATAAAGTAGAACACAGAATTGGGCCACAGAGTTCTACATGACATGAAAGCTTCCTTTTGTATAGTTTATGGTCAGTAGTTTCAAAACAAGCCAACATTCTTTCTATAGCCTTTGGCATGTTCTTTACAGTGCCATTCTTCACAAGTCCCTCAAATAATGGTGAGTATGTCAGTTTCACAGTTAATTGAATTGATGTGTGGTTTTTTATTAGCTTGTCATGTTACAGTGACATTTCCAGAATTATGACACACATACACTTTCAAACTTAAACTGTTTAGAACTTCCCACAGGAGCTCTTTAAAGATGGATATAAACACATGTAGGTTTGGAATTACCACAACTATCTTCAACCAATCTTGGTAGAAATTATTGCTCTCGCCTGCCAAGGCTCTTAAACCTCAAGCAGAAAATCTAACTAAGAGACATATTCAGAAGGGCAAATTTATAATGCTGAACAAAATATTTCAGTAAGAAATCACTGCTGAAACAAATGGTTGGAAGATTTTGAAAAATACTTGCTGGAGGAAGGGACTTTTAACAGCTTTGTGCAAGATACACTGTCAAGGCTTAATGTTTCCAAAGTCACAAAACTGCCAAGTAAAACATTATTAGGAGTTACTTTTACTTTGACAAATGTACCATCAGAAAAGTTCTTTTTTTGTTGAGCGGTCTATTGTGATCTTTGTTCCTGTATTTCAAAGGTGAAACAATACTGAAACAATTTATCAACCTTGACAGAATTCTAACTGTATTCTGGAGTTATCTGCCTTGCAAAAGCTCTGTGGGAATTCTACTCAACTGCTTTCCCCACTGGAAATCAAGCAGTCCAGGAGAGTAGTCATAATCAGTTTGCATTTGCCGCCCAGTTCATCTTTTGTTCTATTTCTTTTTAGCTGGTTACTTTATTAATAACAATTACTAGGCACAAGTGGACCTGAACCTCACAATTTATTGTTGAGGATGATTCAGTGTTGATTTAAGGGAAAAATAAAATATATACCAGAGACAGAGAAAGGAAAAGAAAAATGACAGACACAGGTTGTAGTGATGTTGGATTCTAGACAAATTGGGAGAAAATGCAGCACACTTTGCAGTAATTCCCAATCTAAGAAAATATTACAGATGAGAAACCGAACACGGTTAAGTTTGTGTTTTAATTGGTTGCATAAATCATAACATCCACTACAAGTGATTAAAGCTGACCAGTGTTCCCTCTAAGCTGAGTTAGTGTGAGCTAGCTCAAATCAAACTCTGAACTGAGACAAAAGGTCCCAAACCAGTGAGTTCAGATCCCCCTTTTCCCAGCTCTGGTTGCCAGAAAGGGGGTGGGGGTTGTCACCTGGGAAGGATTAAATGGCTGCTAGCCATTTAACCTGTCTGTTTTCTCCCCCCCCCCCTTTGAAGAAGGCAGAGCAAAACCAACAGGCTCACAGCCATTTAAACCTAACAGCTGACAGGTGAACCCATCCTGCTGTTAGCTTTAAATGGCTGCTATCCATTTAAACCTAACAGCTCAGCTGCAGACCTGTGCTGCTCAGCTGTTTAAATTGCCAGACAGCCAAACTAGACAAAAGTTCAGGAAATATTTGGGTGGCACTGGCCCAAGTTCATGCCAAATTTTGGCTTGTGAGCTGATTTGTGCCCATCCCTACTCAGGGAAATACCAAGTCTAAAAAGTTGGGAGAGGGAGTTTGAATTATTTGAGGGCTTGGCTATCAGTAAAACATTTGTTTACAAAAATATTTTCTTCCTTTGCATGGACATAACATTGACTTTCAGTACTATATAACAGAAGAAGATGTCAGAGGTGAAATGGGGAATGATAAATGATACCAAATTTAAGTGATGAAAGCAATGACCGAGTGTCACAATCACTTCTAATAAGGTAAGATGAATGGACATTCCTGTGAAGCTTATGTTCAACATGAATCATAAATAGAACCATTTGCAGGAAAGTCATTTTCACTGTCCTAGTCCTCCATGACTGACACCCCCCTGCCACTAAAGGGCTTTAAACATTATAATGCTATAATTGACCTAACCTTATAGCATTATAATTTATCAGATTCTCTGAATTTCCAGAATTTTAAAAGTCCTCAGTTCCTTTCAGCACAGAGATATGCCTTTCACCTTGTATCTCTGCCATAAAAAGGCCTAGAGACTTAGCTTTTTTTTTTTTAAAGAAAGATAGGAATTCAGATTTCTTTGATTTGTATAATTGCAATTGCATTTTTAAAATGCAATAAATATCCACAGATCTTATTGCCTTATTTTAAGCATCACTTTCTGCTTTTGGCAATGCAGTCTCCAGTTCTTAATCTAGATTTGGTTCCCATCTCTGTACTGGGATATAGCATGGCAGATACTTTGCTTTATTATGACATTTTTGTCTGTACTGGGATATAGAACAATAGATACTTTTTAAATAAAAAGCAACACACCCCAATATATAGCAGGGTAAATTCTCACAAAGGACAAGAATAACCTCATTTCTGAGCTTTAGTGATTCAGTCATACAGACAGGGGTTCACTAGTTGCCAGCTCTGAGATGAGAAATGCCTAGAGATTAGGGGGGTGCAGCCAAAGGAGAATGGGCTTTGGGGAGATATAATGCCATAGAGTCAACCTTCCAAGACAGCCATTTTTTCCAAGGGAACTGATCCTGGTTGTCTGAAGATCAATTGGTACTACCTGGAGGGTGGCAACCCTATGGCTCACACAAATTATTTCACACACACACACAAAATACCTCTACCTAGAAACAAGCATATCAAGAAGAAGGCTAGGTTACAACTTTTCTCCCAGGTTTCTAGTTTTCTAATGTGCAGGGAAATTTTTGCATGGTAGAGCATTCGGTCATTCAATACCCCGCTTATAGTCTAAAGTGATATAGTCCAGTCACAGGTTTACCATGGCATCTTTTCTTCTGAAAAGCTGACCCAAGACTACTGGATTTTTTAAAATGACATTGTAAAAAACTCCAAAGCTTTGTGCTTGTATTATTTATTAATAGATATGGAGGGCTGGAAAACCTTGACACCATAATGCTGACATTACTTACTGCCAGACCCGCAATGCCTTTTCCTCCTAAAACAATTAAAGATATCTATAAAGGGCCTGAATTATTAATAAAGAATAGCAAATGAACAGTGACTGTCCCTACTTGCACACAGAGGGTTTCAGGGATTTCAATGAAACGCTGACATAAGGCTGTTTTGTCAGTTCACAGGAGTTTTTTTGTTACCAAAAGAAAATGGGAATGCAATGACCTAAATCATCACGGTCTCTTTCTCTCTCTCTGTCTCTTTAAGTGGTTGCATTGCTGGCACAACAGCAAGTCTGTCACAAGCAATTTACAAATCAGTATTTCAGCTTTATTAAAAAAATATCTCTGCATGGAGTTCAAGTCAGATTGGGCTGGAGAAATAAACGCTTCAGAGTTTAATTAGGAACTCTTTGACTCTCCAAGATAATTTCATTTTCTTCAAATCATTAAATAGATAAATTCAGATAGTTCTGCTGATTCAGCAAATTAATGTCTGTAAACAGCAGGTTTGAAAAAATGCAAAGCAAATCTCATTTCAGCCAGTAGAAATCTAAGAAAGGCTAGGATATTCAGCTAAGCCAGTTCTTGGTCCAGCCTAGTTACTGAAGAACTTTTGATGCAGTCATCTCCGTTTTAATTCTCTTCCACTATGAACTAGTTTTTCTTTTTGATCTTAGGTTGCAGTTCAGCACATGAGTGAAAAATGACTGATTCTCACAAATTAGGAACATTAAAGAAAAAATGGAAATAAATGAACTGCTAGTCCAGTCCTTGACACAAATGGCCTGTTCCCCATTTTTGTATATGGTGAGTGAGTCTCAGGCTTACCCACTTACTCCCCCAACTTGCTTCCTGCAGGAATAAGTGAGAGATCAAAGCTGGAGATCCTGAAAAATAAATATCTTTCAGAGCCTGGGATATCAAATTTTCTAAAATGATCAGGAAGTATCAGGGGGCTGGCACGCTCAAATAAATATGAGATCTTCCACTTGGTCATTCACTTCTCTCAAATGGCCAGGGGAGCAAGGGAAGGATGTGGCAGAGGAGTACAAGCACAAACATTTTTATGATCTCACCATGTTCAAAGGTGCCCCTTGAGCAGAGAACATCATCCACAGAGGCCTGGAGGCACTTTCAGTACAAATCAACTGTTAGTGTTTAGGTAAGGTACGTACTTGCCAGAACAAATATATTACTTAAAACTTCCACTGCATTATAATTCCCTAGTTGCTCATATGAAATAAAGGAAGAGAGAGAGGAAAGGGAAAAGAACAATTGTAATAATTTTATCATGCAGGACTTAAATGATTTAAAGTGTGCTTATTATCACTGAATTTCAATAGCATCCTACAGGTCTTCTCTGTACTTCTTGGAGTCTATTATAGATGGATTTCATAGGAAGTTCAACTCTGCACTGCCCCAACAAATCTTGAAAAACTGAGCATACAGATCTCCAAGTGTAGATTAGTTTGAAGCTCCCGTTTACTGAATCACCCTTGGTCCATCAAAGGCAGTATTGTCAACTCAGACTGACAGAAGCTCTCCAGGGCCTCAGGCAGAGGTCTTTCACATCACCTTCTACCTGATCCTTTTTAACAGGAGATGACAGGGATTGAACCTGGGACTTTCTGCATGTCAAGCAGATACCCTACCATGGAGCCATGGCTAAGTGCTCAACACTTTTAACAATTTTAATGTACAAAATAGAACTAATAGTTAAAAGAAAACACTGCATTTGGGGGAAAAGGAATACCTGGATACAATTTTATTTTCTGTTTGAAAAAGAATATGATCCATAAATTGTGTTCTTCTAGTTTGTTAGACTAGTGGCACCATGAACACAGAAATCACAGTGGGAATGCATTCATGGCACTCCAGATCATTCATTATATCTCTACATATGATTCTAGCATTCAAGCATAGCTGGAAGAATCATTTGGATAGAAAAAGTAACTGGTGACACATTAATGTGTTATCTTTCTCCCATCTCCAAAGGAGGTGGTTTTATATTCAGCAAAAACAATTTGTATAGCAGCAACACTATGAAAGGCATTATTCACCTTAACTGAAACCTTTGGAATGCCACTGGTTTCAACAATTCTCTTGCTAAAATCCAAAGGACTTCTAATTACATAATGTTTGGATGCACTTGTAGTTTTCAGCAAGTCCCAAATGTCATAACTCACAGAATTGTCCAGGCATTCATGTGGGTGACTGGGACTATGCTCTCCCAATCCCAACTTCCATGCATGAAAAGGACTTGTTAACATGGCATCTGAGGAAGATCTGCTGACATTTGTGTGACAAAAATTACAGATCTTGGTAGTCCATAAGTGTATGCTTATGTAGCTATAAACTGGATCTGAGTTGTGTGAGAAAGAAAGGAAATCCTAGTTGATTTCATTGACTGAAACTGGGCTGCATCAGTAATTACTGGTTTTAAAGGTGCTACAATAATGTCTTTTTAAAAAACTGTCATTTTAACTTTTAAACACACACAAAAGTGCCAGAAGCCCTGTTTTGATCAGCCAAATGGGGGGAGGAGGGATAAACTCCCCCTTCTCTTCCTTGCAGCCCCAGTCTGAGTCACAACCAGTGTTCCCTCTAAGCTGTGAAGTCTTGTGAGCAAAAATTCTACTTCATGAGCTACTGGCATTAAAGTTGTGAGCTGCTGCATGAATTAGTTTGCTCTGGGGCCATTTTTCCTGAGCTGAGATAAAAATATGTGAACTGGAGACTAAAAAATTGTGAGCTAGCTCACACTAACTCAGCTTAGAGGGAACACTGGTCATAACTATGTGTGCATTCACAATGTGCCTTTTACAGACTGTGGGAAATCTGTTATCTTTGTCTGACTTTTCTAGTGTCCCAGACTGCACATACTAGGACAATTACACATTCAGGAGTACATGGTAGACCCCATGCAAATGGAGCCCTTGGTCCTTGGAAGCTGAAGCTAGCATGGTGGTGGAGGAAAGAAAGTGCTGTTGAGTCACAGCTGATTTATGGCAACCCGGTGGGGTTTTCAAGGCAAGAGACATTCACAAATGGTTTACCATTGCCTATCTTTGCATAGGACCCCTAGCATTCTCTGGAGGTATCCTATTCAAATACTAGCTGGGACCAACCCTGCTTAGCTTCTGAGATCTGACAAAATCGATCTAGCCTGGGTCAGCCTCCCAGACCCCAAAGAGCATCACTGGTACTCAAATGAATGCCTAACAAGGTTTATACATTTGAACCACAATAACACATTCTCACATAAAACATCTGCTTTGGCCACACTCATTCTCAATATAAATTTCTTTTTAAAAAATCAATAAGGATAGCAACATTTTTTTAGATGAAAGCATTTAATAAATATTACTCATTCTCTACAAGGAGACATATCATCTCAAAACCCCATAAACTAATTATCACTGGTTTCAGATCCATTACTAAAATGAAATGGCATAAATGTCCTGACCTCTACTGCCACTCCAAGTCACAAATCATTTAAAACAGAACTGACAATATATAGGATTTAACACTATCACAGAACTTTTGCTATTAAATTGCCATTTCTCAGTACTTTTTGTAGTTGTTTACACTGAGACTCCAATGAGCATACAATGCTCCAGATCAAGTGGATAGTGGAATAAGCAACACACACACACACACACACACACACACACATAGAGTGAGAGAGAGCTGTGTAGACAGATGTTTCCATGTCCTCTTCTCAGTTCCTACTGCTGTAACTTGTTCCTTCAGAGTGTGGTAGTGACATAAAATACCCCCTTCCAAAAACAGGCTGTCCAATTTATAGTCAGCAGCTAGATTATCAATCTATGAGCAGGTGAGGTTCCCTCCTATGTGCAGGTACAACACAACCCAGAAGATTTCTAACCTTCCTCTTATTGCCTCAGCAGGGCAGCTGGAACCTGGGGGGTGGAGTAACCCAGGTTGAGGCCAGGCATGATAGATATTGGCCTGGCTATCCATTTTCACTCTAACAGCTTTTTTTAGAAGCAGTTGAAGGGAGAGGGAGCTGAGTCCAAGTACAGTGGAGGAGTGCCAGGTTGGATTCACTCAAACAAAAAACAGAGGGGAACAAAATTTATGGGACCCACCCACATCACCCTGGCAGACTGTAGAGCCAGACAAAAATACGTCTTCAGATTTTATATTATGTTTGGGTTGGGTATGGGTGCTGTAAGGGAAGACTGAAAGGGAAACTTTGCTGGGGGGACATAGAGGCTCTCAGTAGTTCTTCTTCCACCTTCCCCACTGATGGCCTCAGCAGTGGGAGTTGGAAGAATACATGGTAGACCTGTTCTGTCACAAGTAAGGACCATGTCGAATAGTTTATCCTTTATTTAGGTCTTTAATTGGTTGATTATGATCAAGGAAAGCATCTATCCCTTGAACATGCAAAACTTACATCTAATATAAGCAAAATTATGTCATGGATAAGTTTGCCAGCCTCCAAGTGGTGGCTGAACATCTCCTGCTATTACAAGTGATCGCCAGGCAACACAGATTGATCTGCCTGGAGAAAATTGTCTCTTTGGAAGATGGACTCCATGGTACTATACTTGATAGGAGTTCCTCACCAAGCCCTGTCCTCTACAGGCTCTGTCCTCCCCAAATCTCCAGGTATTCCCAACCTGGAGCTGGCAAACCTAATCTCTTAGAAAAGTAGAAGTTATCCAGTTATTAACAACTCAATACTACACCAAATGAGAACTAATCAACAAAACAAAGGAGACCTGGGTAATTACGTGGCTGTAAAATACAAGAAAATCTCCAGGGTAACACCAGACTTGAATACTTAACAACACTTAGAAGTATTAAACATGTGTAATTGAGAACAATATGTGAATAGCAAAGCCCACTCTAACAAGGGAAATTCTACTTACAAATAATACAACAAAGTAATGCAATATAAAACAGTGCCAGTGGCGTAGCTAGGGCTTTCGGGGCCCGGGGGCCCAGATTTATGTGGGCCCCCCTACGTGTGTGCACGCCGCCGGAAACAGGAAGTGACGTCACTTCCGGCGACGTCATGCCACCGCCGGAAACAGGAAGTGACATCACTTCCTGTGACATCATCCCCCCCCCGCCCGCGCCACCTGCCGGAAACGGGAAGTGACATCACTTTCTATGACATCATTCCCCCCCGCGCCACCTGCCGGAAGCAGGAAGTGACATCACTTCCTGTGGCATCACTTCCCCAAATGACATCATTTCCCCCAAATGCCACTGCCGGAAACAGGAAGTGACTTCACAGCACTTCCTGTGACGTCCCCAAAAATCCCCAAATATCACCGCCGGAAACAATTTTGTTCTCAAATCCTGTATATACTTCATCGGTATATGGGATAAGGCACTTTCTCAACTGTGCTGCATAATGCAGCCTATTTATTTTGTCCTGTTTGCTCTGTTGGCTCTATCTGCGCCACCTTCATCACTTTCGGGGTGTGGATCCCCCAGTGGGGTGGGCTCCCGACTCCCTCCACCGGCTGTTTCTGATAGCCCTGCGCCCCCTCTTTCATTTGATATGTGTCCCGTGCGGGTGCCACCCTCCCGCCGGGAGATGCCGCAAATGAGCCCCCTTGAGGCTTATGGCGGCAGGGCTCGGGGGAAGCGAGCTAGACTGCTGTTCTTTTGAGGGGTTATAGAGTGTTTCGAGCCCGTCCCTGTGGCATCGGTCCCATCGTTGTGGGACCCAGGGGGGCGGCGCAGCGACCCACCAAAGCAGCCTGTCACTAATAACACAGGTCAAGATGCAGGACAGGAACCCGGAAGTGACTGACAGGCTGCTTCAGCGGGCCGCTGCGCCGCCCCCCTGGGTCCCACAACGATGGACCGATGCCACAGGGACGGGCTCGAAACACTCTATAACCCCTCAAAAGAACAGCAGTCTAGCTCGCTTCCCCCGAGCCCTGCCGCCATAAGCCTCAAGGGGGCTCATTTTGCGGCATCTCCCGGCGGAGGGTGGCACCCGCACGGGACACATATCAAATGAAAGAGGGGGCGCAGGGCTATCAGAAACAGCCGGCGGAGGGAGTCGGGAGACCACCCCACTGGGGGATCCACACCCCGAAAGTGATGAAGGTGGCACAGATAGAGCCAACAGAGCAAACAGGACAAAATAAATAGGCTGCATTATGCAGCACAGTTGAGAAAGTGCCTTATCCCATATACTGATGAAGTAAATACAGGATCTGAGAACAAAATTGCACCAGAAGACACAAACACAAAGCTCCCTTACACTGAATCAGTGCTTGGGTCCCACCAAAGTCAGTATTGTCCACTCCAGTCACAAACACAAAGCTCCCTTACACTGAATCAGTGCTTGGGTCCACCAAAGTCAGTACTGTCACATAAGAACATAAGAGAAGCCATGTTGGATCAGGCCAATGGCCCATCCAGTCCAACACTCTGCGTCACATAAGAACATAAGAGAAGCCCTGTTGGATCAGGCCAGTGGCCCATCCAGTCCAACACTCTGCGTCACATAAGAACATAAGAGAAGCCCTGTTGGATCAGGCCAGTGGCCCATCCAGTCCAACACTCTGCGTCACATAAGAACATAAGAGAAGCCCTGTTGGATCAGGCCAGTGGCCCATCCAGTCCAACACTCTGCGTCACATAAGAACATAAGAGAAGCCCTGTTGGATCAGGCCAGTGGCCCATCCAGTCCAACACTCTGTGTCACATAAGAACATAAGAGAAGCCCTGTTGGATGAGGCCAGTGGCCCATTCAGTCCAACACTCTGTGTCACATAAGAACATAAGGAGGGAGGGAGGGAGGGAGGGAGGGAGGGAAGGAAGGAAGGAAGGAAGGAAGGAAGGAAGGAAGGAAGGAAGGAAGGAAGGAAGAAAGGAAGAAAGGAAGGAAGAAAGGAAGGAAGGAAGGGAGGAGGGAGGGAAGGAAGGAAGGAAGGGAGGAGGGAGGGAAGGAAGGAAGGAAGGAAGGAAGGAAGGAAGGAAGGAAGGAAGGAAGGAAGGAAGGGAGGGAGGGAGGGAGGGAGGAGGGAGGGTGGAAGGAGGGAGGGAGGGAAGGAAGGAAGGGAGGAGGGAGGGAGGGAGGGAAGGAAGGGAGGAGGGAGGGAAGGAAGGAAGGAAGAAGGAAGGAAGGAAGGAAGGAAGGAGGAGGGAAGGAAGAAAGGAGGGAAGGAAGGAGGGAGGGAAGGAAGGGAGGAGGGAGGGAGGGAAGGAGGGAGAGGAAGAAAGGAAGGGGGAGGGAGGAAGGAGGGAGGGAAGGAGGGAGGGAGGGAAGGAAGGAAGAAAGGAAGGAGGGAGGGAAGGAGGGAGGAAGGAAGGGAGGGAGGAGGGAAGGAAGAAAGGAAGGAAGGAGGGAAGGAAGGAAGGCCGCCCCTCCCGCCAGCCCCCCTCCGCTTTCGGCCCCCTCCCTCCCTGCCTGCCCTCCTTACCTGCTTCCAGGGCGGCGGCGGCGAGTCCGGCGGTGAGGCGGCGAGGCCGCTGGAGGGCCTCCAGCGACCAGCGCCGGCTTCTCCGACGCCCTCCCCCGGCCTCCGCCTGCACTGGAGGCCCGCGCGCGGGGCCCTGCGGCGGTCGCGGAGCCGGGGAAGCGTCGGAGAGGCCGGCACTGGTCGCTGGAGGCCCTCCAGTGACCAGCGCCGGCCTCTCCGCCGCTTCTCCGGCCTCCGCCACCGCCGCCGGGCCCCGCGCGCGGGCGGGGAAGGCGGCGAGTGCAGCCGGCTTCTGAGGGGCCCCTTGGCATTGCCAAGGGCCCCCCCAGACCCTCCAGACCTGGGGCGACCCGCCCTCCCCTCCCTCCGCCACTGGTTGTAGCCATACTGCAGGGACCCAATGACAGCCACAAACACAGCACACACCAGGGGACAGGTTATCCTCTGCGGAAGGAAAGAAAGGGCCGGTCAGTTCAGCTACACTTCCCGAAATGTACTCTGTAAATAAAGTGCAATCTCAAGTTTGGCCTTCTTGAAAAATCAAAATCAAGACAGCATCTCGCCTCCCAGACTGAATGCACAGGCTTCTACACCTCCCAAGAAAAATCTTTAAAATATTTCTGGCTGCCTATGAACTCAAGGTAGCTGGGGATTCCCACAGACATCTACCTGCACCCTCCCCTTTCTGTTGAGCCAACGGCCTTGCTGAACTCCATGGGCCAAGCGCAAGAAAGAACTCTACTGGGACTTGATGCTCGGAGTGACCGTCCAACCAGTCCATCTCCCTCTGCAGTCCTGCCCTCTTCGTTACACTGATGCATCTCATCTCACAAAACCTGATGCCCCCCTTCCTTATTTCAGTCAGAAGGGGGCCTAGAACGTTTTGTGAATGGGAAGTCAAAGCCTCAGCCACACTACAGGGCAACTACCCCTTCAGAGCACTCCAGAAGTTGCTCAAGACTTGTGCTGCTGAGGCCGGTTCCTGACCATCAAGGGGAAAGCAGCTGATGCTAGATGAGATCAACTGGACCAGGCACATCTGCATACTAAGAAACCTCCAGAGGCTTCTTCTAAGCAAGCTCTTCCTTCTTGTTTACAGAGCTGGGGTTTGCAAAGCCTAGAAGCGACTTTCTCAGAGGCCTTGACCAAAGCCGTAAGCGGCAAGGCAGGAAACGAGCTGGGGGTAAGAGGGCCGGAAACCAGCAGCAACTGGGCTGTGCCGATGGCTAAAACAAGGAGCTAAAAGAGAATGTCCAAGTATGAAATACTTAGGGGAGGGACGGTGGCTCAGTGGTAGAGCATCTGCTTGGTAAGCAGAAGGTCGCAGGTTCAATCCCCGGCATCTCCAACTAAAAAGGGCCCAGGTAAGTAGGCATGGAAAACCTCAGCCTGAGATCCTGGAGAGCCGCTGCCAGTCTGAGAAGACAAGACTGACTTTGATGGACCGAGGGGGAGTCTGATTCAGTATAAGGCAGCTTCATATGTTCATATATGTTCAAACAGGAAACGTTCAGTTCAAATCTTCAGTGGCTCCTTAACATTGAACCGAGAAACCCTGAAACCTCTTCACCTCCTTTCTATATGACCGGCAGCACAATTGTAAGCAGAGTTTCCCCCGCACCCCCATCTCTCACCGGGGGAAGTCTCCCGGGATGGAGGTCTCCCGGCCGGAGCCCCGGCGGCAGCTTGGAGGGTCCCGCCAGGCCAGCCTCCCCCTTTCCCCCGGCTGATGCCACCCGAACCAGCCCCAGCAGCGCCTCCCCCGGCCCAGGCGGCAGCCCCCAGCCCCAAGGACAAGACCCTCCCCCCGCCACGGGAGAAGCCCGAGGAGGCTGGTGCGCATGCTGCCGCATGCGCGCCTTCTGAGGCGAGGGAACGACGACTCCGAGCGAGAGAGGAGAAAAGCGACGGACGCGACGCGGCGCGCCTTTCCCGCGCTTTGCTTTCAATTGTGTGAGTGACTGAGGGGGGAAAAAGGGGGAGGGGGGAAGGGAAGGGAACGAGGAGCCCTGCGTGTGCGCGCCGCTCCCCACCCCCTTCTTCCGCCGTGCGCGCGCGCTCCCCCTCGCGCTGTCGGGCGCCGCGGGCACCTCCATTCTTTTCCTCCCCCCCTTTCAGCGCAGGCGCAGCAACGTCACGGCCATTGTTTTGGGGGCCCCCTTGCCAACGCGGGGACCCCCAGACCTGGGGCGAGCCGCCCTCCCCGCCCCCCCCCCTACGCGTCTGAACAGTGCAATAATCAATACAAAAGCAGGTTGCTCTTGAGAAGTAAATATCAAGTCAGTCCAAAAGTGTGGCTCAGCCAACAATGTTCTTCTCTGGCCACTTGAGACGTGACCACTTAAAGAGACTTGACCACTGGTACAGCTTTGCTTCTTTAAGTGTTCTAAGTGTTGTTAAGTATTTAAGTCTGGTGTTACCCTGGGGCTTTTCTTGTATTTTACAGCCTAATGAGAACTAGTCAGACAATACTGTCCACTTAGACTCTTAAGATTTTTTCTTAAAACTTTTTGAGAATCCTACTAACTTGTCTCACACTAAATTCTTTTTCTTCTGTAAATATTTGCTAGCAATGCTTGAATATTGCTGATTAGCTTATCTTAACTTCTTAGCCAAATAGGAGATGGGTTAAAAACCATTCTTTCCCTAACTCAGCAACCAGCTTGGCAGTTACAGATACTAAAAACCACATGGCTAGTATATTTCTAGTACTGTTTGCTTCAGCATTCTAATATGGCTGGGCTCTGACCTTTTCTCTTTGACCTTTTCTCCTTCAATAGCCACCCTGATATTTCACAGGTAGGCAATCCTTTTGGCTTGAGTGCCAAAAATGCAACATCTACCAGTGGCAGTAAACAAGAGAGAAGACATATGAGGGCTGTGTTTGGCTAGAGATGGTTGGAACCAGCTGAGCCCAAGCAGTGCTGCTAGCGCACCTAGGCCTCCACAGACTCAGCTTAGGCTGTGTGTATCATGGGGGGGAGGGGAGGTTTGTGTGAGCAGTGCAGAACACTGTGGGCAATAATATTTCTGAAATTATCTGCAAGGCTTGCTTAAAAGAACTTTATGTCTCTTTCTCTTTCTCACACACAGGAGAACAGCAGACTGGCTGAACAAGGTCAAAAGAAAGTTGAAACCAACAACTCTCACTCGGTATGGAAGTACAAGTGTCTTGGCTCTCTCTGATTCAGCATGACAGATTTTCAGCATCCTGGGGAGAGAAACGCAATTCTATGAGATAAAAATGAAAAAAGCTTGCTTTATTGCGAACCAGCAGGGCATTGGAACCCCACTGGAAAAGGGATGGAAATTATAATGGATCTGACACCTGCATGTGATTGGTAAACCAGGCTATCATTATCAGACACTTGTGCTACTATTAACACCTGATTTTTTTTTTAAAGACGAGTTGAGAAGAAAAGAAATTCTCTGAATATTCAGAAAGAAAACTGCATTTGCCAGAAGTGTCTTCGGTTCAGCTGAAGTCCAGATATAGTGTAAAAAAAAATATTCATTGAAAGGGGTAGAGAGCCGTCTTCTCTACAAACAGAAAGTACACTGCTAATCTAAATGGAGCACACATGACTTGTCAGGCTTGCCATGATTGACACAAATTGAACCAGTTAAGCTCTGGGTTTGTTCTCTGTTACATCTCCTTTGATTCTGTGCATTCCACCAACTTCAGTTATTAAAAGGCCTTCCAAAATACAAAATACAACCATTAAGGAAGCTGGCCCAGTGTTAAGCGTAAGCAGAAAACAATTCAGCCTGGCAGTATTTCTAATGAAAATGGTACAGTGCTTTTAAATTCATTGATGTTGACTCAGAATGATCTTTGTGTAGTTACTGATATAATAGAACAGATTTGTCACTGCAGAACTCTCACAGGAACACTACAAAAATAGGTAACATAATATTCATCAACAAGACTCACTGTTCCATAAACTGGGTCTTCTTAGGAGCATGAGTTGTATGAACTATACATAGTATGTTGTGTGAATTATCAATGAAATTTACAACGTTCTGTGCCTTATTGGGGTTTTTAAAAATACCAGTAGTATAAAATCTGTTCTGCATTGTGACTTGAACTTGTAGTAGGTGTCTCAGACTCTATTGAGAGTTGCTGCAGGGCAACAATGAAAGAATTTCCTGCTTCAGTAAAACTAGGAATGTATATTTATGATATGCCCATTTAGTATATATAATGAAGCTATATGGCATCCTTCATAAGGACCTTTGTTTCTTCAGATTAGTAGCTTTATATTTGCTTCAGCACCAGACATACTAAAACTGAAACTTGTTTCAGTGGGTAGTCAGCAGAACAGTTAGATCTGAGTGCAGTAGCACCTTAGAGCAGGGATGTCAAACATGTGGCCCCCGGAGGGCTCCTTTCAGCCCCCCAAGCAATTGGCCCTTGTGTGCTTCCTTCTCCCTCTCTCTTGCTTCCTTCTGCTTCTCAACTTGCTTTGCAAGGCTTGCTCAATCCCACAGGAGCTACAGCGCAAAACCTTGATTTTCTCCATTAGTTGAGGCTCCTCCCCCTCATGGCCCCCAGGGGAGGGAGGGAAAGAGCCAAAGCTTCCTTTGCCCAGTTCTCTGGATCCCATGGGAGAAATACAAAAAAAGCACCTTTAAGACCCAAAAGTGCTAATATTTTAAGCATGTTTTATTTTAACGTTTTTTTTTTTTAAATCTTCGGTTATGTTTGTCTGTGTCCTTTAAAAGGTTTATATCTCTGCTACCTAATCTTAAATAGATATACACATGTCCCAGCCCGACACGGCCTGGTCCGGTCCAACAAGGTCTCATTTATGTCAGATCCAGCTCTCATGACAAATGAATTCAACACCCTTGCCTTAGCAACTAACAAGTTTGAAAGTCAAAACTTCATTTATCAGATTCAAGTTGGAATGGAGATCTCTGAGTCTTTACATCCCCGTCAGAAGGTAAACAAGGGACTCAGGATACAAAGGTACAATGCATATTGTAATCAGTTTGATTAGAGCAGAAAGGAAATGCTAGAAGGCCAAAAATTAGCATCTGTAGTGAGATAATAATCTTATGTTCCTGTTCAGCCCTGGTGGGGGCCATTGTTCTGAACTCTGAATTGAATGAAATAAAATTGGAAAAATACAGAGATGAGCACGGTCCCTGTACAAACTTTATATTTGCTTACATGAAAATTCAGTATGTAAAAGAAATTTGGGACTGGCCCAAATACTAGCCCCTTTGGTATCACCCTAGACTTCTATTTAACTATTTTTAACCAATGTATTTTCATAATTACCTTTCCCCCCATTTTCTGCAAGGGCTCTGTTGTTCTAACATGTGCTTATATGGAAAGTATTCTTTGTCATCCCTATGAGCTGTGCAGTGAATGCTACAGCTTCAGTCAGTCTTTAGGTCAGAGACCTTTCAGTACAGTTTTTCTACCGCCTTTTAAGGATTCCACTGTATTTTTCTAAGGTTCCAAATGTGGCTTCAATTTACTTTTTTCAGACTTTCTTTTTTGGCACGGAGAACAGCATTTGGGCTTCTGGTAACCTCTTTAATTTTCCTCTGGGCAGCAATGCAACTTCTGCAGACTGCCCTTCAATTTTCGTTTTTGGTTTTCTACTGAGGAGAGTCAAAACTTCCTCATAAATCCCTTGAAGGAATGTATTTAAAACAAGATTATTTCTGATGGCAATTCTGTGTTTTAAAGTATTTTGTAACTATAGACAAACTAGGTAATAAAAAGTTTATCCAGGCTTCCCTTTTCCTCTGAGTGCCCCTTTCCTGTTCCTAGTACTCATCAGCCACTCCCTTTCATACCATTCTTGTTTGGCACAGGACTCTTCAAACTCCCCGATATAACTCTGGGTCCTTTGCCATCATAACAAAGTTATTTCAAAACCCATAAAACCAGCCAAAACTATTACTGAAATAAAAGCTTATAAAAACTAATTTTTCCTTATTAAGTATTTTATGCTATTGCACCTCTCTTGTGTTGTGAATCATGTTTTATTCACAACATATTCTGACATCAGGAGCAATACTCTAAGCTTGTGAGCAAAAAGTCTACTTTGTGAGCAACTGGAATTAGAGTTGTGAGCTAATGCATAGTTTGTTCTGAGGCCATCCTGCCTGAGGTTAGACAAAAATGTGTGAGCTGGAAGCTAAAAAACTGTGAGCTAGCTCACACCAACTCAGCTTAGAAGAAACACTGTTCAGGGGTTGTAGAAACATCACATCATCTGATTGTCGTCTTTAAGCTATGACTGATTCCACATTAGCCTTTGTCCCAGTCTCACAGATCAGGGAGCAAGCAGGGAACATTCAGCCCCACTCCAGAGATGCCAGTGAAGGATCCTGGAAAAAGAGTTGCCGCAAGGAGCACTGCACAGAAGGGAGGCAAGTGCTAAATGCGCAAGGTTGTTTAAAACTGTTGATAAAAGTAATAGTTTTAAATGGTATTTTCTTTTATAATATAATTGTATTGCCTCCTACTTCCTTCTTAAAAAAATAGATTTTATTTTATTGAATCTAATCCAATACAAAGGGAGCATAGGGTTAGGGAAAGTAAATAATAAAAATATAAATGTAAAATACAAGAATACAATTTAGATCGTTGGATGCATATTAGAAACAATTTACAAAAACAATACATAATATGCTAGGTATTAAGAATTAAGAAATAGACTACAATTCATTCTAGTAGGCAAAAAGGAAATATTCCCAAAGAATTCCAAAACCGGGTCCCACAGCAAATCATAATCTATAGCCAAATCAGTATCATTTTCAAAGAAAGGGTTAAAGAGGAGGGCAATGGCAAGAAAGGTTTGCTTTCTAAAATATATAATTACTTAATTGACTCTCTTCATTCAAATCCACCCTCTTATATTAAATGTTGGAATTTAATGCTACCTCAAAGGCTAGAAGAAAGCAATTGGAAAATGATCTGGAACTCCCCCTCCATTAAGGCTAAAAACATTGGTATTCAACTCTAATTTTTTAAAATGTATTCACTTTGATATTTAACCCTGTCATGATGAGTAAAATCTCTAGGGTCTCAAGTCCAGATTGTAGGAATTGTAAAACTAAAGGCTCTCCGTATCATATGTGCTGGGAATGTCCAGCGGTGTCAAATTTTTGGAATAAAGCGGTAGAGCAAATAAAACTTATATTTGATTTAACCATTCCAGCAGATTTAAAACTTCTTTTATTTGATATCCGATGTGATAAATTGGAGAGTAAAGATCAGAAATCTTTAATCTCGACAATGTTGGCAATATTATCTGGATTCCTATGAACAAATGCGTAATAAAGGTTTCAGTAATCAGTAATCAGATAAAAGTAATATGTATTCTACCATAGATCCAGAGTAGTTAGCTGTATTAATGTGTTGCTGCTACTGGACTCTACTATTTTGTATCCTACCAGTTACATTTGAGAAAAAAACCTACAGGAAACTCATTTATACACTGAACCAAGAATGATTAGTTCTCCGCTAATCCCAAGAGATTGCTTCTACCTACTAGTCATTTCTAATAAACATTTTAATATTAAACTCTTTGAAGATTAAAAGAGAAAGATCAAAATGTGATGGCACTAATTAATGAAACAACATTTGATGTAATAAAATAACCCCTTGAATTTTGTCCTCCTTCACAGTGACTTCAAAGTTAAAGTGACAAAGTTGTCCAAGCAATTTTTTCTAGCCTCTTACTTGAAACTGGAACCTACTGAACCCATAATTTTTTTAAAAAACTGTAATGATCATACTCCTCTCTTTTAACATTCACTCTTCCTCCAAATATCTATAGATGATGATTAGCGGAGTACATTGAATAAAGATAAAATCACAATAAAATCATAATAAAACTAATTACAACATTCATCAAAGTGCAGTAAGATGATTCAGCAAGATGGCATGACAGCAAGGTGGTATAGCACCAAGTAGTACCACAATACAGCACCACAGTACAGTAGTGCAGTAGAGCAGTAAAGCAGTAGGGGGGAGGCCAACCGATCGATAAATAGATGCCCGCTGCCTCATCCAAAGACCTGGTGGAACAGCTCCATTTTGTAGGCCCTACAAAAGGCCAATAGGCCAGGTAGGGCCTGGATCTCCATAGGGAGCTGATTCCACCCGGTCGGGGCCAGGACTGAGAAAGTCCTGGCCCTGGTGGAGGCAAGACGGGGATCTCTTGGGCCAGGGACTTTCAGAAGATCTTGGGAGGCCAAATGAAGCGATCTCCGGGGGATATATGGGAGGAGATGTTTCAGTAGGTATGTTGGTTCCAGGCCGCGCAAGGCCTTGAAAGTAAAAACTAACACCTTGAAACAGATCCAGTACTCTATAGACAGCCAGTGCAGGTCGTGGAGCGCCGGCTGTATGGTCACCAGTACAGGTGATGCAGTCAGCAGGCGAGCTTCCACATTCTGCACCCACTGCAGTTTCCGGGTCAGTTTCAGGGGTAGGCCAGCGTAGAGTGAGTTACAGTAGTCCAGCCTGGAAGTTACCATTGCATGGGTCACTGTAGCCAGGTCTTGGAGAGATAGGTATGGTGCTAGCTGCCTGATCTGCCATAGATGGAAAAAGACTGATCCAGCAGCCACTGTGATCTGGGCCTCCATGGAGAGGGAGGCTTCCAGAATCACCCCCAGATTCTTTACCTGTTTGGCTGGCACCAGAATGGTGCCACCCAAGGCTGGGAGCTGGATGCATGAACCCCCTCCCTCAACTCAGGTACAGGACCTCTGTCTTAGTTGGATTTAACTTCAGTTGACTCTGCTGTAACCATCTAGCCATGGCTCCTAATGCCTCGGATAGCTGTTCAGGGGTGGAAGATGGTTTGCTGTCCATCAACAGAGAGCTGGGTGTCATCAGCATACTGGTGACAACCCAGTCCAAAACCTCGGGTAATCTGGGCAAGGGGGCACATATAGATGTTAAATAATATGGGCAAGAGGGTAGCTCTCTGCGGCACAGATTAACATACCAAGGCTGTGGATACATAGGGTGCTGTCACACGTCACATTAAAAGTGGGTGTGTAGTGCTCAAATTTGAACCACTGAATATTGATTCGATGCAGGGTCATTCAGATGAGCATCCAAGAATGCTACTCATTCTGTTGTTGAGTGTTCAGACATCCAATACTATCAAGCTCTTTTCTTGGAGCATGCGTGATCAGATGGTGATTTCTGGGGGGGGGGGGGTGTCCACTGAACATGCGCCCAACTGTTTGGAGGTGGAAAATCAAACATTGCTTCAGAGGCGGGGGGGGGGAGGGGGAAAATTTCTGGAATTAACGTTGCCAATTCAAACCAAGGAACTGCCAGGAATTACTTTCCTAGAAATTGGCAGTGACAATGATATCTGGAAATTCTCCACATTGAAAAAAAAGATTTTTTTCCTATTCTGAATAGTGGGATAATGTTTCCCGCCCCCGATCCTGTGTTGATTGGAGAAGCAGAAGCGTCACCTCAGATTCCCAGATGATCTGGCAATGCGCATGTCTGCTGGGGCTTTTTAAAAAAAAAAAAAAAAAGGTGGGAGGGGCAGTAAACATTCCAAGGGGCAGTATCGCGCGTGAGCTGTCCAAACAGGAAAAAGCCGATCTTGTGCTGCTTTTTTGAAAAAGGGCCGGACTTTCTGTGCTGTCAAATTAATGCGGCACTGATCCGCAGCAAGTCGGAATGACCCTGCCAGATGTGGATGTGTGGATGAACATATTTAATCCGTCAGCGAGACGGAGCTGAGTCGCCACTAATGGTACGCGTGGCCGCACCCATAGAGTCAGAAAGGCAATGCAGACAGGTAAATGCAAACAGAAAGAGAAGAGAACAGAAGAGGTAATTTGCAGCTGCTAGACAGCTGTTCAGCATCTGTAGCCTTTGATTCCATTGGCCATGCTGGCTGGGGCTGATGGGAATTGTAGGCAAAAAACATCTGGAGAGCTACTGTTGGCCACCCCTGGTATAAGGCTTAGCACAGTGTTTGCGGAAAAACATGAACCAAGCCCCCTCTTCCACATGTACCAAAGACCTATCCCTCTAGCCAATCTTTGGTTGAAATAGCCATGCAGTGCCTGAAAACAGTTGTAGGCAGAAAACATCTGGAGAGCTACCATTGGCCACCCCTGCCATATACTTATGGGTGAGATTCTTCTAACAGCCCACGAGTATCTGTTTGGAACACATAAGGGAAGTCAAAGCAGGCACATGATGGACAGAGCCATGTCCATCTATTTCCAGTGATCATTTTAATTTTTTTCTCAAGAGTGGTGGGTTGCCAGTCCTACAATCTAAAGCATAGTTACACCCTTCTAAGCCCACTTGAATGCATTTAGAAAGGTTTAACTCTGCTCAGGACTGCAGTAAACAGTTTGTATTACTAGGCTCTAGACTAGAGCTTTAGACTAGAGCCAGTTTGGTGTAGTGGTTAAGCGCACGGACTCTTATCTGGGAGAACCGGATTTGATTCCCCACTCCTCCACTTGCAGCTGCTGGAATGGCCTTGGGTCAACCATAGCTCTTGTAGGGCAGCTGCTGTAAGAGCTCTCTCAGCCCTACCTACCTCACAGGGTGTCTGTTGTGTGTGGGGGGGAGGTAAAAGGAGATTGTGACCACTCTGAGATTCAGAGTATAGGGCGGGATATAAATCCAATATCATCTCTTCTTCTTCTCTAAGGACAATTCAGTTTCATGCATTTTCCTTCAGAAACAAGGATGGGGGTGGGAGTTACAACTCCTATGAAATTTAAGATTATTTCCCCCCTTCCCCTGATTTTGTTTGTGTGGGTTTATTGTTGTACATTATGGAAGAGTTTCTGTGATAAACACTAATTGCAATAACAGGATGTAAATCTCTGCTTAAATGCTTCCTGAAACAAAAACAAAACCACAGATGCAGCAAAAATCTCATTTTCTAACAAACAGAGCTTGTTAGAAGTTTGTTCTTACCCAGTCGAGGGGTTCATGATGCAGCCTCCTTTGTCAGTAGATGCCTTGCAGTTGCAACCCCTTTCCAGTGTATCATGGTTCATTCCAAAATTGTGGCCCAGCTCATGAGCCAGAGTTACTGCTGCTCCCAAAGGGGTGTCTGAATGATCCTCAAAGATAAACACAATCAGAGAGAAGGTAAAGCTCACTGTACAAATGACAAACTATTATAGCCTTATACATTACAAGCAGAAACCCATGAGAAACTCACCGCAATATTCCCTTACTAATTCTATGTCCCAGAAAAGGACTGAAAGTGCAGTGAATGCTTGTCAGGTATTATACAGCTGCCACTTTTGTTTCCCTCCTTGGCTTGTAACTGTATCTGTATACACTCACCTTTGTCTCTGGCCTTAGGCACTGGGTCTTTGCCTCCTTGCCTTGCAGTCTGGTAGCTGCCTATTTTCATTTTTACATGTAAATGTCTGTGAGGTGCATGCTGATATCACTGTGTACTTTTTTTTTAATATAATAGAGGAGGTCATTGTCTTCCTCTGGTGCCCCATGAATTTGGTTCCCTTGATTTTATGTGCTCTGAACTTTGGAATTCTGAAGATGCTGGTATTTCGAAAGTAAGCTGCTCTGCCTACATACCTCCCACCCATCCTCAGTGCCTGTCACTGGCACTCTGTCTGCTTGCTCTCCCTGACACTTTGCCCTCCTCGCTGCATTTACCAGCCATCACCTTCCTAAAGCACCTCCCCGTCATGCTGCTCCAATTGGAGCAGCATGTACAGATAACACTTCTCTGTTATAAGGGATTTATGTTCCTCTTCCATTTCTCCCCTCAAGTAAAGACCTTAAGGATCACCAACTACAATAAAAACCTACCCTACCACTTCTGAGATTCTGCTTCAGTTGTTTCTGTTTTCTGAGGTTAAATGAGCGGCAACCCAAGAAAAACAGAGTTGCACTTACCTGTAACTGTTGTTCATCAGCATTTTCTGTGCAGACACACATTGGGATTGTGCCTGCACAGGTCAGCCATGGATAAAAAATTTTCCAGCTAAAAGCTATCTGAGGGGTTACTCTTCTCCATCCAGAGCCGATGTGAACAGCTTTTCCCACCCAAACCATCACATGCTCCAGAGGCAAGTGTTCCCTTTCCTGCTCTGGAGTGGGGAAGAAAGGGAGCCTTGAAATGGCTGCTAGGCGTTTAAAGGAAGAGCTGATGGGTACTTCACTCCTCAGCTGTTAGGTTTAAATGGCCAGGGGTTTCAGTATAGCTGAAAGCACCCAAATAAAAGGTGAATAAAATTGGCTTTTTTCGGGCTCAGCTATATCAGTAGCTGAATATAGACCTCTGATCTATATTTAGCTTTCATAATACCAGAAAAATATTGCTTTGGAAATACTGATAAGATATTTTTCAGCTATTTGTTCAGCGTAGTTTCTGTTGAATGCACACCCCTAATATATTTAACCACTTTTCAAAGTTAATTGTTACTGTCTTTTTAACTGTTTCACTGCCTCTACTTGGGTAGAAAAGCAGGACAGAAATGTTTTAAATAAAAATGTCATCAAGCAAGGATGGACCAACCTATCAGACAGTATGATAGTTATATATAAGCATGTATTATATAAATAAGGCTGAAAAGTATATGATCACCTTGGTAGTGTGACAGTTCAGTGGTATGAGTAACACAGCAAATCACTGGGTGAGACCTACTTTGTATTGCGTTGTATGTGTATTTTAACTTGGTTTTGTTTTAATGATGTTTTTGTTGATTTTAATAGTTTTTAAAATGTGTTTTTATTCTGTATATTTTAAACCTGTGAACTGATGACAGAAAGATGGGGTGCAAATAAATAATGAATAATTCTGCACCAACTTAAAGAAATTCTAGTAATTTTATGTAGGGTTGTGCTAAAATTTAACTCATGAAAAATACTATAAAAATGCAGCTTGGAAGATAACAAAAAAGTATCTTCCTGAAAGAAATACCTATACTTTCCCCATAGCTGTTTACAGCCACTTTGTTTCCCCTGTCTTCTGCTATGCAAGTGCCCTGGAGTCCGCCACTCTTAACCATTACACTACACAGGTAGTAGGGTTGCTATAAAGCATGATAGTTAAGAAAAGAAGATATTTCTAATAGGATTAAGACAAGTTAGTTTTATTGTGCATGTTGTGCACTATACAATTCTTAAACTAAAGTTTGGTCTTATTCATTTTATTTTTTACATTTCAGGTCCTCAGCAGTTCTTCAGTGTCCTCAGTGGCTCTACTGAAACCTAAGGTTAACAGTTTGAGGGGTAGCTGGACTTAATTACCAAATGGGAATTTAACTAAATGTGGATCCAGTCTGATCCTGCTGGCTGTGTATTTTGTGGGAATTAAGAGAGGCAGGGAGACAGGTGGCACTTCAGTGAGGGAAATGTCACAGCTGGATAGAAGGACAGTTCTCTCTTGTTGTCAAGACAACTGGAAGATCTTCTCATGTTGTGCTGCAATATATCCTTGCACGGTTGTGACAACTGTTGTGACATCTTCCTCATCTGCACTGTGAGGGCATTGTCCCCTGCAGCACAGCATAAGGGCACCCAGTTGTCTTGGAAACATGAGAAGGCATCTCCTTTCTTCTCCACAGCGCAATAAGCAATTTTTTGCCTCTGTTTGCTGCCAAGTCCTCATCAGTATAAATTAGTAGTATTGACATTTGACTTAACAATAACTCCAAGGTTAATCCTTCCTCTGCCTATGTCTGCAAGCCTACTTTACAGATTAACCACATAGGTCCCCATTTTTGTAGGGAGTTCTCTTTCAGACATACCCAAATTTAATCTGTTGAAACAAAAGCACATCATTTTGAAAAATTTTCAGAGCTTGGAACACTGAATGCAAAATCTGTAATGTCTAAAGTGATTCACCTCTATTGTTCCTAGCTCTGAATTACAAACATATGTAAACAACAGTAGCTATAATTAATCCTGACTGCAAAGATGCAGTTAAGGAAAAGAAAGGCTAAGAAGGAAACTATGATGTAATGATCATCAAATTTGAAAGCAGTGAACACATAAAAAGACAGAATTTGCAATGCCTGATTCATAACAATGCTGTCTGAAAGCAAGTGATTTTAAGGCTCTCTCTGAATGCTGAATATTTTAAAGAGGCATCTGAGCCACTTAACCACATTTCATGCTTTCAGTCGCTTTTATTATTTTCATTCAATGTAGTCCCCAAATAAATAAAATCATGAATACTTGCACAGCTGGACTAGAGCAATGGGTGATTTGGCTTTAAAAGGACAACACTCTTCATGTGTTGTTAGAATATCTGGATCACTCTGAACACTGTCTTATTGGGTATCCAGAGTGATTTTTTAAAGGCTAGGAAAGCAATATCACACTGAACAAACTGACTGAACAAACAAACATTTTTAATTGCTGATTAGAAAACTGTATGGTGGAAAAACAATGAACAGATTTCTGAGTTTATAATTTATTCTTCCTTTGGTTTATAAACAATTTTCCATTAGACAGATGTTTTAACAAGATGGTTCACAATCACCAAACAGGATACCATCTACTACCTCAAAGATTCGAGACTACTGAACACAACATTAGAATAGTTTCATGATGATACATGACATTTCTTGAACTTGTCATTCAAGGCAGCCTCCAACAAAAAAACTGCATAGTGTCATGGGTGGATTGAACATTTTCTTGACTATGCAAGATCCTGGTGGGTGGCTGTTCTGCAGGGCCACCTGCTCCACAGGCCCACCCAACAATATGGGAAACTTGCAAGGTGGAACCAACAGGAATAACTGGATTTAAACCAATTTACAATTGGATTTAAACGTTTTATACTGTTAGTGCTCTCTACTACTCTGAATTGTGGGAGGCTTAATAACAACACTATAGGGTTTAGTTTCCTTTTGAATGGGAAAGTAATAGAGTTACATGGTACCTTTTGCAAAGGTCCCCTCCGCCCCAAAAACAAACAAACAAACAGAGCATGGAGGAGCAATGAAGCACAGAGAAAGGCAGTGGCAATGTGTAAAGCAATACAAGTTTTGCCAAAAACAAACTGTTTTCTTGTACAGCCCCCCTGAGGGTGCTTCTTTCAGCCAGCTGAAAATATTAGTGTCAAAACAGACAAGATAATAGATGATTCATAATAATATTTTCCCAACATTTTAAAAGGGCAACTGCAGCCATTCAGGATCTTGATTTACATGTGGTCTGTCATGTAGGAAATACTCTGCCACCAAGACATGGGTTTGCTAATCAAAATCATTCCCACCATTTTAAGTGTCATGGGTCAGCAGGGCACAGAACCCTGAAGGGGCAGAAGACTCTTCAGATGAGGAATAAGCATGTGAAGAAGGTCCCAGCCTGTAGCCACTTCTGGACAGCCTGCTAGAGGAAGCTACTTCTACAATTTACAGCCTGATAGCAGTATCCCAGCTGTACAGCTCCCATGGCTCAGTATCAGGAAGCATCCCACCATCCACCTCACTTGTCCCACCTCCAGAACCGTTGGTGCACAGACGAAGAAGGGTTCGACATGAGATGTTGGAAAGGTGGAAGAGTGTGTGATTGGCAGCCCAGCAACACCTGGATTCAGACAGTGAGGATGGGGGTGTATATGTACCAGCATGATGCAAACCAACTGGAAGACATGCCTGGAGAAAGGAGATTGGCTATGGATGTGTCATTTTACTCCCAGCTTTGCTGCCCCTGCCTTGTGACTCTGAACCTTTGGACCATGTATTGATTCTGATTTCTGAATTTGCCCACAAACTTGTTGCTGCTGCCCAATTACCCACACTGTGTTCCACCTGGAAGCTAGATCCAACCACATTGTGCCAGTTGTGCCCACATCTTGTCTTGCCTGCGCTCCAGCTCGGCTGCCCTGCCCTATGCCTGGCGTGTTCCAGGACATTAAGGGGGAAAGGATAGCAAATGACAGGGTGCTTGTCTTTTCCTCATCATATCTATATATCTAATAGCCAACTCTACCTTTCTTTGCAGATACTTAGATCCATGAATCATACCAAATGTAAATAAGGAGGTTTTCCTACAAACTTATTTATTTAGTTTGATTTTTATCCCACCTTTCCCACAAGCAGGCTCATGGGGAGGATTACAAGTCATAAAGGTAGCAATATATTGCAGAGAAAGCATTTGACAATTTAAACTGGGACTTTATGTTTGCAGTAATGGAAAAAATGGAGCTGGGAGAAAGCTTTATAAGAATGATAAAAGCAATATATTCTGAATAAAGTGCAAGGTTATGTATAAATGCAGATCTTACAGAAGGTATGAAGATTAGTAAAGGTACTAGACAAGGTTGTCCACTTTCACCATTGTTGTTTATAATGACTCTTGAAATATTATTGATGCAGATCCAAGAAGAAAAAGATATAGAAGGATTAAGAATAAAAAGATTTACTTACAAATACAGAGCTTTTGCGGATGATATAATGTTTATAAATGAAAACCCCATACAAGTTACTTCTTTGCTGTTAGCTAAAATACAAGAATATGGGGAGTTGGCGGGACTTTGTATTAATAGAGAAAAATCTGTGTAAAAATATGCAAATAAACAAGCAACAAGAACTTCAGAGACTAACGGGTTGTGAAGTCACCTCCAAGGTAAAATATTTGGGGGTGGAGATAACAATGAAGAATATTGATCTGTTTAAAAATAATTATGAGAAGTTATGGCATAAAATGGATGAAGACATGCTAAAATGGAACAAGCTTAATTTGTCATTGTTGGGTAGAATAGCTGCAATTAAAATGAATATTCTACCAAGAATAATGTATTTGTTTCAAACTATTCCTATTGTGAAGGATAGTAAACAATTTGATAAATAGAGAAGAAAAATTTCAGAATTTGTGTGGGCTGGGAAGAAACCAAGAATTAAAATGAAAATTTTGACAGATGCAAAAGAGAGAGGTGGATTTCAATTACCAAATTTAAAATTATATCAGGAAGCAGTTTGTTTGGTGTGGATAAAAGAATGGATAACACTGTTAAACAAAAAGCTCTTAGTGCTGGAAGGTCACAGAAATAAATTTGGCTGGCACGCGTATTTGTATTACGGGAAAAAGAAGATGGACTTTTTTTCTCTCACCATTATATAAGAAATAATTTGCTAAATACGTTGATGAAATATAAGAAGTATGGAGATGAGAGAAGACCGTTATGGATAGCACCAGCTGAAGTAATAAAAATAACAGTCGAGATAAGTGAAGAAAAGTGGTTGCCATATAGTCAATTACTAAAAATACAAAGTGGCAAAATAGAACTGAAAACTGCTGAAGAGTTGAATAATAAATATGATTGGTTTCAAATGCAACAAATAAAGAGCTTGGTGGAGAATGATATTAAAATTGAAGGAATAAGGAAAGAGCAAACAGAAATGGAAAAGTTTTGCTTGGAGACAATGATAAATTAATTTCAAAAGTATATAAATTACTTTTACAATGGTCTACAGAAGATGAAGTAGTGAAATCTCAAATGATTAAATGGGCAATTAATGTAAATAAAGAAATACAGATGGAAACTTGGGAATATTTGTGGAAGAACTCTATGAAACTTTCAACATGTCAAAGTATTAAAGAAAACTGTTTTAAGGTGATGTATAGATGGTATATGACTCCTAAAAAATTGGCAAAGATGAATAACAAAATGCCAGACAGATGTTGGAAATGTAAAAAACATGAAGGTTCTTTCTACCATATGTGGTGGACTTGTGAAAGAGCTAAAATGTTTTGGCAGATGATTCAGCAAGAGATTTCTAAGATCTTGGGATATGAATTCAATAAAGTTGCAGAGACTTTTCTGTTGGGATTACAAATGGAGACATTTCCAAAAGAAGATAGAACTTTAATCTGGTACTTGCTCTCAGCTGCTAGGACATTGTATGCGCAGTTGTGGAAGCAAGAAATACCAGAGAAATGGGATTGGATTGTTAAAGTTATGACATGGAGTGAAATGGATAAGTTAACAAGAACTTTAAGAGACTATAATTTAGAAGTATTCAAGATGGAGTGGAAGAAGTTCAGAATATACGTAGAAAAAGAATGGAAAATAAAGGGATATTGGACAATTTTTGATAATGATTAACTAAAAGTGGGAGGAGGATATGAACTGGTGTTCTTATTAATTAGGGGCATCTTTTATAATGATGGTTTGAATAGAGTACACCAGCAGGTTAAGTAATAGGGGGAGGGGGAGGTAGAAAGTAATATATGGGATAGAGAAAAAGTAATTATTAATGTTATAAGAAATGGAATATATTGCCATATGTTACTAATGAAATTGTTTTAATCAGAATAAAGATAGCAATATAAATGTGGGTAATTAAAGCCATATTTCAGTTAAAATACAAAGCAAATACAGTCAGGATGGACTCGACTCAACAGCAATGCTCAGTTTCGGCTGGTTGGCCAGCATTGTCAGCGGGCAGGCTGAGATGGATTTGGATGTCCGTCATCTCATCTGAAGGCCAGTGGAACAACTCCAACTTGAACATCCTGCAAAATTGTAACAGATCCCACAGGGCCCTAATCTCAAGATGGAGCTTGTTCCACCAAGTTGGGGCAAGGATAGAAAAAGACCTGGCCCTAGCTGAGGCTAACTGGACATCCTTGGGGCCAGGGAAACCAGAAGATGTTGACCAACTGAGCACAACACCCTGTGAGGGACATATGGGAAGAGGCAGTCCCAAAGGCATGCACATACAGCCTTGAAGGTTAATTCCAAAACCTTGAACTGGATCCGGTACTCTATTGGCAGCCAGTACAGTTGGCTGAATGTGAGCCCGTACACGTGTTGCTGTCAGCACATGTGCCACCGCATTCTGCACTTGCTGCAGTTTCCAGGTTCGGTTCAAGAACCACCCCGCATAAAGCAAGTTACAATAATCCAGTCTGGAAGTAACCATTGTGTGGATCACTGTAGGTCTTGGAAAGTGAGATATGGGATCAATTGCTTGACTAGCTGCAGATGGTAAAAGGCTGATTGAGCAATGGTGGCAACCTGGGCCTCCATTGATACGGAAGCATTCAGGGGTGCCCCCAAGTTCGCAAGGGACCCCACACCGTAGAAGTTGCTGTTTAACACTCACTGAGATGATCAAATTGCAAATCTCTTGGAATCTTGTCTATTCTTAATCTCAAATCTTCATTTCCCTTGTTTTCTGTTTTGTAACCTCAAAACAGCTTTCTCTAGTGCCACCAACACACACACATTTCAGAACCATGAGAACCATGAATTCATTTCCCTGGCTGGGAGTCATGTCCTGGCCCAGACTTAATGGACTTCTAGAGAAACATCTTCAAGGTATTAGTGCTTATTGAAAAACATATTTAGCCATTAGCTAAATAAAAGACTACAGGGAAAAGCCATCACCTTATTTGATATTACACTATAGTACTGTAACAATAACTTTGTGTTTGCTTGTTTTAACAGTTGGGCAGTTCCGCAGGGCCTGCGAGACAGCCCTCTTCTGGCTGGCCTATAACTAACTGACATTGGAAACTTTATGGAAGGTTGTAGTGTATCATTTTGGCAGATCGCTTGTTCTATATGTTTTATTATTCTACTATTTTAAATTGTCTAAATTGATGTATTTTTAAAGCCATTGTTGTAAATTGATGTATTTTAAAGCCAAATTTCATGTTAGATTTTATATGTTGTGAGCCGCCCTGAGCCGCTTCGGAGGAAAGGGCGGGATATAAATTGAAATAAACTGAAACTGAAACAGTGCAAAACTGCTGCAATATTGACACCACAAAATGTTTTGCAATACTGCACTTGCATGGTTGTCAGTGAGCTTTGTTGGCTAGTTTGTTCAGCACATCTTACAACTAGACTGCTGTTCTCATAGGAATCTATACAACTAAACTGGCTTAATTAAGTTTGTGAATTTCAACAAAATGCTGTCTCATCCTTTTGGCCTAACTGTATTAAACTTCCAAATTGAATATAACACCTGTGAAATTAGAGTAGTACCTGATATACACTGTATACAGAGAGTTTTATCAGGCATTTTATTCACTTAGCACAAACCCTTTACGCCAATATGAGAGCAGAGAACTATTTTTTGGATCTCTTCTTCCTAATTCATGAGTCAAATTCGGGTTTACTTGAACAGGTGAGAGTGCTAAGAATTTTATTTTTTGGGGGGTGTAGTTTTGTATTGTGTGTTTGTGCATGTGTGCACCGGGATGTCATGACTACTTCTAGTGACTGACCCGTCCTGGGGGCCTGGAGGATATTCAGAGAGGTGGCTGAATAAACACTGCCCCTGTCCTCCCAACCTGTTATTCCAAGGAGGTCTCCCATTCAAGTACTTGCCAGGGTAAACCCTGCTTAGCTTCTGAGATCTGACAAGATTGGGTTTGCCTGGGCTATCCAGGTCAGGGAGAGTGCTACAAACTTTGATAAGAGATCTTTGCTCACAGAGTTACCCTTTACACGATCACAAATCAGGGTTTTATTTATGTATTTAGGAGATTCTTATGATTCCACTCCAGAGTCCTTCTTGTTCTAATTCTTTTTTTCCTGTTTTCCCTTTTCTCTCAAAGTATTATCAAGTGAAGCTTACATTAATTATGGCTACAATCTGTCACACAGATTTAATTTTAAGCACATAAACCTGGGCCTGATTATGGTCTGTACCTTATAGACTGTCTTTATACTTCCTACATAGATTCATTTTTCCAACTGAATGGGCAATACATGATACTTTTCTGATAAATTCCAAACGTTACCAATAGATTTCTAAACTGGGTTTTCCCCTTTCTGGTCCTTCCTGTAGCATGTACCTGATACCCGATATTCAAATTAAAAGGTCTACAAGCTGAATTCTGTAACGTAATCCCCAAGTATAAAGGGTTGAATGATTGCAGACTTTACTAGAGCGCACAATTGCAACACTTTCCATCCCTCAGAAAATTCATCAGAATTCTGAAGGGACACATAATAGCTATGATGAAAATCCTATCAATCAATGACCAGTATCTTTTGCAGGCTTGCTGAGCTTTAAATTACATTTACAAAGTTGCCAGTGTATTTTTTTTTTTTTTAAATATTTGTCACAGGGCACTGTTAGGGTAAGTATTTATGTCAGCATTGTTAAATTTTACTCAGAATCCAAAGGAGCAAACAATTGTACAATACAATGTATGATTATGCTGCTTTCGTTACTGGTGGCAACTTCTAATACCAGCTATAATAGTGTACATATTAATCCTTAGTATGAAAGGCAACAAAAACAGGAACATTAATATCTTCTATAAACATATGCAGCAAATAAAAATATTTTGTAACAGAGTACCATATATTGTGCTTTTTCACCTGGCATTATAATAAAAAATCCATTAGTGGTAATTTGAAAAGTAATCAGTTAGGACAAGGGGACTTATAATTATATCTGTCTGGTTCACAGTAAATGTAGTACATCCAACCAAAAATGTTTGAGATGACTTCTATACCAAGCACTGAGATATAAACAAAAATGGCAGATTGCAGCTTTTATACTCTACAGGGAAGGAGCATGAAAATATTAAAAGATGTCCTTTTTAGTTTTAAAACTACACAGTAGCTTTTCTTTTTTAAACCCCCTGCCCCCGGCAAGTTGTAACATTTCCTTCAATTAGAGTTCTCATAGTAATCCAAACAAAACAAATATCTAGTGGTAGATTTCAAGAATCTGGTTGTTTAGGATTGGACAGAGGACTCTCAGAACAGCTGAGTCTAATCCAAAATGAGTCAATATCTTTTTTTCTATTGCTTTAATAATTTATTAATAACAAAACAACACATCAACGTAACAGGAAAAAATTCTATAGCAAAGCCAGAGGTCTCTAATGTTTCTTGTTATAATGACCACATCACCTAGAAGGGCCTAGAATCCACTCTAAATTGGAATTATTTCACTTCCCTCCTGATATACCATCCTAATTTATTTGGAACAATGGAAAGAACTTGATCTGCATTCACAAAATCTCAGGATACAGAAATGTCCTTTACAGTGTATTCTAAGCATTCCAGGTATTCAGACCATGAAACCAGCCTTATCTGCTGTACATTATCTCTGATAAATTTAATAGGTCTTAGGTAGAACATGAGCTTTGTAGAAACTATACAGGGCACCATCCAAGGTCTCTGTGGATTCTAAGGTCTACAAAACATATATGAGAAGCTCTCAGTAAATCATGCAATTTGCTAGAGTGGGTGGAGGTAGTCAGAAGGCTATATGTTGTGGAATATTCTTCATGGTGTTATCAAAGGCACCTGAAGTCTAAAAGAAACCCACACGGGTCATGCCCTTCACATTTGGGACAGGAAAAGAAGATTAATTATGGATCAGATTGGAAAATGGCTCACAGTCACTGTCTTCAGAATCTCAAAAAAGCAAATCACATGCAGAGGTTTTTGAATAGCCAAATTCTTCAAATTTCACCCATTAATTTGTTAAAAGCTTTTTTGATTAACCAACTAAATGCCTTTCTTTGGTGGACAGTCTAATTTAAAGCTTTTTCACAAAATTTGCAGCATCCATTGATTGCAGGTAAATCCTATTGCAATAAGTAGTCACAATCATATGTTTGAGCCCCAAGGATTTCCATGCAGACATAATTTGCTTTGGATTATGCAGATAAAAGATAGTACTGGAGAACACAGAGGTAGCTGTGTTGGTCTGCAGTAGAACAGCTAGATTCAAGTCCAGTAGCACCTTAGAGACCAACCAGATGTTGGGGATCTGAGCTATTGAGAGCTTAGCTTATACCCAGAAAATCTTGTTGTCTCTAATGTGATGCTGGACTTGAATCTAGCCACTGGAGAATGTATGCAGGATGGGTACATACACTGTCCATTTATCTATGGATTCTTACTGGTACTTTCATTCTTGATACTTTGCAGAAGGAAACTAAGGGTACTGTGAAAAAAATCAGGAATATTCATTCTGAAAGGCTCAGAAAACTGAGGACAACTAAAAGGAATACTAACACGATGTGTAACTTAGAACAATTCGAGAAACAGAGGAAAAATGCTTTTTGAAGAACATTCTTTCCTGAATCTCCCCTCCCCCACCCAGGCCAAGACCACAACTCATCCACACAGAAACTACAACATGAATCAAAACTATATCCAACACTGTCACAGAAAGAAAAGTCTGGAAAGAAAGCTGGCTTGTGCTCAATGTGAAAAGTGATTTGCTTTGGATAAACAAAACAATGTGGCACCAACAAGCACTTACCATAACAATACCCCCAGACTGCTCAGCAGTACACATGCTCATTATGGGTGCCATGCCAATGGTAGTACCTTGGAAATATACTCCGCTGACAGAAGAAAAGAATGAATGTTAAAAGAAGACCATCAGCTTTTGAAGGCAGGTTTAGCCCCCACCATCCCCTGGTATCCCCAAGCTCACTCTTATACTTTATCCCACATAAATTAATGGCTGAATGGGGGAAAATAAAGTACTACGTATGCAGACAAAACCCACCCCAATGCCTGGCTTCTACTGACATGATTCTCATGGAGTTTAATTCATGGCATTGGTTATCACCTACAAGCCCTTCATAGCCTTGGATCCACATATCTGCAGGACTGACTATCCTGATTTGTTGTGGCAGCTTCATTCACTTGAGCAAAGGTGAATGAATTCTGAAGCTGCCACCTCACAAATGGATATCAACTGCCTCTTGCATTTGAGCATCCTCTGCTGAGGCTCCTGCCTGATGGAATGGCTTGCCTGTCAAGACTGGGGAGACACCTACTTATCTTGCATTCCAAAGAACCTGTAAACACAGAATGGGCTGGGAGGGTATTTTTTGCAAAAAGGGAATAGAGCTGTAGTTTTAATGCCTGGGAAAATGATAGACAATTTCCATTACACTGTTTAATGTATGTATCATAGTATTTTTGCATTATTTTCTAAATTTGCAATTCAGCTTTATAACATTCTTTATTATATATATTGTAATTTTTATTGCATTGTTTTCCAATTTTGTGATCTTGTTTTTTGCATTGTTTCTTGTATGTATTATACTTTCATTTTTGTTTTCTCTAATTCTGTAATCTATTTTTAATTACTGTAATTACACAATTACTACTATCCTGTTTGTTGATTTGTTTTTTTTAAAATGACATTTTCCACCTTGAGACTCAGTGGGATAGGCAGAAGAAAAATGAAATAAATAAATAATATGACATAATGATGGAAATTACACTAGAATTAGCAACTTTCATTACAATCATAAAGCTGAATGCCATTTCTTCGATTATGAAATTCTCTCCCAGTATTCACTTCTTGTCAGTGAGCATACCTCACTAGCTGTGCATTGTCATGTGGTTTACGAGGTAGTAGTTTCAGCTTTCGCCAGTCCAGGAACTCATGTAGGCTAGTGAAGGGGTCTTGGGTTATTGTGCACTTATCCATGTCATTCCAGATTTCCACTCCAACCAGAGCTATTCGAATATTTAGTGGCCTATAGAACTGATAAGAAAGCCAAATCAGTATTTTGAATCCTATCCCGTGCAAGTAAAATACACAAGTGTAAACATCTAACATAGGATTACCATATTTTGAAAAGCAAAAAAGAGACATATTACCAACTGACTACTTCAAGCAAGTGATCACTATGACAAATCTCATTTTAAATACCCCTACTATTTAAAATGTGGTAATTGTTACTAACTAAGAATAGTCCTAACCTTCCAATCCAAAAAGAGGTCATTTTTTAAAAACAGCCTAAAAGAGGACACACACACACAAAAAGAGGACATCTGGTAACCCTATCTAGTATGACACACTTAGATTAGAGGATATTCTCTCCAATCTTTTCTTATATACAGTGAGGGGAAAAGATTTCAACTGTCCTGCTATGCATGGAGGTAGGAATAAGGCAAACTAATGTAACACATTTATGCCCAAACGTTACAGCTGACTGCTGAATTGTAAAAGAGATTTTAATTGTGCAAGGTCTTATTCAAACATTGCACACATGAAAGGATTCTTTGTGGTCTTGAAGACAGGACAGGCATGTCTGATGGATGGAAGAGAAGACCTGATCTCACTTCTCCATCATGCATAGGAATGTGATCTGGGAGCATATCTTCCAAGCCAAATGACAGGTTTTCAAAAGATGTTACTGGTATAGATCTATATATCAAGGTCTGATTTTTGCAAAATTAGTCAATGAAAAAGAATGGGATTTTTAAAAACATACACATCAGGCTCCTAGTTAAGAATGACACATTTCTTAAACATTGCATTTTTCCCAGAACAAACAGTTACTATCTATATTCCATTTCCTGTTCATACCTAAAGCATTGGAGGTTTAAGTTTCAAACATATCAAAGGTTCATTATAGAATACTATTGTATTCACATTCTAGTTCCTCTGAATCCACAGCTTTATTTAAAAAGTAAGCCTTTAGCTCTTTTCACTACAGACAGTAAAAGTATATCTCCACAATGAAAAAGGCTAGAGGGTTTTTAAAAAATGAAAGTTGGGAACTCAGAGGAACTGGTACATTGTCAGAATAGATGGCTATAATGCTACAGTGACCTAGCTACTTATTTATATTTATTTATAAAACATTTAAGTGACACCTTTCCACCCAAATTGGATCTCCAAAGTGGTGAACATTAGAACGTTAAAACATTTCAACATTAAAACAACCTTTAAAATAAAGTGTGTTTAAAATAAATTAAAACATATCAATGTATGTAACACCAAAACCAAAGAGGAGAGCCAATATCTGTTCTGTCAATGTGCCAAACAAAACAAAACAAAAGTCTTCAAGCACTGGCAGAAGGCAACAAAAGAGGTAGATGGATGACTCTCCCTGCAGAGAGAATTTAAAAGTTTTGGTGCAATGACCAAGAAGGCCCTGTTTCGGGTTGGTACTCATTTACCTTCAGATGACAGGGGCATCTGAAGCAGGGCCTCCAAAGATTACCTATGTATTACCATTTTTTAAAAAAGCCTGAAAAAACCCTCCAGTGGTATTCTGTGATGTGGAAAACAGTGGTTACAGGTCTTGAAAAAAGAAAAATGGTGCCAGTGTAGGTGGGACTTTGGATAATGCATACCTTCCCATCCAAACTGCCTCCTTAATGGCACTCTTCCCAAAAATACTGGAGAAAAGAAGGTTTGGGAAAGAGTGCTATAAGCATGATTATTAGAATACAATTAGACCACAAGGTAATAAAGATGCTTAAAATAAATAGTCCTGCAGTTTGGTAGCCAAAGTGGATGAAAACCTCTGTGTGGAAGCAGTCTAAATGAATCTGGGCTGCTAGCAATGCTTTCAAAGTCATATTCTCAAAGTGTATGGCAAGAATATACCATTCAGGAAGTAGACAATTTCACTGAGATCAATGCTATTTCTATTGTTCCAACTAAAATGCTTTACCTTATCAACGTAGTTTGCAATTTCTATCAGCCTCTGCTTCACTTTCTCCACTTCCTTGCCTTGTCTCTGAAACTATAGGAAAATTTGAAGTAACACTGAAACATTTTATTTTTTTCATTATTCTTCTGTCATCATCTACCATTCCCAATAAGTTATTCTCCAACTTGTCCTGATTATGTTGAATTCAGGGCAGTGTAAAAAAGCAAACAATTGTAGGCCTATAAATAGCTCACATGCTTTGAATGGATTCCAGATTAAGGAGAATGCCAGTAGCTGACACTCCCAAATTTTCATGACTATAGTAGTTCACAAGAGAAACTTGGTACAACGGCGAAGTGCAATCTCTGTCTGCTATTGGCTGGAAACTGACATACAGCTCAATTTTTAAACTGAAAATCTTTTCCTGTTATAGCTTCCTCCTTAATAACCATAAGAATTGATTTTTACATGAATACTAAGAACTGCCTTTACAGATTTCCAGAGGAGATCATTGAGATCAAGGCTTATTTTAGTTAGCTTAATGTAATGCATGTTCAGGTGTTTGTAATGTTTGCCAAGAGTCTAGCAACCAGAAATTTAAATCTGGCCACCAGTAAAATGAATGTATGACGGTATCTTGCAACAAGTGAAACCATTTAGCCTGGTATTATCTAGTGGGAAACAGCTCCAAAGTCTCAGGCAGAGATTAATAGGATAAAAACGAGAACTATAAGCATCCAAAGCATTTGCTAATGTGGCTGCAGGTGTCCAGCTGTGATTGAACCCAGTGAGTCCCTATTTCCCAAAAAGGTCATGGGGCATGTCTGTAACTGTGCTAAGAATTAAACTAGCATACTACCAACCAAATAAATGAATAAATGCATAAAAATTCAAGACAAAAAGTTATGGAGTTATAAGACATTCTTTACCTTCCTTGCTGATACAATTCTCTATACCAGTTTCATTTTTACTTTTTTGCTTACCTCTCGGTTATCAGCCACAATAAGAAGTTCCACATACTTGGTGGATTTCAGGGCTTCCCTCTTGTGCTACCAAAATGAAGACCAGAAATTAGTATTTCTAGGGCTTCTAAATTTTGGGCTATTCAAGTATTATAGTGCCGCTACTGTACAAACCCATTTAAAAACAATGAAAAGCATTGTCCCATATTCTTCTAGCAATAGGTTTGCCATTTGCTCTCCTGCAGGGAGTAAAACCCCTGCAGTCAGCCCCTGTCCCACGCTTTCAAGAAACTGAGCTTTAAGATTCACAACCAACAGCTGGTGCAGAGCCACCAACACCCTCCAGCCCTGATTCAGCAAGCCTCAGTTAACCATTCCTAGCCCACCAATATCTCCGATACCTTTAGAAAGCCACAGACACAGCCTGAGGACAAAATTACAGGCAAGAAGGCAGAGTGCATGCCTCCTGGCCTGATGCAAGCAGCTTGCTGATGAGGATGAGTAGATTCTAGGCTTCCCAACCCTCCCGCTCTGGCGGGAGTCCCCTGGGTTTGCAGCCTCATCTCCCGGTCTTCAAGAAGTGGGAAGCGGGGGGTGGGGGGTGGAGGGGGGGGGAGAACATACCTGTAGGCTTCATTATAGAGCTCCTGAGCCGTTTGTAAAATGCCTGCCCCTTTAAGGCTGGGCAGGGAGCAGGAAGGGCTTGGGAGAACAGCCCCGCCCTTTCTTTTGCTTTCGCTTTCACAGCAAGAGTTCTCCGGAAAAAGATCTGGTAAGTGTGTGTGTGTGTGTGAGAGAGAGAGAGAGAGAGGGAGGGGGCAGGGGATTCCCTGGTTTGGAGGCCCTCCCCCCTTTTAGAAAGCGTGGGGGGGGGAGGGAAATGTCTACTGGGCATTCTATTATTCCCTATGGAGAACGATTTCCATAGGGAATAATAGGGAATCCATCCATTGGTATTGGGGGCTCTGGGGGGGCTATTTTTTGAGGTAGAGGCACCAAATTTTTAGTATAACATCTAGTGCCTCTCCCCAAAATACCCCCCAAGTTTCAAAACGATTGGACCATAGGGTCCAATTCTATGAGCCCCAAAAGATGGTGCCCCTATACTTCATTATTTCCTATGGAAGAAAGGAATTTTAAAAGGTGTGCTGTCCCTTTAAATGTGATGGCCAGAACTCCCTTGGAGTTCAATTAGGCTTGTCACATCCTTGTCCTTGGCTCCACCCCCAATGTCTCCTGGCTCCACCCCCAAAGTCTCCTGGCTCCGCCCCCAAAGTCCCCAGATTTTTCTTTAATTGGACTTGGCAACCCTAGTAGATTCAGGATTACTTCTGAGCGGTTGGCTGCAAACATGTGAAGACAACATTGTTTATTCTGAATATATATGATGATGAAGATGACAACATTGGATTTATATTCCACACTCCATTCAGAGTGGCTCACAATCTCCTTTATCTTCCTCCCCCCACAACAGACAGCCTGTGAGATAGGTGATGCCCCCATCCTCTTCCCTCCCTCAGAGGCAAAGTTTTCTCTCACTTTCCCTTTTGTGACTGAGCCACCCTAGTTTCTCTGTTTTCTTCTTTCCTGAAGAATTCTGGCTATCCCACCCTGTCACAGTATAATATTTTGGCTGTTTGCTCATCAGATCTTGGAAGCCAAACAGGGTCAGTGCTTGGAAGGGGATCATCAAATAAGACTCTGCAATGGTAAACTACCTCTGCTTCTCATTTGCCTAGAAAGCCCCTTGTTGAGATCACCATAATTCAGCTGTGATGATGAAGAAACTGAAATTTCTATTCTTTGTCTCCCTCACCAACAAAAAGGAAGACAACAACCAAAAAATCAGAAGGAGATTAAGACTGGAAACGATAGCCGTGAAGGAGCTGGAAATTAGTATTTCTACCTCCAAGGTCCTTAGCAGTCAGAGACCCACATATCTTCAGAACCACCTCTCTCAGTACACCATGGGAAGAGCGTTACAATCTGGAAATAAGAACCTCCTGGTGGTGCCTGAAAGAGGTCCAGCTGTCCTCAGCCATGGTCTTATTGGCCCTCGCCCTCACCTATGGAACTTCCTCTGTCTGAGAACATCTGTGCTCTACAGGATCTGTTACCATTCCATAGGGCTTGCAAGGTAAAGATGTTCCGCCAGGTGTTTGCTTGATGACAGCAATGATCTGGTACTCTCACATCCCGCCCTCTCTCTCCCATCACCTTGCATCTTACTTATCCAGGGGGCAAGCGGTTATTGAAAATTTGTTCCATTTCAGACAGTATATTGTTTCACTCTGGTTTTATATATTTTAATGCTGTTTTAATTTTGTATTATTATATATTCATTGATATAAGCTACCCTGAGCCCTGCTCCCAGCGAAAAGCAGCTTACTAAGTCAAATTTAATTTAAAAAATAAATTAAAGGTCACTGGATGATTTTGACTCAATAGCTCTCTCTTAAAGTTGCTGTGAGGGAAAAAATGAGATAACTCTGAGCTCTTTGAAGGACAAGTAGAAAATGTATACCAATGGTCAATGTATTTATACAATACTGAGAAGATAACCTTTCAGTTACTGTAGCCATTATACATGTCAAAGATACAGATGCCCTTTTGCAAATAATTTATGTCAAATTATTTTTTAATTTTTATTCTAGTTTATTTATACCCCACTTTTCTCCCCAATGGGGACCTAACACTCTCCCTTCTCTATTTTATCCTAAAAACAACCTTGTGAGGTATCTTATGCTGAGACTGTATGACTGGCTGAGGATCACCCAGCAATCTTCCATGGCAAAATGGTAATTCGAACCTGGATCTCCCAAATCCTACTCTAATCATTATGTAGGTCATCCTTGAAAGAGCATGTTTATTTATATGTGTTATTCTCATGTGATGTTCATAGTATTAAGGTGTAAAATGATGTGGTTGTATATGCCATAAATAACTGAACACCCAAAACACATATTAACATAGATACAGATGAAAAAAAATATCCAAAGGCACAACAAATGAATGAGTCTGCCTCAATGTGTAGTTGTTAAAAATGAAACTCTAAACATGCTTAGCTGGAAAGTAAACCCCACTGAAATGAGAGATTCACTTATGAGTAAACATGCACAGGTTATAAATGCTTTCTGAGGGGATGTTGTTATATAATCATCTATAGTGCCAGGAAGTTTTACTGCAGGCAAGCTGGCTACCACTTTTTCCTGGTATGAAATTGGGGACAGAAATGAGCTTTCGACAGAATCTAACAAGTTTGAGCAAGGGCTTTTGTGCTTTTCATACTAAATAATTGCATATTGTCCTGGGTCTAAACAAATGATTTCCAACATTAAAAAAAAATAGACTAAAGCAATTTAATCCAAATTGAATGTCCAATTCTAGACTTGTGGAAGAAATTTCCTAACAAGCTGAGGCAGTCTGAACAATAAAGCTGGAGTCTCCTGGCCAAGATTTATAAGGACATTTATTTGTGCATTGCTGAAATACTGTATTGCCCAGCTTACTCCTCAACATTCACATCATGCAAAACACAAAAACATACTCCCCCTTGAAAATCAAGAGGAACACATTGGCAAGAGTACATACTGTCTATTGACTTTTTCATTTTAAAGGTGTTGATGCATGATCCTGCAAGATCCTGCATCAACACTGAGGAATGGGCTCATATGGGTACCATATAGTTAGACACAGGATGCTACACAAACACAGCAGCATGAAGGCCATCCCATATCATCATCTAATAGTTAACTTGGCCTCCATCTGTGGATGCGTAAATCTCCAGCCATATAGACAGAAAGGAATTTATTCAGCAAACCTCTGGAATGCTCCCAGGTTTGCAGAGAAATCTAAAACTAGGGAGGAAAGAAAGGAGTGTTTGTGCATTCGCACACAAAGCCCCTCTGTTGGAGCTGCTGATGGGCAGAGGCAGTGGACCTTCGGGTGTGTGGGGGAAAGGAGTGGAGTGAGCACAGTGGTAGGGGTTGGAGCTGCAAGGTGGGGTGGGAGGAGACGACACCCCACACAACTTGAGATGGCAGGGAAGGGAAGATGCTATGGCAGACAAGGTAGGTTGGCAAATAGTTGGCCTGCCAAGTGTGGAGGGGAGGATAGATGGGTGAACAAAGGGCAGTGGGAGCGCAGGCAGGCAGAGCACTGATGAAGGAAATACGAGGGCAGGCAAAGTGCTTTGGAGGGATGAGTTAGCAGGCAGACTGGCAATGGGTGGGCAGGTGGACAGACCAGCAGGGGGATGGATGAACTGGCAAAATTGTGAGAGAGGGATGGGTGGGTAGGCAAAACAGTAAGAAGAGAGAGGAGATGACAGGGGCACAGTCTGAGGAAAGAAGGCAGTGGGAGGGGGCCAGTGCTGGAGCTAAGGGGGCAAGAAGAAGTAGGGTGTAGAAGGGAAAAGATGGCAGGAGGAAATGTTAGTTGGAAGAAAGGGAATAGAAATGTCGCTGTAATGGGGGTCAGAAGACACTGAAGGAATTTAGCTAAGAATTTTTACAGGTTTCTGCTTGTATGTTAAGAATGAATCATCCTCATCATCCTCATAACCAGTGTATGTATAGCTGCAAATTCCAACATCTATTTGAAATGGAAGTTTATTGACTTTGGTTCCACTGCACAAGTGCTGGCACAGCAGATCAAAGGGATGAAGTGGAATACCAGCGTGGATGTGATGGAATGAGGTGACATTTGATGTGATAATGTTAGTCTAGCATGGGAACCTAACATTTGTTCTACAATCCCCTGGACTGTATAATACTTCTGGAGCAATGGGAAGATTGGGACTCAGGAATAAGATTGGTATGCAGAACAGGTTATGCTGCTTTATTGTGCCTGTGGATTTAAAGTTTCTAAGCTGCCTGACACTGAATGCTCTAAGTGCATTCTGCACTACTCTTCTTCAGACACTTGGAAGGTGGATTTATTACAGAATGGTCAACCTCATGCAGCATCCTGTTTCTAACAGATTTATTTATTTACATTATTCATAGCTTGCCTTTCTTGCTGAGACTCAAGGAGGATTACATACTATAAGTCTATGTGATGAACAGGCTGGGACTATCTATAAATAAGACAACAGGGTTTGGATTACAGAAATTTGAAAACTAACCAGATGGCCTGGAAGGTGCACAGAGGACTCCTCCTTGTTGCTGCCTTAGCCACTGTTAGTCAGAAGTATACTACTTCTGAACATGACAGTTCCATTTTGCCATCATGATTAATAGCCAGTGATGGAACTTTCCTCCATGTATTTGACTTTTTAAAAAGCCACCCTTTAAAAAACGAATCCTTTTTATATATGAAGTTTTACCAGACACCCATAATTCATTATGAGTTTCTGAAACTCCAAACAAACTAATAAGAAGTATTTTGACTGCTCCCAAGCCCGGCACTAGAGTTTCTAGTGCCCCAGGCTGCCCCTGTGCCCCCCCAGGTGTCTATTCATGCATGCAGTCCGATGATGTCACCGGAAGTGACATCATCAGGGCACGAAATCCTGTGCCTGGCCCTCTCTCACTTCAAAGGGAGCTGGAAAGATCTGTTCCCAACTCCCTCTGAAGTGGGAGAGGGCCGGACACGGGGCAGGCTGCATCATGCCTGGATGGCAGTGGGCATGCTTAGAGCTTGGGCAGCCTCAGCAAGGTTGGGATGCATGCTGCAAGCGCACTTAGAGTGCACTCGCTGTCATGCCCCGACTTCGCCAAGGCTTGGGCAGCCTTAGCGAGGTGGGAATGCAGTGGGTACACTTAGCGTGCGCTTGCTGCCATGCCCCCAACTTCGCCAAGGCTTGGGCAGCCTCGGTAAGGTTGGGATTGCAGCGGGTGTGGGTGGCGCTTGTGGGAAGGGGGCACCTTCTGGTTTCCCTAGGCCAGGGTACACCCCAGGCCACCATCTACTTGGCTGACTCCCACACGCTGGCTCTGACTGCTCCCTAAAGTGTAAATTACAAAGGAATTAAAACTTCATAAAGCAACTGAGCTCTATAAGATATAGAATCAACTGTAGTAGTTTGAGCTTGAGAGCATGTTGTGCCTGATTAATATTATTAATTGTTTCCATTACTTGCTGGGGAAGGGGTGTTTCCTGGATAGACAATTTGTTTCTAAAATGCCCCTAATTATCACTTCTCTTTGCCTGCACAGCTAATCTCTGCTTTAGCACAATCAGCTTCCTCATTCATCCAAGATTGCAATTTTTTAAAAAGAAATAATTAAGCTACATAAGAGATTTACAAATTAATGCTAACAGGAAAAAAAAATAGCACCCTTAAATTCTCAGTCTTCTTTTCACCATGCTATTATTTCATAGCCTGTTCATGAGTATTTTTAACATTGAACTTATTATTGAAATGATTGGGCAGGAAAGGCAACTGCTGAGAAGTTTATTGCAGAGGTGCTAAAATCACATAGAGAATTCTGTAGCTTTCAGGCACATGGTAAACTTATTCTTTGCATACCGGTTGCTGTCTCCTTCAATTTCTAAGTGAAGTGGCAAAGAAGGGATACTAATGCTGGATTTACCACGTGATTGGAATCTAGAGACCAACTCTTTATGCCCTTTCCTATGCAATTCAGAATGAAGTCAGAGTCCAGTAGCACCTTTAAGACTAATGAACTTTTATTCAAGGTATAAGCTTTTGTGAGCAAGCACACTTCTTCAGACAACATGGCTACCCATCTGAATCTATGCAATGTGATAAGCTTTCAGTGGCTACTTTGTTGATTTTTGATGTCTGAAGAAGTGTGCTTGCACGCAAATACTTACATTGGTCTTGAGGATGCCACTGGACTCAAGTTTTGTTCTGCTGTAGATCAGCATGGCTACCCATCTGAATCGATGAAATGCGATAAGCTTTCAGTGGCTACACTGTTGATATTTGATGCTGTTGTCTATTTTAGGAAGCAAAATAGTATTTTTAAAGTGATATTAAGATTTTCAAGTCATTAATCAAGCGCCAGAGTTTATTTGTGGTTTGTTGAAAGTCTTGAGGACATATACAGTATGTCACAGGAGTACACCCCCTCACATTTTTTAAATGCTTAAGTATATCTTTTCTTGTGACAACACTGAAGAAATTACACTTGGCTACAATGTAAAGTAGTGAGTCTACAGCTTGTATAACAGTGTAAATGTGCTGTCCCCTCAAAATTATGTAACACACAGCCATTAATGTCTAAACTGCTGGCAAAAAAAGTGAGTACATCCCTAAATGATAATGTCCAAATGGGGCCCAAGGTGTCAATATTTTGTGTGGCCACCATTATTTTCCAGCACTGCCTTAACCTTCTTGAGCATACAGTTCACCAGAGCTTCACAGGTTGCCACTGGAGTCCGCTTTTAAGACAGAACCTGGCTAAACTGACTTGTAGCCACCTAGCCATCTTATGTACGATTGTGATCTATAGCACCTCAACTAATTTTAATTCCTTAATAGCTGTTTTATGTATTTTAACCAACCTATGTAACTGAATTGTATTTTAAATTTGCTTGTCTAGATTGTAGTTTATTTAAATCATGGTATTCCATGTCTGTGAGCCGCCCTGATCCCGCCTTTGGCGGGGGAGGGCGGGATATAAAAATAAATTTACTTACTTTCTTACTTACTCTTCCACTCCTCCATGACGACGTCATGTAGCTGGTAGATGTTAGAGACCTTGCGCACCTCCACCTTCCATTTCAGGATGCCCCACAGATGCTCAATAGGGTTTAGGTCTGGAGACATGCTTGGCCAGTCCATCACCTTTACCCTCAGCTTCTTTAGCATGGCAGTGGTCATTTTGGAGGCGTGATTGGGGTCGTTATCATGTTGGAATACTGCTCTGTGGCCCAGTCTTCAAAGGGAGGGGGATCATGCTCTGCTTCAGTATGTCACAGTACATGTTGGCATTCATGGTTCCTTCAATCTTTTAAACAGTAGCTTCCCAGTGCTGGCAGGACTCGTGCAGCCCCAGACCATGACATTTCCACCACCATGCTTGACTGTAGGCAAGACACACTTGTCTTTGTACTCCTCACCTGGTTGCTGCCACACACGCTTGACACCACCTGAACCAAATAAGTTTATCTTGGTCTCATCGAACCACGGGACATGGTTCCAGAAATCCATGTCCTTAGTCTGTTTGTCTGCAGCAAACCGTTTGCGGGCTTTCCTGTGCATCATCTTTAGAAGAGGCTTCCTTCTGGGACGACAGTCCTGCAGACCAATTTGATGCAGCATGCGGCATATGATCTGAGCAGTGACAGGCTGACCTCCCACCCTGTAGCAATGTCATGGCGTGGGGCTGCATGAGTGCTGCCGGCACTGGGGAGCTACAGTTCATTGAAGGAACCATGAATGCCAACATGTACTGTGACATACTGAAGCAGAGCATGATCCCCTCCCTTCAGAGACTGGGCCACAGGGCAGTATTCCAACATGATAACGACCCCAAACACGCCTCCAAAACGACCACTGCCTTGCTAAAGAAGCTGAGGGTAAAGGTGATGGATTGGCCAAGCATATCTCCAGACCTAAATCCTATTGAGCATCTGTGGGGCATCCTGAAATGGAAGGTGAAGGTGCTCAAGGTCTCTAACATCCACCAGCTACGTGACGTCGTCATGGAGGAGTGGAAGAGGACTCCAGAGGCAATCTGTGAAGCTCTGATGAACTGTATGCCCAAGAGGGTTAAGGCAGTGCTGGAAAATAATGGTGGCCACACAAAATATTGACACTTTGGGCCCCATTTGGACATTATCTCTTAAGGGTGTACTCACTTTTGTTGCCAGCAGTTTAGACATTAATGGCTGTGTGTTACATAATTTTGAGGGGGCAGCACATTTACACTGTTACACAAGCTGTAGACTCACTACTTTACATTGTAGCCAAGTGTAATTTCTTCAGTGTTGTCACATGAAAAGATATACTTAAATATTTACAAAATGCGAGGGGGTGTACTCACTTCTGTGACACACTGTAAGTACATATAGATAGATCCAGGTGGGCAGCCTTGTTGGTCTGAAGCAGTAGAACAAAGTAGGAGTCAAGTATCACCTTTAAAACCAACAAATTTTTATTCAGAATGTAAGCTTTTGTATGCATGCATACTTCTTCAGCACTTCTTCAGATGAGGGAATGGGGTAGAGTGAGCAGAACTACATATAGCTGGTGGGTTAGGAGTGTAGAGTGATACAAAGTTAGGATCAAAATAGTGTAATAAACAAATTGAAAGGCCATTTGGTCTAGATAGAATTTGCATGGGAAACCAATAAAAGGTAATAAAAGTTGCCTGTTAATTGCTCTTGCTACAAGTCTAGGTAAAACAAAAGGACATATATATATAAGTACATATGTACTCAGAATTTAGCAAGGAGAAGCCAGTGGCTGCACTGCCTAAGAAGGACAGGTTTTCCCCATCTAATATAAATATCTATGAAATATATATATATATATATATATATATATATATATATATATATATATATATATATATATATATATATATATATATATATATATATATTTGAAAACAGAGGCTCTAGAGTAATTGTTGAGTCTTGATCATTTCAATTGTAAAAAAATATGAGAGCTTCATTTAAGAGTAGGTATATTTATGATTTTTTTAAAAAGTCTGTGTAGGAGAATGCTTACCCAAAGTGGTAGTGTTTTGATCTCCACCCAACTAACTTGAATAAAAAATGTGTTGTCACTTTAATAGAGGCTGTTGAAAACAGCAAGATTCCAGTAGCATCTTAAAGACTAACAAAATTTGCAGCAGGGTATAACTTTTTGTGAGTCATTGCTCATTTTTTCATTCTTTCATTTGACCCAACTCCCTTCTATTTAATTGTATTGAATTCTCATTATCTAGATACACATTTTGATTTAGGCGTACTTCCTCTTTAAAAAAAATAATTACAAATGACATTCCACCACATTTATGTAGTTTTACTAGGGATAAAGTGTTAGAGTAAAATGTTATCCTACTAGGTAATCAGCTTACTGATTGACTAAACACTAAATAGTTCTACTGTACTAGTCTTACCTTGTATTAGTCTTTTACCTTAAACAGTGAGAAAGGTTTACTATAAATGAAAATAAATGAATTTTGCCATGTAGACTTAAATTAAAAGGATGTGGATACTTCTAAATCCTTGGATGACAATAATGTTTGCCAGAGGTCCTACTAATTCAGAACAAACTGGCTCAAACATTTGAGATCTTCAATAAGAGAGATGGGATCTATGATGTGAAATGGTTGTTATAATAACCATAGAATGGATGAAATTTAAATACAAAACTTACCCTGGTAATAAACATCTGATTAGACTGTGCAGCATATTCCTGTGCGATACCTGAGATGTTGAGATGATGACCACAAGAACCCAGGCCTAGTTTTAGGTTCTCTGCTTGGTAGATTATGTGTTCACTTATAGCACCTTCCAATGGCTCCAATATAGAGGCTTTATCTTCAAATAAAATATATCCCCTATGGTATAAAATATATATATTATGCTTACCTTTACAGTGCTGAGCTGTATCTAATCTAATTAAGTAACAGATTTTTAACAAATATGAAAGAGAAACATATGTTCAGAATATCAAGCCATGGCGCAAACTGTAAATTCTGTACGTTTGTAATGGTCAAACTATTCACTACTCTTGGCGATTCAATTTATTTCTGTTTAAACTCTGGAGCTCAGTGCCAAGCTAAACTATATTTGCATTTTATAGAGATTCATTACTGCTGCTCAAAGTATCTGCAATGGCCTTGCAAAATTAACAAAAATGTTCTGTTGACAGTTCTTAATGTGAAAATGAATGAAATGTGAGTGTACTTAAGTTTATTATCTGAATAAACATCAATAAAAATAACAAACTAGAAATTAATGCTAACTTACTAAAGCAACCTAAATTAGCCCAAATTGGTATATTAAGAATGAAGACAGAGGATCTGTCCAGTGGATCAGGCTTTAATAGCAAACCAACACACCATGCTTTAGCTGTACAGGAATAAGCTAGCAATGGGCTTCAGCCTTACTAGCATTTTCCCTGTGCCGCTTGGATTAGATACTATAGGGATAGAATATTTCCTGTTAGTGGAGGTCAGATTTCTGACATTCCTCCTTCTGCTGCAACCTAAAATGCTTTCTAGAACACTGTTCTTGGTGATCCTTCAGGAAATCCTTCCATCATTGGAAATGCTTCTTAGGATCTGCACCCTAAGTTGCTGATGAATAACTTTCTTGTTCGCAGCAAAATGTAGTTACATCTGAATGGATATACTATGGTTTATGCTTGCATGCAAATCTAGGCTACTTCCACCCAGGTGCAGGAAAAAGTACCCCTCCCATGAAAGCAGCAGATAGCAGCAAGTAGGATGAGCACAAATTGGAAAAATGCAGTTTAGCTTGTGGTTCATGATGTGCCCCATTCACGAACCACAGACCATCTCAATTTTTAGCTGCCTTACAAACCACTTTGATTCAGAAGGCAGTAGAATTCCCCCTGGTGTGCTTGGGACACCAAATTTGCACGGGGTCTCTGGCTGATTCTTCTCTACAAGCTCTCCAGGTTTGGTGAGGACTGGATTTATGGGGTCCAAGTTATGACCCCTCAAAGAAGGCAACCCCAGGAAAGTGCTTTCTGGGAAAATAACTTTCTCTTGCTGAGAAAGTGAAAGAGGAACTCCTGGGAACCATCTCCCTTTCTCCTGGCTGTGGTGAGCCTCAGCCAGGACATAGTGGGGATCTTCTGGGAAGGGTCCCCCTTTCTACTGGCTGTGGCAAACCTCAGCCAAGAGAAAGTGTGTGTGTGGAGGGGTGATCTCCTGGGAAGGGTCTCCCTTTCTCCTCGCTGTGGCAAGGCTTGGCCAGGAGAAAGTGGGAAGGGAATCTCCCAGGAAGGGTCTCCCTTTCTCCTGGCTGAGCAAGCCTCAGCCAGAAGGAAGGGGGGGGGGGATCTCCTGGAAAGAAGGGGATCACCTGGGAAGGGTTAAATGACTATGATTCCATTTTGTTCTTTGTCTTTCTTGATTGAAGACACAGGTGCACCATCAGCTGTTAGGCTGAAATTGATGCAAGCCATTTCAGTGATCCCTTTCACTTCCCCTCACTTCCCACCACCACCTGCACAAACCTCAAAAAAACCCCGGAGAGTTGTAGAAGGGTTGTGAAGGGGGCTCACATGAACTAAGATTGCAAACCATGACCCAGAGGATTTTAGCCTGAAATTAGGGTAGTGGGCATTTCTGTGCCCATCCCTATTCACTACCCAACTGGTTTAATGGATAGTCTTATCAGAAGAGCTGCTATCTGGGAGGAAGGAACTGGCAAAGCTTGAATTTCTTGTTTGTTTATTTATTTATGTTCTATCTATATCCTGCCCATTCTATGCAGACTCAAGGCAGCTAACAACATAAAGTACACATTAAACAATAAGCAATATTAAAACAATCAAACAATCAAACAAATTGCAATGGTGCTACTTCAGGATGATCATATAATATTTTTCTTTCTCAACGCGTACAGATCCCAGGCAGTTAGTCCTAAAGTGTGATAGATCCAGGAAAGTGTTTGTTGTCACCCAGCCTGGGTCTAAGGTAGTTTGAAATGCCCATCTGTGGCCTACGTTGGAACAGCTTGGGAGGGGGTGCTTGCTCTCTCCACACTGGTGCCATGGAACCCAAAGTCCGGTGGAGAATCTCTGCAACCAGAGAAGCTGGCTCAGCACAAGCAGAGAGCAACACATGGTCATTCTGCACTGTGCTACTGCAGCTGGGTTCCATACAGTGGCAGAAAATGCCTGCAACCTTAAGTGGAGCTGATGGGGGCACATTGAGGCACCCTCCCACTTATAATGGTTTCAAGACAGGTCGTCTCAGAGCTGAACAGTAGCAGCACAAGTGGGGAGGCATGCCTCCTCCCATGGTGTGTTCCCACTGCACAAGGCAGCAAAAACAATTCAGACGTCCATCTTCAGCTTCTTTTGGATTCTGCTATTCTATACTTTGTTTCTAAGATTAATGGCTGTACTACTATTGTATTTACCAGCTATGAATATCACATTAATGCAGTAAATCATACTTCACTGTGATTAGTAACCTAGGGAAAAACATCTTGTGCCTTACAGGAAAAGAGAGAGCTGTTCAGAATGAATGTCATGCATAGAAAAAAAAATCCTCAAGAATTTGCATCTTTTTACTCCATGTCTATCATCCTAACTACACCCACTTAAGTGTTATAAAGAGCTATACAATGCATTGGGTTATGACATATTGTGACTTTTAAAATCTTGCCTAGCTTCTACATAGTCAATGTCTCTGGTTAAATAAATGATACTCTTATTTTCCTATTACATAAACCTATCAATGCTCATTGCTTAAAAGTCATTGCACATCTTGCAGATACAATAAATGTGGTGGAGGAAAGCTAGTATTTGCTTTGAAAAAGAAGGGAAGTGGGCACCAGGAAACACAACAAAGGGTACCATGGTGCCAATGGGCACTGCATTGGGGATTATTATCCTAGGACATTTTCAAAGGACAAAAACCTATAACATTTCTTTTCCATTCCAAATCAGCGAGGGGGAATAGACAAATGTACTGCAACTACTATCTTCCAAAATAGTGACAAAGGCAGATAAGTATCAATAACTGGCAAATAAAAAGTAGACCAAGCGATAATTTCTTGTGGAGGAAAAAGTAGCTGACTACTAATATTACTAGTGAAGCTGACAGAGACAGGGGCTAGTTGGGTGCAGTTTCTATGTCACTGCCTCTCAAATGCCCCTTACTGCTGCAGTGCAAGGACTGTGTATGTATGCAGCTCTCTGCTGCAATGTGAAAACAGAGACCTTGGAGTTCGGCTGTCATATCAATTAGCAATAAACAGAACCTAACTGCTTTTTGATTAATCAGAGCTCAAGAAAGAGCCCCACTTTCTTTGCTGATCAGTAAATGGCAATGATAAGAGGTCATGGATCTGTGCACCAACACTTGAACCCTACATTTACCTGAGCTGAAAACAATAAATTTGGATGTCATTGTTCTAGCAAGTCTATTACTATACAGCATTTCTTCTAAGAGTCCTCCACTGCACATCACCTCCCTACTGCATACATACCTGTCTCTCCTTCTGCAAGTCAGGGATAAGACTCTCAATAAACTGTTACAAGGTTTAACAGGATCCTTTAGAAATGAACAATATTAATTCCAACTGCTTCTATGAAGTGGCGACATTCCAGCTTATGTAATTGCAGTCGTCTTGCCAAAAGCTTCCAACTGGATAAGCCTTACTTTAATTCCTGCCCCTAAATTGTTTTGTGCTTGTGATACATACGATGCAATGGAGACTAACAAAGTACATGTGTTTGTTATATTCCCACCACCAAAGTAAAGCAGCATTCTTTGTGCAAGTCACTGTATGTCTGTGACATTTTGGTGTACATTCTGAGGCTTTGCATCTATTGAGCCTGGGACTCCCTATCTCCAGTATGAAATGGGTTGGGAGCAGTGTTCCCTCTAAGCTGAGTTAGTGTGAGCTAGCTCACAGTTTTTTTAGCTTCCAGCTCACACATTTTTGTCTTAGCTCAGGAAAAATAGTCCCAGAGGAAACTAATTTATGCAGTAGCTCACAACTTTAATGCCAGTAGCTCGTGAAATAGAATTTTTGCTTACAAGACTCCACAGCATAGAGGGAGTATTGGTTGGGAGGGGAATGATAAAATGAGCTCCTAGCTGTTTTAGGGACCACACAGGTGTGATTCTTTAGGATCGTACAAAACCCTATAAGGATAAAGGAAATTGGACATCTCTTTATGAAGTCTGTATTCCTCTTTTTTGGAGAAGGCCAATAAGAATTTCTTTGTCTCTTGTCTCAATAAAGACCTCCAATATTCAGTGTCCAATAGTATTTAGGCCTGAAGTTCCTAGTCTAAGAGTTTAGCCATAGATTCCACCTGACAAATAGGGATACATTAGCCACAAATGTGTCAGCTTAGAGGGGCTTCTGAGGTCCTGGTACAGAGTCTATGCCCACAATATAGTTGCTGTGGCAGATACAGAGGCTGACTTGATGACTGGTGAAATACTTAGAACAGGGATGTCAAACTCATCTGTTATGAGAGCCAGATCTGACAGAAATGAGACCTTGTTGGGCTGGGCTGGGCCATGTCGGGCCAGGCCATGTGTATACCTATCTAAGATTAGGCAGCAGAGATATAAACTTTTTAAAGAATAGACAAACATGACTAAAGATTTTTTAAAAACCCTTAAAATAAAACATGCCTAAAACATTAGTGCTTGTTGGTCTTAAAGGTACTTTCTTTGTATTTTTCACATGGGATCCAGGGAACTAGGCAAAGGAAACTCTGGCTCTTTTCCTCCATCCCCAGGGGACCAGGAGGGGGAGGAGCCTCAACTAATGGTAAAAAATTGAAGTTTTGCTCTGTAGCTCCTGTGTGATTGAGCAAGTCTTGCAAAGCAAGCTGAGATGCAGAAGGAAGCAAGAGAGAGGGGGAAAGAAGCAGACACAGCCAGTTGCTTGAGGGCCTGATAGGAGCCCCCTGGGCAGCATGTTTGATACACCCCTGATTTAGATCTCAGCAATGGGTGCCATCACCATTAGGAGATTAACACATGTAAGATCTGAAATAATGAATAGATTCAAAATAGATTAAAATTCAAAAATACTTTGGGTCTTGATTCCTAACAATTCTTCACATTCCAGTTCAACAAGAAGTCCACAAAATTCGTGGAAGGGAATTCTGGCTCAGTTTAAAGCACACTGAGAAAAGTTTCTGTGGTTCCCCAGGATATGCCCTACTAAACTATGGCTGTGCCTAGATTCTGCTGCTTCTTTGTCCTAGGAGGATAGGATGTATTCTGAATTAAACTCTGAAATCTTTACTTTCCCTCCATTTCCAAGCATTGTGGAAGAGTGTGCTTTATGATTTTTAGAATGTGCTGGAACTGCATGCTAATGGTGAATGTTGTGGTAACACAGCCCCAATAAGCTTTCTCATTCTACTTTGGTGGGAAAGTCACATGGAAGGATTTATTTATCCAACTCTTTTCCACCACCCCACAGAGAAAGAAAATCTTTTAACTGCTATCACAACCAAGCACACACAGAATTCTTCAGAGTTTACTTTTCCTTCTAACTAAAACCCTTTTTAAAATGTACTTTAAAACATTTCTCCACTTGCACCTGCCTTGGGTCAGCCATAGCTCTGGCAGAGGTTGTCCTCGAAAGGGCAGCTGCTGTGAGAGTCCTCTCCAGCCCCACCCACCTCACAGGGTGTTTGTTGAGGGGGAGGAAGGCAAAGGAGATTGTGAGCTGCTCTGAGACTCTTCGGAGTGGAGGGCGGGATATAAATCCAATATCTTCTTCTTCTTCATGTTAAAATTTACAGGCATTTTCCTGAGCACCCACCTTTATCATTACAGTGGAACAGCAAACAGTGAACTTAAGCAGATCATGAGAGAGAGGGCAGGAAGGGTTGCATCAATGCTTAGTTCTCATGGCCTTTTCTTACATGCTCAGGGAAATGCTGATCACCACTTCGGGGGTCAGGCAACAATTTTCTCTTGGCTAGTTTGGCCTGGGATCCTGGAGGGTTTTTTGGACATCTCCAGGACATGGACCAGGAGGAACTGGGGGTGTGGGAGGAGAAGAAGAAGAAGAATTGCAGATTTATACCCCGCCCTTCTCTCTAAATCAAAGATTCAGAGCGGCTTACAATCTCCTATATCTTCTCCTCCCACAACAGACACCCTGTGAGGTGGGTGGGGCTGAGAGGGCTCTCACAGCAGCTGTCCTTTCAAGGTCAACCTCTGCCAGAGCTGTGGCTAACCCAAGGCCATTCCAGCAGGTGCAAGTGGAGGAGTGGGGAATCAAACCCAGTTCTCCCAGATAAGAGGCCACGCACTTAACCACTACATCAAACTGGCTCTCTGGTATTTGTAAATTTCCTGCATTGTGTAGGGGATTGGATTAGATGACTCTGGAGGTCCCTTCCAACTCTATGATTCTATGGCCCCAATTACTAGCTAAGGGTTTATGTGTTTATTCTCTTACCAGCTAAGAGAATAAACACATATCACACTGTTTCTCAATCTGCCTCAGGCTCTGTCAAACTATATGTGCTGGGAGTTCCATGTTCAGAGCCCACAATAATTTTGGAAATTAATATTCAGATATGTGGGGGCCCAATACTGAGTAGGACTGCAGCATGTCAAGAGTAGGACCTTAAAACACTCAGGGTTTGAGCCTAGCAATCTCACATGATATAATTTCAGGATAACTTGGAAGTTAAACAGTGTGGTAGGCAATCATAGGACAAAATAGAGATTGCTGAAACTGCTTTCACATAGCATTCCTAAAGAAGACTGTAACATTTGTACTAGTCAAACTATGTGGAGAATGTGTAAAACATCACCACATATTCCTGGCTTCTAGATGTGGGGCTTTTCCACATGTCTCATTTTCATTGCTTGGGTGCCTGTATTGTGCCGTTCTGCCCCCCCCGCCCCCCCTTCTACACATATTTTGCTTCCTCTAGTGACAGCTTTGATATTGCACTGCTGTATCTCCAGCTTATTTCCCTGCACTTTTAAGTGCTTGGGAATAAGCTAGTGATTCAGTGAAATATTGAGGCAACCACTAAAGGAAACAAAACTTGTGCAAAAAGGGGGCAGGGAAGCCAGTACAGGCATACAAGTGACAAAATTACACATGCAGAAAAGAACCTGCACAAAGGATGCCATGTCATCTTTTAAAAGCAAGATCAAATCCTGCCCATTGGTAGGATCCATAGAGAGCTTTTCTTGAATAAAAATGTATTATTATAACTATTTATTAATTATATAGCACCTCTGATGTACACGGGAAATCCTAGGAGAGTTTCTGAGCATCCCTTATAGCCCTGTTTCCCAGGTTCCCAGCACAGTTTTTTAAAAACACTCTAGCTATCTAACTATGCTTTAACTTCTTTAAGAAGCTGTACTACTTGATCTCTACAGCTACCAAAGGACAGAATATTCAAGGTAATAGCTAAGAACCTTGACTGGCAAATAACAACATAGTGTTGTTCTAATTTCAAATGTGACCTTTTAAAATGAATGTACTTTATCCTAGCAAATAGACAATAGCACAACTGACAGGATAAAGATTTGTTCGAGATCGTATGTATCATCCACTTTCAAAGACCCCTAGTTAGGCAGGTTAATCCTTTGACATGGCAAGTCATATTTATCCAGCATAACTGCTTATGCTGTGTATCTGCTGTCCAAAAGCTAAGGCTGAAGTTACAATGGGAGTGATAATACTAATACGATTATATGTTCTGCACTTGGAAGTCAAGGTGCTGTAATTGTGTTATCAGTAAGAGCTTTATGTACAGCTTTCCTTCAGAGATGATGGGGTGGGGGGGGACAACAATCATATATAAGTATTTTTTTTCCTAATAAGTTTTCATGTTAGCTCAATTTAGCCTTAGATTTTGTTTTGTTTTGTTTTTTTAAAAACTGAAGCAAACTGAGGGTAAAAAACAAACAAACATCTTTTAAACTTTTTAATTAGAGTATTCCAAAGGTTAATTAGTGGGAAGCAGCATTTTCTATACTGAAGATTTCCAAGCTATAATTCTGCTTTCAGGCCTGGTTTTGTGAGAGAGGCACCTTAAGTTGCTTGTGGCAGAATGTGCCTGCTCTGGCCTGCACACCCCATTTCCACCCTGCCCTCCTAGTTTCTTCCACTCTTGAGTAATTCACCATCACCACCTGACCTTTCTGTGGGATTTCCCACTAGAAGGATCAGGATTCCCAAGTTCTGAGGCTTTTGTGTCTCCCACTAACCAGCACCTAGTCATAACAGGGACCATTTACTGTGTTGGGTATCCCTGAAGGAATAGCCACTTGCTAACTGCCTGCCTTCCCTTGGCACACCTTTTAAAACAGCACATCCAAGATGATAGAGGTCTATGTGGCAAAGGGAAACCTTGCCAGCACCAATAGTTATAAAGTGTTTATTAAAAAGAAAATGTTCACAAGCATACTTTTAGCACAGCACTAGATTGAACAAGGGATTTCAAAAGAAAAGGGCAAAATGCAAATCCTTTGTCCCTTTCTTTATATATGCCCTATCAGATGTTACAATAGGACAGGCCCCTTTTCCTTAGGTTATAGATCCCTTTATAGTTCTCATTACCTCAAAGCTTGTTCCAGCTGTTTAAGGAATTCCTTAAGGAACTGATACAAACACACTAGAGATGGGCACAAAGCAAGGAAATGGTGGTTCATGTTGGTTCGTGGTTCATGATTGTATGAACCACAAACCATGATCTTATATGAGCCATTCCCTCAAACTGGTTTGTGGTTCATTTGGTTTGGAAGGTGGTAGAACAGCCCCCTTGTGAGTTAGAGATGCCAAATGCACCGGGAGTCTTCAGCAGGCTCTTCTCCATCCACTCTCCAAGTCTGACAAAGATAGGATTTGGGATGACTTATAGCCCCTCAAAGCAGGTACCCCCAGAAAAGTTCAGCTCTAGCTTCAGGTTCGGTCCCTGAAACCACAGCAAGTAACACCTTCCCAGCCAGAAGAGAGGTTTTAAAAAATTGTCCCACTGTGTGGGGATAAAAGGAGTAATTTAAAACTCATGCTTACTGCTTTATGAACAAGTGTGCTTGTTGGACTATAAGAATTTGGCCTTTGTGCCAGTCCCTATATGGACATTTACCCTGTATGGACTATGCAGCAGTGTTTCCAGCCAGGCTCCAGCCAGCTTCTTGCCTTTGTCTGCTATTGTGTGACTGTTTGTGCCTGCCCTGCAAAGAGGACTCCAGACTGTGCTTCCCAGATGAGCTGCTCAGCCCTGCAGACAGTAGCTGCACTCCTGTCATCTAGAACACATATGAACATATGAAGCTGCCTTATACTGAATCAGACCCTCGGTCCATCAAAGTCAGTATTGTCTTCTCAGACTGGCAGCGGCTCTCCAGGGTCTCTAGCTGAGGCTTTTTCACACCTACTTGCCTGGACCCTTTTTAGTTGGAGATGCCAGGGATTGAACCTGGGACCTTCTGCTTCCCAAGCAGATGCTCTACCACTGAGCCACCGTCCCTCCACACAGCGCCAGAGCAGCTCAGATAGAAGCCATGTTCCTGAGATGTCTCAAAAGGATAACGCCAGCTCCTGCAAACCGCCATGCAGAGATGTGTGCACCACATACTACATTCCAGAGACCAGGCATGCTTTGGAGATGTAAATGAAGAAGTCAACAGTTAACAATAGAACTGCTGCAACATTTTTCGCACCTAACAAAAGATTCTTCCTGCCAACCATCAAGGCAAGCGTCTTACACAATAGAACATAATGGTCTGGCAACTACTTCATCCTGTCACGTAGACCTTTTCCATTGTGTTAGCTAAGGTGTCACAATAGGGAACAATTTGGCACTCAAATTTCTTTGTTTTAATAATGTTTTTCACTATGTAAAACCATAATCGCCCATTAATCCTTTTGTCACACTCCTGGGAATCATTTCCAGGCTGATGTCATGTACCACCTGACATCTCCTCAGGACACAAATTTAGCTCTAAGAAGGCCAGGTTTTTGGCCAGTCAGATGTGCCTTTAAAGGTACCCCTACCTTGCTGTCCAAGCCACCCCCAATTACCTGATCGATGTTGGGCCCATTATTCGCAAGTGATGCTGGTTGTCTCTTGCTTCCCTTTCCCTTATCATCTTTGCTAGAGAATCGTCCTTCTGCATCATTGAGATGTAAAGTATCACCCTGTATATTTTCCCTTATATGTTTTCCTATCCAATTTCCTTACCTATTTTTCCGAGGATTGTGTGATTGCTGCTGATTTGTTTTTCTTTTGTGCTTGAGAATTTTTCTAATAAAACCCTCTTTTTAGTATTTAGTATTCATTATTTGAGAGACTTTCTGGGTGAACTGACTCCTGTATACACAGGTTATTGACCCCGCTTAGTTTGCTATCTTTGCCCATCTAAATAATTCCCGCATACCTTCTTTGAAGGCAATTTGGCTAACACGTGTGCCCCAGAATCTAAAGGAAGAGTGAACAAAGCTTATGTAATGATACTAGCATTCTCTCATTCTAACCCACACCTTTGATGGGTCTTTTTCTGTTCACAGCTTCTGCCCCCATTATATTATCTAGTGGTGCAGTCAACCTCATACCGCCATTCACAAAATACAAGCCCGTGTTGCAACTGCTTAAATATGTAGCAACATTTTTAAAGCTTCTGCCAGAGCTATTTTTTTTCTGCTGGAGCCCACGGGAGCAGAGCACCACCTGGGCTAGCCAGGGCTCCGGCTGGCCCAACCCACCATGTGGCAGCCATATGCTTCCAGGTCAGGTGGTGTGGCCTGATATGCAAATGAGCCCTGCTGGTTTTTTTCTACAAAAAAGCATTCTGCCATCCAGTACACAGTCAAGTAGAAGCTTGGAGAGTTATTTCAGTAATGTCATTCTTACAGAAAACTTTCATATTTTCTCTTATGATGGACTACAAGCCTGAAATCTTTCCATATAAGCTGGAAAGAGAAGCACAGTAGGACTAAAACATTTTAGCAAAATTGTTTTTCAGGATATTACTCATGTAATTGTTATCTTGTGTGTTATTTTTTTCAAACTCCCATACATGGGGAAATGAAGGTATTCTGTGGATTAGGCCTATATAACCCATTTATACAGTTCACTGTTTCATTGTACCTTGAGGAAGAGGTTGCATGGTTCATGACATCTATTTTTTGCAGTAGAAAAGCTTTGCTATAATATGCTTTTAGTTCAGGTTCAGGTTATGCCCTGATAATGACTGCAGGTTATTTACTATATATTGCTATCAAGCTGTGAAATGAGTTTAGTGGGCTAAAGCCATGCACACTGTTATCTGAAAACCACCATCACATATGGACTCTTACTATGGCCAGCCTCAGTTGCCAGGACAGCGATTTGAAGCAGCCTGGAGACAGAGTTAAATATTCTGTCCCTAAATATTGCTCCTTTACCTCAAGGCTCAAGAGCATTGCCTGGGTAATTTAGGAAAATTCATGCTATCTGTCACAGAGCATGCTGAATATATTAGGCTGGGACCCCAATTTTGTTATCATGTTGCATGACAACATTACTGGGTTGCTACAAATTCTCAAAAAACAGATGTAAAACATCAAAACCTGGTGACAACACTGCTGTTACATATACAAAAGAAGCATGTATTGTGGATGTATAAAGCATTACAGGATGATAATTTGGAGTGACTTGTGAGAACACTGAGATCTCTACGTCTGCCTATAGTATAAATTCATGTCCATGGCACTGATGTCCTGTCTTGCTTTGTTGCACTTTTAAAAAAGGACTGAAAAAATTACTAAATGTACCTAATTCAGTTCATTTCCTTAAACAACCAAGTTTCCCTCTTAACAAACAACAGAGTCACACCGTTCACTGTGGAAATATTTGCATTTCCCCAGGGCCATTATGGTACCTGCTTCAATTATCAGGAGTTATATCTTGCCTAATGCTTGCCATTGATTCTGCTTAAAAAAAAACATGCACGGAGAAGCCTTGAGATGCCCAAATGAAACTTATAATTTTTTTTATTTATAGGAGGCACTTCTTATTTTGAGGAGTAACTACCTAGTTAAGAGTAGCTATCTCAGCACTGCTGCTTTCTAGTATCTGATCAAGTAAGAGTCTCATGATCAGAGTATTTTCAAATCACAGCTTAGCAGACAGAATTGCTACCATCATTATTTCTGATTGTCCCGCTTACCTGAGTCCAGAACATGTACTCAAACTCACTGCAGACTCAGCATGACCTTGCACGTGACCATGGTAGTAGCAGTGATCCTAATTAAACAGAGAACAATGGGGAAATTCAGTACCTTTGCATTTTCTGTATTGGTTTATTATTGTAACATAAAGTTCTTTGCATTAAAGGCTCCCCTGAAATTAAGCACTGAATGCCACCAAGTTTCTTTCTGCCTGTATGAAACAAGGAGAATCTTTCCAGTTCTTAGTACTTGATTAGTTATTAGTTCCTGCCAATAATATCTATGGTATCCCTCATTCAGTAAGTTTCAAACAATAATTTAAAACATTTCTTAATGACAAACTGACTTTTCTTCACTGTGGCTATTTCCACACAATTTTTTTCTCTGTCTTGGCTACTTTAGAGCAGTGGTATTTTGGGAAGCCTCTATATTCAAAGGCCTTCTGTATTTTCTTTCACTTAGTCCAATCTTTTGGAAAGAATACAGCTAAAGTAACCCTTGGATGTTGTATAGATGGAAAGGTGTCCATTTTTGAAGGTTCCATCCACATCAACAGTTTCTTTACCTAAGGCACTATAGCTACCATTCCTATCCCCCAAATGGAGGCCTTTAAAAAAATCAATTGCTAGATTGGTGCTCATTCCCAGCTTTCATTTTTAAAGTAAGCTTTTGCCCCTTTCATTTCAGAGTTATAACAGGAAATATGCAGGCCTTTAAAAAGGAAAGCTGGTAACTAACAGACCATGGCAACATATTATAAAGTTGTTTCTGGGCTATAGGGTTGCCAGTTCTGGGTTGGGAAATACCTGGAGATTTTGGAGGCAGAGCCTGAGGAGAGAAGGGTTTGGGGAGGGGAGGGGTTTCAGTGGGGTGTAATGTCATGGAGTCCACCTTCCAAAGCCATTTTTTGCTGGTGAACTGGTCTCTGTCAGTTGTAATCCCAGGAGATCTTCAGCTAGCACCGAGGCTGGCAGCCCTACTGGGCTACAAACTCCTGATTTTTAAAAAACTAAAAAAGTCCTCGGGGGGGGGGCAGGAGAGTGGCCATGGGAGGCTGAGCTGGAGACAGTGGCTGCGTGAATGTACTGCTGTCACTGCAAAGGCCTCTGCATTCTCAGCAGAGCCACACAGAAAATTGTCTCCATGTGAAAGTAGCTTATGTTTATTGGAAAACTATGATGTGGGGCATGGTGTAATATTAAATAGCAGAGCTAATTACATTGTCATTTATCTTTAGGCTTTCAATATAAAGATATCTTTATTAATGTGAGGCAGATTTATAATATGTATCTAAGCATATTGTGCAAGGTAATTCCCTGTTTTTCTGCCTTCAGAAATACATGAAACATGTGGAAAGGGTTGGGGAAAGAAAGAACATTTTATTAAATTATGCTGACTTGGGAGCAGTGAGTTATTAGGAACAGGAATAAAAGGGAGTTCTATTTTCAGAAGCAGCAAGCATGTTTCATTTTGTGGCTTGGTTATTACATTTCTTTAATAAATCCAGCTGTTTACAAAAGGCAACCACAACAGAAGATACATACTCGGTAAAGATGTCCATTTGTCTGGAACCAAGGTTAATGCTATTGTTGACTAAGGTAACAGCATATTCCCAATTATGGACCTGGCCAGAACATAATGATTATATCATGTTCAGGGTTTCTTTGTGTCTTTTTTAAAATAGCTCCTCTGAATACCATGTGGAAGCCCAAAGCCCCATTGTAAAAGGTTGCTATTTTATTAGAGCAAAGTAAAGTTATCACTCATATTTCAGCCTAGCAGTCATTCCACTCTGCCTCTTATTACTTTGGTTCATTCATATCTAAGCTGCATTAATTAACCTTTCCAGTATCAGGGCATGGTTTTCAATTACATAGCCTCAGACAGCAGACTGCTAAAGACCACTTTGATTTTGTTAGAGAAAGCAATAACGATGAAAAGACCACCAGGGTTGAGTTTTAATAGTTCAGGAGTATGATTTCTTGGCAAATTGGATTACACACTAAAGAAAATATTAGTTGTGCACAAGAGTATCTCTCCTTTTCTTTTACTTTTAAGGTAAAGATCTAACTGCACAAAATGAAAAGATCTATAATCGACTTGCAGTCCACATGGCTGGATAAAAACATGTTATATTTCTCAGGTTGTTTCTGAATCATCTTTCTAATCTTCACCAATACAAGAAGGGTACAAAATACAAAATGTCTTCTAAACTCCAGCGGAGAAAGTCCTGAACAATAAATTATGCTATCTGGTGTAGGTATTAATACTTGTACAAATGACTGCATGCACACATACGCACACAATTATAATTGAAAGCAGAAAGTTCTGAAATATAATCCAGATCAAGTACAAACAACATCTCCCTTTTAAAGGGGAAGCTGAGAAATGGAGAGATCTATTGGAATCAAGGGAGGAGATATGACAGACTGAGGGGAAGCTGGATGGTGCCAAATTCCCCAGTAAGATCTTGCACTCAGGCTGTCATTGGCTTGCTTAAAGCAAGACAGCATCAGTGACAGCTGGAAAATTCAAAAATAATATTAATAGGTTCACCAACAGTTACCGCTTTTAACCTCAGCCAAAATTACTCTCTGGTACCTATGTTCAAACACCAGCACAGTCAAGACGATTATTAGGAAGGGTGAAAATAATCCTAGGGAAAACATGTTCATCACTCAGGTTATTAGTTAAGTCCATTTGATGATTTTTTTTTATCTGAAGACTTCAAAGCAGAACAATTGGTAATTGTAGCATTGTGACTGTGTTACAGGTGACACTGAGGAACTGTGTTACTGTTTATTCTACATCCTGACACTCAGGAGAGGTTTCACTCCCATTTATGGTGAGATTGTTGGTTTGCTAATGCACACGCCAAATTTGTTCAAAAGCAGCTATTTTTTGTGTTGAACTTTTTTATGGAGGAACAGGTCTTGGATAGCGTTGTGGATTAACCATATTTCCTATAGCTATTGTATTGTACCATTTGATTGATTGTATAGATTTTATACCATTTAACTGATGTACATTTGGGGGGTAGGGTCACTGTTTCTGTCGCTGCTCCTGTTGTGGCCAATGGCTAAACCAGTACAATCTACCTGAATATTAGTACACCGTGCATTTATTTCTACTGCTATCTAGATACCTTTAAAAAAACAAACAAACCAAAGCTGGCAAGTTCCTTATGCAGAAGTAAACAAATAAGCCCACACTAATGATGATATGAGGATAATGCCAACCAGTTATGACGAAGCATTGGATTAGTTAGTGAAGCAACTACTGAAATCCCTACCACAGAGTGCTTGGCCCGCAGCTCTAAGATTAATTTACAGCTCTTGCGTTTCTAGGTCATGACCACATTACTAATCTCTCCTTGCTGGACACTCAAAACCACTGTCTCTTTGTGCATCCTGGGTGCAATAAAAGACTAAATACATCTGCTCAGAATCCTACTATGCCAATGATATTCACTTTGTGGCTGGGAGGCCACCTGTGGCTCTTTGACATGTCACCTTTTAGTCTTTTGAGCACCACTGTCAAGACCTCTGCTGTCAAGGAGTCCAAGGTGGGTTCCAAGGGCTAACGTAAACAAGTAACCAAACCTTTATATTACAATATTAAATAAGTTTTATTTAATGTCTTTCAGAGCAAATATTTAATCTATGTGCAACACAACACTCTGAAATCAAACAGCAAGAAAACAAGAAAACTAGCTTAACTATTTAACACATTTCAAAGACCTGTGTTAGATGGCACAGAACTTAAATTCGAGAGTCAAACACCAAAGTTTGCACATTCTCTACACTGCTATTAGCTCCATTTTCAGGCTGTTTGCTCAATTATAGATTTTTAGTCAAGCAGCATCAGATAATAATGATACCCAACCAGGACATTTTCCTGCTGGAACCCTCTAGAAAGTTACCTCATTACTCCTGATTCCCCCTCCCATCCTGTAGACCTCAGGTTCTCATGAAAAGCTAATTACCACACTTCCAACTCTGGCCTTAAAGATTATAAAGACTATGTAGGCAAAGAGAACCAATTAGCAACACCTGCAAGATGGAATAAGCCTATTACTAATCACATTAATCCTCGAGAGGAGTCAGGGATGCTTAGCCTCACACCTGCTGCATCAGGATCAGAATTATCAGAGGAGGACCAAGCACCAGGAAGAGACAAGGTTCCTCTCTGAGGCAGATAAAGGGGACCAGGGAATCCACTACAGGGTTTCTCTCAGACCAAGACATTGTGGCTCCTAAGGCTATGCCCTAAAAGCCTGCTGTCAGGTCCTTATCAAAGCCCTATAGCCCCCAAATGCCAAGAACCTGCAGTTGAGATCTTGCCACTGTGAGACCCAGCTGATGTTCCAGAAGCAGCTCTCCTACATCTGGTCCAGGTCCACTAGCCTTCCAGGCTCCTGGCAGGAGCATCAGAGATGTAAGACCCATACAGAAACAATCAAATGGAGACACAGTGCCAGGTCTGTGCCCAATGCATCAGCTCTTAGGCCAGACCATGGTTCCAGTAAACATATTATAGGGTTGCTGGTTTCCACATGAGGCCTGATCTCTAGCAGGCAGAGATCAGTTTTCCTGGAGAAAATGGCTGATTTGAAGGGTGGACTCTATGGCATTGTACCATATTGAGGCCCCTCCCCTCCCCAAACCCCACCCTCTCCTGGATCCACCCCCAAAGTCTCTAAGTATTTTCCAACCCAGACCTGGCAACCCTAAAACATAATCGTTTTCAGGATCATAGCCTCGATTTAGCCTTGACAAGATGAATATCAGGTGCTGTCTCTAGAGGACATTGAAGAATGGGAACTATGGAGTAGGGATAAGTGCAAGTGGCACAATTAGCTTGAAGGAATGTTGCATAAAACACGGCACATCATGTTATCCTCTTAGAGAGTTCTGCTTCCTCTTCTTCAGATTTGGATTAGTATGGAAACAACAACCTCACAAACTCTGGATGACCACTTTGTGAACAATCTTTGAGTGTCATTTTGTTTTTCACAGAGGCAGAAATGTCCCCAAACAAGCAATCCTTTTCCTTGACCATTTGCAACAAGCAATGAGTATTTCATAAAACATGGTGACAGTTCTTATATATGGGGAAGAAAATATGCTATATACCACATATGGGACCCATGAGATGTCTCAGGGGAGGGGAAATCTCATTCCACCCCATCAATCCCTGCTTCTTTCTGATCTTCTTTTCTATATTCCCTTTATCCACACACCCTTCCAGGCTTCCCTTCCATTGCTGCTCACCCAACCTACTCACTTTCTTTCTTTTCTCATTTTGTAACACTCTGGCCAAGCAAAATGCTGCTAATTTTTTTCCTTCGCGACACACACACAGGGGCCAAGCCTATCCTTTCAACCCCCCCTTCCAACTATACGGCCACTCCATTGGAGGGCCCCCAATCTGTCAGAGCTCACCACCACTCTGAACAAATAGTAGCACTGCTGCAGGTCTTTTCGTTTTTTTCTCTCCCCTTCCCTAACACAGCATGCAGAGCAAAGGCGGGGGGAGGGGAGAGTCAAGTGGTCTCTGCCTGTCTGAGAGAGGGGCACATAAGAAAGGGGTAGGGGGGCAGAGCTGCTGTGACTGCCCAGGCACAAAGGGGGGGGGGACTGGCTTGTGGAACTCCAGGCAGTTTACAGTGCTGAGAACCCTGGGCTGCCAAACTGGGTGGCCCCCCAGCCCAGCCCCAAACACCAAATCCTGTGGTGGACCCCACCAAACATGAAATCCTGGCTACAGTCCTGCACACACTGGTATCAGATTGTTAAAAAGAAATCTTGTAAAACTATTTGGCAGCCTTGGTAACTCCAGTATGCAGATTTAAAACATCTCACTGGGGTAGCATACAGAACTTTTTAAAAAATAGCAAGGGGGAAGGTAGGTCCAGCAAAGCACAAAGCATTTTAACCATTTACTGTATCACAAGCATAGGCTGTTGTTTATGTACCATTCATTTTAAACACAGGTTTAAATAAGTTCATAGCAATGGCTTCAATATGAGACTAGTATTACATAAGTCAATTTACTACCATCTACAAGTTTCATTGCAGAAAATGACATGAAGCACAAAACTTCTACTGGTACACCAAACAAATCAAGGTTTTTTTTGAGGCTTTTTTACAACTCCAGTTAAGCTGGATCTAATCAAAAGTTAAAAGATAAATGACATAATTAAGACCAGCCGGTGTGCTGTTTTAATTAAGACATTTTACTTACAGCCAGAAGAAAAAAATGTTCTTTCTTCAAAGCACTTCTGTATTTATAAAGAAAGTTTTAAAATTCCTCAGGAGGACATTTGTGGAAACTTTCACAACTATTAAGTACTATAAGAATTCTTTCTTCAGCCCTCCCTCATCTTTCTTAGGGTCTGAATCGATGAAAACAAAAGAGAAAGGAAAAGAAGAACATCTGGCTTCTGTATTGCAGAAGGCCAGAAAGGCCTTAGGGTCTCCTTTTGAGAGCTTCTGTACTGCAGAAACTGGCTCTAGTGCCTTGTCTTTGCAAAAAAAGGCTGCTTGAAGTCTGTTGAAAAGCTCTAATGGGCATATTTTCAAAGAATCTTAAGCACTCGAATCTGATAACCATTAAAGCCTTCTCCTCATGTACCACTTAGTACATTTCCTCCTACAGATTTAGGGTTCCAATGCCAACCTCCAGGTACGACTGATTCCAGGCAACAGAGATCAGTTCCCCTGGAGAAAATGACCACTTTGGAAGGTGGACTTTATGGCATTATATCCCACTGAAGACCTGCACATCCCCAGACTCCATCCCCAAAATCTCCAGGAATTTCCTACCCTGGAGCTGGCAATCTTACACAGATTTGATTTTGTAACAAAAGGGCCAGAAAACTACCCAAACTCAATATAGCCTCATCCACAGTATGAACATTGTTCCCTTACAAGTCTTTTAATGATAAAGTATCCTTTTGAGCCCTCACAGCAAGAAGTCACAAATCTTACCGTGTAATCGTGCATGAGAACAGCACTGGTACCATCTTCCAAATAGTGTGTTTCCGTGAAGTTACCAGCAAAAAGGCCACTGAAAAAAATTGGAAACAACTTTTTAAATTCCAAGGACATATTTCTGTATAAATTGATATATTTTTATTTAGAAAATGAACAATGCCAATAGTTATGACATTGTGAATATTTTTAAAAGACTTTTCTAGAGAGAGTAAATTTGCTTGTCTCTCACTGCAAAAGAATTATGTATACAGAAATCAATTAGTGATCCTTCTGAAACCTGTACTTAGTTTGGAATATGGATTTGTTGAACTTATAATACTCAAGAATATGCTAAACTGACACCAAGCCACTTCTCTAGATTGCAATTTCTGGGTGGTATGCCTCCCTTTATGGAAGAGAAAATAAATCCTCACAATTTCTGTAATGGCATTACTCCATTAGAAGGCACCCCATCTGTGAGGACCCTGGTGATTTACATCAACTAGACATAGGACTAACATTTCAAAATGGGGGGGGTTCTTTCAAGCCTTGAGAAACCCCCTTACAGGTTTCCTGCTGCTTTAACCATTAGGCATAAACTAAGAATATTGCTTCATGCAATATTTCAGTTAAAGATAATACATAAATTCTATGGCCCATTTCACATACTATTCTAACCCAGATGTTATCTGTTGCCTGGTTCTGAGTAAAGTGATACAGGGACAGAGGTTTCATACAGTGAATTTCATTTAATTGACTATATGTCTCTGAAGCAATCTGGTCATTTTAAACAGCGCTGCACTTTCCCTGTGTCCCTTTTTGCCATGCAATCTTCTTCAAGCTTCTATTGGGGAAATTTCTAAGTTGAGTGCTATAATGCTAGACCAATATAGTGATGCCAAAACATCTTAATAGTGCTGCTGTACTGAAGTGCTATATTGGTGCTCTATGAAGTGTTATAGCGCTCAACTTAGAATATAAAAAAGTCTGAGGATGATTGTGTAGGAGATAAAGTGTGGTGCTGCTGGAAGTGCTGCAGACATTTTAAACAGCATACTACAGTGATTCAGAAGTGCAGAGGTGATAACAGAAGAAAGTGGTTTACCTCAAGAATGGCTCACCCACGCTTTGTAAACCAGATGCAACTAGCTTTGTATGAAAAGGTACATAAAAGCTGTTAGCAGCTGGTTGCTAAACATCCATTTCTTCACATGTGGAAATGACTGTTCATCCCTCCCCCCCCCCCCTTTCTTTTTCTAGCTTGAGTTCGGCTGGATCCCAACTAACTTTTCTACTAACAGAAAGAATTTCCATTAGCAGAATAGAATTTTCCTGCTTCTTTCTTCAGCTGCAGCCAATTAATCTCCCTCAAATGCTGCTCATGGGGGCACAGGGGAACCTCAGAAAAGACAAACAGGGGGTCTGTAGCAGGGAAGGGGGAATTGGCAAAACTTATCCTTCCCTCCCAGCCAGTTTGGTGTAGTGGTTAAGAGTGTGGACTTTAATCTGGGAAAACTGGGTTTGATTCCCCACATGCAGCTGCTGGGTGACCTTGGGTCAGCCACAAGTTCTCAGCAGAGCTGTTCTCTCAAGAGCAGTTTGTTGTGGGGAGAGGAAGGGAAGGATATTGCAAGCCACTCTGAGACTCTGAGTGAAGGGTGGGGTATAAATCCAGTCTCCTCCTCCTCTTCCCATAAGTTGAAAATATAATCATGTTCCAGCCCATGTTTAGGAAGTGTTAACATTAAATGTCCTGTGCATTCCTAAATGTAAAAATAACTGTTTTGGTTTGTGGGGTTCCTGCTGACATCTTAAACCCTGCAAATATCTACTGAAAGGAATCTGCCTGTAGAAATTCTGAAGACTACAGGAAATATTACTTTTTTTGTATGTGCAGTTCTCAGAAACTGGTTTCCTAAAAGTGAAGTATTGATCTATTTCTTAATTTCTCACATGAAATGCATTTCTAACCAGGTCAAAAGGGAAGAAAATATTTATATTGGCTCTACATGTAGGGGCAAAAATACCACAATTGCTTAAGTTCTTGACATAAACATATGAGTTAAATGAAAAAGTTCCAAGAAGAAAGGTTCAATACCAATTTCACCAACACAGTGTGAAAACTGTGTTATTCCTTTCTTATAACCATATCCCTTCACTAATCTATTATAAAACAATTTAAATTAAACCATATTGATGATTATATATTTATATTGCTGCTGAAATAAAGACAAATGGGAGACCGGCAAGGGACATCTGATTTTATCCTGCATCCCCTCCTGCACTATTTCCTCTTTCCCTTCCCTGAAAGTCTCCGTAGCCTCTCCCCTTTTCCTGCTTTCATCTCTTGTCCACCCACCAGCCAACCTAACTTTATCTGTGCCCATGTCTTCAGCTTTCACCTTCTTCTCTATCCCTATCCCTGACAACCTTTCCCTAGAAAAAGTCTGGCCAAGTTCTGTGATGGTTACCAGTGTAGGGCTGTGTCCAGTTATACTGTAGCCTCCAGTGCTGGGCTGGTCCCAGTTACACAGTGGCTAGCATCAGGTTGAGCCCAATGCCTGCTGCTGGGCTTTCTTCCTTCTCTCCTTTCCACCAACCCTACCTTTATCTGCCCCCATGTCTTCAATGTTCCTTCCTTCCTTGCCCTGACAGTCTCTCCTGAGAAAAGTCTGGCTGGGTTGTGTGATGCCTGGTCCTATACTGCACAGTGACTTGCTGCTGTTGGGCCAGGCCAAGCCATGAGGGTAATGAGTTTCTTAGTCACCTCTGGGCCTATCGCCACTGAGGTGCTGGATCTTTTCCAGAGCTGTTTTGGTTTTCCCAGTCCACTCCTTTTCCCTCTCATGGCTTTGCTTTATGAAAGACAGGACATGGAAAGCTTGTCAACATTGCCTAGCAATCCCAAACAGCCACTGAAAGTTCCCTGAGATCCTTTCCTTAAAGCTACAGGCATTGTTTGTTATTTTGTGGAATTTTAATCCCCCACTGTGTATTTTTTTTAAGATTTCACTTTTTTGTGACTCTCAGACTTCCTTCAGATTTGTAAAGACATTTCCCTATCTGTCCCTAGCTCTGTTTTGCAGCTCTGTCAAAGATATATTGATACTTTACAAAGCAAGGCTTTACAAAGCAAACAAATGACTTTGGAGGGCTCAAACATAGTGGGCTTTCTTTAATCTTTTTTCTTTGGCAAGCATATTCCCAGACTGTTTCATAATCTGCTTCTGGAGGTCTCTCAAAAGTGGGTGGCCATGAGGGCTCAAATCTTCCTCAGCATAAAAAACTAGTTGCAAGGTTCTTCAAAAGCCAGATTTAAGAGTATATGGGCTTATTTATATATTCCTACATTTGTGTGAGCAATACTGTTGCCACATGGTTGCCTACATGGGCCAGTCAGACAGTACTAAAACTAGTGACCTTGCTTCCTGCAGGCCAATGGCATTGGCATGATACTTATCACCCCTCAGACTAGCTCATAGAAGAAACTCATTGAGATGTTCCCTCAGTCACATGCAGCCCTGTTTGTGCAAAAGCAATTCCCATTAGTGATCATACTACTACAGCTTCAAAGGGATAACAGTGAAAATCAGAATGCAGGTTGCCAGTGCTAGAAAAACCTTTCAGATAGCCTAGGTACCCACCATCAAATTTCTCAGGTTGGAAGAAACCTGGTAAGGGAATGTTCTAGAGCTGCAACATTCAGCATTATTTAGATCCATCAAAGTCAACTAAACTGTGATTGCATTACACACTATGATCACAATGTTAATGAACAATTCTTTATGGGCATAAAATGAACACTGTGCTATTTCATGTTCATCTATATTTTAAAGATCAAATGGATTTAAAAAAAAGATGACAAAGAGATGAAATAAAGATGATAAAAGCTTTCTTTGGTACTGTATACACAGAAAGAATTGGTTTTTTTAAAACCTGAGCAAGAATTAAGCTTCTAGTGCAAGAACTTTCCTCCTCCCCTTTCTCCCCCAAAGCCATGAATTTTCCTCTGCAGTCTTGTTCTATGGCTTGTTGATATTGTTGTGACAGCTGAATGAAAAGGTTGGGTCCTGTACAACACATGTCTCTAGGGCAGGGGTGGGGAACCTTTTTTCTGCCAAGGGCCATATGGATATTTATAACATCCTTCGCAGGCCATAAAAAATGATCAACGTAAAAAACAGTGCTCCGTCGACGAAGAATGATTCAGGCCAGCAAAATTATTGCAAATAATTGTTTTTCTGTTTGAAGCCATGTGGGGAGAGCCTAATCTGGCACACACACACACCCTGCCCACCACCCTATGCAAATGCATAGGTCCAGGGCTTTTTTGTAGAAAAAGCCCAGCAGGAATTCAGTAGCATATTAGACCATATCCCCTAATATTAGCATATTAGGTCACACACTCATTAGCATATTAGGCCACACCATAATCAAGTGCAAACTGAACTGTGACAGTAACTTTTCCAGGCCCCGCAGTAATTCTGGCCAGCCAGCCTGGCCCTAGGGAGGCTGCTGCACAGTGCAGCTGGACCCCACAATTCTCGCTGGCCAGTCAGGCCCCAGGGAGGCTGCCACATGCCTCGGTTCGGCCTAGCAATCCCTGAGGGTCACACCAAGTTACTTCAAGGGCCATATACAGCCCTCGGGATGGAGGTTCCCCACCCCTGCTCTTGGCTAGCCAATATTTTTGGCAGAACCAGCTGTTGCCGTCTCTGTTGAAAATGCCTGATACTTTAAAAGCTGCCTAGTGGAATAAACAGTTAGTGCTGATATCAGGAGATTGCAACATATATGTGGGCACTTTGAAAGATTATCAATAATATGCGTAACAACTTAGCAATTGTGACTGGCTAGAAGGAAAGACATGTGCAACAGTTGCCTCACAGTACCCAAGAAATGCCACAGTTGATACATGTATCCATTAGATAATTTGCCTCCCTTTGGAAAGAGATACAATTTTCCAGATTGGTTTACATTTCTTCCCCCTCCCCTGGAAAGTATGATATTTAAATTGGTTATCTGCTTAACGTAATCAAATCAATGTAATATGAGACAGGACATGGATCAAAACAACGATAACGAATCACATTTCATGATGTGCAGTATGATGCCTGGGAAGACACCACATCTCTCTTTGTATATTCTCTCTTGCCAGCTGGTTGGGGGTGCCTGATGGAATCTTGGAACTGAAGATGGCATGAGTGGTTCTCTTTTCCTTCGTTTCATCCTAACAATAATCCTCACAAGATTGAGAGTGAGTGTGATCTAAGGTGAGCTCCTTGTCTGAGTGGGAGATTTGGAACTGGATGTCACTCTAATTATGATCCCACTCCAGCTTTATGAGAAGACAAGGGACACCTTTCCCAGTGGTGAGCCAGATTTAGGAATAAAATCCCTGATGAAACCTGCCAGTGAAACAAGTGTACACATGGACTTGCTCTTCTTCACTATCAGTTTGCTGTCTCACCAATGGCAGACAAGGGGAAAACGTCGGTTGTATGCAATGGGAAATCTCACAAGATCATGGTTAATATCTTCAGGATTTTTTAGCTCACTGAGGAAAAGGATTAAGCAGTTTTGGTACACATACATTTAAAACTATACTGTTTAGCCTTCTTGCATGAAGAAACCATTTTAAAGAATAGTGTCAGAGAATGGAATTAAATGGTATTTCAAGATATGTGAAGTCAACTTCCTATGATTCTTTGATTACATCCACATGACATGCTGGGAAGACAGAGGCATGCACACTGGAAACTGAACATCCACATGAGCACTTTATTTCTCCAGCTTTTTTTTTTTGTGAATGGTATACAGATAGTTATACACATTACCAAAGTTGTCAAAAAGATCTTAAAAAGACTTCCAACAAGAAAACACAAGGGGCTGAGAGAAACAAAATGCCACCAGTGTGGGGGGGGGGAGACTTTTGCAGATAAGTACCTTCACATCCAGACACTGTAATAATGTGCTTGGACCCTGCTCTTCTGAAAAAAAGATCATAGCAAAGTAGGTTTGGAAGACAGCACATTGAGGCCAAGGATGTGAGAATGATTCTGTGTGGATGCTCCATGGACACCACTAACCCTTGGTGTGGAAGAAGCCTTGGTTTTAATTACAAAATCCATAAAGGCTTCTAGTACTCATGACAGTGGAAACAAAACTAAAAATGTATGTGGTTATACCTGTACCATCCAAAGCAAGGCGTGCTCTGTCTTTTAAAAGGCAGGTCATGAGGCCTATGCCACTTCCCCACAACTGTTCCATTCTACATATACCTGGTCATTAACTTCTAACTCCCTTCACCATGCAAAAATATCTTCAGACTTCCAGATATGGTATGAATATCATGAATTCATCTCCGAAAGGAAGTGAAGATATAAAGCTCCCCAGTAGTTAAATGCTTTAAATATTTGTTCTGAATCTCTATATAATTAAATCCAATATGAATTTGTGCTGTGCTTGTAGATAAGCAGCTGTTAGCAGGAAATCTTTGTCTAGGATATAGTACTCCAGAAAGACCAGCTGGTTTTAAATTAAGATTTTCCACTGTTTCCTTCAACAAAGAAACCAGACCTTATCTCTAACATGCTTCAAAAAAATTGTACTGATTCTGAACAGCAGTTTTATGGATTAAGTGCCAAGCATGTTTGGACACAAAGGAACTAAGGTGTTTCAGAAGCTATTCCTACCACAGAGTACTAACGGCATTTGCCAGTGCATGATATGCAGTATCAATATTTTGCTGTTTGTATTTTTCTTAGCATCACATGCTACCTCTTTCATAGCCAGCTGTACCTACTCTCACTTAGACAGCATGAAATCCATCCCATTCAGGGCTTCTTTTGTTTTTTTAAAAAACAGGAATGCAGTTCCTGCTGGCTTGGTGTCAGGGGTGTGTGGCCTAATATGCAAATGAGTTCCTGCTCGGTTTTTTTCTACAAAAAAGCCCTGTGCAAAATAATAGTGATGTCAGAGGATGTGGCCTAAAATGTGTTCCTGCTGGATCTTTCTACAAAAACGAACAAACAAACAAACCCTTATCCCATTAGATGGGCAGAACTTTCTTCAGGTGCTCTGACAGTATTTCATTTCCCTCTATCTAAGCTGCAACAAAGATCATACAACATTCTTGTTGTGCATCATTTGCTGGGGAGACAAACAAGGAAAAATATTGAAATTGCAGCCCATAGACACTATTATAATCCATTAATGCTATCACATCTTCATTTGGGTCATCTTGACCTTCAAATTGGAAATGGCTATTCTTTATTCAGCTTCAAGCTGTTCTGATTGTTATATGGATTGAGAGGAATAATAAAAAAAGCCTATTAAATGTGCTGTTGTTTGCCTAGTTAGCCTGCTAAGAATATTTGTGAATGTCCAAATGATAGCATCTTTAGCCTTTATTTCTCATTGCAATATAAAGAATAAGGCAAGCATGTTAATGAGTTTCCCATGCGTCCGCATCAAACACCACCCGATTTATACAATTACTGCACAGTCTTTAAACATCTCATACTCTCTCTCCCTATTTAATTATCTTAAGTGTTTCAAAGTGCTTTTGGGCATTTTCCCCCTGAATGTTGCCACTTTATAATATTCTACCTGAAATACTCTGGTGAGTTTCCACAGAGGAAATATAATGTCACAATGAAAATTTTAAAAAACAAACAATCCCTTCCAAGTGTCAAATATGCAAACTTAATAGAACTACAATCCCAGGGAGAAAAAAAAATTAAATTTCATAAAGGAGGCAACAAAAAAAATTCATGCCTTTTACAGAATATACTTCCCAGACTTCCCACTTCCCAGACTTCCCTATGTTTTTCACAACTGAAAATAAGATTTTCAAACACAGGTACTATGTTTTAGACATTGAAATTGTCAGGAGCACACTGCTATTTGGGGGAATGTGTGGAAAAGGCCAAAACGTGTCAGAAACTCAGCTGGATCAAAACACTAAATCTGGCAAATGGAGTAAGTATCCTGGATTTGACACTTAGCCAGCTGTCACAGTGATCTGCAAACCTCATTCCAGGGGATAAGAAATGAGAATTTCTTTCTTTCTTTCTGATCATCCTGGCACCCCATCTCAGAGAACTTTTGTAGTTCATTCTGGAAGTGCCAAGTACAGAACAAGCATGATCCTGGGGGAATTGTTCATTGGTCTGTGGCTTTTGGATATGTATTTGCAGAAGCCCCCACTTTCTGAATAGTCAAAGGTGACTAATTTCAGCCAAACTCTAAAGTATGGTCTATCAAGGACAGTGCTCGTAGTCCACCATCAGCACCCAGATGTTGTCAGCATTGGGCTGCTTTGGTCAGCTATTAAAGCTTTCAGGTCTGGCCTGTGGACTGTCTGACCCACTTCCTTAAGGAGACAAAATGTTGTAAGTCTGAATTAGCTGGAAAACTGCTTTTGAAAAAGTGTTCTGTTTCATACCCCCAATTTCCTGATTTGCTTATTTATGTTTGCTTAACAATAATCCTTTTAAACTGGATCCTATAATTTGGGTGACTAACAGTGAAAACCTAAAAGTACTTTTCTAGGAGTAAGCCCCATTGAACAGGCCTCCGTAGAATTCAGAGTAGACCTGTTTAGGATTGCTCTCTTAATATGTTACTTTCCCACTAGCTTACTGGTCCATTCAAGTACCAAGAATATTAAAGAAAGGAGGTGGAATGCCTTGTAAAAATGACGATCCAGTTCTCAGGCAGAAAAAGGAATCTTCCCTACCTTACACATGCTGCTCACATATAGGTGCTTTTCCCTCTAGTGGTGGCAGTGTACTAAAGTATCACCAGTCCACACAGTTAAATTCCCCCATCTATCACATTGACAATAAGGCACAGTTAAATTCCCCCATCTATCACATGGACAATCTATCACATTGACAATAAGGCTCCTGAAATCTCATACAATGAAACACTGTTTAATTTTGAGGAAAGGAAAATTTCTACAGCACTACCAGATGTTCATGGACATGCATGTTGCTAGTTTGGGCATTCTTTCTACAGCTGGGAAGGAATATGAAATATACAGCATTCAGTATCTTACATGGCCATTCTCATGATCTAAGCCCCAAGCAGCAACCCAAACACCAACTCAGATGGAGAAGGGGCTGCAGAAATTTGAGAAGGTGATAGAACAAACTGTAGAGGCACCTTAACTCCCATATTGAGCTTTAACCTATTGGTCAGGATCCTTTGGAACTACATCATCAAAGGCATGATGATTTCTCAAGTCTGCTCCCCAACAGCGGTAACTACCATGAGAAGAAATAAAAGAAAAGGATTAGAACATTGCAGCCCAATTGTTATTTCAGTGATCTCCCCTCTATATGACAGGGGTGGAATCTGAGAGAGGTAAAGAGGCCCTGAAGATGACAAAACCACAGCTAGACCCAGAAATTTGCCAAAGCAAGATGTTTGTTCCCTATGATCTGTCCAGAGTGCTGAAGTCCAGCCTTGTTCTTCTGCTGGGATAAGCCCTTAAAGTTTTACTTAGGTCTGGACCGGCTATCTCTCTACTAGTGACTGCTCTTAACAGCAGCCCCAACTTCTATTTGCATTACCTCCTGCCTTGCCAGAAATGGACAAAGGATCACCATGCAGAAGAGACACACCATTCAATTAATGCAAAGGCTCTTTCTCAAAATGTATGGAGTGCACATCATATGTGGTTTCAGTTTAAAGGTAAAGGTAGTCCCCTGTGCAAGCACGGAGTCATTACTGGCCCATGGGGTGACGCCACATCATTACATTTTCTTGGTAGACATTTTATGGGGTGGTTTGCCATTGCCTTCCCCAGTCATCTACATTTTACCCCCACAGCATTCTGGATACTCATTTTATCAACCTCGGAAGGATGGAAGGCTGAGTCAACCTTTCAGTTTAGAGAGAAACAAATTTATGAGATATTTCATTCTGAGAACAGACTGTGTTACTTTTGTTACCCTACTCTTAGAAAAATGTTAAAAATTCAGAGCCCTGTTTGCTCAAATTCCTAAATAATTGAAAATGGCATAGCATCTAGGCAATGAAAAATGTCTCAGTTTTGTGGAGGTTTGGTTCCCAAAAATGATGCTGACTCCTGTGTCTCATTAAGTATTTTTATTGAGTCCTGTTACAAACAGCAGGTTCATTTCCACTACAAAGTCTAAGCGGACAGTCCACATTGTTTCACTGATGCCTTTCAGCTATTCATGAAATTTGGGCAGAAGCTTTTTGCCTAATCAACTAGAAGTCATTCAATAATATTAAGCAGTTGACGTAAAGGATGCAGTTTTTAAACCTACTCTTAAGCATCTTTAATTTGTTTCTGGGCAAATATACACATAGAAAGGTGAGGTTCATGCATCCTCATTATTTGGAAACGAGAAGGTCAGCACTACTACTACTAACTTTAAGATGAAACATTAAAAAAAGAAAATGAGAGCCACAGAATCTATATCAGATTATGCAGAAGTAATGTTTTACTGTAAGGAAATTGCTGGACAGGGAAATAACATGAAAGATCAATGCTGTTTGGTGAAAATGTGGCAGTTCATGAATGAGGAGCAGGGAATGGGGAAGGAAACAACTGACAATAAGACTGGGAGACACTGAATGGGTACAATGATGCTAGAGGTAACAACCAGTATGCTGCGAAGTAGGCACCCCATAAGCCATAGAGGATAAGTACTCTGAAAAAGAGATGTAAGTTCAACTTGGCAGAGCAGTAGCAGTCATGATGTGCAGTGCAGCTATTTATTTCAGGCTAGTAGCAATGCCTTCCAAATTTAAGAACATAAGAAGAGCCCTGCTGGATTAGATCAATGGTCAATCTAGTCCAGCATCCTGTCTCACACAGCAACAACAGGGCAGCACAGGGGCCGAGGCCTTCCTCTGATGTTGCCTCCCAGCTTTGAGATTCACCTTTGAATGTGAAAGTTGCCCTCAGTCACCATGGCTAGTAGCCATTGATAGACGTATCCTTCTTGAGTCTATCTAATTCCCTTTTAAAGCTGCTCATTTCTGTGGCCATCACTACATCCTCTGACAGCAAATTTCACATTATAATCACTCTCTATGTAAAGAAGTATTTCCTGTTTCTTGTGGGATCCCACTGTTGTCTGTCCTGAACATATGGCCCATCAGCTTAATTGGATGCCCCCCAGATTGAGTATTTTGGGAGAGGGCAAAAACATTTTCAACTCTCTACTCCATGCATAATTTTATAAACCTCTATCATGTCCCCCACTTAGTTGTCGCTTTTCTAAACTGAACAGTCCCAAAATCTTCAGCTTTTCCTCATGAGGAAGGTGATCCACCCCCCAATCATCTTAGTTGCCCTCTTCTGTACTTTTTCCAGTGTCCTTTTTGAGATACAGTGACCAGAACTGTGCACAATATTCTAAATGAAGCTGCACTACAGGGGCATTATAATATCAGCAGTTTTATCCTCAATCCCTTTCCTAATAATCCCTAACATAAAGTTTGCATTTTTTCACTGCTGCAGCACACTGGGTTGACACTTTCATTGAGCTGTCCACTACAACCCCAAGATCTTTCCCCCCTAAGTCTTAGCAAGTTCAGAATCAATTAGCCTATACTTGAAGTTGGGATTTTTTGTCCTAAGCACAGCCAAGACTTACCTACTCCAGTGTTTTGTGGCCAAGAGGTGTGGGAGGCTGGAAGGAGGCTGACTGGGACATGTTGTCTCCTCTGGCAGGGCAGGGACAGGCCAGTGCTCCACAGACCACCTCATCGGCCATGAGTCACAGTGCAGAGGCAGGGGGTCAATATAGGCATGCCCACAAGGAATCCTGGCCTCTTTGTTCTGTTCACCAGCTGGCCCATCCTCCCTTCCTAATTTTTTTAGGCTGATAAGATGTATACTTGTGCTTACTCTGCTCATTTATTATCACAGTGGTTTGGGCATTGGGTTAGACCCTTTGAGGGGAGGCCAGGCCTGCATATGCACTTCTCCCATTTGGGGGGCTACCATAAGAGGCCTTGGGGTGGGGAGCAGTGTTCCCTTTAAGCTGAGTTAGTGTGAGCTAATTCACAGATTTTTAGCCTCCAGCTCACACATTTTTGTCTTAGCTCAGGAAAAATGGCCCCAGAGCAGACTAATTTATGCAGTAGCTCACAACTTTAATACCAGTAGCTCACAAAGTAGAATTTTTGCTCACAAAATTCTGCAGCTTAAGAGGGAACATTGGTGGGGAGCCACTCAGTTGCAGGGGCTGCTGGCTGGGTTCCACCTCCAGCTGGCAGAGACACCATATGGCAGGGATGCCATGTGTACTAGTATCCTGTCACTCCACAGGTGACCCCCTCCCAGCAGGCAGGCTGAGGTAACAGTTCTATCAGGAGGCAGGTGGGTCACCCGATGCCTGGATCTGTCCCTATGCTGCCATATTGCTCCTTTGTCTGTATTAATTTAAAAAGCTGTGGCCATGTTATTACCAAAAATACAACTTATGTGTGTGTTAATTCCTTCCAGTACCTCCCCCTATACTCCTTCTTGAACCCTACAGTGTGTATCCCCTCATGCTTACCAACTCTGAACTTCATATGCCACATTGTTGCCCACTCACCCAGTTTGCGAAGGTTCTTTCGGAGCTCTTCACAGTTTGGTTTTCACCATCCTGAATAATTTTGTGACATCTGCAAACTTGGCCACTACATTACTCAACTCTAGTTCCAGTTCATTTATGAATAAAATTAAAAGGTACTGGCCCCAATACTGATTCTTATGGGACCCCACTGCTTACTTCCCTGTTTGGTATAGTGGTTAATTATGTGGTGTAGTGGTTAAGTGCACGGACTCTAATCTGGGAGAAATAGGTTTGATTCCCCACATCTCTACATGCAGCTGCTCGAGTGACCTTGGGTCAGTCACAATTCATGTAGAGCTGTTCCCTCAAAAGCAGTTATGTGAGAGCTTTCTCAGCCCCACCTACCTCACAGGATGTCTGTTTTGAGGAATGGAAGGGAAGGAAATTGTAAGCTGCTCTAAGACTTCGAGTGAAGGGTGGGGTATAAATCCAATCTCCTTCTCCTCTTTTTCTTCATTGTGAGAACTATTCATTTATTCTTATCATTTGCTTCCTGACATTTAACCACTTTTTAATCCATAAGAGAACCCATTCTCATATCCCATAACTGCTAAATTTACTCAGGAGGTTTTTGTGAGGTACCTTGTCATTTCTTGTGCATTTCTTTTCTTTTTGTTAATTCCAAAAAGGGCTGTTTCATTATTGGGTTGTTTCATATGGTTTTGTTTCATTATTGTTTCTTTCATTATTGTTGTTTCATTTTCATAATTCTTTATTATTTCCCATTGGTTTCAAAAGATGACATACCCTTTTTTCTTGGGACTCTACTCTCATAATTTCCCATCTAAACAGGACAATCAGGAGGTTGTACTATTTCCTGAGGACACTCATAGTGCCAACTTTCAGACAGATAGCATAAAGCACCCCCCCCCCCACACACACACTTTGAGGCAATTAAAATAACCCATGTGGGAGAACTAAGATTCCAGTTTCCAAACAGTAAAACAGATAGCACTGCAGCTACTGCACTTGAAGAACTGTAGCATGAGGAACAGGCAGACTGACAAGGCAAATAAATTTGGTAGCAAAAGGCGGCATCTGGGCAGGCAGGCAGGAGCGACAGGACCTTGTGGTAGATTTGCTTGGATGGGGATAAGGTTTGGCAAACAGAAGCAAAGCTGGGGACTATAGACTGCAAATTTGTTACAGCAGGGCAGGTCCCGAGATGAGAGAGGAAGGCAAATTCCTACCCCATATCTTTTGTGACTGTAATATTTCACACATATATGTAATCCTAGTGGCTATAGCTGACAGTCAAAAAAGTCCAGAGCCATTTTCCCGTTTCCCCTAAGGAATACTGTACTCTGTCCAGTGTTCTCTCTAAGCTGAGTTATTGTGAGTTAGCTCACAGTTTTTTTAGCCTGCAGCTCACACATTTTTTCTTAGCTCAGGAAAAATGGCTCCAGAGCAAACTAATTTATGCCAGTAGCTCACAAAGTAGAATTTTTGCTCACAAGACTCCACAGCTTAGAGGGAACATTGACTCTGTCTATGCCCTTATTAAGAAAATGTTTTCTGCCTTGTAGAAGTGAAACCAATAGAGGCAGAGACTATAGTAACAAAAGAAGCCAGAACAAAATGAAATAAAATTATGGCGTTGCTGTTGTTGTTACAGGCTGTTTAGATTTGCTTTATTTTCATATTCATTACTATAATGATAAAGCATCCCATTCCCCTAATTATTATAATTAATTACAACAAAAAACCACAAGTCTAATAGCTTGTGCTGATGCAGCAGGGGCAAGACCTAAGAGTTACCTCTCTCCATTCCCTTAATGCCTTTTCCTTGTAAAGTCCCAGCTCACAAATTCCCCTTCTGTAGCATCTCAAGGCTGTCATGTTAGCTGATGGACTATATGCAACTGCAGCTGAGCTCCTCCTTAGTCCATAAACCCAAGTTAAATTGGAAATGCAAGAACTGGGAGGTTGGAGGAGTTTTCAGCAAAAAGCTGCTTGGGTGAGTATACTGACTTAGAAATCTTGGGTTTCCCTATCTAACTCACCATGTGCTATTACATTTCAATGAGGAAACTATGAGTAATTGTTTCTTCAGAGAGAGCCCGGATCTTGGGACAATTTTACCAGAATAAAACAACTAACTTTGACCGTATTTCTGTTAGCATATTATCCTCTCCAAATTGCTACTTAAGGATGTTTTATCACGCCTCTTTGCTCTTTCCATAATAGCACTGTATAAATTGCATTATAAAAGAATATCACAGTACGACATGTAAATTAGCAGCCTTCAAGGAAGTCTGTAAAACATTTCCCCCCCACAAATTCTAATGTTCATTACAAAAGATGATAAGAAGTAACAGTACCAAATTGCAGTTGACTGAACTGATAATGTCACATGTTTAGATAAGGTTGACAGGCTTCTTGCTTGCTTGGGAAATTATTTTAATGATTAGGTTCATTAAGAGATTTTCTTTTAATACAACATAAGAATAGTGCAAAGGAATATTTTTTGAAAAGCCTAATGCACTGTGGGAATCCAGAAGGTTTGTGACTGCTTGGTGCCCCCTATACACCTCTGTGGTTGCAGCCCAGACTCCAAGTCCAGAAAAGGCTCAGATATAAAGAGAGGAATGAACTAACTGCACCTTATTGTGCCTCCCCCCTTCCCAGAACTCTCCTCCACATCCTGGAGAAGACCTGAAGCCTTCTTCTGGCCTGCCATTTGGCCTCTTGTATGGAACAGGCTTAATCATGAGCCTGGCCAACTGCCTTAAGGCACTTTTTCCTCATTTGCCTGATAGCTTAGCCTGTCTGGCTCAGCTGCAGATAGCAGCTACTAAAGAGGTCACTCCATGCAGTATAAGAGCTATGCATTGCCTGGCCTGGCCTGGCAATACTGGCCCCTCTTGCTGTCAGGGTGGCTGTGAGAGCTGTTGGCAGTCTGGAGGTTGGGTCCAATGTTCTCTCTAAGCTGAGTTAGTGTGAACTAGCTCACAGTTTTTTAGCTACCAGCTCACACATTTTTGTCTTGACTCAGGAAAAATGGTTCCAAACGAATTTATGCAGTAGCTCACAACTTTAATGCGAGTAGCTCATGAAGCAGAATTTTTGCTCACAAGACTCCACAGCTTAGAAGGAGCATTGGTTGGGTGATGTCCACCTGCTGCAGCCCAGGTAAATACAGCAGAGGCATAGCCCTGGACATGTATTTTCCAGACAATGGGAACAATCCAACAGATCAACTGCGATTTAAATGGGATTAACAGTGAATCCTAAACAGAGCTACACCCTTCTAAGCTCATTGACTTCCATGGACTTAAAAGGGTATAATTTTGTTTGTAAGTATGCTTACTGACTTGGACTGTGGTCAGTGTCTGCTACCTGCACTGGATAAAATCTGGAGATATTATTTGATTTTTCACTGTACCTTGGAGACAACATTTCAACTCTTTTTACTAGCTTTGACTAGACTATACTGGTTTTTTTTAAGGTTCCTGACTCTTTCCTCTCAACTCTAACCTTGGCAAATCAATAGAAAAGAGCAAGAGCCCAGTAGCACCTTAAAGATCAACAAAATTTGTGGCAGGGTATGAGCTTTCATGAGTCACTGTTCACTTCTTCAGATACACTGTATTATAGCTGTATATAGTATGTTCTAGCTGTATGTTCTAGCTATATCTGAAGAAGTGAACAGTGACTCATGAAAATTCATACCCTGCCACAAATTTTGCTAGTCCTTAAGGTGTTACTGGATTTTTGCTCTTTTTTACTGCTACAGACAGACAAACGCAGCTACCTATCTTGGCAAACAATCACAGAGTAACAATTTGCACAAACGATCACAGAGTAACAAGGGTGTTACCCCCAGCAAGAAGAAGAGCTGTGACTCTAATTATCACTCCTTCCTCCTTTCGCTTTTCTACTGAATGCCTATCTGGGTAGCTGTGGAAGTCTCCCCGAGGATTATCCTGTTCCACAAAAATAGAGAGAAAACAGTATTTCAAAGGTTTCTCACAGAACCTACTGTCCCCCTTTTTTTTTTACACTCTGTGATGACTAAAACTGAGGCCAAGGGCTTACTTCTCAAGTGTGCCTCTAATCTGAAGCCTTCTCAAGGTTATACTGACCTAATTATAACGTGGGGGCACATAAATCATGGCAGCAAAGGAACTGGCAAAAAATTAAATGCTTATAAATGAATTTATTTAAAAGTCCCCCTTTGAAATTTCCTTCCAGAAGCATCAATGTTATGTGCAAATTTGATGCATTTTCTAATGGCAACTTCTATTTCTAGGTTGCCCAGCTTGAGGAAGCCAGGCAGGGGATTTCAACTAGAAGCTGCTGGGGCTGAAAAATGGAGGAAAGGTGGAAGGAAAGGACCTTTTCCAGATTTCTTCATAATAATTAAAGCACCAAACTCAACACTATAAAGCATCAAAATCAACATTTGATTTTTTTTTTGCTGATCTGGTAAGTTTTTAAAAAATCTTTTAAAAGGGGTTAGAATTAGGCCAAAAGGAAGTAGAGGCTGTTTTTCCTGGAAGAAAGGTGTGGGCTCAGCCCTTAGATTTAAAAATCCTGCTTAAGTGCTCAGGGTCAACCAGCTCCTGAATTACTGTGTGTAGTGCCATGACCTAGATAGCCTATGCTAGCCCAGTCTCATCAGATCTCAGATGCTAAGCAGGATCAGTCCAGAAAGGAGTCTTATTCAAGCTTACAGACTATTTGATTTATTATAGCATAAGCTTCATGACTAGGCACTGTTGTATCAATTGAATCCTCAGTCAGCAGATATAGGAGAGGAAAACTATGAACAGTGAAAACACAATGAAATGCAAGAAGTGCAACTTGTGACATTCACAACAGTTCTAACAATTTCTACTTAAACTCTGCTTGATACAATTAAATATATTGTTAAATTCTAATGGAGCACTTCTTTATGCTACAACAAATCTGCTACAAGTCTTTGAGATGTCACAAAATTTATGAGTATGCCATTGTACAACCTCTAAAAATGCATGCTGTCAAGGAGTTAAGAACATAAGAACATAAGAGAAGCCATGTTGGATCAGGCCAACGGCCCATCCAGTCCAACACTCTGTGTCACACAGTGGCCAAAAATTTTATATACACACTTACACTGTGGCTAATAGCCATTGATGGACCTCTGCTCCATATTTTTATCTAAACCCCTCTTGAAGGTGGCTATACTTGTGGCCGCCACCACCTCCTGTGGCAGTGAATTCCACATGTTAATCACCCTTTGGGTGAAGAAGTACTTCCTTTTATCCGTTTTAACCTGTCTGCTTAGCAATTTCATCGAATGCCCACGAGTTCTTGTATTGTGAGAAAGGGAGAAAAGTACTTCTTTCTCTACTTTCTCCATCCCATGCATTATCTTGTAAACCTCTATCATGTCACCCCGCAGTCGACGTTTCTCCAAGCTAAAGAGTCCCAAGCATTTCAACCTTTCTTCATAGGGAAAGTGCTCCAGCCCTTTAATCATTCTAGTTGCCCTTCTCTGGACTTTCTCCAATGCTATAATATCCTTTTTGAGGTGTGGTGACCAGAACTGCACACAGTACTCCAAATGAGACTGCACCATCGATTTATACAGGGGCATTATGATACTGGCTGATTTGTTTTCAATTCCCTTCCTAATAATTCCCAGCATGGCGTTGGCCTTTTTTATTGCAAACGCACACTGTCTTGACATTTTCAGTGAGTTATCTACCACGACCCCAAGATCTCTCTCTTGGTCCGTCTCTGCCAGTTCACACCCCATCAACTTGTATTTGTAGCTGGGATTCTTGGCCCCAATGTGCATTACTTTGCACTTGGCCACATTGAACCGCATCTGCCACGTTGACGCCCACTCACCCAGCCTCAACAGATCCCTTTGGAGTTCCTCACAATCCTCTCTGGTTCTCACCACCCTGAACAATTTAGTGTCATCCGCAAACTTGGCCACTTCACTGCTCACTCCCAACTCTAAATCATTAATGAACAAGTTAAAGAGCATGGGACCCAGTACCGAGCCCTGCGGCACCCCACTGCTTACCGTCCTCCACTGCGAAGACTGCCCATTTATACTCACTCTCTGCTTCCTATTACTCAGCCAGTTTTTGATCCACAAGAGAACCTGTCCCTTTACTCCATGACTCTCAAGCTTTCTAAGGAGCCTTTGATGAGGAACTTTATCAAAAGCTTTCTGGAAGTCAAGGTAAACAACATCTATCGGGTCTCCTTTGTCCACATGTTTGTTCACCCCCTCAAAGAACTGTAACAGGTTAGTGAGGCAAGATCTTCCCTTGCAGAACCCATGCTGAGTCTTCCTCAATAACCCGTGTTCATCAATGTGCCTACTCATTCTGTCCTTGATAATGGTTTCTACCAACTTTCCTGGTATTGAAGTCAGACTGACTGGCCTGTAATTTCCCGGATCTCCTCTGGAACCCTTTTTAAAGATGGGGGTGACATTTGCTACCTTCCAGTCCTCAGGAACGGAGGCAGATTTCAATGAAAGATTACAGATTTTAGTTAGAAGATCCACAAGTTCAACTTTGAGTTCTTTCAGAACTCTCGGATGTATGCCATCCGGACCCGGTGACTTATTAGTTTTTAATTTGTCTATCAGTTGTAGGATCTCCTCTTTTGTCACCTCAATCTGACTCAGGTCTTTCAACACCCCTTCCAAAATTAGTAGTTCTGGGGCGGGCAAAAAGTTCTCGTCTTCCACAGTGAAGACGGAGGCAAAAAATTCATTTAGCTTCTCAGCCATTTCCCTATCCTCCTTCAGAAATCCTTTTACCCCATGGTCATCCAAGGGCCCCACTGCCTCCCTGGCTGGTTTCCTACTTCTAATATATTTGAAGAAAGTTTTATTGTTGGTCTTTATGTTTTTTGCATAAAGTTATGATCTCTTGAAGTGTTAAGTAAATTAAAAATTAAAAAAAGCACCTGATAATTTTCTAAGAACCTCACTGAGCTGTTTAGGAACTAACAGAGTGGCATATAAAAATGGCTTGACATGATCATGATAATCAGATCTTAACCAGAATCTGATCTGGTACACAAAAACATATAAAATGCTTATGTTTTGCTTAGATACATCTATTAACATGCACACATGATATCTTAGTAGCCTTCTAGTTAGTTCAAGGTGTTCCAGCACACATGAATAAGTTATTGGAATGATGCCTATAGATAATAATGATAGCCAACATGGTGTAGTGGTTAGAGTGTTGTACTAGGCAAGGCAGGCCCAGGTTTGAATCCCTACTCTGCCATGGAAGCTTTCTGGGTGATCTTGGGCCACTCACACACTCTCAACCTAACCTATCTCACAGGGTTGTTGCCAGGAGTGGGGGAGAATGCTGTAAGCCACTTTGGGTCCCTGCAGGGGAGCAAAATGGGGGTATAAATGAGATCAATAAATACATATCCTATGATTCTAAGTTTAAAAGAGTTCATCAGGAAATATTTAAATACTCTATGTTGCTTGAGAAAATGGAAGGAAAGACATTACCATGAGCTCAGATAATAGTTTAATACATTCTTTCAAAACATCATTTGGTTTGACCTTCCTCATAAATGTCTCCTCCCCCTTAATAATTATGCTGTACTCCTGAGATGAGGAACTTACACTACATAATGTGAGAGTGGGCTGAAAAGCTGTCAAATCAGATATGCTTCATGCCATTATATCTTTTATTCAAATAAAATTATGATATCAAACAAAGATGTGAATGCCTGTAATTTTCATTCCTCATGAAGTACAGAACTCCAGTATAAAGATATATTTGGGGGCGGGGGTGCTTAACTATAGCAATCAAAGTTTTGGGCTGAGAATTCAGCAGCATTTCACCAAAGAGGGTAATCCTATATTTGCAGTGCTCCATTTCACAGTCTCTATGGCCTAATTTTGTTTTCATATAGAAAATCAGAGTGACTGCGATCCAAGCAGAAGACTGTCAGAGAGGCCTATCCAAACTTCAGAATGGGATACACAGGGGGTAGTTGCATGAATAATACATGTGGATATATAAGGCCAAATTAGAAACATTTTATGCCGCCTCTCCAGAGAACTGCTTGAGGCAGCTGAGAACAATAAAATAAAACCATTAAAAAACAAAGCCATTAAATAAGACACTAAAACAAGCTGACACCATTAAAATAAGCCACTAAAAAAACCCCCAGTGCCATTAAAACAAGCCAGGGGAGGACAGCCACATTAAATACACAATGAGCAGCCTGATATGTTGAAGGTAAAATGATCCTCAGGTCAGAAGCACATGATAAAACACTTAAGAGAGAAAACCCCTTAAATCAAAGCCTGGGCAAAAAAAGGAATGCTTTGCCTGGTGCCTTAAAGCTAGTAAGGTAGATGCCAGGTGAGCCTCACAGGAGACGGCATTCCAAATACAAAATACCACAGCTAAAAATTCCCCAAACCCCTGTCTCTTGTCACACTTCTGAAGGTGGAACTACCAAGGGCAGAGCTTCAGAAGAGGATCATCTAGTTGCAGGCTAGATGATATGGGAAGAGCTGGTCTTTCAAGTACCCTGGCCTCATGTCATTTAATACTCTAAAGGTAAGAATAAGCCTAGGAAAGGATGTGCAGCTACAAAAGCATACAAATGAATATAGATTCAAGGGTTTATTTAAATGAGGGATCTTTTACAGGGTCCTTTCCTTGTGATCAGAGAAAGCTGTGAGCATTCGTGGTATTTTAGGAATATCTGTTTATCTACAAAATGCACATTGAATACAGAACCCGGCGGACTGTTCTAACAAGAAGCACAGCTAATGGTAATCTGTGCCTGTGTGGCATTTTGTTAGCCACCCTGAATCTCTGGAGAATGGTGTGGTATAAATGTTCTAATAAGTAAGTGACCTACAAATCCCCTGAAATTGATATTTGCACAAACTTATCCCAAAGCTGCAGTCCAATTTCTGTTTAATCGCAGCTCTCTATCAGCTTCTCTTTGAGCCCAAATTCAAAATTGCCCAAACTCCTTCTCTTTCTGTCATACAGACAGGACTGTAATCTTAGGATCCACACTACAGCTTGATAGCCCATTAAGAACAAAACTAAACATTATTCCTTTCTTCAGAGGCATTATTTTTTATCAGGCAGAACAGCTGAGGGTACCTTCAAACTGAACTGAGAATCACCAGGGAGAGAGAAAGAAAGAAGCCTGTTTAACCCATTATTTCCCAGTTATCTGCCTAGTCAAAATAGTCTTCAAGATTATTCAGTTCAGCGTAAAGTCAGGCTTAATATATGGATAAAATGGTGGTTGTATACCATCTGAGGTTCTTCGGCATACAATAAATGGGTCAGAAAACTACTCAACAACCTTTATTTCATTTAAATGAATGTAAAATAATCAGATTGCAAAGATGCATGCAAATATATATGCAAGGTGACAGGCTGTGGAGAATCAATGTCATAAATATATTTAACACATACTCTCATCATTCTTTCAAAGCTGAGTTCTAGATGATTTATATTAAAAGCTTTTTTGAGCTGTAAATATGAAATAGCAAAGAGCTAATTAATTTTCTCTGCATCAGGAAACTCTAGAAAGAAAAAAATATTCTTCTGAAATATAAATTAACAGTGTATTGCTATGCAGAGTTATTCTGGTCTAGGCTAATTCATTTCAATGGGCTCAGACTGAAGTAACCCTGCATAGGTTTGCATTTCAATTGGGTCAGACTGGAAGATCTGTTTTGCAATGTTAAAAAAGAGAAGATAGTTTTGCAATGTTAAGTTCACTGAATGGAGACTTTGAATTGTCAATGTTATATGTACCATAAAACACACACACACAAACACACAATGTATTATTGTGAGAGTGCTTAAATGACTTCATAGACATGTCTTAATTGATCAGGACAGGCATGCCACAGTGATGAACTTCAGAAACTACAAAATACTATACTCTTTAGGAAAATACAGTAGAGAACATTTTATAACCATAGCAACTGCCCCCCCCCCATACAGCACATACCAATTGTGTGTTCTAACAACAGTTAATGGAAAAGGAAGAAAGCCACTCTAAGTCCCCATTGGAGAGAAAAATGGTGTATAAATGGAATAAACTGTTGTTAACAATATTATTTATTCGATTTGCTTAATTGCCCCCATTCCGGCCAAGCATAGGCTCTATTTAAAATATCCACCTAGAGTTGTGTGTGTCAGCAACCTCTATTAAAAAGTTTAAGAGAAAATCCTGGGAGATCCTCATATGATGTACAAGAAAAGATATCCTTAAATCCAATTTGGATGGTAGAAAACCAAGGACCAAGCAGTAACTTAAAACGGCAGAGAAAAAATCTGAGCATTCAGGGCAAACTACACATTTCAAGGCAAGAGAGGTTCAGAGGTGCTTTGCCATTGTCTGTGTCGGCATCACAACCCTGGACTTCTCTGGTGGTCTCCCATCCAAATAGTTACTAGAAATAACCCTACTTAGTTTCTGAGATCAGAATAGCCTGGGCTATCCAAGTCAGAGCACATTACTAACTTGAACATGTTTAATAATCAAAATGATTGCTTTAAAATATGTTGCTAAAGAAAAGAAGATGGGTGTTTACAGATACAAAACCAATACAAGTATGTAATATAGGTATGCCCCTATGTTTAACGTTATGAACAGAGGTATCAGATGCAATTAAGGGGAAAACTATGTCTGAAGGCACAACAAAGCTACCTTACTGAAACTGTGAAAAACAGGGGAAAATACAATACATGTACTTCCCATTTAACCCTTTGATGGTACAGTTTCTTTATGATTCTGAAGTAGCTTGGACAAATGAATCTTCCATACTTCTGCAAAGTTCCCCCCCCCCCCATGGATTTACACAGAATACTGTTACTGTATTTTTCTAGCATCTTTTCCCTTTGCAATGAAACTAATCTATTCATCTCCATTTCAGTCATGCTTTAACCAAATTTTCCACCTGGGATACGTCCCTTAAGGTTTGCTAATGAACTTAATGAACCTTGCTAATATGGCTTATAATTAATGAAGAGTTAAAAAAAGAGAAGGGTTATCCGTGGCTGTGTCACCTCCAGATTGGAATTTTGAAAATCATTCTGCTTGGATATGCCCTTGAAGACAATTTGGAGGAAATGTCAATCAGTACTGCATCACTTCTACTACTTCTGTGCACAAAACTCATTGACTGACGCAGGTCAAAACATAGTGTACAACTGGAACATATATATATATATATATATATATATATATATATATATACACACACAATGCTCACCTAAAAGGCTGGACCTAGCGTTGCAAAAAATGACAAAGCTCATGGAACTTCTGAGCTGAGTTAAGATGGGCTGGGCCTCACACAAATTTGTGTACAAATACAACACAGTTGCTAACTTCCAAATCAAACACTAGTGTGCAAATTAGGCACTTTCACAGGTAGAGAGCTGTGTAAATAGCAATCCAACATGTTTGGTATTACCAATTGTGGTTGTTGTTGAATGTGGAAGCTGGGAGGCAAATTTCTTTGTATGTGGATGTCTTGGGAAGCATATTTTTAATCCCAGAAAGCAATCTGTGGGGTACTTGGAAAGGGGGCATAAGTATGAGGGGGGGGGTATTTATTTCCTGTCTAATTCAAACTGCCTAGATAATGAAAACAGGGAGATAGCACTGTACATCTTATTTTTTGTATTTGTTTTGTTCCCACATACATTTTTGTATCTGCTTTGTGTTTTTGTATTGGGGTCTTTCTGATTATAATTTAAAAATATTTAAAATAGCAATGCAGCACTACCACCTTAAATGCTTAAATTATCTTGCACCTTATTTGTTTTAGTTGCTAGCAGTTTTGTTTAAGCAAGATTGTGTATATATAAGCAAGGTTTTCACTCAGTATGAAGTACTAGTTTGTTTCCTGTTGCATCATATCAGGAAAGAATTTAGCTGGTATATTGCACCAGGCACTTTCCCCACACAATCCCTTCCTCTAAAATATATAAATTTCACAGCTGAAAATTAAGGGACTGAACCCAAAGTTCACAAATGACACCAGGAAAAGTGTTATTGCCAAATTTAAAGCCATAGAGAAAAAGGGGGGCTCCCTGAGTTTAAGCAAGACTATAAATGAAAAAAAAAACACCACACTTTAATAAAACTCTCATAAGCACTATTCATGATTTAAAGGCAAAATATTTGGTTTTCAAGTGCAAGAAGGGGAGAATGTGACTAAACGTCTGAAGGAATTTATGTACATGCAATCCAGACTACAGGAACTTGGTGAGGCTATTGCAGAAAGAGACTTAATCTCAACTATACCCAGAATTTACAAGCCAATCAAGACGATTTTGAGACTGCAAAAAGATTTGAGTCTGGAAGGCCTGTTAAATGCTATCAAGGAGGAAGCAGCCTCCAGATCTGGCGACAAGGACACTGAACAAAGGAATAGCAATTTTAAAGCACATGTTTCAAATGAGGGAACACAGGTGCCATCTTATGGCCATAGAAATAATAGCAGCCAGAAATTTTTAAACCAGAAATTTTCCAAGCTCAGGTGGGAACAAAGAAAAGAACAGAGAAAGTACCATGCATGTTAATAATGTGAATTTTATTGGTGAAAGGGAAAGATTTTTGATTGAAAGTGGATCTTCTATGCATATTTGTCGATATAAAGGCATGTTTTCAGAGTTGGAAAGTCAGAGACTGTCACATGCTGGGGCTGGGTCAGGCGAAGTCCAGGGGCAGTCCAAGGTCTGTAGCTGGGGAGTAACGAGGGTCCAATATGCCAAAACCGAATCACAGTCCAGGTATCGCAAGTCAAAGGTCCAGGAGCCGAAGTCGGGGGGGGGGGGGGAGGTCCAGAAGTCAAAGCCAAAGTCAGGGGGTCCAGAAGCCAAAGTCAGAAGCCGAAATAGATGCTAGAACGTCAGGTAAGTGACTAGTTGCTTCCACAAAGCCTTCTCCCAAAGCCCACAGCTATATAGCCCTCTGCTGGCTGTTGCCCATTTGGATTAATTGCTGACTCACAGGGCGGCCAGGATCCTGCTGGGACTCAAGCATCCTCACTCCTAGAGGAGCCAGGATCCTTTTAAAACTCAGGGCTCAGGAAGCGTCTTGCTCGTGAGCGTGCCGCCCTCCCTCCAGTCACGTACACGAGCCACCCGAGAGGGCGAGGCTGGGGGGCTTGGATCTTCTCCAGTAGGCGGCAGGGGCACGAGTGCAGGTGGCAGGGGTACAGTTTCTTCTGCAGGCTCAGCTTCTTTTGTAGGCTCCCCAGCAGCCATGACAGAGACCTGAAATGATAGGTGCCAACCGGAAACCCTTACAAGTTTGTGGTGTGGGTGAGATCAAAATGAAATTGCTTACCACTGATGGAGATTTAATGCCAGTAAGACTGAAAAATGTAGCTTATGCACCTGAATGAATTGAGAATTTACTTTCAAGCCAAGTGTTTATAAAAATAATTATGCTGTATATCTTGATAAAAGAGATGAAGGTGAAATTATTCAGAAGAATTCTGGAATTAGTTTTAAACTGAATAAAAGAAATTGAGCTCATTATATTATGGACTTAAGTGAAAGGTCAGATGCTGTTGATGTTGTGGAAAGGACTGTTTGCCAGACTGAAGGCAGAAAGTGTGACCATAGGAGATGTGTTTATGCTTGGCATGTAAAGTTAGCACACAGAAGAATGCAGAGTGTTGAGAAGTTGCTAAAGGATTGTGGACTTGATGTTGTGCATTGTGATCAATCCAAGGAAAGATGTGATGTTTGTCTGAGAGCAAAAGGAACTGCACCTTGCTTCAGTGGAAAAAGCAGTGTGCATAATGAAAAGTTTTTGGAGACAATATTCAGTGATGTTGTTGGGCCTATAAAAGCTTCGATTGGGAGAAATAATTTTTTTCTCAGTTTTCACAGAAGCAAAGACAAAATACAGCACTGTCTATATGCTCAAATCAAAAGATGAGACTCTTGATAAATTTATAGAATACGTTGCCATGGTTAAAAACAGATTTGGGTGTGCACCTCAAAGCTTGCTGACAGATGGAGGTGGTGAATTTTGCAACAATGAGTTCAAGAAATTTCTGAAAGCAGAAGGGATTGAACACAAACTGACTGTCCCATACACTCCACAGCAGAATGGGAGTGCAGAAAGACTTAATCATGTGGTACAGGAAATTACCAGAGCAATGCTCATGCATTCTGGATTACCTAAAAGCCTGTGGGCTGAAGCTGTAAATACAGCAGTGTATATTAACAATAGAATACCTTCAAAAGTAAGAGGAATTACTCTGTTCCAGGCTTGGTTTGGCAAGAAGCCAGGACTTAAGCATATTAAAACTTTTGGAGCAAAAGCCTATGCATATGTTCCTAGAGAAAATAGAGGGAAACTTGATGCAAGGACTGAGATTGGATTCATAGTAGGATATTCCTCAGTGGGAAGAGGCTACAGAGTCTATTATCCAAAGCTGAATAAGACCAAACATTGTAATGTTGTGTTTGTGGGTGACAGTAATTTGCCTAGAGCACCCTGTGTACCTGAATCTGATCCTGAGGTTACTGATGATGCTTCTGAAAATTGGTATAGTTGGTTACCTGTAGTGACCACCGGTGAACTGGCAGGTCTACCTTCTGAAGACTCTACTGAACCAGAAGGGGAAATGGGGACCGCACCGCAGGGAGCAACAGAACCTTCACTCATTTTAAGACGAACAGAAAGGAGCACAAAAGGGCAACCACCACAGAAATATGGATACTGTGATATCTATAGAGACTGTGAAACCTAAAGAGTAACCCAAGAGCTGGAAACAAGTGTGTGATTTACCTAATGAAGAAAAGGAGAAATGGATTCAAGCAATGGAACAAGAGATACTATCCATTTATGAAAAAGATGTATGGACTCTTACAAAGCTACCCGCAGGAAGAAAGCCTGTTGGATGCAAATGGGTCTACTAAATAAAGTACAAAGATGATGGAAATATAGACTTGTACAAAGCAAGGTTAGTAGCCAAAGGCTATGCACAAGAATTTGGAACTGATTATTCAGAGACTTTTGCGCCAGTTATCAATAGTGCTACACTTAAAACACTACTGAGTGTGGCATCATCTAGAAATATGCTCCTGGAGCACCTAGACATTAAGACAGCATTTCTTAATGGGGAGCTATCAGAGGAAATCTATATGGAAATACCTAAAGGTTTTCAAGTCCCTGGCAAAGAGAACTGTGTTTTCAAACTCAACAAAGGACTGTATGGTTTGAAACAGGCCACAAAAAAGTTGATATGACAAAATTACTGGACTACTACAGGAACAAGGATTTGAGCAAGGGATAGCTGAAGCCTGCATGTACACTAGACTTAAAGATGGAGAATATCAATACATCCTGGTTTACATTGACAATTTGGTTGTGATCTGCAAGAACAAGGAGGACATTAAGGGCATTGTTGAAAACCTGAACAAAGAGGTTGAGGTCAAAAGACTTGGAGATATTAAACACTATCTAGGAATACAGATTGAGAGACTCGAGGATGGAACCTTTCAACTGTGCCAAAGATGAAAGATTATGGACTTTATAGAATCTCTTGGCATGAGAGACTGTAAAGAATCTAAGACACCTCTTGAACCTGCATACCTGAGAGCTCAGGGTGGTCAACCACTCAAAGATATTGGAGAGTACAGAGAAGCTATAGGAAAACTCCTTTACCTGAGTAAAACTACCAGACCTGATATCACAGCTGCTGTCGGAATACTGAGCAGAAAAGTAAGTTCACCTAATCACCATGATTGGAATGCAGTAAAGAAACTTGCCAGATACTTAAAAGGCACTATGGACTTAAGGCTGATCATTGAACCTTCTGAGAATCACAGACTAGTTGGATACATGAATGCCAACTACGCAGAAGAATCGTGCAATTATAGATCAACCAGTGGACACTTGTTCTTCTACGGAAATGGACTTGTAGAAAGGACTAGCAGTAAACAGACTATAGTGACACAATCTACAGCAGAAGCTGAGTGTGTGTCAGCAGCCAGTGCCTGCAGTGAACTTGAATGGATTTTTCATCTGCTGAAAGACTTCAAGATAAAAGAACCTGTACCTATCGTAATGTTTGAAGATAACCAAGCATGTATTGCTATATGTAAAGGGGAAAGTAGAACAGCCAGAAATAGATCTATTGGTATTAAATGTGAGCTAGTGAAAGATCTACACAAGAAAGGGCTGATTAAAATAGAATATTGTTGTACAGAAGCTATAGTAGCTGATATACTTACAAAGTAATTACCTTGTGCTAGATTTGAGCGTTTACGTGAAATGATGCATCTAGTTGATGTGAATGTTACAGTGAATAATGAGTAATGACTATTGAATGTATAATGACTTTGACATTAGAAGTTGAGAAGGGGTGTTGGAAATATATATCTGTTCTGTATGTCCTTTGCAATGTTCTAAAGTTCCAGTCATTATAGGGTTAACACTGTGCCTGATTCCCTATTGTCTGCATGACCTAGGAAGAAGATACTGACTGCTGTCAATCAAGGTCTAGAAGCTTCTGAAAATTGGTATAGTTGGTCTGTTTTGTCTGTTTGGTCAGTTAGTCAAGTGACTTCCTTTGTTCAGGCGGAGAGGTCAAGAAGAAGGAGGAAGTAGCCTCCATTAAGCACATGATCTTCTAGTGTGAGGATGTAGTTCTATAGTGTTTGTTATTTTCACCTCCCAGTACCCTTTCCCTGTAGTAATAAATATGTTTTCGCTTTCATGTTAAATGCCTCTCCATGATTATTTGATCCAGTGATTCATTGCACTGTTTGAGATAAAGAAATAGAATTTCAAACAGGATTGCCTAACATATTGAGCCTCTTTGGAGCTTTCCAAGTGTTTCAATTCCCAGAGAGCCTCAGTGCTGCATGTATGTACCTGATGCTGGGAACAGGGATTCTGTTGGTATGCTGCCCATCTTGCTGCCCAACTGTCTTCCTACCTGAAATGACTGAGGAAGACTCAGATTTGGCATTGAGGACCTTGGGCATTGAGGAGTCTTGAGTGAACTGGTTCAAGACTTTATGGCCAACACAACAACCACGGTGCTGTTCTATAACTTCCTAGACTCTATACATATAGTGGGACATACACTTGATCTGATTTTCTCTGGAGACAAATGCCTGATTTAGGGAATTTTCCATGCTGTCCTTGTTATGCTGTGTTTTAGAATCACAGACATCCAGAATCTCTCCAAGGGTGAGGGGACTGGTTAGCATGCTCTGCCCCAGGAGCCTGCTGAATCAGGATGATTTCCTGGCATCTCTTGGAGATTTTCCAGACAGCAAGGTTGGTGCTCCTGTTGCAACCCTGATTTGATCTGTGGGATATGGATATGACCTGTGCTGTGGATATGATTGCTCTGGAGTGCCCTCTATCCTCTTGCAGAGCCTGGAATGCTCCCTGGTGTACTGAAGAGCTTGGAATGATGAAGTGGTTGGCAGACAGCTGAAGTGCAAATAGAGGGAAAATTCGAAGTGAATGTCACCAAGCACAGGTGAGAGCACGTTATTGTGTTTGCTTTTTGGTAGCAATGCCAGCAAAGAAAGCTCACTTCTCTGCCAGATGTATGCAGTGTTGCCTAGCAGAGCTTATCTTGGTGCTCCTGTTGGTGCTCCTGTGAAAGGGCTTTTATCTCAGACTCCTACAAATGCAGACCCAAAAATCATGCATACATGCTGCTGTGATGTTTTTGTAGTGGAAATCAGATAAAATAACCACTCCATCTTTTCTCCCAACAAGGTTCAAGAGGTTCAACTGGCAGAAGTGATGGGAAGGGTATTTTGCCTGATTTCCTCTCCTCCCTGCAGCCACTCCATGTCCAGCTGCTTTTCGCCCCCCTCTGAGGTCCTCTCACACCTGGCATTGTCTTGTAGGGTGTCACTAAGGACTGCTGTGGGAATGGAGAAGGTGAAAGAAGATCTGTGCTCCTGGTCTGTAGGATTCAGCCCAAAGTTTGTACTGCAAAATTTGGAAACAGTCCTTATTCAAATAAAAAATGCTTCTGTGTGTACTCTCCTTTCATCTAAAAATATGAGACCCTTAGTACTTATTTAAGTAGATGCTGTTTCTGGCCTGAATAAATAGCAAGTGAGTTTTAACAGGAATCATTGATGGTATTTTGAGTTTGCAGCTGTGAACAATGGTAAACTCAGTTGAGAGAATATATTGTGTGTTTCAGCCTACAACGTTATCAAGACAAACAGAATGTGGCAGCTAAATGAGCATCCTTCTGGCCTTCAAGCTGCAAATGGCAGCTAACTATTGGTGAACTCCTACATGGTGGTAACTCAACATCTATCTGAAATTACTTTAGCTGATTAAGTACTCATGCCCCAGAACTCCCTAAGTAGAAATTAAGATACCTAATACAAGCAACACTTTCTTCATGTCTACATATGATCGGTATAACATACAGAATTCCATTCTTTATCTACTAACAACGGTAAGAACAATTTTAAATTGATAGTACCATCGGAATCATAGAATGCAGGGAAATATTTAGAAAGGAAATCAAACATCCCAATACATAACAATCCACAAGCATGAGATACAGTCATGTAACCAAGGCTCCTGATTTAATTTCTAGGATGTAAATTTAGGCACTCAAATCAAGAGTTCTGAGAATAGTTTCTCAGAAACTCTGCACACATTAAAATTTTGTCATGTCCTTTGTCCAGTTCTTTTAAAAATACTATGTTATTTTGACTGAACTGTAGCGAGGTAGGAAGCAAAATTATGTTCTAGTTGAAGAAAGGGCAATAAAAACAGTCAGCTGGTTGAGTTTTACAGCCTTCAGATGAGGTTTTATGTGAGGAGCAGCTTTTGCAAATATATCACTCTGCTTCATGAAAATGAGGCAAGTCAAAAGATTAACGAATAAGCAATCATGAGCAATTTTTCATTTGTGGAATTGCACTCTGACTGTACCTTTAGACTTCAAAAGAGTGTTAATTTATTAGTCTACCTGAAGCATGCAATGCAAATCAGTCATTTATCTTCTGATGTAATAACCAGCTCCTGGTGAATAGTGGGCATGCTGGGAGGTACCAGAACTGACTTTCTCATTTTTCCATTAGTTTGAGTATACTACAGCTTCCTGGATGTACAAGTGTAGGACAAATTTGTACAAGCAACACTTTCTTCCTGTCTACATATGATTGGTATAACCATACTTTTCAATATTTGTTAGATGATCCAAGGCTTCAATCAACAGTGAAAGGTGAAGGATGTAGAAGTGGTGTGTGTGAAATAGCAAAACAGTGGGAGAATATGCAGTGATAAAGACAGGTGAAACAGGTTCAGCAGAGAGAATAAAGAACCTCTTGAGTTCTATTTCCAGTGATGTAAAAAATGACAAATCCAAAAGATCTTCATCTGTCATCTCATAACTCACCATCTGCTCCTCAGCTGCCTAACTAAACAAAACACACATGGAATCTTTTAAGATGACAATGTTAGCTGGACTGAGTGACTGAAACTTGCATCATAAACCCAACTGTTCCCACAGCTAGGACCATCGTATCTTATCTTAACCAACTTTCATGTGAGAGACCATAACTGATATAATGTTCTTTATCTGTCCCTTTGCTCTTCCTCAATTCATAAGAGAAGCTAGAATTTATCTCTTAAAACATGAATATATAGCCTAGGCTTGAGGAAGCTTGGACTAGAAATTTTCAACCTAAGGAAAATTGAGGTGAATAAAACTGCTGTAAATGAAGTGGTGGTATATTACTATATTGGAGGAGGGGATTCCTGTTGACTATATGGACAAAACTACATAGACCCACAAATTTAGTATGCAGACATAAGTCTGTCTCAACATTTGCACTTGAACAACAAGAAGACTGTAGATTTATACCCCACCTAGGGTGGCCAGACCGTCCCGGTCTCCCGGGACATTCCCGGATCTGGCCACCCAATCCCGGATCCCGGGCTCCCTATACCGGGACCATTAAAGGTCCCGGTTTAGGCAGCCCAGGAGCCGGTGGGCCGCGGGCGCGGGCGGGGAAGGCGGGGAGTGAGGGAGGGAGCGTCCCTGCGCCTGCGCAGGGCCCCTGCGCACGCGCAGGGACGCTCCCTCCCTCACTCCCCGCCTTCCCCGCCCGCGCGCGGGGCCGGCAGCGGTGGGGGAGGCCTCTCCGCGGCCTCCGCTGGTCGCTGGGGGCCTTCCAGAGTGTCTGGAAGGCCCCCAGCGACCAGCGGAGGCCGCGGGGAGGCCGCGGAGCACCCGGCGCTGGTCCGGGAAGGCCTTCCAGAGCCTCTGGAAGGCCTTCCCGGGCCAGCGCCGGCCAGCGAAGGCCTCCCCGCGGCCTCCGCTGGTCGCTGGGGGCCTTCCAGAGTGTCTGGAAGGCCCCCAGCGACCAGCGGAGGCCGCGGGGAGGCCGCGGAGCACCCGGCGCTGGTCCGGGAAGGCCTTCCAGAGCCTCTGGAAGGCCTTCCCGGGCCAGCGCCGGCCAGCGAAGGCCTCCCCGCGGCCTCCGCTGGTCGCTGGGGGCCTTCCAGAGTGTCTGGAAGGCCCCCAGCGACCAGCGGAGGCCGCGGGGAGGCCGCGGAGCACCCGGCGCTGGTCCGGGAAGGCCTTCCAGAGCCTCTGGAAGGCCTTCCCGGGCCAGCGCCGGCCAGCGAAGGCCTCCCCGCGGCCTCCGCTGGTCGCTGGGGGCCTTCCAGAGTGTCTGGAAGGCCCCCAGCGACCAGCGGAGGCCGCGGGGAGGCCGCGGAGCACCCGGCGCTGGTCCGGGAAGGCCTTCCAGAGCCTCTGGAAGGCCTTCCCGGGCCAGCGCCGGCCAGCGAAGGCCTCCCCGCGGCCTCCGCTGGTCGCTGGGGGCCTTCCAGAGTGTCTGGAAGGCCCCCAGCGACCAGCGGAGGCCGCGGGGAGGCCGCGGAGCACCCGGCGCTGGTCCGGGAAGGCCTTCCAGAGCCTCTGGAAGGCCTTCCCGGGCCAGCGCCGGCCAGCGAAGGCCTCCCCGCGGCCTCCGCTGGTCGCTGGGGGCCTTCCAGAGTGTCTGGAAGGCCCCCAGCGACCAGCGGAGGCCGCGGGGAGGCCGCGGAGCACCCGGCGCTGGTCCGGGAAGGCCTTCCAGAGCCTCTGGAAGGCCTTCCCGGGCCAGCGCCGGCCAGCGAAGGCCTCCCCGCGGCCTCCGCTGGTCGCTGGGGGCCTTCCAGAGTGTCTGGAAGGCCCCCAGCGACCAGCGGAGGCCGCGGGGAGGCCGCGGAGCACCCGGCGCTGGTCCGGGAAGGCCTTCCAGAGCCTCTGGAAGGCCTTCCCGGACCAGCGCCGGCCAGCGAAGGCCTCCCCGCGGCCTCCGCTGGTCGCTGGGGGCCTTCCAGAGTGTCTGGAAGGCCCCCAGCGACCAGCGGAGGCCGCGGGGAGGCCGCGGAGCACCCGGCGCTGGTCCGGGAAGGCCTTCCAGAGCCTCTGGAAGGCCTTCCCGGGCCAGCGCCGGCCAGCGAAGGCCTCCCCGCGGCCTCCGCTGGTCGCTGGGGGCCTTCCAGAGTGTCAGGAAGGCCCCCAGCGACCAGCGGAGGCCGCGGGGAGGCCGCGGAGCACCCGGCGCTGGTCCGGGAAGGCCTTCCAGAGCCTCTGGAAGGCCTTCCCGGGCAAGCGCCGGCCAGCGAAGGCCTCCCCGCGGCCTCCGCTGGTCGCTGGGGGCCTTCCAGAGTGTCTGGAAGGCCCCCAGCGACCAGCGGAGGCCGCGGGGAGGCCGCGGAGCACCCGGCGCTGGTCCGGGAAGGCCTTCCAGAGCCTCTGGAAGGCCTTCCCGGACCAGCGCCGGCCAGCGAAGGCCTCCCCCGCGGCCTCCGCTGGTCGCTGGGGGCCTTCCAGACTCGCCGCCGACCGCCACCGCAGGTAAGGGGGCCGAAAGCGGGGGGGGGCGGCCTTCCTTTCTTCCCTCCCTCTTCCCTTCTTTCCTTTCTTCCTCCCTTCCTTCCCTCCCTTCCTTCCTTCCCTCCCTCCCTTCCCTTCCTTCCTTCCCTCCCTCCCTCCTCCCTTCCTTTCTTTCTTCCTTCCCTCCCTTCCTTCCTTCCTTCCTTCCTTCCTTCCTTCCTCCCTTCCCTTCCCTCCTCCCTTCCCTCCTCCCTTCCCTTCCCTCCTCCCTTCCCTCCTCCCTTCCTTCCCTCCCTCCTCCCCTCCCTCCTCCCTCCCTTCCTTTCTTTCTTCCTTCCCTCCCTTCCCTTCCTTCCTTCCTTCCTTCCTTCCTTCCTTCCTTCCTTCCTTCCTTCCTTCCTTCCTTCCTTCCTTCCTTCCTTCCTTCCTCCCTCCCTTCCCTTCCCTTCCCTTCCCTTCCCTTCCATTCCCTCCTCCCTTCCCTCCTCCCTTCCTTCCCTCCTTATGTTCTTATGTGGCGCAGAGTGTTGGACTGGAGGGGCCACTGGCCTGATGCAACAGGGCTTCTCTTATGTGACACAGAGTGTTGGACTGGATGGGCCACTGGCCTGATCCAACAGGGCTTCTGTTATGTTCTTATGTGACGCAGAGTGTTGGACTGGATGGGCCACTGGCCTGATCCAACAGGGCTTCTGTTATGTTCTTATGTGACGCAGAGTGTTGGACTGGATGGGCCACTGGCCTGATCCAACAGGGCTTCTGTTATGTTCTTATGTGACGCAGAGTGTTGGACTGGATGGGCCACTGGCCTGATCCAACAGGGCTTCTCTTATGTTCTTATGTGACGCAGAGTGTTGGACTGGATGGGCCACTGGCCTGATCCAACAGGGCTTCTGTTATGTTCTTATGTGGCGCAGAGTGTTGGACTGGATGGGCCACTGGCCTGATCCAACAGGGCTTCTGTTATGTTCTTATGTGACGCAGAGTGTTGGACTGGATGGGCCACTGGCCTGATCCAACAGGGCTTCTCTTATGTTCTTATGTGACGCAGAGTGTTGGACTGGATGGGCCACTGGCCTGATCCAACAGGGCTTCTCTTATGTTCTTATGTGACGCAGAGTGTTGGACTGGATGGGCCACTGGCCTGATCCAACAGGGCTTCTGTTATGTTCTTATGTGACAATACTGACTTTGGTGGACCCAAGCACTGATTCAGTGTAAGGGAGCTTTGTGTTTGTGACTGGAGTGGACAATACTGACTTTGGTGGACCCAAGCACTGATTCAGTGTAAGGGAGCTTTGTGTTTGTGTCTTCTGGTGCAATTTTGTTCTCAGATCCTGTATTTACTTCATCAGTATATGGGATAAGGCACTTTCTCAACTGTGCTGCATAATGCAGCCTATTTATTTTGTCCTGTTGGCTCTGTTGGCTCTATCTGCGCCACCTTCATCACTTTCGGGGTGTGGATCCCCCAGTGGGGTGGGCTCCCGACTCCCTCTGCCGGCTGTTTCTGATAGCCCTGCGCCCCCTCTTTCATTTGATATGTGTCCCGTGCGGGTGCCACCCTCCTGCCGGGAGATGCCGCTGAAGCAGCCTGTCAGTCACTTCCGCATCTCGACCTGTGTTATTAGTGACAGGCTGCTTCGGCAGGCTGCTGCGCCGGCCCCCTGGGTCCCACGACGATGGGACCAATGCCACAGGGAGGGGCTCGAAACACTCTATAACCCCTCAAAAGAACAGCAGTCTAGCTTGCTTCCCCCGAGCCCTGCCGCCATAAGCCTCAAGGGGGCTCATTTTGCGGCATCTCCCGGCAGGAGGGTGGCACCCGCACGGGACACATATCAAATGAAAGAGGGGGCGCAGGGCTATCAGAAACAGCCGGCGGAGGGAGTCGGGAGCCCACCCCACTGGGGGATCCACACCCCGAAAGTGATGAAGGTGGCGCAGATAGAGCCAACAGAGCCAACAGGACAAAATAAATAGGCTGCATTATGCAGCACAGTTGAGAAAGTGCCTTATCCCATATACTGATGAAGTATATACAGGATTTGAGAACAAAATTGTTTCCGGCGGTGATATTTGGGGGATTTTTGGGGACGTCACAGGAAGTGCTGTGAAGTCACTTCCTGTTTCCGGCAGTGGCATTTGGGGGAAATGATGCCATTTGGGGGAAATGATGTCACAGGAAGTGATGTCACTTCCTGCTTCCGGCAGGTGGCGCGGGGGAAATGATGTCACAGGAAGTGATGTCACTTCCCGTTTCCGGCAGGTGGCGCGGGGGAAATGATGTCACAGGAAGTGATGTCACTTCCTGTTTCCGGCGGTGGTATGACGTCGCCGGAAGTGACGTCGCCGGAAGTGACGTCACGTCCTGTTTCCGGCGACGCACGCGCTTCGCGCGCGCGCACTCCTGCCTTCCCCCCCCCCAAGGTGTCCCTGGCTGGCCTTCAGACATTATGGCCACCCTAACCCCACCCTTCTCTCTGAATCAGAGAATCAGAGCGGCTTACAATCTCCTATATCTTCTCCCCCCACAACAGACTCCCTGGGAGGTGGGTGGGGCTGAGAGGACAACTCCTGCAATAGCTATGGCTAACCCAAAGCCATTAAAGCAGGTGCAAGTGGAGGAGTGGGGAATCAAACCCGGTTCTCCCAGATAAGAGTTCACATGCTTAACCACTACACTAAACTGGCTCTCACAGGGTTAAAGTTTTTGGGATATAATTATAAAATACTTTTAAGATATAAGGAGCTATTAAAATACTAAACATGATGATTACTAGTTAGCAACACAAAACACATCATTAGTATCCAACTATATTATAAAAGTTAATAGAGAGACCTTTTAACTTTCACAAATTCAGAATAAAGAAATCCCCATTATGAGGTATTAGCACCAGATGGCCAACTAAGGTAATGAGTGAAAGTGAGAAAGAAGAAATTGCTGGCTGAATAATTACTCAAATGTGTGTTTGGAATTGTGAATCAGTGCATTGAAAGCACAATGGCATGGCTGTTTCCCCTCAGTCATATTCTTTCTCCAATTAATGACTTTTAAGTTTGCATCAGTAAACTTCACTCAGACACCTTATTTGACCTTTATCTTCAAGCAGCTTTATAGTGTGCAATATTAAAATGTCAGCTGTTCATGCTACAGTAACTTTACATAATTCCTCTGGGCTTACGATACTCTATTCAAATAATTAGCAGCCATTACCTATTAGAGAGCCATATGCACAACACAAGAGTCCAAAAGCTCAGTTGCAATCTTCAGACCGCTCTCTAACTCAATAAGAGTTATCACAGAACATACTGTTTGAAATTTCACTTTATTTGGGAAAACAGTAGCCATGGCCAATTAAAAAACAAAATCTGGAAGAGGCATCCAGACGCAAAGAACTGGTAGAGGAATTTTTAATATTATTATGCTGTCTTTCTCACAAACTCTTTATACTCTTTCTTTTGCTTTGATTTCCCATCTCCCTTCATGCTCTTCCTCTCTCAATTTTTACTGGAAAAAACACCAACCTACTGAAAAAAATTTAGGAAGTATCACTTCATTTTTAATGAAAAAATGCATTAAAGCAAGAGAAAGTATTTTCAAATGACTTTAATATTCAGATTGTGAACATTATATCATAGTACAGCAGTGGGAGGGGAAAACATTATCTTGGTTTAAATACAGTGGCCTTGCTTTAGGTGGTGGTTTAATTATCATCTATCTAATTCTGAACCAGGCCATTGAGTATGGATTCATAGATCTGCAAAATGGAGCTGGGGAAATATAGAGGAGATTCCTCTATTAATTTAAACTCTATAAATAGTCCCAAGTTTGCAGAAATACCGGCACTCTTTAAAAAATACTTTGGAGGATTAAACTGCCAAAATAATAGAAATATCAATAGCCAGGGCTTTTTTTGAGCAGGAATGAACAGGGACATAGTTCTGGCTGGCTTGGCCTAATATGCAAATGAGGGTTGTGTGGCCTAACATGCAAATAAGTTTCTGCTGGGCTTTTTCTACATCTTCTCATGAATGGGAACCTTATGAGCTGGTCTGGAACCACTGCTTCACACCACTCCTAAGCAAAGCTAAGGAAAGAAACGATGATGCTGGCACTAGCATGAATGCCCAAACTAGCCCTGAAAGGCTGATTGGATGTAGGAGTTGCCACTTTTATTACATGCTGCATGCTACATGCTGCTGCAAAGTTTTTTTTTCCCCCAGTGTTTCCCTTTGGTAGGGATGAGAAGAGATGAATGATAGATTTCATTCTAAATTCGATTAACCAATACTGATTTAATTTGGCAGATAAGGTGTAAAGTCTGGGAAGCTTAAAAAGAACCATGAATTGTCTGTGTGAAGTAAGTACTAGTGATGATGGCAGAAGTGACATTGCTATGCTCAGTGCATCTTCTCCACTGATGGAAAAGTCTCAGTTGTTCACAATGGATCACTGATCATATGATGATGTGTGACCTGAAGTTCAACTCTATGCATGTTTGTTTTGAAGTCTCACAGAGTCTAGTGCTTAGGATCATAGTTTTAGACATTCCGTTTGGGAATTATCTGCGAAATCTACAACAACCTCTTATATTTAATCTAACTTTGTTGCTCAAAATAACAAATCAAATCTACAAAGAAGCAATTCAACATAAGAATCGCCACTATGTGAAATGCATATGAAAATACAAGAAATACCACAATGATTACATCTTCACCATTGTTTTATGGTGGGAAAATATTTGCAGCCATAGAAATGGAGGCATATGGCTTATGTAGCAAAAACAAATTTGGCACAAAGCCCTAACTTGTCCTGGATGAGGGCATTTTATGTTTTAGTGTGGTTTTCATAATATTGCATGCAGACAAATTTTTTGTCAACTAGATGTTTATCTAGGCTCCTGTGGCATTTTTAGTAGTGGCTTTGTCAAACGTCTCATCTATATTCACAGCACAACTTTGACTTTTCTTTAAAAATAAACTGCTCCAGTCGGGTTACCACTCACATTGATCCTCTCAACAGTGTCTTTCTAAACTGAATTTAGAGATGAGTTGAGACCTGTCTTATCTTCCTTAATGTTTGAGCATGAAATATGCTATTTAGTTTTCAATTTTGTTCCAAAAATGGCCATTCTTTTTCATTTCATTAGATATTAAATTAATTCATCCTTTGTTTCTATTGGCTTTATAGAAAACGTATTCCATGGGAAACACACACAGCTAGACTGTAACATCTTTGGTTTTGATTAAATCTAAAGGAAATTCTCATGGATTGTATCCCTTTGCACAAGGAAGCATCCCTGCCAAATTTCAGAGAGACTGGAGAAAGGTTCCTCATTTATAGGCAATTAAAATTCTCACTTGGCAGAGCAGGCAGAAGAAAGCATTGGGAACCCCAAAAATGCAAGCAACCCTATATCTAGGGCACAGAAAGACATCTGTTGCCCCAAGGAAGGAAGGGAGTGTTATAGAATGGGCAGAGAGAAAGTTTTGCTATGCCAAGAAAAGCAGACATAGCCAAATATTTGGCAGCACTCCTAGAAAGCAAGACTGTGTAACACAGTAGGAACAGAGGCAGACTTTTCATTGTACTTGCCTGATGCTGCAGTGCTCTGACTCAGCTTTTTCTGCTCCTTTATATAAGCCATACTCTTGATCTTAGATGCTGGTCACAGCCAAGGATATCAGCAAGACTGTGTCTTAACTGATTGTGCCCTCTCTGTGTCTCCCCTGGACTGATAGGGCCACTATCTTTGCCAACCTAAGCTACATTTTTGCCACAGAGGCAAATGCAACTTCTTTCTGCTACTCACTGTGCACACAATGCATGCTAAATGTCAATGATTGGTGAACATCAGTTGAATTGGTGTGTACAGCAAATAGCATACTAATACATAGGCATAGATCCACTGGAACATTTTCATAGATAAAAAGAATGTTTGCCCTCAAAGCAAAACTTTCTCACCTCCACGCTCTGGCTGCAACCCCGAATCCCCACTAAGTGCTGCTTTGGGACAACATTTTGGGTGACATCTTGGGCTGGTGCAAACAAGAAAGCCACACTCTGCAGACAGAAATACTCCAGTGGATCCAAGTCACAAAGGCAAATTCACTGTCTGTGCATTGCAATCACACACAAGACAGACTCCACTGGAATCAGTCACAAAAAGAGGAGAGCAGGTTTTAACTAACCAACCACTACTACTAAAGGCAAGAAAACAAAGTTTGAGTCCCGTGCCACCTTTAAGATTAACAAAGTTTTATTCAAGGTATAAGCTGTTGTGTGCACACATTCTTCTTTAGATACAACAAAATGGAAATTACCAGTCTATACATATAGGTAGAAGGCGAACAGCAGATTAGCATACAATATGATGAAGATGCTTAACAAAAAGGGATAACAATCTTAGTTTATGTGGCTACCGTTGGCTGGGATTTAATTTTGGGAGGAAACTTTGTGAAGTAAATACATATGCCAAAATAGAAGACTGATGGGCAGATGTATCCTTAATTGTGGAATGTTGTGAGTAATTAACTCTCAGTTGTGAGTAATTGCTCTCAGCATTCCACAATTAAGGATATATCTGCCCATCAAATAATCAGAAATAACGTGAAAAAGCTCAACAGAAAACGTATTTCAGACAAATAGTGAACTAGAGAATGGGAGAGTCACTTCTATGGAATCAAGAAAGCCAAACTACTATAATTGTTATTTTGAAGCTTGCCTAATTAACAGAAGTAGTGAGATGAATGGATGGAAGATTATCAAAACCTAATTTCGCTAGAGGATGGAAATCCTACTGAAATTTGGACACAGGATTTGTAATTCACCAAAGACCTTTTAATTTATATTTAAAATTTAGTTTATAAAAAAATTAAGAAAACCACTGAGCCAGCGATGCAATTGGTAGGAAATACTGTGCAAAGAAAGATCTATCAGCACAGTTCTCTTATCCTGTAAAATCAGTTTGACTATAATGTCAGCTTCATCTCTTCAGGCTCTATTCTTCTCCCTCCTTAAACTCTGTAAACCACACTGCTGGGCTCCAGAAAAATGAACGGCAAACAGATTTTGTTCCTTCATTGTTTCCCCCGTCAGTTTTAATTCTTTTAAACTTCAGAAATAAAGTGGGGCAAAGAGGGGTGTTATTTTTTATTTCACTTTTTCTTTTCCCCAGACTGGTCATCAAGGGTTCTTTGAACATATGGTAAAATGCCACAGCACCTGCAGTTTCTGAATTGTGGTGTTCTTGTATTAATACTGACATACTTTATTTTCCATGTATGCATTCAAGACATGTACTTCCAACATTCACGGGACAGTTTTAAAATAACTATGCAATTAAAGCTAAAAATCTTCTCATCACAGATAAGGTACTGTAGTAATTGAGATGGACCTTTAATAGAAAATGACATCTTCCCAGTAGAATCTCTTCCAGAGATCTATATTCAGCCTACGTACATACTCTCTCTCTCTTTATGATAAAGCTGAATAGAAGGAGATGTATGGTAACAGTAATGCTGCAAAATATTCCTAATGTCTACAACTGATTACATTTTTATTTTCACTTCTCCCTCCAGTTCATCATGACTACTAAGGGGTCCTTTTTTATTATTTGCAGTGTACACTTTACTTAGCTGTATTCTTTCACAGCCCTATCTTTGTTGCATTGAACAGGCACCCACTGAAATTCAGAAGTGTAATTACTTTACACTTATTTCTCAGTGAAAGGACCAGCATATTGCCATTGTTTCTACTAGGTTTCATCTAATACTTCTTATCCCATGCAGCACATAACAAACACTGCATGGATAATTCAAGAGCAGAGCTTTGAGTACAGCTTTCAGAAGGAATGACTATCCACACAGTTATGAGCAGGAGAGATTTTAACACTAAATAAAAGATTGTATCTGCTGATATGCAAAAGCAAGCAAGATTCTGTTTGGAGTTTTAAATCCAAGGTTATGTTTTGAAAGGTAATTAGCATTCTCATAATTGGATTGTTGTTTAATGAAGAGTTATGCTATTTTTGGCTGAGATCCTGAAACAATTTACAAGTGATTAGCAGTTTAGAAGCTAATGGGACTTAGCTGTCTGAGGACAGCAACCAATCTCTCCAGTCCAGTGGAGTCTATATTACTGGAAGCCCCTAAACACAGGAAAAGAACCTTCCCATTCACCAGTGGAAGATACAACTGGCGATGAGTAGATTCCTTTGGGCCCACACATTTGCACCCCCATTGAAATGAAAAGGGACATTTGCTCCCCCAAGAGGGCAATAGTTCAGCTTTTAACAAAAACTGAAACAGACTTGCTACTCGAAGATTTGCTTCTCATATTAGTCCGTACTTTTAGCACTCTTCACATTACACTCAAGCATTAGCATGAGAACAGTATAACATCCTTGTTAGATCTCAATATTATTATTATTAGGGTTATGATTATGTTTTTTTAGAGGAATCATGTCAGGAAAATAAGACACAATTCAATTGATTGTTTTCTCAAAGCACTTCATCAATATGTCACATGTTAATCCACCATTCTCTAAAAATCTCAGAGTAGTAGACCTCTTCCTTTTCTCTGTATTATCTTCACAACAACCCTGCAAAAGTGGACAGAGAGGCAGCCACTGTTCTAAGGTCAGCCGCTGAGCTTCATTACAGAATGGGAATATGAAGCAGGGTCTGTCCAGTACACTGACTGTCACACTATACCAACACTCTAAGAATAACTAACATGAAGTATGAATATACAAGGCCACTAAGAGATGCTTGAAAACAATTGTTACAATATATCCCAACCAACCAGAAACAAAGTGGACAAAGAACAAGACACTAAAAGATATTACTTGAAAATATAATGTATTATGTTAGTTTTAGAGATTTTTGCATATTAAGCAGAAAGTCAAAATGATTCCCATTTCTTAATTTTTTAATTGGACATAGAGGCAGAAGTTGTAGGCAAGAAAATGGCACCCACTCCAGATTCTGTTCCCTGTAATGAATGCTTTTGTGTTGCTCCATGGTAAATAAATATAATAAATGTAATAAATAATAAATACTGAGTCCAGAAGCAGGCAACAGAGGAGGCAGGAAACAAAAGCATTTATTTCAGGAAAAGCCAATTATTACACAAATTTCAAGAAAGCCTGAGAGATGCGGGGGGAAGGTCTGTAGCCCGGTGTCCCTTCCTGAGGCTTTGGAGTTGTGCTGGGGTCTCCAGCTGTCCAGTGATGGAAAGAGTGAGGGGCTCATTGTGCAGCGGCTTGGCTGTGAATAGAAATGAGAAGCAGTGACTTGGGGTGGGGTGGGGGAGATCATTTATTTTATTTATGCATGGAATTATGCATGGGATGGAGAAAGTAGAGAAAGAAGTATTTTTCTCCCTTTCTCACAATACAAGAACTTGTGGGCATTCAATGAAATTGCTGAGCAGTCGAGTTAGAAGGGATAAAAGGAAGTCCTTCTTCACCCAAAGGGTGATAAACACATGGAATTCACTGCCGCAGGAGGTGGTGGCGGCTACAAGCATAGCCAGCTTCAAGAGGGAACTGGATAAGGTTATGGAGCTGAGGTCCATAAGTGGCTATTAGCCACAGCGTATTGTTGGAACTGTCTGGGGCAGTGATGCTCTGTATTCTTGGTGCTTGTGTCACACAGTGGCAAAAAAACCCCAAGTGCCATCAAGAGGTTCACAAGCCCCACTTGTGAACCTCTTGATGGCACTTGGGTTTTTTTGCCACTGTGTGACACAGGGTGTTGGACTGGATGGGCCATTGGCCTGATTCAACATGGCTTCTGTTATGTTCTTAAGACTGCCCCTTGTAGCATTAGTTTGCTTGGTCCAATTTATCCCCCTTTTTTTTGTTTTACCTTTGAGGTTACCAACTTGAGATCTTAAAATGTGCAGGGGGTAAGAATTCTCAACTGAACTACTCTTATATTTTTGTTCTATTATCAGTTTCATATTTTAACACATTTGCATCTGTTCAACAAGGAGGCAGAGTGTATATAATTACATTATTGGCTTACTGATTATTTTTACAGATATAATTTCCCCATAATATGGTATTATAAAGCTTAGCAAAGCCTTTTAGTGGACTAGACGATTGCTAATAAAATGGAAAGATTCCCTAGGGGAAAGTGACATAGCTTTCCCATCCCTTCCACTCAAATAATTTTCACTTTTCATCATTAACATGCTGTGTGCAAAAAGAGACCCAGCAGGGTAAAATTGGAAAGGAAATTGCGGTCTGCTCTCACTGGTGCATTGGATGTTCTTTGGCTGTTCTCATGGATTCCATGGGCCAGCTTTAAAGAAGGGATAAATCAATAAGTCAGGGAAGTCCGTGAATCTGAACTCATTTATCCAAAGAAGACCTTTGGCTTCCTTTTGCATTTCCGGAAAACAGACAAAACCAAGGAATTTGGCATGGAATGTATTCTTCTCTTACTTCTCTTACTAGCAATAAAAAGAAGCCATAAAATGTGCTGCAAGATTTTCATTGGAAAATTCCCCACCAGTATTGTATTAGGAAAATGGCATTTATTAGGAGCAGGGGTATCAAACTTACAGCCTGTGGGCCTCAACCAGCCTGCCCAGAGCTTTAATCAGGCCTGTGGCTCTTCTCTCCCCCGCTTCCCCTCCCAGCCTTTTGAAGTTCTGAGGCTGCCAAGGTTCCCAGCTCCTTCTGCCTTGTCTTTGCCTGCTTTTGCAGATTTTCTATTAAGGTCTTTGGGAGTAGTCTATCTGGGCACAGAGACCTTAATGGGAAATCCATTCCACATTTTCCTTGCAACTTTGTCGGTGCTTCAATGTATTTCAATGGAGTGCTTAAGTTAGTTTCACCTTCCAGTGTTTGTATGGCCAGTTGAAGCTATTGCATGCTGGAGCTCTCCCCTCGCAAACGAAGAATGCTTTGAGCTTATCTCTGCTGAATGGACCAGAGAACTGGTGCCTAGTGAATACTCTAACTTGGGAACTCACAACCAAAGGGAGCTATTACACTGGAGAACCATAGCCAAACTGGGGGGGGGGGGGGAGAAGCTTGCAATGCCCAGCCATTTTATGTTTTCCTAGGCTCAGAGCATTTTATATTTTTAGTTTTATGTTTTTAGTTTCTGCTGTGATTCTTGTGCCTTTTCTTGATGTTTTATTTTAAAAATTGCATTGCCAAATCCTACTATTTCCCCACCTTTCCATTTTAAACAAAATATCGCAAGACTTTTAAGCTTGTTTGTATATTAAGTTAAAAATAATATCTTTAATAATGTTTGTATCACTTATGAAGTTTATATCTCTGCTACTTGGCATTACATTTTTTACACATGTGGCCTGGCCCTATAAATTCCTATTTATGTCAGATCCAGCCCTCGTAACAAATGAGTTTAGAGAATCACACACTGGTATGTATGTCAAAAGGGAATTGTGCCTTTTAGTTGGGATTGTTTGGATCTCTTCAGCCACTGTTGTTAGGGGAGGTGCTGTGCAAAAAAAAGAACCAGCAGGACACTTTCTGTTCTCTTTTGTTTTTGGCGTGCATTACTGATTATGCTTAAGGCCAGAAGGGCTTCATTCTTACCATTACCAGACACAGCACACACAGAGAGTACAGAATATTTAAAACAAACTAACCCATTACTTTATTACAACCCTGGGTTGTGTTTAAGTTTTTTTAAGTTTCAATATAAAAGGAGAGGAATGATGTGGAGATACAGAAGCAAAAAAAAAGGAAAGAAGTTGGGGGGAAATTAAACAGAAGAAAAGCAGTGAATATAACTGTTACATTTCTACCTTCCAAGCCTAATACTAAATTCTTTCTACCTACAAGTCTTAAATTTTGACCCAATACAACCATTACATTCTACCGTCTTGTTATTTTATTATGTCTTACTGTTCTATTACATGATATAGATCTAAGTGGCTCATCTTTAAAACAAACAATGAGAAAAGCAAAGAAACCAACCACAAAGTAAAGCCTGCTGGTTAATTTTAACAATCTTAGGGATAAACACTAACTTTAACAATATTGACAATAATCATAAGCAGAGAAGATGAATATAATTTCTTTATCCTTAATACTACCTTAATTGCTTTTAACAGAGAAAAAATAATTTAAAAAATTAAAATAACAAGAGACCAAAATAAAACCTGGCTAGGAATACTTTATCTATTTCAATATCAACAGATTCTATTGCTAAAAAAAGAAAAAAGCAATACCAGGAGCTGATCTTTAAAATTTTCAAATGCCTGTGTTATCTAGCTTATTATAAATTGACCCAAATTTAATTATTTATCTAGGTTGAGTGTTTAAAATTCATTAAACTTTTTGGAGACTGTATCTCCTATTTTCATATTACTCAAAGAAGCACAAATTTAGTAACCAATGACAGCCTCATTTTCCATACTTATTATTTTTACCTAGGTAAGAAATCATACAATCTCTATAACCCACTCTATTACATTACTCTATTTAACTTTTTTTTTTTTAAAAAAAAGCAAGATCCGTAGATGAAAACGGCCCCCTCTCTCACTTATTTATTATTGCCTATGGAAAAAATCATACACCTCTATACTCCACTCTCTGTTAAATTGCTCTATTTGGCTTTGAAAATATATGATCCATACATAAAAATAATAAACAAAAGAGAAGCATTCAGATTGTAAAAGTCTCTTTCGCAATTTCAAAGCTACACGCCTCTAGAAGTCTCGCTTGCCATTTCAAAGCTCTTTCAAGGCCGCGAGCCAATTTCCTTTTATTATTCTGTGCTGATCAATTACAAGAAACAGCAACAGTTTATAATCCCTTTTTTAAAAGCTTTCCAAGTCTTGATTTTCTTAAAGTAGTCTCCCTTTGGCTCATAGATCCGTTCCACTGAAAGCGATGAGATCTCCATGCCATCACTTTCTCCTGTAAGCACTTTAATCAAGCTTGATTTCTGCCCCCTTTTTAAAATTGCGCACAATGTCTCCATTTTAATTTCTTTCGACTCCTTTCCCATTGGATCTTTATCCACCCCTCATCTCCGTAGACATCACTGGAACTTCTTCACCACTCAGTTCATGTAGATTTTCAGTTTCACTGTGTTTTAAAATAAAGGTTCCCATCTTATCTTGTATCAACTCTGTCAGCAAACCGATTTCATGCTTTAAGGAGGATATGGCAACCAGAATATCTTTTTTATCAAATGCTTCAGATTGAATCGCCATCGTCTCCGCAGTATGACTCAGTCTGATAATCAAAGTTAAAAAGTCTCTCAAAGTCCCAGATAGTCTATCTCAATCTCCTCCAGCCTTGTGCTTTTCTCTTACAGTCCAGTCATAATCATTTCAGTTCCGATCAGGTATCAAAAGCATTTCTCTTAAAAATATATCCAACTTTTATTCAGACCATATTGAAATAAAATAATGCTCTCATTATAGCTTGTTTAATTGTAAGTCAAATCCATTCGAATATCCATGTTTAATCCAATTTAAATTATTGAAAGTTCTTAAGTTTGTTCTTTGTCTTTTTGAAGTCTTCCCTTGGGGAAAAAAGGGGGGGATGTCCTCCCCCCCCTTTTTTTAACAGTCCCAATTGGTGTTATAGCAAAAGAACCATTAATCAGTAGTAGTAAAAAGGAAGACTTACTTACATGGTAGCATTTCAATGATTAAGGTAAAAATAAGGAGCTTGTTAAAGAAGAAAAGCAGTCAGGCATTCATCTCTTGCTGCCATCATGGCAACTGAAGCGGTGGAGTATCGGGGCAAACAGGTGGAACAGGGACCAGCTGCCGCTGTTTCCTTGGCTCCTGTAGAGCCCTTTGCTACCAGAAGACCCCTCCAGGGTCTCCCTCGAGATACCACAGCTGTGGCAACCCTCCTACCGCCCAGTTCGGAGGGGCCGCCGAGCTCCGTGGACCCCACCGAGCTCAAGATGCCAAAACTTGGCACAACCCTGGGTTGTAATAAATTAACCATAGAATAAGCTTGCATCAACAGGTACTGCATTCTATATTTCTAAATTTTCTGAAAGATTGTGAACAGATGTAATTTCTCTTCCATTTACTTTTCAGTAGGACATCTGAGGTACATAACTTGTTGACTAAAGCAATCATCTGCCATGCAGTATCCCTATCACCAGAAATGCAGGTCTTCTCTCTTTTGCCTCAATGGCATCCCTCACACATCTTTGACCTGTACCATATAAAGGGCAAGATATTTTACCATATACTGTAAATGGCAGGATATAGACAGCTATAATTTGCTGACATATAGGAATGTAGCTGCTTCTCATTTCACTATGATCAGAAGCACAAACAGAATCAGGGAAGGGATAGGTGAAATTTGAATAACATGAATTGCTGAGAAAATGGAAAGTGGACAGAGCTACTGCAATGTCCTTTTATTGTTAGAATACTAGCCCTGAGACAAAAGATCTTATTGTTGTCAGGGCTCTAGTATCCTTCTTTCACACACCAAGCAGATGGAAAGACTTAAAGCAGTGGTGCATGCACAGGAGAGGTGGAGGTGCTGGAGACATTGAGTTCAAGCTGGAAGAGCATTGCAATAGGGTGCATCTGGCAGGGTGCGTTTGCGAAGAAGTATATGGGGCAGGAGCCTCTGGTGAGTGAATGACAACTGTCTCGAAGCTAGAAACTGTGAATCATGGCAAGCAAAAATTCTTTTGCACAACATATTTTGAAGATGAAAAGTATCTGAAGAGAATGCAAGATCTTATATTAAACGGTTGGGAAGTTGGACAGGGAAGGTGATTCCCAAAATTCTGGCCATGATAACTCTGCTGTTATTATTTAATTTGCATCCTGCCCCACATCCTCCAAAAACCAGAACAACATTTTACCTTCAAACAGCTATTGGCATTTATTATATACAGTGCACTTTCTCTTTTATGGAAGTCAATAGGTATACATTGATTGAAAGGAATGTTAGGTTTCTCAGCTTCCACCACAGCAAGTTAAATATATAGGCAGAATTAATTATATTGTTAGTGAACTGTCCTTTAGGTTAGTCTCTACAGAATCAATCAGCACACAGATCTATCTTATTATGAAATACAGCACCTGAATCTTGGCCAGATTTGATAAAAAAGTTTCAGTAAGTAAAAGTCAGATGTTTTGGAAAACTTATTCTAGGAAACATAAAGCTGGAAATGACACCAAGGATCTTCTAGACCAGGAGTGTCAAATTCATTTGTTATGAGGGCCAGATCTGACATAAATGAGACCTTGTCACACCAGGCCATGTGTGTCATAAAATATAATGCCACATAGCACAGATATAAACTTTATAAAGGACACAAACACAATTAAAGATTTTTTTAAAAAATAAAATAAAACATGCTTAAAATCTGGGCTTTTCTTGAGCAGGAACACACAGGAATGCAGTTCCAGCTGGCTTGACATCAGGGTGTGTGGCCTAATATGCAAATGAGTTCCTGCTCAGCTTTTTCTACCAAAAAAGCCCTGCTTAAGACATTAGCATTCGTTGGTTTTAAAGGTGCTTTCTTTGTATCTCTCCCATGTGATTCAATCAACTAGGCAAAGGAAGCTCTGGCTCTTTCCTTCCTTCCCTCCCCAGGGGACCAGTAGGGGGGAGGAGCCTTGGCCAATAGAAGAAAAAGAGGCTTGGCTCAGTAGCTCTGCTGTGCAATTGAGAGAAAGAGCTAACAAAACACAAGGCACCACGGTCTCCAAGCTAGACAAAAACAATGAAAAGACTATGCAATTTTCAACAAACGTATGTATAAGTATATTACAGTGTAGAATAATCAAACAAATTACATGAAGCAACAGTCCATGAATGGTGAAAAATCTTTACAGTCCAAAAACAGGTGTTCTACAACTATAGTCCCATAAAGAGTGCTTTCTTCCTTTCTTCCACTAGCCAATGGTACTTCTCTTGAACAAGAGACAAGCTTTCAACCAAATAGGAGAGAAGGATCCCTGAGCCTGACTTGCTATTCCAATATAAGCAGTTTCGTGTCTTCCTCAAGAGCTCCATCCTTTCTCAATTAGTGTCTCAACCAGGTTTCTTACAAATGGAACACAGTAGCCTCCAGCAATCACACAGAGCATAAGCTTCTCCAGTAGCCTTAGGCTGTTTGTTCTCATATCTTCTCTTAGCTATCCTAAGAAGGCTCAGAAGTAAATCTCATGTTATTCAATGGAACTTATTTCACCACAGCCAGAAAATCTTACCATTTTCCACTGGGCACAGGTCCATGAAACTTACAAGCAAGGCTTTTCCCCCCTCAGGGAACATGATAAAATGGAGTCCTGGAACCTATTCATGAAAACAAAATTCTCAAAAATGGTCACAAGAGGCATTCATGTGGCTCAATGGTAGAGCATCTGCTAAGTAAGCAGAAGGTCCCAGGTTCAATCCCTGGCATCTCCAACTAAAAAGGGTCCAGGCAAATAGGCATGAAAAATCTCAGCTTGAGACCTTGGAGAGCCGCTGTCAGTCTGAGTAGACAATACTGACTTTGATGGACTGAGAGTCTGATTCAGTATAAGGCAGCTTCATATGTTCCTTCATTTCCCTCTCAAGAATTCCGGCACATATTTTTCCAGAACAAAAGCCCTGCTTACAAGCATCCAGACATAATCACATCAGACCTAGTGACAGTATATCACTGACATCATCAAAGTGGGCTGCTCACATTAATAGGTTTAATGGCAAAGTGAGCAGACAAGGGGGCTATAATGGCAACAAAACACAAAGAGGAAGAAAGTAACACTGAAACAACAGCATCAAAAGAATGCAAATATATACAAATACCCCAAAATGGGACAAGTGTCTTTGACAATCATACACACACAAAAATACAAAACAAGATAATGGCTCTAGTTCACTGGTCTAGAATAAATTATCTGAAGTTTCCCCTTTTAATGTCTGAGCCAGCTAGCTTAAATGAGGTTGAACACAGCACAGGAAACAGAAAGTAACTTTAATATGCAATTTTGATTTAAAACTCCGCAAATACCCCGTTAATCAAGTAAGCATTCTTGTTTCATAATAAGCCTAGAGATGCTGAGTAAGCATCTCTTTGCACAATAGCATTGGCTTTAGATCATGGCTGATGCCTGTGATGAGGAACAGAGCCTTGCCGATAGGCATGGAACTGTGGAATTCTCATTTCAATATAATTTGCAAACACTGGCTTAAGCGGCGTTAATCACTGCTGGCAAATGCCATGTGAAAACAGTGTGTCAACAAATGCATTGCAAAGATTTAATCTTTGCCCTGCTACAAATTAGAATAAGTGAAAAACTGTCTGGAGATCTGCCCAATGAAATATCAGAGTGGAAATCCGATAAAACCAGGAGTGCAGCCAGAAGAGCTGCAACTGAAGACCTGAACATAAGAGCCATTCTTTTCAGTCTCTGCAAAGACGACGTTGGGGTGGCCAGATGTTCCTGGCAGTCGCACAGTGGCTCTTTCAGTGAAACACTTGCCATCTGGCTTGTCAAGAAAAAATGGGCAGATGAGCAACTCCCTCCCCCACAACCCCCCCCCCCCCCAAATAACAAGCTTTTCAAATTGTGTCTTGAATATTCAACTATTGTTTTTGTTTGTGAAGGTTTAAACTGCAGATGTTTGACCATAGCATGTAGATGGGAAATAACATTGCACAGACCCTTCTCTATTCTTTGTAAATGGTGGACCAATTATTGAAAAAAAGAATCTCAAACAAACAAACAAAAAAAGTAGAATCTCAAACAAGCTATATTTGCAGCAATTTAATGACATGGAACATAGAACAATCTGAAGCAACAATTTAATGTGCAGGTAATGAATCACAGTTTCAGTTTCAAGGTATATAAGTTTGCTTGTTACAAATCTGCCCTTCAAATTCTGAAAGGCATTTCCCCCCATACATTTCATGTATATTTATGAATAACTATTACTGCCAAATTCCAGCTTAGCTATCCTAACAGTACTCAATACATATGCAAAAGTCACAGATGCTGCTAGGAAAATATGAGTATTTTTGTAGATGACAATTTTCACCAAATCTAAAGGACATGTTGAATTTATTTATTAATATAGTTCTCCTAAAACACATTTTTCTTTTTCTTTTTATTAAAAAACAAAGTTAAAAAATGAACTTGAGGTTAGAAGAGCCTCATATTTTGTATTCCACATTTCTTTACAGCAACATTAATTTCACTTATGAAAACCAAACAACCAGTGCAATATCATATGGCTTTATTTACTTATTTAAGCCTTATATATACCTTACTTTTCTCCCATATGAGGGATTCCAAGTGGCGTATAAAATAAATATAAAATACAGTTTAAGACACACAGGTTGCTACCACATGAAGGTTTTGCTCCAATTTGGCATCCATATTGGCGCATTTTTTAAACCAGCCACATGACATCATGGAAGAGCTCAGTGGTACAGAATCTGACTGCTTGTAGAAGGACTCAGGTAAAATCCCTGGCATTTCCAGTTTAAAGGATCAAGTATCATTGTTATAACTGAGACCATGGAAAGCTCCTGTCAGTCAGAGTAAATACTGAGTTTGTGACCAATAGTTTGACGGACCAACTCAGTATAAGGCAGTTTTATGCTCACATAACCCTCTAATCATTTGCTTTCCATTTTTTCCTGATTTGCTACGATCCTTCCCAAACCAGTTTTAATATGATCTTTTTTGGAAAGATGGCAGTCAGAGCATTTTGCATGCTCTATGCACAGGAAGGTATATATTTTGGACATTCTGTCAGTGCCCACATTGATGTCATTTTCCTTGCCCCAGCCCCCACCCCCCCCCTTTCCTGCTACCAAATGGCATTTTCAGGACTTAAAAAAAAGATCTGCAACTGCATGATAGCTACAGGGCAATAACATTCTAATGATCTATTGCTATAATTTACTAGGTCTTCAATTTCTTTAAACCTCTAGCCTGTTATATTGCAGAGATAAACCCTTCTCCTTGTATTTCCACAACTAAAAGGACTAGAGAGTTACTTATTAAATGAATTCTGGGGATTCAGAAGAACTAGCCAATCATATTGATAGGTATAATGTCATTGTGCTATAGTAATCTAGCAATTGCCTGTTCACAAAAAAAAAAAAAAGCTCTCGAAAGGTCCTCCAGTGCAGAGGGTATGTGGGAGTGTTGACAGGGACCCTCTTCCTACCTAGATGCGTGCTGTCTGCCTTGATTCCATCCTGATTAAATTCACCTCAGCAGCCATGTTAGGAGGCAGCAATGCCTTGATCTGGAGAAGATAGTCAAGGCTCTCCTCAGGCTCTGTGACCCGAGTTTGTCTGGGAGACTGATTCACTGATGGGACATCTGCATGCCTGTCCATTACTACGGGGATTCTCAAAGCCAGGCACTCACCTTGGTCTATCAAGATATTTTCATAAGCAAATAGATTCTTGTGGGTAGCCCTGTTGGTCTGAAACAATAGAACAAAATCTGAGTCCAGCGGCACCTTTAAGACCAGCAGCTTTCATGTGCATCCATACTTCATCAGATATCTGATATCAGGTATCTGATTGTGTGCATGCACATGAAAGCTTACACCCAGGATTAAACTCTGTTGGTCTTAAAGGCACCACAGGACTCAGACTTCCTTCATCAACAAATGCAAGTCTTCCTGTGTGAAAAATCTTTTTATTACCAAGCAGCCTGATTAACTGCTTACCTTTCATTGACCTTGCTTGAATGTCTCCTAGCCCACCAGTCTGCCTCAGGCATGAAGGAAACCACCCTGCCAGCCCTTTTGTCTGCCCTGCTTGGATGCAATCTCCTTTTGTCACTCTTTGCCCTCCCTACTCAGTCAGAGTCAGAAAATTCCTAGATTATCATATTGGACTCACCCTGAATTCCTGGACCTTATTTCCTTGAATTTTTTTTGTGCTGGTTCCTATAACTATCGGTGCTCTGCCGGCTAAAACTGTGTAATTTCATCATCTCCACTTGTGCAAAGACTGCCAATTCCTCTCCTCCCACTCCCCGGGTCTTTGGTACATTTCCTTGCCACATAGGAATGTCCTTCCATGTCCTTATCATGTTTTTTTTCCTGGGGATCTTTGGAAGTTCTGCCTAAAGGCCCTTGTCTCAATCTGTGGATCATAGAAGCTGACAATATACTAAAAGTTAAATTGATATTGGTACCTGGGATTTGCAGCATTAGAGAAAAAGAAATGGAGGAGATGGGAAGTTGTCCTTTAGCCATGTGTGTTTGGAGAAGGTGGAAGGCCTGTGACACAAATGGTGGAAGTTGTTGATTTTGAGGAGGCTGAAGTTGGTTCTTTATTCGCAATTCCTTATTCATTCCTCCTTTGATTTTGGTACCTGGGACTGCAGGTTTAGAGTGTGTACTCTCCACTGAGTCTGCCTTCCCTTCCCTTTCCTGATTCAGGCAATTCCCTTTCCCTGCTAAAACTTAATTGGGGGTAAGGTGTCTCTGAGCTTGCATGCTCACTTCGGAGCCATCACTTTCCTTTTCCCAGTGGTGACTAGTAAATGAACACACAGGGAAATTCTTAATTATTTGAAGGTGGAAGCTTCTAGCACTGCAAGAATAAACCACATTTAGAATTTAATTTTATAAGATAAGGGAATATCTTGCATTCTAATACACATCAGATCTTGTTTCACAAGGAGAGATAAGGGATAAAAGGTGCATGCCTGAAGCAGATCAGTCATTCCAAAAACACAGATTAGACTATATTAAAAATCCTTCTGCATGCATGTAGTATTTACTTCTAATTTATGCATTTAAAAATCTCTTTAAGAAGGAAGAAAATGAATTTATTGCCTATCTAAACAGATTTAAAAAAACAAAACAAAAAACACTATAGAGCAGTTGTAAATATATATTATCCGGGATGTTATTCACAGCTACAATGAAATGCTAAAAATGCTGTCTCTTCAGTACTGTTCCTATACTAAATGAAAGATACAAAGCAGTCATTATTTCAAATGATTAAGCAACTTCCTGTTACATGCCAAAATTAAATGCTGCTGCGTAAAGCATCCAGTCATTACAACTATCTAAAAGAATTCATCCCAACCGCCTGCAGCCTCGCTGTAAGAACGGAGGGACACATTTGCCACCCTTGGGGGAAGAGAGGAAGACTGACAGCCCAGTGGGCTTGTGCTTGGGGGCGGGGCTGGCTGCAGCAGCAGCACGCCTTCCCCATTTGTGCCAGTCTCCATCTGGTGATCGGTCTGGGCAGAAGAGCTTTTAGCTTGCTCCAGTTTAGATCTTATCAGTTTCAGTTGTTTTTAGGTGTTCCTTAAGTGAAGATTAGCTGGCTGGGCAGGAGCATTTTTGCTTGCTGGCTCTGATCTTGTCAGTTTCCCTTTCCTTCAGCTTTCGGATGTTTTAAGAAAGATCGAGGGCAGATCAAGTTGATGATAAGGCAAGGCAGGAGTGCTTTTAGCTCGCTCCTGCTTCATGTCAGTTTCCTTTGGTTTCCCGGCATTCAGGCTTTTCAGTGGAGATCAGGTTGCTGATAAAGCCTGTGAGCTTGATTTTAACTGCAGCGTGTTGCTGAGGATCAGGGCTGCCGTTAGGTCTCTGGTGAACGCGAGGACGTGGACTGGATTGGCATATCTCCATTATACAGCTGGTTTAACCTTCCCTCTCCCCCCCCCCTTTTAAAAAGGTGTTTCTTGATTTAGGCTTTTTGCTAGCGTGGAGTACAAACTCCTCTGGGGGTTGGGTGTGGGGACAGTATTGTGGAAGCCACTTTTTCCCTTGTTGGTATTGGATCAGGTAATGGGTGATGTGAAAGGCCTCTACCAAAAAACATTTTTTGGGGGTAATTTAACTATAGTGTTGCAGCAGTCATTTTTATGTCCCCTTTGTGGCTGTCTTTTTGAATCAGAGGGCAGCCATTTTGGGAGCTGTGGAGAAGGGGCCATTTTGGCCGCAGCTTTGCTATTGTCCCTGAGGGCTTTCTTGTTGAAGAAGGCGGCAGCCATTTTAGGTGCTGTGCAGGAGCAGCCATTTTAGTGGAATTTTTGGCAGGTTTTTTGCTCTTAGTAGTTCAGGCCGGTATTGTTAAAATGTCTAGGAAAAAAGGGTCAGGAAAGTCCAAGGGAAAACATCCTGCACCTAAGGCTTCTAAACACCCCACTTCAGAGGCCAGCTCCCCCTTTATCATCTTCGGATGAGAAGGGTGATGAGGTGGTAAATGCTGCTATTTTACAAAGGCTTAGAGCTCTGGAGGAGGCTTCCAGAATTCCTCCATCACAGGGTTTAGACTTAGGCTTGGGGAAAAATTATAAGGCTTCATTTCAAGCAGGTATTTTAACCAGGTTGTCTATTCTCGAGGGCAGGTCTGATGGAAACATCGCTGAGGAGCCGGCAGTTCTGGTGGCGCACAAGAGAGTTCAGCTCCATTTCCTATGGATTCTGGAGCAGAATTGGCACTGGTACCGATTGGATATGTGGGTAAGACCGGAGACATGCCACAGTCATACACTGGGCCGGCTTGGCCGTGGGATCCATGGGGTCCTGCTGCTCCAGCTGTTCCCGGCATTGCTACAGGGGCTCAAGGTATCTCCTCCTCCCCTGCCACGGGTGCACAGAAAGCTTGGGCTTGGCCATCTGAGCAGTTGGGGCCATATGGGCCATGGCTAACAGCTGGACAGCAAGGCATGTCAGGTCCCATGATGGGGAGATGGGGCTTTCCTTCCCCTTTGAGTGCCTCTTATGGGGCTGTCCCTTTCACCGCCTTACCTTTTGGGGACTTAGCACTGCCTTTAGGGGACCATTTGCTGCCAGCAACAAAAGATAAGATTCTAAAAGGGGAATATATGGATGTCTTCTTCCTCCTGTTCTGGGAGATGGAGAAGAAAGACAAAGAGAATTTGGATGATAAGGAGAAAGAAAAATTGAAGAAATGGAAAGTTGACAGGACTTGGGCCAATTGGCTGCCTGGGTTTTTCATATATGCTGGGGTGATAGCACCGGCTCTGCCTTGGAGGGGTGCTTCACTTTTACAGTATATGGATATTATTTATAAGGGGTATACGATGTTTAATGGCTTCAATATGACCAGGAATTCAGGATGAGGCTGCTCTATACCCTTCCCTTCAGTGGGATCGTATCCACCAGCAGCTTTGGCTCCAAGTCATGTCCCCTGCTCGACCAAATTTGGGTGACCACTCTGATAGCGGTCATTTGGTAGCCAGGGCATCTGTGACTTCTTCCTCTTCCCACAGTTTTGCAGGGCAGGCAGTTCAACCCTGCTTGCTTTGCTGGGAGTTTGGCTCCCAAGGAGTGTGTAGCAGGAAGGCTTGCCAGTACAAGCAAGTATGAATGCTCCTTGTGTGATGGCTCTCACTCCTTTAATAATTGCTCCAGAGCCTGGCCACGTAAGGGCCAAAAGAAGCAGGGTGGGGGTGGAGGCAATTACCAAGCTGGAAAAGGGGCCCAATCTGATAAAGGTGGCACCTTTTGAGTGGTGGCTTGCCCAATATCCGCACCATGTTGATAGGGTTTGTCTGTTAAAGGGTTTTATGTTTGGTTTTAGGATTCCTTTTCAGGGTGCCCGGGTTGCATTTCAGTCGGGGAACCTTAGTTCTGTTAAGGGTATGGAGCAAGTAATTAGGGCTAATATTGCCAAGAAGTTGGCAGAGGGCAGGATTTTGGGCCCGTTTTCTACCCCTCCAGTGCCTAACCTTCGGGTTTCCCCCTTGGGAGTGGTGCCAAAGGCGGCAGCTGGTGAATTTCATTTGATTCACCATCTCTCCTATCCCAGGGGTGCATCAGTAAATGATTGCATTCCTGAGCATTTATGCTCTGTTAGGTACACCAGCGTTGATCAGGCCGTTAGTGTTGTACGATGCTGTGGTAAGGGGATGGAGATGGCTAAATGCGATATTAAGTCTGCCTTTCGCCTTCTCCCTGTCCATCTGGCTGACTTTGAGCTCCTGGGTTTTTCCTTCGAGGGGCAATTCTACATGGATAGAGCTCTGCCTATGGGTTGCTCTGTCTCGTGTGCGGTTTTTGAGCACTTCAGCACATTCCTTGAATGGGCTGTTCATGAGAAAGTGGGTTTACAGGAAGTGGTTCATTACTTGGACGACTTCCTCTTTGTGGGTGCTGAAGGGACTGGGCGTTGTGTAAAGTTAATGTCTAGCTTTCTTGAGCTGGCAGTGGAGCTCGGTGTTTCACTGGCACAGGAAAAAATGGAGGGCCCAGCCACAAGATTTACTTTTTTGGGGATTGAGCTGGACACTCTGGCACAATTGTTCAGAATACCTGTTGAGAAAGTCGCAGATTTGAGGGAGAGGGTTGATTTTTTCCTTCTTAAGCGGAAGGTTACTTTAGTTGAGCTTCAACAGCTCATAGGGCATTTCAACTTTGCTTGCAAAGTTGTGGCTCCTGGACGCACCTTCTTGTGCAGGCTTTGTGATGCGATGGCTGGTCTACGACTTCCACAGCATGAGGGCGGCATGAGGACAGACCTTTTGGTATGGCAGGAGTTTTTGGAGTCCTTCAATGGGATTTCATTTGGGAGGGAAGACATGAAGCTTGAAGCAGAGCTTCAGGACATGTCTGACGCTGTCGGTTCCTTAGGTTTTGGGGTCTATTTCTGCAGACATTGGTGCGCGGATGTGTGGCCAGATTCTTGGGGCCAGGCGGCATTGAACAGAGGTCTTACATTTCTTGAGTTCTTTCCCATCCTGGTAGCTGTTTGTCTGTGGGGGAATTATATGGCCAATCACACTATTCATTTTTGGTGTGATAACATGGCTGTGGTACCTGTCATTAATTCCCTTACATCCAAGTCGCAGAGGGTTATGAAATTAGTGCAGGCCTTCACTCTGCGTTGCCTGCGGTTTAACGTACTATTTTTAGCCAAGCATGTTCCTGGGGTGAATAACGGGATGGCTGATGCTCTCTCTCGTAAACAGATGGAGAGGTTTTGTCAGCTGGCCCCAGAAGTCGATTGAGAGCCGGCGCAAATGCCCCAGGAGCTATAGGTGATTGGAGAGCCAAGGCCTGCAGAGCAATAGGCCTTGCCATTGCGCCCAGCACCAGGAAGTCTTATGATCCATTAGGGGATGCTTGTCTGCTCTGGCTTTTGCTAGTAAGGCTTTGAGGTATAAGGAGGAAACCGCAGACTTTCGTCTGAGAAAGATGTTGGAGGGCTGGGCTAGAGAGGCTGGGCCTAATCCTGAAACTAGGAAGCCTGTTTCCCCTTAGATTCTTAGGGCTTGAAGGGGGTTTGGGGCACAGTGTGTGCATCCTATTTTGAGTCCACACTGTTTCATGCCGCTTCCTTGGTTGCCTTCTTTGGTGCCCTTAGAGTCAGTGAGCTAGTGGCATGCTCCAGAAATTATATTTCTGGTAGTGTTTGTTACTACAGGACCTGAGGTTAGTTGAGAGTAAGGCGGTTATCACTGTTCAATGCTCCAAGACTGACCACCGTCACAAGGGAACCGTTTTGGAGCTCAGCACATGTTCTGAGGTGGAGTTGTGTCCAGTTTCTGCATCGGCTGCCTATTTGGCAGTATGTGGTCCTAGGGAGGGATTTTGTTTTGTCATGCCAATGGCAGTCCGGGCTTTAGCTAAGCTCAGGTTGTCTGGGGTGCGGTTTGGTACCCACTCCTTTAGAATTGGGGCAGCCTCTACAGCTGCCGCCCTGGGTTATCCTTCCTCGGCCATTCAGCATCTGGGCCATTGGCACTCAGCAGCTTATAAAGCCTATGTTCACCCCCTACTCAGTCCCTAACTTCATGGGGGGGTTAGCTTGGGAGTTCGTGGTTATTGTTGCTAGTTTAACTGGTTTTCTTTTAAAATGCTGTTGTTCTTGGCCAGAGGAGCTGTGTTCTCATCTGTGGACACGGTTATGTGTTTTGGGCTGCTCATCAGGCTTGGAGAACTTCAGTCGACTCTCAGCTGGGACTCAGCCAGTGGGTTACCATTAAATGGCGGGGCGCAGGGGCCTTCATTGGCCTCGCCTGTTGCCGTTATTTCAAGGGAGTGCTTGCCCTCCTCCCCAGGTCTTAGTTATATACCTGGGAGGTAATGATCTTGGGCTGATGAAGGGCACAGTTTTGGCCCTGCAGGCAGAGGAGGATTTTAGGGCTATCAAGGAGAGATGTCCTGGGACCATTATAATTTGGTCGGCCATGATCCCCCACCTTTTTTGGCGGGGTGTTGGGACCCTTTGGGCATTGACAAGGCCCATCGCAAGGCTAATAAAAGCATTTGGAGAGCCTTGGAAGATGGTTTGGGCTTGCCTCATCCAGACATTCATATTAGTTGTTCCCACCTCTATAGGGGTGATGGTATTCATCTTTGAGATGAGGGTAATGGTCTCTTCTTGGGAGACCTTCGGCAAGGGCTGCGGGTGGCCTTGGGCCTCCCAGTGGGTGCTAAGGCCTAAGCAGAGGCTTGGCCTTAGTGATGGCAGGTTTCTGTGGTTAATGAGCTGATGTGGCTAGGGGAGGACCAGAAAGCATCCCCCTTTTGTGGGGTTAGGGGTCTGTCAGGATCGACCTTTGGGTTTGCCGGCCCGGGGTGGGAGAATGCAGACTGTTCTTTGGGGCTTACTTGGAAGATTCCTTTCATTGAATTGCCTGGCTTGTGGTTGGACCTTCCCAGTTTGTTGCCTTTTGCTGAGCTGGCCTGGTGTGAGCTATGGTGTACAGCTCTAGCCAGGGGCTCGGTTGCTCGCCCGTTAAATGGCAGGGGAGGTGTCTGTTGAGACTCCTTGCCCTGACCAGGCCGCAGGTTCTGTTTAGCCCTTGCCGTTTATTAAAAAATTAAAGTGGCCCTTAGTTTAATCCAATTATTGCGTCTGACTCTTTATTTCAACCGGGGGGGGGGATTCATCCCAACCGCCTGCAGCCTTGCTGTAAGGATGGAGGGACACATTTGCCATCCTTGGGGGAAGAGAGGAAGACTGACAGCCCAATGGGCTTGTGCTTGGGGGCGGGGCTGGCTGCAGCAGCAGCGCACCTTCCCTGCTCGTGCCTGTCTCCGTCTGGTGATTGGCCCTCCCTCCCACCCTGTTTGATATGTAGGCATTTGTTGGTTGCCTCTTATTAGGGGGTCCGGGTAGGAATTTTTTGATCCCCAGCTGATTGGCAGAACTGCTGGGGTGTTTTTTGCCTACCCTACATAAACCCACTGACTTCAATGGATTTAGAATGGTGTTAATCTGTTTAGGATTGCTCTAGATGAATGCTAGCAATGATCTTCAACTGCTGCTACCCCCTTTATGGGCTGCATTGCAAAGCAGCGTTTCTCCTTTCAAGTGGTCAATACAAGTAGTGGTGGGTTATCGGTTCTTCACTGAGATGGTAAATCTATGTGCATCAGAGTTAGTAAAGCAGCAAGCTCTTCCATATGTATGAACTATATATTTCAAACCACCTGTATGTAAATGCATATGACTTCTAAGGAACAGTGCCCATCTCTGGAGCATGTCCTTGCTCTGTATCATTTATCATCTGCTCTAGAAACCTAACTATCTGCATATGAAGGGTGTAAGTTTTAAACAAGTTTAACAATACAAATCTGAAGCTCCTCTTGCAAACAATAGCAATTTTTTCTAGCTAAACAGCCAGAGATTTCTTTAGTCATAAAAATATACAGGGCAATGTGTATTTATTTTAATGTAACAATTGTGAAACTTCAAACCCAGAAAAATGCAGTATATAGATTTTTGGCTTACAAATGTGCTTGTCAGGAGTTTACACATTTTAGGCACACTCCTGGTGATAACATCTGCAGCAGATATTTGTGGGTTTTTAAAAAGTCCTCAAGGATGTGTCTCACACTGCTAATTGGCAGCATTTATGTTTGGGGAGATTTATTTTAGTAATGCATTTTAAAACATTTAACACTTATATGGGATATTCCACTCTGTTTAGTTTTGTTGCAAGTCTCAAGTACAGATGATTTATAATGGGACTATTACAACAGCTACAAGACATATTTAGGATTTTTTTAAAAAACTGTTTTAATGCATTGCATTAGGGATATCCCATTGCATTGGGATAGCTCATAAACGTAGCTCTAGAACCATGGACCTAGCTGATTTCCAGGACTAACCGTGAAAATCATTGCAATCATTTACCTTCATGGTAAAAACCTCAAGAGAAAATGCAAGGCTGTTATAACGGTTTATATTTCATTTTGTACATTCTAAAAGATAAGAGCATTTTTTTTCACAAGAGTTCATCATCCATGAAATATAACTTTATATGAGTTCAAAATTTCTTAAGTCCTGAAAGTTTTCAGTTTCACATATTCCTGCAAAGATATCATTTTGGAACCATTTTCTGTAAGTTGTGATGTTGCTTAAACTGTTAAAAAAGGGAACCTGTGTGCCATCTCATGATTCTTATTTGATTTCTTGCAAAGGTTTTGTGAACTATAATATTCTACTGCAGATCAGTGGTAGGTGTGTAAGTCAAGCCTTGGGCCTCAGATAAACACTTTAATAGAACTGATGGTTTCCTTAATAGGTATAATTTGAGCTAGGGGGTAGATTAATAACAAAAATTCAGTTTTCTTTGGGGTATCGTTTCCATGGTTAAGGCTGAATGAAGCGGTACATTCTACATTACATCAGTTTCATGATTCACTTTGCTAAAAAGGCACAAGCGATTGCCTCCATCAGGACTTCCATCTTAATATTATAGGAGGAAAAAAAACTGAATTTACTGTGAATTCCCCATTCTGTCCTAATGATGGGGAAAAGTTAGTAACAAGTTAAGTTATGTGCTGCTGTGTCAAAATGCAGAGTTTAAAATCAGGATGTGAGAGGGAGAAACTATGCCCCAGATTAAGATGAAATGTTAGCTCCTTGGGACCCGTAAAATTCTTAAGAAACTGCAACATTTTCCCTATAGTAAACTTGATAGCCAAGAATTAATATGGGAGGGGGGGGGATTTAAAAAAGTAAGCAGAAAAGAAAAACACATCGCCAGAAGGCCCACAACTAATAGCAGCATCCAAAGCATGCAAATCAACATCCCCGGGTCTTCCTGCAGGCAACTGTAAGGGGACCAGAGTCTCTTAGCAACCAATCAGCAACGCAAGCTGACTTCATTAAGATAGAATGGATATTCATGGTAAATCTAGTTTTCTTTTGTTATGCAGTTACGAAAGGCAGTCAGGATACCCCAAAGCCGTTAATTATCCTGGGAAGGGTCAAAAGATTGTTGATCCCCTGTGTTTAAATCACTAGCTGGAGGCTGGAACATCCTTCTACCAATGAATCCTTTGGCAGAGATTTTGTAGTTAACTTTGCAACCATTTCCAAATGTATCTGCTAGGAGTGTCCCAGGAGATTGCTCCTTTCAGTGACTTTGAGTGAAAGGTGTATAATTTTTTTTTTTTAAAAAAACCCACTGAAACCCAATACCTGTCTACTGGGACAGTTCTTTATTTATTACCTTTTTTACACACAGAGAGAGACAGAGAGGGAGGGAGAGGGAAGGGGAGAGAGAGAGAGAGAGAGAGAGAGCGCTGTCTCCAAGAAGCTCAGAGCAGCAAACATATTACATCCTTTCCCCCTTTGTTCCTTACCACAACCCTCAGAGGTATTGATATGTTGTGTGTGAGAGAATTTATGTATGTATGTATGTGGATTTATATTCCGCCCTTTCCCAAATTGGGCTCAGGTCGGATTCCAACATATCAAACAGTAAAACCAATAATTACACCATTACAATAAAACAGTAAAACTTAAATAATTAAAAACATTAAAAATTAAAATAGTCTGAATGTCTGCTCTAAGGACACCTTGTCAGTGTCATGATGAGTGGGGAATTTGAATCTGGACTGTCTCAAGTGTAGACCAACATTCTAGCTACTGTACTACAACAGCTCAGCTCCCTTGATCTTATAGGGCAGGGGTGGCCAACGGTAGCTCTCCAGATGTTTTTTTTGCCTACAACTCCCATCAGCCCCAGCCATTGACCATGCTGGCTGGGGCTGATGGGAGTTGTAGGCAAAAATAACATCTGGAGAGCTACTGTTGGCCACCCCTGTTATAGGGCACCTCAACCTAGAATGGCTCTCTGATTTCCATTTTCCTAGGTGGAGAAATAGAGAAGATGCTGAAGGATTTTACTGATGTCACAACTTTCTCTGTGGCCTGTATGTCTGATAGAGGTCGAACAGGCACCTGAATCCATGTAAGTTTCTGTGGATTTAGACGTGAGAGCTGTAATAATAAAGAGCCTAGGGGCATGATGGGTATTGTGAATCCTGGTAGTAAGACATACAAGAGGAGACCTGCAACAAAATCTTGCATAACGTATTGTGGCTTGGTTTAATTTGTAATTGCAGTGTAGGTTTTGTAGTCACTAAATGTATATAGCACCTCCCCATAGGCATTCCATGACCCCTTCATCATTTCCCTTTCCCTTCCTTTGCTTCCTCACCTTGTTTAACAAACTTCTCCCTCCTTCTTCTCCCATCTCCTTATCTGTCAGCATTCCTTTGCTCTATTTCTTCCCCTTACCTTTTCTAACAATCATCCCATTCCCTCAGTTTTGCTTTTTTCACAGGCCTTGAATTCAGCAGGAGCTCATAGGAGCACAGCTCCTGAACCTCTCTGAGGATTCCCCCTCTTCCTCTCCACCTACCTACCTTCTCCATTGAATAGTAGGTGCAGCTGCACAACAATCCCTGGATAAGTTCCACCACCTATTTTTCTACAAAATGACCCCTGCTTATTCCACTCTCCTACCACCCCTTGTCCAAATGTTCGTTGACAAGATGAAAATCACCCACATTTTCACTGCCTCCAGTTTTTCAGCAGCAGCAATTCCCCCCACTTCTTTTTCAGTTTTTTTAAAAAAATAGCAATTGAATATTCTTGGAACATTATTACAATATATAAACCATTCTCACTGATTTCCTAGCTTTTTTTCTCTTCAAACAGCGAGTATTCAGCCCGTTTCATTTATGAGATATAACAGAAAGGCATATCTCCGCAAAGAAAGTGACTAGATCTTTAATTTTAAAACAATCTGGGGAGTCAGGCAACCTGACAGATATATTGTTATAATGGTATAATGATATTGAATCACTGACTATAAAAGAAAAAAAATGAAACAAAAAAGGCCCTCTGTGCTAGAGGGAAAATGGCTATATTAGAGAAAAATTTATTCATTCCTTATTTTACTTTCCACCCAATTATGTTCCCCAAGGCAGCAAAGAGTTAAAAACAATTTAAAAACAATTTTTAAAAACAGTTTTTATATATAAAACAGCAGTTAGAATATACAAAGAAGGAAGGGTCAGTAAGAGAATACCAAACCAAACAAAAACGTATTCAATTACTGCCAGAAGACAATGATAGAGAAGCCAGATTAATCGCATTAGGGAGAGAATTCCACCATTTTTTATGCCATGATCAAGATGGCACTTTCTTTGGTTACTATCCATCCAGCCTCTGATGATAGGGACATATAAAGCAGCTCCCCTCAAGGTGACCATAATGGTCAGGTAGGTTCATATGAGAGAAGGCAATCCTTAAGGCTGTCACATGGGTTTGACCAAAAAAGTTTCCTATCCACCCAGCAACTGTCCAGCTTTTACAGTAATTATTTTCAAAACTTTGCAGCAAAAAAGGTTTTTGAAAAGATTTAGAGGATTGTCAGTGAAAACCCAAGAAGTGCATGAATGCACTACAAGGCTATGGGGAAGTTAGGGGAAAAACCACTTCCCAACAGCACTGAGCCCCTGGGAGCATGTAACCCTTGTGGCACAGGTTTGTATCTGGAGATTTTAACACCTGACCCAACAGCCACCATGTCCCTTTAAATCTCCACAGGCTTAGAAGAAGTTTGCAAAGAACTACTTGTATTCTGGATAGGCTTGCCAATTCCCAGGTCCCAGCGGGGGTTCTCCTGCTTTCCCAGGCTCCTTCCCGCCCCCAGTCAGCTGGCCAGTGGGGGGAAGCTTCGCCCCCACAGCCATCATGTGCCTTTCCACCTCTAGAGGCTTCAGTCTCTACTTGAGAAAGCCTTCCTCTTTGGATGGTGTGTCTGCATCTTTAAGGCTGAAAGGGAGGGGGGGAGGCAGAACAACATGGCTGTGAAAGGAGCCCAGATCCTCTGTTTGTTGCACAATCCTTGCAGAGGTTGTTTGCATAGTGTGAAGGTAAACTTGAACCTTTGGTTGCCCTGTGTTACTGTGAAAAACTTGAAAGTTCAGCAGCTCGTGAGTAGAGGTGCCAATCCCCAGGTGGGAATGCAAAAGAACAGTGGCAGCACAATATATAAAATACAAAAATACAAAATATTGTGCACAAACAAACACTCTTGACTGGTGTATACAAAGTTCTATTATCATGAAATGAACAGCCTACAACAGTGGGCATACATTCATACAGTATAAATAGAAAACAAACAACAGTCTCAAAACAATATTCCAAGGAGGACCCCACACAGTCACTGAGTTTTCCAAACTGAGTACTAAGACTCAATAATAAAGTTCCACAGGAGTCCCTCCGTTGCTTGTTGACTTCTGAAGGACAAATTCTAGCCTTCACGCAAACCCCGGCTTTGATTGCGTTCTGCTGCTCCTGCAGCTTCCTCGTAAGTCAACTGAAACCTCCAGCCAAGTTCTTTCTCAAACGCCCATTTTGGTATCCAAGCTGCAAATTAAGATACCAAAATGGGCGTTTGAGAAAGAACTTGGCTGGAGGTTTCAGTTGACTTACGAGGAAGCTGCAGGAGCAGCGGAACGCAATCAAAGCCGGGGTTTGCGTGAAGGCTAGAATTTGTCCTTCAGAAGTCAACAAGCAACGGAGGGACTCCTGTGGAACTTTATTATTGAGTCTTAGTACTCAGTTTGGAAAACTCAGTGACTGTGTGGGGTCCTCCTTGGAATATTGTTTTGAGACTGTTGTTTGTTTTCTATTTATACTGTATGAATGTATGCCCACTGTTGTAGGCTGTTCATTTCATGATAATAGAACTTTGTATACACCAATCCCCAGGTGGGGGCAGGGGAGCCCCGGTTTGGAGGCCCTCCGGAGCTTCAGGGTCATCAGAAACAGTGAGTGAGGGAGGGAAATGTCTGCTGGACCATAGGGTATAATGGAGAATTAATCCCGGGATATCTGGGGCTCCGGAAGGGCAGTTATTTGAGGTAGAGGTACCAAATTTTCACCGTAGCATCTGATGAGTCTCCTCAAAATGCTCTCCAAGTTTCAAAAAGATTGGACCAGGGGATTCAATTCTATGAGCCCCAAAAGAAGGTGCCCCTATTGTTCATTATTTCTAATGTAGGGAAGGCATCAAAAGGTATGTGGTCCTCTTAAATGGGATGGCCAGAACTTCCTTTGGAGTTAAACTGTGCTTGTCACAACTTTGCTTATGGCTCCACCCCCAATGTCTCCTGGCTCCACCCCCAAAGCTTTCCACTATAAAATATTGCCTCAAAGTGATGAGCAAGACTATTTCAAAGAACTGATAAATTGATTGAAAATGGAGCAGAAGAGCTAACATTAAAACATTTGGTCAGGTCCAACAGTATGCAAAGCAGCGCATCCCAGATTTCTGTTTGGAAATAGTTTAAATTTGTGCTAGAATAACAATAATAGCAGCAGCAGGGGTTTCCAGTAAGAAATTGGTCTACTTGTTGTACATGGCATGAGTCTTAATTGCCATTTCTTTTTTTATACTGAGGGGAAGCCACTAAAGCAATAACATAATTTTAGATCTAAAATAAACAGAGGAAACCACTTCTCAGCCATAGCTATGTTCAGTTTTAAGGCAACCTATATTTTGACTGCTTCCCAAAAGCACAGCAGTGGAATCCCTTCATGGAATGTTTACTGCTCTGCCAAGGAAAATAACATTTCATGGGTTTTAGGTACTATGAAATATACGAATTCAAGATTAAACCTACAAAATTAAAATGTACATTCATTTTATTCATGCACAGCATACATAGGAAAAGGGACTGACAATCTAGATTAGGTAACAAGACTGAGACAATAGGATCCAACTAAGAATGAAACATGAAAGTCTCGCCCAGCATTTTCTGCATAATGCTAACACAGGAAGGGCCTGCAGGGCAGAACCAGTGGGTGGGGAGAACAGCATTTGACTTCTCTCAGACATTATCACTTGAGTACTTAATGCTATTAGGGTTCCAATAGGTTTGCCAACCTTCAGGTAGGGCCTGGAAATCTCCTGGAATTATAACAGATCAACAGATGACAGAGATCAGTTCCGCTGTTTTGGAGAGTGGACTCTATGGCATTATACCCCAATTAAAAAAAAAAGCTAAAGGTACTCCCCTGTGTAAGCACCAGTCGTTTTCGACTCGTTTTCACTTTTTACGGGGTGGTTTGCCATTGCCTTCCCCAGTCATCTACGCTTTCCCCCCAGCAAGCTGGGTACTAATTTTACCAACCTTGGAAGGACAGAAGGCTGAGTCAACCTGGAGCCAGCTACCTGAACCAGCTTCCGCTGAGATCGAACTCAGCAGAAGGCTCCAACTGCAGTACTGTAGCTTTACCACTCTGTGCCACGGGGCTCTTAACATACCCCAATTAGTTCCCTCCAAAAAACTCTGCCCTCCCCAGGCTTTGTCCTCAAATTTTCAGGAATTTCCCAACCTGGAGTTTGCAACCCTAGTTCCCAGGCCTGTGGTTGGCAAAACTGGGAGGTTTTTTTGAGGGGAGGGGGTGATGTCACTTCTGGGTGATCACTGCTGATCCACTGATTGACCATGGGGGGATGCAGGGCAAAGGCCACCAAGCAACAAACCCCTTCCCATTTCCCAATTGTCTTTACTTTTGCCTTCTTGTCTCCGTTCACAGGATTTATCTTAAAAATATGGGCATCAAGCATGCAAAACTCAGCAGAGATATACACAGGGTGCAGAAGTAGGACCACCAGCATGGTTGAGCTTGTCAGAGTACCAACCCTAATTACAAGCAGTTACTTATTGTGTTGCCCTCTCCTGGATAGTCCAGACTAGCTTAACTGCGACAGATCTCAGAAGCTTAAGCAGAGTTGGCCATGGCTAGTAGTTGGATGGGAGACCTTCAATGAATACCAGAGTCATGACGTGGAGGCAGGCAATGGAAAACCACCTCTAAATATCTCTTGTCTTGAAAACCCTGTGGGGTCACCATATGCTAGCTGTGACTTGATGGGAAAAACAAACAAACAAAAAACAACTTGTGTTACTTATTCCCCAAGATATTGGCTGCACCATGTCCCTGGAGCACAAGTTGTTAATGCCTGGGTACAAAGCTTCTTAGTATAGTGGTTAAGAGCTGCAGACTCTAATCTGGAGAACTAGGATTGATTCCCCACTCTTTCACATGATGTCTGCTGGGTACCCTTGCCAGTCACAATTCTCGCAGAACCCTCTCATCCTTATCTAACTCCAGGGTGTCTGTAGTGGGGAGAGGAAGGGAAGGAGATTATAAGCTGCTCCGAGACTCCTTTGGATAGTAAAATGCAGGGTATAAAAGCAACTCTTCTTGATGCAGCATTTGAACTGAACTTCAAAACAAGAGTATCAACATCATCCGGTGTGTGGTCTCAAATAGCACGTAAACAAGCAGTTTGATAGATAAGTTCAGCTGCCCATAGAGTTCACAAAGTTCCTGATCTATTGTCTGCAACTGGTATTTCCCCTTTCAAAATAATATTCTGTAACAAAGATATACACTCTTTCCCCCCATCAATTTATGGCAACTCTATAGGGTTTTAAAGGCAAGAGACTTCAGAGGTGGTTTGGTATTGCTTGACTATGCATAGTGTGGGACACACTTTAGTTAGGAAGGCCACAAGCATGCTTGAATAACATCTTTAAGGGTTAATACGCAGCTAGGCCTGACTGAGGAGAAAGAAGAGTTACCAACGTTCTGGTCTTATCTATAACATAAACATAACTTGGCCTATGTAATACTGTATCTCTACTGTGTTTCTAGGTAACAATATAGAAGTAGGGGGTTCTTATAGCCCAAACTGGATTTATATGGTTAAGGCAGACACATGAATATTGAATTTATTGCTATGCCACAGTTTTCAAACAATGGACTAATCCCAGGCTGGCAGAGTGTATCAGTAGTGTGTAGCTGGCTTTCGCAACGATATTTGGCAGGAGGTTGTAGCCATTAGTAAGTGTATATGATAACATGTGCCAGTGTGTCATCAATGCGTCATCAAGGGTATATAAGACTGTAACCATTTTGAAAATTTTCAGAACAGCTTGACAGCTCTGAGCAGCTATGACTTAGCTCTGCTCTCAGTTCATCACAATAAACTTTTTTCCCACCTCCTCACCTGGACTTTGACTGTATGACTTTTGCTGGTCAAGGACATTCAGGTGTACAACAATAGTGACCCTGGTGTTCCTTGGTATTCTCCCATCCAAATACTCACTAAGGCTGACTTTGTATAGCTTCCAAGATGTGATGAGATTGGCCTAGCCTGAGCTAGCCTATAATACAGATTCCTTTTAGTGATTTGGTATTAAATAGTACAAATTAAATTTCTTTCCTGATTCTCTTAGCTCATTAGTTGCTGCATTTAAAACACCATTTATATTATATTGCTGTTCTTTTCTGTATTTAATTCAGTTTAAGACGATGCACACAAATACTTCTACCCAGAATTAAATGTCGTTGGTCTTAAAAGTGCCACTGGACTCCAGCTTTGTTCTGTTGCTTCAGACCAACATGGCTACCCACCTGAATCTATACCTCTAGGAAAGCTGGATGTTGAAATCCACATATAAGCTTCAATATCTTTAACAACCTTTTCAAGCTATCTTAATGCAATTCATACTTGAGCCAGAACTGGGAACAGAGGAATGTTAGTGGATCTCCTGCTGTGATATCCATGAGTTCCAAAAATACTCCTAGGTGTTCCAAATGATCATAGGACAATATTTGTAATTTTATACTTCCCACTTCTGATGACCAGCGGTCATTTTGTAGAAAAATAGGTGGTGAAGCTCATCCAGGGATTGTTATGCTGCTGTGCATACTATTCAATGGATAAGGGGAACTCTCAGAAGAAGGAGGTAGAACTCTCATAAAAGTTCACGAGCTGTGCTCCTGTGAGCTCCCACTGAATCTGAGGCCTGCTGATGACCATTTGAAATGCCAACAAGGAAAGAGACCACACAATGCATTTTTATTGCTATGATTTCCCTCCCACCCCCAGCCTGTGGTATACATAAAACCAAGTGATTTGTAAGACACAGAAAAATATGAGAATTGTGTTAAATATTTCACTGTATCATAACACTAGCAGAAAATCAATTTATTATGATTAGTGTTCCATGAGTAATGACAAAATAAATGATTGCTAATGTTGTTTAAACATTTGCTCAAATTGCTGCTAACAGTGCTATCTGATCTTCATTGCTCATTCTAAGCTAATTATTAATCCAGCAGGGAAGATGCCATTTGTGGTTAACTAAACAGGGAAATCCCAAATGGGGATGATTCAGCAGTCAGCCGATTATGACTACTTATCTCACCATGTCTTACCTGAGCTCTCTCTTGCTAAAACCAGCAAATATTTACAATTATGTTCTGAGAACACAGTATCATGGCCATAACTTTTTGAAACAGCCCGATATTTACAATATTTTAAATATATATGTATATTAAGACAAAAGCCAGAATTATTTTACAATGTTCAATACTGCGAAAAAAGTATTAAAGTATTAGTATATTTTCAATTGGTTTAAAATTAAAATATGTTTTACATAACATATATCCCTCTTTCCTTCTAGAGCTAAAGACTAGCTTGATCTTCCAGGGCCAGGGCCTCACTCAGCCTAGGCAGCCCCCGGGCCCCAGGACTTTCTTCACTGGCTTGCTTAACTTGGGCATGCTTCCTTCCCCTCTGCCACCTCCTTCTCTGCCAGGCTGGTGAGTGAGGAAGAGGAGGGGAGCTGCGATAGAGAAGGTTAACATGAGCTGGGCAGATCCAGGGGTTGGGGTACCAGGGAGGTATGTTCGTGAACTTTGCTGCTGCAACACTACCACCTTCCCAATGGGATTCTGGTGGTTGGAAGGGATTGGTTGCTCCACAGAGGCAGAGAGTGAGCATTCATTCCCCCAAGGCCCAACTGCCCCCCATGAAATGATGGCACTTCTGGGTGACATCAGCACATCAGGGACATTCATACCCACTCCCAGAACACCCCCCCAAAAAAGTCCCCCACCAGTAAGACAAAGGGACCTGGCAACCCTTAATGGGATGGATCAAGGCTCTCTGCCCCTTCCTGATACAAGTGCAAAGGCATTTTCACTCATGCAAAGGGCACAATTTCCACTGATATTCCCATCCCACAGAAGGTCCCTGACCAAGAGTTGCTAACTTTGGGTAGGGAATTGCTGGAGATTTGGGAGTGGTGCCTGGGGAAGGCATGGTTTGCGGAGGGAGGGACCTCAGCAGGCTACAATGCCACAGAGGTCACCCTCCAAAGCACTCATTTTCTCCAGAGAAACTGATCTCTGTAGTCTGAGTCTGGAAATCAGTTGTCATTTCAGCAGAACTCCAGGCCCAACCTGGAGTTGGTAACCCTACCCTGACCACGCCCTGTATCATTCCTGAGTTTCTTCCAACCCCCAATGAAAGGCTCTTTAAGGGGTCATGCGACTTCAGTATGAAATTGTAGGCAACACTCAGTAAGCAAAGCTCACCTTTTTCCTTCAAGCCAATACTGCTAGATTAAGATGACAGAATATAAAATACATGATGTGAACTTTTAAGGTTTGTAATGCCAAAGAATAGATAACAGAACAAAGTTTGGGTCCAAGTGCATGGACACCTCAAAGAAGAGTGCATGCACACAAAAGCTTATACCCAGAATAAAACTTTGTTGGTCTTAAAGGTACACTGGACTCAAGCTTTGTCCTGCTGCTTCAGACCAACATGGCTACCCACCTAGATCCATCTAGACAACAGAAAATCTGAACATGAAAATTTGACTTTTGTCTTTTCCAGAGGAGTTTTTCAGATTCTGTCACTTGTTCTTATATAGTTTTATATTTAACTATATTCTTAGAAATATAATTAAAATGTGTTGGAGATATAACATTTTAATAATGGAGTGCTAAAAGGGTATCTGTTTTAATCCCTTTTTGTGAGACAGAAATCACCTTCCTCCAAACATCTATATTTGGAAAGCCAAAACAACCACATTTTTTCCCAGTTGGAAATCTGCCCTTTTGCATCTTGCAAAGCACCAGAATTCACACACTAAAAACTGCTATCAAGAGCACAGCGCTAAATCATATTCTGGTGAAACTAACTACATCTTAGTAATTATGGTGGAAATAATAATTACAATCAGCAGGGAAAAAAAGATTATGGTATTTACAAAGGCTTGCCCTGAACCATACTGCAGCACTCTAAAGCTGTTTCATATTTCCTGGAAAAATTCTCATGGTCACACAGAAGTCAGAACTTTGAAAAGACACAACAATGTACGAGCGATATTTTGTTTTATTCTTGTATATTTATGGCTAAAGTACCACTTAGGGTTGCCAAGTCCAATTCAATTAATATCTGGGGACTTTGGGGGTGGAGCCAGGAGACTTTGGGGGTGGAGTCAGGAGACATGGGGGCGGAGCCAGGAACAAGGCTGTGACAAGCATAATTGAACTCCAAGGGAGTTCTGGACATCACATTTAAAGGGACCGCACACCTTTTTAAATGTCTTCCTTCCATAGGTAATAATGAAGGATAGGGGCACCTTCTTTTGGGGCTCATAGAATTGGACCCCATGGTCCAATCATTTTGAAACTTGGGGGATACTTCGGGGAGAGTCACTAGATACTATACTGAAAATTTGGTGCCTCTACCTCAAAAAACAGCGCCCCCAGAGCCCCCGAAACCTCCAGATCAATTCCCTAATATACCCTATGAGAATCGATCTCCACATAGAGAATAATGAAGTACTCAGCAGACTCCCCCCCCCCCCATTTCTGGCAACACTGAAGGGGGACTGGCCTCTCTACTCACGAGTTGCTGCCAACTTCTTCAAAGTAACACAGACACCCCATCCCAAGAGGAAGCCTTTCAATCAGTGACTGAAGCCTCCGAAGGTAGAAACGCACATGGTCCTCTGGGGGCTGAGTCCCCCCCCCCTCCGCCGGCCAGACTCCCTGAGGAAACGCCTGTGGCAGCCGGAGAGGATGCAAGGACTACGAGTCCCAGCATGCACCTCGCGAAGGGAGGCCGGCTGGATCGAATAGCAGGCCGGTGGTGGGTGGGTCTTTGTGACCCGGAGGAAGGGAGAGGCCTAAAGCCTGCAAGGGAGGAAGGCAAGCAGGGAAAGAGACACCGAGCCGTTTCCCCACCCCCACCCCCCCGCTAACACATTTTTGGAGAGCGGGGGATGAGGCTGCTAATTTAGGGGTCCCCCGGCAGCGCGGGGGAGGGGGTTGGGAAGCCTAGTACCACTTACTGTTGTGATTGCCAAAGCCACACCACACTTACACTTACTTTACTTTACTTACTTTACTTTATTCGATTTATATCCCGCCCTACCCCGCCCTACCCCACCGAGGTGGGCAACAGGAATAAATAGCTTTAAAATGGGATTCATCAAGGATAGAACTATCAGTGGATACTAGCCCTGGTGACTGAAGTGCTAAACTTCTGAACCCCAGAGCTGGGAAGCAACATCAGGGGAAGGTCTTGGCCTTTATGCCCTGTTGTTGGCCATTCAGAGAAGCTAGTTGGCCACTGGGTGAGACAGGATGCTGAACTAGATGGACAATTGGTCGATCCAGCAGGGCTGTTATGTTTTTAAGCTATCTCATTATCACTATAAATCTCATTAAGAAAAAACTAAATTTGTTGCTTTGGTGAAATGGATGGCTACATTATGAAACAATCCAGAATACTGCCAGACTCCATTTTGTGTGCCAAGCTGAGCAGAGAGTGTCCAGAGTACAATTGTTTCATAGGTGCCAAGTGTTACTGAGGGGTGCCTGCACTGTGGTGCAGCCTGGCTGGTCTTCCACAAAGCATGTGCATGAACAGGGCATATTGGTGGGGTAACACAGAGACCGATTTTGCACTCACCCTTACGCCGCTCTCACATCTGTCTTCTCCAAGCGGCATTCTCCCAATTTTCCACTATTTGCGCATGGGCTGCAGCAAACATCGCAGTTTTTGCGCAGCAAATGGAAACCGCTAAAAACCAGTTGCTGTTTGCTGCATGAAAACTGCAATGTTTGCTGCAGGCCCGACGCAAATAGTGGAGCATCGGAGGATGCTGCACGGAGAAGACAGACGTAAGGGCAGAGTAAGGTGAGTGTGAAATTGGCCAGAGAGTCTGCTTACTTGAGAAATTTCCACCCTCTTTTATTGAATAGCTTCTGCTAGTGTTGGCAATTTGTAAGCAGTGCTTCATGTTGCAGTGTTAATTTTATTGGCTGCAAGCCTTTCCTCCCCCAGGGCACATTCCAAAATATCATCCACTTGATATCTGCCCATGATTTGCAACAACAATAGTATTTGAAGCCCACACAACAAAATGCATTCTAGAACATGAGCTGAGCTGTATGCATGCTAAACAAATATTCCTGCTCTTATCTAGCTAGGGAAGTACATTGGGTCATGAACCCATCATAAGGAGTGGGCTGCATGAGTTCACTTGTAGCTTGCTATAAGAAGATGAGTAATTGCTTGGCCATAAACCACTTCTTGTCAAAAAGGAAGGAGATCTGCTGAAAATATGAATAGCACAGGGAGATCCCTCCTGATATGGTGGAATGAAACCAGACACAATCAAATTAATTACTCAGAATAATAAAGCTTAAATCACAGTGCATAAACAGCTGGTAAAGAAATGACGGAAAAGAAGGATAAGGTTATCATATGCGTGCCTCCAATTTCTAAGAGGAAAAACAGAGCTATCTCCAGCCCTAACTTGAGCATCAGATTGTTAACAATGTTCATATGTATTAGGATTCCGCCACTCTAAATATCTTTCTAAGTATAAATACAGCAATTCCTCCTACAATTCATCTTCTGGGCCAGTGATAGATATATCACATGTAGTGGTGGTGTCCTAGCAACATCATGTTCCCACTAAGCTGAAGGTACAGAAATCAGTCAGATTCAGACAGAGTGAAGATTAAATGCCCTAACTGACAGCACACAGAAAATACTAAACAGTTTTCTTTACCAATTTTCTTCTTTTATTGCCACCACTTCATATCTTTTTAAAGTTATTAACAGGGTGGCATTGACAGGGCATTGAAAGGCAATGTGGGTACTTTTTATTTTGTTCAAACATTCTTCAGCATGTTTGAAACTATGCTGAGCACGCTTTAAATTCCAGCAAGCTGCAGGAACACTGTATTTTTCTCTAATGACTACTCAAATGAAGTGCTTTGTGGTGGAGAGAGAAGGGTCATTGAACATTTAGACATGTGGATTCTATTTGTCACCACTCTGGGAACTGCTTAGAGAAAGTTATTTCCCTTTTGTCCATCTGTTCTCATCCTGAAGTGCATCTAAAAACTATCCTACTTCAACAAGGATGCTATTGGGTCAAGGCTTGATTACTGACTATCAGGTGGGATGATATCCAGTTAACCCCTGGCATTTTTGCATATACTACACATCATGGCACAGTCTGCAAAGCAGCTGCTTTGCAGATCAGATGTAGCCTAACAGGAATCTGGGTGGAACAAACTCTATTATGAATCTCTTGCTGGGCCTCTTTTTGGCTTACTCCTTCATTTTCATTTGAAACCTCCAGGGTCTGTAGATACTGTTTGCCCTGACTTGCCTTTGCATTCAGGTTTGCCATTGTCTGGACCTTTATCAGAGTTAGTGTCGCCAACTGGCTGCAGGAGGAAAGGTGACCCACCTATATGAAACAACAGTTTGCAGGAGGTGGATTGAGGGTTTAAAGTCAGATTAGGACGCTGATCACTACAAGGGCAGGTGTTGTTTTTTTAAAGTATAACAGAGGAGCAGCAAGCATCAGCAACATCATTTTCATTTATGCTTGAACATTTTGCTATTAGTGCTCTCTAGCTGGAATCCACCAGGCTCCACACCCTGTCCTGTTCCTGACCTCTATAAAGTAAGCTCAACTGGGAGAAAAGCATTGGTAGGAGGCTTGAATTGTTTCACTCTAAAATTCAAACACTTATATATGATGATACAATATCTAAAGAGATGAACTACAAGTGATGCTGTCTTGCTTGGCTCCACTGATTAGGAGATGACCTTCAGTCTAATTTTCTTATTCAGCTGCTTCCTTCATCATGTGTAAACTGTGGAGTAACATAATTTACCTTTAAATAACTACCCAAATTCCACTTGCTACAGTATTTTACCAGTGCTAAATTACCTGGATGACCCAGGCTAGCCCTGTCTCCTCAGATCTTGGAAGCTAAGTGGGGTTGGCACTAGTTAGTGTTTGGATGGGAGACAGCCAAGAAAGTCCAGGGTTGCTATGCAGAGGCAGGCATTGGCAAACCACCTTTAAATGTATCTTGCCTTGAAAACCCTACAGGGTTGCCATAAGTCAGCTGCTACTCTTGGCACTTTCCACCAAGTTATGGCCTGGGACCTGCCTACCTTAGGGACTGTCTCTCCCCACATGTTCCCCAGAGAGTGCTGAGATCGGGGTCTCAGAACCTCCTCATAATCCCTGGGCCAAAGAAGGCCCATCTGAAAGCGACCAGAGACAGGGCCTTTTCGATTGCAGCCCCCTGTTGGTGGAACCAGCTCCCGGAGGAGGTGAGGGCCCTGCGGAATCTTGAACAGTTCCGCAGGGCCTGTAAAACAGCCCTCTTCCGGTTGGCATACAACTGACTGATACCTGGATGCCTGAATATCCAAACTTATGAACGTCAGAATATTTGAATACTGGAATACTTAGAACCGACTTAAGGAAGAGGTAGCATAGTATATTGATGTGTGTTTTATCTATTTATGTATTTTACTGTATAAATTATTAATGTATTTTAAATTGATCTACTGTTAGCATTCTGTGTTGTAAGCTGCCCTGATCCCGCTTTGGTGGGGTAGGGCGGGATATAAATCGAACAAAATAAATAAATAAATAAATAAGTAAGTTACCTTGTGGTGGGAGTGGAGTGCATGGTAGAACAATTCTCCAAGCTTTCTGAACTCCATCAAAAAGTATTTGTATGCAGTGTAGATGCAAAGGAGTACATTTTTGCAGGTCCTAACCCACAGGGCACCATTTCCTTTTTCACCCATCCCTTCCCACAACTACCATTTCCTCCCACCACAGAAGGGCTTCTTCAGGGTTTTTTTTTAAAATTAGTGATTGACTTGATGACATTAATGATGTGTTTGTGCGGGAGACAGTTGTGCAAAACTGTGTGAGCACAGCAGTATGTAATAAAAATGTGTGAAATAAAAAATGAAAAAAATAAAGAATTCCTAATGCATTGCCTCCATTTTCTGAACAAGATGAAATAATGCAGAGAGAAACTTGGATACATACAATTGTGGAAACCCGCTTGTAAAAATAGCTGTCCATGCCTCAGCAGGGCAGGGAATGGCACTGTGCCCCAGATCCAGAACAAAAGCACAACTTACCAGCACTGAGATCCTTGCCTCAGATCCTATGGCTTGCTGTTGCTACATAAAATGAAACACAACATTGATACTGCCACACTGCTTTTGGGGGATTGGAACTGTTCGGACTACACACCACATCTAAATGCACAATGGCAAAGAAGTTGGTATTTGCTTTACTGGCAAAGAGTCCCAACAAAAACCCATCATCACCACATGTGGCTTATTTAAACATCGCACAGAAGATCTTACATGGTGGCTTTGATGTTGGGTTCCATTTCTGAACTTCCAGGAGAAGTGAGCAAAGGAAATAAAAAGCCTACTTGCCCTGAGAAAAGCAGCTGGTGTTACAATGATTAAATATCTCAGAGAATGGCAGTCAAGTTTTTGTGACAGCATGCAAAAGAAATTCATAACAACAAGCTGGTATAAATGCAGCTACTCTCTTTGTTGCTTTCTGTCTATAGTCATATCTGTTGAATAAATTATTTCTGAAGCACAATGTTGCTAATACCCTTATTTTTGTTATAAAAAGAGCAGGAATTATCATGAATTTAACTCAGCAATTTAAACACCCCTTTCATGCTTTATAGAACACAGTGAAGAACTATTATTTTGGTCTGAAGTCCACAATGCCACTTTTCTTACTCACCAATAAGAATCCTCTGAATATTCTTCATATCTGAAATTCTTTCCAGATTCAGAAGTTCTGAATCACTTAGTTTTGTTTCAAAATTTGAATGGCTGGATTAGGAATTCGCCATTATTTCATTCTGTATTTCCAAAAGTTGTACATAACACTGTACACAGTTTTTCACAGTTCCAGTTCATCTACACCTCCACACTAGAATTATAAAGGAATACAGATCTGATTGTACACATCATGCCATCATGATTCCTTTTCTGTGATGTTTCCACAATGTGCAGGTTCATCAATTAAACACTGTATCAAAAGAATCTTGATGTAATCATACATATAAATACATGCATATTGTTTCTGCAGTGTATTAGCAATACAAGAACAAATATTAGAAAGGTACAAAAGCCATAAGTTGTCACAAGTTGCTTAAAAAACTATTTTGCATATTTTAGTGAGTTAACTATGTTAGTTTTGGTCAGAGGCCCACAACTCCATTTTCAAGCTCGTCAGTGAGGATGCTTCCAAAATTCTCCTCATCACACTCCTCGTCTCAAATTGAACCAATGCATCAGGAATAGGGGTGTGCATTCGGTTCAGCCAAACTGAATACAACTCCGAAAAACAGCTGATTTGGCTGTATTCTGGCCATATAGAGCCAAATCAGATTCTCTGATCTGATTCAGCTGTCAAATACAGCAGCCGTGAATAACTGCTGAAATTCAGTGGCTATTCAGCTCCATTATACCCTATGGGCTACTGAAGTCAATGGTAACATAGGGTATAATGAATTGCAGCTGAGGGAATGGGGTTTGAGGTAGAGACCATCACCAATACCTGCTATTGCCTTTTGTTGTCTTATATCTCTTCTCTCTCCAATATATAAGGACAGATGGACTCACATTCTATCTATAGCTAATGACTAAGCAGTGACACACAATTTTGTTAGTTGTTAAGGTGCTGCTGGACTCTCCTTCCCTTCCACAAATAGGTTTATTCCCCATCTGTAAGAAACTGAACGAAGGGGTCTCTCTCTGGCTCTATCCCTCCCCCCTTCTTCCCCCCCTCTCTCTGAAGAAGTGTGCAGGCACACAAAAGCTTATACCAGGAACAAAAGTTGTTCGTCTTATACAGGGGTCTGAAACCTCTGCATTAAGGCATCCTTCATCCCAAGTGCCCCTACTTCTTTTAGTTGCCTGCCTGCAGAGGTAGTTGTGACATGGTCAGTCACAACAGCACTTTCCTTTTTCAATTAAATTTTTGGTGAGGCACAAGCATGTTGTTATTCCATGAAGTGAAAATACACCAGGTCAAAGCTGGATAACCCTTGCCTTAATCCATTTAATATAAGTGCTTTGGGACCACATCTGGGATAATTGGCTAGTTTGGTGTAGTGGTTAAGTATACCGACTCTTATCTGGGAGAATCGGGTTTGATTCCCCACTCCTCCACTTACAGCTGCTGCAATGGCCTTGGGTTAGCCTTAGCTATCACAGGAGTTGTCCTTGAAAGGGCAGCTGCTGTGAGAGCCCTCTCAGCCACACCCACCTTATCATGTGGAATTCACTGCCACAGGAGGTGGCGGCGGCTACAAGCATAGCCAGCTTCAAGAGGGGGTTAAATAAAAATATGGAGCAGAGGTTTATCAGTGGCTATTAGCCACAGTGTGTGTGTGTGTGTGTGTGTGTGTGTGTATACATGGCTTCTCTTCTGTTCTTATCACCTCACAGGGTGTCTGTTGTGGGGGGATATAGGAGATTGTAAGCCAGTCTGAGTGATTCAGAGAGAAGGGTGGGGTATAAATCTGCAGTCTTCTTCTATATATGTATCTTACCATGGGTATTTACTTCTCTGTAACTATTTGAAGTACAAAAAAAGAGTGTATTTTTTTTTAAAAAAAATGTGAAAGTGTACATCACTAGAAACTAACAGATAAAAAATGCAACTGGCATTTCCGGCTATTTTCATTTGTGAAATATTGGTCAAATGATGCTAAAGTTATCTAATATTGTCATTGCATTGCGTGTATCCCTTCCAAGTCACTTAAAATTGGTCCATATCTTTGAAAGAGATAATGAACCTGAAAGATCTAGCTGCTTCTTCTCATTGGCAGCACACTGATAAACCCACAAACAATAAGGAGAAGGAAAAACTACCCATAGTAGATTTCAGAATTTAGTAAAAAAAAAAATGTAGAATAGGACAAGAGAAAAATGCTCCCGTTTCACTGCTTAATGTTGAATGCCTTCTAATTATCTCTTATAAGCCTTTAAAACTCCGGTGTCCTCTTAAACAATAACCTTACTCATACTTTTGTTAAAAAGCTGAGTACATAACATAAATCTTAAAACATGGACCTCCCGACTCCAGAATAAGAGGCTTGGACTTCATTTAAAAGGTTCACTTAGTAAGTTATACGAAACCTCTGAGATGCACATGGGGAGAGGAAGAGCCCACCCTGTTACAAAGACCTGCTGCATCAGCACATTTTCTAAGAAAACCTCAACCAAATGACTTCATTGTTTCCTGACCTTACTTCTGTCAACAGCTGATGTTGTAATTCTCTTGTTTCAGATGAATACCATCCTACTCCACTCACAGTCCCATTAATGAGCTGTAATGTGAAGTACTTGATATAAAGGGAGACTTTGGAACTGGGCTTTGCAAAACAAATCTAGAATATGTTTGTGTTTTTTTCACAAGGAAGGTTTCCTGCAGTTTGGGTGTCAACTGTCAAGAGACTAGTTTACTTAGTTCAGAAACACTGGTTCAGGCTGAGGCTTAGCAGAAATCATGGAAGCCTGCCTGAGAACGGAAGATTTGTATCACTTACCATGAAGCTTCCTTCTCGGTGGACTGGCAGTGGGTCAATCCAAACTACTGAAGTATAGGCTCCTCCTCATCATCACAGGGTCGGGTCTCCCAATCAATCTGGGGGAAAGTGGCCTATACCTTCCATCCTCGTCAGTCGTTTCCAAGCCGCAACTCCCCCTATAGGGAATAAACTCCCCAATCCTCCCCATTAATCATACTCCACAACCGATGAAAAACGAGGAGAACAAACTTTATTACGCTCAACTGCACCATACAAAAGGACAATTGACCATAGAACAACAAACCACAGTACAGTAACTTACCCCAAGTACGGGCATAAGCTCCAGGATCCATCTCCAAATCCCAGGAAGCTGCTCAACCACTAACACCAAGGGCAGGCCGGACCGACCCACTGCCAGTCCACCGAGAAGGAAGCTTCGCAGTAAATGATACAAATCTTCCGTTCTCCGGCGGCCTGGTCAGTGGGTCTGTCCGAACTACTGGGACATATCAAATCTGTACATTCCAGGGCGGGACCGGCTTCCCTGTTTAGAGTGCATGCTGCAGCACATATGCTGCAGTAAAGGTATGTACTGATTTCCATGTCGCGGCCTTACATACCACTTCCAGTGAAGGGAAAGACCTATACACTGCAGACATGGCAGCACCTCTCAAGGAGTGTGCTGTAATCCCCTCTAGAGGGACCTGACCTTGGGCCTTATAAGCCAACACAATGCATTCCCTCAACCATCTAGTCAGAGAGGAGGTGGAGACCTTCTACCCCTAGGACGCTTTACTGAAAGACACAAACATCGAATCAGATTTTCTCCAGTCTTTCGAATGCTCAATGTAATAACTAAGCACCCGCTTCACGTCTAAACAGTGCAACTCCCTCTCACAAGGAGATTTGGTATCAGAGCAAGGATTCGGAAGTACTAAATCCTGCGATCTATGAAAAACAGAGTTGACTTTTGGAATAAAGGGTCCAGTCTCAGCACAACTTTGTCATTGTGAAAAACACAGAGCTCCTTATCCACCGATAGGGCCCTTAACTCCGACACCCTGCGTGCCGTAGTGATCCCAACAACAAAAAAAGGGACTTCAGCGTCAGTTCTTTAACCCCACACAAGGCTATAGGCTCAAATGGGTATCTACACAAGGCATTCGATACTACATTTAATTTCCAGGAAGGGAACCTATGCACCTGGGGTGGTTTGAGAAGCGAAGTACCCTGCAAAAACCTTTTAACATGCGGATGCAAGGATAGCGCTTTATGTCTCCGCACCCCCTGGATAGTGAAAATGGCAGCCGCTTGATGCCTCAGAGTGCTGGTGGACAGTCCATTATCCACCCCCTCCTGTAGAAAACCTAGAACCCCTTGAACATTCACCTTCAATGGGTCCCACCCCCTCTGGGCAGACCAAGAAGAAAAAACTTTCCAAGTGATGTTGCACACCCTGTTAGTGGAGATTCTAAGAGAAGCTAACATGGTGTCCACCACCTTCTTTGAATATCCCAGGCTTTCAAGCTGAGACCGCTCAACCTCCAAACTGTTAACTTTAACAATCCCGGCTGGGGATGTGACACACTGCCCTGAGTCAGCAGATCCCCCCTCCCTGGCAGATGCCAAGGAAGCAGCACTGACAGCCTCAGGAGCTCCTGGAACCATGCTCGTCTTGGCCAGAAAGGAGCCACAAGTACTATCTCTGCCTTTAGATCCACCACCCTCTGAATCACCCTGGGCAATAGCTGAGTGGGTGGGAAGGCATACAGGAGCCCTGTTGGCCACTCTCCGCTGAGTGCATCGGTCCCCTCTGCCTCTGCATCTCTGCTTTTGGAGAAAAACCTGTCCATCTGCCAATTCTCCGCTGTGGCAAACAGATCCATCAATACCGGCCCATATCTGTCCGCTATCTGCCTGAATATCTCTTTGTGCAGGCTCCATTCCATTTGATCTAGAACGTGTCTGCTGAGCCAATCCACTAGCAAGTTGTCCTTCTCTGGCACATGAATCACCTTGATCGACAGAAGGTTGGCTTATGCCCACTCAAAGAGTAATGCCGCCCTGGCATGAAGTGACTTCACCCGAGTCCCCCCCGTCGATTCACATACACCTTGGCTGTGGAGTTGTCCATCTTGACCAGAACATGGTGGCCTGCCAAAACTGTCTGTAGACCCATCAGTCCCAGCCAAATCGTTCTGAGCTCCAAGAAGTTTATGCTGCCTAGTGATTTGTGGGGCCCCCATTGCCCCTGGAGCATTTGCTCCTGTGAATGAGCCCCCCAGCCCCACAGACTGGTGTCTGTGGTCATGCACACTCTCAGAGGTTCACGGAGAGGGTGTCCCTAAAGGAATCGGGCAGGCTCCAACCACCAATGTAACTGAGTCACCACCTCCAGTGGAAGGGTTACCAGTTTGTGAAGCTTGTTCCCTATAACTTCCTGGAAGGGTTGGAGAAAGAGCTGTAAGGGTCGAATATGAAACCTGGCCCAAAACAGCAGGTCCTGACACGCAGCCCTAGCAAATGTGCCAGGGTCATCACTGGTACCCTGCGTCGTTGTAGAACCTCTTGCAATAGGGAGCAGAGCTTCACTCTTCTCTCCCCTGTCATAATGACTCTGTCCATGGTTGTGTCTATCTGCACCCCCAAATGCACTGACCTCTGCGTGGGAACTAGATTGCTCTTCTCTACATTCACTACGAAACCATGTCACTGTAACATACTCACTGCCTGCTGAGTATCCTCCAGACACTGCCAGTAGGACTGCGTCTTCACTAGAGTGTCGTCCAGGTATGGAAACAGAGACACCCCCTGCAGGCACAGTTCTGCCACCAGCATCACAAAAATCTTCGTGAAGACACAAGGTGATGATTTCAGGGCGAATGGTAGAGCCTGATATTGGAAGTGCTTCCCCCCGTAGGAAAAGCACAGAAACCTTTGGTGCAATTCCCAAATGGGAACATGTAAATAAGCCTCAGATAGATCCAAGGAAGCCAGGAAATCCTGTGGCTGAATAGCTGGTAACACCGACCGTAGAGTCTCCATCTTGAAGTGTCTCGTTTTCATAAACTTGTTGAGCCATTTCAGATCCAGAATGGTTCCGAAGCCCCATTTTTCTTTGGCACTAAAAAAATTATGGAGTAAACCCCAAGACCCTTCTGGGAGGTTGGGACCAACTCCACTGCCCCAATGTCCACCAAATGTTGCCCTGTGAGCAGTTCTGTCCCGCTTCCACGGAACCCACCAAAAGCAACTGGGAGGAAGGGAGTGAAACTCGATGGCGTAGCCCTGTGTCATGGCCTCCAATGCCCACTGATCTTGTATAGACTGCCGCCAGATGTCTGCGAAGTGCGAGAGTCGGCCACCTATCTTCCCAGTCACTTGTTGGATGGCATAGTCATTAGAACCCTCCTTTTTTTGATAAGGACTTAGAGCCCTGGTTGGACTTTGCAGAATAGTAGGACTTGGAATCTTGCCCCTTCTGTTCCCTCTAAAGGAACAAAAGGAACCTGGTCTAGAAGGCTTCTTAGAATCTTGAAAAGAAGTCAAAGGTTTCCTGTGCTTCGCCTCTTTACCTTTAGAAGGAAGGACCTTCTTTTTGTCTCTATTCTTGATGAGATATCTATCCAGTTCCTCACCAAACAACAAGGCATCCTTAAAGGGTACCGTTGCCACCCGTGCCTGGGTCGCAGCATCAACTTCCCAATTCCAAAGCCAAATATTATGTCTAGCTGCCACGCCACAGGCCACGGCTCTAGCTGCTTGCTGCATGGTATCTAATGAGCCATCTGCCACAAAGGCAGCAGACAGGGCAATCTTCTTTAACTCGTCCTTAAACTCTTTAGGGGCTCCACTATTCGCTGCCATTAAGTTATTTGCCCAGGTGCACATAGCTCTTGCAAACAATGAGGTTGTCATGGAAGCCTTAATGGCCCAGGCTAACACCTCAAATTCCTTGCATAAGGCCTGCTCTGTTCTCCTATCACATGGGTCCTTAGGTAGGCCATCTGCGTCCATAGGTAGGACCGAATTGGAGATAAGACTAGTTACAGGATCATCTACAGCTGGCAGTTTTAGTCTCTTGGTGGCCTGTGGAATTAAGACATAAAGCTTAAAGAACACCTGTTGGGTGGCCTTGGGCTTGGCCGGGTGCTCCCATTCTGCTTTAACCATGGCAAAAAAGGCAGCTGGCAAAGGAACCCCTGTTTGAGAGCTACTCAGCTTAGGTGTCATCTCTCCTGAAACTGTGGGCAGGTCAGGGTCCAACTCCTCCTTTTCTTTGGGAGTTGCCACAAAATTAAGGGTTTGTAGAGCCTTGGGGAATAGCCTAGAATAGTATTCGAGAGGAAAAAGCCTAGATTGGACTGTAGAGGCCTGCTCCTCCTCTTCTGAGAGTTCCCCTTCCTCCCTATCAGAAAGCTGGTCAAAACACTCAGACTCCTCTGCTGAACTAGGCAAAGGCAAGTCTAAACCCAGGTTAATTCTGCGCTTAGGTTGCCTTTCAAAGATCACTAGGACTGTGGTCTCTGTCTCTTTTCCTTCCCTGTTGTCTCTTTCTCAGGGCTGAAGAAGCAGAAGAGCCCAGATGCTGCAAGAGGTCCTGCCCCAGTTCTTTTAACATCTCATTCTTAAGCCACTGAAGCAAGGTTGCTTTGGTGTCGTCCCCAGAAAGATCAGGATTCTGTATCTCTTGTGCCTGCTGAGAGGCTGAGGTCCCTGAGAAGAGAGGCAATTCAAACTCACTGGGGGAATTGCCTTTAGAACTAGCCGCCATTTTGTTGCCTCTGTGCCTCACTGAAAACAAAAGTGAACGTAGAAGGCAGTAAGAAAAAGGGTGGGAAGGGGCCCCAAGATGGAAGGCAGGCTGCCTCCATAACGCCCCCTGCTGGTCACCATGGCCTCTCCTTCTCCCTTGCACTTTGGTGGCGCCTGTTCACCCTCTGGCTTAATGAAGCACCCAGGGCTCTTGAGCGTGAATAGGACACTCCCCGCTGCGATGTGCTTACGTGACACAGTTCTGGGCTCCACTCGGTCGGGCCTGTGCAGCATTGGTCCCTAAGGCCTCCCCAGGGCTCCCACCGGCATCCCCGACAATGAAGGATCCCTTCCCTTCTGTGTTGCAACTTACTGCGCCACAGTTTTCAGGATCACTCAGCTCCTGCGCCGGTTTCCCCGCTCTGTTCCTGTCGAGTGAGCGAGGGAATGGAGTGTCGCTGGGCTCTGCCGCCTCTATCAGCTGGGTCTACTCACGAGTAGCCTGCAGTGTCTCACCCTCGTGCCGGTGTTGTTGGAGACCAACCTCTATGCTCCCAGCCTCTCTGTATCTTCTCTGTCCGGATCCAATGCACTTTCTTTTAGCGTGCAAAAGAAGAGCCATCCTGCTTCTTGCAGGGCCGGAATAAACTGGCGAGGACGGAAGGTATAGGCCAATCCAACCTGGATCGATTGAAAGACCCGACCCTGTGATGAGGAGGAGGAGCCTATACCCCGGTAGTTCGAACTGACCCACTAACCAGGCAACCGGAGAACCTGAGGTCAAGCTGACTGTAGCTTCAAAAAGTGACATAAGGGAGATGAGAGGCGACACAGATGCTGGACAATTAGGCCAAGCAGTTTCAAGGTCAAATAATCTCAGAGGGAGTTTGACCTATGCATTCAATCTTTTTATTGCAATGACCCATTGGTGGAGAAGGCATTTGCATGCTTGGGCCCTATAAAGCTGCAGAGTATATGGTCTCCTTAAAGCAACTCCCTATTGATTAGGTCACCTAGGTAGCAACATGCCTGATCAGTCAAGTTACATAATTTGCCATACATTTGATTGGTCTACTAGAATCATGCCTATAAGGGTTGTTTAAGGCATAAAGAAGATCTTTCATTCTAGTTCTGTTTTGTGTCAGGAATACATCTAACTTCGAGATACCTCTTAATTCTGAATGGGCTAAGTTGGACAGAGCTCCTACTTTGGAGTTCTGTTGGACTCAGATTTCTCAGGTAACATCTGGATCTAGAACCAATGTTTTTAAATGTGCTTAGTTTATATATTTAGCTTTATCATTTTATCTTTACTGCTTATATATTGTATATTCCTGCACATTCTCTTAATTATATCTTGTGGTGCCCTTGGGACTTTAGTCTGAATCCAGTACTTTAGCCCATATTGGCTACAGCAACCAGAATAACTGTTTCTGGAACTCACCTTGTAAGTGTCCTAACTTGCAGGGCTCACTTTTTGCTTAGACACAGGAGGGCTAGAGACTTCAACCCTTGGTCTTTGACTGGTGGGTTAGTTAAGAGGGCAGATGGCAGCCTTACCTTCGGGTTGTGAGGAGTCATACCTCAGCACTTTGTGGTTTTGCCTTGTATCGAGACTCTATTCAGGAGACTTTTATAAGTCTCTGATACCAACCTGCAGCAGCTTTTCTGCAAGCTTCCTCACATCCACATTTGTTGTTCATCAGTGGTTTCTTCATAGTTTCTCTGTGCTTTCTCAAATTGGATCCAGGGTGCTTTCAGAAAGCACAGAGAAATAACAAGGAAACTGTGGGGAACAAATGGAAAATGAGGACATGAGGAAGCTTGCAGAAAAGTGGCTGCAGATTGCCCCTCTTTATCTCTGGATATGTAAGAGAAGTGGAAGCTAGAGACTAGACTCACCCAGGGTCCTGTTTTTGGTCCCATGGGGAGGGGGGAGTGTGAAGGTGGCCATGACGGTCCTTGCCAGACAGCGTGCGGGAAGTGAATGTGGGAAGCTAGGGCCTGCATGACCTGATACCAGGCTTATCAGTGTGTCCTGGGTTCTGCGGGGTGGGGGAACTCTGGCCGCTATTTGGGTGCTGCACAGCTCCTGCTCATTTGGGTGCTGCACTTGACTTTTTGGTGGCAGGCAACTTGAGTTAGGTGGCTTAGTTCTCTGCTACTCCTCCCTGTCATTGTGTATGATATAACGTGTGTGATATGGTAAATGAGTGTATGTTTACTTCCTATAGTTACTGGTTTTTGATGAAAAATACTGGAAATTGGTATAAATGTGTATATGTGTGAACATGTTATTCACATGGGGAGGGGTTTTTTGCGGACCAGACACCCTGGGCACACATAAGGTGCCTGACCTGCCATCATGTGAACTGGTTTTTAACTTAATTCAACCCCCCCCCCCAAAAAAAAAAAGAAAAGAAAGGCTCAGTACTTGGCAATTAGTGTAAGAGTCTTGTCTTATGAATTTTATCCATATGTGTGTCACTTGAATATTCTGGGGGAAAATATGATCCTCAATCCGGACAACAGAGAATTACTATCCAATCCAGTAAATCAACAGGAACAGTTGTATACTTCATCCACCACAGAGATATTAGAAGCCATATATAAATATCTAAATAAGTGAGAAAGTTGCCATACCATGATTGGTGGGCTGTGTCAGGGTAGCTATGCTCTTTGGTTCAGTAGCTAACATTCTTTGCACCTTGGTGTGTGATTTCCTCTGAGGAGTGGGCAAAAGATATCAAAAGAGGTCTGGCTGTCCTCAATGAGGGCCAGGGCTTTTTCAGTCCTGGCCCAGACCTGGTGGAACTCTCTGCTGGAAGACACTAGGGCCCTGCGGGATCTTTTCCAATTCTGCAGGGCCTGTAATCAGAGATGTTCCGCCACACTTTTGCTTGAGGACAGTGATGGTTGCCAGGCTGGTACCCCACTCCCCCCATCCACTTCAAGGGGGGGGGGGACTGCTCCCAGTGCCTAGAAAGCAGAACTACAGCACATTATAAAGAATGTCCATTGGGTTGCAACTGCTTTTAATTCATTGGTTTTATTGATTTTATGTGTATTTTTTGTTGTATTATCACCAGAGCCCAGTATTGGCCAGGATGAAACGATTCACAAATTTAATTAACAACAACAACAAGTAGTGCTGATGATTCCCCAAGACTCCTCCACTTTTGTTGCCTGAAAAAGGCAGATTATGGTACATGTATATCTTGCATTTGCCCCCAAAATGTTAAAAGTGAATGACTATAAAATAAAGTGTGTGCCTTCCCTCGTCCACAAACCACTTGCCCATTTCTCCCTTCATGCTGAGGTAGCACATTTGCATTTTAACCACAACTATAATAAGTCAATAAAATTAAATATGTCTTTAAGATTCAGACTAAATCCACAGAAAGGTGGAGTTTCTGTAACTGACAGACTAGTGAAAATGGGACCTCTTGAAGAATGCCAGATATCAGAATACAGTGAACCAATGTTGTCTCTAAACCTCAGGCCAAGTTGAAAGAATAAGAAAACACGCTGTCAAACAAGCACCAGTATTCCAAGTATTTATGTAGTCATGTCATAGTTTAGGGTTAAATGACTATATCATAATTTTGCCAAAGACTGAGAATTTATAAATGGCAGATGTTTGAATTTACTCACAAAGGACACCATAATCACATCATCCACTCACAATTAAACTAAAAGAATCAACCTTTAAAACACAATAAGCAATTCAAGGGCGTTGCCTGATACAATCCCTTCCAGACTACAGGGAATTATCCCTACATGAATAGTATTATTTGTATTCCTTTTTACATTTTGTTTTTCTAACATTCTTCTTACACTGGATAGTCCAAGATAGAAAAGCCAGAACAACATTGCAAAATATGACCTTACACTGGTGATGCAAGTCAACTCATTAGAATCCTTTAAAAGTCTTCTGAACTCATGGGTATGGTTATATGAAACCATTAAATGAACCTGTGCTTCTAATCTATCTTTTCTGGGAAGGTAATTGAGCAAGGACTTGCCAAGCAGCTCCAGGTTTTCCTGGATGAGACATCTGCCCTGGACCCTTTTCGTATGGGCTTCAGGCCTGGCTTTGAGGCTGAGACAATACTGGTTGCTTTGGTTGGTGATCTCCATTTCCATCTGGATAAAGGCATGCCAGTGCTGTTGATTGCTCTGGAGCTATCAACAGTCTTTGATACAGTTGATCATTTGGCCCTGACTGGGCACCTTGCATCTCTATGGGTGAGGGGCACTGTCCTTAGTTGGTTCTCCTTTTTCTCCCAGAGATGCTCTCAGAGGGTTGCTAGTGGAGAGGAGAGGTCTTCCCAAAGAAACCTGAATTGTGGGGTCCCACAGAGTTTGATCCTTCCTCTGATGTTATTTAACATATATATGCACCCTCTTGCTGAGATTTTCAGGAGGTTTGGATTTGAGTGCCATCAATATGCTGATGATACTCAGCTCTTCCTCCTGCTGGATAAGCAGCTGGCAGCAGGGCTCTTGGCACTATCCCAGTGCTTGGATGCAAGTCCAATGGTTAAGTGAGAGCTGACTGAAATTGAATCCATCCAAGCCAGAGTTCATGTGGCTGGGAAGGACTAAGATGTTAGCTGTAGGGTCACTCCTGAAACTCAATGGTGTCCAGTTGACAGCTGTAGACTCCTTTAAGGAGCCTCGGGGTGTGAACATAACTTAAGAACATAAGAGAAGCCATGTTGGACCAGACCAATGGCCCATCCAGTCCAACACTCTGTGTCACACAGTGGCCAAAAAACCCAGGTGCCATCAGGAGGTCCATCAGTGTGGCCGGGACACTAGAAGGCCTCACACTGTTGCCTCTCCCAAGCACCAAGAATACAGAGCATCACTTGGCCCGGACAAGGAGTTCCAATAATACGCTGTGGTTAATAGCCACTGATGAACCCCTGCTTCATATGTTGATCCAATCCCCTCTTGAAGCTTGCTATGCTTGTAGCCGCCACCACCTCCTGTGGCAATGAATTCCATGTGTTAATCACCCTTTGGGTGAAGAAGTGTGATTGGATTCTGTGCTATCATTGGATAAACAAGTGTCCATGGTAGCATGGCTGGCATTTTTTCACTTATGCCAGGCTCCTTATTTGTCTGGGTCGAACTCTGACTCACTCTGATTCATGCAGTTGTCACCTTCAGATTGGACTACTGCAATTTGCTCTATGTAGGGCTACCCTTGAAAACACTTTGGAGACTGTAGTTGGCTCAGAATGCAGCTGCCAGGTTGTTGACAGGAACCTCATGTTCAGCTCATATCACTCCAATTCTGTGGCAGCTGCACTGGCTACCAATTAGTCTTTGGATCCAATTCAAGGTGATGGTGTTAACCTTAACAATCTGGGACTCTCCTCTCCCATTACAACCCCCCCCCCCCATGCTTCCTTTGTTCATCCTCTGGGGGCCTCTTGTGGGTGCCTGGCCCCAGAACAGCTTGGTTAGCTGTCACCAGGGGAAGGGCCTTCTGAACTGTGGCTCCTATTCTTGGAATGCACTCCTAAGAGACACCCATGCCCTGACAGACTTATTTAGAGTTGGATTTATACCCCACCCTCCACTCTGAATCTCAGAGTGGCTCACAATCTCCTTTACCTTCCTCCCCCAGAACAAGCACCCTGTGAGGTGGGTGGGGCTGAGAGAGCTCTCACAGCAGCTGCCCTTTCAAGGACTACTTCTGTGAAAGCTATGGCTGACTCAAGGCCATTCCAGCAGCTACAAGTGGAGGAATGGGAATCAAATCCAGTTCTCCCAGATACTTGCAGAATATTGTCAAAGCCATGTGTACCTGGGCAGCACAACAGCATACAAAGACCTCTTCTGTACTTTATGACTTTTTACTTATGACCTTTTCATCATCTGGACACACAGGAAAGAAACTCTCAAAATATTTCATCAGAGCTTTGACTTCACTAGGGATTTCACCAAGATGTCAACAACTTTCAGCCTTAACATGAGCTCTGTCAACCTGAGCATTAGCCTTTCAACCTAACTGGTATATTTTCTGGACACCACTATGCGACTATGTAACAGACACATAAACATAACTTTATATTTTTTTAAAAACAACTAATTGCCGCAATTACTATATGGAGCATATATAGCAATCTATTGTCTACAGCGAAGCATTACATACAATTGCATTCGTGTTACTACAAGTCCTAACAATGTCAGCTATACCATCTTGGGCTCCTCCATTTACTCATCCTATTTAATATACGCCATCATGTGTTATCAATGCTCTTCGCTCTGTAGATTGGACAAACAGGACAGTCCCTATGCAAAATAATAAATGGACACATACTCTGACATAAAATAGCACAATGTTCAGAGACCAGTGAGGGAAAATTTTGACCTTCCAGGCCATACTTTGGTTGATTTAAAGGTTACTGCTCTCCTTCAAAGGAAATTCAGTTAGCTCCTCCTGCTCCAGTATATGGGACCTAATAAGGGTGATGTTATTAAATCCTGTAATTTTTTCCATGGAGAGATAAGAAACTGATATGGGCAGGGTCAGCCCTAGACTGTTTGGTACCTAGACAAGGCTAATCTGGTGACCCCCTTTGCACTGATAATGTTACTGAGTCACATGAGGGCACCCAATTCAGTGTCCCCAAAAGGCCAGCACCCTAGGCAATCACCTAATTTTTCTAGTGGCAGGACCAGCCCTGAGTATGGGGCATATCTGAGTTGCAAGGTCTGTTTTCCACTGTTCATGAGAGCTACAGCTGATCAATTTTTGCTTCAGATGCTCTATCCAGGATTCATTGTTTACCCTGCTCTGGCAAGTCGATATACTCCTCCTGTATGTTTAAATCCACCACCTCCTCATCCAACAGCACTTCCTTAGAGGAGGAGACAGGGTTAATAATTGTAGATGAGTCTTGGATAGTTGGGATTTTTTTTAGGTGTTGTTCCTGACATTATATTAGCAGGCATTATATTAGCAAAGCATGGTTAGAAAGGGAATATTATCATCAATAAGTGCTGCTATGAGCAGATCTCTATTTTTAAATGCATTTTGATTCTGCATAGAAATGCCACAGACATACTTTTCGTAGTTTCTTGGTTCATCTGTTGACATTTTTTCTCTGTTTTCATAAATGTATGCATACAATACAGATGCAATACACAGCCCAATGGAGAATAATACTTCACAAATCTGATTAAATTTCTCTTTCCATAAATGTGTGCATACAGAACACACGCAGTACAAATGCTATACACAGGCCAATGGAGAATAATACTTCACAAATCTGATGAAATGGACTCTTGTACATGAAAGCTCTCACAACAGAGGCCACTTCTTGTTGTTTCTAAGAGGCCACTTTTTGTTGTTTTTTGCTGCAACAGATTAATACAGCTATACCCAAGAAGGGTGGTGCTGAAGTTAGATTACAGAGGTAAACCATGTCCTCAATTGTTACACATTTTTAGAAGCTGTGGACTGTTCCCACTCATGTACAGATCTTGAAAGAAGCTCTCCCTGCCCAATCATAGGGAAGAACCAAAACACGAATTCCTTCTAATGAACACACGTAAGTAAAGAGCAGAGTTTACTGGTACAATCTCACTACTTTTCCCATTGAGTTGCCATAGAATGTTGCCTGGAAAAGTCTAAGCACCTGGGAACCCTATTAAATGTTGATCAGTTTATAACACACAATGAAGTACAGGTGCTATGAGCCTTACACACATTTATGGAGAAGTCCCATTGACTTCAGCAGGGTATACTTCCCAGTAAATGTGAACAGAATTGCAACTTGAAACCTACAACATATTACTATCTGCTGTAAAAATCGACACCATTTCCCAGTATGATAGAGCATATGGAATGCATTTTTATTTTAGCTTTTGATAGCTGTTCGTTGTGGTGTTGCACAAATATTTGCTGCCAATGACTTCTAGAGAATCTCTTCAAAGTGAACCTCAAGCTGAGGAGAGGGGGCACATCTAGCACAGGAAATGTCTCAGTAAGCTTGACATTTATTGCATGCTAACAAACGTATATACTAAATTTATGAGTCACCACGATCCATTTATTAAACACTAGGTTGTGCTTTTACAACTGGCCTTCATCAAGACTTTTCATCCTGCAGCCAAAGTGTCATCTTTTCTAATGACTCATGATGAAGATTCATTCCAGTTATCGCAGTTTTATTGGCTCACCAGACACTTGCTATTCTCTTTTAGCCTGTCCTATCCACATAAGAGAGCCCATTAGCTGTTTGTATTCTTTATGTACACATCAGCTAATCAGTGCTGTCCAAGAAATAATTGATGTTGTGATTAAAGAAAGGAAGACATCTGCTTAAAATTACCCAGACTGCTGTTACAATGCTGATAAGGTGTTTATTTGCCATAGTATTAAAGCATAAAAAAGTAAGCAATCCCGCCCCCCCCCCCCTGCTCTTGAGGATGCATGCAATCTTTTACTCAAAGCTGTGTTCTGGGGTATGCATCATATTTGTTTTGTTACAAAGACCTAAAATCTGTTTGCCGTTGTTAATTTACATGCTAAAATCTGAGAATAAAAGAAGAAAGCAGAACTAAATCTAAACAATATTACTGAGAAATGTGTTTGCATCTCCATTTGTAAATGAAGAAGGAAACAACCGCATCTGAAACTCTATGCATAACCTCTGTTCAGACTAGTGTTTTTTAATGTGGATGGGAATTTCTTTTCCTTAAATTCACTTTTTTACAATATAGCCATTGATTCCTCTTACTCTCATTTTTTACTCTTAAAAGTGGAATTTCTCTTTCATTTCTCCTTGATGTTATTTTATGTTACACACCACAGAAAAGTGTTCTAGCAGGAGCCATTGCCTGCCTCTGAGCATCTACAAAGTGAAATTCTGAAATTTTGCAGAACCTCCCCTTCTTGCTAGGGTTGCCAGATGAGGCCAACAAGTGGGTGGTGGAGAGTTCAGGAGAGAGGAAGGAAGCTCTGGGAGAAGAAACTTTGAAGTGAGTTCCATGTGAGCGGCTCTCACATTTAAAAAGACCATGTTCCTTTTAAATGCTTTACCTTCATTTTAAATACTTTCCCTCCATTGGAGAATAGGGGCACCTTCTTCGGGGGCTCATAGAATTGGACTCCCTGGTCCAGTTTTTTTGAAACTGGGGTATGAGCAGAGGCACCAACAGCTATGTTGAACATTTGGTGCTTCTACCTCAAAACACAGCCCCTCCCAGAGCCCCAGATACCCACAGATCAATTCTCTATTATATCCTATGGGGACTGATCCCCACAGGGTATGATGGAGTGCCCAGCAGCTATTTCCCCCTCCACCTGCTTTCTGATAGCTCTAAAACGGAGTGAGGGACTCCAAACCAGGAGTTCCCCTGCCCTCAACAAGAGATTGGCAACCGCGCCCCTTCAAATTTCTCTTTGACCAAAACAAAATTGATTAGAAATATTCTCCGCATTGTTAATATGAGGGAAAGAAACAGATTGATAGTTACTCAGGGTCTGTCAAATCAAGGTTTGAGGCTGATTTATAAACCATAGTTACTGTTAGGCAGGACTGCATTTGACTAATGTTGATTGATTGCATTTGACTAATGTTGATTACTTATAGGCTGTCCTAATGGAGATTTTAAATTGTGGTCTTTTATTGTTTTTCTTAACTTTGAAAACTTAACTGTAACTAGTAAATGTTTTAAACAAATAAATATTGCACACAGGGAATAGTAGTAGTCCCTGTAGTCTTTCAGAACTCAGTGACCTTCCTTCCTATTAATGCATGAATATTATGAATTATTTTACACATATGCACTTTAATAACTTTTTGAATGGGTTTTGATTGTTTGCCGCCTAGGGGGCTCTATGTTGGCTAGAAAGGCAACATAGAAATATTTTAAGTAAAAAAATACAACAAAAGTTATTTGATAAGGCAAGCCAGGATTGCAGTTATCATCTTGAATCCTGCCTTTTCCAACTAGATGTTGTGAAAAATAAACCATTACTATGTCTCTACTCAGCTAGCATCCTGGTTCTATAAATTGTCAGTTCTTAAGCTCCTATCATGCTTTTATTCTCCCAACACTATTAATTAGGATCTCTTCAGCAGATCATGATAGTAGCAGAGGCCAAGTTGCCAGTTCCAGTGGAAGAGAACAACTTAGTCTGTCATACCAGTGATGTGAACCACTGAGCCCGCCTTTGGCGGGGGAGGGCGGGATATAAAAATAAATTTATCTTATCTTATCAATATTTGCTTCAGGTCAATATTATGTAAAAGCCACCAAACAATCCATGTAGGTAGGGGATCTGGAGACCATGCTAGTGAACTGAAACCTGTCAGCCACTTAGATTTTGTTTCTTGACACTGCGTCCATCTGTGAGGTCCACAGATCTTTTATATTAAAATATTGTTTTGCTGACATAGATTGCACAATTGTCATCCATCACTTGTTTTGATGTAGTGGTTAAGTGCACAGACTCTTATCTGGGAGAACCGGGTTTGATTCCCCACTCCTCCACATGCAACTGCTGGAGTGACCTTGGGTCACTCGTAACTCTGTCAGAAGCTGTTCTGAAAAGAGCAGTTTCTGTCAGAGGTCTCTCAGCTCCACTTACCTCCCAGGGCGTCTGTTGTGGGGAGGGAAAGGGAATGGAGATTGTAAGTTGCTCTGAGGTTCCTTTAAGTAGCAAAGGGCAGGGTATAAATACAATTTCTTCTTCTTCATTTTTTAAGAGTCAGCTGATTTCACCATGCTAATCCTGCTAAGGTAACCTTAAGACTGAATTACTATAATATGCAGTATGCATAGCTTCCCTTGAAGACATCTTGGAAGCTACAAATGACGCAAAATATGGCAGCATGATTGTTGTAAGGAGTTAAGCATTTTGAGCACATTGACCCAAGTTTAAGATCACCACACTGACTCCAAATTTGTTTCAGCATTCAGCTAAAGGTGCAGATGTTAACCTTTCTTGACTTGGGACTAGGGCTGCCAGCTTCCCATTGGGTGAGGAGATCTTCCACACCCAGGCTTCATTGCCTGCCACTGTTCATGTGGGCACTGGAAGGAAAGCCCTAGGCGAAATGGGTTAGATGTTATTAGCACCCCTAGTGTGATGATGTTGCTTCTGCCATAGCCCAGAAGTGAGGTCATCATGCCAGGTGATGCCCTAGTATTTGTCCAAATATCTGTGGTTAAAACCTCAGAATGATGATGTCACTTCTGAGTTGTACCAGAAGTGCCATTATTGCACCAGAGATGCCAATTGACACCATCAAAGGAAGAAGTCCCTGCCTCCACCATTTCCCACTCATTACCTGGCCATGTCTGGCAACCATGCTTGAGACCTTCATATTTGGGAGATTACTTCCACCCATATATGTACATAGGGCAATTCCAACCATCAGAACAGTTCCTCCATTCAGCTTTGTGCTCATGCTTTCTTGATAGCTGTTCCTGGTTTATTGAATGGGCTTCCTAAGGATATGAGGAAGGCCCAAACCCCACTGAGATTTTGGAGATTCTGTAAAACAGTTTTTCTCACAAGCCACCAAAAGCACATGAGTTATTACAAGGAGTGAATGGCTTGCTGTTTTTCATTATTTATACTGGATTATTGTGAAATGAGATTTTTAGATAGTTTAATGACGTTAGCCAATTTGAATCTCAGGACACTGGGACAAAAACAAAATATAAAACAAAAAAAGTTTCTTAAGTCTTACTCCCTTAATTTAAGGAAACTCCAAGATAGGCCCAACTTGGCATTCATATGTTCAGTCATGTCTATAATTCATACTTTGAGTAAGCATCCTAATGCAAGATGACGACTTTATAACTACAGCCCTGAAAAGTAAAAAATATAATTAAACGGTTAGTGTCTAACCTAGGGTTGCCAAGTCCAATTCAAGAAATATCTGGGGACTTTGGGGGTGGAGCCAGGAGACATCGGGCGCAGAGTCAGGAGCAAGGGTGTACCAAGCATCATTAAACTCCAAGGGAGTTCTGGCCATCACGTTTAAAGGGACTGCACATCTTTTCAAATGCTTTCCTTCCACAGGAATTAATGAAGGATAGGAGCGCCTTCTTTGGGGGCTCATAGAATTGGACCCCCTGGTCCAATCATTTTGAAAATTGGGGAGTATTTTGGGGAGAGGCACTGGATGCTATGCTGAGAATTTGGTGCCTCTACCTCAAATAACAGCCTCCCCAGAGCCCCAGATCCACGGATCAATTCTCCATCATTTCCTATGGGGAAAAGTCTCCATACAGAATAATGGGAGTTCCCAGAAGAAATCCCCCCCCCCCCACTTTCTGATGACCTTGAAGCGGGGGGAGTGCCTCCAAACTGGGGGATCCCCTGCCCCCCACCTGGGGATTGGAAACCCTAGTCTAACCTCACCAAATTTGTTATCTAGACATCGTTATTCAGTCTCATCTGCAAAGTCTTCAGGAGAGGCTAAAGGCTTTATTTTAAAGAAACCCAAAATCTGAATGTGATCCAAGTTACAGCCATTATGAGTAAGAAGAAGAAGAGCAATTTTAGAGGGCATTGCACATACTACCATGCTCTTATTCAACAAAATGAGGCCCTTGGGACTATGCATCAAATTGAAAATACCCAGCCTATAATTAATTAAGGTTCAGCCCTTGGTTCTGAAAACATGTTTACAATTCCCTTTGCTGTTTTAGAGTCACTATGGAGAACCTGTCAACTTCATGTAGAACTGGGCTGAGAAAAACCACTTTGTTTCTGAGCTGTGTCACAACATGAGATATTATATGGGAACCTAAGGTTTCTGCAGACAGAAAACTTTCTGTAGCATGATGGATGAGATTGGATGGTTTTAAAAGACTATCATATCACTACAATTTCTTACAAACATACAAGCATAAATGCCCTTCTATATTTTGACAATGTAATGGCAGATTTCTCGCTTTAAATATGGGTCTAAATCAGGGGTGTCAAACTCATTTGTTATGGGGGTTGGATTTCAAACAAATTGGATTTTGTAGGGTTGAACCATGTGTGTCATAAAATGTGTCATAAGATGTAATGCCAGGTAGTGGAGATATAAACTTTATAAAGGATACAGATATTAATATACAAAGATATTATTAAACATGCTTAAAATACCTCTAATTTTTTGTTTAAAATGGAAAGGAGGGAAATAGTGGGATTTGGTAATGCGAGTATGGACAGGATTCAGTTTGAAGCCTAAAATTTCTTTGTATGACCCTTGATCATCCTGGTTCCTTAAAAATTCTGTAAGGGGCTGAAAGAGTTATGAGTGACCCAAGGTCACTCCAGCAGTTGCATGTGGAGGAGTGGGTCAATGCTTCCTTAAGAGATGGAGTGGTTGCTTCCATGTCTAAAGCTGTGACGCATCCATGTCTAAAGAAGCCTAGAGATCTCAATGATTATTGACCAGTCTCAAATGTTCTTTTCTTGAACAAAGCAGAAGTCAAGTTGCACCTTTAAGACCAACCAATTTTTATTTAGAACGTAAGCTTTCGTGTGCTCTTAAGCACACTTCATCAGACGAGGAATCCAGCACAGCGAGCAAAGCCATACATCGCTGAGCAGAGCCATACATAGCTGATAGGCAGTGGCCCAGAATGCAATATGGTACAGATTTAAGAACCAATGGCAGTGAACTAAAATTATCAGGTAGGCAGTGGTTTAGAATGTAAAATGGTACAATGACAGAATAGTAAAATTAACAAATTGAGCAAACTTTTGATCTGAGTAGCATGAGCATGCGAAAGCAACAAAATGTGAGATTGTCTGTCAATGACAATGGGAGATGGGTTCAATATATGTAATGGGATAAGCAACCAAAGTCCCTGTTTGAGTGTGTCAATACAGCTAAAAGAGAAATACATAGGATAGTGATGTTCTTGTCCACCTAATTTACTTTTTAACATGTAAACATCATTCTAGTTTGCCATAGGAAAAAGGAATACAATAAAATATAGTGAAAATGGGTAAAGCGTATGTAATGAGATATGCAGCCAATATCCCTATTTTGAGTATGTCAATACAAATAATTATATTGATACACAATTCTAAAAGAGAAACATATTGAAATACTGTGGATGTATAGCTATACTCACTGAGAGTGGGTTTAGCATCTGTAATGAGATAAAAAACCAATATCCCTGTTCAGTCCTGGGGAGGTGTTTGTTCCAAGTTTCATAATAATTTGTAATTCAGCATTTTCTCTCTCCATTCTGTTCTTGAAGTTCCTTTGCAGCAAAACAGCTACCTTGAGGTCATCCATTGCATGCTTTGGAAGGTTAAAGTGTTCTCCCACATTTCTCAGTTCTGTGATTCCTAATGTCAGATTTGTGTCCATTTATCCTTTGGCGTAGGGTTGGTCCAGTTTGCCCTATGTAGAGAACTGAAGGGCATTGTTGGCATTTAATGGCATATATAATGTTGGAAAATGAACAAGTGAATAAACCTGAGATGGTATAGTTAATGTTGTTAGGCCCAGTGATAGTGTTGTCTGGGTGTATGTGGCAGCAAAGTTGGCATTTGGGTTTATTGCAAGCTCTGGTACCGGTGTCCATGCTCAGATAAGATGCTGTATTGTTGTGGGTGAGGAGTTGTTTGAGGTTGGGGGGCTGTCTGTGTGCAAGAAAAGGTTTACCCCGCCAGTGCTTTTGAAAAAGAGCTGTCACTGTCCAAAAGAGGTTGTAATTTGTTGATATGTTGAACTGTTTTAAGTTGAGAGTTGTGTGTGATCACTAGTAGTATTCTGTTATTTTCTCTTTTGGGTCTGTCTTGTAACAGATTTTCTCTGGGTATCATTCTGGCTTTGTTGATCTGTGTTCTGACTTCATCAGGTAGGTACTTTAGTTCCAAAAAGGTTTGTTTTCTTGAGTAAAGTTACTGAATGGGTAGTGACCAGATGAATCATTTAGATCCCTGCCAATCAGATTTCAGGCCTTGTTATGGGACTGAAACAGCCTTGGTTGCCCTGATGGATTGCTTGCCCTGGAAGATGAAATGAGGGAGTGCAATTCTCATGGACCTCTCATCAGCTTTTGATACCATTGATCATTGTATCCTTCTGGACTTCCTATCTGTGCTAGGATTAGGAGACATTCTTCTGTAGAAGTTCCAGTCCTTCCCAGAAGATAGGATCCATTTTGTCCTCTATGCACTTTAACATCTAAATGAAACCACTGGGTGAGGTCATCTGGCAATTTGAGTTGGTTGACCAATATATGGATGATGCTCAGCTTTCTTGAACTTCCAGCTGATCCCAGGAAGGACGAATCCTGAACCAGTCCCTGGAGGCAGTTTTGGAGTGTGTGCAGGCTAATAAACTGAAATATAATCCTATCAAGTGCTACTGGTGGGGGGAAGGTCTGAGCAGGGATTTAAAGTGTCACCCATTCTGGATATGGTTGCATTCTCCTTGAAGGAACAGGTCTGTAGTCTGGAAGTGCTCTTGGACCGATTGCTGGGTAAGCAGTTGGCAGCTGCGGACATGGAGTGCCTTTCATCAATTTGACTGGTAAGCCAACTGTGGCCTTTCCTGGGGAAAAATGGATCTGGTTGTTGTGGTGCATGAGAGCCCCAGGACTATAGAGTTTTCAAGGCAAAAGATTAGCAGATTTGCTATTGCTTTCCTCTGTGTAGCAACCCCAGCCTTCCTTGGTGGTCTCCTATCCAAGTATTAATGCTAGCTAACCTTGCTTAGTTTCCCTGTTTTTATGAGATCAGGCTAATCAGAGCTATTTAGGCTGTGGTTGACTACAAAACCTTGATAGCAAGATAGATTTTCCACACACTTGGAAATAGTGGGGGAAGCTCCTGGTGATGCTTCCAGTCCCCCACTCTATCTTAATGTAGAATCAGGGAAAACCAGGAAGGGAAAGTATCAGGGAGAAGTAATTTCCTGTTTTGAAACAGCTATTAACATAATGACTCTCTATGAATTTCAAAAATCTCTGGATTTACCACAGAGATTTTGAAATTCCTAGAGTATAATTATGTCACTTCCTGTTTCTAAACTGGAACAGAGTTCCAAGAAGTCTCCACGCCCCCAAAACTCCTGGGGATTACCAGACAAGGGCTGGGATCCCTGTAGCAGGATGTGCTCTATTATTATCAGGGATAATGTTCTTGATAGCTGATAGCTTTTTATGATCCTGTATCAGAAACAGACTCTTCAGGAAACATATCCTTTAGATACATATCACAAATATACCCTGTAAAATACATTGATTCAATAAAATTTGTTAGAATTATAACATGCCAATTATAGTCAGTCATTGTGGAGGATGTTATATAGATCCTCAACATCTGTAGTGGCCAATATGGTATTCTCTGGGAGACTGCTGATAGGTTGTAATTTCCTCTGAAAGTCAGTAGTAACTTGGAAGTAAGTGGAAGTGTTGATGCCCTAAATTACAAACAGTAAACAGTAGCAAAAGAGCAAAACAGTAGGTGCTTGTGCCTTTTCTGTACCTTGTAACTGCTTCACTAGTTTTCAGTAAATAGCAATTAGACTATACATACTCAGACAAACATCTGCCCACAAGCCCAAGACATGTTGAGTTACTATTCTGAACTCACATGAACAATGGAGATACTGCTGAGAAACCTTTATAAAAGTGAATTTTTAAAAAGACACTGCAGTTGCTTACAAATTCCAAACTCATTGCCCTACCTATCCGTGATAATGTCACCTGCTGCACCAATCCTCTGCCACCTGTTTAATGCGCCTCACTTAAAAAGGTATCAATACAAGATGAAAACTGCTCTCTGTACAGAAAGGACCACTGCAATTAATGAGTCTGCGCACTATACATTATTTGTTTTATAGCCACAAGTGGCTATACTTCTTTAGGTTCTATTTCATTTAGCATTGTATCCAGATAATTTGAAAGACCCATGGAGCAAACTCCATTTGTCCAGTTACTCTCTTGTTCTCTCCTTAAAGAGATAGTAGAATAAAGTTACCAGAAATACCTGGCTTTCCGCTGTTTCAATTATAGATAGGGAGCAGTAATTTAATGTGAAAATGTCTTTAATATGTTAATTGCATAAGCAAGTATATCTTCTCTATCACTTTTTCTCAATTTAATTAGCTGGTACAGCTCCATGCTGTGACCCACTGTTTTAAATATTTTCTGCAAGACACTACCTTACATAGCGTTCTAAATTGCAAAAAAAGTTACATATAATTAAGTTGGCAGACAAAATTGTGTCTTAATTACCTAACTTTCTCTTTCATCCTAATGACAGATATGTGTATATGATCTGTGGCTTCACTACAAATCCATTATACTTCTCACTACTCACTACCCCAGAAAGGATAAATTTAGCCCGAGGAAGCAACAGGAAGAGGCCAATTAGACAAAATGTTAGACTTAGAAGGAAGATCAACATAACAGTCTTTAGCAGTTCCAATCTCCCAACAGAAAGCAGAAAAGCACACCAGAAGAATATATCTCCCAATTAACAAGATATGATTTAGCAGATTTGTATGTATATATTCCTTTAAAAATATCTATATCCCATTTTATAAATATATTTCAATGATGTTTTCTTGCCATGTTGAATATAACAATTCATTAAAAACCACACTGAAGGTTGTGCCAGGATAACCTTTCAGGAAATGGTGATCCCCCTCCATCTCTATCCATCTGAAAATAATCTTACTTAATCATAAAGGAAGGAATGGAGTCTTCATATCATACATTTGCCATGATAGCCACAACTGTAGCAGTGTTAGCATTATTACCTTGCCCTTCTATATGTTGTTGGTATGTTACGATTAATGTTTGGGGGGTTTTTTACAATTAATGTTTGTTTGTTTTTAAAGGCTGAGATGAATTTTTGTGGGTAGTGTTTTTTACATCAAAGCCTGAATCTTAAGCATAATATAGGGATTTTTTTGTGTAGTGTTAATAAGCAAATTTCAGAAATTGACTTTCTCCAAGCCAGCTTTTCAGTCCTGAATGTGTCGTCCTGGACCTGAAGAAACCTCTGAATATGACACAACCAGCATTCAGACAAGTTCTTGAGTCGCCTGTAAAAGCTAAGATCGGGAACCTGAATAACCTATTCCTGATTAGGAAGCAAATGGAATATCACAAATACAAAACAATGTTGTGGTCATTTGCTTTTCACTGTGTATATTTACCATATCACTTTTGCAATTGGGCATGGCAGAACACAGCATACTACTAATTGAAGTAAATCCAAAACCATTCAGTTTATATAAAATAACCTCTCGTATTTAAAAAAAATTAGACTCATATAAACATTTTGTACAGAACTGTACAAAAATTGTATCGGTGTCTAAAAACTGCAATTGGTGTGTTCAAAACAACATCAATATATTAGCAAAAAGATATAGTGATGGGAGCAGCTGGGTTCAGGACAAGGAGTACAAGTGAGAACCAGTTTGGTGTTCTGGTTAAGTGCATGGACTCTCATCTGGGAGAACTGGGTTTGAATCTCCACTCCTCTACTTGCAGCTGCTGGAATGGCCTTGGGTCAGCCATAGCTCTTGCAGGAGTTGTCCTTGAAAGGGCAGCTTCTTCGAGAGCTCTCTCAGCCCCCACCCACCTCACAGGGTGCCTGTTCTGGGGGGGAAGGCTGGCTCTGCCACTAGACAAACTAGGTGATTGCCTAGGGCACCAGACTTCTGGGGGCGCTGAACTGGGTGCTCCCCATGTGACTTGGTGACATCAGTGCAGAAGGGGGTGCCAGAAGTTAGCCTTGCCTAGGGTGCCAGAAAGTCTAGGGCCAGCCCTGTTGGAGGGAAGGTAAAGGAGATTGTGACCGCTCTGAGACTCTGAATCTCAGAGTCTAGGGCAGGATATCAATCCAATATCTTCTTCGATATCTTCTACATGCAGTCTACAACTCTAACAAGCAGAATTCAGGGCTTTTTTTGAGCAGGAATACACAGGAACGCAGTTCCAGCTGGCTTGGCATTAGGGGTGTGGCCTAATACGCAAATGAGCTCCTGCTATAACTAACAATATTGTGTAATTTGTTGTCTAGGCTAGTGATGGAGGTTACAGGCTTTGTATCTGTAGTTTTTTCATTTAAGACATTTTTATTTACAAATTGTCTGCATTAAACTGCCTCTAGGATTAATGCTCAGACAGAATTTGCCAAAAGAGAAAAAAAGTAATTTTTAAAATATCAGCTATTCCTAAATGTACCTTTGTCAGGAAATACTCTTCAATATAGCGCATTTTTGTCAAAAATCTTTCCCTTATAATATAGCTACCAATATTTCCTACCATAGAAGCTAACTGAACATGTATTATGATTACCATTAAAATTAATGTTCCCCTTTACTTAATAATTCAATAGTATATTGTCTCCCTTAACTTAATAATTTAATCGTATATTAAAATACTATTTTAAAATACTAAAACAGTATATGAATTTAACATTAGAATGTATTAGAATGAAACCCAACTACAACATTTTGAACTACTAGACTAGAGAGATGATTTAAAAAAAAAAAAAAATCAGTAGAAGGTACTAGAGTCACAACAACGAGTGGGTGGTTTTGCCATAGGGTTGCCAGCCTCCAGGTGGGCCTGGAGATCTCCTGCTTTTACAGCTGATCTCCAGGTGGCATAGATAAGCTTCCCTGGAGAAAATAGCTGCTTTGAAGGGTAGACTCTATGCTATGGCATTGTACCATGTTGAGGCCCTTCTTCTCTCCAAATCCTACCCTCTCCAGACTCCACCCCAAAGTCTCCAGGTATTTTCCACCAGAGACCTGGCAACCCTATTTTGCCATAAGATCTAAGACTTACAGTAAATCATGGATCAAAAGAGAAAAATATGCAGTATTTCTGATATTGAGATATAGTTTCAAGAAAATAAAGCTAGGACTATGCACACAACATTAATCTTTTGGGAAAAAATCATTTGAAATAAACCAAGAGAAATTACAATATTAGATTGTTTATTCCCATGTATAACTCCCACTATGAAATTTATTAGTGTAATTCTTATAGCTTCATTGATACTAGCATATAACCAGTATGTTATGTAATGGAGTTAACACAGAGAAGGTTAATCCCAGTGAACTGCTATGTTTTCTAACTGGGGGAATTATGAGCTGATTTTGAAAGTCTGTTTGTTCAGCAAGTGCTTCTAACACAATTTAAAACATTGCAAGACTCTAGGGTGCTCATTTAGTTCCATCATGATCTGGCTCAAAATTGAAAAATGTGATTGCAGCCTATATCCCTCAGATAATGTATTACACTTCAAAAATGAGATAGATTCTGCTTAATTGTGTTCTTGCCATTGCACGTAGAACCACGTGCATGCAGATGGGTGACCAGAACAAGGACAAATGTTAACATATGTGGGAAATGCTTTGAGGTTTACATCTTTCAAAGTAGTGCCAATATGCAAGTAATATAAAATAAAAAAACTGGAAAGACATTTATTACTAAGGGATCATCCAGAGATGCTGCTTATATTGTTTTAAAAATCTGTAACAGCTTTGCTAATCATTTGGCTGTGCTAACGCATTGGAACTGTGATGAGACACACAACTTCGTATGTACTCTGAAGATTTCAGTAAATGTGTTCTAATGTTAAAAAGGCAATTCTTTCAGCTGATAAATAAAAGTTCATTTCCATGAACCAACAGAGAAAAAACATTTTGTGTAATTTACATTTTTTCCTCCCCAGAACTCTCCCAAGATTGTAAAGGTGTGTCAGTACCTCGTATTCTATTCTCATCTCAAGCACACTTAATAGTTATTTCAACATCTTTGCAAGAGTCCATTTACATTTCTTATCTGAAAATGTATTCTTCAGAAAGTCATTATCTCATGCTCCATTAGAGAAGAGGAAAAAACACATGCTATGAGTTCATAAATTTAGCATGCACTTTAACCATTTGTTGGAATTTTCAAAATATTGGGGAGGCTTGCTACAGATCATAGTGAACTGTAGTTAAATATATTTTATGAGACTACCTGTGTAACAATCATATGTGAATGCATAGGTTTGTTGCATTCACTTCAGATTTTATGAATGTACACAAACCATATTAGGGGTACAGCTAAAAATATGTAATGTTGTGTTCAGGTAAGTTATTCAACATTTATAACGCTATTCTGAATTCCATAAGTTTTCTGTTTTTTAAAATTATTGCTTCTAGAAGGCTTCTTTCACATATTTGATTTGCCACGCAATGTAAATCCAGGAGGTACCCTATAACTCCTATTCTCCTGTTCAATCTTTAGGGTCACAAAATCTCTAAAGCAGAGGCGTTGAACCTTGTTGGGCTGGGCCATTTTGGGCTATTTAAGATTAGGTAGCAGAGATATAAACTTTGTGTTTGTCAGTGTCCTTTTTAAATATTTTTTTTTTAAAAAAACTTAAAACATGCTTAAAACATTAGCACTCATTGGTCTTAAAGGTACTTTCTTTGTATCTCTCCCTTGGGATCCAGGGAACTGGGCAAAGGAAGCTCGGGCTCTTTCCTTCCTTCCCCAGGGAACCGGGGGAGGGGGGGAGCCTCACCCAATAGAAGGAAGAGAGGCTTGGCTCAGTAGCTCTGCTGTGCAATTAAGAAAACCTAGCAAAATAAGCTCTGCCCCCCCTTCTTCTCCAAGTGAGGAGCCTCAGTCAATGGAGAAAACAGAGGTTTTGATCTGTAGCTCCTGTGCTATTGAAGAAGCCTTGCAAAGCAACCTGTTATGAAGAAGGAAGCAAGAGAAAGGGAGATGAAATCAGATGACAGCCAGTTGCTCGGGGGCCTGATTTGGCCCCCAGGCAGTATGTTTGACACCCCTGCTCTAAAGTGATGGTTTTCCTATGGAAATATATATATTTAGCAATAAAAAAATTCTGGCAATAAAGCAAATTACCCCCAAAGATGCCACATCCTTCAAAATTATGTTGCCAGTAAAAGAACATACCATTCATGTATCAATAAGGGCTCCAGACCATAGGCACGTAAAAAGCATATTATGGGACTAGGGGGAGCATATGGGGATTGAGTTGGGATTGAGTGGCTGGGCTGACTGTGCTGGATGGATGGGTGACAGCAGTCATGGGACAGTTGTGGAAGGGGTACCCAAAGTTGCATATGCCAGAAAGGAAACTTCCTTATCCCTGAGTACCTTGCCTCACTGTCCTGTCACTCTTGTCAGAAGGTGTGTAAAGAGAGAAACAATGGATGGTGCCCTTGCTCTCTATGTATGTATATTAGTAGCATAGTCTTTTCAAAAGCAGCAAAAACCAAAACAAGAATGTCTGAGACTCCACAACCTTCCTAGAGGATAAAGATCACTTGTTTGGAAGTACCAGGTCACTGAGAATACTGAAATCTTCTAAGTAGCTCTATTATCCCAGAACACAGGACACCATACAACAGGAGGCAATGCAGCCTGATTTACACATAACGAAGCACTTGGACTGGCTTATCTATTTACAGAATTTATATTCTGCCTTTCTTCCTTCTGAAGGGCCACCACAGTGGCTAATAATTTAAAACATACATGATAAAATCACATTAAAAAGCAGTCCTCCACACACAAATTAAAAACAGTCAAAATACATGCAAAGACATAACTCCCCCAGCAATTAAAACATTAGTCAGGAAGTAGGAATCCTGAAAAAATTCCAAGCAAACAAAAAAGTCTTCATCCGCTGGTGGAAGATGGCAAAAGAAGGGGACAGACTGTCCCTGTGGAGAGAATTCCAGAGCGTTGATGCCATGATCAAGAGGGCCCTCTCCTGGATTGCCCCTTGGCTAATCTCAGAAGTTGGGGGCAGGGCCTCTACAAATGACTGTAGTGTTTGGGCAAGTCCTTAAGGGAGCAGGAAGTTCTTCAGGTACATTAATCCCAAACCATATAGGGGTTTGAAGGTCAAGACCAGCATGTTGATTTGTGCTCAGAAATAAACTGGAAGCCAGTGTAGGTGGGCCAAGACTGGAGCAATATGGTGCCTATGATCCACTCCAGTCAACATCCTAGCTGCACTGTTTTGTACCACTAGGAGATGCAGCAATAGAGATCAGTCCAAGAGCACCTGCAGACTACAGACCTGTTTCTTCAAGAGGAGTGCAGCCCGATTCAGAATGGTCAATACCTTAAATCTCCAGTCAGACTGTCCACCCCAGTAGCATTTCTGTCTTGTCCAGGACTAAGTTTCAGTTTATAAGCCTGCATCCACATCAAAACTGCCTCCAAGCATTAGTTTAGGATTTCTACACTCCCCCAGGTATCTGGAAGTGCAAGACAGAGTTGAGTGTCATCCACATATTGGTGACAACCCAGCCCAAATTGCCTGATGACCTAACCAGCAGCTTCATGTAGATCTTAAAGAGCAAAAGGGACAAAATTGATCCTTGCAGGCCAAAGGCCAAAGTGCTGAGTGGCAGTTCCTTAACGCTGACTTTTGAAATCTACCTTCCAAGGAGGACTAGAACAACTGCAGAATGGCACTTCCCAATCCCAGTCCAGAAAGGCAGTTCAGGAGGATACCATGATTGATGGTATCAAAAGCCACTGAGACGCTCAGGAGAATCAATAGCATCACACCCCCTCTATCCATTTACTGGGGCAAGCCATCCACTGAGGTGACCACAGCTGTTTCAGTCCCACAATCAGCCCTAAACCCAGGCTGGAGGGAATCTAAACAATTTGTCCAGCCATCATCCATTTAATTACCTTGCTTAAGAATAGAACAATGGAGATTGACTGACAATTTGTGCAGAAGCCCTAGAATGTAATTCTTGTCACCTCAGTTTGACTTAGTTCTTCAGATTCACTCCTGAAAATACTGGCTGTAGCATGCATATGTGCCTAACATTTTCCACAATGAACACATATGCAAAGAAGTCATTCAGTTTCTCTGTTATCTCCTTTAGCAGTCCTTTTGTTCCTTTTAATCTAATTGCCTAAGTACCTCCCTGGCTGGTTTCACACTCCTGATATATTTAAATAAATGCTTATTTTTTTCTTGACATTTTTAGCAACCAGATCCTCAAATTCTCTTTTCTCTTGCCTAATTAACTTCCACCTTGTTTGCCAGACCCAGTGTTCCCTTCTGTTCACCTTGTAGGGGTAAACCTTCATTTTTCCCCAAAGAGGCTGTTTTGCTTTTATGGCTTCCTTGACCTGAGTTATTAAACATGCAGACATCCATTTAGAGTTGGTGGAACTTTTCTCCATCAGAGGAATGAATTATATCTGGGCTTCAATTAGTATGGCTTTAAACATCTTCAACATATCCCCTAGGTCTTGAGTCTCCAGTTTCCTTCAAACTAGCCTCACCATTTTCGTAAAATTCTCTCTTTTGAAATTAAATATGACTGTTCTAGACTTTGGGGGCAACCTTCCATTGCCATGACTGCTGAATTTAGAGACATTGTGGTTACTGTTCCCAATCTCCAAATCTACATTTCTCACCAGGACAGTTTTGCACCAGACCTTTAATCATGGTTTAACCTTGTCTCCAAGCTGACATTCTACACTAAAATCATAGAGTCGTAGAGTAGAGTTGGTTTCTCTCATTCTCTGATTGGTCCAGTTCTTGAACCTAGTCCACTCAGAACCTAGTGCAAGATTGCTACTTAGGTCATCTCTGTGAGTCACTGTTTCAATACACAGTAATTTGTGGTGTCTAGGATGACTGGGTTTTGTCCCTAATAGTGTCAATGGGATTTACTAAAGAAAAAAAGTGAATGTCAAAAAATGTCTAAAGAGATATGCATATTATACATATAGTCTCATAGAATTATCATCTTGTTTTAAAGAGGAAAAAAAACCCCTAGAAATATGATTATACAAATCCATTTCTCTAAATATTAGATAACCAACTGGGCCACAGCTCCCCATGCATTACATAAACCATCAATTTTAACTTTGTAATCTGCTCACTAGCACCTCCAGAGTGCAAGGAATACAAATTAGAACTACTTACTCATTTCTCTCCAGGCTGATGACAAGTTGCTGGCTTTCAGTTTGTATTAGCAATTTCAGCGTTGCTGGGTAAGTCTGAAAAATGAAACAGAAGTGTAATTCTGTTACTACCGAAACACACATAGGCACCTCTGTTCTCCAGTAGGTACCAAAGCTGCAAGTCATTACTGTCAGAAGAAAGACTACAGCAAGATCTGCAAGGAGATGATATCTAAATAAACAGCAAAAAACACATTAATACTATTTTTGTATTTATATGTGTATGTGTGCATGTGTGTGAATCTGGAGGTCATGGTGATTTCTGGTGACTGACCCCCACTGGGGACCTGGAGGATATTTAGTGAAGTGGCTGAATAAATCCTGCCCCCACCTCCCAACTTCTGGTATTCCAAGGAGGTCTCCCATCCAAGTACTTGCCAGAGTTGACCCTGCTTAGCGTTGACCCTTAGATCTGACAAGATCAAGCTTGACTGGGCTATCTAGGTCCATACCATTTTTAATTACTTTTGCATTTAAAAGAGGAGTTAACGTCTCCATATTTGCTTTCTTGACTACGGCTTTAATTTATGCTAGCCAATCACAGGAACACTTAAACATGTTAATTTTATTGATTGAGTACTGCACAGAGAAATTAATGCATGTGCCTGAACCACTGACTGATAGGCTAATAACTTTATACAGCCATGCATATTAGAATAACTGATTGACAATGTGCCCTTGAACTATGTTAGCAAGAATATTTTTTTAAAAAAAAAGAGAGAGAAGCTGTTGGTTTAATTAAGCATTTTATTGGTGATAATGATGTGAGAGAGGTTACACACTCACACAATCCAGTAACAGCTGCAGAATTTGAAACACAGGTTCTGGTCTACAGAACTGTATGAGAAGATTTTAAAAGCCATTTTTGAAATTGCTTTTAAACTTTGAAGAACATCGCCTGCTGATGTACAAATCTGTATATGCATGAAACAAAGTTCTCTGAATCCGGAACCAAGAACTGCACAGCTCCAATTCCATTCATACCATTTTGGGGGTATTTTTGTATTTATGTGTGTATGTGTGCATGTGCATATGTGTGCACCTGAAAGTCATGGCAACCTCTGGTGACTGACCCCTACTGGGGGCCTGGAGGATATTCAGGGAAGTGGCTGATGAAACCCACTGGTTACTCTGGTATACAGCAGTGATCTCCATGGGCACCAAGACACCTCCCAATGAGTTTCTTGGCACCCATCTGTGTCTCTCTAAACATATCTCTTCTCCAAAGATAATAATCAATCCTGGCTTTCCTCCAAGTCACTGGAACAAGGGATGCTATGAAAGAAGCCAATAAGACATCAATGACTGTCAGTGGGTCAGACTGAAAGCAATGGGTCTGCAGAAACAGTTGCCTCCAACAGTTAGATTGCACCCTCCAAGGATTTTATGATTGGCCCCATACCTCATGATATCCACTCTGTAGTGTTGCATACTTCCTGTTCTCCCTATCTCAGTGAAAACACCAATTATCTCCCTTGATCAATGAAAACATCACCAAGAGCCTTTAGCCTGGTAAAGGAGTGCAACCATTGTGTCATGAATGTTACAGAGGCTACTTGGCTCTATTAAACGAAGCATTAAAAACCATAAATATCAGTACTGTATACAAAGCCAAGAGAATTCTAATGTTAAAAAAATTGAGTTGTTTACATGTGCATCTCTTGATAAAGATACTTGATCGAAACAGGAAGTATAATTATCAGAATTCCATTGAGAACTTATTTTTATGGTTAAAACAATTTTATTTAGTAACATATGGTAATAATATTTTTTGCATCATTAATAACTTCTTTTTATCTATCCCATATATTACTTGATCCCCGCCGGTGTTATTTACTTAAAATACTAATATTTAAAGGTACCCTTAACTAATAAAAACAAAGATTAATATTCTTCTTCCTTCTAAGACTTAATCCTTTTATTTTCCACTCTTTTTCTACACATCTTCTAAACTTTTTCCACTCCATCTTAAAAACTTCTAAGTCATAGTCTCTTAAAGTTCTTGTTAATTTGTCGGTTTCACTCCATGTCATAACTTTTACAATTCAATCCCATTTTTCTGGTATTTTTTTCTTGCTTCCACAACTGCACATACAATGTCCTAGCAGCTGAAAGCAAGTACCAAATTATAGTTCTATCTTCTTTTGAAAATTTTTCCATTTTATTACTTCTGCTGGCACTATCCATAACGGTTTTCTCTCATCCCCATATTTCTTATATTTCATCCATGTATTTAGCAAATTGTTTCTTATATAATGGTGAGAGAAAAAACCATCCATCTTTTTTTCCCATAGTACATATAAGCATGCCAACCAAATTTATTTCCATGACCTTCCAACGCTAAGAGTTTTTTGTTTAACAGCGCCACCCATTATTTAATCCACGCTAAACAAACTGCTTCATGGTATAGTTTTAAATCTGGTAATAGGAATCCTCCTCTCTCTTTTGCATCTGTTAAGATTTTCATTTTGATCCTTGGTTTCTTCCCAGCCCACACAAACTCTGAAATTTTCCTTTGCCATTTATTAAATTGCTTACTGTCTTTCACAATCGGAATAGTTTGAAACAAATACATTATTCTTGGCAGAATATTCATCTTAATTGCCGCTATTCTGCCAAGCAATGACAAATTAAGTTTATTCCATTTTATCATATCTTCTCATAATTGTTTTTTAAACAAATCAATATTCTTCATTGTTATCTCCGCACCCAAATATTTTACCTTAGAGGTAACTTCACAACCCGTTAGTTTCTGCAGTTCCTTTTGTTTGCTTACTTGCATATTTTTACATAGAAGTTTTGATTTTTCTTTATTAATATAAAGTCCCGCCAGTTCTCCATATTCTTGTATTTTGACTAACAACAAAGGTGTTACTTGTATGGGATTTTCATTTATAAACATTATATCATCTGCAAATGCCCTATATTTATAAGTAAATCCTTTTACTTTTAATCCTTCTATTTCTTTGTCTTCTTGGATTTGCATCAGTAAGATTTCAAGAGTCATTATAAGCAACAGTGGGGAAAGCGGACAGCCTTGTCTTGTACCTTTGCTAATTATCATATCTTCTGTGAGATCTGCATTTATACATAGCCTTGCACGTTGTTCAGTATATATTGCTTTTATCATCCTTATAAAGTTTTCCCCCAACTCCATTTTCTCCATTACTGCAAACATAAAGTCCCAGTTTAAATTATCAAATGCTTTCTCTGCATCCGCAAAGAATAATGCAACTTCCTTTTCTGGATGCCTTTCATAATATTCCACAATATTTACAACAGTTCTAATATTGCCATTGAGAACTTATTTTTATGCACATTTGGAAAATTTATATTCACACACATTGTATATTGTACACTGCCAACATCAGAGCTTTTTTTCTTTTTCTTTTTTTTTTAAGCAGGAACGCACAGGAACTTAGTTCCAGCTGGCTTGGTAGCATGGAGTGTGGCCTAATATGCAAATGAGTTCCTGCTGGGTTTTTTTCTACAAAAAGCCCCGTGTGAAACAATGGTGACACCAGAGTGCGTGGCCTGATATGCAAATGAGTTTCTGCTGGGCTTTTAGTAAAAAAAAAAAAAATAACCATGGCCAACATTGTTGCCTTGTAAGCCTGGACTTGTAACACTTTCATTATTGAGCATATAGCTACGTCTTGTATTTATTGGAATTATTATTTATATTGTAGCATAAAGCTTCTCTTGTGATGTAGTATCTTTATATAAATGCTTTGTATTCTCTTGGGTGATGTTTTCATTGAGCAATGGAGATAACTGATACTTCCTGTTCTCAGCATTTTGAAAGAGCTCAGAGGCACAATAAGATCAGGGACTCCTGGTGTACAGGCAGTGCATGCAGAGGAAGATCAAACATCCTACCCCGTTCCCCACAAAAGTTCATAAATTGTAGAAAGCTTAGATGTACAAGGTTCCCAATTTCATGTGCAGAGCCTATACATGTGCAGCCTGAATACATGTAGGCTCTTCTGCAAATTAAGCTAAATACCTAACAAAATGGACTGGGCCAGTAGATTTTTCTATGCATTTAAGCTTTTTTTACTTTACACTGTGAAAATCAGCCAGGAAGAGCAGCAACTGCATATGTTGAGAGACACAGGTAAGATTATTTTCAGGACAACAGGTGTTTACTGCATCTTAAAATATGTCTCTTTTACTTGTCTACTATATTTATAATAAATTGATCTTGTATGAGGCTCAGCACCATGATCTGATTCCCTAAGGCATTTTTCTGCATTTTCCCTAAGGCATCATAAGGGACTTCAGAGTTTTGTGATTTAGCCAAGACCAAAATCTTTATTGCAGTTCACCTAGCCATGAGACACTTGCACCACCGACTGGAGATGAAAACTAAGAGCTTGGCTTCCTAACATTTTCTAAAACTATTTCTCCTTACCACTGGGGAGACTAGCTTATGGAGCATGCACAGGCAGCTGGCCTTCATGCTGGCTCTCACCCATACATTTTGAGCTCTAACAATATTAAGAGAAATAACAAGGTTTGTAAGAGAAAGACTGCCTTTCCTCTATTTTGGTAAAGTGCCTTCTCTAGGACTGTGTAGGAGCGGACAGTCAGAGCTGGTTTTCCTAAACCAGAGGCTGGCTTGAGATCTTATGAAATATTCAGTGGGATTAAGTATGGGGATAATAGTTCACAGGGTAGAAAGTTTCTCAGAAAAACCACTATTGCAACATTGAGAATTACAGCTGTTTCAGGAACACAAATATAAAAGTCTAAGCTTTATATAACAAATTGTCACCAGCATCTAGAAAAATCTGTTTCATATATCAGCTGTGTAAATTCAAACACATATTTTCATGCAAGTCAGCAGGGAAATTAAAATACAGCATTCAAATGAACTTTCCAGTATCTGTTTGACCATACAAAGAAAATACTTCATGATACAGCCTTGTATGACAGACCCCTTCCTTTCCCCTCCCAAAGAGGCAAATTTTTCTCTCTGTTTTTCTGTTGTCCTCTGTGACTGAACTGCCCACATACTATGGCTTATTTTTTAGCTAAGAAGTCTGGCTGTCCCAACCCTTGACTGTTCAGTATTTTAGCTTTTTGGCACAGCCCAGGAATTTAGGAAGGATCAGGATCCACCTTTAACTTAAATAACTGATAATGGCACTTGAGATGTTTTAAAATTCAAAAAGAACAAAACATTTTATTTGCCATATAGACAAAAGGTCATGTGAATACAGGGTTAAAATTTCTGAGGCAAAATCAGACTTTAGTTTTTATGGCCAGGCTAATAAGAGTTTTAAAGCTTTTTTTTTTTTTTTTTTGCAGTTTCTTGAAACTTTATATCGAGAGGCTTTTGTTCCAGTATTTTTTGTTAACTCTCCAGTGCACTTTATTTAGTATCTTTTGGTTTCCCGGAAGGTTGACACACTTTTTTCTGTACTCAGACAAAACACCCATTTTTAACTAACTCTTTAGGTCTCTACAAGCAGTTTGTATTCATACCAGACCAGGGATCTCTGTTTTTCAGAGCTATTTTTCCTGCAACTGAGAAAGAAATCTTCTCTCTCCTGAAATTTTCCTTTTCCTTGGTCTGAATGGGAGTCTCTGTATATTTCCCAAACCTCCTAGTCACTTTCCCCCAGTTCTCCTGTCTGTGTTAAACTGCTCTCAGTCATGGCAGAATTCTGATTTTTTTCCAGTAATGGCACAAAATCTAACTCCCTTTCCTCAGCATCCAATTCTCAAGACAATTTTGCTCAATCATATTGCTCAAGGCTCTCTGGCTCTGTGACAAATCAACTCTTCACATACCTTTACTCTGTTTGTAAAGTACTTTGTGGCTTTTTTAAAGGTGCAGCTCGTCACACCTTAGTATTCACCAAGCACTTGAGAGTCACTTAGTGCCATTAATACCGCAAGGAAATCTTGATTTGCAGTTTAATATTAGGTAAGCCATTCCATAGCCTAGAACAAGGGTGTCAAACTCATTGGTAATGAGCGCTGAATCTGACATAAATGAGACCTTGTTGGGCCATGTCGGACTGGGCCATGTGTGTACCTATTTAAGATTAGGTAGCAGTGACATAAACTTTAAAAAGGACACAGACAAACACAAAGAGTTTTTTTAAAAAATGCAAAACATTAGTACTCATTGGTTTTAAAGGTGCTTTCTTTGTATCTCTCCCATGGGATCCAGGGAACTGGGCAAAGGAAGCTCTGGCTCTTTCCTTCCTTCCCCAGGGGACCAGGAGGGGCAGGAGCCATGATTCGGCCCCTGGGCCACATGTTTGAGGCCCCTGGCCTAGAAGATAACTATACTGTTGAATTTAGAAAGGACAGCATAGAATTAAATATGACAGTTGCATAATGTTGGTTCCGGGTCTGAGATCCTCTTCCTGAGATGCAAAATTAAGCACATGTTAATTTCTGAGTTTTAAAAGAAATTTGTCAGCCATTTATTAGGTTCTGTTTAAATGCCGCATGCATAATTATATGCCTTCCTGATATAAAGCAAACCACCTTTGGTAAGAGCATATTATTTGAAAGTATATCTTGTTTAGTGGAATGAACCTGCTCTTGGCCTGCAGGCACTGTTCCACCCTACCCTCCAAGATTTTTACTTGTAGAGTACTTTTAGCTTGTAGAGCTGTTCTCTCTCTTCGGTGATCCACTGCCACCACCTGACCTTTGTAAGGAATTACTCACTGAGAGGGTCAGGACTCCCAGCTTCCCTTCCAAGTTCTGAGGCCCTGCCGTTGTGTCTCCCACTGCCTAGTGCCTGATCACCATGGAGACACCCTGAAGAAACAGCCACTTAACAACTGCCAGCCTTCTCCTAGCACTCAATTTAAAATAGTGTGTCCAAGACAGTGGAAGTCTATGTCGTACAGAGAGCCGCTATCAGCATCATAAGATATTAAGTATTTATTAAAAAGGAAATATTCACAAGCATACTTTAACACAGAACCAGATTGAGGAAGCAACTCAAAAGAAAAGAGCAAAATGCAGTTCCTCTGTCGCTCTCTCTCTATATATACCCTATCAGTTGCTAAAATATGGGACAGGCTTAGGAAGTTACAGATCTTTAGAGTTGTTCCTACCTTGACGTTTCCTGGTTAAAATGGTTACCTCCTCCAGACCTCCTTTAAAAGTTCTGTCTGTTTTGAAGGACCCAGCACCCAAGTGAGCTTTCTCCTTGCATCCAGTTTTATTTTCTCCCTTTCCCCACCCACTGACCAGATCAGCAAAGCTTTTCCTGAAGTCTCTAGAATTTTCCTTCCTGAAGCCACTTTAGTATTTAATTCCTTCAAATCTCTATTCCCTGCTTGAAGTGTGTGTATGTGGAGGGAAGCTTGTCTAAACCTATTGGCATTTGTATGAAGGTGGACTGGAAAGCAATTGAACTGACTTCCCCTTTTCCTGTCTATTGTCTGCCCAGAGAGAAATCAAAACTTTTAAAACTCAGAGTGAAGGTTTTGCTCATTTCAAACCTCCAAAGAAAAAAATGCATTTCTTCACATCTTGTTTAGATATAAATACTCTTTGTACCAGTTCTGTATCAGCTGAGGTCATTTTTGAAGAACAAAAGCCTGAACATATAGTCTTCCCATAAAGGGTCCGCAAAAGTGCTCACGATGAGCCATACTGACTGCTCATTGTGCTCCTGTCACAAGCAATCGTGTCAGCACTCTGATTAGAAACATAATGTGTAACTTTAAGTATAATACTGCTCAAACTGTGTTTTTCCTCCTTTCAAAAGCAGAAGGACCTCCACTTCAGAATCTCTTACCCAGAAAAAGTGTTAAATTTAGCAAACTACATGTTTGGACAAATGCTAAACATTTTATTTATTGTGCACAGATTAATCTGTGAAATAAAGAAGCCACTAGATTTTGCAAAAGGTTTTATGTATACATCCTCTTGTGAGAACTCAAAGAATATTTTCACAGGCTCATTTTATCTGCAGATCCTATCATGCTTAGTGTTATGATATTCACCAATGAACTACTCTTACCTTTTCTACCATCATCAAGGGAAAATGGCTTTCCCTCCAACGTTTTGTTTGTGTAGAAATACTTATATTGACAGACTTTTAAGTTTAGATATTAATGCAGGGATCCTAGCACTATCCTTAATAATTTGATAGGATCTGCATGGATTTCTTCCTCAGTATTACTACTATAAACTCTGGGAGACAAAAGAAGATATTTAACTCTTTTAGACACACACAGCCCCAGCCATTTTATTTCAAATAGACTATGGCTAAACAAAATGTCTAATCTTAAACAAAGTTATACCCTTCTTAATCCTCTAGCTTCAACAGATTTTGAAGGGTATATTTGTATTTTGGACTGCACTAATGGTCTTGTAGTCTCTTCCTGTCTAGAGTAGGACAAGCCCACTGGGTGTAATGGCTTGCCTGACATAGTCTTTCAGCCTTGTCATCTTTCAACAGAACATGGGTAATGTCTACAGTCTTAGGAACACATTGCTGATACTTTCATTCTGAAAGGTATTCAAATTCACTATCAGCCCATTATGACAAAATGTCAACAGTATCAAATTGCATTGAATGAAGATTTCTTGGCATACTGAATAAAGTTAGAAAAACTAGGCCCTCATACTGGGAAAGAAAACTGTGTAAAATAAGGATCTGAAAAGGTAATAAAATACGTATCGTGTCTTTTGAGCATTAGTGCACAACTGGTGGAAGCATACCAAAGGATGACTCCCAGGTGAAAGAAGAAGATAGGACATATCAACAGCTTATTGGAAGTGAAGAAACTCTTCCATATTCTCTTACTAGAATATGAATCTATATGCACATTTTCAACCTGCTGAGTAAGCAATAACTTTTCAAGTTATCGCTCTCCTAGAATATAAATGAGCCAGAAATGAAGAGAATGTCAAGCCAGATGAGAATCCCAACTGACTAGGGAACACCACTTACAAAATTCCATTTGCTTTATTGGCTTAAAGCACTCAAGGCACTCAAGGCTTGCAAGGATATAAATCACTGGACTGAAGTGTTATAAACAACAGTTTCCTGCTTCAGTTCTCTGTTTGCTGATACTGACTTGGTGTGTGTGTGTTTTTTAAAAAAAGATCACACAGACTTACTGAATTTGAAAGGAAATCATGAGAATTAAATATTGCCATAATCAGCTTACCATCACAAGTATTCACACTTTCCCCACACTTGACCTTTTATTTTGAATAAAAGCATGGTGTTCATAAAGCACCACTTAGCCTACTGTTCTCTAGCTTGAAGAATTAGAAGTAACTGGTGGCAGTCTGTGATTGCTGCCATTCTGCAGTCATTATAGAAAGCTTGCAGCTGGTATTTGAATAGCCACTACAAACAATACAAAACCTATAAAAGGGATCAACTGACAGTTACGAACATGGACTACGACTAAGATACAAGATTTGCTTAATGAATTCCACGCACATAAAAATGATAACATGTACCAAAAAGCTCACCAATATGGAGAACACTCCACTGCAGAATTTAGAGAGTGAAGACAGGCAGCTGGATCCCAATACAAGTTCAAAATCTGATTCAGATGTACACAAGACAGAAAATGACTGCCAATAATAATGTCACCAAAGCTGGATTAAATCTTTGAAGTACTAAACTTAACATCTGCTACTGTCTCAAGGTCAGCTACCACAGGTGAGATAACTCTCTGCTACTGCCCGTTTTGCCAAGGCACTGGTGATCATTTTTTTCCTTTTCTACTTATCATTCAGAATGTTGCTTTAAACCACACCCAAGTTTGTAGTATCTGCCTTACTTAAACTTACATTTTAAGGAAAAACCTCTTCCTTACATGCCTGATAACTGGGTAATATGCATGACAGGTTAATAAAGTACTCTAAATCAGCCTCTTCAATAAGAAGCAATTTGTTATGAAGAAAGAAAAACATGTAGAGCACTCACACTTAGTATTAAACACTTTATGTTGATATCTTGATTAATCAGACTTTTTCATATAATTTAATCTCAGTAGTTGACAAGTATCCATCAGATTTTAGTATGTTCACGTATGTTCTAAACTGTTACTGTTCAGTTAAGCTTGCCAGGAACCCAGAAGGAGGACTAGAGGCAGCAGGAGGACTACAGGGACGTGGGGTGGGTGGGGGTGGGATGTGACATTGGCAACACACATAATCTCTTCTGCATACAACCCAGAAATGAGAAAGGATAGCACTAGGAACCATTGGAAACTCTGGTTTTACCACAGAGTTTCCAGCAATTCCTTAAACCTTTTGTCACTTTTGTAGTGATGCAGCAATGTCAATAAGTTGCTGCTTTTTTTTCTCCTCCCTCACTGCTTCAAACAGCAGCAGGCAACAAAAATTGCCAGTGGAAAACTTATGTTCAGTACTCTTTTAAACATGAAAAGCTCTCTTTCTTAACTCTCTAAATTTCATTACTTTATTCTCTTCAGACCTCAAGTATACCCTATGTCATTTTTCCAATCAAAATTTCTCAAAGTTAACTTTAAATGTAATTCCTTAGTTTCTCTTCTTTTCTAAAGATTCTGAAAAGGGCCTCTCTAACTGGTAGCAGGACTACCCATTTAACCAGTCCTGTAGTAGCTCTTTTTTAACCAAACATACTCCTGTATTACGCTTTCAAGTATTAAACTTAGTATCACTTATATATCTATTTCTCACCATGTCTACATCTATGGACACATAAATCCAGAAACTGGAGCCATGAACATACAAGACATCTTTCTACAAACCTGAAAAAGCCACAAGTTTGCAAAAAAATCTAAAAAACAACAACAATTAGAGAGAATGGTGGGATATAAATAACAAATATAGCTGAAAATAGGGGAGGGTCAGATAAAAGAGAGATTGGTTGGTGGCTGGGAAGAAGAGAAGAAAACAAGTTGAAGATATGGGGGCTGTCAGCATGAACAAAGGAGAAAATAGTGTGGAGAGGAGGATACAGGGGAAAATGAGGTGCCCAGTGCAAGTCCTTGGAGGTTTCCCAGGTCATAACTGGGAGAGGTGGCCATAGTTTCACTGGGAAGGGGCTACAAGTGGGAAGGAAGGAGAGAAAGCTGAAGATAGGGACCAACTAAAGGTAAGTTGGCTAGTGGTGGGAAGGAAAGAAGAAGGAAAAGGGGAGAGAGTGAGAAGCTATCAGGGATGCCGCAGAAAGGAAAGAAGAAACAATAGGAAAAGGTTAAATGAGATGCCATCTGTAAGTCCTTGCAGGTCCCCCACTTGTTATCTCTAATTCTGAACAGGTTCCAAGAATATGGAGTGAAAAATCATGCAAAGGAGTCAGAGAGAGATGGGGGATTTTTCTGCAAACCTGAGGGAATCCCCAGTCTTGCATAAAAAACTGAAAGCCAATCAATCAATAAGATGTGGAGGATTAAAACACCCCAAAATAATAGAAGCAAAGTCTGTGGTTTGAAAAAAATGAATGCCCTCTGAGACCTCATGATACTGCACTGTTGAGATTTTTGTGTCCATTTGGTGCTGGGCTGCTACAGCAACAGCAACAATGTCGCTAAACCTTGGTTTCTCTCAGTCAAAGGAAATGGGAAAAGTTGGAAGGTAGGAAAGGAAGTAGGGAAAGAGGAGATAAAAAGAAGAATCTTAAGGTGGAGAACAGGAAAAGGTTGTTAGGTGGGAGGGAGATAAAACTGAAGACTGAAGCATGTGAAAATTTTGTGAGAGGCAAAGAAGGAAGCAAGGAGATGGATGAAACTATGGGGCCTGCCAGGGGTATGGAAAGTGGAAATAATGTGAGGCAGGGATGCAGGGGAGAAATAAGGTGCCCCCAAGAGTTACCAGGTCCAACTCAAAAAATATCTGTGGACTTTGGGGGTAGAGCCAAAAGACTTAGGAGCAAGATTGTGACAAGCACAATTGAACTCCAAAGGGAGTTCTGGCCATCACATTTAAAGGGACTGCACACCTTTTAAATGCCTTCCCTCCATTTGGAAATAATGGAGGATAGGGGCACCTTCTTTGGGAGGCTCATAGGGTTGGACCCCCCTGGTCCAATCTTTTTGAAACTTGAGGGGTGAGTTGAGGAGAGGCACCAGATGCTATGCTGAAAATTTGGTGCCTCTACCTCAAAAAATAACACCCCCCCAATATCCATGGATTGATTCTCCATTATATCCTATGGAAACCAGTCTCTATAGCGTATAATGGAGTGCCCTGCAGACATTTCCCCTCTAATTTCTGATAACCCTGAAGTGGGGGAAGGGCCTCCAAACCAGGGAATCCCCTGCCCCCAACTGGGGATTAGCAACCTTAATTGCCCCCTGAGAGTCCCATGCCTTTTAATATAAATATACATGTTAGAAAAAGATAGAGACAGACCTAATCAAAACTTATCCAAAACTGTGAAATAGTTATTTTGTCACAGTCCATAACTCTAAAATATTAAAGAAACTATAACACTTATTTCAGGAAGAAGTATTTACATATTGAGTATTTATTCAAGTATTTACACATATCACTGGTCTCAGAACACTAGGATGTCTTACTTAAATTGGAACTTAAGTGCATAGATACTGATCTTCAAATGCATTCCATCTGAGATATTTGGTTTTAGTTGCACACGCAATAAGTAAATAAGCAATAAGTAAATAAGTAAAATTAGCAATAAGTAAAATTGCTTCTCTGAGCTCTGGTTATAAATGCCAAACATGTGAAAAGGTACACATCCAACATTAGGAGCCATTTCTTTTTTTTTAAAAAAAAATCTCCGCCTCTCAAAACAAGTGGCTTAATAAATTTTAGCAGAAAAGGTTCTCATTAGCTTTTACACTTAATAATTATGCAGCGTATAATACAGTGGAAAGAGAAGTCAAATAGTGAAAAAAGCACAAGCCGAGATAAATAAGTTTTCGGATCAACTACCAAACACAAAGCCTAAATCAAAATACAATCTTACTGAACCGTCCCATGATATATGATAATTCCTCAGAGCACTTTTGAACACATGCAGATGTGGAAAATTATTAGTGTCATTTATTCTGATAGAAAGAATCAACTACAGCCAACAGAGGCTAGCTGTAGCTGCACACCTTATTTGTAATTTAACAACCCATGAGGCCATTTGAAGTCAAGTAAGCACAACACCACAGGTTTAATAGGAACAGATGAGTAATAAAAAAAAGTAAGAGAGAGCAGCAAAAACCTCCTGGAGAATTCTATTTATGGCATTTTTAGAACCAGTCCTTGATTTGTTTGTTTTTTAAAATCACTTAAAGTAATGCGATCTTTATATTTGACAGGGAAACCAGCAAAATCACATCTGGAACTGGGTCTATCAGACAATCAACTCTTTATGGCTCAAGTGAAGGACCACCCTTCTACAAGAGCCAGGAAGCTGTGGAGGAACTTGTCCCCTGTTTAGGCTGGCCATTAAAAGCTAGAGGTTCTGCTCTAGATATACAAGATGACCCTCTGAACTTCTGCTAGGTTTAAGTGCTTTCTTAATGGCATTTGGTAGCTGTTGGCTAGCCACGCACCCTTGAATGAGGGAAGAAGGAAATATACGGCTGGATCCAAGCCAAAGCCTTTTTTCCTGGTTGTTTGGTCTCATTTTGCTTTGATGATATCTGAAGCTCTGAGCACACTGGGTTATTCTGATTTTGTTCCTTTCTATTCTCGTGTTACTGTTGGCATCTGACAGAACAATGGGATCATACAATCAAATGTTTGTATGTTGCTGAGGCAAAAATGGAGCCAAACATAGGAAAATTGTTACCATGGCACCTTGAACAGACTGGGCCAGTCCAAGGACAAAAATTGTTGCACTTAGGACATAAAAGGAGGCAAAAAACAGTTTTTCACCTGACATGCATATTTTTCTATGCAGTAAAGTTATCAGCCCAGCCATATGGTCACAGAACCTACCGGCGTGGGGCGATCCTGGATTTGGTCCTAAGTAATGCCCAAGACTTGGTGAGAGATGTAAAAGTGATCACACCGCTCGGGAGCAGTGACCCTAATGTTATTGATTTCACCATTTGTATAAATAGAGAGTTGCCCCAAAAGACCAGCACAACCACTTTTAACTTTAAACAGGGTAAATTCTCTGAGATGAGGAGGCATGTGAAGAGGAAACTGAAAGGAAAGGTAAATGCAGTCAAAACCCTCGGGGAAGCTTGGAGGCTATTTGGAACTACAATCCTAGAAGCTCAGATAAAATATATACCACAAGTTAGGAAAGGCACAAACAGGTATAAGAAAAGACCTGCATGGTTAACAAACAAAGTTACGGAAGCTGTAAAAGATAAGAAGGATTCCTTTAAGCGGTGAAAAGCTACTCCAAGTGAGATTAATAAAAGGGAACACAGGCTGTGGCAAATCAAATGCAAGACTGTGATCAGGCAGGCAAAAAGGGACCATGAGGAACATATTGCAAAAAGCATAAAGACCAACAATAAAAATGTCTTCAAATATATTAGAAGAAGGAAACCAGCCAGGGAAGCAGTAGGGCCCTTGGATGACCAAGGGGTAAAAGGATTACTGAAGGAGGATAGGGAAATGAATGAGAAGCTGAATGAATTTTTTGCCTCCGTCTTCACTTGGAAGATGAGAAGTGTTCGCCCACTCCAGAACCTCTAATTTTGGAAAGGGTGTTGAAAGACCTGAGTCAGATTGAGGTGACAAAAGAGGAGGTCCTACAACTGATAGACGAATTAAAAACTAATAAGTCACCAGGTCCGGATGGCATACATCCAAGAATTCTGAAAGAACTCAAAGATGAACTTGTGGATCTCCTGACAAAAATATGTAATCTTTCATTGAAATCTGCCTCCGTTCCTGAGGACTGGAAGGTGGCAAATGTCACCCCCATCTTTAAAAAGGGTTCCAGAAGAGTTCCAGGAAATTACAGGCCAGTCAGTCTGACTTCAATACCGGGAAAGTTGGTAGAAACCCGAGGTCATTTTGTAGAAAAATAGGTGCTGGAGTTTATGCAGGGATTGTTATGCAGCTGCATATACTATTCAATGGACAAGGGGGTGGAACTCTCAGAAGGAGGAGGTGGAACTCTCAGAAAGGTTCAGGAGCTGTGCTCCTGTGAGCTCCCATTGAATCTGAGGCCTGGTAGAAACCATTATCAAGGAAAGAATGAGTAGGCACATTGATGAACACAAGTTATTGAGGAAGACTCAGCATGGGTTCTGTAAGGGAAGATCTTGCCTCACTAACCTGTTACAGTTCTTTGAGGGGGTGAACAAACATGTGGACAAAGGGAACCCAATAGATGTTGTTTACCTTGACTTCCAGAAAACTTTTGATAAAGTTCCTCATCAAAGGCTCCTTAGTAAGCTCGAGAGTCATGGAATAAAAGGACAAGTCCTCTTGTGGATCAAAAACTGGCTAATTAATAGGAAGCAGAGAGTATAAGTGGGCAATCTTCACAGTGGAAGACGGTAAGCAGTAGGTGCTGCAGGGCTCAGTACTGGGTCCCATGCTCTTTAACTTGTTCATTAATGATTTAAAGTTAAGAGTAAGCTGTGAAGTGGCCAAGTTTGCAGATGACACTAAATTGTTCAGGGTGGTGAGAACCAGAGAGGATTGTGAGGCACTCCAAAGGGATCTGTTGAGGCTGGATGAGTGGCGTCAATGTGGCAGATGAGGTTCAATGTGGCCAAGGGCAAAGTAATGCACATTGGGGCCAAGAATCCCAGCTACAAATACAAGTTGATGGGGTGTGAACTGACAGAGACTGACCGACAGAGATCTTGGGATCATTGTAGATAACTCACTGAAAATGTCAAGACACTGTGCGATTGCAATAAAAAAGGCCAACGCCATGCTGGAAATTATTAGGAAGGGAATTGAAAACAAATCAGCCAGTATCATAATGTCTCTGTATAAATCGATGGTGCAGTGTCATTTGGAATACTGTGTACAATTCTGGTGACCGCACCTCAAAAAGGATATTAAAGCACTGGAAAAAGTCCAGAAAAGGGCAACTAGAATGATTAAAGGTTTGGAACCTTTTCCCTATGAAGAAAGGTTAAAACGCTTGGGGCTCTTTTGCTTGGAGAAACGTTGACTGCGGGGTGACATGATAGAGGTTTACAAGATTATGCATGGGAGAAAGTAGAAAAAGAAGTACTTTTCTCCCTTTCTCACAATACAAGAACTCGTGGGCATTCAATGAAATTGCTGAGCAGTAGGGTTAGACCGAATAAAAGGAAGTCCTTCTTCACCCAAAGGGTGATTAACATGTGGAATTCACTGCCACAGGACGTGGCGGCAGCTACAAGCATAGCCAGCTTCAAGAGGGGTTTGGATAAAAATATGGAGCAGAGGTCCATCAGTGGCTATTAGCCACAGCATATTATTGGAACTGTCTGGGGCAGTGATGCTCTGTATTCTTGGTGCTTGGGACAGGGGGGCAAAGTGGAAGGGCTTCTAGCCTCACTTGTGAACCTCCTTTTTTTGGTCGCTGTGTGACACAGAGTGTTGGGCTGGATGGCCCATTGGCCTGATCCAACATGGCTTCTCTTATGTTCTTATGTTCATATGCTCTAAGTAATTGATGAAACCTGCAACTGCAGATTGTAAATAGCAACATGCATATAGTAGGACACCATTAAAAAGGATAAGAACAAGTCGTTGAGGATATGTGTTAGTATAAAAATTCACTTTCTATAATGAAAGAGGCTGCTATTGCAGCAACTCATTTGGCCATGATCATTATTGAGAAACGGAGACACACATGGGGGCCCATCACAAACTTTTAACATTTTTTTGAAAATTTTGTTTCCGCAAAGAGGTTCTGGAACTCCCTTCCACCACATTCCCTCAGAAAAAAAGCCCTATTTAAGACCCTAAGAAGAGCCCTGATGGATGGTACCAAAGATCCATGTCATTTACTGTTCAATTTTGCAATAGCAGCTAGCCAGATGCCTCTGGGAAGCTTACAAGCAGAACTTGATGCCAAGAGCACTTCCTTGTTGCTTGTCTCCAGCATAGAGGCATTTCTCCTTCATATCTCTCTTTTTCCAGAAAAAAAGCCCTGAATATTTACTACTTGCACTTTAATGTGGTGGTGGAAAATGCCATATTCAGAGGCAGTGAACCTCTGAATACCAGTGCCAGGCGGCAACATCATGAAAGGCTTCAGCCTCTAAACCATGTTGTTGGCCCTCCGTAGCAAGCAGCTGACACTGCAAGACAGGATACTGGACTAGATGGACTACTGGCCTGATCCAGCAGGGCCATTCTTATATTCTTGTCTGTCCTTTTCAGTGCTATTTTTACTATCTAAACAACCCAAAATGAAGGCTTAAACAAAGTTAAAAACACATTAATAGGAAGATGAAACCTAGGCATGCCAGTCTCCAGGTGGGCCTGAGGAACTACCCACCCTGCGTCAAATTATAACTCATCTCAGACTACAGAGATCTGTTTCCCTAGAGAAAGTGTATTATTGGGAGGATGAAATCTATAGCATTGCACCTCACTGAGGCCCCTGGCCTTCCCAGGATCCACTCTGAAATCTTCAGGAGCTTTCCAACCAGGAGCTGGCAACCTTATGCCCCCTGTCTACCATTGGTGGCCAAGAGGGACCTAGCAACCTTACCCCTTGCGTTTTCCTACATAATTTCCATAGTACCTTTTTTGTGGTATCCTGGAAAAATGATATTCCAAATACTACATAGGCATTATAATACTAGCCATTTTCTTTTCAAACTGTTTCCCAATAATCACTAGTACTAACTTTGTTACCATTGCACACTGAACAGATGGTTTTCACTGAGCAATCCTGCATGACATCAAGCTCTCAGATTTTTGAGAAAATAATTTAAGGCAGCAATAGCTTGAGTTCCTGGACCATAATGAAGCAAAAATTGAGAAGTTTGTGCATCTCCAGTAATTTCCTTTTCTTACAATGCTTAGTTTAAAATTAGCATTTAGACTCTAAATTACAAAGGGATTGATTAGAACCCATTTATACCATGACTCTGAAATAGCATGAGCTAGAAGAGATTTCACATAGGCCTATCATGTACAGGTGTTTTGCTTTGCTTTCACTGTGCATGTCCATCACGTTTTCCTTTTGCATTGTTGTTCCTCCCTTCAGCATTCAGTTCACTTTCTGCTCCCCGTTTTCTGAGAATGCTTTTGTGCCAGCTTTTTCCTTGCTTTGCTTCAAAGCTGAAGGTAATCCAAAAGCACACAGAGTCCTTTGGATTCCCCCCTTCCCCCCACCCCTTGTAAGCCCCTCCCACACCACATCCAGATCATTCTGCCCACACTGTACCCCCCCCCCTTTTTACAAGTGGCATGAGTCTAGGGATATAAGACAATTGCTAGTCTCAGATCAAGGAAGGGAGAAAGAGAGAGAGAAAGAGAGAGAGAAAGAGAGAGAGAAAGAGAGGGAAAGAGAGGGAAAGAAAGAAAGAAAGAAAGAAAGAAAGAAAGAAAGAAAGAAAGAAAGAAAGAAAGAAAGAAAGAAAGAAAGAAAGAAAGAAAGAAAGAAAGAAAGAAAGAAAGAAAGAAAGAAAGAAAGCAAGAACTCCGGGCTGGGGTGCCCTCTCCTGCCACCCAGTTTAAACCAGGAGGCAGGAGAAGGCAGCACAGAGCTGCACCTGTGGGGAGCCATAGGCAGGCCCAGCTGGGCTGCATGCACAGTTTACTGCAGAGAATCCGAGCAGTGTTGCTGCAGAATAAATGCACCAGAGAAAAAAGAATGATGAATTTGACAGGTACAGAATCCGAAGTCAAGCTTAAAGGCTTGACTACTTGGATTCTCTGCAGTAAACTGTGTGTACATAATAGGCCATAGATTAACAGAACAAGTCTGATGAATTTACTTCAAATTCAAACCCAAGTTGGATTTCATTCAAGAACCTCCAAAGGAGATAATTTGCTTCTCAGAATAAACTCTCAGACAGCTTAATGAATCATCCACAGATTGGCTTTATTCACGAATTATTTTCTCCTTCTGGACCGATACCCTTCCTTCCGTCACTCTGCCCTGTTACAGAGGATGCATGCCAAGATTGCTTAGTCCAGACTTCTAATTCTTTGTAAAAAATGCAGTCATCATGACTGGATTTCCATTGCTTTGTAACTGCAGTTCTGCTTGCTTCACTTTTGCATGAATGGAAAATCAACAATGAAAGACCAAAAGCTAATTTCCCTCCTTTTAAAATTTCGTAGTGTCTAATTTTGTTTATTAAAACATTTATATTCTGCCTTTCCTGCTATCCTTTATCTTTTGCTTATAAGAGGAGAAAAGAATTGTTATAAGAACTGTTATTTTTAATAATGATTATACTTTTATATTATCTTATTATAAGAGCTGATGTTACTTTTTAAAAAAAAGAGTAGAGGAAAGGGTTAATGTGAAAAGCCAGTCATCTTCCTTTGTGAGTGCCTAAGAAAGGAGTCAGTTGTTGGGTCCTGTTGCCACTTGCGGTGCTTAAAGCAGCTGAAGATTCCCTGGTAAGCAAGCAACATCCTCAGCATTCACCTTCCTCATTCTCACAGCGCTGCCAGCCAATGGTAAAGTAGATGCAGAGCAGCGCTGGCCTGTGGGTGTTTGGCGCCCTAGGCAGGCATCTCCCCGCCACCCCTCCCCCCGCAGCCAATGTCAACCCCTTCCTGTCCCCCCCCCCGCGTGCATTCACAGCCCGACGCCAGCGAATTTTATCTTTAGAAGGACTGAGCTGAAATGAAGGCTTCTCCCCCCTCCTTTCCAGAACCGGAAGGGAGGGGGAGCCAAGCCTTCATTTCAGCTTCTTGGTTCTAAAGATAAGATTCACCCGCGTTGGCTGTGAATGCGGGGGTGAAGGGAAGGGACGGGAAGGGGGTGCCACCGCCTTGCCATGCAGCACACTGTGATCACAGCGGCTGGGCAGGGAAGGAAAATGAGGGGCGGGCGGCGGGGAGGCAAAGGGAAGGGATGGGAAAGAGGTGCTGCTGCTGCCTTGCTGCGCTGCGTTTGCAGCGGCGGCTGTGCAGGGAAGGGAAACAAGGAGTGGGCAGCGGGGAGGCGAAGGGAAGGGATGGGAAAGGGGTGCTGCTGCTGCCTTGAAGTGCTGTGCACTGTGATTATGACAGCGGTGGGGCAGGGAAGGGAAACGATGGACGGGTGGTGGGGAGGGGAAGGGAAGGGACGGGTAGGGGGTGCTGCTGCTGCCTTGCTGTGCTGCACTCTGTAATCGTGGCGGTAGCTATGAGGCAGGGAAGGGAAACGAGTGGCAGGCAGTGGCAGTGGGCGGGCGAAGGAGGCGGCAGGCAAACTAGGTGCTTGCCTGGGACACCGGGAGGAGAGCCCAATTTGGCGCCCCCACCCTCTTGGTGCCCTAGGCAACCGCCTAGTTTGCCTAGTGGGTGAGCTGGCCCTGATGCTGCCAGGCAGTGATCCCAATCCCCCTGTACTATGCAAACCAGGGCCTCCTTGGTAGTGCGCATCATGTGCTCTGCTTGGTCGTTGGTGGCTGGATGGAAGGGAGTGGACTGTATGTGCTGGATGAGGCACAAAAGGTAAAAGCATCCTGTTGTCCGTGACTAAGGTCTCGGGGATCCCGTGGGTGCAAAAGACCCTCCGTAGGGCTCTGACTGTGGAGGAGGTTGAATCTACGGGAATCACTTTCAACCACTTTGTGTAGGCATCCACCAGGATAAAGAATATTTGGCCCTGGTATGGCCCCGCGAAATCTAGGTGCAGCTGGGACCACGGCACACGATTGGACTCCCAGCGGTGGATGGGGGCACTGGGCAGATCTGGTCGAGACTCTTGGCAGGGTAGGCACCTTCTAACCCACTCCTCTATCTCTTCGTCCATCCCTGGCCACCATACATAACTACATGCTGGGGCCTTCATATGCACCATCCCCGGGTGTGTGTCTCGTGCAAGGCTTCGAGCACTTGCTTCTGAAGTGGGGGAGAACCACCACCCTGCTACCCCAGAGAACGCACCCCTTGTCTATGGACAGTTCTTTCCGGCAAGATGCAAATGCCCTGAAATCAGCGTCCAGTTTGCCCGTGGGCCACCCCCTTCCCACCCAGTCGAAAACGCATGCGAGGATGCAGTCTCTGCCTGTGGCCCAAGCTACCTCAGCGGCATGGAGAGGCCTCTCCAGTAGAGTCCCCAGTAGCATCACGGGGTGGGCGGGGGCTGGGTCGGGGTCCATTGAGGGCAGTGGAAGGTGGCTGAGTGCGTCTGCATGCCCCATTGCTTTACTGGGGCAGTGTACTAGCTTATACGTGTACAAGTTGAGGAACTGGTTTCACCTCAGGATGCGCTGTGACAGAATTTGCGGTGTCTGGCGGTCCAGGGCAAGGAGGCCCAGCAGCAGCTTGTGGTCTGTGGCAATCATGAAATGCCTGCCATAGAGGTAGGCATTGCATTTGTGCATGCCTGCCAAGATTGCCAATGCCTCCTTATCTATTTGGGCATAGTTTCGCTCCGCGGGGGTCAGGGTCCTAGAGTAATAGGCCATGGGGACTTCCCTCCCATCTGGAAGTTGGTGCCCCAGGATGGCGCCCACCCCATACGGGGAAGCGTCACAGGCTAGAATCACTGGGAGGGACTCGTCAAAATGGTGAAGCACCGCATTGGAAACCAGGATGTCCTTGACCGCCTGAAAAGAGGCGGCCTGCTTTTTTTCCCAGACCCACTGGGCATGTTTATCTAGTAGGCTCCCTACAAAAGCAGCCCAAATGCCGGGCGTGCACGCCCGCAACGGAAACACCGGAGTTGGGGGAGGGGGCCCGAAGGCCAACAACAGACCACCCTGGCGCTGCTAACAACGCCGCTCGCGTTGCCCGATGCTCCGCCGCTGCCACCGCCCGACTGCAAAGTGAGCAGCCCGAAAACGAAGCGTCCCACGCCGGTCGCCTCGCCGCCGCTCCACTCGGCCTGCCCGTACACGCTCACGCGGCCGAGTGCAGCTCCCGACCCGACAAACCCTGAAGCAACTGCGCCACGAGGGGCTGGGCCAGCCTATATAAGGCGGCCCGCCCCCAGGCCGTTGCGGGTGAAACCATTGTCTCTCCTCCTGCAGGGGAGGCAATGGATGGCCCCCAGCCTAAGGCGGGCGTTTGCCTGCTTGGCTGGGAAGGGCCGAATTTTTCCCAGACCCACTGGGCATGTTTATCTAGGAGCCTATGTAGGGTTTCTGCAAGGGCAGCTTTGTGGGGCAAGAATGAATAATAAAAATTCAAGAATCGCATGAAACTTTGTAGCTCCGCCTTGCACGTGGGGGCCGCGGCGTGGACTATTGCCCTGGTCTTGTCTGCCATCGGGTGTATTCCCGCGGCATCCACTGTGAACCCCAAGAATTCCACCCTCAGCACCCCGAGAGAGCACTTCTCCCACTTCACCTTATGTCCCGCCGTTTGAAAGCGGCGGAGTACCTCTCACACACGGTAGCAGAACTCCTCGGCGTCCAGGGCTGTGATCGAAACGTCATCGAAAAAGGGTTGTACTCCGGGAATCCCTTTAAGGAGAGAGTCCATTATGCTCTGAAAGAGTCCCGGAGCCATGCTAACCCCAAATTGCAATCGCTGCAACCTGAAAGCTCCCTTGTGCGTCACTATTGTTTGAGCCTCCACTGTCTCAGCATCCACTGAGAGCTGCTGGTATGCTTGAGCCAGGTCCAGCTTCCCAAAAATCTTAGAGACGGCTAAGGATGCGAGAACGTGGCTGACCACTGGGACGGGGTATGGGTTGTCCTGGAACGCTTTATTTATTGTGCATTTATAGTCTGCGCATATGCGCACGTCCCCGTTTGGCTTCACAGGAGTGACTATGGGGGTCTCCCATGCTGCGTAGGATACCTGCTCTAGCACCATCTTCGTAGCCAGTGTAATGTACTGAGTTACGAGACTTGTAGAAGGCAACATGCTTTATTGGCGAGTACATCACAAAGACAAGATGGCGGGGCCGGGTCCCCGATTATATACATCTCCCATAACAACCCACTTCTGGTCCAATTCTGGCCAGTTAAACTTCCCGCCACAGATCTTCATAGGCGGAGTGTATTTACGTCCTTACATCCGGTGCCCTGCGGTCTCCCACTGGTCACCTCTGCGTGCGCGCACATGCGCTGTGTTGTGAATTCAGGGACCAGATTGCAAGACCCAACAGTCTTCTTATTGGCTTTGCAATTTTCCTCGTCCATGAGCTCTGGGTAGGGTTGCCAGATTCCCTCTGGGCACCTGTTGGAAAACCCCTGGAGAATTGGAGATAGAGCCTAGAGAGGACAAGGACCTCAGTGAGGTAGAATCAGTGGTGGGATTCAGCCGGTTCGCACCGGTTCTGCAGAACCGATACCTAATGTGCCTCCGGTTGTTGGCCGGGCACCTGCTGTTCATTTTTATTACTTTGTCCACGAAGGAGCCTCCAGCAGCCCACCTTATCGCGGCGTGGCTGCCGGGGAGATTTTCCCCCCTCTGGAGGAGAGAGCGGGCAATCTAGCGTGCTTTTGGCGTGTTTGCAGGGGGCGGGGCTTCTGTGTGCCTTCGGAAGCCTCCGCTCTGTGTTAAAAGCAGCGTGCCGCGTGCATCACCTTCGCCGTCCTCAGGAGCCCTCCTCTGCAGCTGATTTCCAGCGCTCAAAAGATTTGTGGGCCACGCATGCAGGGAGACCGAGGCTTCGCTGCCGCGGCTTGGAGGACTTCTCAAAAGCGTACAAATCTCTTTCCCTTCAGAAGGTTCCTTTTGGGGGTTTTTTTAGCTTGTTATATTTTCTTTAAAATGTTAGTTGATATTAATTATTTTCTATATCACCCTGGGAAGTGCCAGTATATTATGAACACGAATCTACAAGTCCTCCTCTGGCAACAGATTCCACACTTTTGTGTTTGCCCCATGCCCTGTTTGATTCCACACTCTTCCGTTTGTTCTACAACACTTCTGTTTTGTTTGCATCCCCGAGTCATTCTTGAACTCACATATGGGGAAAGAGTGTAATTATCAAAGATTTCAGGTTTTCACGGCTGGCATCATCATTAGGGTTTGTAGCATCTTTCAGGCTCAAGTGCCGTGTTCTACTGGAGAAAGTTTTTCTGGAAGAAATACTTTCTCCAGTAGAACACGGCACTTGAGCCCGAAAGATTCTACAAACCCTAGTGTAGATAATTATCGTTGGATTAGCACAGTAAACTCCATAATTTAATGCGTGAATTATTAAACTACCTTTCGGTATATCTTTTGGTATAGTTAAAATGGTCATTAGGACATAGAACCTGTTGTTAATTTATTTGAATCCCACCACTGGGTAGAATGCCATAATCCACCCTTCCAAGCATCCATTTTCTCCAAGGAATTGATCTCTGTAATATGGAGATTAACTGTAATTCTAGAGGATCTCCTGCTTCCACTTGGAGGCTGGCATCCCTAGCCTTTATTGATCAAATTGGTTTTCAACAACCATCACACAGCCAGGTTGTGTCCTCAGTAGCCTTGCATTTGGGCCAGTGTTTGTGCTTGAGAGCCATGAATCCTTTGCCCTTATCTCAGCTTGCAATTGAGTCAAGTGGGGCCCTTCAGTCCTTCTCAGAACAAAACCTTGTTAAAAATTAGTTGCTGTACAGTAGGTTTGTGCCATTTTAGATTAAAAATAAATGCAAACTACTGGTGCAAAAGTTCACAAGTAACTAGAGCACGAGATAGTCATGATGGAAAATGCCATCAAATAGTAGCTGACTATGATGACCCCACGAGGTTTTCAAGGCAAAAGACAAACAGAGGTGGTTTGCTTTTGTGTAGCAACTCCCATCCAAGTACTACCCAGGGCCAGTCCTTGCTTAGCTTCAGATGTCTGACAAGATCAGGCTAGCCTGGGCCATCCATATCAGAGATAATACTGCAGTTCAAAAAACTTCCATTGCCTTTATTTTACACTTCTCATTACGCATGCCATGAAGCTTATATATAGCTGCAGTAAATTCCACTGATGTTCCTATTCTACAATAAATAAATAGCATAATACCGACCTTATAATTTCTTGAATTATTGCAATGATAGCATTGGAGAGAGAGCTAATGTACTGCAGGGACTCGAGGCACAGAGTCAGCATGACATCTCTGAGAACAGACACAATTATACACACATGCACACACACATCTAGTAGCCCAGATGAAGTTTTGCCCTCCCCACAAGAATGTCCCCAAGTACAATACTTTACTGTTCTCTGTAAACATTAAATGGAAACTATTTCTGCTTATACCAGATTCCCACTGTCAAAGTACTAGCCCCAAGCTGCTTTTATGTCCTTTGGGGTAAAACAAAAAAGTATGTATCCGTTATCCCAAGAATAGCAAAACCAACTATTATGGTGTGTCAGCTTTTGGTGAGAAAGATGTGCAAAGGGAAAGAATTAAGCAGAGTCTCTCTCTTCTCCCTGTCTCCCACAGCATACTGGCCTTCCCCTTTACACTGCAGCTCCCAAGTTTGTTTAGGGTTGCCAGCTCTGGGTGGGGAAATACCTGGAAATTTGGGGAGGAGCCTGGGTGGGCGGGGTTGGGAACAAACTTCAGGAGAATACACTGCTATAGAGTCCATCCTCCAAAGCAGCCCTTTTCTCCTGAAGAACTGATCTCTTATCGCCTGGAGATCTGTTGTAATAATGGGGGATGTCCAGGCCCCACCTGGAGGCTGGCAACTCTCCAATTATTAATTGTTGTCTGTTAAAAATGTGGAAATAATCACTGAAGTTCACATAATATATGTGTCTGCTGTAACACTGCTACCACCTAGAATTAAGTACATTACTGTATCTGGGAACCAGAACATTTTGGTCAGAGACCCTAATGCATACTAGTACCAACATTAGCACCAAACTATTTTAATATGTTTCAATTGTTTATATTGTTCAATGTTTTAATGGCTAACATTCAGTATTGTAAATGTTTTGATTGATGTGAGCCGCCCTGAGCCTGCTTCAGCTGGGAGGGCAGGATATAAATCCAGTAAAATAAATAAATACATAGTAGCAGGCTTGGCATTTCATTTTGGGAATAAATGTACTAGCTCTGTTGCAGTTTAAATTGAGCTCCTCACTGTTAACCATTAGGAAAATTAGGGAGGGGTTGCATATCAAGAAGTTTGAGAAGATTCCACTCTCCCTTTAACATTACAGGATTAGCTGGTCACTTTTGGGGGCAAGCAGAGATTTGGAGGGGTTCCTCTGACTATAGAGACCTTTTTTGCGTGCTTTGTGAGGCTAGGATATAAATGGTAAAATAGGCCTGGGTTTTGAATTGTTTAGGCCATGGGTGCATTCACACTACACTAAACAATGCGTTTATGAACTGGATAGCAAAAATCCAGTTTCAAAACTCATTATTTAGTGCAGTGTGAACGCACCCCATAACTAGGATAGGGCGGGCTAACCATGATAGGTAGGGATGATTGGCAAGAACCCTGAAGCATCTGCAGTGATGGAGGGTGGGTCTGGAACAGTGCATCACTAGCCATACAGCAGGGTGAAGTTGGAAAGGAGTGCCCTCAGTTTTCAGCACTGAAGCTGGTTGTGGCCGTGCAGCGCATTAGGGGAAGAGGCTGGGGATCTTTCAGCACATTTTGTGCAGGCCATGATAAACAAGGCCAGCAGAAGACATAGGTTGTGTATGAAGTCAGGGTAGATCTGCCCAACAAAGGCAGCCATTACTAGGCTGACCAGCATACCCTGTCTATTTAAATATATTAGCATATTTAATGATATGGCACAGATCTGCATAATTATTTCAATAAACCAGTTAAGCCCAATGTTGTTGTTTCACATTTTCACTGCGGCTAAAATGGAGAAGGCATTTTTTTAAAATGCTCACATTCTCCATTTTCTCAACTAAGAAGAGGTGGGAGTGCTTTGTGGGTTACATGGCACCAGAGGAACAAGAGAGTATTTAATAGAAATCTGCTCAATGCATAAAAACATCATTACCAAGATGGTAGTGGGACTACTATCACTTATCATGGAGCAGTCTAGTACTTCATAACCATACTGGTTTGCTGCCTCCTTTAGCTTTACAGCAACCAATATGCAGATAACACAGGCTGCAAAAAAAAAAAAATTCCCAGTAAATGAGATCAGGGACAAAGCACCTCTCCATGTGAACATTTCAAATTAAACCCAAATAAGAAACCCTCCATGTCTTGGCTGACTGCTAATTGAAAATAAAACAGTTAAGCAACACAGACTGTGTGATCTACCAGAAGGATTTTATGGCCCAGATGTCCCAAAATGTGCTTTGAATTACCTCTTGTTCATTGTAAACAGTTATATCGTCATTGTAGGATTTTGTATATTTACAAGGTGGCATACTGGAACTCTTTTTACCTCCAGAAGAACTTTTGGAGCTTGCATTTGTTTTGTCATAAAACAGGTTAATAAAAATACCAAGGCTTTTGTTTTGTTAAATGCTAATTTTTCTTATCGTAAGTTTAATGGATCTTAACACTCTGGTAAATATAAACTGTATTTCAGTCTCAGCAGTTTAATATGAATGCATATTTTGAATCATTATATTACTATAAGTAGCCATGCCTAAAGAAGCCACAGGAAACGGCTGAGTGGAAATGTCCAGCCCAGATGGGTAACTATTTTTTTTCTAATAAGGTAATCAGAAAATATTGATCCTATTTCTAAAGGTTTCTGAGTCTTATTCAGGCAATGCTTCACCCATATGATTCTACTCAAAGAAGAGAACTGTGATGTATAGTAGTTAGAGTGTCAGACTATAATCTGGAAGACCCAGATTTGAATCCCCACTCTGCCATGGAAGCTTGCTAAGTAACCTACCTCGTAAGGTTGTTGTGATAATAAAATGGAGAAGAAGATAATGATGTAAGCCACTTTGGTGTCTGTTAGGGAGAACAATGGGGAATAAAGGAAGTAAATAAATAATAAAAAAAATATTTAAAATGCTTGCCTCAGCATAGGGACAATTTTTTTCCTGCAGTCCTTTTGAACCAGGCTGGTTTAAAGGGACTGCAGAAGATGTGGGGGAACCACCTGAGAGGTGAGAAGCAGTCTCCCTACCTCACAGCTATTTCCTCCAATCTTTCTGGCTCCCAAAAAATCTGGGATTTTTTTTTTACAGGATTTTTTCCTGTTTTTTTTTTAAACCCAGACACATTTGGGATGCTGAAATATACCCAGAAAATACAGATAAGATATTTTTTGAGTATATTTTCAGCTTGAGTATATTTTCAGCTTGTACACCCTTAGTCTATGTTTAGGGTTGCCAGCTCTGGGTGGGGAAATACCTGGAAATTTGGGGAGGAGCCTGGGTGGGCGGGGTTGGGAACGTAGTTCCATTGAGAGCATTTTATCTTATTGCCTCTGCGCGTGGTTTGGGAGCTGCACGGAAGCAGAGAGAAGGGTGCTCCAAAGACTGACGAGAAGAGCACAAAAGATTTGCAGATGTTCTCTCCCCTCATTGGTGGATCTGTATAATATGAGATGTAAAAGGAAGATACAAATGATCCTAAGGGACCCTTCACATCTGGGCCATTTGCTATTTGAGATCTTACCGTCAGGTAGACGATATAGAGTGTTGAAGGCTAGGACAAACAGATTTAAGGACAGTTTCTATCCAAGTGCTGTGGTTAGGTTAAATGCAGGGTTATGAAGGGTTATCTGTTTTAGATGTATTTAAATGGTTTTAATGGTTTTATGAATGTTTATCTGTTTTAGATGTATTTAAATGGTTTTAATGGTTTAAATGGTTTTAGATGTATGAATATGAATATGTGTGTTTGATGTGTTGGTATGTTTGTGGAAGAGCACCTCATTTCGTTGCTCTCTTTTTGTGGAGAACAATGACAATAAATCTATCTATCTATCTATCTATCTATCTATCTATCTATCTATCTATCTATCTATCTATCTATCTATCTATCTATCTATCTATCTATCTAGTCTGTGTGGAAAGCCCTTATGCAGAGAAACAAGGTATGAGGTTTGGGTCTCTCCTCTTCCATAGCAATATCTGGGACAAGTGAACAAATACTAGAGTAATATTAACTGGTATAACTATATAGTTCACTTTGCATTAGAAATATAACCCAGACTCTATAAAAATGAATTTTGCAACCTGTAAATATCAGGTCAGTAAAGAAATCTTAACATTTTGCAGACTTTCGTCACTTTCCTATGGTGACAAAAGGCACTATAGAGAGTATTGAAGCCCTGACTCTACTGTAAATTTTACCCAGTCTGTCCTTGGTTGTTGAGGTTTCAGTCACTATCCCCATGCTATAACTCCATAGCTATAAATGCAGACTTGTTTCACAAGCAAACAGAAACAAGTTGGCACTTAAAAAAAAGAGATAACTATCCTTGCCAATTGTTCCTACTAATGTGCAGGAATGCAGATACCCTCAGTCAGGGCTTTTGTTGTAGAAAAAGCCCAGCAGGGACTCATTTGCATATTAAGCCACACCCCCTGATGCCAAGCCAGCTGAAACTGAGTTCCTGTGTGTTCCTGCTAAAAAAAAAGCCCTGCTCTCTGTTTTTAAACATTCCTTTTGTCCGTAGTAGCAAATATTCATGTTAGAATCCCATCCTTATATTTAAAACATGAGCAAAAGGCTGGATCTGAGCATCTCCACCATATGTAGAGTTTGGGAGAAGCCAGAACCAATTTGTTCTCTGAGTCATTGCTGGCTTCCCTGGGACAGATTCATTCCCATAAGTTATTTACCATTTTGGAAAAGGCAGAACTGAATATTCACCAATGAAAATCAGGGGAATGAGTTAGTGAAGAATATTTGGCTATATGCATCAAAAGAACCTTTGTTTCACTTACTAGCTTGTTTCAAACTGGTTGCAAACAGCATTTTCAAATGTAAGTGTAACATTAGATGGGTTATTTGTGAATTAATATGTTGTTTCAGGCCTTAGAGATTAAGAGTCAAATAAAAAAAAACAAATTTGAAAGATGAAAACTAAATCAACGGTCTCTAAAACATAGTTAAAAAGTGTAAAGCATTTGGCAAGAACTTTGTAAAGCTTTGGGCTAGAGGTCTCAGCCCTGTTCTCTGTAGAGGCAAGATGCAGTTTCTTTGTTGAATATATTTTAGGAGCAGGAAACTGCAAAACGGTCTCCCTCTGTTCCTTGCCAGCAGACCATCAGATGAACGCACAAGGTATTAGATGAACAAATAAAGAGATGAAACAGGAAAAGTCCAGAGACACAACAAAATGACTTGGTACAAATGCCTTTGTTGCATCATTTACCTGAGGTTACTGAGTCTGAAGTAAATGTCTGTCCTTCTGTTATTTTAGTGACCTGTCATTTTAGAGGAGGCACTTCTGGCCTTCCCAGTAGGCATCAAAGAAGCAATGGAACTAAAAAACCAATCCACAACTGTATATTCCAGCGCTTTAACAATAAGATGCAGTTGGGAGAGATCTCTAGAACTGCTATCTCTAGAACTGCGGAAAGTTTTTGAATCACCAATATAATATTGTTTCACTGGCTGTATCCTGTGACCTGTCAGTGGAAGGAGATTTCGTTTCTAGCAGCCAGCAGCACACTGCTAGGCTGCTGGAATGTCTTTACCTCCCTGGGAGGAAAGGGAGGACTTTCGCAGCCCATTTGGGCATGCTTTTGAAGGGGCGGGGCTTGCTGTGATAGCAGGAGCACCCTCCGCCCCCTACCTCAGTCTCCAGGCTGAGATCGGGGCAGACAGAGTTCCAGGGGCTGCTCTGTCGTGTTTGTTAATTTCAGGCTGGGAGGCAGCGCATTTGCTTGCTCCTCTGCTGCCTGATTGGAGTATAGATAAGGTGCGCTCCTGAAGAGCAGCCTGGGTGGAGGCTGTAGGGGCTTGTTTTCAGTTCAGCTGCTGAGATCAGGCCTCTGATAAGGCCCCGCGGCTGGCTGTTTCGCAACCTTGGACTGTTGACATTTAGGAAGAGGAGCTCCATTTTCACGGCCTGTTATTTCTTCCCCTTCTCCCCCCACCGCCAACTAAGGATTTGAGGGTACTCAGGGTGGTGGAGTTTTGCTGTGCACCTTTCCCTTTCAGTTTGGCTAAGGGGAAGGGGATTTTGTTCAGGGCCTAAGAATTTTGTTTTCTGGGCTGCTTCAGGCAGGGTCGGCCATATTTGCTTCTTCTACATAAGGACAGCAACCATTTTGGAGGCAGTGGAGCGGAGGCCATTTTGGGGGTCTGTTTCAGTATAAGGCAGCTTCATATGGGCATTCAGTATCAGCTTCCAGTGGCTGTTCTTTGTGAAGGTATAGGCAGCCATTTTAAGTGGTGTCCAGCGGCAGCCATTTTAGGGCAGCAGCCATTTTAGGTTAGTTTACATGAATTTAAGGGCAATCAATTTTTAGGGGCATTTTATTCTTATCTCGGTTTGCAAAATGCCTGGGAAGAAAGGGTCTGGGAAGCCTAAAGGCAGGCAGCTGGCACCCAAGGCCCCTAAGGCCCTGTCAAAAAGGCCAGCCCCCCTTTCATCTTCTTCCGATGATGAGGGGGTTAATACAGCTATTCTGCATAGGCTTTCGACATTGAAAAAGGTGGTGGGCATTCCTTCCTCACAGAGGTCAGGCTTGGGCTTGGGAAAAACCTCTAAGGTGGGATTGCAGGCTGATATATTAACTAGGTTGTCCATCCTTGAGGGCAGGTCTGCAGGACTCGGCACTGGAGGAGTCGAGGGCACCGGTGGTACAGATGGAGGTGCAGCTTTGTTTCCAGCGGATGCCGGAGCAGGGTCAGCATTGATGCCGAATGGATCTAGGGGTAAGGCTGGGGGCACTACACAGTCATACACGGGCATGGCATGACCAGGGGGTCCTTGGGCCCCCGCTTCTCAGGCGGTGCCAGGTGCTGCTGCTGGGGCTTCAGGTACCTCTCCCTCCATGGGCACAGGTCCACAGCAAGCTTGGTCATGGCCAATGGGCCAGTTTGGCCCCTATGGACCCTGGCCTACAGCCGGTCAGCAAGGGATGCCATGCCCCTTTTCGGGGGGATGGGGCTGTTTCCCTCAGTTTGGTGCTGCATATGGGTCGGTCCCATTTACTGCTATGCCTTTCGGGGATGTAGCGTTACCTTTAGGCGATCATTTGTTGCCTGCAACAAAGGATAAGATTCTAAAGGGTGAGTATGTTGACATTTTCTCCCTCCTCTTCCATGAGTTGGAGAAGAAAGATAAAGAGGAGTTGGATAACAAAGAGAAAGAGAAATTGAAGAAGCGCAAGGTGGACCGGACTTGGGCAAATTGGCTGCCTGGGTTTTTATATATCCTGGTGTGGTTGCACACGCACAGCCTTGGCGGGTGGCTGCGCTTATCCAGTATATGGATATCATTTATAAGGGGTACATGATGTTTAGTGGGCCCGCTTGGATTCAATATGATGAAGAATTCAGGATGAGGGCCGCTTTGTACCCTTCCCTTCAGTGGGATCGCATCCACCAGCAGTTGTGGCTTCAGGTCATGTCTCCGGCGTGACCAAATTTGGGTGACTGCTCTGACAGTGGTCTGGGAAGGACATCGGCTACTTCTGCTTTATCATCCTCTTCCCGCAGTTCTGCGGGGCAGGCGGTTCAACCACACTTGCTTTGCTGGGAGTTTGGCTCCCAAGGAGTGTGCAGCAGGAAAGCTTGTCAGTTCACGCATGAATGCCCCATGTGGTGGCCTGCACTCCTTTAGTAACTGCCCCAGAGCCTGGCCATGTAAGGGCCAAAAGAGACAAGATGGGGGGGGAGTACTTACCAAGATGGAAAAGGGGCCCAGTCCGATAAAGGTGGGACCTCTTGGGCAGTGGCTGTATATGTACCCATGAAGGGCTGATGGGGTTTACTAGTTAAATGGTTTCACATTCGGTTTTAGAATTCCTTTTCAGGGTCCCCGGGTTGCTTTTCAGTATGGGAACCTTAGTTCTGTTAAAGGTTTAGAGCATGTAGCTGAGCATAAGATTGCCAAGGAGTTAGCAGAGGGCAGGATTTGGGGCCTATTTCCTAATCCTCCAGTGCCTAAACTTAGGGTTTCCCCCTTGGGAGTGGTGCCAAAGAAGATGCCTGGTGGATTTCATTTGATTCACCACCTTTCCTACCCCAAGGATGCGTCAGTTAATGATGGGATTCCTGAGCATTTATGCTCTGTTAGGTATACAAGCTTTGATCAGGCTGTGGGCATTGTACGACGCTGTGGAAAGGGGGCAGAGATGGCTAAATGCGATATTAAGTCTGCGTTTCGCCTTCTACCTGTCCATCCGGCTGATTTTGAACTTTTAGGATTTTACTTTGCAGGGCTGATTGAAGAGCCGAGGCCTGCAGAGCGATAGGCCTAGCCATTGCGCCTAGCACCAGGGAGTCTTACGAACGTGCTGTGCGGCAGCTTGAGGACTTTAGGGCTGAGGTAGGGTATCGCATTGTTTGGCCCCTCCCAGTGGAGCAGTTGCTCCGCTACTGTGTTTCTCTAAAAGGTAAGGGATTGGCCGTGCTATCCATTAGGGGACGCATGTCTGCTCTGGCTTTTGCTAGCAAGGCGTTGGGATACAAGGAGGAAACAGCAGACTTTCGACTTCAAAAGATGCTGGAGGGATGGGCCAGAGAGGCTGGGACTAATCTCAATACTAGGAAGCCTATTTCTCCTCTGATTCTTAAGGGTTTGAAGAGGGTTTGGGGCACAGTGTGTGCATCTTATTTTGAGGCCGCACTGTTCCATACTGCTTCCTTGGTTGCCTTTTTTGGGGCCCTTAGAGTTAGTGGTGGGCTCCAGAAAAGATGTTTCTGGTAATGCTTTGTTGCTACAGTATCTGAGGTTAGTTGAGGGTAAGGTGGCATTACCTTTCGATGCCCTAAGACTGACTAGCATTGCAACGGGACCATGCTGGAGCTAGGCATGTGCTCTGAGCGTGAGTTGTGCCCTTTGGGTGCTTATTTGACAGTTCGAGGGACCAATGGTGAGTTTTTGTTTTGTCACCGTAACGGCAGTCCACTGACAAAGCATCAGTTTTGGGCTGTGACTTCCCGGGCTTTAGCTAAGCTGTGGTTGTCCGGGGTGCAGTTTGGTACCCACTCCTTTAGAATTGGGGCGGCCTCTACGGCTGCTGCCCTGGGATATCCTTCTTCCTCTATTCAGCGCCTGGGCCATTGGTGCTCATCGGCCTATAAATCTTATGTTCACCCTCTGCTCAGTTCCTAGCTTCGTTGCTTGTAATTGAGATGCTATGGTTCTTGTTTCTAGTTTGACTGTTTTTTTTCTTTTTAGATGTTGTTTCTGGCCAGAGGAGCCGAGTTCTCATCTGTGGACACAGCTATGTGTTTTGGGCCGCATATCAGGCTCGGAGAACTTCGGTCAGCTCTCAGCTGGAACTCAGCCAATATGTTATTGTCGAATGGCATGGCCGCCGGGGTCTTCAGTGGCCCGGCGTGCTGCCATTGTTATTTCAAGGGAATGCGGGCCTTCCTCCTGAGGTTTTAATCATCCACCTGGGAGGGAATGATCTTGAGCTAGTAAAAGGCAAGGCTTTGGTCTTGCAGGCCCGTGAGGATTTTTGGTACATTAGGGAGAGATGGCCGAGGACCACTATAATTTGGTCAGCCATGCTTCCCTGCCTTGTTTGGTGCAGTGCTTGGGATCCTGCAGGTGTCAAGAGGGCCCGTTACAAAGCTAAAAAAGAAATTAGGAAGCCGTTGGAAGGGGGGTTGGGCAACTATCTGCCCCACCCTGATATTTCTACAAAATTTCCTAACCTCTACAGAGGGGATGGGATGCATATCTCTGAAAAAAGTAACATGCTTTTCTTGAGAGATCTCCGGCAAGGGCTGCGGGTGGCCTTGGGCCTCCCGGTGGGTGCTAAGCCCTAAGTAGAGACTTGGCCTTAGTAGTGGCAGGGTGTTAATGGGTTTATGGTTCTATGCGACTAGGGGAGGACCAGAAAGCATCTCCCTTTTGGGGATTTAGGGGTCTGGCAGAATCAGCCCTTGGGTTTGATGCCCTTGGGTGGGAGGATGCAGACTGTCCTGGAGCCTCAGCTAGAGGGTGCCTTCCATTGAGATCTGCATCTGGTGGTTGGGACCTCTGGGGCTTGCCTCCTTGCTGGGTCAGCCTAGCGGGAGCAGTGCTACACAGCTCCGGCTGAGGGGCTGGGTCTCTCACCTGCTAATGGCAGGGGAGCGGTCTGTTGAGACCCCTGGCCCTGACCAGGCCGCAGTTCTTGTTGCCCTTGCTGTTTATTATTGTACTTAATAAAGTGGCCCTTAGTTATACCAATACCTTGTGTCCGACTCTTCATTACGACTTGGGGGGGGGCAATATATTCACCTACACCCAGCAGCCATTTTTGACCCCAGGAAAGTTTATTCCCAGGGTCAGAGGGCCTGCATGGAGTAACAGTTGGGTTGCCAGCCTCCAGGTGGGGCCTAATGATGTCCTAGAATTACAACAGATGTCATGGGCCCATCAGATGGTTCTGGATGCCAATCTTGCTCAGAGTTAGGTTACTTTATTCTAATTTCAGAAATAGGAATCTCAAGAGTTGTTGTCAAGATACAAGCATAACAAGTATTGTAAAGCAATTTGGCCCACTGAAAACACTGTGTAAGTGACAAAAAAGAAATGGTAGTAGAAGCAGTAGCTTCTATTTTTATTGCCTTCTGGCCAGATGGCTAACAGTTTTTATACAAATAGCTGTCCAAGGTTGTTAGCCTCATAAACTTCTGTAAATTGTAGCCTACATCTCACACTGTGTAGTCTTGAATTGCGCAACAAAATTTCAGAGTGTTCTTAGCCTTGGTTACTGGAATATATATACACACACACATTAGCAGTACAGCTTTTAAGAAGGTACACAATAATCAACTGAATGTACTATACAACTTTTTTTTTTTTTTGCAATTTCTGTGATTTGTGAAAAGAGACAAAACACAGCTGACAAATGCTTTTTGCTTGTATTGGTCTTCTGTCAACTTGTCTTTGTGAAAGTTACTCAAGGTTCTATGGAAGTTATTCAGTTGTTCAGCTGAATAAATAACATAATAAAACAGACAAAAATAAATGATGTTTTTGGCCGAATCAGGTTTCAGTTTAGTTGACTTTATTTTGATACAAAATCTGCTTGAAATCAAGTTTAAAAATCAAATACAAAGGTTCCTTTATTTTTAAAAAAATATGCCAGATACTTCAATATAACTAGCAAAAATTATGTTGCAACTTAAAATATAATTGCTATCATTTTATGCAAAAATTAATTAATTTTTCTGTTCTGGTTTCAAAATCAGAGCACTTACATACCTCAACCTCAGATATATTTTTAACGTACTTAACCTCAGATATATTTTTAACATATGCTGGTCTGGTTCTAAGGACACAAAATATAAACTTTACCACAGACAAAGTAACATCACCAGCCAAAACATATAACAGATGTAACTCATGTGAGTTATCTTAACAGTGAGGAAACCTGCTCAATAAAGGTAATATATAGTTAGCTCTTACAGACAAATACAAATAACAACTAAATCCAAAGTGAGGTAAAGTTTTGATTACAGCTCTGCCACAAGGGCAGAGTCTCTGGGGATGGCTAATAATTTCACAGTGAAATTCAACTACTTCTTGCTCACTAAAATTCTGTTTCTGTACATGACCTACAATACTTAATATCCAGGAGGTTTTGACAGATTTAGCTTTCAAAAATGTTTCTTTGGAACCTGGGAAATACAGGATTTGCTTATTTGTTCTGCATCAAATCTCAGATGGGAACCCTTCATCTCCATCTTTTATTTATTTATGTATTTATCAATTTATTATTTATTTTATTACAACAGCATTTTATACGGCTATTTCAGACTTTCTTGTGAATGAACATTTGATGAGCTCAGCTAAACTTTATGTTCTAAAGCAGTCCAAAGGAAAGTCAACACATGGGTCTCTAAAATGACTTTTTACAGATACTCATGAACAGTGTAATTTCACATCACTATTGGCAATGAGTTGAGTCTGATGCTGGAGAATGGAAGATACCAGATTCTGAGGTCTACTCTTTGTTTGAAACATGAAGACCACATCCAGACAGATCTGAATTGTTACTCATACAGGAAAGTTGACATCAGGGAGACCTCTTAGAAGACATACATTTTCAGCTTCGTTGCCACAATGCTATAACAATGCTACAGTTTTGGTTTCAGAAACAATTTCCCTTTCAATAAAGATATTTTCCAACAAGCATAATAAAAGGCCATCAGAGAATTTCATGCTTAATTCTATCCCTGAAAGATCAGGATACAGAAGGATAAGGTTTTTTTAAAACCACCACCATACAGATTTTATGTAGACCTGTAACATAACCACCAAAATAATAAAGCACAAGTCATTTGCTCTTAAGTAGCAATGTGAGAAGCCAAACACTGACTTTTGCAGAAAACTGCAACTTCTCAAAGTTGGGAGACAAATTTCCATGAAAATTCCAAGGGATTTGCTGGGAGCTATGTAGGTCTTAAACTCAGTTGAAAACAGAAAGACTGTATTCATGAAGTCAACCCTAAAGCAAGGCTTTTATTCAACAGGCACTCAGTTTCTGCTTATATACCCAGCGCGGAACACATATCAGTTCATTTTACTGTCGCTCATTGAACCAAATGTCCATATGCTGTGATGGTTAAATAAAGAATTATTAAAAGAGGCTATCAAAATGCAGTTAGGAAGCCTTGCCAACAGGGGCGGCATGTGGGAGTAGGCCATGTAGGTGGCTGCCTAGGGTGCTGCATGGCCTATGGGGCACTTCTAGGTGCCCCTCCCCACATGCCAGCAGGCCTGTTCGGCTTCCCTGCACTGCGGGGAAGTTTGCACAGACTCCCCGAGAGAAGCCTAGCATGTAAACAGGGCCAAATCCGGCTCCGCTTCACCTCCGTGCACTGGGCCTTTGCTCACCGGGCTCCCTGAGAGGAGCCCGGTGTGCAAACAGAGCCAGATCCAGCCCCACTTCGCCTCCCTGTGGTACGGGGAGGCGAAGTGGGGTCAGGCGTTTGCTTGCCAGGTTCCTCGAGAGGAGCCCGGCGTACAAACGGGGCCAGATCCGGGCACATTTAAAAAACTACACTCTTTGGAGGCTTCCAAGGAAGCCTTCAAAGAGTGTAGTGGAGGGCGAAAGCAGCCTCACGATGATGTCACATAGTGACATCATTGTGGCATGCACAAAAAAATTTAAAAATGAAGGAACTGGGAGGGTGGGGGGCGTGGCGCAGGGGTCTGCCTCTAGCAGCAGAACCCTTAGCACTGGTCCTGCTTGCCAAATTATGCTTTTTAAATACTGACAAGAACTGCATTGCTCCCTTTTACCAGCACCATGGAATTTTTCTAGCCTTTGTTTTGGGGACTGGCTGAGATACGCAGATCTAATGATGTTATTAGGAATTCTGTTGAGGAGATCAATAAAAAAACAATTACTGGAGGGGGGGATTTTGTTACAAAGGCACTTTTAGAATTACATTCACAAAACGTGCTTGTATTTAAATAGACAGAACTACAGAATTCTTTCATCGACATGAAATCCAAAAACTTGACTGTAGATGTGTGGTTTTCAAATTGTGTTCAGTTCTTCAACAATTTAGCAGGTATCTGATGGCCCAGTTGCTATCAATTCACATTTTACAGAATACACAGGTGGGGTCAGGCCTGGTGCTAGGGGTGCCTGCGCCCCAAGGCCAAAACCCGATCTTCCGCCCCATCGATATTTTTGCCCATGTGCCCCAATGACGTTATAATGACATCACTACCATGCCCCCCCAGACTTTGCCAAGGCCTCCCGAGCCTTGGCAGAGTCTGGAAGACAGCTGGCTCTGAGCACGCTCGCTGCCACCACTCCCACCTTGTGATGGCAGTGGGCACGGGGAGGCGGACGGCAGTGGGTGCGGGGAGAGGGGGCACCTCATGGCGCCTCTAGGCCAAGTGGCACTCTAAGAAGCTGCCTACTTGGCCTACTCCCACGCGCCGGCCTCCCAAACCTTGGGAAGCCTCGGCAGAGTCTGAAAGGCAGTGGGCGCACTCAGAGCCGGCTCTGAGAATGCTCGCTGCCACACACCCCACCTTGTGATGGCAGCGGGTGTGGGGAGGTGGACGACAGCAGGCGCGGGGAGAGGGGCGCCTAGGCCAAGTGGCGCCCTAAGCAGCTGCCTACTTGGCCTACTCCCACACACCAGCCCTGGGTAGGGTCTAGGGTCTGCACATGGTGTCCCATGTAACAGTCAGGTGTGACTTGTAGGTTCTGATTTCCCATATGTACAGTGTCAAATTCAGATGACAGTCACACTCAAAGAGAAGGGGTTTCATCATTCCATCCCCTGGCACCATCTTCCTGACCTGGAATAGGACACTCTCTGGCCTGTTTAGGAAATCCACTAGTATATACATGGGTTTCCTCAAGGAGAAAATAGCAAACCCTGGAACCTCTGCTGTCACTGTACTCCCTGATCAAGCAAAACAGTGGGATATAAATATTGTAAATAAATCTGATGATGTATCTAGGAATTGAGGAGAACCTGAAAATCATGGTGTGACTCTTACACAGAACACACTGCGTAGGAATCAGCTTTGAAGCACTGAGCCAAATAGATTAGTCCAACATCTGTTCTGGGTAACTGGTAGATACCATTAAAGTTTGAATTGTTAAGCATATAGAGGCACAATTAGCATATTTTCTCCAAAGGGAAGTCCTACCTCACCAACCGTTTGGAGCTTTTTTACAATATTTAACAAGTATGCAGAAACAGGTGATTTGGCAAAAGTTACATACTTGGGCTTCCAAAAAGCTTTCAGTAAAGTCCTTCATCACGTTCCTGAGCAAATTAAATGGTCATGGGATAAGAAGCAGTAACTAAACTATAAATGGACTTGGTTAAATGAAAGGAAGCAGAGTGCAGGAGTAAATGGACAGCTCTCACAATGGAGGCAGGCAAGCAAGCAATGACCAAAGCTGTTTAATTTGTTCATAAACAACAGTACATGGGTAGCTACCATGCACTATTGATTTTACAAACTGAGTGTTGAACCCATTGCCATGGGATGTGGTGACAGCCACTAGCGTGGAGGGTTTTTAAAAGATATTTTAGTACTTCATGATCTGTCAGTTTCTATTAACCATGATGGCTAAATACAGTCTTCATGTTCAGAATTCCATTGCTGGCTGGGAGTAGTAAAAGGAGGCTTGTGTCTCTGTGTCCACAACTATGGCTCTTCTAAGAATCTAGCGAGTTGCTTTGGGACACATAATGCTGGACTAGATGGCTCATTGGTCTGATTCCACAGGGCTCTTGCTGTATCACCACCAGGAATTCCTCAATGAGAAGGTCATTAATAACAGAAACTTCCCAGAAAGACAGCTTGCTCACCACTATACTGATCTCCTCCTGCAGAGTGAAGGTGTGAGGAAGTATATTCTAAGCCACATTCTCAGCTCATGAGTTTGGCCAGTGCTTGATATGATTGTATCAATGCCATACATTCCCCAGAAACCCAAGGATTCAAGTCTGGAATATTATGAAAGTCTGTGACACCTCTGGTTCAATATAAAGTTCTTTTATGGTTTTTCCACACACAGGATGAGACTGGGGTCATTCTTTGCCCCAACCACATTAACAAGATTTGATAAAAACTGATACAAATGGTGCAAGAATGACATGGAGTGCAAAATGATTGAGAAATATGGAAAACCTTCCAAACAAAATACACAGATTGAGAACTGGTCTTCCTGACTACAAATGAAAATTCAAAGAAATGAAAATATACATATTCGTACATCCCTCTTGAAAAAACCACTGCTGCGAAGAACAATCTGAAACCCTACACAATTCATTCTAAGGGATACTGGTGCCAGTAGATATCAGCAGCATCTGATTTGTACTTTGAGGCCATTATCACAAGCTTTATGTAAGAGTGATAACGCATTTACTTCACTGAACAGTACTCCTATGCTGAAAAAAGTTAATTCATTTCACTTCTCCTTGGCTCTTCAATATCTCTTGCTGCAGACCATGCCTAATCTCTTTTAATGCTAGAGAGATAAAACTTCATATGAATGTGGGGTTGCTCCTATACAGATGAAAAGAGATCCCTCCCCCGATGTGGCAGGCACAGGAGGCATCTCTTTTTCACCTACATAGGAACAGTCCCACATTCACATGAATTCTTATCTCCAGAGCATCAACAACAGATACTGAAGAGCCAAGAAGGAACTAATAGAATTCAGAATGAAAATAATGCAGCTCTTTACAGAAAGGAACACACCATAACTGTAGCAGATCTGTTGCAGACATGCTTTCTTCCAAACTCTTCCTCAAGTCTTAATGTTTGCACCAAAAGCACATGATATTATAACACAACGCTACAAATAAATATCGATTGATTAGGCTTCTGGACCCAAGTCTGAGAGACAACATCATAGTTTTGTGGAGAATAAGAGAGTCCACAGCTGTTTGATCTTTCCTGTTCACCACCATGGTTCTAACTGAGACCCTAGGGCTGGCAAAGGCCTCAGATGCAGAGGAAGAAGAAAGCTAACCACATCTTGTTCCTCCTCCTCTCATCCCAAGTCTCTCCTCCACAGCCTGGAGAAAAGCTGAATCCTCCTACCTGGCTTGCCATTGGGCCCCTTATGCAGGCTAGGCTTAATTGTGAGCATGCCAACAGCCATCCCACACCTCCACCACTCAAAGGAGCTACTCATTGCCTGGCCCAAATGTCAGGGTAGCTGCTGTGGCCTGTATAAGTCTGGGAGAAGGTCTGGCCTCAGACAAGTTTGTAGGCAACAAGGCTGTGATCGCACACACACTAAATAATGCACTTTCAGAGTGATTTCTCACCGGCATTTGCTCTGCCCCTGCTCTTCTCCCAGCGCCAGCTCAAGCGATGGATTCCCCACTAGTTGCTTTGCGGGCGCCTCTTACATCACAGCTACTTCCTATTACCATTGCAGCAACAGTATGCTGGTTTTTTGGGGTTCCAGTTGCCGCAACGGAAATCGGAAGTAGCCCCGAAGCAAGAGGCACTGCAGAGCGACTGGTGGGGAATTGATGGTTTGTGCCAATGCAAGGAGAAGCACAGGGGCAGAGCAAATGCCAGTGAGGAATCACTCTCAATGCACTTTCCAACTCAATTACGCTGTGTGAATTGGTAAAATCCAATTGGAAAGTGTACTGAAAGTGGATTGAAAGTACATTATTCAGTATGTGTGATCACAGCCCAAATGTTGCAAATATGCTTTGACAAGCAAGTAGCCTCATATGTAATACTTTGGCATTCACAACTGGATTGGTAAACTTGGTGGTGAGACTGATCTGGCTGACAGTACTATTGAGACTGACAAGTCTTCACTGGCCACATAGGTCACATTTCTAGGCAAATTTCTCAGTATGAAAAAGGAACTGAGGAAGACACTTACTCTGTTCTGGCACATCAAAAGCACTGGATAACACAGATAACACAGTCAGTTTGCAAGTTATTTTTGGCCACATTTGCAAGCATTCAGGATTTTAGCTACAACGACTATCATGATGGCCAAAGCAACAAGATGTACTATCCAGATTTCAGAAGTTACTGTGATACAAAATTAGTATGCTTTTAGCTCATCCAGTTCATCTACTCTTAGGGTTGCCAACTCTGGGTATGGACATTCCTGGATATTTGGCAGGATTTGGGAAGGATGGACCTTAGCGGGACATAATGCCATTGAGTTGGCAATCCTATCTAACCTGAATTTTTAAAAAGCAGGTCATCTAAGGGTTATGCTGACCAGCATTTTTACGCTGTTTGCTGCATTAGAAAGGCGTGTGAACAAGACCCACATTACGACAATGGACAAAAGAGCTAACATAGTCTTGTTATAAAATTTGCCACATACTACACATACTACCAACTAACTATAAATTCTGAGAGAAAACCATTCATATCTTCAACACTTCATAATAGGACTAATGCAACAAAGGCCCCTGCAACTGTGTATGTGTTTAACAGGATTAACCATCTTATGATGACACATGGAATCAGGGATCATTTAATAGAATAAGAGGTGTCAGAGCTCATTAGCACAACTCATTTGCATATGCCACACACCTCTGACATCACTGGAAGGTGTACTAAATTATATCAGCTCAGCATCTATCTTAAAATGCTTCTTGAATTCTAATTGCCATAATAAAAAAATTACTACTTTTTAAATTACTTTTTCCTCTGTGGCCACAGTGGCATGATGAAGATTTTCATCTGTCTGCTCTATGTGTTTTGGTTATTTCTTAATTTTTGTGGGGAGAAATATTAGAAAGTTCGTCAAATCTTAAAGTTCAGGAAAATTCTCACAGGGGGGTTGAACAATGGCACTTATAGTTTCCGGAGCTCAGCTCCTGTGAGCTCCTGCCCAAAATGAGACCTGCATGGAATACACCTGATCAAAAGGCAACAATGCAAAATAGGATGTATGACTGGCACAACACGCACACACACCACTCAGACAACACAGAAACTAGACTGACATAAAGTTGCTCTAGGAATCAGAAATGCTACGGTTTTACCACACAGTTTCTGGCATTTCTCAGAGCTACCCTATACCGCTTCCTGGCAGCAGGCAACAAGAATTGCTGGTGGGAGGTCACCCTCCACAGTGGGAGGCCTGGCAACCCTCTACATAACAATTGTGACATCAGTAGAACAATGAAAATATTAAATAGAAGAAAAACAACACTTTCATTATCAGCACAAAATTAAAGCCAATGAAGTCAATGCTTTTAGAAGAATATAACTGTTTAGGATTGCATTGTTTGATGGTAAATTCCACAGAAATCCAAACATCTTTATGACTAAGTTTCACTTTCTTACTTCGATCAATAAAGTGACAAGCTTGTTATAAATTCTTCCTGTCTCAATGACTTCAACATTGTTGATTTCCCCAAAGCTTGAATATAATCATTTTTATATTAAATTTCTACCAGTTTCCATGGAAAGCAAATATTTTTAAAAGCACTGATACTTCACATAGCGCTATGCATGAAAACTGCAAATCTTTCTGTCAAGCATGCATATTAGTTTAGTAAGATACACCCCATCTTTCATTGCAGTTTACTTCGCAGAGATCCTGGAGCCACGCCTTGGCATCCTCGACCCCAAGTTCCAGAATCTATTCCATTAGGGGAGCAGAATCATCATGAAGTGAAGGAGATCTTAGATGCTAAGCTAAAGCAGGGAGTTTTATATTTTCTAATTAGATTGAAACATTTTTCTATAGCCCATGACGAATGGGTCGAGGGTTCAAATGTCAGAGCCAGAGCTGATTAAAAGATTCTATGCGAAACATCTGCACAAACCCCAGAGAAGATCTCAGGGGGGCAGTATGTCAAGCATGCATATTTCTAGGCACAATGGTGGGTTTTTAGACAGAAACGAGACCGTTGGTATCCACTGCCTCCCTCCCTTTTTCCCAAAGGTTGGGCAAACAGTAAATCCAACTAGCCCAAGGATGTTTACGCTGCAGCCTGGCTGTGAGGTGCCTCTCCTCCACATTCACACAGACAGTTCTTATCAGGTCTGGAAAAGGTGTGAGAAACAGAGATGTTTTTAATAATCTACATTCCTTAGTAGTAAACTAGATACTATGTACTAACCTTTGAACCCGTGACTCAAAATGCATCTGTATGTTATCCTTTGAACTAATCCTATATGGTAACAGTATAATCATGCATATGTCATTACTTCCAAGGATTCTGTCCTTGGTAAAGCTTCAGAGTTTCTACAATAAAGCAACTTTTGATTTTACAACAAAAGACTGATTATTGAGAAACATCGATGCTTGACACTTTCTAATGTTCACCTTGAATTTCATGGAAATTTGGGAAACAACTTAATTATATAAATACCTTTATCACTGCTCTTAGAAAATCATAGTATTGTTCACCCTTTTGACAGGCTATACTTACTAAATCTGAAATCTCGAGATTAGAAATCTCAAGATTTTCTAAGCAAATGACTTAAAGTAGAATTAGACAGATCCCTAACATGTAAGATGTTTCTATTAGCTTACAACACCCTTCAGAGCACCTGTTTGTCTTTGGAGGGTTTTGGCCACTGTGTGACACAGAGTGTTGGACTGGATGGGCCATTGGTCTGATCCAACACGGTTTCTCTTGTTCTTATGTACAATGTTCCCATGTCGATGTTTCTAGAAGCAATCCTAAGTAGTAGTAAATCCCTTTTATTCAATAGGGCTTTCTCCCAGGATTGGGTTCTTGAGACTGCAGCATACATTTTCAAAAACATGCCTTTGGATGGTGGTATTTTAAAAGAGAACGGTTACCTTTTCCCTAAAAAAAGGCCAGATTTGAATATAAACAGGGGGAAAAGCTACCACATATGCTAAGGCATATATTCTAAACCCAACACAAAAACTAATTACTCTCTTAAAAGTCTTAATTATAGAAGAATGCAATCTACCAACCATAACTTTTACAACTGATGAGATCAATTGGATACATGGGAGCAGAGATTGGTAATTTGTTCCCCAAGGCTATTTATGCAGAGTGGGTTTCTGTTCTATTTGTTGGTTTAGACATTTATGTACTTGTTAAGAACACCACAGCAGTAAAACAAATAATACAATTTAAACCTGTATTTGATTCATGCAGATAACAAAACTGGGAAAACAACACTGATAGAAGCTTCTGTGTATTCTCTCTCCAAAAGGAAACTTCAGCAAAAACATGGATGTAGTCCAGAATCTTTCCTAACCATAAAAAGAGGGGGAAAGTCTTCTAGTCATTTCTGGGGGAAATACTGCTACATACTATCTCTAATTGTGGTCTCCAAGAAGTTACCAAGACTGAGTCCACACAGCAACATCTGAGTTGATGTTTGTATATAAACATGCATATGTGACATAACAAGCATATACGACCACTGCATAGGAAGGTTAGGTTCTACACAATTGTTATCATTGCTGCTGGCTACAGCATCTAGGTTGGGATTTTCCCCCTCTACTTTTCCAGATATAAGCTTGGACATAGCCAGAGGCACATGCCAAAGGACTTTTACCCTTAGCTTGTGGCTTGTGCCTTTGAATGTGGGATCACTAGATTCAAGACCAGCCCAATGTATAATTGAGTACTTTATGGTTGTTTTATTTAAATATTTTTCTTTTTTCTTCTGTTGAGCTTTCCTATTGATGTTGTTAGCAGCTTCGAATTTCTTTGGAAAGAATCATTGAAAAAACATAATATGGAAGTTAATACGAACAGCCAAAATTACAACTAACCTGTGAATAAAAAATCTTCATTGGTTTCCACTGTTCACCATCCAGAAGATAAGGAACTATTATGTCATAATGCTGTCGCCTGCTCTTCAAAATCCGTTTCCTATAGAATTCCAGTTTACTATTCGCATCTTCTCCTAGAGTTGAAACAAAAAGCATATTATTATTTAAAAGACAGAATACACAATGCAGAACATCATTAACCAAAATAAATTGAAAATGTGATGAGATAATGCAACTTTCCATTTAAATCAATGAGAAGCAATTAAGGAAGTGATGATACCCAGGTAAAGGCATTTATACAGAATACCTTTTTCTGTTGGTCCCATAGAGTTTTATCATGCATTCTAAAGCATCCCTGGCATGGCACTCTAGGAAGCACAGTAAAATTCTATGGTACCATAGAGTTTTATTGCAAGTCCTAGAGCATCCCTGGTGTGATGTCCCTGGCAGAATGATGTCACTTCCAGGTGACATCATCATGCTGCACAACAGAGAACAGTCCCCCAAGCATTGGCAACCCTAGAAAGGGATCACCAGTAAGATTGCCAGGTGTGTGTTGGAAAACATCTGGAGACTTTGGGGGTGGAGCCAGGCAGGACTGGATCTACATGTTTTTCGAGGGGGGGGCAAAATTAAAAAATGATGCCCCCCTTATGGGCCATTCTATTTTATGGTCCCGTAGAATACAATGGACTCCATACCCAATTTGGCGCCCCCTCCCATCCGTTGGCACCCAGGGCAAGCACCCCCCTCTGCCCCCCCCTTAGATCTGGCCCTGGAGCCAGGAGAGAGTGGGGTTTGTGAGGGGAGGACCCTCAGCACGGTTCTATGCCATAGAGTCCCCCCTTCAAAGCAACCATTTTATCCAGGGGAACTGATCTCTGTCAGCTGAAGATCAGTTGTAAAAACAGGAGATCTCCAGTTGCCAACTGGAGGTTGGCAACTCAGGGAAACCGCTGCAATCCTAGATGGAAACTCACCAGTGGCAAAGACATTGTTGTGAAAATGGTTTTAACCATGTACTGTGAGATATTTCTTTTGGGAACAGAGAATGTGGGTTAAGAATGTGAATCTATCTACCTCAAGAATTCTACAGATTTTACTGCATGTGCAGTTTTAGACAGTTGGATGACAAAGAGGGCCATTTTTAAGAAATCAGTTTGTCTGAAGACTATATTGCTAATGGCCCTGTTCTATGCATGATTATTTGAAAGCAAATCTTGCAGAATTCAGTGGGCCTTACTCCCAACCCAAGTAAGTGTGCATAGGATTTCAGCCAAATTCAAGACCCATATCATTGAGACATTTCACATAAACAAATCTAACAAAGCACTTGCAGGTGCAATGGAATTTAAGAAAAGAATTTTATCTGGAAGCCTTTCAAACATCCTCATGTATGTTGCTCATACAGCTAAAAAAATGGTGGTGCAAAAGAAACAAGCAATGTATGGTAATTGTCTTCAGTAAAACACTGTTTAAGAACTATTTGCTCTAAGACTTGTTTAAAATGCATTGTTCCATCAGTGCTATATAATATGAATAGTTTAGTTATGCTGTTTCCCTATAGCATAAAAGTTCTTCTCAAACTGGACAAGACGGATTGAAAAAAGGATGTCAAGTTGGACTCCTTGGCTCAGTCCTGATACACCATCTAAATTTGTTATTAGCTCACCATCCAAACTAGTGGTGAATATTTATTTATTGTATGTAACATGCTGATTGTGCCAGGAGGTTCTCAAAATTTATTTATTTCTATTCTTTCAAATTATATTCCGTCCTCCCTGCAAATGGGCTCAGGGCAGATCACAAAGTAGGTTCTAAAGCACATCAAATACAACATTACAGAGAGCTAAAAACAATTTTAAACAACATAAATTAAAACAGGTCACAGTGTTTGTCTATGTGCATACATTGATGTACATCAACCAAAAAAGCATAACAATGAGAAAACTTCAAGTTTTAAAGTCTAAAAATGTATCCGTAACCGTCAAACTACAAAGCAGATACAAAACCATAGCAGGCACAGAACATAACACACTAGAAACAAACTTCAGAAGCTTTTTTCAGAGGGCTGGTGACAACGTAAAAATAAATAAGCTAAGAGTGATTAAACATCTTTTGGCAGGGAGTTCCAGTGGCTGTAATAACTGAGACCGCATAAAATGACACACCAAAGAATATGGTTGATGTAAATTTAAAGCTGGACACATAGCCGTATGGAGAATTCTCCTTCACAACAGCAATGGAAAGAAGAGGCTACAAATTATATCACATCAATTTTTTAAAACTGCCATTTTTCTGCCTACCATTTATACGAGTGACTCCCTACATAGTGCCCACTGATGTGCTTCTTGGTGCCCACACCCCTTTTCCTCAGAACATCTCTTCCTCTTATCAAAGAGCCAGTCTTGGCTTTCCCCTTAATTACTGGAGTAAGAAGTGGCCTCAGGGGATATCACCTTTGGGTCTGCTGAGAGCATCCATTCAGAAGTAACTGCCCCCATCACAGCAGGATACTTGGCTTGGAATGGACCAACTTTTTGTAACTGGAGGTATACCACTTCAAAATTACAGGTAGGTGCTGGCATGAATTCAAAAAACTCTCTGTACATTGAAAACGATATATCTTAGATAGGGCTTCTCAGCTAGTCTTTTTTCATGGTATCTAGGTTTCTACGAGCACAGATTTTTATCATTGAGGAACATCCAGTCATTGAATATATGAAATATGAAGTGGACACAGCCTGGACACAGCAGGTTTACATTACCCAGTCCTGATGTTTGCTGGGAAACAACATGAGGACTTTGTCTCTCACACAGGAGTTTTGTGTTTTCTCGATGCACAGTGGCTCTTTTCTGTTGCTATGAGAACATGCAGGGAAAAGTGGCTGTAGCCTTCACCCACCCCAGGCACTGCTTTCACATTCTCAAACTTCCTCATGGAGCTGATAATGGCTGTCTTGTAAAAACCTTATTACTTACAGAGCTAAACAAAAGCTTGACAATGGAACTTATAACTACTCCATGGCACAGTTTGAGGACATAAAAAATTGGAAAAGGGGGATATAGCCACTTTTCCTTACCTGCGGTGGTCACTCACAAACAGAAAGTAGCTGGTGTGAATTTACAAGGCACAACTTGCACCATCATGTAATACAAAGTCCTCATATTGCTCCCCAGCAAACACAAGGACTTTGACTGAGGGTCCATCTACACATTACATTCTATTATGGCCAAAGCTTCAAAATATTAGTGAATAGGAATTTCCACCACCCCACCCCCCTCAAAGTCCTGCCTTCTGTGTGTATGTACAATAAATAAGCTCACATTACTGGAATTTCCACACATACTCAAAGCCATAGGAAGAAATGGCATGCTTAACGGCACAGAAAGAAATGGCACATAAAGGAAAAGGAATGTGTTGGCCATAGGTGACTCCCTGCTGATGGGTATGGAACATCATGTGTCCAGGCCTGACCCGCCCTCCCTCCCCAGCTCAAGAGGTGTGTTGCTCCTCAGGTACAAAACTTAAAAATATTACCAACAGGATTCCAAAATTTATGAAACCCACAGTACACTACCTATCCATGATGGTTGATGTGGGAACCAATGACACAGCTGTGAACACCATCAAAAACATTAAGGCTAAGAAGCTCCCAGGAGGAAGCTGAAGGGAATGGGGGCACAGGTGGCCCCCATTCTTCGATCTTCCTGTCATAAGAAGGGGAACACAATGGAAACAGATGATAACAGAAGTGAACCATTGGCTGCATTGGTAGTGCCAGCAGGATTCTGGGATCACAGGCTAGGTTTTCTGTATGATAACCTACTAGTATATGATGGACTTCATCTGTCAATGTCAGTGAAGAATATGTTTGGCAGAAACCTGGAGAAAGTCATCAAGAGGGCTTTAAACTGATGGGAAGAAGATAATCAACACAGCGATTTAAATGGAAAGCAAATACCAAAGGCTCACCTGGATGGCTGGTTCTAATGGAGCCAAATGCATGAGGCTTCATGTGTCTATGTAGGAATGCCCAAAGCTTGGGCAATAAGAAGGAAGAGCTTGAGATTCTAATTCAGACAGAGAGATATGATTTAGTAGGGTGTCACAGGGTTCAGTTCTGGGCCTGGTACTTTTAAATATTTTTTATCAATGATCTGGATGAGGATATGGAAGGGCTACTCATTAAATTTTCAGATGACACCAAATTGGGAGAAGCAGCAAACACACCAGAAGATAGAGGTAAAATCAAATGAGATCTGAATACACTGGAAAAGTGGATGGATGTGAACAAGATGCAATTTAACAAGGATAAGTGCTGAGTTCTACATTTAGGTAACAAAAACAAGTAACACACATGCTGGAGGGGGGATGCACTTCTGGATAGCAGTGTGTGTGAACAAGATCTTGAGGTACAGGTAGATAATATATTAAATATGATCAGCTAGTGTGATGCAAAAAAGGCTAATGCGCTCTTGGGGTGTATCAATGGAGGCATAACATCCAAATCACAAGATGTCATAGTCACGTTGTACACTGCATTGGTCAGGCTGCACCTGGAGTATTGTGTGCATTTCTGGAGGCTTCACTTCAAGAAGGATGTGGACAGAATGGAGCGGGTGCAAAGGAGAGCAACAAGGATGATCAGGGGCCTGGAGACCAAGCCCTATGAGGAAAGGCTGAGGGACTTGGGAATGTTCAGTCTGGAGAAGAGGAGGTTGAAGGGGGACATGATTGCTTTCTGAGTATTTGAAGTGCTGTCACTGAGAGGAGGGTGGAGAACTATTCCTGTTGGCACCAGAGAAGGGTTAATGGGTTTAAATTAAGGGTGGGAGGTTATCAATTATATAGGAAAAACTTTTTTGTTCAACAGCTTAACAAGGGAAGTGGCGAGCTCCCCCTCATTGGCAGTCTTTAAAGCTGTTGGGGATGATCTAGGGTGATAGTGCATTGAGCAGGGGGTTGGACTAGATGGTCTGTATGGTCCCTTCCAACACTATGATTCTACTTTGCACAAAGGATTTAACAATATTAATCCAGATTTTTAATATAATCTCTCCCCTCCCCCGGTAATTCTTCTTAAATCTAATATTATATCCTTCTCTGAGCAAAAACTTACAGCTGTGCTCCATTTAACAAGCCAGCAGACTTTTGTTCAATGGCAGATTTAATTCTCAATTATCTCAGTGGTTTCAAACTCTTATCTAGAACATGCAAGTTGCAAAGTATTTAAGAACCCTAGGTGTCCAAGATGCACATTAGTGAAAGAATCATCTCAAAGAGAGAAGACATAAACCCTAATTGAGCTAAAGCTGTGTGTACTGCAGATTCAGATTACTTTGATTAATACTGCAATGTCAAAAAAGTCAGTCATCTCCTAGCAAGGGGTTTCTGCACTTTAATCCCAGTTTGCTAATCACATTAATGATATTGCATCTACCAAAGGAACATCTGTCAAATGTAATGGGTCAGGAAACAGAATTTCTGTGGACCCTAAATTATCAAGCATGGCCATCACTTTTAGATCATACTGATTTTAAATAGAACAATTAGACATGTGCTGAAAAGTTTCTTACTGAAGGGTCTTAAAATTATGCCTGGGCTGCAGTTACATTTCAGCTATGTATGTTAGTGTTTTGTACATGTATCAACCATTACATCTTTCAAAATCTTACTAGGAAAAGTCCAATACTTTTTTTCTCAAGAAGTAAATTCACTGAGCTCAGAGTAAGTCCACTTGAGAGTAAGTCCACATAAGATTCCAATCAGTCAATTACATAAAAATATGAGAAGTGTCAATTTGGGAGATTATGAAATATCATTCTTTCTATTCATGCTATTAAATCAAATCCAGTTGTTTACAATAAACTCTTTTTTTGGAATTCTCATATTCAGCATTTGATAAAATGTGTCATTTTAAATCATGCAGAAAATATATCAAGTTCTTTGCATCCACTCTCTACACTTTTTATAAATCCTTTTCAATATCTTGCAGCAGCACTCTACAAATCCATTCACCCACTAGCCATTGGTGAGCATGCTTTGTTATCCTGGCAATTTAGAAGGAGCAATAGGGCCACATGCATTCACAGATTATGACAGCAAAGGCAAAACAGCTGCAGAGTGGTTGACAGGGCAACGGGGTAGAGCCCAGTAAAGTCTAGATGTTTGGCTAGAGCTGTTTTATATGATTTCTATATACTTTTCCAGCAGAGAGAAATATTTCCCCCATCTAACTAGTATAAAGGCCAATTAATCTAGACATTACCAGTGGGAACTTGTTCCACCAGGTAGGAGCCAGGACAGAAAATGCCCTGGCCTGGGGTGAAGCTAAGTGAACTGGAGTCATTATAGGTCCTATTGTTTCTATATCCAACACATTCTGTATTCCATCTACAAATGGAAGACTAGTGTCTGCTCTATGATGCCCTGAAGCATCTATTTCCCTGATCCCTTTGTTTTTCTGTGCTGATCATCTAGCCTAATGATGAGCTCTGAAGCTTGAAAAATTGCCGACTTGCTTTTGATATTTTAGTTTGTTCTTAATAAAAAGATACACTGACTATACCAATAAGAAAATAAGCAAATATGAGGGAAGAAATAGCAGTTTGATTTAGAAAAGAAGACAGAGCTATCAATTCACCAAAAGATGAAGCTCCCTAGTTACAGGTCTCTCACTGGTAACCTGACATGAGAGGGAATCTGTGTTGTATATGGTGGTATATCAAGCAAAATATTACAGTCCTCCATTGCTGTGTCTCATCCAAGGAAAGCCAAACCTGAGAAGTGCTGCTCCTGGAACTTCTCCTAGTTCAGAAAAGAGACGAGGATACTCATTCATTCAGATTAACGGCCCATAGCCAGTATGCACAGAAAGGTACTACAACAATCGCACACAAAAAGAAAACATTCCTGCAATTAAAAACACAAAATTACAACAGCTTGTCAAATCAGGATCCCATATTTACTTGAGAAATATATATGGAGTACAATTTTATCACTTGAGCACAAAACTTCACTATTTTCTTCGTAGTCTCCATGTTCACATCAGAGAGAGATATAACAATACAGTAGAATCAGTCAGGACAAGGAATGCATCAATTCATAGTTTCCATTTAATCTCTCAAAAGCAGTGGGAATGCTTTACATGCCTTCAACTAATATGGATTGACAGAGCATCCATAATACGTCACATCAGCCATGAGTCCTTACCTGTTTTAATGTTAGGAAAAAACAATCCCACTACCCTATTTAGCTACAAATCCTTAAAGTTACTCTTCGGCTTTTCATAATATAACAAACTATGTCCAGGTAACATCAAAAGTGAAACCCGATAAATAACTTCCTTTGAAAAAAAGTGGAGTTTGTCGCTGTGAAATGAGAAATTTTGGGCTCTGCTGCAGATTTCTTCTCAGCTCACTAGAGCAGTTACAACCACTTGAAATGAAATGACTTCATTTTCACTTCAGCTATTTTACAAGATTCATAATGCTTGAATCCATGAAAACTTCACAAAGTTTTATTTTTAAAAAAACACAAATAGCAACATACCATTCCCTATTTTTTCCCCACTGGTGGATTAACTGCTATGCCTTTTAAGAAAAAAAAGGGAGAACTTGGGGAGGTATCTTTACTAATTGCCAGTTACTAATAGTTCTTTAAAGCTGAACATGCAGGGCTTTTTTTGAGCAGGAATGCACAGGAACACAGATCTGACTAGCTTGGTGTCAGGGGTGTGGTCTAATATGCAATGAATTCCTGCTGGTGTTTTTCTACGAAAAAGTCCTATGAACATGAATATGTCAAGGATAAGCATATTAAAAGGAATCCAGATTCTTTAACAAACCAGAATTAACATAGCCAAGGTAACTCATTTCAGCATATTACAGTATGCAGGTTATCTGGGTACCCCATTCTGTCAGATGTAAGTTACTCTCAATTTCCACTAGGATTACTAGGTCTGTGTCTGAAAATACCTGTGGGTGGAGCCAGGAGAGGGCAGGGTTTGGGGAGGGGAGGGGAGGGGAAGGGAAGGGCCTCAGCATGTCACAATGCCATAGAGTCCACCCTTCAAAGCAGCCATTTTCTCCAAGGGAACTGATCTCTGCCAGCTGGAGATCAGTTGTAAAAGTGGCCTCACCTGGAGGCAGGTAACCCTAATTTCCACATATGCAATACCCAATTTGGATTGGAACTTCACAAGGAAGAAGGGGCTTCAGCCTTCACCTTGGACTATTTTCCTGATCTGACACGGCTCCAGGAAGGTATTATTTGCTGAACTAGAGAAACTCACTGTACACAGTGTTCCCAGTCTGAACCGGACACTATATGCATGGTAATGGAAGAAAAACTGCAACACAAGCTCGAATAAAGGTAAAACAGAAGACCCAGACACAAACTGCATAGAAAATAATGCATGAATTGGCCATTTTATAGGCAGCTTTATTTATAAGCTATATGTGAAGGTCAATCAACAAGAAAGGAACTAGATTTGTGATATGTGAGAGTCTACCTATGATGAAGTAAGAATGAGGTATGCTAACTGCACAAACTCTTACAAAGGCCAGCTTGTTCTAGCTAAGACCATACCTCTACATAGGAGCAGATGCAAAGAGCAGCTGCATGGCAAATGTTCAATGTAACATCTAGTTAAGCTTATAAGGCAGGTTTGCTGCCATCCTATGGCAAGTCTCCACACCACTGCTCTCCATGTCATGAAGGGAAGGGTGGTGGTGACCAATAGAGAAAGAGACCATTCAAAGTTACGCTTACATCAGGGAGCATGTATCATGTAGATACTTAATAAAGTTGCCTCAACATGAAAGGAAACATGTGTTTCAGCCATACATTTCTAAGACTCATGATGAGCAGGGGGTTTTTTTGTAGAAAAAGTCCAGCAGGAACATATTTGCATATTAGCCTACACCACCTGACACCAAACCAGCCAGAACTGCATTCCTGTGCATTCCTGCTAAAAAAAGCTCTTATGATGAGTAATGTCAAAAACCATTTAAATCGCTGTGTTGATTTCAGAAATTTACTTACAAATAACTAGTTAGTGGTCTTCCCTGTCTCATCCAAATTCTCACGAGGAACACCATAACATGCCATTTTGTTTTTTCTTTAGATTTTTGTATGTTCTAAGCCTTTTTACTGGGCCCACTTTGTTGTTTTAATTTAAAAGCAGAAATGATGGAAGAAAACAGAAAATGACATGAAACACTCAGGGCCGGCCCTAGACTGTCTGGCACCCTACGCAAGGCTAACTTCTGGCACCCTCCTCCCTGCACTGATAACATCACCAAGTCACAGGGGGCACCCAACTTGGCACTCCCATAAGGACAGCATCCTAGGCAATTTCCTAGTTTGCGTAGTGGCAGGACCAGCTCTGGAAACACCCATGGGTTTGATTTTTGCCAAAGAGTAGGGCTGCCAATCCCCAGGTGGGAGCGGGATCCCCTGCGTTGGAGGCCCTCCCCCCACTTCAAGGTCATCAGAAAGCTGGGGGGGGGGAGGGAAATGTCTTCTGGGCGCTCCATTATTCCCTATGGAGACCGATTCCCATAGGGTATAATGGAAAATTGATCTGTGGATATCTGGGGCTCTGTTTTTTGAGGTAGAAGCATCACATTTTCAGCATACCATATGGTGCCTCTCTTCAAGCCCCAAGTTTCAAAAAGATTGGACTGGGGGTTCCAATTCTATGAGCCCCCAAAGAAGGTGCACCTATCCTTCATTATTCCAAATGGACATAACATATGAACATATGAAGCTGCCTTATACTGAATCAGATCCTTGGTCCATCAAAGTCAGTACTGTCTTCTCAGACTGGCAGCGGCTCTCCAGGGTCTCAAGCTGAGGTTTTTCACACCTATTTGCCTGGACCCTTTTTTGGAGATGCCAGGGATTGAACCTGGGACCTTCTGCTTCCCAAGCAGATGCTCTACCACTGAGCCACCATCCCTCCCCTAAATGGAGGGAAGGCATTTAAAAGGAGTGTGGTCCTTTTAAATGTGATGGTCAGCACTTCCTTTGGAGTTCAATCGTGTTGTCCCACCCTTGCTCCTGGCTCGACCCCCAAAGTCTCCAGACATTTTTTGAGTCGAACTTGGCCACCCTACCAGGAGAGTGAAAACAAAACAAGGGTTTTTAATTTGAAACCCTAGGACTGCAGATGTGATAGAATTACTATTTTCTCTCTCACACAGCTGTACTCCTTGCTGGATTCCACTGAACAAATTCCAGTTAGCTTTGCAAAGTCATTTAACTTAGTTATTTTATATGCTCATAGAAGAAACTATTAAAAGATATGGTGGGAATTTCTATTTGATCAGTACTAAACCATTTTAAAAGCTGTATCAAGATATTAACATTAAAAAAAAAATTAATGGTCTTTTGTATCCAGAATGTTAGTTTTTTTTACCAGTGACTTGAAAGTAGAGATATAATACATTTAAAACAAAAGAATACTACCATGCATTTGTTATAGACAGTGTTGGATGGCTCAAGAAAATAATCTACTACAGTTCAAATACCCACAGGAGGTCTTTTCATATACATCAGTCCCCAAATACAAATAATTCTGACCACAATATGCTGACAGCAGATGTTGCTTCACACTAAGGACTCAGAGGCCACGATGGGGGCTCCAGTTGATTCATACAGTCCACTCAGCCATTCACCAAGCACATCCGCTGAGTCACTGAAAAGAAAGCTTTTAACCTGACTTTATGCCGTTTCTTATCTCTACAGTACTTATAATACAACTCCCATGTTTTCTATAATCAGGGAAATAAATTTCTACAGCAGTATTTCTCTTTCTGAAATGTACAGGTACTCAAATTTTGTGATATAAAAGTCCATAGCCTGTGAAGACAAGACATGTTATGCCATGCTATTAAACGAATAGATCGACTCTTATGTAGGCTGCAAAAAAGAAACAGCTTTTGACGAAAAGTCAGAAAATGGTTTACATGCATATTACCAGAAACAATATGAAAAAAATACAAGCTACAACCAACATCTGTCTGTCATTTTTAACAGGATTTAGTACCAAACATAACACAGCTTTTCTAGAAGCACAGGATGGGATCCAGGTAACACATACAGCAAGCTTCTCTTTATATTTGTATCCAAGTTCCCCATCCCCACTCCCAACTGAAATCTCTGGTTTATCAGTGTGTGCTTCTTTTCTGAAAATCTAACACAAATGCCTCTGGATATGTAAATACCCAGTCATAATAGGCAGTGACATGCATGCAGTCCTTTCTCTCGCAAATATATATTATTTCACAACCACATCACATTCACATTGAGCTGCTTCTTCAAGCAGAAGCAGAGACTTCTTATGTAGGCAGCAATAGAAATGTGTATGATTGTGGAGGCTGGAAAAAAAAACCCACAACAATCTGCAAGTCATGATTACTGTGTACACAGCACCTGCACACACCACGGGGAGACAGAGAAGGAGCTTATGTGTATGCACATAAGGGTTGTGAGTCCTAGGGTTGTGAGCCACCAGGGGGTGGCTGGACATCTCCTACTTTTTCAACTGATCTCCAGGCAATAGACAGCAGTTTACCTAGAGAAAACGGCCACTTTAGAAGGTGGACTCTATGGTATTATACCATATTAAAGTCCCTCCCCAAACAACATCCTCAGGCTCCACCCCCAAAATCTCCAGGTATTTCCCAGCCGAGAGCTGGTAACCCTATGGCTCACCCAACTGCTTATGAGAGGACTTCAGGAAAAGAATACTGCTAGTGCTCAGGCATGTTACAGATAGGTTTCTAAGCTCAACTCAGATTCTACACCTTTTATAGGCAGTGGAGATATGCAAAGTCACCGCATACACAAAAATGTATCAAACCATTAAAATATCCAGTGACTGAACTATCATCACTCTGCTACAGCATTATTACCATCAGCCACAATGTCAGCTGTTTTGATAAATCCAGAAAGGAGCCAGGTCTCTTTGTGGAACATTTCACGAATCATTCAGCCCGGCACAATCTTTTACCACCCATTCAGCCACAACAAAAGGATGGGGCTTGCCTAGCAATTAGACCAGCCAGTTTTGTCTTCCTTGTCAAGCAACATGGTCAGTATTAGCTGCAGTAGAGGCACATTCCTATTTGCAGATCAGAAGACTGGGCCTTCTGTGGCAAAATGATAAATAACCCATACAGTAAACCTTTCCAAAAGCAGAAAGTTAACTAGGCTGAAAAACAAAAATAAAGAAGCCACCAGTTAAATAGGCCATCCAGACAGTGAAACTTTCAGGAATAACCTAAAAAAGAAAACTAAAAAGCAAATGCTAACAGGACATTTGAGAACAATGGTATTTATATGAGACAGGAAAGCGTGCCAGTACGAAATAAAGGCTGTGAAGCTGAACTGCATAAAGAGATACAGATAGAGAAAGGTACGTCATCTGGACAGAGACATAAAGTCAGATAGTAAAAATTCATGACAGCTCAATAAAAAGGAGAGTGCAGATAGATGCTCAGGAAGAGATTAAGAAAGAGCCTACACATTTCAAGTTAGGTTGTATGTAGAATGCTCAGGAAGAGATTAAGAAAGAGCCTACACATTTCAAGTTAGGTTGTATGTAGAATGCTCAGGAAGAGATTAAGAAAGAGCCTACACATTTCAAGTTAGGTTGTATGTAGAATGCTAATTGCCTCCTATATATTTGAGAAACAAAATATTTTTTTGAAAAACACGTAAAATGTGGCTATGACCTTCACATCAACCACTGGAAGTTATTTACAGAAATACTGAAACATTAATGGCCTAATAATTTATACATAGCCAAGTAGTCTCTGGCAATTGGTCACATTCTGTATACTAGAACCCAGTTGTACCAGCTTTGGTCAAGCATATTTTGCCAAAAACAAAACTGAAAAAGTAAAAGTATTACATTTTTTAAAATAAAAAGAATACAGCACTGAGCTTTACTCTAAATTTTATCTGGCATGACAAAATATAATATATTTGCATGTTTCCGATCTTTATAAAACATCAGCTCATTAGTCATTTAAATAATTATTTTTTTCATTGAAATCTTACTTATCTAGATAACACTGCTGTGTTGAGCTTTAATTTTTACTTTTAGTGTGCACTGAAAGTAGCTTTAATTCAAACCCTCCTCTGAAATATGCATTTTTATTCTCTGTCCACATATACAGAGAACGAGAGAGAAAATGTTTTCTACAAGTCATTAGCTAGATATACAGAAGAGAACATTTTGTTCATCTTCTCAGCTCACAAGCTTTCAGAGCAGTTTGACCAGCTCAAATGACAAAACTTCCAAAAAGCTACAGCACTCTCCTGCTAGTGTGGGAGGAAAAAATAAGAAATAATGGGAAAAAAGCAACTTTATGCTGGCAAGTGGGGTTGCTACTTCTGGGCAGAGAAATTCCTGGAGATTTAAGGATGGAGTGTAGAGAAGATGGGGTGGGATCTAAGCAGGCTATAATGTCATCAAGTCCACCCTCCCTTTCTTTAGTCAATCTGATCTCTGTAGTCTTGAGACTGGTTGTAATGTTTAGATGTCTCCAGGGCCCACCTGAAGATTCGCAACCCTCCTGATAAAGCGATAAAGGAGGGGAAAAGGTAGTTAGTTCCCTGTGCAAGCACAAGTCATTTCCGACTTTGGGGTTACGTTGCATCATGACATTTTCACGGCAGATTTTTTACGGGGTGGTTTGCCATTGCCTTGCTCAGTCATCTACCCTTTACCCCCAGCAAGCTGGGTACTCATTTTACTGACCTCAGAAGGATAGAAGGTTGAGTCAACCTTCAGCCAGCTACCTGAACTCAGCTTCTGCTGGGATTGAACTCAGGTAGTGAGCAGAGCTTGGACTGCAATATTGCAGTTTATCGCTTTGCACCATGGAGGGAAGCCATCACTAATTTCTCATTAGCATTCCACTGCCCCCAGGCTTCTGTTTTCCCCTGGTGCAAGGGATCAATTTCCCACCAATTGCTCCATGGGTGCATTTTGAGTCATGGCTCCCTCCAGTTCCCGTGGCTTTGTGATGCTGTCTTTTAAGGATTAAGAAACTGCAAGGGGAACTGGAGGGAGCTACACCTCAAAATGCAGCAATGGAGCAACTGGTGGGAAATTGATCACTTGCATTGGGGGGAACAGAAGCCTGGAGGCAGGACAATGCTACTGAGAAATCCATAAGAGTTTTTGCTCACAGGAAGGGGAAAAGAACCTTCTGTTGAGAGATAACGCCACTTAGCAATTTACCACTGTTGTGTAACAGTTCCAAATTCTGAAAAAGCAGATGCACTCCATAATTACAAGCATTTAGGGTTACTAATAAATTAGAAATTCATGTCAGAATATTCTGTTTCTCACATGGTAACTTAAATTGAACCCTTAGATTCTGTGAGAAAAAAACAGTGTATCAACCCAAAAGTTATTGAACTTTCAGCACAACTGGATTGTTGTAGTGCCAATCCTGTATTTTTCTCACAGCAGTTTTTAATCTCACAGCAGTTTTTAATCTCAAGCACAGAGGACTTTTAACATATTATAATAATACAGCTGGAAATTAATTTAGAAGAAGTTTTTAAATAACAATTGTTAAATAAATGTTAAGGTAAATTACACTTGGAACCCAAGGTACATGAGAGCAGAAAAGTGCAGTCTGATATGCCCACCCAAATTCTGCTTCCTGGGGACAGTGGATGGTCAGAAGAACAAGGGGGTCTGCAGTGGCATTGAGAGAATCCCCAAAGTCATCTCAGCCTTCTGCAAGAGGAAAAAGAGGATAAGCTCTAACCCTTTTTGTCATTAAGCAAACTTTATAACCTACATAACACTGACTATTGGAGATGTGATCAAGATTCTCTGTACATCTTTTGAACTTGTCATAAAAATGAATCCTTATTGGGTAGATATGACAGGTTACTTATTACCTATCAGTGCTGTAAGAGTATTTTTGGATTACATACGTTAAAAATCATTATTAAGCTGCTAAGTGTATTTACTGCTGCTAAAATGTCAATTGATAAAGACTGGAAAAAGAGATATAACCCCTCAATTCAAGAATCCACCCCCCCAATGTCTAATTAAATAAATTCAGTACTAACTGTAGAAAGAATACAATATGACAGTCAATTTATACAGAAATTCTTTGTGTTCACTGCTTACTGATATGACAGACTCAATGATAACAATTGTAAGCCCATATAAGCCCAATAAGTTTTTATTGCAAGGTATTATAAACGCAAGGGGGGATCCACAATATGCATGAGGGGGATCCATGGTGGGAGGTTCAGGAAAATCTGTTTCGTGTCTGGCCCCAATCCATAGATTTAGATATCCACAGATAAGAACATAAAAACATAAGAGAAGCCATGTTGGATCAGGCCAATGGCCCATCCAGTCCAACACTCTGTGCCACACAGTGGCCAATATGTGTGTGTGTGTGTGCGCGCACACACACACAAACATATATATATATACTGTGGCTAATAGCCACTGATGGACATCTGCCCCATATTTTTATCCAATCCCCTCTTAAAGCTGGCTAGGCTTGCAGCTGCCACCACCTCCTGTGGCAGTGAATTCCACATGTTAGCCACCCTTTTGGTGAAGAAACACTTCCTTTTATCCGTTTTAACTTGACTGCTCAGCAATTTCATTGAATGCCCACGAGTTCTTGTATTGTGAGAAAGGGAGAAAAGTACTTCTTTCTCTACTTTCTCCATCCCATGCATAATCTTGTAAACCTCTATCATGTCACCTCGCAGTCAATGTTTCTCCAAGCTAAAGAGCCCCAAGCGTTTTAACCTTTCTTCATAGGGAAAGTGTTCCAGCCCTTTAATCATTCTACTTGCCCTTTTCTGCACTTTTTCCAATGCTATAATATCTTTTTTGAGTTACGGTGACCAGAATTGTACACAGTATTCCAAATGAGACCGCACCATCAATTTATACAGGGGGATTATGATACTGGCTGATTTGTTTTCAATTCCCTTCCTAATAATCCCAGCATGGCGTTGGCCTTTTTTATTGCAATCGCACACTGTCTTGACATTTTCAGTCTAGTTATCTACCATGACCCCAAGATCTCTCTCTTGGTCAGTCTCTGCCAGTTCACACCCCATCAACTTGTATTTGTAGCTGGGATTCTTGGCCCTGTTAGAGACAATTTGTATGCCTCCCCTGGCCCCTCCAGGAGATGCAAAGAAAAAGAGCTGTCAGTCGGGAGTCTCCTTTGAAGTATACAACTTTATTGATATCAAGAAAGAGGGGAGTCGCTTTTCAACGAGCTTCCTGATTAGTTCCATACATGCCATTTTATCCTTTACTCCCGGCCGATGAGTCCCTCCTCCTTTCCCCATAGGCTGAGGTACTTAGAGGGTACAGGCTACCCGGCACGCCTACTTCACCCCCTCCTTGACATGTACCCCTCCCGTTACATACATTGCATGTGCATTTAAATTTACCTTTCCCCGAGGTGGGGTGTGTCAGTTAATATTCATTACTTGATTACGCCTGCGTAATTGCTGCTTATTAATCTCGATTGCTATTAATCTTTACTGTTGCCATGGCTTGTTCAGCCGTGTTATTTCTTTTCGGCTTCTGCGTTTTAACAATGGCTACTACCCCTGTGCTATGGTTACTAAATGTTTGTACCCGGTTTCGCTCCTTGCACCTTAACAATCACTAAGACATTACATTTGGTTCCTTCTGTTTCAGCTCATTTCATTATTTCACTCCTCTCAATCCCTACTCTTTTTATTTTTACCTGAGCTGAAACATTCTCAAACTTTGCAACCATCAGCTGAGCTTGCCCTTTCTTGGTATGCTTCTTTATTGCTGACTGGCAAGCACTGCTACACACCGGTAAGCAGTGGAGACAACAACAACAGATGATGCTGATTACTACTATGATCATACCGATCTGCAATATGCTCTTGAGCCACCCCCAGCCTGTAACCAGGAGGTAAGCCAGTTCCAGGGACTTTGTATTCCTTCATAGTTTTCCTTTGAAGTAGTTTGCATTTCTTGTAGGTGCATTTCTATGCTTTTGTTTAAATCATGAAACTGCACATGACATTGTGTTCCTATCACCTTACAGAATCCTCCTTGCTGTGCTAACAAATAGTCTAGGGCCATCCGATGTTGTAGCTGGATTTGACTTAATTCTTCTATCTCAGTTTGCAATTCTCTGATGACCTTCCCTGTTGCATTCACCGTTCTCTCTAGTCTACAGGTCAGACCTATTATGCTTTTACGATTTTCTTGTGCCACTATTCCTGGATAGGCTCCTAATGTTAAAAGACCTGTTATTAATCCTCCCCCTATGCGGCTGCCTGCATCATCTGAGAGCTGATGGCCCACAATTACTTCATCTTTGCAATTTCTTCCTAACTGTCTGTCTCTGGGACCGAGGTGATCTTCCCTTTTTACCCGGGAATGCTTGGGCAACACCTGTACTGGGAATGTTAAGAATCCTATCCCAACACATGCCCCTCTCTTGTACCCAGGATGATAGTGGCCCATTTATCAAAGAAAAACCACAGGTTGGGATCTTTTATTTTCATCCCTGAACATATACTACCTTTACCTGAATAATCAGCCTGGAACATTGGTATGTCAGGAAAAATATCTCCCAAATTTGTCTTGCCCCACAGGAGAGTTTGTTCCCCCGTGTATGATTTCCTGGTTTTGACAACCAGAAGTAGTCTGTGCAAGCGCTGTAGTTACTCAGCTTGCTCATTCTTTCTTGTGCCTGGTTGAAGCCCGGCACTTTAGAATTCCATACCCCACTATGCATGCAACAGAAACATAAGCCTGGGGTCAACTTGCTGTATCTAAACCACCTTAATCCGGTTTTTCCTATTTTTGAGAGGGAGACAAACAATATTTCGCGTTCTGATCGTTGAGATAATGCTTGTAAGGACCCTACTACTAATGGGGGCTCACTTATTAGTCCAGGTAGCAGACTCAGCATTGCTACTGATGTGGGATGCTCATAAATTAATCTAGAGCTTTTCCCATGTTGCTGGAACATATAATGAGCGTGGCGGATCCATGTATTTCCTCCAGTTCCAGGACATTGGACCTTAGAGATCAGTATTATTAACAGAGGTTTTTGTAAAACGAGATACAATCTTCGACATGATAGGGTCCAGTCCCCTGTCATTCTGGGAAATCTTAACCTTATATGTGTTTACACAATCTCCCTTTTGCAACCTACTCCAAAGTTCTAATAATGTATCAAACGATATGAATAAAACTTAAATTAAAAGTTATTTGTTTGTGATTTTATGCTACTGTTCAACAATTTTATTTATCAGCCATGTAATTCACTGCTGCTGGAGCCTCTTTCACCACGTGTAATACATCCAGCCACTCTCTGCTGTGCCAACTGCTGTTTACGTTGTTAGTGTCACCTGGCAAGGTTCTAACCACTGCTGAGACAACGGCCTTTCCTTTCCAGTCTTGACTAAAACCCAGTCACCCAGTCCATGTTGGTGTAGGGACAGCGTTCGCATCAGCAAGGCTTTTCTGTTGAAGAAAGAAAACAGCACGGACAGTAGCTGATCCAAATAACACATAATAACTCAGCCAGTTATTCCCGACTGAGGCAAACTTTTTTAGCAGCATTTTGATAAATAGAAGTAGGTATATCAAGGTAGAGTAACTGATAGCCTTCCTCCTCAAGGCAGTACAATCCACTTTCATACACCACACACACAATATAGGTTTTTTCCAAAATTTCCTAAACACACAAATTTCCTATATCCATCTTGGCTTGAACTCCCTGATACTTCCCTTCATACAACCACTTTAACACTTATTTAATTAATGGCTTGGAGAGCCACTGTTTTTCCTTTTACAGTCTCTTACACAAATTATACCTTAAGTTTAACTAAACTTTATAATGCCACTTTTCCCAAAACCCTGTTATTGTTTCTTTTTTAGCTTTTTTTTTTAACTGCCACATTAGTTAGCTTATTCTCTATAACCTTATCCAAAAATTATATCTGATACCTGCACACACATAATTAACTGTTCTGTTCCCTTTGCTTCACCAATCCTTAATTCTTCTGATATTAATTTTATCAGGGGTATTGTAAAAAAAAAATAGTTGGTGGATTTCATCCAGGAATTGTTATGCAGTTGCACCTATTTTTCTATAGTCAAGGTAGCTAGATGGGGAGAAAGAGATGGTGCCATCAGAAAAGTTCAGGAGCTGCTCTCCTGTGAGCTCCTGCTAAATTCAGGATCTGAATTCCCCACCCACCTCTACTGGTTATCATTTTCATTTTCTTTTTCCCTTCAAAATGTTTAAGAGTTTTATTAACCTAAATAAACTACCCTTTCTCTTTAATAGAGTTTACATTTGAAAACATGAAGTACAGGTTTGGCCAGACCATCCCAAATTAATTATTCCTGCCTTTTGTTCCCCCTTGTTCCCTTTATATCGTTGCACCTTTTCTCCTCTACTGCTTGGAAAGAACCAGCACTTCCCTGGAGTAGAGGAACATCTTTTAGATTTTGTTAGCTTTTTGATCTGGAGGTTTTGTAAATTTTACATTATCATGTTTCTCCATTCTTGTCCTTTAAAAGTCTCCATTAGTTTTACATTTTAGAAATCTGGAATTTGTCATAACTAGCATTATTCTGTTTTATTGCTTATAAACTACTATTAAAAGTATTTCTCAACAAAAGTTATTTCTCTAGGCAGCACACAAGGTTGCCATTAAAACTTTGAGTCCGCTTAAAATAATGTTATTTCCTCTGGGGGTCCAATTCAGATATCTCACTTTTTATTCCACAACTTCTGATATAATAGTGCATTTTTTTTTTAATAGTGCATAATTTTAACCCTACCAATGTTCCTTTTAAGCTGCCGAGTACTGGCAGTTGTGCTCTGGGACTACTTTTACAAAAAGTGTGAGCTGAAGGCTAGAAATCCATGAGCCTGCCCATGCCAACTCATCTTAAAGGGAACATTGGCCCTCACCCTTTTAGGGTTAAAGCATTATGTTCTTTATAACCAATGACATAAACATTGCACTTTCTTCTCCCACTAATTGTGCTTCAACAACTTCCTTGTTTATTTACAGAACATTAATAAAAACCAGGTTTAAAAGCTGTAAATGCTTAAAATTAATTTATCTACAACTGTCCTTTTAATTTATAAAAACTTTTTAAAAAAAACCCTCTCATCTTACATTCATTCTGAATACTTAACTCTGCTTTGTTTTAAGGCAAACCTCTGTTCAGCAAGAAAAAAAAAATCCTTGGAGAAAGAACCTGCTTTCTCCATCTTAGCTACATATTGTATTGTTTCCTAACATTCCAAAAGGAGGGGCTAGGACTTGGAGGATGCCAGTCTCCTGGCAGGAGAAAGGCTCAAAGTTTGGTCTATAAAAGGTTTTGCCAAACAATTTACAAGGAAAGCAACTGAATCTGTTTTAGTTACTCAAAATATGTACACCAAAGTAAACTCTTAACTCTTATAATCACTTTAAAAGAAAGAAATCCTTCCTAACACTTTCAACTATTTTAACCTTCTATGCCACAGTTATCCTGCTAAACTCCAACCATGAAAGCAAACTTTATTTTAACACTTTACTACTTTCCAAACACTTTTAATCTCTGACTATATAGACAACACTCTCTTTATAATGTATTTCTTTATAATGTTCCAACAACATTTCCAAATTAGTTTACTTATGCAACGCAGAACTTACACTTTTCACTAAGTGTAAAGATATGTCACTTCTTTACAAATACCAAATACTAACAAGAACAAAAGAAGGGAAAAGAAAGGAGAAGGAAAAAATATTCCAACAGAGTGGGGGGGGGGGGTTGACCAGTTCTCTCCCCTCTCTGTTTCCCAACACTCATTACTATAAATACTTTCTTTACTACAAGAGGATTATCTGACAAAGATCACCCAATAACCATGTCCAGGTTGAAGTTCCTGGAATACTTTAAGAATGCAGCTACAATCTAGAGAAATTGCAGGATGTCTCCTGGCTACACCTGGAGACTGGAACATATGAAGCTGCCTTATACTGAATCAGACCCTTGGTCCATCAAAGTCAGTATTGTCTACTCAGACTGGCAGTGGCTCTCCAGGGTCTCAAGCTGAGGCTTTTCACACCTATTTGCCTGGACCCTTTTTTGGAGATGCCAGGGATTGATCCTGGGACCTTCTGCTTCCAAGCAGATGCTCTACCACTGAGCCACCGTCCCTCCCCAAGAGACTTTAGCCAAGAGAGTTCCCTTTGGTGTGGCCACACTAAAAGCAACCATTTCTTTTTGTTTTTCCCTTTTAAATTTCATCATGCAGACCAATGATCCTGGTTGAGGCATCCATGCCCCCACATAACTGGATTCCTCATTTCAAGGCCTCCTTTCATTAATATAAATGTTTAACAGCTGTCTCACTGTTTCATCAAAGCTACCAAAGGGAGGCCAGATAAGTCCCCGCAACTTATACTTTGGCCACACAAAAACAGAGAAGTTCACCATCTTCTCCTTATTCAAACAGTCAAAGACTATCCTTCTAGCTTCTTTAGCATCAGTGCTAAATGACTGTCTGTCTGTATCTGGGGGATTCCCTAAGCCTCCCCAGATCCGTTACCCTCTTTAAACTGAGAACTTCTATTTCCCATTTGCCGCGGTCTTACCTTAACTAGACGGGACGTCCCGATTTCCAAGTTTGTGCGAGCTCGTCTTTCTGGCAGGCCCCTCCTGCCTGGCAGGCCCCTCCTGCCTGGAGCGTCACCGACTGACTGCGATCTACAGTGTCACGGGTCTTGAGCTGTCTCCAATCCCAGCCAATGGAGATCCAATGGGTCGTGAAATACTCACGAGGTGCACCTTCCCAATTGGAGTTCGCTGAGTGGGCTGGTGACAGGTCACGTGATCCCGGACGAGCCCCCAATTGTTAGAGACAATTTGTATGCCTCCCCTGGCCCCTCCAGGAGATGCAAAGAAAAAGAGCTGTCAGTCGGGAGTCTCCTTTGAAGTATACAACTTTATTGATATCAAGAAAGAGGGGAGTCGCTTTTCAACGAGCTTCCTGATTAGTTCCATACATGCCATTTTATCCTTTACTCCCGGCCGATGAGTCCCTCCTCCTTTCCCCATAGGCTGAGGTACTTAGAGGGTACAGGCTACCCGGCACGCCTACTTCACCCCCTCCTTGACATGTACCCCTCCCGTTACATACATTGCATGTGCATTTAAATTTACCTTTCCCCGAGGTGGGGTGTGTCAGTTAATATTCATTACTTGATTACGCCTGCGTACTTGCTGCTTATTAATCTCGATTGCTATTAATCTTTACTGTTGCCATGGCTTGTTCAGCCGTGTTATTTCTTTTCGGCTTCTGCGTTTTAACAATGGCTACTACCCCTGTGCTATGGTTACTAAATGTTTGTACCCGGTTCCGCTCCTTGCACCTTAACAATCACTAAGACATTACATTTGGTTCCTTCTGTTTCAGCTCATTTCATTATTTCACTCCTCTCAGGCCCCAATGTGCATTACTTTGCCCTTGGCCACATTGAACCTCATCTGCCTCATTGACGCCCACTCACCCAGCCTCAACAGATCCCTTTGGAGTGCCTCACAATCCTCTCTGGTTCTCACTATCCTGAGCAATTTAGTGTCATCTGCAAACTTAGACACTTCACTGCTTACTCCCAACTCCAGATCATTAATGAACAAGTTAAAGAGCATGGGACCCAGCACTGAGCCCTGTGGCACCCCACTGCTTACCGTCCTCCACTGTGAAGACTGCCCATTTATACTCACTCTCTGCTTCCTATTAATTAGCCAGTTTTTGATCCACAAGAGGACCTGTTCTTTTATTCCATGACTCTCTAGCTTACTAAGGAGCCTTTGATGGGGAACTTTATCAAATGTTTTCTGGAAGTCAAGGTAAACAACATCTATTGGGTCCCCTTTGTCCACATGTTTGTACACCGCCTCAAAAAACTGTAACAGGTTATTGAGGCAAGATCTTCCTTTACAGAACCCATGCTGAGTATTCCTCAATAACTTGTGTTCATCAATGTGCCTACTCATTCTGTCCTTGATAATGCTTTCTACCAACTTTCCTAGTATTGAAGTCAGACTGACTGGTCTGTAATTTCCCAGATCTCCTTTGGAACCCTTTTTAAAGATGGGGGTGACATTTGCTACCTTCCAGTCCTCAGGAATGGAAGCAGATTTCAATGAAAGATTACATATTTTTGTCAGGAGATCCACAAGTTCAACTTTGAGTTCTTTCAGAACTCTTGGATGTATGCCATCTGGACCTGGTGACTTATTCGTTTTTAATTCATCAGTCAGTTGTACGACCTCCTCTCTTGTCACCTCAATTTGACTCAGGTCAAAATTAATGGTTCTGGAGCGGGCAAGCACTTATCGTCTTCCACAGTGAAGACGGAGGCAAAAAATGCATTCAGCTTCTCAGCCATTTTCCTATCCACCTTCAGTAATCCTTTTACCCCTTGGTCATCCAAGGGCCTCACAGCCTTCCTGGCTGGTTTCCTGCTTCTAATATATTTGAAGAAATTTTTATTGTTGATCTTTATGTTTTTTGCAATATGTTCCTCATAGTCCCTTTTTGCCTGCCTGATCACAGTATTGCATTTGATTTGCCACTGTCTGTGTTCCCCTTTATTAATCTCACTTGGACTAGCTTTCCACTGCTTAAAAGAGTCCTTCTTACCTTTTACAACTTCCATTACTTTGTTTGTTAACCATGCAGGCCTTTTCTTATACCTGTTTGTGCCTTTCCTAGCTTGTGGTATATATTTTATCTGAGCTTCTAGGATTGTAGTTTTAAAAAGCCTCCAAGCTTCCCCAAGGGTTTTGACTGTATTTACCTTTCCTTTTAGTTTCCTCTTCACATGCCTCCTCATCTCAGAGAATTTACCCCTTTCAAAGTTAAACGTGGTTGTGCTGGTCTTTTGGGGCAACTCCCTATTTATACAAATGGTGAAATCAATAACGTTATGGTCACTGCTCCCAAGTGGTGTGATTACTTTCACATCTCTCACCAAGTCTTGGGCATTACTTAGGACCAAATCCAGGATTGCCCCACCCCTGGTAGGTTCTGTGACAATCTGCTCCATACCACAGTCATTGGGAGCATCTAGAAACTCAATCTCTTTCTCTTGACCTGAACACATATTGACCCAATCAATCTGCGGATAGTTAAAATCACCTATTACGACACAATTTTTACGTTTAGCCTCTATCTTTAATCCTTCCATCATATTATAATCATCCTCTATCTTTTGATTTGGCAGGCGATAACAAACTCCCATAGTTAAATTTCCTTTTGGGACCTCTATTTCAACCCAAAGCATTTCTAGAAGGGAATCAAATTCTTTGACCTCAGTCTTACTGGACTGTATACCCTCTCTGACATACAGAGCCACCCCACCTCCAACCCTTCCCTCCCTATTCTTCCGATATAACTTATATCCAGGAATCACCGTGTCTCACTGATTCTCCTCATTCCACCAAGTTTCTGAAATTCCCACAATGTCTATGTTTCCCCCCAACACTAAACGCTCCAACTCACCAATTTTACTTCAAACGCTTCTAGCATTTGTATACAAACATCTATAATTTCCCAGGCAAGTTAGGCCTGCCACCTTCCACCTGCTGCCTCGAGATTTTGACAGACAATCCACACTGTTTGTCACCATCTCAGTGGACAACTCTGATCCATTACCCAGTAGAAAAGTAACAGCTAACCCTTAATCTCTTTGAGATGAGTCCTCCCGAACCAGAGACATTTTATCTCCTGTCAGCTTCCCCCAAGATTTAGTTTAAAAACTGCTCTGCCACCTTTTTGATTTTAAGCTTGGTTCCAGAAAGCATCCCACTGCCTAACAAACCCTTCCTCCCTACACCATCATCTCATCCACACATTGAGACTTCTAATTTGTGCCTGTCTCTCCAGCCCTGCAGGTGGTATAGGTAGCACTTCTGAGAAGGCTACCTCGGAGGTCCTGGCCTTAAGTCTCCTGCCTAGCAGCGTAAATTTTCCTCCAGGACCTCACGCCTGCATTTCCCCACATCATTGGTGCCAACATGCACCACGACCACTGGCTCCTCCCCAGCACTGTCTCTCAGCCTATCTACAACACGCGTAACGTTCACTATCTTTGCACCAGGCAGGCAAGTCACCATAGGGTCAGTACACAATTTTGCCACCCAGCTGTTTACTTGCCTAAGGATCGAATCACCAACTACCAAGACTCCTTCTCTCCCTGCCCAGGGATGGTTCCTTGGTGCGAAAGGATACCTGCTCACCAACTGAAGAAAAGGTCCCTACTGAGGGCGCATTCCCCTTATCCTCAGCACGGTGCCCTGTTCCCTCTCAACCCTCATGCTCCCTGGCAGCAACAGGGCTGCCACGTTCAGAGTGGGGCTCATCTAATACGTCCCCGAGAGTCTTCTCCGAGTGTCTAACTGACTGTCTCTGCTACTCCAGGTCAGTCACCTCGGCCTCAAGGGTAAGAACTCGTTCCCTGAGTACCAGGAGCTGCTTGCATCGAGCACACACTCAAGACTTCTGTCCTGTGGGAAGATAGTCATACATGTGACACTCAGTGCAAAACACTGGAAAGCCCCCATCCCCCTGCTGGCATTCTACCTTCATGATAGCTTTTTTAAAATATACAGTCCCCTTTTAAATCCTGTTTGTTTATGTGGCTCTCCTTCTGGAGGGTCTACTTACCTTATAGAGAACACAAGGAAAATAGGGATCTGGGTTCCTGGTCCTTACGCAGTTCCCAGGCTAAGAGCCACAGGCCAAGAGACCTTTAGTTCTCGCCCTTCAGCTCGCAAGGCGCAGCTTAATAATGCAAAGAGGGTGGGGTCTCAGTCTGCCCCAGGAACACAGCCACTCCTAATCAATCAGCAATGATCACCTTCAGCCCACTCAAACCAAATAAACAGCAGTTCCCCAGCAACCACAAACTCAGAATTTTCAGCAATCACACAGTCACACAAACTCACAAATTCTCAGCAACTCCCCCAGTTGTTTAGAAAGCCAAACCTCACGCTTATAGCACTTCTTATCTGCTCTCTCTCAGAGCTCTCTGAAATGTGTTCAGCCTCTGGCAAGGTGCAGCTTAATAATGTGGGCTGGACCACACTTGAGAAAGATATACAAATGTCAGTGTTAATTATAACACTCAATTTCCTCTGTGTAGTGAAGGAAATTATCAGGCCCATTTAATTTATAAAGCATAATTATATGATATGCTTTTTAAAAATAACTTCCTCTAGGAAGTACCACTATTTTATGGCCATTTGCAGTCTATTGATTCAGCAAGCCAGATGAATAGGTAAGGCAGTTCATACACATTCCGTTCACACAGTGGACAAAATTGGAAGAAATGCCTAGGGCCAGTTAGATTCAGAGGACACTATTCAAAGGACAGGAATACTATCTGTAGTACAGAACTGTCAGTCACTCACTGACAGGGGAATGGAACTAAAACATGTCTTGTGTTTGAGAAGGGTAAGAGATAAAGAGAAAAGTATGGGAAAAACTGAGAATGTTACCTAAAGGAAGCCCATACAAGGGTAGGGAAAAACACATTTTACAGTAGTTCCCAAAATAACTGGATGAGTATCTTAGTACTTGCTTATGCAATCATTCATCCCAAAACAAAAAGCCTTTAACATCCTCTAACATCTTAAATTTGCAAACATGATCAGTGAATATTCAGAAGATGAAATGATGCCATCTGAATTTCCATTTCATAAACCTAAAGAACAAGCTTCAGCAACTCATTATCTTCACTAACAATGCAAGGCTAAGCACCAGCATCAGGAAATCTCTGACTTGGATCTGGTGTATCTGAACCAGAGAATATGTCCTTCTCCTCTTCAGTTTACCTGCTACAGTGATTAGGATAGCAGCAGTTTCATCTGACCAAAGAATGGACACCCACCCTGTTTTTTAGCAGTTGAGGCACCGGTATATTATACTGGGTCACATAGTTCCCAAGATATTTTAAATCTAGCAGCCTTGGGAACCATGTTTCCTAATAGCTGCTCACGGCTTTGTGCCTCTTGGCATCTCTATATAGAGAGGGAGATGTCTGGACTTTGCTCTCATCTGCAAAAAACTGGTCATCCATGTAGGTAAATGCTTTCTGTGCTCTTGCTCACAGGTAGGCAAGGCTGCAGAGGGAGAGTGGTGAAAGCACTTACAGTAAAAATGAGCTTCCCAGTGGAACCACCGGGGGGAAATTAAATAAAGAATATGAAAAGACATAACAATAATTAAGAAAATGAATAAAAATATTGAAGAGGCTAAATGATCAAGACAAAACATCAGTGCACAGGGCTTTTTTTGTGAAGGAACACAGTTCCGGCTGGCTTGGCACCAAGGGGTGTGGCCTAGTATGCAAATGAGTTCATGCTGGGCTTTTTCTACAAAGATGCCCTGTGTAAAACAATGGTGATCATGGGGTGTGGCTTAATATGCAAATGAGTTCCTGCTGGGCTTTTTCTACCAAAAAAGCCCTGGCTAAACCCTACTGAAAGAGTTGACAAAGAGAAATTTTTCTCCCCTTCCTAAAATACTGGAACTTGAGGGAATCCAATGAAGCTCACAGGCATCAGGATCAGTATGGACAAAAGTAAATAACTACTTTACACAGAGAGTGATTAAAATGTGGAATCCACTACCAGAGAATGTAGTGATGGCCAGAAAAATAAACAGCTTTAAAAGAGGATTAGATAGATTCATGGAGAATAAATAAGTCTATCAGTCACTACTAGCCATGGTGACTGAGGGGAACTTCCACATTCAGAAGCACTAAACCTCTGAATCCCAGAACCATGAGGCAACATCAAGGGAAGGCCTCAGCCTATATGTCCTGTTGTTGGCCATCCACAGAATCTGGTTGGCCACAGTGTGAGTCAGATGGGCTGTTGATCTTATCCAGCAGGGCTCTTCTTATGTTCATATACAGGAAAATCAGAAGCCTCTTCCTAGCCAAGTAAACAAACTCAAGAGAAGGCCTGTATCAGATATAAGAACCTGAATTGCACACACTCTGATACTCCAATTCATATTGGAAACTAGGGTTGCCAATGCCCAGGTGGGGGCAGGGGCCCCCCCAGTTTGGAAGCCCTCCCCTTGCTTCAGGGTCATCAGAAAGTGAGGGGGGAGGGAAATGTCTGCTGGGCACACCATTATTCCCTATGGAGACTGATTTTGATAGGGTATAATGGAGAATTGATCTGCAGGTATCTGGGGCTCGGGGGTGGCTGTTTTTTTTTAGATAGCAGCACCAAATTTTCAACATAGCATCTGGTGCCTCCCCCCAAAATACCCTCCAAGTTTCAAAAGGATTGGACCTTGGGGTTCAATTCTATGAGCCCCAAAAGAAGGTATCCCATCCTTCATTATTTCCAATAGACAGAAGGCATTTAAAAGGTGTGCAGTCCCTTTAAATGTGATGGCCAGAACTCCCTTTGGAGTTCAATTATGCCTGTCACAACCTTGTTCCTGGCTCACACCCAATGTCTCGTGGCTCCACCCCCAAAGTCCCCAGATATTTCTTGAATTGGACTTGGCAACCCTAATGGAAACTTAATTTCAAAATATAGCTTCATAAATCGATGACTGACCTAATCGTTGCATTTAAATGGTCTGATTCAACTAGCCCTTGCACTTAAGGAAAAACCATCACTTCTACTCTTTGATGACACAATTGTGCAGAACAACTAACTTATTTAAGAGGGACAGAAGAAAAATCAGATGCTCTTACACCATAAGGCCACATTGGTATGTATGAAGAGAAAAAAGAAACCAGGTGAAAGCTAGAGCAGTTTACTAGTTCTTCTAGATCCCTGTGTATTTTGCTATATGCTTCACAAGAGATCTAATAAAAAGTTTAGAAAATACAATATCATATATTCAAGTAAAATGTTCATACAGATGAATAATTGATTAAAAATAAAATTGTAAAATTATTTAAGATACACTGAGGATAGTTTAAGGATACCTTATATATTCAGTTTATAATTAATATTAATACTGTTAACAACTATTAATACTAAAAAGATAAAAGAACATAAATATACACTTATACAAAGTCCTTATCGGAAACTTAGAGAAGTAGACAATGTGGCATACCTTACACAGAAACTTTTCTAGTTCCCTCTTTCAACAAACTGTATTGGGCAGAGTTCACTATACTTTATCACCAGGTATAATGCAATAAAACCAGACACTTTCGTTAACTCTTAAAGGGCTGCAGATCTCAAAAATGGTTAGTCACCAGGACTTTTTTTCTGCCGGAGCCCACAGGAGCGGCGCTCCGCCTGGGTTGGCCAGGGCTCCGGCTGGTCCAACCCACCATGCAGCAGCCATGTACTCCCAGGCCAGGGGGTATAGCCTAATATGCAAATGAACTCCTGCTGGGCTTTTTCTACAAAAAAGCACTGTTAGTTGCCATGATCTGATAAGTATAGAAAGTCCAGGCTCTCACTCATCCCACAAGGGTCAACGATCTCAATCTAAGTAACCATTCTCCTCCCTTCTCAATAATAGCTTGTAATTCTAGACAGGTACTTTTTGGATAGGCCAAAAGACAATATCTGTGGTAATATGCTTATGTTCAATAAAATATGAAACCAGAGATGCTTCTATTCTCCCAAAGATGCTGTTATATTAATAAATACATGTTTTTAAGCACCTTGAGGTTTTCCCTATATATAGCTTATATTGCATGGGCTAGGCATCAAGTAGCATATACCACTCCACTTAAATTATCCTGTTCATTTATATCTTGTATTTTCACTTGCTCCAAGTTTACTACTCCTATCAAACTTTCTTGGAGAAGATTTAAAATCAACTCAAGTCTTTGATGAGCCAGAGGACACAACAGCAGCTAGACAACTCCATGTGTTTCTAAATTTGATTTTCAGTTCCTTCTGCTTCTGATCAAAATGTATCCTCTCTCTAACTTGACAGGCCTGCCAACTTCAAACTAATTTGCATGTCCATTTGATCTTTTATGTTGCTCAAATTCATAAGATGTTACTGCTCACAAGAGAAATATAAGTTTTAAGTATTACTGATCCCTTTCTTTAAGCAGCATAAAAAAACCAAGCAGTGTTTCAGTTCCATAATTCAACACAACAGTCGCCATCGCTTGCTCTTCTGTGAATTATTTCCTTCTGAATTGTAACTTGTCCTGATAAAATAGGCTACAAGAAGAAAGAAACAGTCCTGCCTTCCCTTAAGTTCCATACACTTCTATCTCTTGAAGACCACAATTATAAGGCCACAGTGGCTAATTTCACTGTATGGACAGCTGAACATACCAATGAATTTAATGGAGAATAAACATATCTTACATAAATACAAAAGCACCCATTGTAGGAAAGACATCCTTAACAGTTGGATCTTCCTTAATCTTCTAGCTTCTGGAGTATAACTTCTGGAAAGCTGCAAGCATGTGCACAATAAAGTGTTTCATTCTGCAAGCCATATGACTCCATCAGTTATTCAAGCACATGTTTGGCACTGGCTTAAAAGAACAGGACATGTTTAAGTCAAACATTTCAAAGTTGAGCTTGTCTTTTAAAACATACCTGGTTTATAGATCAGTGTAGTATCTCTGTTAAGTTTTTCATTTCTTGTATACTGTTGTGGCTCAGTTACATGTCTGACTTCTTATAGAGCCAACATTTTGAAGGTAAGAGTGGCGTAACCCATGCCAAGACAGGAGAAGATGGTATTAACAGGAAACTGTCATTGCTTCCTTCAAAATGCATGCAAGCTGTTTTGTTCTCCCTCACTACCCCAGTTCTGAAATATATGTCAAAATAAAGTACTACAATATAACTAGGTAGCTACCATATGTATTTAACTCTAAAACCCAAAGTTATTCAGCCTAATTACTCTAGAATACAAGGCTAATGCAACATTTATATGTAACCACATCTCTAACTGTATATTCATCTGTTGCCCCAGACCCTGCACGAGTGTAAGATGACATGCTTTGAAACATTAACCACTGATTCCCCACCCCCTGGTATTTTTTAGCATAAATACAGAAAAAATATTTTTATTTCCCAGTATTCTGTTGGGAAAAAATAAAATCCTCTAGTGACAAAGCTGCAGTACAAATACGTTTGCAAAAGGTAATAGCAGCTGAAAGAGAATGCATGAAAAGAAGCCAAGGATATTAATTTCCATATTAACTATTAATTTCCATATTTAGAAATACATTAATGGGAAATTTATTGCTAAACCAACACAATAATTCCTGTGTGACTTCCCCACTTATACAAACAGAAAATTACAAAAAAAATTAATGAGGGGCAGGAGTGTACATTAAGATACAACAAATGGTTACACTCAGGGCTTTTTTGTAGCATGTACTGTACTCCAGGAGAATTGGCTACATCGGGGTGGGTGGAGTATTATGCAAAGGAGTTCTTGCTACAAAAAAAGCCCTCATTACACATTTTGCACTGAAGCCAGGACAAATACTAGAGAATAGAGGTGGGGGTAGATGTGATGTAAATTGCAATGCAGATCTCAGTACAAGGTTTCTCTGTAAAAGTTGCCCAGTGCATTTTTTAAATCTAAGATTTATTGAAGCAGGTTCAGGTTCACATTCAACATCCCTCCAGTCTTTGTTGCAGGAGGCACATTTAGATCTATATCTGGATCGATTACACAGCCTATCTGCCAAAAATCTGGTAAGATTCTTTGAAACTTTAATAAACTCTCATCTCTACGGTTTCAAGCAGCTTGGCTTCCTTTATAGATCATAATAGTCTCCTGGCAGCATGGAATGCTCTGGAGTACAAGCTGAAAAATGTGTTTTTTCACAAGCATTCATGTGTGTGAAAAAAACCCATTTATTTAAATTTCCCCAGTAGTATACATAAAAATAGCAATACAAGCTTTGCTGAAGGGGAGAAGCTTGTAAGATGGGGAGAAGCTTGTAAGATGTTTTCTGAAGTCATTACAGAGTTCAGCAGTATTTTTAGTCATTTACCTTAGTTTATCTGGTTTAAAATACTAGCCTGGATTAGCACAAGTGGCAGGCAACAGTGTATGTGTACATGAATCTACTCTAAGAGCTCCCACTACATTATCCTAAAGCACACCAGTCCTTTTCAAGTAAGCTGTTTCCTTCCTGATGCTGCCTACAGAAAAGTTCAACGTTGCAGTGGACATACACACACCTTCTTCCCCAATATATTAAGGTCCTGCTTGACCTCTAAAATGAATAATAAAAATCTTTCCTAGGAAAAGTTCTTCTGCTTGACTTTAAGAGGGTTATCACTTAAAAGCACCATCATATTACATCACAACACAGTAGTACTAGTAGCAATTCTTTCCGGTTGTATGATACTTCTGAATGCTACATCTGAAACCAGTTTTCAGTTTCACATCCAACTCTCCAATGCAGCTGAGGGCATACAGAGCAATGCCTCTGAAGAAGATCTTAACTGACTGACAGGCTCATATGGGAGCAGCCCTTCAAGCACCTTGATAACCAACCTATTTTAATTACTGTTATCCAGAGAACTCTAATTTGGGTTGTTCCTGGAAGTAAATAGAAGGTGCATGTGGATCTTCTAGTTTCAGCAACATAGGTTCCTAGTCATCCAAACCATTTTGAAATTTCTGCACAGTTTTCAAGGACAGCTCCACAAAGCATATTGCAGTACTGTAGCTGGGAAGAAATCAAGAACATGGATAAATATGCCCAGATTGCCTTCAGGAACTCCAGCAGGCATGAAAACTGAAACTGAAGACAGTATGCACCACAGATGAAGCCTGCACCTTCATATGAAAATATGGACAACAGTGCCTTCAAGCTGTGAACCCACTCTTTTAGGAAAATCAAAGCTCTTCCAAAATAGACTGACATCTCAGCCCTTGGTTGACTATCTTTTCCACTAATGATACTTAGTATTTCATACATCAGAACAGAAATGTCCACCGATGTTCTCTTCTTCAAAACAACTTGTCTTATTTTTGTTACCAAAGTATACTGTGTTGTAAGAACAACACAATAGACATTTTTGTGATTAACTACAAAGTATTTGTTATCTAAAGATCTGGGCAAGTACAAAGAACAAAATATATCCAGACCCATATATTTAGGGTCTAGCACACACCTATGTATTGGATAACAAAGAAAGAAGTGCTTGTTGGCAGACCGACAGCAATACAAACAACTACAAAGCAGCTGCAGCTGATATTTACATGTAGCAAAACACAATGAACACAGGGCTTTTTTTGAGCAGGAACACACAGGAATGCAATTCCGGCTGGTTTGGTGTCAGGGGTGTGTGTCAAAATATGCAAATAAGTTCCTGCTGGGCTTTTTAATTTAAAAGCCCTGTGTGAAACAATGGTGGCACCGGGGGTGTGTCCTAATATGCAAATAAGTTCCTGCTGGGCTTTCTCTGCAAACAAAGCCCTGAATGCACATATACACATTGTTCCCTTTTGTAGTATTTTATCTATCTTGTTAAGTGTATATCAAGCTTTTCTTCATGTAGCGCTTCACCAACCTGGAGCAATGCTTCCTAAACGCCCACCCACTCCCACCTCTCTTATACCTGACATTTTTATTGTCTGGACACAGGATAAAGAAGCCTTGAATATAGTCCACCAGGCATTCAAGACTTGTCACCCCACCATCAGTCTGATAATGAACCTGACAATGAACCATAAGAAATACATTTTCTGGACATTACTGTAAAAATACACAATGGACACATAGGCACCACTTTATACTGGAAACTTACTGACAAACATACCTATGTGCCTCCAGCCCCCATCCAAAACATACCAAATGATCCATTGTACAGCTACATCTGCTCCAGTCCCACAGAGATTCTCACTTGAGGGATCTACAACAAAATGTTTTGGAACTAAAGTATCTACCTGATGAAGTCAAGAGACAAATTAACAAAGCCATAATGATACGCAGAGAACACCTGTTGCAAGACAGGCCCAAAGAGACAATAACAGAACACCACTGGTGGCCACATACAGCTCTTGACTCAAAACAATTCAACACATCATCAGAAATTATAATCACTACTGGATTATGACAACTCCCTTTCACAATTACTGGCGGGGGGGGGGGAATCTTTTCTAGTACACATACAGTCTACCAATCTCAAACAGCTCCTCACCCACAATAATACAACATCTAATTTGAACATGGATACTGCTACCAGAGCTTGAAATAAGCCTAGATGCCAATTTTGCTGCCACATACACCCAAACAACACAATCACTGGCCCTAACAACATCAACTACATCTCAGACTTATTAATCTGCTCAGCTTCTAACACTGTATATGCCATTAAATGCCAACAGTGCCCTTTGGCTCTCTACAAACAGGTCAAACCCTATACCAAAGGTTAAATAGACATAAACCTGACATCAAGAATCACAAAATTGAGAAATCTGTAGAACATTTCAGTCTCCGAGGGCACTCAATGGGAGACCTCAAAGTAGCTGTTTTATTGCAAAGGCATTTCAGAAACAGAGTGGAATGGAGATTGCTGAATTACAAGTTATTACAACAGTCAGTAGGGTTACCAGGTCTGTGTTGGAAAATGCCTGGAGACTTTGGGGGTGGATTCAGGAGAAGGAAAGGCTTGGGGAGGGGAGGAGCCTCAGCATGATACAGTGCTATACAGTCCACCCTTTAAAGCAGCCATTTTATTCAGGGGAGCTGATCTCTGCCAGCTGGAGATCAGTTGTAAAAGCAGGAGATCTCCCACCTAGAGGCTGGCAACCCTAACATTCTGGATAATGGAACCCCCAAGGCTCAATAGAGATATCAGCTTCTTACTTCACTACACATGTCAATCAGTTCTTACTTATACCCAGAAATTAAACTTTCTTGGTCTTATAGGGGCCACTGGACTCAAACTGGCTTCTCACATTTGTTGTTAACTCCTTTATGTATGCCAATCTGCTGCTATTTACATGTCCTAAAAGATAAAGGTAGTCCCCTGTGGAAGTACCAGACGTTTTTGACTCTGGGGTGACATTGCTTTCACGTTTTCATGGCAGACTTTTTACGGGGTGGTTTGCCATTGCCTTCCCCAGTCATCTACACTTTTCCCCCAGCAAGCTGGGAACTCATTTTACTGACCTCGGAAGGATGGAAGGCTGAGTCAACCTCGAGCCGGCTACCTGAATCAGCTTTTGCTGGGATCAAACTCAGGTAGTGAGCAGAGGGCTTTGACTGCAGTACTGCAGCTTTACCACTCTATGCCACCATATCATTATTCCAGTCTTAGCTGCATTTATTGCCCAGTTACTAATGCATCTTGACTCCAATTAGCTCTTCCTGACAACTAACCCCCCCACCTTCATGTAATATTTGAGAAAATCTATTTCATCGTATGTGAAGAAATGTGCACATGCTGAGTCTCTGTTCCTACATGTACACAAGGTTGATCTTGGTTTGTCTTGGGGGTACTGCTGGACTTTAGCTATGTTCTCACATCACTTTGTTAGCTCTTGGATTTATGTGCTAATTTGCTACCATTCATTGATTTTAAAAAGGTAAAGGTAGTCTCCTGTGCAAGCACTGAGTCATTACCAACCCCATTTTCTTGGCAGACTTTTTACAGGGCAGTTTGCCTTCCCCAGTCATCTACACTTTACACCCAGCAAGCTGGGTACTCGATTTACCAGCTGCAGAAGGATGGAAGGATGAGTCAACCTTGAGCCACCTACCTGAACCCAGCTACCACTGGGATCAAACTCAGGTAGTGAGCAAAGCTTGGACTGCAGTACTGCAGCTTACCACTCTGTGCCACAGGGCTCCTGTCACTGATTTTACCAACCCCCTAATCCTATTTCAGCTCAATTTATGCATCTTGGCCCTTCCTAGGGGCTGCTTCCCACTTTGTCTTTTCCTGTAAGTAGGACTTGATAAGATTCTAGCCCATTGTATCTGAAGAAGTGTGCTGGCACATGAAAGCTTATACTTTCAATAAAACTTTGTTGGTCTTAAAGGTGCCATTGGACTCAAACTTTGTTCCGCTGCTTCACCAATGTACAGGAGAGCATATACACACTGGTAAAAACACAACATACACATCTTTATGCAGCCATATGCAGGAAATCTAATAGTATTGGGTGTGGGGTTTTTTTAAATTAATGCAATATCATTGATAAAGCACCTTATCAATGTAACACACACACCAACAACAGTGCGTGGGAGAAATTTACATGAACAGAAAGCTATGGCACACAGGAAGATGCTGTAGTGCTAGACTAAATTTTAGAAATTATATGAAAAAGATTAAGAACAGTGGAAAGTTGACTGGAACAAAGTTCTAAAACAACAGGAACAGAACAAGGGAAACTAGCTCATTCCCAGTTTAAACTTGCTACTTTACAAGTAAGGATAAGAGAACAACTAACCAGATAGCCAGATGGAGACCACATGCAGCAGATAAAACCTTACCATAAGTTTGCAAGTTCATTACACGTAACATTTCACTTTAACAGAAAGAAAACAACCTTCCTGCTTATATTTTGCCATACTATTGTTAAAGCACCTTGAGAAGTAATACTTGGGCATGCAAAGATATTAGGGCATGTTTTTGTGGCTTCACTAGCCAGATAGCCACATTTATATTTAAATGCTCATTTCAGTTGTTTAATGCACCATCAAGACACAAAGCTAGAAGGTTTAATTTTTTTTATTATTTTCATCATATCACCATTCAGGGCGTTCTAATTTAATCATTCACGGAAAAGCAGCTAGACATGAAGCGTTCTGCTACACTTACTCAGCAGAGAACACAAATATTTTACAGACAACACAAGTATTATATATATACACATACAACAATAGTTATGATACTGCCAGAAAAGTTTTAAATTTTCACCTGATTAGAACTTCTTTTGTTGATAGCTAGCAACAGATGCAAGAAGTATTCTTGCCAACTTCTACATCCAAATTTGTATGGCTTGTTAACTATTATTAGCCAAGACAATTAACTGGCCCTGGAATGTACTTGTTATTCTCATATTAGATCACAGATTTGGGAGAAAAGGGAATGTATTTATCCAATTTAAGGTTCCACTGTGCTGAATTTTCATATATGTATGCTGAATAAATCCAATTCCTCCTCTGCCTCTCTCACAGTCCACACAAAAACCTAGAATGATATGAGCTAAATGGCATTACATTTTTAGGCAATACAAATGACAGTTTAAGTCTTAAATGAATATTTAAAAATACAAAGGGTTCCTATTTTATAAATTATGTATGATTAAAATCAGGCTATTACTATTTGACACGAAAGGTGACATATATTTTCAATCTGACCACAAAATTATTTCTACTCTTATTCTACTTAAAGGTAAAAAAAAAGGTAGTCCCTTGTGCAAGCACCAGTCGTTTCTGACTCTGGGGTGACGTTGCTTTCACAACATTTTCACGGCAGACTTTTTACAGGGTGGTTTGCCACTGCCTTCCCCAGTCATCTACACTTTCCCCCAGTACCAAGCTGGGTACTCATTTTACCAACCCCAGTGTCATGAGCCCTGACGAGGAGGAGCTGGAAGGGTTAACAGACCTGGAAGAGTTGCCAGCCAGTTCCTCAGCTGAACAAACAGCAGCTGGCCCATCAATCACTCTCCAGGCACCAGTGTCAGCTGTTGACAATCAATCTCCTCCAAGCTCTCCTCCTCCCATCTCAAAAGTTCGAAGCAGGCTCTGGAAAGAACTTTCAGAGTGAAGACATGAGGCACGCCGATGCTTCAGATCTCTCAGCCCTGAGGTCGAGCAGAGTCACTGCCACCAAGGGAGCAGGCTGATTGAGACTCCCATATAGCTCCCACCCAGGACCTGGTAACCTTGTGGAGGCAACGTCTATTCTCTGGCTTGCATCCATGCTCCTTCCTGATCCTGACCTGCTTGATTTCCTTGGCACCCTGACCTTTTGGCTTTTGGACACTGACTTCTGATTCCGGTTTGTAATTCTGCACTGGTGACTTGGCTCCTGCTTGACATCCTGGAGTTTTATCTTGGACTGGCTTTGGACTCCTGCCTGCCTGCACCCTGAGAGTGTGACACCCGGAAGGATGGAAAGCTGAGTCAACCTCAAGCTGGCTACCTGAACCCAGCTTTCTCCGGGATCAAACTCAGGTCATGAGCAGAACTCAGGACTGCAGTACTGCAGCTTTACCACTCTGCGCCACAGGGCTCTTCTTATTCTACTTACAAATTACTTAATTTAATTACTTAGCAAGGAATGGGGTGCAATATGCTTACATAAAAGAAACAGACCACCAAGTCAGGCAGATGTCTAGGATGAGACATTCCTAGAACAAATTACAAAGTTCTCAAAGAGCTGGGACACATGGTCATGGGAGATTTCAGTTACCCAGATATATGTTTGAAGTTCAACTCTGCTAAAAATGAAAGGCCAAATAAATTCCTGACCTGTCTTGCTAACGACTTGATTTTCCAGATAGTGGAAAGAAAAACAAGGGGATCTGTTATCTTGGACTTGATTCTCACCAATAGGGAAGAACTGGTTGATGAGGTGAAAGTAACGAAATGACAGTAGATGACTGGGAAAAGCAATGGCAAACCACCCCATAAAAAGTCTGCCAAGAAAACGTTGTGATGTGACATCACCCCATGGGTCGGTAATGACTCAGTGTTTGCTTTACCTTTAGTTTGGGTAGTGGTGATCATGCAATTTTAGAATTTAGAGTCTTGGGGAAGAGAAAAGCTGTATGTAGTCAGATGTACAGGCTGGACTTCAGGAAAGCAAATTTTTACAAACTTAAAGTTATGCTGGGTAAAATCCCATGGTCAGTACTTAAGGAGAAGGGAGTTGATAAAATGCATTTTGGATCCTATTATCGTTCGCTGGATTTGTAAATAGTTGACAAATTGCACCCAAAGAGTGCTTGTGAATGGTTCCTCATTCTCTTGGAGAGAAGCAACAAGCAGAGTGCCTCAAGGATCTTTCCTGGGACCTGTTTTGTTTAATATCTTTGTGAATGATTTGGATGAAGGAAAGAGGGAATGCTTATTAAATTTGCAGATGATACTAAATTGGGAGCAGTAGCAAATACAGGAGAAGACGGAGTTAGGATACAGGATGGAAAACTGGGCTAAACAAATAAAATGAGTTTTAAACAGGATAAATGCAAAGTTCTGCATTTAGGTAGGGAAAAAAATCAAATGTGTAATTATAGGATGGAGAGACTTGTCTCAGCAGTAGCAGGGCTTTTTATGTAGCAGGAATCCTTTGCATATTAGACCACATATTAGACCCTGGTGTAGCAAATCCTCCAAGAGCTTACTGTAGGCCCTGTAAGAAAAGCCCTGCAAGCTCTTGTAGGATTGGCTACATCAGGAGTCTGTGGCCTAATATGCAAAGGAGTTCCTGTACAAAAATATTCCTGAGCAGTAGTATGTACAAAAAGGGTCTAGGGGTCTTAATAGTGTCGTTTTATCATTATTATTAGCCCTGGTAGGTGAGTCAGTATAGCAAGCAACAGTCCAACGACACTCTGTGCTTAACTATATACAATTTATTTACATCCACAGTCAAAGTGCTTCACCAAGCAAACCATCTAGAGTAGAAGGATACTGTGAACAGTACAGCATTGCTTATATACATATGTTACATAGGATATGCACCAATGGGTTACAAATGCTGAGTCATTGTGCATTAGACACTCAACCTCTGCACTTGTTACCAAATGCCAGTCAGAACTGGTTTCACTTTTTTGGTGTAGCAAATCCTCCAAGAGCTTACAGTAGGCCCTGTAAGAAAAGCCCTGCAAGCTCTTGTAGGATTGGCTACATCAGGAGTCTGTGGCCTAAACACTGGTGTCATTTTGACACTGACTATCAGCATGATCAGCATGATCTCAGGAGTCACTAGCCTAATTCCTTATTGAGCATTTGTATGTGCTGACAAATAGATACATGATACACTGAAGAAGAATCAACAGTGTGATGTGGTGGTCAAAAAGATAAATGCGATTTTGGGCTGTAACAGAAGTACAGTGTCCAGGTAATGCGAAGTGATGGTATCACTTCACTCGGCTCTGGCTAGACCTCACATGGAGTATTGTGTTCGTTTTTGGGCACCATAATTTAAGGAGGATACAGGCAAGCTGGAAGATGTCCAGAGGAGGACAAAGAAGATGGTGAGGGATCTGGATTCCCCATCCTATGAGGAAAAATTGAAGGAGCTCAGTATGTTTAGCCTGGAGGGGAGACTGCAAGGTGATATTACAGCCATCCTCAAGTACCTGAAGGGTATAGGGATGGTGTGGAGTTGTTTGGTTGGTTCTTTTGGACCAGAACCAACAAGCTGAAATTATAGCAGAAGAGTTTTCAGCTAAACATTAGGAAGAACGTCCTGACAGAGCAATTCTTCAATGGAACAGCTTCCTTGGGAGGTGGTGAGCTCTCCTGTGGAGGTTTTTAAACAGGGGCTAGATGGCCATCTGACAGCAGTGCTAGTTCTGGGAACTCAGGGAGATTATGAGAGAAGATGATGATGATATTGGATTTATACCAATGGACAAACCCCACCTACCCTGAAGATCTTCTATCCATAAAAGAAGGATCCCATGCAATAGCAAGTAGATCTCTGGTCCAGATCTCTGCTGGTCAGAATTCTGCTTTCCTGCTGTGAAGCCCTGCTGCACTTTGCAGGCTTTTTCTCCTTGCTTAGCCAGCTCCTCACTCCACTCCTTGGACCCCAGCTGCATTTGCCCCTGGACCTCTCCTGAGCTTCAGCCCAGGATTTCAGGTCATATGCCCCTTTCTCTAAAACTTTTCAGTTTATTCCCTCCAATTTTTTTAACCGTACCCTCTCGTTGGTTTGTGTGCATGCACATTTGTGGTCACTTAGGGAATTCATTCTCAGTAGGTTCTTTACATTTTTATTCTTTTTATTTTGTATACGATAAAGTTGTTTGTGTTTACAATCACCCTCTCACTCTCTTTCTTCATAATCTTATTTTGGAGTGTACCCACCAAGAATCACCCTGGTATAAACAGACTACAAAATCATGTGCTATTCCTTTCTGCAACTCTTATTTAAGCTAATTTCCATTCTCTCCTCCAGTTCAGGTAACACATGGGCTGGAAGGCTCTTTAGAACATTGCTTTCTTTTGGTACCTTCCCTTACTGCACTTTAGCTGCAATGAATTCCAAGTTTCCTTAGTTCTCACAGCCTCACTGCTTGCAATTAAAATCTCTGTAGTTCCCACTGATCTGCTCTTTACTTTCTATTATTCAGTTTGCCCCATTGCAATTTCTTCAATTTTGCGGTCTCCTATTTCTGCAATCTCCTATTTCTGCAATTTTGTTTTGTTTTTTAAAAAGTTATCAAGTCATCAGTCTATCTTGGTTTATCATCACCTTGACATCCTTTTATATTGTCTTAATACATGTTGTGAAGTATGTGGATCTGAATGATCACTGAATGAGCCCTGGTGCTTGCAGGGACTAAGCATAGGTTTCAGTCCTATTTTGTAGTTTAAAAAATGAAGACTTTAAAATATATATATTGGGCAGTAGATTAATAGGAAAATTATGTTTGATGTGACTTGTTCATGTAAATAAAAATGTTACAATGTATTGTAGTACTTCAGCCAATGTCTAGAGGGATCTCCAACTTCCATAACTCTTATGGAAGTTTCAGGCACTGCATGCTTACCTAAGGGTTGTTTAACTAGTTCTGGAAGTAAATAGGCAAAAAAAAATCATCAGTCTTGTTCTGTAAAACTACCTTCACCCTTGAAGAAAATAGTTTTGTTGTAAGGTGGGGTCTTTGACATAATATTCCTGCTGAGCTCCTTCCCCCTCCTCAGATTCCACCTTTTACAAGCTCCACCCCCAATCACCAGGAATTTCCAAACCTAGAGTTGGCAACCCTGTTCTTAACATTAATAGATGACCACCAGGCATAAGGGTCTTGTTGAATGTAGGCCTGAAATTGTATTTTATTGTATACATACATACCTATAGAAACAGATGTCTTGTACGGAGGGCTGTTTTCATGGGGGGGGGCAGTAGTAGAATAAAGGTTAAGAGCCGCTGAAATAGGGCAATCTAGACAACTAAGCTATATATTACTCAAGTGGGTTGGTTACTTTCAGCAATAATATAGTTTTCTGTTAATCATTTCAGTTCTTAAACACTCTCTTAGAGGTACTAAAATTCATTAAATACTTAGGCAGTTAAACTCCCATAAAATTGTTCCGTGAAGTACTGCACATACATAGTAACCCATTTTATGTTTTTATATCTCAGGTGTATAATTTGTCACCTTAAACAAACACCAACAGTACCCATTATGGATCCTGTGTGCCACTTATTTAACTTAGAAGCAATATAATTCAATAAGAAGTTTTGAAAGTTGAATTTCATAAGCATAAGAGCACTGAGAGAGCAAACCTAAGCAGGTCTACTCTGAATTCTACTAAGGTCTATTCAGTGGGGCTTACTCCCAGGAAAGTGCTTTTAGGATTGCACTGTGAGTAATCTAAATCTTGCATCTATCAAAACTGTCTACTGCTGCTGGACTCTCGCGCTGTTTAGTGGACAGAATATACCACATATCAACCATGGCTAGACTGAATGATAACCAACTAAACAAATACTTGGTTTACTTATTATAGCACTTTCTAAAATAAATGGTCATTTGGCAAGAACCATACAGAATTAATTGCACAGGACTATGTGATGCTGAAAATGAGACCTACCAGGAAAAGAGATGTGCCACCCTTCGTAGAGGAGTACAGTACATTGTGAGGCCCCCTATTTTCTCTCCCCAAAGATAGCAAAGAGATTGTTTAAAGAATAAGCAGCTCTGTGGAGAGGCGGCACACAAAGTAAAAACTTCATTTTAAAAATTTCAACTGTTTAGTTATATTTTTATCTGTGTATGTTTTGTAAGCAACCTTCGGCATTGTGGAAAGGTGGGATATAAATATCGTAAAGAAATAAAAAGTACAATTGCCATATTTTAGAGTCAGGAAGAATAATTTTTTTTGCCAATTTTCTACTTATTTTAGGGGTTTAGTAGTACTATGGTAGAATTTTGGGTTTCTCTAACACTACTGTTGAAGCTATAAAAATAAACTTCTTCACAAAATCAATTTCATCAGAAGTTATATTTCAGTGTATACTCTCTCTTCCAGTATTACAATTTCTGTGTGTACATGTACATTCTGTAAGAATTTTCAGATGGGCAACTGAGGTTCAAGTTCATAGAAGATGAAGTAATACAGAGGGCAATAAAGAGGGGAAGATTATGAAAGCATCTCTAAAAAATGGAGATGGTATGTGTTGGTAAACTGAGTATGGGAAAAATCAACTGTGTATACACCGACAGCCGCTCTATGGAATTGCAAGTTTGAGGCAAAGGGGGATAGGGGATAAGACTATGGAATAATAATTCTTATTATTAATTTGATTTAGTTAATCACCCCATCCCAGCTAGTGTCAGGCTCTGAGCGATGTACATCAATAATATAATACATAAACATTTAAAAACAATAAAACAATTTAAGCTAGAAACATTTTACAAACCCCAATGGTGCCCTACTCATTTCCTTCTGTTCCAGACTGCCGGACATCATATCGGGGGGAGGGGAAGAGCTCAGAGTGGCAGGGGAATGAGGTGCCAGCTTGGCAACCATTGTCATTGTCCTTAATTGTAAGCCTGGGGGAACATCTCTGCCCTATGGGGTCTGTGGAATTGCATAAGATCCCACAGGGCCCTGGTGTAATCTGGCAGAGTTCCACCAGTTTGGGGCAAGGACCATCAAGGGCAGCTGGACCTCTTGGATCTGCATAGCGAACCTGGACTTCCTTGGCAGCCTCCCATCAAAATACTAACCAGGGCCAACGCTGCAAAGCTTCTGAGATCTGACAGATTGGGCTAGCCTGAGCTCTCCAAATCAGGGTAGTCTCTAATTAGGTACAGATAAATACAGTGCAGTGAAGTAGGAACACAATAAAGAAAGAAACAGTGTGAAGCATAAAAAAAATTAATAGCAGTAAAGAGTTATAGAGTTATGTAATTCAACTAATAGAAATGATAGTAACAAAGTCCAGGATGTTTAGGCCAGGGTGAATTTGATTCCTTGATCAGTTTTAATTCAGCACTTTTGCATCGTATATTGTCTCTCATTGAATTATTAAGTTATTAAGATGAATAGTGCATTAGACATCTTCCTGCATGCTTAGAAACAACTACCACCTCTTCAGTAGGTGAAATCACATCTAGAACTTCAAAGACATACTGACTGCAGAATCTAGATTTGCCAAGCATTTTTTGGAGCAGATGTTTCCACTCACATCCGGATTAAACATGTATCATGTTTTTGTTTTGAAATTATTCGTGTTGGGAAATATTTGATGTGACTTTGCCCATTAGAACATAGAAATAGTGCTTGTAAGATCATTTAAAAGAATGACTCAAGCAATAATAATTACACTCAGATATTTTACATGAAACAAATTCCACAAGGGTAGACCTATTCATCCATTGTAATAAAAATGACAGCAAAAGACTTTTTAACATGGAAACATGAAACAGCTAGGAAGCCATTTGCATAACAAAAATGGGTAGGTGGGGGAAAATTACAGCAATAATCGTGACTCATTAATATTTTCCTGTTTGTTTTTTTAAAAAAATTCATGAACAGATGTTTCTTAACATATTACCCATTATTAATTTTTGTCTCAGTTTTAAATCATTTTTCTTTCCTTGGGAAGGCACTGAAAAGATTTAATAGTCCATGAAGTAATTTGGGCACAAGGAAGCAAGAAAGGGATCTGCACCTCAGAAAAGCGTAGAATCCATTCATATGCCCCAGGGACAGAAGAACAACATCTGAGTGAATCTAAGGTCAAGGCCCTCATTAGCGGAATAGCTCCAGTTATATTAGCACTCCCACACATTCTACTGACATTTTCATAATCAAGTAAAAACACCACCCATGGAATTCCCTTATTTATGAATACACAAGCTATGACATATGCCTGCACAGCCACACTAATGCTGCCTGAGATCAGAACAGCGGCATTAGTTTACTTATAGGATGTCTAGTGCACTCCTAAGCAGAGTTAAGTCCACTGAAGTCAGTGGGGCTTAAAAATGTATAGATGTTGAAGATTGCACTGTAACTTTCAGAAGTCCGTACCAGTCACTTCCATCTGTAGACTGAGACAATGGCTATATTTTTCCTTTCAAGAAAAGTTATTCCCATTAACAAGCATAATATGAAAGCCTGGTATGGCTATCCAACTTCTGTAGGCATTACGTGTCCATGTAATTTAACCCTTGGGCACTTAAGACTGCCATTCTGGTTTGCAGCACGTAAGGACAGGAAGCTTCCCATACTTGCACTTTAAGGCAATTCTTGAAGAAGCAGAAACAAATATTAGGGGCAGAGTGGGAGAGAAAGAGACATCATATTAGGCATGCTGGCACTTATGATCACATAGTTTGTATCACATAATGATTCACATTCAAGATAGTGCAGAGCAGCACATGGAGCACCCAGGTGCCATTGGAACCCCAGATGTCAAATGCTCACTAGAGAAATGTCAGACTGAGAAATGGCCCACATGGATGTTATTCTTATCTGATCTAAGAACACAGCTGCTTGACAACAATGCTCCCTTAATCCTCCAATAAGGATATCTCTGTTACAGCAAAGTCAAATCCATGCAAAGGATCAGGCCAATGCAGGAATGGGTCTGTACAACCCTATGGATGGTATATTGTAACTTTGAATTACACATCTGCTCTTACAGGATACTGAAACACAATCCCAAATGGAATATTTCTTACAAATCATTTTCTGCACTCCAAATCTAAGTTCTCCGGAGCACCTGTCACAACAAATGAGTGTCCTAGGGTTGCTTGGCCACCAAGCAGGTGATGGGGGGAGGGGGTTGCAAGATCCAAGTTGGGAAACTCCTTGGGGATGGAGTGTGGGAAGGACAGAGACCTCAGTAGGGTACAGTAACCTAGTTAACCTGTCAATTAAACAGTGGTGTGGCTGCTTGTAGCCAATGTTCCCTCTAAACTGCAGTCTTGCAAGCAAAAATTCTACTTTGTGAGAGGGCATCAATTAGTGTGCTGGGGAGGCGGTCATCCTTCCTGAGCTAAGGCAAAAAATCTACGAGTTGGAGGCTAAAAAACTGAGATAGCTCACACTAATTAGAGGGAACACTGCTTGTAGCATATACTGAAACCAGACCAGTGGCGCATTTATGGAACAGTGCTGATTCTGAAGGCCTGTTGGTGGGAACGTAGACGACATATACAGCTGAGTCCTGCCAAATAGGAGGAAGTATACTTGTGTGATGTTTCAGTAACTCCTGCGATGTAACGGATTTCAGCCCCAAGCCAAGGCCAGTTGTCGATCTCGTGACAGAGATGGCGCCTTTTTAGCCCCTGGGCCCTCTCTGCCTTTCAGAGCCCCCATCCAAGCCACGGTTAAACAGGAGGGAGGGAGATGCCATTGGCAAGGCAGCGTCACCTGTTAAGTTTCGCACCACCCTGCACCTTTAGAAGGCGCAGGAGCCTGAGAGAGGAGACAGCGAGCCCTCCTTCGATGTGCACTGAGCAGTTAACACAAAGGGCAGTGGGGAAAGCCCACCCCAAGCCGTCAGTCAGTCAGTCCAGGGCAGAACGGCAGTAGCAGCCGCCATAGATTTGCTGCGGGAAACGTCGCTGAAGGAGGAGGAGGAAGGGAAGGAGCGTGGGAGGCGTTAGGACAACGGCAGGCGGGAATGTCCTTTCCGCCGGGCAAGCGTAAGAGGCAGCGAGCGGGTCCCTCCTCCACCGCCTCTCTCTGGAAAGAATCTCAGATTCGCGCTGGGCGAAAGCTTCCTGCTCCCGGCCTGAATTTGTTCCCTTCCAACATTCACATAAAGGGGGTTAGGGGGGTTATTTGGAGTGAACCAGCCCGGGTGGGTGCAGGGGAGACACGGCTCGCTCGCTATGCCAGCCCCCAGCAACCTTTTTTTTTTTTTTTTTTTGCAACGCGAGAAGTGGGTGCAAAGAGCGGCCGGCTGCAAAAACTTTTCGGGCAGCCGCAAAGCAAGTGGGAAAGAGCCGCTCTTCCAAGGGCAAGTCGGGTTGGCTTGAAACTTCTGCAACGAGGAGGCGGCGGCGTTGCTAGCGATCGAAACGTACCCAAACTTACCTTGAACCCCGGACGAGGATACTAATAAGAGGCAGGTCAGACTGAGCCGCAGAAGGAAGAGCTGGGCTGGCGAGTGAGATGATGGAGGGCAGCGTTGCTTTCCCGCCTGGAGACGCTTTGACATCTTAGCCCAGACTGAGACAAAACTTTCATCAGCTGGGACTGGAGGACAGCCCCATTAATATACAGTTACAGAGAGAGCGAGAGGGAGCGCTGCAACTCAGGATGTGAGAGATTTCCTGCATGCAGTTAACTCTAAAACCCCTCCTGCTCTGATGATGAGCTGGGCTTTGCTTTCATTTAAAAAAAAATAGTGTGTTTTTTTTCTTTTTGGCAAGAAAAGAGCTGTTGACCGTTGCAATTACTGAACAAATTGTCTGGGTTAGCTAACGGGAGGCGCAAAGAATCGTTAGTGAAAGAAGGCAGGCCTGTGAAAAACTACCCCTTGCCAACACTTACAGTTCTCATTACAATGGAACAAATTATTGTCTTTGCCTTCGCCTTACTTGCTCCTACGCGGGGTCCTAGTGCCTTTCCGATGTACTGCCAGAAACAGTCCCTATGCAGAGAGGTGACCTGCCAATTTTCAATTCGTTTGGAAGGAGACTCCCTCATTTGGGCTTAATTTTAAGGGCTGGCTGTAAAATCTGTCTTCCACTCCAGCGATGATGAATGATCTTGTTTTGTCTCAAACGTCTCTCCTCTGGTCTTCCTGTGTGTGATTCAAATGTGTTTAGTAAAAGTGATAGACGCTGTTGGCCTTTTGTGTTTTAGAAAACTGAAGGATTCTTATTGGTATTATAATTACTGTGCTTAATCCTAGCGTTGGTTTGAATTGCATTTTATGCCATTTTTAAAATGTTAAGGGATAAAACGTTGCTTCAGTATCCCTCCCTGAGGATTGTTCTTTAAAATCTCCTTTCAGGTTGTGACAGCTGTCAGGAAAATGAGAAAGATATTACCTTTGTTTCTGACACACAATCACCCATCACTAGAACATATGTAAATGAATGATGTTTACGGTCTTCTTCCTTTATGATGGGGGGAGGGGGGAAATCAGCCTTCCAGAATATGAAAGATTAATTTCTATAACTGCATCTAAAAATCATGTGTGTCTAGATAAGAACACATCCACACACATAATGCTGATAGAAAATCATTGTCTTATTTGTAACTTTCCTGATTTTGAAAGAGTCCAGTAGCACATTGAAGACTAACAAATTTTATTGTAGCATAAGCTTTCAAGAAACACAGGTCTCTTCATCAGATGCAAGAGTGCTGTCAAGATGCATCTCTGAAGAGAGCTGTGTTTCTCAAAAGCATATGCTATAATAAAATTTGTTAGACTTAAAGGTGCTACTGGACTCTTTAATATTTTGTAGCAACAGACTAAAACTACTAACTCCTCGATCTGTGTTTCCTGATTTGTATACCTGATGTGTTGCTAAAACACTTTCAAAAATAATGTCTACATTTTTTTAGAAGTTTCTTCTTTGTAAATAAAATGTCACTATCTTGGATTTTGAAATATTTTACATATATGCTGATCACACTGAAGTCACATTCCTGAGCATTTTGCCAGCACTCTTGCACATGACCAGCTGAGTCAGTACTGCCACATTGCTGCTGCCATCCTACCCAGGCACTGGAGCATCTGATGTACCTTCCCTCCCTCTGGTAAGTTTAAAGACATCTTGGCAAGCCACAGATGTTGCACAGGGCTTGTCCAACTCTTCCAAGATGTTTCTCACGACAAGTTAGCTTAAAGGCTGTCCTGAAGTTTTTTGATATTAAGCATCAGCATACTGGTGTTTCATTGTGTTTCAAGATGAGCTCACCTTTTTGTACAGGCATGGTTTATGCAGTATATTCCAGTTTGAGCAGTAGTTAAGTGCATGGACTGTAATCTGGGAGAACTGGGTTTGATTCCCCACTTCTCCACTTGCAGCTGCTGGGTGACCTTGGGTCAGCCACAGTTCTCACAGAACTTCTCTCAAGAGCAATTCTCTGAGAGCCTCTCTCAGCCCCGCTTACCTCACAGGGTAGGAAGGGAAGGAGATTGTAAACCACTCTGAGACTCTTAAGTGAAGTGTGGGATGTAAATCCAATCTCTTCTACAATGCTTAAATAAATCTTTCCTTCTGCCACCATTGTCGTATCTACTAACAACCTGAATATTTGCAATTGTTGTTGAACTAGTGTGTGGAATATGCAAGTTCTGTTACATCTCAGATGTACATTATGGTGACCCCAGCAATGAGCTTTCAAGGCAAGTGGGGAGTAGAGGTAGTTTGCTGTTGCCTTCCTCTGCAGAGTCTTCCTTCCAAGTACCTTTCACAGCTTCCAAGATCTTGCAGGAGCAGGTTATATGCTGCCCTTTCCCTTGTAGAATAACTAGTATTTCTTAAAATGCAACTTTGGAGATTCTGCATTTCAACATTTCATCTAGTCACCTTCATTTGGCTTCCAGGACTTTGTGGCTGTGTTTCTTAGTATTTGGACTTCTATCCGACGCTAGGAGTCTATCTAGACATCCTGAGATGCCTGTAACCTTTCCACTTGGCAAGAACCATGCAATCATCCCTTTCAAAAATCTGTTTCCCTATTTTTTTTAATTGCCACTTCTACTGAGAAGATTCTTCATGCAAGAAACGAATCCTCAGTGCAAGAGAATATTAATCTAAGGGATTGTCTAAGGAATTAAGGGATTGTCTCCCTCTGTCCCGGTATGATATCCACCTGCTCCAAAATCTTTGTTCTTTGAACATTAGAGGACAAATCAGAATGGGAATCAGACTGCGGTAGGATAGCCATGAAAATCGCCAAACCATCCCAGTTTCCTTAACCTCCAGGTATCTGAGGAAGAGCTTATAGGAACGTTAGAATCTTACTGCATACACTGGCAGATGGATAGTCATGCATGTGACACTGTAGACATACCTGCTGACTTACTAGCCTGTTTTTTGGTCTTTAAGGGTTTTCTTAAGATAAACCATTTGTTTTGACAGTCCAATTAGATGAAGTTTGTTTCTGAGTTTTCTACAGTGGGAGGGAAGTTGGTAGGCCTCCACTTGGAGGCTTACTACTGAAGAGACAGACCTGGAATAAAGTTAGAACGCTGACTTAAATATGGCATGACAAGCAATGATTGCTTTGCTGTGGCTCAAATCAAGTATACGGGATCAAGTTAGACATACCAGTTGAGAAATTTGTCATTTTAAATTATGAGGAAATAACTAGTAGGAAGAAGGCAAACAGTTTGTGTCTGGGGGCACCTTTAACTCCAATAAAGTTTTAATCAAGATATTTTTTTTAGTCTTAAAGATGCTACTGGACTTGAAATTTGTTTTGCTGCTTCAGACCAATGCAGATACTCACCTGAATCTAGCTAGGATATTGTTTGCATTATTAGCTCAAAGAAAGTACAAAAGTACTAGATATTGTGTAACAATAAAGTTAGGTGTATATGCAGGTGAGAATACAATTTTAAACATGCAATGTAAATAAAATATTAAGTTTGCATACTCATAAATAACACTGGCAACAATCAATCATGACACTAGCACCAATCAGTCATACCTTGAACCATATATAGAATGCTAGCAGAATTCTGTTTCAACAAAGTTCTTCATCAGTAAAAATCTTGGAAATCTATGTTCAAGCTTCAAGTTGAGATGGAAACATATAATTTCATGGTTCAAATGACAAGATCACTTCATATGGTACTGTAAACAAAAGTTTTCAGGGACTCTGATACAAGATCAGCAGTTTTGATGCCTTCTGTAGGTGAGTATTTGCTTTTAGTATGCTATACTTGTATAGTTGAAAATAAAGCAGATGGGGAATCATATTTCCAGTGATTGCTTATTCAAAAGAAAAAAAAAACATGCAACTGCCTCTGTAGTTCTCACTGTTCCATGAAGCAGGAAACATAACAAGAGAATGTGTTTATAGAACAATATATTTTATTTATTTACTTAATTTAGTCCACCAAAAGCTTATTTTAAAAACTATTTACAAAGTTTCAGTTATCATTATGTCTTTCAAAAAAGTTGTACTGTGCACATTCTATATATCAACACTAGAATGGGAGCTTTCATCACCTCATCAGACAAGCTGTTCTCCCAGATCTCAGCCACAATAGAGTGTGTTTGGGTATAGGCCACACTTTCATAAGGTCCTCAGATGAACAAGCCCACTCTTTTGTGTTGTGTGTAAATCTCTTAGGACACAATTAACTGGTTTTAACTATAAAACAGAAGTTTACATTAATGATCATCCAAACCTACAAATATATCAAGAAATGTGAACTGGGACAGAAATGGGTGTGGGGTTGTCAAATGGCATACCTGGTTAAATTTGAAGAGAAGATGTAACAATGAATCCATGTCCATTTTTGTATGGATTATAATTGGTGGGGTTTTTCTAGTAGCCTTAAATATGTTGAATGTGGTCGTGAACTATTCAAAATGGCTTGTCTTCACCTATTAAAGAAAGAATAGTATCCCCATCTTTGTAATCATCTCTAAAATGCACTTTCAAGAGGGTGATTACCTAATAGTAATAATGGAAGTTTTCATATTATACCAGCAAATGCAGTAATTTCAGAACAAACTAAATACAGTTCCTTATAAATATATCAACTCTCCTGGATAATAGAAATGGAATTAGTTTTGGTCCTAGTAGTATGGCTGCAAATCACAACCAGGAAAGTGTACCTTAGTGGTGCTCCTTACAGAAAATAATATAAACAAATTAACAAACAATTTCAACAAAACAATGCAGAATGTAACTTTCACAGTGCTCAACAGAGAAAAATGCAGAACAATCTCACTTCAATGTAAGTCAAAACTCAAGTGTTAAAGATGTTGATGAATTTTTTTAAACCGTCATTTATATATTCACTTTTCCTTTAATATGGAATCTTTTTGAATGCCTTAATTGTGTCGAGATGCCAGTAACTGGTGGAAAATCACATGAGGATTACTTAGATTCAATGTTAGTACCATTATTATCTTTTACAAATTGAGAAACTTGCATTTTACAGGAATTGTGTGAAAGTGGATGGTAGAGTGATAATGAATTTGTTTTGTCTGTGAAAGCTCATTAAAAATATGAAATGACCCTTTGTCAAGCAGCAAGGCTTATGAATTCTCTTTGAGCTTTGTACTCAAAATATAATTGTTTCCTATAATACATATATGCGGATTTACAAATTGAGATATTTATGGTGATGAATAAGTAAATGACAATCTACTTTTGAATTTTATTTATATTCAAAATTGTTCAGCTTTATATGGGCATCCAGGGGGCAATAATTTCTTGTCCATAGTTGTAGATGGATCACAATTTCAATGCAGTGTATCAAGAATGTGGCATCCAGTGGAAGTCCCCCTATGACATTTTGAAAAAGTCCATCAGCATTGCATGAGCTTTGCAGTGTCTAAGGCCCAACTGCCAACTAGACTTTTCACAGACATGATCTGGGTATGATTGCCTGACAGGGCCTGGCAACTGGCAGGGGGATTCACCAGCAGCTGGGGTCTTCACCAGCAACATTATGATAGGGAGTGATGTCAGTGCGTCAGAAGGCCAACAAGTCCCCCCCCCCCATTTACTGCCACCCCCACCCACCTGCAGTCGGCATAGTGCCAGTGGGAAAGCACCCTCTGGAGGCAGGGGAATGGCAAGCCCAGTTCTGGGAGCTTCCCACTGGGAACTTAAGTCCTGGGTATGTGTGGGCTCAAATCAGTTCAGAACCATAGCATGCTTTGTGAAGCATTTATGCTTTTTATCTGCACTTCTTCCCCAACCTGATGAAGCTGCACTGGGAAGCCACTACTTGCATGTTGGGAAAACTCACCTATACTGATGGTTACTTTTAAGTTTCCCCAATGGGACAATTAGAAACTCCCTAAGGCAATTTCAGGTAAGGAAAATTGTGCATGAGAAGAGATGTAAGCACCTTCTCTCCACCACTGCAGTTCTAATCTAAACTGAGTCCCTGTACATCTGGGAATTTAGTTCTCAGCATAGAGCTCTTGGTATATATCTGTTCCAAAGTCCTTGTGAATGTGAACTTTATAACCTGTGAATTGGTCCTTACAATTGTGGGCTCTGCAGCCTCATTAGGCATCTAGCTTCTGGCAGTATCTGAAAGGGTTGACCCAATGCAACCATGAGTTTGCTCACTGCTGTTCTTCTGGCACTTGGAACCATTGGCAAATACTTGCTGCTTTCCCCTGCCATTTTATCTGTGCTTCCTGCAGCCTCTAGGTGAATTCTTCAAGTTCACACAATTATACTTTCAAGCAGTTATATTCCATTTGCTGAAATCTCATTTTCTTTTCTGCAACCAAAGTGCCCTATATTTAAGCAATACTATATTAAAATCATGTTTCTAAGTCAACATTTTGAATTTTATTGCTATTGTAAAGCAACCATGCTCATTGAAAGACAGAGAAGGTACATACTGATGTGTGTTTTTTATAAAACCAGAATTCATTTAAATGGAATTTTCTTTTAAAGACGATGATGACTCTTTAAAAGTCAATGTTTAGTTTTATGAAGCAAATCTCCAGGAACTGTTTTCCTGTTTCTGCTGTGTGATTTTTGAAAAGCCTGGTGTTTCGGTAGAAATTAAATTAGCATCTTCTAAACAATAATAGTTTGATTAATAAACTTATAGCCTGATCTTATGCATGCATAGTCAGAAGTGTCCCATTAATTCCAGTAGGACTTAGTCCCAAGTAAGTTTGCAACCTTTGATTTGCTGATGTAATCATTAAAACGGCTGAGTTTCATCCCAAATTGGGTGATACATTTTTTGAAATGACAGCAGAATTTTGGACTTCAGAGGGGAATTCTGCCAAACCATTGTTTCTTATTAGAATGATAAAGCACTGTAAAATTATATTCAAATATAAATAAAAGTGACAGAGCCATCTTGAAGTTATTCATGCATTTATAAAATATGAGATGCTGCAGTTATAATCTTTTGGCAACAGCCTGTCTCAAAATGAGACTCCTTTCTGAAAGAATAAAAGAATTTCATTAAGCAGCATTTATAGGATGCCACCAAGCATAATTCCGATTAGAAAGAACTGGGACATCAAGTGTATATATAAAGTTTATGTGCTCCACAACTTTGTAGTTACTGCCAGGTCTGAAGCTGTGGGGAGCAACATCTTAACTTAGCAGTTCTTTCATTGACCTGATTCTGCCAAGAATTTCACCTGCATATCACCCCTGGATTAGTCCAGTTGCCCACTCTCAGTGTAGTTTCTTCCTCATCCATATCAATTGGGAAGGCTAATGATCCCATTTCAGTTTAAGCAGTTAACATGAATTTGTATTGCTGTAGAGATGCTCTGAATAGTGACCCTTGTATTGCTGTAGAGATGCTCTGAATAGTGACCCTTACTTGCATAACGCCTAAATCCTGTCTTTGCTACAAAGAGCTCAGGGTATCTTATGTGTACTTCTAAGGCAACCTCCAACTAGGAAGCTTACAGGGCCAGAGCTGTTTAGCTCCAGCAGCAGAAGTCCATTGTATGCCTTCAGAGTTCAGAACATTCCCTGGGATAGCTGCAGCTAAATCTGTGTTCCCATGTACCTTTTAAAAATCTCACTTCTCCTCCTGACATCAACATATGTGCTGGGATTCAAAAACAAATATCCATAATTATTTCTACATTTTTACTACCCATGTTTCATAGCATGTTCAGTTACTTAATGCAAGAAAATATGGGGAAATGATCTAATATTTATTATTTTATTAAATCTCCTTCCCACACCATCATTCGTATTTGGATGGTTACAAATTTGGTTTATGTTGACTTTATAGTGAGGGCGTAGGGTAGGTTAGAGCTGAAACAGAATCATGTATAAAAGGCCACCAGTCTATTTCCATTTGACACCATCCTCTCCTTTTTTTTCCTGCAGAAAACTCCAGAGCTTTAAGGCTAGATCTGGTCTTGTTGCTACAGTGATAGACTACAGAATTTTCCTCAACTCTGTAAGGCATAGAAGTCCTGCCTCTTATCCCAGATGTTTGACAACCTGGTTGTGATAACTCTTGGGTGAGGAAAACCCACTCTGCATATGCTTAGAAGCACTCATCTTTTATTATAGATATCTTTCAGGACTATAACTTTATTAGGTGGAATCAAAATGAAAAATAAGCCCCTTTAAGTTCAAGAGACTTCTAAGGAAGCATGAATAGAATTGCTCCCTCTGCACAGTGGATCCTCAGAGCTTTTAAACAGTCTTAAATAGAAACACACAACACTATCTTAAGCAGAGTTACATCCTCTTAAGTGCATTGATCTTAGAAGGTTGTAACTACATAGTGTAGCACTGTTTTGTGCACACTCTTGGTCAAGGAATCACCAGGATGGTGCAGTTTTTCCTCAAGGGATCTAAGCAGTATCACATGGGCATTGGGTTGAAAGCTGTGATGATTCCAAAGGCTTAAGTAGCAGCTGGGCAGACTGAAGCCTGATATTTTAGAACCATCTCCTCTGTTTTGTTCTCAGACTATTCTGCTGCACTGTCCCATCAAACATTCCACTGCCCGCTGCATGACTTTAGAGTAACAAACCAATGCTTGGGCAAACAGAATCATCTTTTATATTATGTGCAGAGGTAAAACACTTTGAAATGTCATTTCCCTTCCTCTCAGCTTGTTATAGGAAGACAATCAATTGTTTTATTCTGCATGATTTGATATCTATATTCATATGTTTATATTCATGCATCCTTTTCAGTCTCTTAAAATGCAAAGGAGACCATCATATTCACACAAACAACCCAAGATTCTCCTGCTTTAGGGAGTAGGGAGAAATTTTAGAAAGCAATTTTACAAAGCATCTGGAATCACAGTAGTGATTCACTAGCAAATATAGAGACAAAGTGGTGGAACATGATAAGGTGTTCAGGTTAGCTCTGCATAGTTCTCCATGGCATCAAACTTTTTAAAGTACAATGAGAGTAAGGCAAACACTTGCCTACCACGAGATATTCCTAAGCTCATCAGCCAGCCTGGTATGCTTTTTCTCTCCCACACCTTCTAATTCTTCTGTGCTTGTCTCCCTCCATTTTCCAATCTCCTTCCTTCTTATCCAGTGTGGTTAAGAGTGGCATACTCTAATCTGAAGAATGGGGTTTGATTCCCCACTCCTCCACATGAAGCCTGCCAGGTGACCTTGAGCCAGTCACAGTTCTCTCAGAGTTCTCTCAGCCCCACCTACCTCATCTACCTCACAAGGTGACTGCTGTGGGGAGAGGAAGAGGAAAACATACTTATGTGTAGAAAACCTTTGCTCATATTATGAACAGAAAGGGTATATGTTGAGTTGGTATTTCCCAAGAATCTATCAAAATAGTAATATGATTATTTTAGAACAGTGTTATGAATCAAATAAATCTTTTCAACTATTCAGGCCAGACAACTTTGTCAACTTTGTTTTACATGACCATAATCTGTGATTAGTCAGATATCTCTCTAGAAAGTTGCAGGGCCTTCAGGAGCTCAATGGAATAGTTAACAGTGGCTGGCCAGAAAACAAAGAATATTAAGTTATGTTGAGTACATGGAAGGATGGAAGGAAAGGCTGAATGGTATGGCCCAATCTCTTCAGATCTCAGAAGCTAAGCAGGGCTGGTATTTTGAAGGGCAATCACCAAGGAAGATTCTGCAGAAGAAGGCAATGGCAAACCACCTGTTTGTCACTTGCCTGGACTGCCCTGTGCTGGGGTCACCATAAGTTGGCTGTGACTTGAGAGCACTTTATACACTTTATACACGCACATGAGGAAGCCCCATTTTGTTAATTCTTTAGACAAGAATCCAAAGCATTGTGCTAGGGAAACAACAGACAGAATCTAAAGATAGCTCTGTGCTTAACCAGAAATTATTTCTTTACAAAATCTATTTGAAAAATCCAGGACAAAACTTAGACTTCAGCAATCAAATCAGAAAGCACATATTTCAGCTCTACTAATAGGCCCAACTCTCTCATGAGTAGTAGAGACTCTTGAAAGTAATCATGATAATGAAAATTCCCATCAAGTACATATAATGTACACTGCTGAAAAATGCAGTAAAACATAACAAGGGCAGTCCCACATTTCATGTACCTTTAACAAACGGCCACTAAGTTTCCATTTCACAGAAAAACTAGGATTTTACATGAGTTTATTTGTTAGTATAAATATTTATCCCTTGATTTTCCTCTTGGGTCAAAGGAATACTAAAACATTATAATACTTAAATGCATTATAATACTTAAAACATTAAAATACTTAAAATTAAATACCTCCTCCTGTTTAAAAGATGTTTACCATTCATACACCCTCAAAAGCCCTGGCAAAAGGCAAACCCTGCAGCACCATCTAAAGATCTCCAACAAGAGGGCTCCTCTTACCTCACCAGGGGTGTGATCACATGAGAGATTTGGCCTAACCTAACCATGCCTCCCCTCTGGAATACACAGCATCACATGCACACATCTGCCTCCCAAGTAGGGTTGCCTAGTCCAATTCAAGAAATATCTGGGGACTTTGGGGGTGAAGCCAGGAGACTTTGGGGGTGGAGCCAGGAGACATTGGGGTGGAACCAGGAACAAGGGTGTGACAAGCCTAATTGAACTCCAAGGGAGTTCTGGCCATCACATTTAAAGGGACAGCACACCTTTTTAAATGCCCTTCTTCCATAGGAAATAATGAAGGATAGGGGCACCTTCTCTTGGGGCTCATAGAATTGGACCCCCTGGTCCAATCATTTTGAAACTTGGGGGGGGTATTTTGGGGAGAGGCACTAGATGCTATACTGAAAATTTGGTGCCTCTATCTCAAAAAACAGCCCCCCCGAGCCCCCAATACCTCCAGATCAATTCCCCATTCTACCCTATGAAAATCGATCTCCACATAGGGAACAATGAAGTGCCAGCAGACATTTCCTCCCTCCCCCCATTTCTGGCGACTCTGAAGCGGGGGATTGGCATCTCTACTCACAAGTTGCTGCCAACTTCTTCAAAGTAACACAGACACACCATCCAAGAGAAAGCCTTTCAATCAGAGACTGAAGCCTCCAGAGGTGGAAAGTCACATGGTGGCTGTGGGGGCGGGACTTCCCCCCGCCGGCCAGCTGACTGGAGGTGGGAAGGAGCCTGGGAAAGTGCAAGAACCTCCGCTGGGGCTTGGGGATTGGCAAGCCTACTCCCAAGTCTTGTCCATCCTTACCTTGTCTTAGAATAGACTGGGACCGGATTAAATAGCTACCGGGTACTTCCCAGTAGCAAATCTCAAAATTGTTTGTAGGGCATGTTTCCTGGCTGTCTGAATTGTGAGCCATGCTCTGCAGATGCCCCACATGCGCACAAGCAGTCTGAATGCTCCTTGTGTACGTGTGCAGCCAGTGCCTCTCCCGGTAGCAGGACAGGGGCTGTGTGAATGCCCAGGCATGCATCAAAGATGCCTGGGCCAGATTTCTTGTGTGATCACACCCCAGGAAATGCATTCCATACTTTATTTACTGTAACATTTAGACCGCATGTTTCCTCATGATTCAAGGCATGGGCAGAAGCTATGAGTTTGCAGTTCAAACATTATGCAGTTCACAATTTTTGCTTTAGTAGCTTTTCAAGAAACTTGACTATCAGTATGCTGATGAACTTAGCTCTGTGTTAAGGTGGAAACATTACACATCTTGTAGCAGATCTCTAGTTCTGTTCCAGTAGTAAATCAGAAAGGTAGCTGGGTGGAAGGATCGGTGGAAAAGTGGGAAAGAGATGCAGGCATCTGGGCAATGTACAGTACTTTGGTGTATTTAAAGTTATAAATATGAACTGCAGACAAATCCTAATGACAGCAGGTCACCTAACAATTTGCAAATTGAATGGGGCTAGATTCCACTTTATTCTGGATCTGCCATTTCTTTTTCCTGGGTGGCAGGCAGCTGCTATGTGACAACTAGTCTTATTTAGGTAGAAAATGTTTCCTAGTTCTTGATTTATATCAGATCCTGCTCATGGTACACTAGGCTACATAAATGAAATGCACTTCAAAAGTTCATAGCATATTCCACAGCAGCATGATAAATAACAATGTCTCCTGCATCTGCTTGGGGACACAATTTCAGTAGCAGAAATATGCCCAAGTAGAAAACTGGTAAGAAATAATCAGCCTTATTTATAGCTTCAGAAGATAGTGTTTGACATAATTCGCAACCCCTAATTAAATTTGTATGCACTCTAATATATGCATTATGTAGTTAAATTTAAGCTATCAACAAAGCTGTATTTTTTTACACAGCAAAAACAACAAAAAGATTAAACATATGTAGTCAGTAGTCATGCAAGTTATGTATATATTTAGCAACAAATTACAGTTAAGTAGGTTATCATTAGTAATTCTTTTTGGCATTCACAGTAACACAATTAGGCATGGACTAATATAGATACAATATATTAAAGTACTGGGTTACTATCATTAGAAATTACTAATTCACTTTTGCTGATATCATTGGATGACACTGATAAATTGAGAATATCCTGGACCATTAAAATTAGTATCTGTTCATTTTTTTCAAAGGTAACTAGAGCCATTGCATTTTTAGCTATTTCAGCTAACCAAAGATACAAGGGACAAAATAATAATCAAATAGGAAAGTTATCTAGGCAGGAAACTACTGTTTCCCTCTCTTTACTTATTCTTGGATATCTGAGGGAATCATTATGTTTCCTTTGAAATGCATTGTGTATTATATCAAAATAACCATATAGGGCTGCAGGAAATACAAAGGTAAAAGTTCATTTAATGTTTTGCCATTCTGTATCAGAGATCTGAAGTGAATTCTAGCTATGAATTCTAGCTATGAATTCACTCTCTGGAGTCATTTATTAGGCTCCATGGAACATCAGACTGAGCAGAGTCTTGCTTATAATTGCCCATTTATTAATATCTGGCTGTTGGAAAATGTTGAAAATATGCATGTGAGGAAATGTCTGGCATTAAAATTCTCTATATAAATGTGTTACACATCCATAGACAGATTGGCAAAAAAGTGTCATTAGCCAATTAGCATTTCTTGTTTCTATTGCGGAAATGGAGCCATTTCTCAGTAATTTATTCCACTTTTTAACCCAAGACCAATTCTATTTAGAACTATTTATGTTGTCATTGGTACAAATAGCACATCTGCACATTTTTTTTCAATATCATTTTGCATCTGGTAGGCAGATGCTGCTGCTCATTATCTGACTCTGTAGGTCACTGAAAATGGATGTTGAGCTATTCTGCCTCCTACAGATTTGGGAAAGTGCCAAACTGACTTGGAGAAAATGAAATGCTTGAATTTGTTATCTGTGCTTTTAAAAAATTCCAGAAACAAGTGGAATTGCCAAATGACATTGATTTTGCAGGAACATTGTTGTTTCTAAATGATGTTCCAAACACTGGATGCTTTTTCAAAAACTAATTGCTGACAATGTTAACATGTAATCTACTATTTCATCCTTCATCCTTGTAAAATCTGCAACCATATGAAGGACTGATCATCTGAGTCCTTTCTACAGTCCCCAGTTTTGGCTGCAGGACAATTTCACAGAAAAGACCACATGACTGGCTCTGTCCATGGGCCAAAATGAGTATTACAGTGTCCACAGAGCCATCCCATGGCCACTGACTCCATTTTTAGAGAATAATTTAGCCATTTAAAAATTGCTGCCAGGGCTGGGTCTCTGAACAATTTTTGAATGTCTAAATTCTTTAAAATGGCACTGGTGGCCATGAGTTGGCCACGGTCTAGGCTGATTCCGCATTTGCCATTTGCCTTCCTTTCGCTCCGGGGTTGTTCCATGCGGGCCTGATTTCCCAATTCTGCACTAGAAGATTTCTCCCAGATTCAATTCCCAATCTGTTCCGTGTGTTTTGATTCCACAGTACTGTTGCTCCCGGAGTTTCCACCATAATCGGAGCAATTTCCCCCTCCCCTCCCTCCTCACTCATTTATGCCCCTCCCTCCTCACTCATCCATGTAGTTACAACGTAACCTTTTTTATTGCGTTACGACATAACACCAGAGGCGTAATACCTGCAAAGTCACGTGTTTTCCTTCCCACCTGCCATTGGTCATTAATCTGCCCCCTGGTCTATTGTCTAAAGCAGGAAGCACACACTTCAGCACACACTTGCTGGAATGCTAAGCACACAGTTTTCAGGAAAAAACTATATAAAAAAAAGGAGCCCGAAGGGGGGGTGGTATCTAAAGTATTTTCCCCAGCACATCAGCAAAGGGCTATAAACATAGCCAAGTTCCCTCTTGAGGAACATGCGGGGGGCAGTGATGGATAAAAGTGGCATCAGCACATCTTAAAATTAGTTCGCGTAACATCGATTTTCATTTTGTGACGTAATGAAACTATTGTAAAAAAAAAAGTGTGATAGCTTGAAGTGCTTTCAGTTTGTGTGTGTGTGGGGGGGGGGGAAATAACGTGAATGATCAAATGTTTTGGCAGATTACTTCCCAGATAATGGAGGGCGCATTACCAAAATCTCGTGGAACACCATAAAGAGTGAGGGCATTTGAAAGTAAGGGATGCATTCGGGCAAAGAAGAGAATCGTGTTGCAGCGTTATGCATTGCAGCGTTGTAACGCAAAACCAGCTTTGCTTAAAAAATTCCTAATTGGATAATGGCGGACAATTTTAAAAGGGAGTAAAAGTAAGAGGGTGTGATGAAATAACTGGGCGGAATCAGGGGCGTGGAGTTATGTGGGTGTGTTCTAATGATGTAACAAGTTTGACAGCGCATTGGCTCGAGTTCTGCACATAAAATTCCGAGCCTCGGAACTGCAGCAAAAAAAAGATCTGGTATTTTTGCCGATCACCCTGATCCGGGGCGGCACCTCTTCGGAGGTGGGTCAAACTGCCACCCCGGGTCAAAATGTGCGGAAACCAACATCTGCCCCGGGGGAAACACAGCATCGGAGCCGGAGCAAAGGCTAATGCGGAATCACCCATAGCTTGGCCCTATGTGATTATGATCTTGGGGTGCGGTCACACTTACATTAAATCCATCAGCAACCCATCTTTAAAGCGCCGTTATTTCGTATGTCAGATAATCCGCCGCATCCTGTTTCCCGATCAGACAGATGCTGTTCCTATGGCATGCCGTGTTGATCCCGTCCCCTGCTCGATCACACAGTGCCCGCCGGAACTTCTTTCAGATGGCGGCAATCTGCATTAGCGCAGGCGCAGTGCTGGGTGCTAACAGGAGGGTTTGCGTGCTGCAGAGGGTGTGTTTCTGCTGAGCGCATGCGCGTTTGCAGTAGAGGGGTTTCCGGCTATTTAAACCTTTTTTTTTTGTTTCCCCCGCTGCTCTATCGATATATCGATATATCGTTGTGTCGAAATGGAATCTGATAGCCTTGTCACATTAGCGTGGTTTCGCTTTGGTGCTTGAGGTGTTTGTGTGTGTGATTTGAGGGGGAGGGGGAGAGAAGAGGCTTTGTTTGTCTTTACCCCCCCCCCCCTGCTCCATCCCGATCCGGTCCATAGGATGTCAACTTGAGGGGTTTTTTTGCCGTCGGGGATTCTGCTTGTCTGGGGGTTTTTTTTAGGTGGAGCATTGGGGATGGCGAATCCTCGAGAAAGCGGGGAGGGAGAGAGTTCTGCGTGCGCCCCGTCCTTTCTCGTGGCGGCGGGGGGGGGGGGGTTAGCTGCTGTTAGCTGCTGCGCTGCTGCGATGGATCCGTTCCTCTCCTTCCCATCCGAGCTCCTTAAAGCCCAATTCTGTCGCCTTACAAATGCAGCAGCGGAGACTAGAGATGTGTTTCTCCGTTTGCACTACTTTTCGGAAAAGATCGCCTCACATACTGGAAATCTCGATGCTCACATATCGAGATTTCGATATATCGCTATTACGCAATAAACTAAAATATTTTTTAAAAAAGGCAGGGCACGCACGTTTCGGAAGGCCCCCCCCCTTATTAAGTTTAGGAATACAGCCGCTAATAAGCAATTTTTTCGAGTTCCTTCCCTCGATGGCGCAGTGATATGCATTTTGTTTGTGGTGGGAAGCTGGAAGCGGGAAGCGCTGCTGCGACTCAGCAACGATTGCCCGTTCAGATGCTCCAGAGCGCTCAGGAAGCGCTCAGGAAGCGTCTTGTTCCGGATTAAATGCAGTAGCAAATTAATCCGCGAGCAAGGCGCATCAGCGTGGAACGGGCACGGGCTAAGCACGCTTCACAGATGTGGATGTGTGAACGTCAGGGTAAAATCCGACATGCTTGCGGGCTCAACTCATGCCCGTAGCGGGGTTTTTTGGACGTCTGACCGCACCCTTTAACTGTTACAGCTGTGTTATGAATCCTTAGAAAAGTGACTCCCACAGCACAGTTGCAACACATAAAGAGTATTTTGGGAATTCTAAAGTCTGTAAACATTTCAACATGTTTGTCAAGTTTTTTTAAAAAAATGATACAAAGCTTCCTTTTAGGTCACTGCTAGTTCTTTGTGATGACAGGACAAATGGCCAAGAATAGCAATGCCCAAATGGCATTAGGAGCCACAGTGTACCTTGGGATCCCTGTTGGATTGGTTCCAAAGCTATCAGTAGTAACAAGTGAGACTCTGTGGTGCAGTGGCAGTGTTGCCCACCTCCAGCTGGCACCTGGAGATCTCCTGCTATTACAATTAATCTCCAGATGGTCAAGATCAGTTCATCTGGAGAAAATGGCTCCTTTGGAGGGTGGACTTTATGGTATTATATCCTGATGAGGTCCCTCCCCTCCCCAAACCCTGCCATTCCCAGGCTCTACCCCTCCCCAAATCTCCAAGTATTTCCCAGCCCAAAGCAGGCAACCCTAAGTGAATATCATGGTGGTTACCTCTGGTTAGGAGGGTGAGTTCATTGATGGGCCTTTCTTGCCCTGAACTCTGCTGTTCTAAAGGACTAGAACCAAATATGCTTCTGGTTTTCTGAAGAAATTAAAAACATTTGCACATGGGAAGAAAAGAACAAGGATTAGGCTTAATAATAATATGCCAAGCTTTAGGACATCTCTCAGTAAGAAGCACACACATATACACATCACTTCTGCTGAACAGCTCTGAGGATTTTTCTGCACACTGCAATGCTTGTCAGCTGTGCAATGGATGCATGGCAATTATGGATACCTATGCTTCATGGTGCAATCATTACTGCATCTGGACTCTGAGCACCAGTATACATACTTTGGTCATTGTATGCTCCATTACCTCTACGACCTTCTGCTGCTGTATTGTTTCAAGAATGCTCACTCCTTTCTAAGTCCATTGACTTTAATGGAATTTAAAGGCTGTAATCCTGCTTAGAAGTGCACTGTTAGTTTCACAGAGGTGGAACTCCCAAAACTTCTAATTGTTACTTCTGAATATTTGTTTAAGAGGAATTGAGAACACAGGTATGTACCCCCTTTACATTATGTAGGAGCAGATGTATATCAATAGCCTCTGAGGACCATAGTCTGCTATTGCATGCAAACATGCTTGCACTAACATTCTCAGCCATTGCACAGAATATTCTACCAATGGAGATTGATATGCCCCTTCCCTTCTTGGCTCTTCAGTGAAATGAGGATGGATGGATGGATGGATGGATGGATGGATGGATGGATGGATGGAGGGAGAGAGAGAGAGAGAGAGAGAGAGAGAGATAATGGAAGGAAGGGAGACAGACAGTTTTGAAATCTTTATGAGTAAGAGTTAACACTATTTTCACCAGTTTTTGCTGCTTGTATAATGTGCTTTTTGTGGCTGCTGCTATTTATTTATTTATACTATATATCCAATTCTGAACATAGCCCCAGAATCCAGATTAAAAAAAAATCTGCACAGTAGGATCATGTACAAGTCTAGGAATCCCCAGGACTGCAAGAAAATATGAAATATTTTTAAAGCCTTGGTTTAAACAAAAATATATCCAAAACAAAAGCCATGTCTGTTTCTTTAAAAAAAAGAATGGCTCTGAAATCTCATTAGATTGTGAGTTCTCAGTGGCTATTTCAGGATTAGGAAATCCTCAACTAGGCAATCCCCAACCAACTAAGGCTTCCAATCCCTTCTTACTGTCAGCCCAGGGAGGATGGCAAGGGTCAGACCCAAAAAGGCAAAATAAAAGGAAAGAAGGGAGAAGAATGGAGCAAAAAAGAGAGAAGAAAAGGAAAAACTGATGAGGGGAACAGAGGGGGAAAGCAGGGCTGGCTGGCTGAATGATTTCAGCCAGGGGGAGAAAAAGATAAGGTAAATTGGTGGGGGAGAAAAGGGGTTTGACAGGATGAAGGAAAACTGATGATAAAGGGTGGGGGGAAAGGTAAGTGGGTACAAGGGAGAAGATGCAAGAGGCACTGTTGGGTGGGGGAAGAGAGAGAGCATGGGAAATTACATTTTCCCCATGAGTCCTTGTGGGCACTCCACTTGTTTATATGTATTATAATTTTAATATTGTTAGTGTTTTATGAAAGATTTTATGACTTGTTTTGTTTGAGAGAAAAAAGGTGGAATATATTATTCACCAATCAAACCATACAACTAGGTTCTGAGTATGGCTGAGTAGAAAAGTGCAGTAGAAAAGTGCATGGCTGAAGAAAAAGGGGGGAGGGGCAGGGCCAGTTCTAGAATGTCTGGCACCCTAGGCAAAACTCACTTCTGGTGACACCCCTCCCCACGTGCTGATAACATCACCAAGTCACATGGAGGGCACCCAATTTGGTGCTCCCAGAAGGCCAGCATCCTAGTTTGCCTAGTGGTAGGGCTGGCCCTGGGAAGGAGAGAAGACTGTAAACAAGAGGAGAGAGAGAAGATTGTGTATTCCTCTCCCACATGTCCCATTCGCTCTTAAAAAGGACCCTACCCCCACTTTCTGTGTTACTGGGAAGAACTGTGTTAAAATACATGGACCTACATCTTATTTGCTCAGCTAGATGCTCACCTATAATTTTGGGATTCTAGATAATACTGGCCTGTCTTTCTGGATGATTGTAGATATTACTGGGATAATAAACAAAACCTTGAAAACTCTAATGTGCTGTATAAATCCTTATTATGCTGGTGGTCATGGCAAGTGTGTGTCTATGGCAAAATTTAAAAGTTATCCCAAATCCTCAATAGGTGAGTATGTTTTTTGGGGGGTGGGTTGCACCTTTCTAGTCTCCTTTTACTTAAATCTGGCATTTATGTCTGCTTTTTTACTGTTTTCTAGATGCTCTACAGCCAAAATGTAATTATGCAAAATCTGCATTTGGCTCCCTAGTTGTCAGCCAATTGCAGGGAAATTGAGAACATCACCAGTGCCTGATGCTACACATACTAAGTAAAGTTTGCTGCTAAGGAAATATCAGGTAGTAGGAAATGAGGACAGAGTTGCCATTTTAGCAACACAGAAACAGGTTTTGAATATAAAGAAAAGCCATGCATCGTATTCTCCATTTACCACAACAGGGGCTCTGATGATTTTGTACATAAAAGGTAAAAAAGTAGTCCCCTGTGCAAGCACCAGTCGTTTCCGACTCTGGGGTGACGTTGCTTTCACATTTTCACAGTAGACTTTTTATGGGGTGCTTTGCCATTGCCTTCCCCAGTCATCTACACTTCCCCCCCAGCAAGCTGGGTACTCATTTTACCGACCTCAGAAGGATGGAAGGCTGAGTCAACCTGAGCCAGCTACCTGAAACCAGCTTCCGCTGGGATCGAACTCAGGTCGTGAGCAAAGAGTTCAGACTGCAGTACTGCAGCTTTACCACTCTGCGCCACGAGATTTATATTGTTAGATACTGTACTGACAAACTCTGTTCCTGTTAGTTCTACTCAGCCATTTCACAGTCTAAGTGGAGATGCATTTATTGCTTGTATTCTGTAATTGGGGATCTTAGAATGAGATTTATGGGTAAAACAAAGGCATTTTTAAAAAACTGGAATATTTTATGAACAATTCCTTGTGTGTACTGGAGTGCAAACAAAAACAGTCTGCAATTGTTTGCTTCAGTATCAAAGTATTTTTGAACCAAGTATTAGTCTCAAAAAAATCTTAAAGATGTACAGGCGTTTGTAGCTTCTCTGAACCACCAGCAACATCCCCCCGCCCCGCCTTATCTTATTTAATTTCTCTAAATAAGAGCAGGGCCAGCCCTACCACTAGGCAAGCTAGGTGACTGCCTAGGGCTCTGGCTTTCTGGGGGCACTGAATTGAGTGCCCCCAATGTGACTCGGTGATGTTATCAGTGCTTGGAGGGGGGGGGGCAGAAGTTAGCCTTGCCTAGGGTGCCAGACGGTCTCGGGTCAGCCCTAAATAAATGTCAAATTCATCATGAAAGATATTATCTTTAAAAAAGGAGAGAGAGAGAAATTAGGTCTGTAACAGGTGTGTGCGTTTCCGTATTGTCAGTACTTTGGCAATGACTTGCCACAGGCTTGCTGCTTGCTATGTTCCAAACTTAATATGTATCTGAAATTGTAATGTATTTTATCCTTACACTTGGAAAATTACAGTGCAGTTCTACACAGAGGTACTGTAGTTTAAGCTCATTGAAATGAACTGACTCGGTCTAGAGTAACTCCGTGTAGGATTGCACTGACATTAAATGGGAGGGGGGGGGATCTGAAGGAAGCAAATAGATGAGCAAACCTTAAATGTCAATAAGTGTTTATGAAATAATTCAAAGTCATTCTCAAATGTTATGCCATTTCAAATGTCAATGGAATGAATTAAGCTTGGTCCTGTGCAATGGGTGGAGGTCACCAGATAGCATGTGTTGTTGTGAAAATGCCCCACAGTGGGGAAGGGAGGAGATGAGCACAGTGCAAGTAACCAAAGCTCAGTTGAGATGGTGCCTTTTAATTGATTTAGAACAATTCCTGACATAAATATTGATATTATCCAACTAGTCCTTTGTGTGCAACTTTGCTTGCTCAGCTAGGAGGCAAACCAAGAAGACTCCCCCCCCCCACACACACACACACATAAAAGCCACTGAACTATGGGCTTGTTCCCACAACAGGTAGGATGAGGCATTGCTTCCTCATCTGACTTGCTGCAGTGCTGTATAGTAACTGGTAGGAGTTAGGGCTGAAATGCCACTGAATACATTGAAACTGAATCCAGTCCAAAACAATATGTAGAATGTTTTGCATGAAGCAACAGCTAAATGTACATTTGTATTTCTTCGTAATCTATCTGGCTTTTGCAATAATAGATAGATTGGATAGGTAAAACTTACATGCAAATATACTCATAGGTATTAATGTAAAATCTGTACATAAGGAGTCACTGTGCACTAGTTCTCATTCTTGTCCTTACAGCCTCAAGGTAAGTAATGAGCTCAGTTTCAAGACTGGTTACACCCTGAAGGGGCCAAGTATCAGACAGTGCAGCCAAGAGTCTGCATTGGATTTCTATATGATTCAGTCCATGATATAAAAAGCAGACTTTGGAGGATGGTGGAAGACAGGAGGGCCTGGCGTGACTTGGTCCATGGGGTCGCAAAGAGTCGACTGTGTGACTGAACAACAAGTCAGGCCGGGCCATGTGCATCATAAAATGTGATCCCAGGTAGTGGAGATGCAAAATTTATAAAGGACACAGGCAAATACAATTAAAGATTTTTTTTAAAAAAAATAAAAATAAAACATGCTTAAAAGATTAGCACTCTTGCAATATTTAACAGATAAATTGATAACTGATACCTCTTGTTCTGAATTATTGTATCAAAATCTGGAGACAATGTCTGTGCTGTCAAACTCTTGAGCTGAAGTGCTGTATAGTATCTGGTAGGAGTTAGGGCTGAAATATCACTGAACAAATTGAAACTGAATTCAGGTGCTGTTCAGGTGTGTATCTGTAAGCTGCAAACCTACTTTTGATTTATTGACATTCATTACAAAACTCTCATAGTCAATGCTTTGAGCCTAAGACCCAGAGGAAAACATGAAATGGCTGGGCATTGCAAACTTTTGTACATAATTTGCTTCATGTGCTGGTCAAGAACATGTGAAGGCACCATGACACAGATTGAAGGCTATGTATTTGATTACAAAACTATACTCTTTCCCAGGGCTTTTTTTGTAGCAGGAACTCTTTGTATATTAGGCTACACACCCTTGATGTAGCCAATCCTTCAAAAGCTTACAGGGCTCTTCTTACAGGGACCAGGGCCGGCCCTGCCACTAAGCAAACTAGCACCAAACTTCCCGGCAGGCCATCTAAAGCCGCCCTCCCCCCAATCACCTGATCAGCGGGTAAAGACTTGCTCAAAGTCAGTGCCACCGAGCCGGCCGACTACAGCGGGGAGGAAAGGGCAAGGGCCACCACCTCCTCACACTTCCTGGATGGGAAGGAAGTGGAAGGAGGGAGCAGCAGCACATGCCCTTTCCTTCCTGCTGCTGCTGGCCAGCCCGATGTTGCTGATCGTGAGTCTTTACCTGCCGGTAGATACTCCAGCTGAGACTGCACTCCCTTAGCTAAGTAGAGCTAACCAAGCCTTTTCTAGTCATTCATATTGCAAGGTTCTTTGACCCAAATTGTGCTTGTTTGAATCCTAACAGTTATTTACCCAAATTTAAGGACACTTCCAAAATGTGCATAGTTCTGTTGAATCCGCATTTCTTATTTTTTTTTTCCTTTCAAATATATGTTTTGCAGTGTCTCTAGAAAATCTCTGCATTTTTACACATTGCTATCCAACTGGCTGCAGAAATGTAAACAAGCTCACAAACCCATTTCAAGTGTAATTATTTCATAATGTACTTTCTGCCTGGAGCAAGAGATTAAAAGGCACAGAGCACGGCAGTGGGGGGCAAGCGGAGCATGGTGGCAGGGAGCCGGAGGGGGCTGGAGGCAGCAGCGGGGGAAAGAGAGAGGCAAACTAGGTGATGGCCTTCCCTTCAGGTCAATCTCAGTGCCGGGGAACCAGCGCTAGAGCACTGCACTCCCCAAAGGGCCATTTAAAGCCACCACCCCCCAGCAATCACCTGATCGGCAGGACTGATAGGATCGCTCTAGGGGCCTGATCCAGCCCTAAGGCTGCATGTTTGACACTCCTAGCTTAAGATCCTGACTAAACTGGTAGCCAAAAGCAGTTCTCGTAAGCATTCAGCCTAGCCAGCACACCCACAGCTCAGGTGACAAGAAGAGCATGAGGCAAGGGGCTACTTAGCGTCATTTTAGGCATATTTAAAACAGCTAATCAATAAATATCTTTATTGCATTAGCAAAATATTGCCATAGCAACCAACCAAATACAACAATAAGATAAAAGGGAACGAAGAGAAAACACAAGGCAGCATCCAGTACCTCATTCCATACTACGATAAGAAATCATACAATCCTAAAGTATCTGGAATAAAATGTCAATAAAAATTTTAAAACCTAAAAATCTATACATTCTAAACTTTTAGAACCTTAACAATCTAAATTTAAAATTTAAAACATCAACAAAATTTACACTACACTAGAAAAGAACTGAGAGTGATAATAGGGAGTGATCAATGAGGCGCGGTCTTCATTTTCTTTTCCATGACGACAGCCGCAAACCTTGCAACTTGAAAAGTAGTGTATTTATCTCTATCAGATAATAAAAAAACCTCGTTTCTCCTGATTTGACTACCCAAGAAGAGACAACAGAATAAAACCCAGAAACCTATTCCGTTCAGAGTTAAAATCAGGGCAATAAAACAGATATTGAGAGCAGGGGAGATACTGGATATGTGAATTGTACAAAAATAGAGTTATCATGCTGATTAAATTTATTTATTCATTTATTTATTAAATTCAATTTTAAACTGCCCTTCCCTGACGAGGCACGGCTCAGGACAGTGTACAACATAGTAATTCACATAGTCTATAATAAAACAACTTAAAACCATAAAAACACAGTAACAAACTAAAAGATGGTGGTGAAATTTCAGTAGTGCCAACCACCTCACAGGGAGTGGGAATGGCAGGGCCAGAAGGCTGCAACCATCGCTGTCATTAACCCCTCTCTCTCCCCATACAAGTAGGGTACCCAGGAAGCACTGTCACAATTATGAGTTATTACCAGTCACTCCACTCTAACTAACTTTTCCTTTTGCTAGTTAAACACTTATGCCACTTATGGCCTTACAGGATCAGTTCCCCAAGCAGCAGTCCCAGCAGAACATATAGATACTGTTCCAATGGAAGTCTCTAATATGGACAGTAAATATTGACTTAGTGGCTACAGTATGTCTGTTTAATGTAAGAGCCACATACAATAAATGTCAGATGTTTGAGAGCTGCAAGATGTTTGAGAGCCGGAAGGAAGGGAAGGGAAGGGAAGGGGAAAAGAGGTAGAAAGAAAGCAACTTTACTTTAACTTTTACTTTAAATGCATTCTCCAAACTGCCAGCTGGCTTGGCTTGGAGAAGTGATTTAAAGAGATAAATGCCTTTTCCAAGCTGGCCAAAGAGGCAGGTGTAAAAGAGACACAGTTTGGCCACCCCTGGTCTAGTGCATGTCACCCTGTGGGAAACCTCAAAAGAGAGGGGAGCTGAGGAAAGTACAAGAGCACCATGTGCAGATATTTGAAATCCATTTACTGTTTGCTACTCCTATGCAACATTACTTATTACTGTCCTTGTATTTCTTTGGACTCTTTGCAGGCACTCCACCAAGGATGGATAGGATAGACAGTGTGTATCTGTGAAGCCCCCAGGTCAAGGGACCACAGTTTCCATTGGAGGGACCATCTTTTCTCCAAGATACTAGAGATGAGGCAACACTCTAGAACTCTGAAGCCAGTACTTTGGTTCCTTTGTATTGGCAACTCCAGGGGCTAACCATTGCCCCGTGGCCTGGCCAGCTCACAGCTCCTCATCTCCACCTGTTTACACCTTACAGCTAGGGCTGCTCTCACCACTTGGGCCCTTCTCCTAGGTCCTTAAGTTCCTGCCCCTGTCCTCTGCACCCTTCCTGCAAGGCTAAATTAAATGTAACCCAACTGCCTGCATCAGGAGTGCAAAGCTCCTCCTGACTAATCTTGGAGTGAGGAATACTGACCTCTGAGGCTTCAGGAGCTGCAGTACCTTCATGTTGTACAAAAGCTCAAGACTGTCTCTCCACAGCCTTCAGCCAGTTTATCACTTTCAGCTGGGGCCTTCTGTCTCTTCACCTGGCCACTCCTAGTTCTTCTTTCCATGCTTCTGCTCACAAGCAAGCCCTTTCTCTCAAGAGGGCCTTTATCCCAGGGGAGATCTTTGCTCCCAAAGGAGCCAGGACTTTTGCCTGCTCCTACCTTCCTTCTGACACCCCACCTGCGTCTCCTCCATGCACAGCCACAAAACTGCTGCCTTCCTTAGACCATGTTCCTTTTCCACTGGTTCTCTCCAAAAGGAATGGAGACCTGGGCTGTGACAGTACTCTGGTTCCTGCTGTTTGTGTCAGTCTTTTCTAAAGAGAGTGGTTTTTTGTGTGTGTGCAGAGGCTATGCTTTCTTTGTTTCCTTCACCTGCTGTATTCTGTGTGCAGGTGGCAACGGATTAACAAGGAGGTGTGCCAGGATTGCTGCGCTATTCAGTTGCTTCCATCTATATCATCATGGGGGTGTTGCCAATATGCCACTCCATGACTGGTTGGATTGCCATGGATTCTATTTCTGCTGGGTAAGCAGAGGATAACAAGTACCAGTAGTACAGCCAAGAGCTTAGGTTTGGGCTGCCTGCTACATTATGAAAGTAATTGTGAAGCAATAATCACTTCATGTTACACAGAAGCAAGAAAAAGCACAGAAATATTTTCTTAATCAGATGTATAGCCACATTACTGTCCTGGCAGAAGGATATGGATTTTGTTATGCTTTGTTACAATGGCTTTGAAATTAACAATATCAAATAAAACTGACAAGATCTGGGACATTTTTCTACTTAGACTTTATTTCTTCCTTGTGTAAAACCAAGTTTTCTGTATTTCAGATGTACAATTTTAAATATTTTTGAAGGAAATATTACAAATGGTTTTAATTACATAATCTTTACACAAGCATTTTTTCTTGGTAGAAACCACTGAGTAGATTGGTGCCACTTTTTAAAAATATGCGTATCTATAAATACATTATGCCATGTGAAGCCAGGCAAAATTACATGGTGCAGCAAAGAACATGTTTCAAAAGCAGAATTACTACCTAGGTTCTAAAGAGTAGTTTTTAACAGGTAACCCTCTTATTTGGTTTACTATATAAACAAAAGTGAGGTCCTTCAGAAGCTAAAATATTGGTCCCTATTGTAATGTGAACCCTTAATTTAAAACTGCAGTTTAAATGATTAGGTGGTATTGTTATTTTAGCTCATTTCTAACCATAACAAAATGATATTCATTTTTCCTTACTTTCAAAACCAGCAAGCTTCAACATGAAGCCATCAGGAATAAATGGGAGTTATGGGTGGAATCCAGAAAATTATGCATGGAGTTCCAGTCAAGGAATGGATTTTTCTTGTCTCTCTCTTCTGGCTGCAGGTTGTGCGCACTCCCAACAAGTAGTTCAAGAGAATCAAGAACCCTCAGAAACAATCTGTGATGAGATATAAAGGGCTACAGCTAGAGCTGAAAATCTGCAGCAATTGTGGGCTACTGTTTTTCAGCAGAAGTGCCACCTGCTTGTGCATGGAATCTTGAATCCAATCCAATATATGTATACTATATACATACATATATATTTGGAGTGAGGGTTAACTTGCACAAATGTGACTCTATTAATAAAAAGCTGTCTGTTAAAGGAAGTAAATGCCTCATTAAAACTGCATAAAACGATTATTCCATAGGTCATGGACCGCTATATTCCACTGATTTTGCACAATCACTTGAACTTTTGTTTTTAAAAATTCAAGCTGTTTCTTTATATACAGGAAACGAAGGAAGTCTCCATATCATGAAGTTCCTGATAAGTCTATATGGCTTTTTAATTAACAAAGCCATTCGAAGTCTAAGAAGCATGGCCTGCCAAGGAATCTTAAATCGTATTTCTTTGAAGAAGCTGGTCCAGTAATTGCTACAAATAAAACAAATTAAACAAGTTTTAATATGTTGCTTTTCTCTGTTGGAAATACAGAATCAGCAGCCATACTGTTTACCCACACTGACTTGAAAGGGAGAAAATACCCCCTTTAAAAATATTATGCACAAACATGTTTATTACTGGACACAACTGTAACTTGCAAGCAAATGTAAGAGGACTCTCTCTCTTCTTTATGGCATACCTGAGGGGGGGGAAAAACTTGTCTTGCATTTGAAGAAATACAGTAAATTATGGTGTAATTCTAAACCTATTTGCAGTTTGATCCTAATAATGTTAATTTAGAAGTAAGTCCTTTGATGTAAGTGAAACCTGCTTCCAAGAAATTCTTCTAAGGATTTCAGCCTTGCTGGCATGCAGTTGCTACAGTAGTCAGCAGAGCTACTTGTGCCACTTCAGTTTTCAGAGGGGAAATCATTTGCACAAGAGCATATGTGAAAAATGAACCTCTGGTGAGACTTTTTAAGGATCCAGCCTTAGTTCTTATCTTCCACATGAAAAAAATGTAGGGTTGCCAGGTGTGACTCACTCAAGAAATATCTAGGGACTTTGGGGGTGGAGCCAGGAGCAAGGTTGTGACAAGCACAACTGAACTGTGAAGGGAGTTCTGGCCATCACATTTAAAGGGACCATGCTCCTTTTAAATGCCTTTCCTCTATTAGAAATAATGGATGATGGGGCACCTTCTATTGGGGCTCATAGAATTGGACTCCCTGGTCCAATCTTTTTGAAATGGGGGGGGGGAGGTTAGAAGAGGCAGCAAATACAATGCTGAAAATTTGGTGCACCTTCTTTAAAAAAGCACCCTCCCCCCTCAAGCCCCACAGGTTGATTATATATATATAATGGAGTGTCCAGCAAACATCCTCCCACTCTGAAGTTGGGGGAGGGCCTCCAAATCAGGGGATCTCCTGCACCCAACTGGGGACTAGATGTGAAAAAGGAGGCAAGGAGACCCCCAAGGTGGTAGATACTCCAGCTGAGACTGCACTCCCTTAGCTAAGTAGAACTAACCAAGCCTTTTCTAGTCATTCATATTGCAAGGTTCTTTGACCCAAATTGTGCTTGTTTGAATCCTAACAGTTATTTACCCAAATTTAAGGACACTTCCAAAATGTGCATAGTTCTGTTGAATCCTCATTTCTTATTTTTTTTTTCCTTTCAAATATATGTTTTGCAGTGTCTCTAGAAAATCTCTGCATTTTTACACATTGCTATCCAACTGGCTGCAGAAATGTAAACAGGCTCACAAACCCATTTCAAGTGTAATTATTTCATAATGTACTTTCTGCCTGGAGCAAGAGATTAAAAGGCACACATGTGGCTGCCATTGAAAGCAGAAGTCTCATGTTGTCTCCTCAGCTCTCTGTGCTAATATCAAGTAACCTTCGCACTACTTCATTGGCTGCCAGGGAGGGAGGGGGAGAGAGAGAGAGACCAAGAAAACTTGCTATGTGGTGAAATTGAGCCATGTGTTTTGTATTACTAGATGCTATGGAGGAGGGGGAAGGTGACAATAGATGTTGGCCTTTGAGTAGCAGCTGTGAATGCACACATATCCACAACATTGCTCTAGACTTAAGCCATCTGCTAAAGGAATTGTCATCCGGAGGACTGGAAGAGAGCGTGAAGGTGGGACAGTGGTGAGTTGGAGTAAATGCAGTGCAAGTAACCGTCCCTTCTTCCTTTGCTTGGCAGAAAGGGAAGGGAAACCTGCCAGCACAATTCCCTCCAGAACTGGACTGTGAACTGTGTTTCCTTTCACTGGTTTCTCAGAGCTTTACTGTATATTACCTTCCAGCATAAAAACCCATGATTAATCTGGGGTTACACCTGTGGGCATCTCCCCTTTCTTGGAATTTTAGCAATCAGAGACAGTGCAACGTTGCCCAAGATACAAAAAAATAAACTTAGATCTGACCCTTAAAATATGGATTTTTAACTTGGCTTGTTTACTGAGTAAGTATGATGGAAATCTGAATGTGGAATGGTATGGTATAGCCCAATCCTGACAGATCTCAAAAGCTAAGAAGATGATATTGGATTTATATCCCGCCCTCCACTCCAAAGAGTCTCAGAGCGGCTCACAATCTCCTTTACCTTCCTCCCCCACAACAGACACCCTGTGAGGTGGGTGGGGCTGGAGAGGGCTCTCACAGCAGCTGCCCTTTCAAGGACAACCTCTGCCAGAGCTATGGCTGACCCAAGGCCATGCTAGCAAGTGCAAGTGGAGGAGTGGGGAATCAAACCTGGTTCTCCCAGATAAGAGTCCGCACACTTAACCACTACACCAAACTGAGCAGATGACCAGGGAAGACAGAGAAGGACAATAGCAAACCACCTCTGCTTCTCCCTTGCTTTGAAAGCCCTTTGCTCTGGTCACCATAAGTCACATTTGACCTGATGCCACGTATATATAATTGAGTTATGACTGCATAACAGGGACATGATGGAATACGAAAAAGTGAAAGGAAATGTAAGAGAACACAACCAATGTTCCCTCTAAGCTGCAGTCTTGTGAGCAAAAATTCTACTTTGTGAGCTACTAGTGTTAAAGTTGTGAGCTACTGCATAAATTATTGTGCTCTGGGACCATTTTTCCTGAGCGAAGACAAAAATGCGTGAGCTGGAGGCTAAAAACCTGTGAGCTGGCTCACACTAACTCAGCTTAGAGGGAACACTGAACACGACCCTGTCGCTCTTCTTGAATGGTAAAGATTTGTGCTACAGCCATTCATCAGAGAATCATTACCTTCTTGAAGACTTCCACCCTCAACCTGTTGCTTTGTAAGATTATCTGTTTCTGTTTTTCTTCTTGTTTCTTCTTCACTTCAGGCAGGTTATTATAAATCCTGGAAGTTTAAAAAAAATCATATTTCATGTATCATTGCAGACCACCAAGCTTAATTGGCTTTTGAAAAGATGAAAACCTCTTCTGGCAGTACATTTTATGGCACATATTTTAATTATGTGAAAATAAATGTTTCTTACATGCCACTTCATAAAAGCGCCGGGCAGGTAAAACCATTTAAAGCAACAATAGCGACACTTACAGATTGAAATGTCTATGATTTCATGAAAAAAATTCTGTTAAGGATTAATGGAATTTTCATTTTTGGGGAAAGTCATATTTCCAGTTTGGAAGTCTCACTGTCACTGAAAATCCAAACTGTTTCTTTCAGCAACTTCACAGTTTACCCTTTCCACATGAAGAATGACAACCATGAAGTCTTGCCTTCTGGGGCCTGAGCTGCTGTTGAAGAGAATGCCAATCTATGCTGGCAACTGGGGTGGCCCAAGGAATTTTGCCATCCCAGATGCCCTCTTCTCATGTCACTCACCACCAGGTTGGCACCAGAAGCAGCACATCTTAGGGTTGCCAGGGTTTTAATGGATGCAGCATCACAAGAAAATTGTGGGTTTTTTTAAATGCAGCCTCATGTACTTTCCAAGAGTTCTAGCTAGTGACAAAGGATAGGTCTAGGAATCACTGGAAAGTCTGTGATAAAACCACAGAACTTCTGGCAATCCCAAGAGCTATCCTTAGTGATAACTAGGGGAAAAAAATCCCAGTAAGTACTGCCTCCACTCCAAGTGGTGGTGGGCAATGGGACCTGGGAACAAGAGATGCCCCACTCTCACTGGAGGCTTGGCAGCTCAAGTGGGTGCTGAATGTACCTTTCCTCCTGAGCTGTCTTTGAAGCAGGCAGGCTCTGAAGGCAGTGCCTCTGAGTCTATCTTGGTGGAGTGGCAATGGGTGATGCAGGCACAATTTCCCCCCATGCTGCCCCTGCCTGCATGTTAATCTTTCCAGAAATAAGAATACAAAAATAAAAAAGGCAGATCATGCACCTGCTTATCAGAATCCCTTATCATTGTGAAACTACTTTGAGAGTGATTTTGCATGACCTTATTGTATAGGCAAAAGAAGTGGAATAATTAAGAAGGTGTTAAAATGAAAAGACAATTGGGTGGAAGTAGGGATGGGCACGAACCAAAAATGGACTGCAGATTGAGGACAAACTGGGCCAGTTCAAACTGGTTCAGGAGAAAGTGCCCCCCATGAACTCTCCACAAACTTCACATGGAGGTTCAGGAGGTCTGAGGAGGGTTCATTCTTTCCCTCCAAGTCTTGGCTTCCCCAGGCATCCTGAGGGAGCCAAAGGGAGGCAGTTTAAACTGCCCCCTCCAAGCCTTAGCTTTCCTAGGTATCCCATGGCCAGCAGAGCCTATGGGGAGACTTCTCTCCGATCTTTCTTTGCTTTCCCAGCTGACCTCCCAGGGTTGGCTGGCTGGAGAAGGGAAGGGGAGAGGTCTCTCCATTGTACCCTGTGGGCTCATAGGGGACAATGGAGAGATTGTGGGCTGGAGAAGGGAGGGATGGCATTTAAGTGGCTTCCCCCCTCCCCCAGCCATGCAGCTGCTACAGGCCAGCTGAAGAAGGGAGCTGCTGCAAGGCTCCCCCTCCGTCCCCCTATCATGCTGCTGCTGTTGAGTGTTCCCAGTTTGCCTGCCACAGCAAGATAGAAGTGAGTTGGATTGGTGGTGGCTCCAACTACCAATATAGTTAGACAGTAAATAAACCAACTGTAACCAGCATGCAAGAGGGGTTTTTTGGTGGGGGAGTTTAACCATGGACCAGTCATATGTCAGAATATGCACAGTGCTTTCCCAAGTATAAGTGAATAGCTGTCAAAGTAAAGTGCAGCACTTGGAACACAAAATCAAGCAACTGCCTACAGTGCCAAAATTCTAGGGTCCCTGCACTGGCATGTCCTAGGGACAGAGACACTGCCAGAACTTTGGAGGAGATGCACAAAGACATCTCAGCAGTTTTCTGTCTGGGTGATACACCTAGCACCAGGTTAAACAACTGAGAGCCTTCCAATCTCCATCAGTAACCTTGGCCATAAACACAGGAGTAAAGGGGAAGAAGTAAACAAATGAAAACAATTAAAATGGGAGGGAGGGCAACACGAAGAGTAAAGTCTTGGTCATTTATTATGCTATGTTATACTGCTTGGCAAATAAAAAACAAGGAGAGAGGAATTTTCATCAGCCAATGGCAGCTTTCCTAGCTCCTCCCCAACAATATGGGAATTCATGGTTAGAAGATAAATTGAGATCAATGCAGAATTCAGATGTGTCTTACCTTTTTGATCGCATATGCATCTCTTTCTCAGATATGAATCTTTCTTTTGGCTTAAACAGGTTATCTAGTAACAGGAAAATAATTAAAATAGCACAGGTGATACTCAACAGAATTAAAAATTCATTTACTTGTTGTATATGAGCTTATACTAATACACCCTTCGACTATCATAGCTAAAATAGCAACCTATGTCTGCCAAGCTACCATTTGTAGATGCAACAGTCCCATCCCACTTCTGTGGAAGTCCAGTGCTTGCTTCTTTTCATGGGCTATTGGTCATGAAATGTTACCTGCTGGAAGGGGGATAATCTACAGCATACAGCAATTAATTCACACAATTCTTCAATGCTCAGCCTTGCACATAACAGTCCAATAAGAGTCTGTACCAGAAGGGTCAAAACCTGCTTGTTAGAGTTGCTTAGACTGGTTCAGTCTGGTCTCCCTTGAGGATGCTGACAGGCTACTTATAGTGCAATACTAAGCAGAACTACTCTAATCAAAGCCCATTTATTTGGTATTGTGTGGAGAAAAAGACCCCTAGTTTCAGAACATTGTAGTCACCCGTTTGGTTGCCAGGGTGCCTGGAGACTCAACTCACACACATCTGCCAGGAGAACTTGGGTTTTGTTTACCAGACTGTAAGGGACTTATGTGAGTACTAACAGCCACAATGTTGCAGCAGCACTCCGTGTCTCTGGAAGAGTGCTGACCAGGAGAACAGATGGGATTCCAGCCACTCCGTGCATGCACCATCTCGGCCGTTGCAGCGGAAGAAGTTGCGCCGCCAGGAACTGTCCGGGCAAGCGGTTTCCAGCCTTGACCATAGAATCCATATGGGAAGGCTAACATCACCAGCAGCTATCTTCCTGCAGTGCCAGACTCCATTACAGCGAAGCGGGAGGCTCACGTAATGAACACATGTCACCTATGCATAAGGCAATCAAGCTTATCTTAGGTGTGGATCCTGTCAGACTGCCTAATCGTTTGTCCAACGGAACCCAAGACAAAGGATGGTGCCAGCAGAGGAATTAAGAAGAGGAAGAACATCTGCACCCTGAGCCAGGTTTCTTTGTATAGATCAGGTGTTACCTTAGGTAGCAATTTGGCCATCTATTGTCACCTTTTAGATAAGTTTTGATAGCTTTTTAATCACCTCCACCCCAATAATTTCACCCATTATTTCCCTTAATGGTCATCCTGGATCTTCCCCCTTTGGCCCATTGTTACCTGGAAGTCCAATCAGGTAACCAGGGCCAGGTCTGCTCATTGGCCAGGTATGGGCATCCAATCAGGTGCCCCCAATAAACTGGCTATTGGCTACCGCATAAGTCCAGCCCTTATGGTCATTGAGGAGTCTCCCCTTTTTCTGAGGTCATGTACCAGCTGACCACCTGTCATCTGCCCCTGTACCTCCCATCCCCTAAGGGCTCAAGGTAGTCCTTATAACCACAGTCCCAACTCCCCACAGGTGTGCATCTAGTAGTATCCCATTCCTGCTGTTTAGATACATCCCCGATTCCTGATCAGTTGAGGGTCCCTTCCCCCTAGTCCTTATTTGTCGCCATTGGAGCCTTCCTTGAAGACTACGATCGGTAATTATCACCTTGTTTGTCCACCCTTATGTTACCTCTATGCATTTCTCTCTATTTTTATTAGGACTGTATGTGTATATGTATTTATTACCTTGTATGTGTGTTCTATATTTTTCTGTAATAAATTCATGATTGTTTTACTTGATTAGTGTCCTTGGTAAATGTAGCAATAATTTCTGGAAGTGGAATCCTGTATAAATAGATTCTAGATCCTTTTTAAGCCAAAGGTGCCCACCTGTCAATTCCCCAACCTCTTTTGAGGGCATTTTGGCTTACATTGTGAAGGCTATCACATAATCTGAATCTTTGCCCATCATGGTTGATGCTGGGGCAACAACTGTGTATGCCTTGCTAAACTAGGGTTGCCAATCTCCAGGTGGGGGCAGGGGATCCCCTGCTTTGGAGGCCATCCCTCCACTTCAGGGTCATCAGAAAGTGGGGGGGGGGATGTTTGCTGGGCATTCCATTATTCTCTATGGAGACTGATTCCCATCAGGTATAATGGAGAATTGATCTGTGGGTATCTGGGGCATTGGAGGGGCTGTTTTTTTGAAGAAGAGGCACCATATTTGCAGCATAGCATCCAATAACTCTCCTGAAAACAAACCCCAAGTTTCAAAAAGATTGGACCAGGCGGTCCAATTCTATGAGCCTTTAAAGGTGCCCCTATCCTTCATTATTTCCAATGGAGGGAAGGCATTTAAAAGGTGTGCGGTTGCTTTAAATGTGATGGCCAGAACTCCCTTTGGAGTTCAGTCATGCTTGTCACAACCTTGCTCCTGACTCCCAATGCCTCCTGGCTCTACCTCCAGAGTCCCCAGATATTTCTTGAATTGGACTTGGCAACCCTATATTAAACACAAAGACAACCCTCATCTGCAAGTTACTTTTAGCAATTACAGGAGGGGAGGGAGTAGGGAGGGGAGTGGAAGCTGGGGGAGGGAAGACAGCAGGAAAGTGGACTATAAATGTCTTCAACTAATAATGAGAGCCCCTTGGCACAGAGTGGTAAAGCTGCAGTACTGCAGTCGAAGCCCTCTGTTCATGACCTGTGTTTGATCCCAGTGAAAGCTGGTTCAGGTAGCAGGCTTGAGGCTGACTCAGCCTTCCATCTTTCTGAGGTCAGTAAAATGAGTACCCAGCTTGCTGGGGGGGGAAGTGTAGATGACGGGGGAAGGCAATGGCAAACCACCCCCTAAAAAGTCTGCCGTGAAAACGTTGTGAAAGCAACATCACCCCAGAGTCGAAAACGACTGGTGCTTGCACGGGGGACCATCTTTACCTTTAATTGGTGGTGAGTGGTTTGTTCAAATATGAAGCAGTCTTGCCTGCTACACCCTCACTATTTTGTACTTTCCAGAGTGCTCAGAGCTTGTTAGAAAAAGGGAAAGATGGGTCAAGCATAAGCCTCAACATCCAGGTGTTCCCACAGATGGTTTGCTGAAATACAGCCACACCTGGCCAGCCTGAAAGGGTTTCTCACTGTCACTGAAAATGGGTCTATCAGTACAAAGTTACACCCCTTTCTCCAATCTTTCATGTCCAAGTTTACATTGTCTCTTAACAGAAATAGCTAGAAGGATTATCATCTCCATCCCACCCATAACAGGAATTTGGGCTATAATGCAGGATGATTATTATATTGTATGTTTCTATCAGAAAGACAGATATGTTTAAAGGGGAGAGAAAGAAATGCCTGTATAAGAGTTCAGCTTATATATTGTAGTAGGGTGGAGAGAGCCCCTGGGGAAGATTGGCTTTGTCACAAAAAATGATGCTATTGTATCAGGGAAGATCCTAATAGACACCTTGAACTGTGGCCATTATTCATTGTTCCATGAATCAACATGGCTATGGATTCAAAACAACGTTCTACATCACTGAAAAGCTAAGAGCACAATGATGTATTTTAGAACATTTTCAGGCTCTGAAGTCACTGAAGAATTTTACTTTGGAATATTCTTAAATCCAGAGAACCATCTCCAAAAATTAACTCTAGGGACTTTAAAAGACAGCCAAGTTGGGGCAAGGAGATAACTGGAATCCACAGGCTCACAGTAATTTGTAACAAATGAAATCTCTTTTTATAACAGTTGTAGGAACTAATTCTATAATGTTCACTTTTAATAAAAGAATATGGGAGACCAGACCACACTATATGCTTCTGACTGTCTGCATCGAAGTTACTTAAAAGCAAGTCTCAGTGTCCCATGAGCTTCCAAGTAAATCATAATAATATGCATGCTTCATCTGAAGCAAGCTCCACTCAGTTTAATAGGGCTTTCTCATGGGTAAATGCATTGTATTGCAGAGATACAATACACTAATGTGCATGCTTGCTTGCTTGAACAGAAAGGGATTTACTTCTAGGCAGGGCTTTTGTTGTAGAAAATGCCCGGCAGGAACTCATTTGCATATTAGGCCACACTCCCTGATGTCACCATTGTTTTACATAGGGCTTTTTTGTAGAAAAAGCTCAGCAGGAACTCATTTGCATGTTAGGCCACACACACACACACACAACACCAAGCCAGCCAGAACTGTGTTCCTGTGCGTTCCTGCTCAAAAAAAGCCCCGCTTCTAGGTTAACATGCATAGGCTCGGCCAGTAGCCTGTGCATGAATAGATGGAAGTAAACTCTATACATATAATGGGGCTTAGCTCCAAGTAACCATACATAGGATTGGGCAGCAAATATTGTTCTAAGCATAATTGTTAGGAAAAATGCCACTGAATTCAGGGGACAAAACTGGATGTAACATCTGCCCCGGGTAACATTCCCATGCGCTCTGGGACCCAAATCAGGGTGACAGCACAGTATCAGGGAAGAATTTTCAGCTTCCTTCTGCTGTTTTCTCAAAATGAAATGGCCTGCACAACAATCCTCCCCCCCCCCTCCATCTTTCCTGTGCCATGCTCCTGAGTCTAATCAGTCCCCAGAGCACTTGGGAACATTAATTCACTGATGTAACATCTAGACATCTGTCTAGAACCCAACTCAACTTGTGGCAGACATCACATCTAGTTGGCCTTCAGTGTAACCTTTTCTAAGTAGATGTGTGCGCTGGGTTGTTTCAAGTTCTGCCCTCCAGGAGACTCAGCTAATCACTTTCATGGGCAGGATTGGAATGCTGAAGAGGGAAAAAAAAGGAGTTTAGCAGTTTAACTGCTGGCCAACTGGCAAAGTTGGGGTTTGTTGGATTTTGGTGAGACAACAGTTACAAGATCTGCTGGAATCTACTTGGAACTTTTGAAGGGTTTGGGGGCTGCTCCAGTAAAAAGAAGTTAAAAAGGGGGAAGCCTATCTGCTCTGTGTTATAACACTTGCGTGCTGTTCCTGTTTTTTAAAAAGTTTTTTAAAAATTAAAAGTCTTTCGGTTCCATGTTATAAATCTGAATCAGTTAAACAAGAAAACTACTTAGTAACTTTATGATTTCTCCTGCCCCAGCTCTCCAGTAATTTTGTTACTGTAATAATGAAAGGGCTAGAGAAAAAACAAAGAAACAACCAAGCCATGCACACCACTGAAATAAACCTGTTAATTAGCTGGTTTTATCAAAGCTACTGTGTGGTTTCTTCAAGTCTATACTCATAAAAAGCCATGTGAATACTGGGAGACAACCTGAGTTTAGGCATTTCCCTCACTGAGGTCTAGAAGACTTAGTGGTTGAAAAACTGTCAATTATGAAAATAAAAGTATAGTTTTTAAAAGTCTGTGGTGTGTGTGAAATTTAAGTCCCTACTTTCTAGGTATGCACAGGGTCAGGCTGATAGGCCATGATTCTACACAGCTTTAAGTTTGATTGAAATCAGTAACACTTATGCCCTGATATTTGTGCTGATCTCGTTATCCTGATCTTCATCACTGGAACTTCCAAACAAATAAATAAAAACAGGGCTTTTTTTTAGAAAAAGTCCAGCAGGAACTCTATTTGCATATTAGGCCACACCCACTGACACCAAGCCAACTGGAACTGTGTTCCTGCTAAAAAGAAAAGCCCTGCATAAAAATGCCCTGGAGTTGTTGTTGGCTTATTGTGACACAACATGACTTTTAAAACTGTGTGTGTGTTTAAGATAGTAACAAGCCAAAGAACTGCTTAGTTTGATACAGACAGGAGATTTGTTGCTCTGAATACAGATCTTCTCTCTGCAGGTTCTGTTCTAAGCTTTTAAAGATGCCACTTGTGTTTCATGGATATTTGTGGAGGCTGTCCCAAGCAACCAATGAATACAGGCATTTAAAGTAGCCACACCTAACAGCTCAGTTACATTCCATTTACAATTTTTCTGAAGGGAAAAAGACTGCTTTTTATGAACAGAACATTTTGCACAAGTTAGCCAGCGCACAACATTTCCCTCTTCATACTGATACGATTTAATAATAAGGAAAAGGAAGTGTTGCAAATCAAACAGTTCTTTAAAAACCTCTTTAACCATATGGAAATTCATGCTGCAAAACTTCAGAAAGTTAAAGTATACAGCATTAACCTTTTCACATTATAAATTGGATGTTTTGCCAGGTGTTTCAGTTCAAATACATTTGCATAGAAACGGGCAAATGGCAAACCAATATCCAAACACTGCAAACCTCCAAAGTATGTTGTCGAGACCCTTCATTCCTAAATGCTTTAGTTAAGTTTTTTTGAAAGAATGCCTGCAATCAAAACATTGTTTTTAATTCTGCTTCATCACTGGGCCATGCTTGTCTATATTCAACACTTTGGAAATAATCTTAAATAGGCCTATTGGGAAGTAAGTCCCATTTTAATTCTTACATCCAAGAAAGCCTAAGATTGTCAGCTGACCAGAAAACAACAATTATCTGACCTGCTTTTAATTTTTAAAGGCTTAACAGTGTCAATGTAATAGTATTATGATTAGTAGAATGCAAATGTTTGGTCCAGTAGTTCATAGATTACCAAGTTGTGCAAACTGAGTAGATAATTTGAGGCAAATCAATAGAAACTAGGGATAGAGTGATGTCTGTATGGCACAGGATTTTTATCTTTTCATTAGGTAGGCAGAACACGAAAATGGCAAAAGTGAAGGGATGGAAGTAACAATGTGAGAAAATGACCTCAAAAACCTACCCCGCCCTTCTTTGGAAAATTAAATAATCTATTTTGAGACAATATACATGGCCCTGTACTTTAAACATATAAGTAAAAGATGCAGTTCTTGTTCTAGCAGTACCTTAATAAGAGATTGATACACTTTTCAAGAAAATAAAATTATTATGAATATGACTGTACAAAGAAGGTTAAACCATGAGTGATTGAACAAGAGGAAATATATCAACTGCTTCTCAAAAGGAAAAAAGAAAGCCGTTACTATTTTGTCAAAAAATGTTATATGAATGTACTATACAAAAATTTGGTACCTCAGTTGGTCCATAGGAAAATCCAAACCCAAAAGTTTTTGTACAGCTTGTTATTAAGACTGACCAAAATAACACAACACAATGTGCAGGCTTTCAAGTTCTCCAGAGCTCTTCATCAGAATGGGAGTTTAAAAGGGCAAGAGGAGAGAAAAAACAGATCTCTTGGGTCAGTATTTTAAAACATGTTCATCATCATGTAAAAAATGCTTCACTGGTTCAATTGGCACATGGTGTGCTATCAGTTTGTACCCTAGGCATGCTGGGATCAATTTGGCTGCCAAAATGCAAAAAGAAGAGGAAGCCATCTAATTGAAAACATAACTGATAGTTGATAAAATATCCCTCTGATGCCAAATGGAATACTCAGGTCCCCTAAAGGGCTGAGAGGAAAGGAAAAATGTGTGTGTGTACTAGTTACAATTCAGGCAACTAAAGGTAAATCCAAATACAGTTCTGATTGTGGTGATGTTAAAAGAGGAATGCATATACAGAATCATATCAGATAAGTGACCATTTGTTCAAAACTGGAAATAAAACTAATGTTAAAAATCAGTGAACACACAAGGAAGATAGTATGATCCACTGAGGACAGAATGGGCATGAACTGAGAAAATTGAGGTTTGTCCCAGTTTGTGAGATCTAACAAACCACAATGAACCTCCCCTGGTTCGCAAACTGGTTTGGTTTGTGAGGTTCATGGATCTTCTCTCCTTTCTGCGGGTGGTGGCTCCTTGAGGGCAGCAGAATGGAAGAAGGGGAAGATCTTGCAAAAACCATTTAAAGAGAATGTTCCACTTAAATGGCTTTTGAAAGTGCATGCTGTGTGAGTGAAGCCCAAATAGGGAGTTCACCACTTCTGGGTGAGCTTGCTGCTTGGACTTCACTCAGTGATGGTGCCCACTAGCAAAAACCATTTAAAATGAATGTTCCCTTTAAATGGCGGCAGCATGACTCATCAAGTCATCAAGAAAGCTTTTAAACGTCTTCCCAGTTCCCTTATGAATTGCACCATGGCAGCGTGGCTTACAAAAACAATTTAAAAGGATAATGCCATCTCCAAACCCTGCCACCAGCACCAAAGTGTTTGCTGACATGAATCACACAAACCCACCTGGGAAGTTCATGGGAGATTTGTGGGGCTCCTGAGAGTAGAATGACATGAAACAAGGTTCATGACTCACAAACTGGGCCCAATTTGTGACAAACTTTGGTTCATGCCCATCCCTAGATAGGAATTATTTGCAAGATAACATTAATAAGATTATCATAAGTAGGGCTCTTTGAACATAAAGTGAAAAAAAAAAAGATCGCTTATATGCTGATAGTTTAAGAAACATTCAGAAAGAGACACAGCAACATGTAAACAGGAAGAAGTCACCATGTTTTATTCAAGTTCTTTAATTCTGTTGAGATTCTTGTTTTTAACAAATACCTCACCCATTAATAGTTTATTTGTGACAATTGGCCAGAGAGGCAAGGAAGCACCACCAAGATCTTTGGGCAGCAGACCAAGATAAATAGCTTATCTTTGTAACATATTTTAACAAATGCTAATGTTGGCCCTGAATAATGGAGATGAATGAGGTGCAAAACACATTAGCTAGTGGGAAACCCACTTAAAGCCACAGGGAAGATGGGTTGAAAAAGAGCAAAATAGGAGGTGGTTGGATTCTTGCCCTCCGTCAAAACTGCTGACACACAGAATGAATATTCATTGTATTTACTTTCTTCAAGAAGAGTTGCAAGTGTTGAAGCAAGACTGGGCATTGCATTTTTTTTTACCTGGAGGCCCCTACTCATCATGTTAATTATGTAGGTGTAGGTCAGGCAATCTGCATGTGCTCTGCCACACTCTTCTTGTTGTTATTTTCCATGTCTTGAGATCTTAGAACTCCAGTTAGAATTGTTAAGCTTTTATCCAGTTTAAGCTCTGCCAACATCATGGCTTGTAACACTGCCTGGTACAGTGATCATTTATTTAAAATATTTGTTAGCCACTATTCTCACTTGAGGAACTCAAGGTGGCTTACAATATAAGTTAAAACATCATTAAAACACAATTTTAAAAGTCACAGATTAAAAAACTTCGATAAGGATTGCCAATAATAAAAACTAAATCAGTCAAAATGCAGTCCTAAATAAACCATGGCAACCACCATGTGCTTTTATTGCATATAATACAACCTGATTCAGATACGCATTAAAACAAGCAGAAGCATAAGTGGCTTATCCTGACTCTTCATTTCTCCTGTATTGTGGGTGACATATATCCTACTATGGATGAGATCATGAACTTTTACTTTAGACCAAATAAGAAGTGTGAGCCACTTATGCCTCATATAGCACAGTCGTGAGGGACATTTGCAAACTGTGAAGACCTGCATAAACAATAAATGACAGTTTAGAAAGGTAAAGGTAGTCCCCTGTGCAAGCACCAGTCGTTTCCAACTCTGGGGTGACGTTACTTTCACAATGTTTTCATGGCAGACTTTTTACAGAGTGGTTTGCCATTGCCTTCCCCAGTCATCTACACTCCCCCCCCACCCAGGAAGCTGGGTACTCATTTTACCGACCTCAGAAGGATGGAAGGCTGAGTCAACCTCGAGCCAGCTACTTGAACCCAGCTTCCACGGGGATTGAACTCAGGTCGTGAGCAGAGTTTAGGATTGCAGTACTGCAGCTTTACCACTTTGCGCCACAGGGATTGAAATGACAGTTAAAACCCTCTAAATCTATCTGGTCCTAAGAGTTCCCCAGCAAACCTAGATCACATATGGTTTTGGCTTTCTGTGGCTGCCAACATCTTGTAGTAAGGAGAGTGTGGTAGTGGAAAACACATGCTCAAATACAGCTATGAAGCACATTGGGTGGCCCCAAGCTATTCTATAAATGAACTTTGAGAATAACAGATCTGAATGTTTATGCTTATACTTTGTTATTGTATCCCATAGTGCAATGTATAACCAAAGACAGAAAAATACTGAATGGTGCCTGAGCATCTGAGCATCAGATTGGCTATTAGTAATGCCTGGACAGACTGGGTGCCTAGATGGACCAAAATACAGAGCAGAAGTGAGTCCCTTCAAGATATGCAGGAAAACCTTTGATATCTTTTTGCTCTTGAAACAATAAATCAGAACCATAAAGACATAAGAAGAAACCTGCTGGATCAGACCAGTACTCCACCTAGTCCAGCATACTGTCTCACACAATGGCCAACCAGTTACTCTGGAAAGCCAACAACAGGGCACAAAGGCCCTCCCTGATGTTGCCTCTTGGCATTGGTATTCAGAGGTTTATTGCCTCTGGATGTGGTGGTTCCCTTTAATCACCATTGCTAGTAGCCACTAATGGATCTATCCTCTATAAGTCTGTCTACTCCCTCTTTAAAGCTGTCTATGCCTGTGGTTATGTGTCCAAGGGCAGCAACCCTGCCCTTGCAGTTGGGAGCAACTGGATGGCCAAAGCGGGCCCCTAATGCTTGGGATGTAACAGGTGCCTCTGAGGCCTGCCCACTGGCTGAAGATGTCATGTGCAGGCCAGGCAAGGAGCCACTTTGGGAGGTGCTGCCTAGTCAGTTGCAGAGCTGGGAAGGCCTGCTGTGTGGCAGGGGGACAGGGCCCTGTGCTGAGTCTGGGAATGGTTGGAGGTTAGGCGGATGTCAGCAACAGCATCTTCTCCGGGGTCAAGTGGGCTGGGCAACCCAGCCTATGAGATGTTGGGAGAAGGCAGAGCATGGGAGAAGGTCCAGTGGAGAAGGCCATTGGTGGAGGATGCCTCAACCCCACACCAGCTCAAAGGGCATTGGATGGATCTGCAGCTACCCCATACTCAGGAACTCCTTTATTAGGTGGGCCCAGGATTGCCAAGGAGGAAGGCCAAGTCTCTCCCACATAGCTAGGGAAGAGGTGTGTTATAGGGGAAAGAGAGAGGTCTGGATGCTGCTAATTTCCCTTCCTCTCTGTGAACTGAAGTGGACTTCTAGGCTTATCACAAAAGGGCCCTGATGGGTACAGAAGCCCTGGATGCTGGCCTAAGGGACACATGCCTGACACCATCACTACATGCTTTGGCAGCAAAATATTAGTTTGGCAGCAACATTTTAATCACTCATTGAGTAAAGTTAAGTATTTCCTTTTGTCTTCCCTGAATCCACTGCCCATCAACTTCATTGCATGCCTTCAAGTTGTAGTATTTTGAGAGAGGGAGGGAAGAATACCCTCAGTCCACTGTCTCTGCCCTATGTATAGTTTTATAAACCTCTATCATGTCCTCGCTTAGCAATTTCTTTTCTGAACTGAAAAATCCCAGACCCTTCAACCTTTCTTCATAGGAAAAGCATAGCAAAACAAATTATCCAGCTGCACATGGATAGCTGGAGAATTCAAATGGCAAGTGATGGGCATTGAAGATTGTAAGCAACTGCAGAACACAGAATGGGATTGTACTCAGCTTCTGTATACACAGAAGACTGGGGAGAAGAGACTGTAAAAATGAGAATGGTCACATCCTAACTTGCACAGATCTTGTACATCCCAGCATTGGTCAGCTAACTGGCACTATAACCATGCTTAGGGGCAGGGGTTTTTTGGTAGAAAAAGCCCAGAAGGAACTCATTTGCCTATTAGGCCATTACCCCTGACATTACCATTGTTTCACACAGGGCTTTTTGGTAGAAAAAGCCCATCAGGAATTCATTTACATATCAGTCCACACCCTTTGACACTAAGCCAGCCGGAACTGCGTTCCTGTGCATTCCTGCTAAAAAAAAAAAGCCCTGCTAAGGGAATAACTGTATTTATTTAACAAATCCATATGACACAGAAAGTACTTTCCAAACAGAACGATTTTCAGCTTCAATAAGCAGGGCTCTATGCAGAGTAAATTTTTTTTAAAAAAATCCATGTGCCACCAGCCTGCATCAACTGTGACACAGCATCACAAGTACTAATTCCTATGAATCTGCTCCACAGTTGATGTTCTGAAATAATAAACCCAGAACCATAAATTATTTTAAGTGCCTGTGTGTGTGTGTGTGTGTGTGCATGCACACATATCAAGTTGCAGCCAATTTATGACAATCCCAGCAAGGGGCTTTCAAGGCAAGTGAAAAGCAGAGGCAGTTTGCCATTGCCTTCCTCTGCAGCGTCTTCCCTGGCCATCTTCCTTCCAAGTACTGACCCTGCTTAGCTTCTGAGATCTGACATGATCATGCCATGCCTTGCCATCTTCCTCCCTGATTTATTAAAAATATCCAACATAAATTCTAAAAAACATGAAGGAACAACCCACAGAGGCATAAAATTGCTGAGGGAATATCTTCCTTAAAGGACTGTGTATGAGAACTATACATGATAGGACAATTAGATCCATGGAGGATAATACAAAACACCTCCCCAGATTTCCCACAAGTAATTTATTGAATACACTAATGGAAACTGTCAATCCAGTTGCTTCTAAGTACACAAGCAAATATGGATTTCAGAAACCCACGGTATGATAAATCCATAACAAGCCAATAGAAACTAACAGGCATCAAGTGCAGGGTTGGATAGCAGCTTTATGAATCCCTATATTGTGGTTTTCAGTAAGGAAACAGACTCCCAGAGGGGAAAATGGAGGTATATTAACATATAAAATAGCACAGACATATGCTCTTGCAAATTAAAAAAAATCTGTAAGTGTTTGTGTACACTAAGATCACAAGGCTGTTCATTATGAGGATTTAAAGTACTATAAACAGCTGGTAGCCCTGTCACTAAAGTAATTACATCACAGTTTTTGAGATTTAAATCCAGTTATTTGAACATTGTTTCTATTCAGTTCATCACAGTAGGATCTCTAATTTGTTCAACATAGTCAACAGCAAAGTAGTCTATCTTAGACTAATTAGCCTGCTTGAAATTAACCATAAAAATTATACAATACAAAGGCTACTAAAAGAGTTTCAGGTTGTTTGCCACTGGAGTGCTCTTATATGATAAAATCTTCTGCTGACTAAACATGCTAATTTTTCTCAAATTACCTTTGGCATCCTCTGAAATCCTCTACACAGACTACAACTAGATTTAGAAAACAGTTTTCTTGTAGAGATGAGAACGTAAACAGGAATTGCACAGATGTTACTTACATGGAAATAGTAGTGGATGTCAATAACCACTCCATATAGAATGGGCCATTAATTACAACATTGGCAAAATCAATAATGCAATTTATCTGCAAGCCAATGATCCTATATTCTTAATAGGTACTTTGTACGTTTATTTATTTAGACCATTTTTATGCTGCCTCTTCAATAATAAAATAAAATAAAAAAACTTCAAAAGGTATAGTTAAAATCCAGCATTTAAAAAGTCCCAGTGCAGCAGCAAACCCCATTCCTCCTGGTAATTGGGGGAAACGGGAAGCTGCGGGGGGGGGGGGGAGGTGCTACATCCCCAAACTCTGTCTCTATGACAAAGGAATCTGACAACCTTACTTCAGATCCTGATGGTCTAGATGTTAAAAAGCATGAGGGACATGACTGAACCCCAAGAGAGCCCACAGCATAAATACCATGGGACCAAGCAGCAGTCCCCACCCACACCTTCTAGAACTGACCAGTCAAGAAAAAGTGGAACCCCTGAAGTATGGTACCTTCTCCTCCCAATTCAGCTAGTCTCTCCAGAAGAATACCATGGTCCATGGTACTGAATACCACAGAGAGATCCAGGAGAATCAACAAGGACTCACTCCCCCACCCTGGCTAATCATTCATCAGGGTGACAAAGGTCATTTTCACCCCAAACCCAGGCTTGAGTCCTGTGTGGAATGGATCTAGATATAATCCATCACCTCCAAGACTGTCTGAAGCTGTGCAGCCAGTAGCTGCTCAAGCACCTTTCTGTTACATAGAGAGGTGCTGTTGTTTTTGTTGCAGAACAACACTAAAACAAGAAATGTGGGTTATGTGGCATAAACAGCTAATTTTGGCACCAGATTGTTAATGATCCCACACCTTGAGCTTTCAATGAAAATAGCCTTTGCCTTCACTCTAGTTTCCGAAGAACCCCTGTAGGGACAATGCCAATGTCCCTTGTAGGGACAATGCCAATGTATATACCCAATAGCTATCAATGGTGCTGAGGACATGCAGCAACATATAATAGAGATAGAAAATAATTATATTGGCAAAGTTGGGTAGTCAATATGTAGCAGTAGGGCCAGCAGCAGTTAATATAGCAGGTTCCAAATAGGTTGCCCTTTGTACAAATACTTTTCTTGGACCTTTAGTTAAATTATTGGTCTTTCTCATGACTGAAGGGTTCAGAATACAATTCATGGGTTATATATACACACAAATACAGTCTTTCAGTCACACAAGCTTCTGATCAGTGTAACAACATGTTTTCATAACAATCTAGTTTTTGAGGATATGATAAAGAAACCAGAACTGCATGGGCAGGAAATAGTGGGGTATACTTTTCTTATTATAAACAAACAATTAGAAAGAATGCATCCTGGAACTACACAGCTCTGTTAAAAGAGAAAGAGATAGAATGCATAGTATAAGCTGGTTTCCATCACATCACAGTGGGCTTCTCTGTTTTCTGAATACTGTTTTTATAGCTATTGTTTGGAAAGACAGTTCCAAGAAACCTGCATACAAACCATACATGGCACCATCCTGTCCTGGTTTTCTCCAAGTTGTGAAAATCAACACAAAGAAGGAGTTGGATGGGGACAAGAAGCAAACTTCTTTACCCTAAGGGGACATGTCCTCTCTCTTGTTTCCAAAATGGTCCTTATTGCCTTGCTGCTCAACTTCAGGGTATCAGGTTTTTTGTTGTTGGGGGGCGGGGGTTACATTAACATGATTCAGCACTACCAACGGGTAGAGTTTCTGCAGCAGAACATTCACTTCCAGGAACACTGTGGAATGGGAATATTCTTTTCTGTTTGGCTTAGTAGGCAGAACAGCAGTGAGATCATTAAACTATTCCCTCACATATCCCAGCTGAGCAGCCACAGCTAATGTAACAACCTGGGGGAAAGTTAGTACACTTTTAAAAGGCAAAGGACACACCTGTTGTTGTGTTAATATCATCCAAATACCAAGTGTATTCACAGACTATTTTGTATCTCAAATTTTAATTTGAAAATATATAAATGGAAGAGAGTAAAATGGAAGAAAGATTAAATGGCCATTTGGAAACACAGAGCTCCCCCTCCACTTTAATGGATGTAGAAAACTCCACACACATCTTTAGAGTTGGCTTAAGCAATGATGCATAAAGAGGTTTCCATATAGGAAGGACTTTTTACACATCGTTGTATTAGTGGAACTAGGGATCAGAACCACTGACAAGACATCTTTCTGCTCTTGTTACCTATGTGTATGTATAAAACTGAACAAAGAAGGTTGTTTATATGTGGACTAGCTGCTTATTAATACACAATGATTTGTCTCTTCCTTCATGATTCAATGCAGATTAAGAATTCCCTGCTACCTTTTCTAAGATCCTTTTCACATATAAATCTGCTTCAGTGATTATGAGAGCTTTTCAGGTTAATTAATCTGAATTAATAACAATATAAACACAGACTTGTGAAACTGCTGTCATAACAGGGCTTTTAAAGTGCAGAAAATCTGCCCTCCCACTCACACTGTGAGAACACAACAACAATTAATATTCAGTAAAAGTGACCTATAATATCAAATGGTGCATAACTGAGAGACTACAAAGTAGTTCCATTTTAAGAAATCTGGAAAAGTATTCTCTTGGAAAAGTTTCTTGAGAGACTTCTAGACACTTAGAAATTGTACAATAATTTTTTTTTGCTTACTGATACTTGTCAAAGTGCCTAAAAGCTCTACCTGGCTCTGCTATTCCCCCGATTAAAAAAGGAGACCCCTGGTAACACCAAAGGGATATGTGTAACAAATGGACAAAGTCCCTGCCCTTTCTGTCAACTACCAATCCCCTTTATTCTTGTTTTCTGTTTGTACAGGACAGCTAACAGCCAATCTGGACCCATGAGCAAAGTGGAAGAGAAACAGAAAAATCTCCTGTGGGCACCACTGGAATTCTGACAGAGTGGTAGACACAGCCACAAAATGGATACCACAGGAGATGGAGCTAACCACAAAACAGGTTGCAGACAGAGGAGCCACAAATACAGAAGAAGCCCAAGTGTAAGCGAGAATCTCTCGGCTTGACTTCGCGAACGAAGATTTAAGAAGGGTGCAGTAGTCCACGTCTGCTGCAGGCTCGCTGGTGGCTGACAAGACCAATGCGGGACAGGCAGATCAGCCACAGTGGCTGCAGGAAAAAGTCTGATTTGGGGTTGATGCTGTAGCAGTGCGATTCTTCCTCAATCTCCTTTTGTCCTCAAGACCAGCTATGCGTGCGTTCTCAAAGGAAGAGACAGCCTGGTGGATGGTGTGCCTCCATGCTTTGCGATCTGAGGCTAGGTCAGACCACTGGTGATGGTTGATGCGACAGGTGCCAAGGGATTTCTTCAAGGCATCCTTGTACCTCTTCTTTGGTGCCCCTCTATTTCGATGGCCGGTGGAAAGTTCACCATACAGAGCAATCTGGGGAAGGCGGTGGTTTTCCATCCTAGAAATATGCCCTGCCCAGCACAGCTGCGTCTTCAACAGCAGCGCTTCGATGCTTGTAACCTCCGCCCTCTTGAGAACTTCAGTGTTGGTCACAAAGTCACTCCAGTGGATGTTGAGGATGGTGCGAAGGCAGCGCTGATGAAAGCGCTCAAGGAGTCGCAGGTGATGACGGTATAAAACCCACGATTCGGAGCCGTAGATGAGGGTTGTCATCACAACCGCTTTGTAAACATTGATCTTTGTGCCTTTTTTCAGGTGCTTGTTGCTCCACACTCTTTTGTGCAGTCGGCCAAATGCACGATTTGCCTTTGCCAGCCTGTTGTCAATCTCCTTGTCGATCTTGGCATCTGAGGAGATGATGCACCCCAGGTAGCTGAACTGCTGGACTGTCTTCAGAACTGATTCACCCACAGTGATGCAGGGAGGGTGATAATCTTCCTGGGGTGCAGGCTGGTGGAGAACTTCTGTCTTCTTCAGACTAACTTCTAGGCCGAATAGCTTGGCAGCCTCTGCAAAGCAGGGCGTCATATGCTGCAGAGCTGATACCGAGTGGGAGACGAATACAGCATCATCAGCAAATAGTAGCTCTCGGATGAGTTTTTCCATTGTCTTGGAGTGGGCCTTTAGTCGCCTCAGGTTGAACAGGCTGCCATCGGTGCGATAGCGGATGTAGACACCATCGTCATCATCTAGATCTACTGCGGCTCTTTGAAGCATCATGCTAAAGAAGATCGTAAAGAGAGTTGGCGCAAGAACGCAGCCTTGCTTTACACCTGTGCCTATTGGGAAGGGCTCCGAGAGGTTGTTGCAGTGTCTAACTTGGCCTCGCTGGTCTTCATGTAGCTGGATGATCATGCTGAGGAACCTTGGGGGACATCCTAAATGTTCCAAGATTTGCCACAGGCCTTTCCTGCTAACGGTATCGAAAGCTTTGGTAAGGTCGACAAAAGTCACATATAGACCCTTGTTCTGTTCCCTGCATTTCTCTTGGAGCTGCCTGAGAACAAATACCATGTCGGTGGTGCTCCTGTTAGCTCTGAAGCCGCACTGGCTCTCTGGGAGGAGTTCTTCTGCAATGGTGGGCACCAGTCTGTTCAGGAGTATTCTGGCAAGGATTTTGCCTGCGATGGAGAGCAGGGTTATCCCCCGGTAGTTGGAGCAGTCTGACTTTTCCCCTTTGTTCTTGTGTAGAGTGATGATGATTGCATCGCGAAAGTCCTGTGGTAGTTTGCCTTGTTCCCAGCAGGTGACAAGTACTTTGTGAAGTGTGCTATGTAGTACTGTGCCCCCATGCTTCCAGATCTCTGATGGGATTCCATCAACTCCCGCTGCCTTGCCACTTTTCAGTTGCTTGATGGCTTTAATAGTCTCTTCTAGGTGGGGATCTCATCCAACTCTGTTTTCACTGGTTGAAGTGGGGTGAGGTGGATTGCTGAATCTTGAACTACGCGGTTGGCACTGAAGAGAGCCTGAAAATACTCCGACCACCAGTTCAGTATGGATGCCTTGTCTGTGAGGAGCACTTGGCCGTCTGCACTACGCAAGGGACTCTGAGCCTGATATGATGGGCCATATACTGCCTTCAGGGCTTCGTAGAACCCTCTTAAATCACCAGTGTCTGCACACAGCTGGGTTCTCTCTGCAAGCTTGGTCCACCACTCGTTCTGAATGTCTCGAAGCTTGTGCTGGAGGTTGCTACATGCAGCACGAAAGATTGCTTTTTTCCCGGGACAGGAGGGCTGAGCAAGATGTGCTTGGTAGGCAGATCTCTTTTTCGCTAGTAATTCTTGGATCTCTTGATTGTTCTCGTCAAACCAGTCCTTGTTTTTCCTTGTGGAGAACCCGAGGACTTCTTCAGAGATCGACAGGATGGTAGTTTTTAGGTGTTCCCAGAGTGCTTCTGGAGAAGGGTCTGTGGGGCAACTGGGGTCCTCAATTCTTGACTGGAGTTTTGCCTGGAAGGCAGCTTTAACTTCGGCTGACTGAAGGCTGCCAACCTGAAGCTTCCTCCGAGGGATACCTCCTCTCCTGGGTGTGGGTTTAAAGTGAAGACGGAGATTGCAGCGTACAAGACGATGATCCGTATGACATTCCGCACTGGGCATTACTCGGGTGTGTAAGACATCTCGAAGGTCTCTCTGGCGCACCAGAATGTAGTCGATAAGGTGCCAGTGCTTGGACCGTGGGTGCATCCAGGTTGTCTTCAGGCTGTTCTTCTGCTGATAGTGTTGGTGATGGTGAGCTGGTGCTCCGTGCAGAATTCTAGCAGGAGGCGGCCGTTATCATTGCAGTTGCCAATGCCGTGTTTGCCAAGTACTCCTTTCCAGGCTTCCGAGTCTTTACCTACTCTGGCATTGAAGTCGCCAAGGATGATCACCTTGTCCTCTGTAGGGATCTTCCGTACGAGGTTGCGTAGATCAGCATAGAACTTGTTCTTTTCTGCAGGATCTGCTTGAAGGGTTGGGGCATACACACTGAAGAGTGTTGCATGCTGCTTGTTTTGAAGTGGGAGGCGCATGGATGCGATCTGAGTGACCTGTTGGCAGGTTTTCGAGTTTGGAGGCAATGGAGTTCCTGACCATGAAGCCAACGCTGGGAATGGGGACTCCTGTTGTACACTGCTAGGTATTATCAGATAGGTCTGAGGCCTCAGAGAGTGAAACTGGAGTGACCTTGTCTCAGAGTGTGGCTTTGAGAGTAATCAGGCTAAAGCAGTACATTGTTCAAAACAGGGTTTGAGCCTCCAGGGAGTGAAACTGGTACTTCCTGTCTGAGGATACTTCTAGGTCCCAGAGCCTGACTTTTGAGAGAAAGGAGGCCAAAGTGAATACTAAAGAGGAGACTGTGTTGTCTCAGAGCCTAGTTTCTGTAGAAAGCTAGCTAAGAACTAGAATTTCCAGGGAGAATCTGGGGAAAGGCCAAAGAGTAACCTCAAAAACAGACGCGTGTCTATGTGTTACTTCCCGTGCAAGCACCAGTTCTTGCCGACTCTGGGGTGATGTTGTAAGCCAAAATGCCCTCAAAAGAGGTTGGGAAATTGACAGGTGGGCACCTTTGGCTTAAAAAGGACCTAGAAACTATGTATACAAGATTCCACTTCCAGAAATTATTGCTAAATTGACCAAGGACACTAATTGTGTAAAACTATTATGATTTTATTACAGAAAAATATAGAACACACACATGCATGATAGTAGACTCATATAACATACATACAGACCTAATAAAAATAGAGAGAAATGCATAGAGGTAACATAAGGGTGGGCAACAGGGTGATAATTACCGATCGTAGTCTTCAAGGAAGGCTCCAATGGCGACAAACGAGGACGGTGGGGAAGGGGACCCTCAACTGGCCAAGAATTGGGGATGTATCTAAACAGCAGGAATGGGGTACTGCTAGATGCACACCTGTGGGGAGTTAGGACTGTGGTTATAAGGACTACCTTGAGCCCTTAGGGGGTAGGAGATACAGGAGCAGATGACAGGTGGTCAGCTGGTACATGACCTCAGAAAAAGGGGAGGCTCCGCAATGACCATAAGGGCTGGACTTATACGGTAGCCAATAGCCAGTTTATTGGGGGCACCTGATTGGATGCCCATACCTGGCCCTGGTTACCTGATTGGACTTCCAGGTAACCATGGACCAAAGGTGGAGGCTCCAGGATGACCATTTAGGGAAAGAATGGGTGAAATTATTGGGGTGGAAGTGATTAAAAGGCTATCAAAACTTATCTAAAAGGTGACAATAGATGGCCAAATTGCTACCTAAGGTAACACCTGATCTATACAAAGAAGCTTGGCTCTGGGTGAAGATGTTCTTCCTCTTCTTCATTCCTCTACTGGCACCATCCTTTGTCTTGGGTTCTGATGGACAAAGGCTTCAGGCAGTCTGACAGGATCCACGCCTAAGATAAGCTTGATTGCCTTATGCATAGGTGAAATCTGTTGAGTACGTGAGCCTCCCGCTTCACTGTCATTGAGTCCGGCACTGCAGAAAGATAGTTGCTGGTGATGTTAGCCTACCAATATGGATTCTATGGCCAAGGCTGGAATCTGCTTGCCTGGACAGTTCCTGGCGGCACAACTTCTTCCGCTGCAATGGCTGAGATGGTGCACGCACGGAGCAGCTGGAAACCCATCTGTCCTTCTGGTTAGCACTCTTCCAGAGATACTGAGTGCTGCTGCAACGTTGTGGTTGTTAGTACTCACATAAGTCCCTTACATTCTGGTAGACAAAACCCACGTTCTCCTGGCAGATGTGTGTGAGTTGAATCTCCAGGCACCCTGGCAACCAAATGTGTGATTACGATGTTCTGAAATTAGGGGTCTTTTTCTCACAATGTCGCATCACAACGTTTTTATGGCAGACTTTTTTACGGGATGGTTTGCCATTGCCTTCCCCAGTCATGTATACTTTCTCCCTAGCAAGCTGGGTACTCATTTTACCGACCTCAGAAAGATGGAAGGCTGAGTCAACCTTGAGCTGGCAACCTGAACCCAGCTTCCGCCGGGATTGAACTCAGGTCATGAGCAGAGCTTAGGACTGCAGTACTGCAGCTTTACCACTCTGTGCCACGGGGCTGCTTCTATGTGTTATACTTGTATATAACTTCAAGCCTCTTTCCTGAACAACCTTATTCCACCCAACAATGTTAATAAAGATTATTAGGTTTTTTTCCTATTCACCTCAAGCCTCATCTGAAATAGCAGCATTTAGAAGCCATGAAGTTCAGTCTGTCAGGTGGGACCTGGGACAGAGACCATACTGGTTAAATTTCACATTATGTTGCCTTTATTCATACATCAATTATAACCCCAACCTTCACAGCATGCTATCTCCATTTTTATTTTGTAGAATCCTCTAGACTATGGCTTTCATATTTTGGGCCCCCAAACAGAGAACAGCTTGAATATACTTGTTGTGAACCTCTGACATGGTCAGGTTTGGAACACTGGAATACTCCTATCTGCATAGCTGTGCCTAGAACATCAGACAGTGGTGGTGGCCAGCAAATGCATTTTTATAATCCCATTTTGTATGAAGGCTGTGACCTTTTTATCTGATCAAGACCTGGCAACCAGTATTCATGGCTGTTGTAATGCATTCTCTATAGAGCTTGGTGACTGTCCAGAAGTTTCATCTCAAGCGGAACTCAATGTTCTGCCTCAAAGAGCATATTATTTCCAGGCACAACTTGCAGAAATTTGTTATCTTCAGCTCCTCATCCTTTGGAAGTTCATATTGAGATAATCTATGACCGACTTCTTTTAAAAAATTTCAATCCTGTGTAGGAAAAATTATGATTTGTGTAAGGACTCCAGGAGACTAAGGGCTGATTCACACTACACGGTCAGAGATGCAATGAATGAATCGTGGCTCTTGTTTTTGTGCATCACAGTTGTTTCAACCTATTATTACTTTTTTCAGATAGGTATCTTTCCATACTTTGTGAGCTAGCTGAGTGAATGATGGTGCAACCAAACAACCCTTCACTGTTGAACAGGTTGCAAAATGGGAATAATAATTGCTTAACCAACAGGGCTGCAGTGATCATTGTAAAGATCAGACCTCTGAAGGAATCTATGTTCCACCTAATTGATACAGTCATTTCTGCCATTATGACACTAGTTAAAAGCTCATAAACCAAATATTATATACAAATTTCTTTGAAGAACTAGATGAATGATGGGAAAGTTTCTCATTAGAGACATTTATCGTTAATAACCATTACAGGAGGGAAACTACAGCTGCTTGAATAATTAATAAATGTATGCAATATTACATTTTTATTATTTACAAAGATAAAAATTTTCTTCCGTAATAGTGCATGAAAGAGGATTAATTTTTTCTTAAGAACACCTTTCTATACTTGCAATTCAAAGGTTTTGAAAGTAATCTAAAAGCAATCAATTTCTTCCTCCACAAATGATGTTTTATGTTGTATTATGTAAAAAGGATATGCGTCTCAGAGGCCTTCCTTTACTAAAAATGAATGTTCTTGATTTGCGTATTGTAAATTCTGGACTCCCCCTTCTCTTTCCATGTTCTGTGGAAGGGCTTTCAAATATTACAAGTAGTAGTTTGAGGATTACTAAATAAGAAGTGATTTTAATAGCTATCCCATGGGACCATAATGTCTGAAATGACATCAGTTAGGCCTTGTAATCACTTTCACAGAGATCTCTTACTGTCATACAATTTATTCCATGTTTACCACAGATTTTATTTTATTTTTTAAAAGGAATGAAGCAATTTAGCAAAACCTGTCATCAGCATAAGCACAGGATGGCTCATCCCATGGAGATTGTCACTATAAGGCAGGGTATATAAATAATAGAAACAAATAAATATTAGGCAGCAGTTTAAAGCAGCCTTCATGAGGCAGCCATATCATGCAGTAGTGGCAAATAGTTGCCTGACTGTTGTTGCTCTTGAGCACATGGATCGAGTCAGCCTTCTATAAGCAGTGGCAAAGATTATACAACAAAGACTCCTGCATTACCGTAACGACTATGGGTTTGGATTTGCATCCCCCCACTCATGTCCCCTTAACAAGTCCAACACATTTATTGTGGCATGTATTTTCATCCACCAAGAGCCCACTTCACCAGATGGGAGAGATTTGGAGTTTGCTATTTTATTTTGGTTTTAACTGAAAATGTTATTCACTATTATTGTAAGCCAACTTGAACCACAAGGAGAGGCAAGCTATAGATGTTGCAGTAAATAAATAAATTAATTAATGCACAATGAAGCCATTAGGTTTTTAAGGCACCATAAAGTTCTGTGCCATTTTAGACATAACAGAATAATATAGCCATAATGAATTTGTCAGGATAGGCTGTATTGCACAGCTTGGGTGGGGGAGAGGGATGGACAGACCTATGTACCATGTAGCAAGAGATAATATTCCCTGTTAAGAAAAAATATTGCAGAAGTGTAGTGTAGCAAAATTAAGGTCCAGTGACACCTTGAAGACTAATAACATTTTATTTAAATATGAACTTTGAGAGTTACAGCTAACTTCTTAATCTAAAAAAATCAGTGGTAATTTTTTTTAATGTAATATTTATTGAATTCATGCCATCACCCTGAGAGTTGTACCTCAACTGGAATTACAAGGAAGGGGGGGGGCTCTCCCAACATCAACCTTGGCTGAATCCAAATGTCAGCAATAACTGATTTGAGATGAAAGATAAAATGTTTAGATTTCCATCCATTTGTAACTGCTGCAGAGGGCACCTTGAAACAATACCCTTTAGGGAGTTCTCCTGCCAAGTTTCATTAGTGAAGAAATGATGATTCGGTGTGTATTCTTTCCCTTCTATACTGAACTAAAGGATAAACAAGGATTTACCAAAGTTACAAAGGAAAGGAAAAGGGGTTTCCTTATTTGCTTGCTGCAAGAAGGTCATTTGTTTTTAGACAAAATTCATTTCTAAGAATTACAGTATACTTCTTCATAAAATATATCTGTTCCTAAACAGCCAGATCCTGTTAAATTTTACAGAAATCTGGATTATTTTCAACATAGGTTGTGTCATTGACAGAGAATTATTCTGCTCACAAAAGGAAACAGGCCATGTAATATGCATGTAGAACTTTGTACCTGCACCAGGGACTGCGGTACTGATGAGCAATCAATTCCTATATTTATCACAGCTGTGGCACTTATAGATCATTGTTCCTCCATGCAACTAAGGGCAACACACTAAGAGTTATTTGAATGAAAACAACAACAACCCTGTGTGGATAGGGTGAAGCATGTGACCAGTCAGTCAGCATCACAGCTGAATGAGGGTTTGAATTTGATCCCTATGAATCCTCCAAACCCAAAAAGTTAGTCACTGAGTAAGTGTACATGCAACTACAGCCTCACTATGTGATCTCTTGAGTACAGAATTAATTAGTTTGCAAAAGAAACATCGGCTTTTTCAGTACTTAAAGCTTTGTCAGCAGAACGAGTCAAGGCAAAATCCTTGTAACATATTTCTTTAATGAGGTATTTTTTCTCTAACTTGGCATAATTTTTTATTTCAGAAATCAAGACCTTTAAAAAAAAACCCCTAAAAGATTAACTAGAGAAATTGTAGCCAAGGTAGTAAATTCTACGCCTGTTTAAAATGCACATAGTATCATGACAAGTACAGATGGGCCTGTCCCCCAAATCAGAATTGGGATTGGGAAAGCCAAAGTATTGCCAAAACTCCTATTCAGTATTTGCCAAAAGTCCTATTCTGAGCTCAATCAGAAAAACTAATTCTCTTCCTCTCCATCCCTAATTTCCTTTCAGCCCTCTGTCATCCTTTCCTTTCATTCATCTCATTAAATGTGTGGCAGTTGGTGATACCACCCCCCCACACACACTTCTTCCTTCACATGCCACTTTTATCGGCTCCTTTTTGCTGCCCTCCATCTGTTTTCCTTGCTGACAGTCAAAAAGAAAAGGGGGTGATGCCCACTCTTATATAAGCTTCATATCCCTCCCTCAAATTCATCACAAAAAAGGCAGCATCATGCTATTCAGGCTCTTCTTTTTGCTTGCTCTGGCAAATCATGCTCCTTTCTCACCACCTCTTTGTGTTGAGGACTCAGGAGCTGTTATATCCATGGTAGAATCATAGGCTTGTATCCTGTTGAATTTTACTATGGATGGTACAATGTCAATCTGCAGAGCACAACTTTTTTACCTTTCTCTCCCACTGTAGATTAATAATGCCCCCTGAAATGCTCCTCCTGGGGGAAGGGGAAGTTAGACAGATGCTGAAGCAGAGGGGAGCTGATGAAAATCACTTCTCTGCCAAGTATCTGTTCAATGAGATCCAATCCATACAGTCCTATTTCATTATTAAATCTGGATTACAAAACTAAAACAGGTACTGATTGAATTAAGCAAAGGACAAATATAAGCACATCAATCAAACCATTTTTAAAAAGCAAAAAAGAAACAATTATTATCGAATCTGATGATGCATCTGATGAAGTGAATTTGGCTCACAAAAGCTTATGCCACAATAAATTTGTTAATCTACAAAAAGCCATAAAACTCCAGATTATTACAAACAGATTTCCAAATAATAATGACTCTATTTTGTTGATTATTTGAAATTGCCTTATAGGTTACACTGGTCTGTCTAGCCCTGACTGGCACCAGCTCACCTATGTTGCAGGAAATGAAAGGTCTTTCCCACTACCTGCTACCTGAGATATTTTAAACAGAGATACCAGGGACTGAACTGGTGACCCTCTGCATGCAAAACAGGTGCTTTATCATGGAGTCATGCCTTCTCCTGATACTATATTTTACAAGTGATAAAGAGCTTAGGTGTACACAATTTTATGCTTAGCTGGGTAGATGTGGATTATAGTACACCATTAGCAGGTATCGCTGTGAAAGGACAATTACTGAAATCCTTTCTACTTAGAAGCAGTGTAAAACAAGTCTGCCTTTGTTCTCCGTTGATATTTAATCTGTGCATAAGGACACAATCTATTGCATATGGCCTGACATGAAAATTCATGGCTTGTAAAAACAACGAAGAACAAAAATGCTGATGATGTCTTTCCTAGAGATTCTGGCACGTTCATGGAAAGACTGATAGGATTATTGATCAAAGAAATCAGGCCTGTTAGGATTTCATATAGATTTAGTGAGTAAAGAAGAAATTAAAAGAATGTGCATTGCAATGTGGAAAGACTGAGATTAAATAGGTAAAAGTTAAATTCATGACAGACATTAATTATTTAGTTAAAGTTTATATTGATCAACTAACAAAAAAGCCAAGGTAAAAATTAACTCAATGGGCAAAATTAAAGCTCTCATGGATGGAGAGAACTGTATGAATGAATAACTGGGCTAATACCTTCTTCTGTGTGTGGAAATGCATAGCAGGGGGAAAGCTTTGTTTTATTTGATCTATAATAAATCATTTTACATTTCTGATTTTTGATACCACCCTTTTATTTTCTGTATCCTTTTAACCATATAATAAAATATATTCAAGAAATAAATCATTTTACAGAAAACAAAAGTCTACCAATAAAAAGGGGCATCTTGCAAAAAATATATATATTTCACCTCTTTCAGACATCATAAAATATGACCATACCACAGTATTGACAGTTCTATGTCAGTGGTGGGAGAGAAAGGATGGTAATCTTTTCTGGTGCATAGAATAGTGGAGTTGGTTCCAGCCAGAGTCGAAAAAACGACTGGTGCTTGCACAGGGGACTACCTTTACCTTTTTATTTCCCTCATTACTACAGGCTGCCCATCCCACAATGCTTTTATCCATATATGTCCCATGTCCTGCAGTATGTACTTTTTGGTAATTATTTTTTTTAACCAGCAGAAAATCTTGTTGGTCCAACTTGTGCTTATCAGTATTATTTAGGCAAAAGAATCTAAGCATATTAAAAAATTTAGAACGAGGACAGGACAAAAGATAACATAATTTGGGGCAGAAGACTGACAATCCGGGACTAATATCAAGAAACATCACATTCAGTCATAGGTTGTTGTTTTTTTTACCACTGAGATTTTAAGATAGTTAATAATTCTAAAAATAGGTTTAGGGAAGGATTAATATAACCAGTCTTTATCATTTCTATAGAGGGGAACCTGAGTGACATAACAAGCAATACAAAACAAGACTTGAGGCCATCCTCTTGCTTGGTTTCAATATTCACAAACAACTGGATTACAAAAGTAGACAGAGGTCAAGTGGTCATGAGAAATTTGACCACTTTGGAGCCAGTACTGCAGCAAATGAAAGCTTATAGTGGCTTTTACTCAGAAATCTGTAATATATTGATAGCCATAAAACCATATGGAGATAAGTATCAAAGGCAAGCAGAGATTTATAGAGCAATATACCTGCTACACTGTAGAAATATATTTCTATGACAGGTCCCATAATTTTAACAAATGTAACATTTAAAAAACTTTTCTTAAAAATTGTCATTCTGGTATTATACACCTGTAACAATTTTTCAAAAAAAAAAAAATTACAGTGCCATGTCGGGGAAATGTTAGATAGCCCAAAGATGCAGGCTCCTTAATATATTTGGTGGCAGTGTAAAATTGTGCAAAACTGTTGAAAGGACATTTTAAAGCTGATCATATAAATTAAGGGAGATGAACTAGAGTTCATAAAAACAGATTTTGTTTACTTAAACATATCTGGTCTAATTATGAACAGAACATCCAAAAACAACTAAGAAATCCCTCTTGTCCTGAGCCTCCTGCCAATCTACAACAAGCTAGAGGAATAATTTTCTCCAAAATGTATTTTAATTTATCAGAAAACCTATATACTAATTTTTTAGAGCCCTGCTTGAGTTAGCACATAAGGCAAAAGCAACACAATAAAATAATAAAACTAGCAGCATAAAAACAAACCATAAGAACAAGCCTGGACATAAGAAAAGGAAGAAAATGTGCCAGTAGCTCAATAATACAGTGCTCAGGCTGTAAGCAGACCATAAAAACAGCTTTAAACAAAAAAAGAAACCCTGAATAAAAGCCTGAGTGAAAAAAGATTTTGGTTTGGTGCCTAATGTTAGTAAAGTCAGTGAAGTGAATCACAAGGGAGAGGACAATCCAAATGTAAGGTGCTGCTGCTGAAAAAGCTTTATCTTTGGTTGCCACCCACCTCACCTCCACTTTCTGACATTCATTTTTTCCCAGCCAGGGTCTGATACCAGGGGGTTCCTATTCTGTGAGAAAAATACTATAAACAACAAAACACAGCCAAATATGACAAGGATAGCGATTAAAACAGTTGGTTTCCCCTTGTTCATGCGCCCCATTTCAGTTAAAAAAAAAAAAAGATCCCACTACCTCCAGCTTGAGGATCATAAGAAAGAAGGGAAAATAGGGTTCCCAGGGATTGCCCAGCCACTGGTATGGAAGAGTTGCCCATGGAGGACAGGGACCTCATCCCACAAAGTACCCATTTTCTCCAGGAGAATCAATATCTGTAGTCTTGTAATTCCAGGGAATCCCCAAGTCCCACCTGGATGCTGGTATTCCTGAGAGAAAGGCACATTCACATGCCAATTCATGTCTTCCTATGTCTGCTTTGCAACTTGTAATTTTAATTGTGTATAGAACAGGATCTTTTAAAATATTATTGTTGAGAGGGATGACTCCTTGAGTTAAAGATGCAGTCCTTCATAATATCCTTCTAAATGGAAAGAAAGGAGAAGTTCGACCAAAAAATGTGTTCTCCTCTGAAACCAATGAAAATAATTTCAGACTGTTTAATTAATGTAACTTAAAAATGACCTCTAAATACAACTGGATCCAGTCATGATATGCTCAGAAACTGTAGGGGAAGTCCCTGGCATCATTGCTAGGCTGAATTTTTTCCTTGCATGCCTTCAAGTATGGAACAAGAATTGTGTTTTTTGAAGAGGTGATCTATTCCACCTAGAGCAGCTGATTTGGGATTCCTAACTTTAGAGAATCAAGGAAGTCATTACACATAGAATGTTTTAGTACAGGGGTGTCAAACTCATTTATTATGAGGGACGGATCTGACATAAAGGAGACCTTGTCGGGCCAGGCTATGTCAGGCCATGTTGGACCGGGCCTTGTGTGTACCTATTTAATATTAGGTAGCAGAGATATAAACTTTATAAAGGACACAAACACAATTAAAAATTTTGTTCTTAAAAAAACTTGAAACATGCTTAAAATATCAGCACTCATTGAAAGGAGCTTTCTTTGTATTTCTCCCATGGGATCCAGGGAACTGGACGAACGAAGCTCTGGCTCTTTCCTTCCTTCCCTAAGGGACTGGGGGGGGGGGAGGAGCTTCAATAAAAGGAAGAGAGGCTTGGCTCAGTAGCTCTGCTGTGCAATTGAGAGAGCCTGGCAAAGCAAGCTCTGCTCCCCCCCCACTTCCTCCCCAAGAGAGGAGCCTCAGCCAATGGAAAAAATAGACGTTTTGCTCTGTAGCTCCTGTGTGATTGAGCAAGCCTTGCAAAACAAACTGTGATGCAGATGGAAGCAAGCTAAAAGGAAGCAGACATGAACCAGTTACTCAGGGGCCAGATAGGAGCCCTCCAGGGGCCTGATTCGGCCCTGGGCCACATGTTTGACACCCCTGTTTTAATATCTATTCAAAAAAAGAGAGAGCCAAGAAATCTTTTTGATCTTCAAAATCCACAAGAATTTAGTCTAGAAGCACCTCACCAAAAACTTGCAACCCAAGAAGGATGATACTTCCAGGTCATTTTTTTATTTCGTATCCTCTAACCACACCCAAAGCAATACATTTCTTCAAGCAATTACATTTGCAGTTAAGATCCTTGCTTTTAATGGAATATCATATTGAGTGTGAAAAGGCAGTTGTGAAATCAAACTTACAAAAAGTTCTGAAGGACTATATCCTGGACATTAAACAGGAGCTGATATGTCCACAAATATGCTACTCTAGCAAAATCACAGACCTAGAGCACAGTGCCCGGAGCATCAGTGTTCTTCTTCAGTTATAATTCTTCCTTCCTTTCATGGGAAAGTTGTGGGGGAGAAAGTGTCATTAGCATATTGGACCCTAGAACTGTGATGGGATGTTGACCTAGAGTACTGCCATAACTTCTGTAAGGTCATTTGGGAGGCTGTAGAACCTACAAGTCACTTGAAGCTGACATATGATTTTTGCAGTCTGTGTTTAATCTTCCGTAAATAGTTGCTGGAATGTTGCTGGAAAGAAAACATGCATTGTCAGCTGTAAGGAACTTTAGAAATCCTCTAGAGAGCTGATGGGCTGAGCAGGACTGAGAGGACACTGGGCCTGAATATCCTGCTAAGGATAGAACTGAAGGGTGTAAGACAGACTTGCCCAGAATTACCTCCAAGAATGCAGGGGAGAAAGTTTGTCCTGAAACTCTAGCAGTGCAAACTTGTGCAAACATAACTAGGAGTAAACTTCAGTGAATATAGTGGGATTGATTCTAAGTAAACCTGCATAGGATTATGTTGTAGATCAGCTTTTACTCCTCACAGTAGGAAAACTTTATAGCTCAAGACTTCAAACCCTCAGGACTTCAAACTTCCTTCCCTGTCTGAGTTTCTGTCTCTTGTCCTGACAGGCAGAGAATCCCTGCTGTGAACCTCAAATCTTGGAGAGATAATCTTCCTCAGGGAAAAAATTGCCCCCCCTCAAGAAAAAAATGGAAAAATGCAACTATCTGTGGCTCTGTTTCCTATAGGCTGGATGGGAAGAATGGGTGTGTTCACACTACACTAAAGTTTTGCAACTGGATTTTTATTGTGTAAGAGCAGCAAAAATCCAATTGCAAAACACATTGTTTAGTGCAGTGTGAACACACCCAATGTATTCCATGAGTGGACTTATTTGTTTCCCACATAAAGCCTCAGTTCCAACTAACAGTTCTGCAGAAGAGACCACCAGAGAGCCTGGCAAGTCATTACTGGATTGGAAGGCAGAACAGGAATCCCTGCTCCTCATGCTTTCTCTTCCTCTTTGCTCTGTAGATGGTTGGACAGTTCTTGACATAAGTCCTTTATTTCCACAAGGCAGGAAATAGAACCAAATAAAGGAGGAAGGTGGCACCATAGAGACTTAGGGTCACACTAAACATTTGGGTTTTCAAAGAGTTGAGGCTGGGTTCCCTGGACCCAGCTTGGTTTTTACATAGCCATACAGCTGCAGGGAATAGCTCTATAAAGGTGAGCTGAAACAGGCTCAAAGCATCACCATGGGGCAGGACACCCCCCCCCCCCAAGCCATTTTCCATGCACTGAAACAGCACTGGGGAATTATTTTCCTGTTTTTGCTGCTTCACGTTCACAGAATGTTGCACACATAACATGGAAGATTTTTGGACCAGCTGTGGGAGAATACATCTAGCTTAATGGACTAGCCAATCTTTAAACTGCTTGTTGATTACTTATTACCCAATTTGTGTAATTTGCATGCTTGTGATTTATCAATTTCAGCATATTTTCCAGTGGTATAGTATATTACTATATTGGCCTTGTAGCTAACCTTTTTCTTTGCTTTGCATTTCTGCATGTGTTTGTCAAAAAAGATCGAATCTAGTTCAACTCAGAGTTCTCTCTCCCTCTCTCTCTCATTCACAACTAAACCTCCCAAACTAAATGATTGTGTTTGTATATACAATGGGCTTTGGATCTCTTGCTTTGGAGTTTGGAGGACACAAATGTGTAGCCCCCTCTGTCCCTTCGTAACACTGTTCCAAAAAAGGGTACTTCTCAGCAGTTTCAGGATGTCTTGCTGAACCTGTGAAAAGCGTCTGATAAGGGAAAATATAGAATGTAATGATTGATGTAGAAATCCATGGCTATTACTATGGTGTGGCCTGTAACAACAGGGCTTGTAACAACAGTGGGTGTCTAGAAATAAAATTTTGCAACAAAAGTGACTCCTGATAAAATATGTATACAGAAGCATTATTGATGCTTAAAAGTAAAAATATATATCTTAATTATAAGCAGAATAGGAGTATTTTGATATCTTTTAAAGTAATGTACGAGGATGAGATTATATGAAGATGATAACTCTTTGCTGTTCTTTAGTGTACTATTTAATGACGTTTTAAAATGCTTTAAAAAGAATTATTGTTCTAACTTGTAACAGTGCAAGGACAACATTCATTCTTAGAGATCAAAGGCTGGATTTAACACAACATTTCACTAACAGCGCAACCTTTCTACAACTCAAGGAGCCTCCCAGTAGTGTAACATACCTCTTCCATTAGAGCAAGACGCCTCACATAGGTGGAAGCAACCATGAATAAGAAGAAAGTTTCACTGCTAGCAGAATGGGAATGGAGGATCCAACCCTGAGCTTTTAGATGTAATTCAGATACAAATCTTCAACAGACAAGAATTTTCACCTTTGACTCCATCACTTTGTATGTATTCTTTATTTTTGTTTTGTTCTAAATAAGGGAACAGTGCACTTTTATTTTTCCCAGAAGTAAAAGGACTTGGGGAAGCTTGCAACTGGAATTCTCACCAGTGGGTAATTGCTCCATTTCCTGTCATAAAGCAAAGGAATACTCTTAAAGTTTAAGGAGGAAAAATAAGGATGAATCTCAGAATTCTGTTGATTCCTGTTGCAGAGAAAAAATTACCTTCTAGTAAACACTGGTTTTGTTTTGCAGCTACAGAAGGCACTTCTGAAGTATACTATAGAATAGCTCTGACATCCTACTTTACCATAGAAGTGGGGTTTTTTTGACACTGTAATGATTTTATACATTTTAGACATCTGTGTTGGTTATTTATTGTTTGAAGATATATGTCAGACAAAGGTATGTATGACAGAGCTTTGGGATTATCTACAAAAGTAGAATTTATTGGTAATTTTTACAAAACACACAGCTAGGTAAAATCTGTCTCTCTTTTGAGTAGTACCAATGGGGAAAAGGAGGGTGGAAAGAGCTAAACTCAGGGCTTTTTTTGTAGCAGGAACTCCTTTGCATATTAGGCTACACCCTCCTGATGTAGCCAATCCTCCAAGAGTTTACAGGGCTCTTACATGGTCTACTAAATGCTCTTGGAGGACTGGCTACATTGGAGGGGGAGGTGTAGCCTAATATGCAAATTAGTTCCTACTACAAAAAAAACCCTGGTTAAACTGATAGCATGGCAAAGGCTTGTGGAGAATATACAGAATGATATAGGAATACACTGGCTTGAATCACACTTACAGTTTCTGCAGACACAAGTATATTTGTTCATTCCTTCCTCCTGCAGCAGCTTAAAATGTCCCCCTCCCCAATTCTGCTCCTGGGAGGTAGGAGTAATAGATCAGAGGTCTCCTGTGTGTGTGTGTGTGTGGGGGGGTCGGTTAAAAGCCCTCCCCCACAATGCAACTGTAGAAATTCAAGCTTGTATGGTAACTTTCAGTGACTATCCACTAGATTACAACAGTACAGGAACTAACAATAATGAAATCTCTCACCCTTCCTCTCCTAAACTGGATAATTTCCACACAAAGCTAACATAAGAATATGGTATATTAGCCATCACTTAGAATTCTTTGACAGCCCTGGTGCAGGTACCGCAGTTGAACTCACCACTGAGAGGATGAGGAACCGTGTACTGCCTCTTCTTGCTTGTAATTGAAGAGGAGGAAAGTTTGCGAGAAAGAGCAGCTCCTTGTTTCTTTCCAGAAGCATCTCCCTGCTGGGCTTTCCTCAGCTGAACCATGTGTTCAAGTTTCTTCAGCCGTTCTTGTGAGCGAGAAATAAAGTGAGGTTTGTGAATTTCCAGAGCTTCCTAAAATAAGTGGAGGAAATAGTTTTGATTTAGGTGATAAATACGAAGGGCATAGTTTACCCCACTGCTCTACCAGGACTGAGTGAAAGGATAGCTTCTCAGGCATTAAGGTAGCATCCACTATGTACAGCAAATACCAGGAACTTTTCTTACAACCTGGATACAGAAAAAAATAGTCCAGCCTACTGAGTTTGTTTTTAGACTGTTATATTGTTTTTAGATTGTTTTATTATATGTATCTGATTTTAACCTTGTATTTTTGACTGTTGTTACCCGCTCAGAGCCCATTTGGGAAAGGGTGGGCTATAAATAAAAAATAATAGATAAATAAATATAAATAAACCTGAAACACTGCTAGAATAAACAAGAGTGGATATTTTATAAAAATCTGAGGGGGGAAAATATGTCTTGTTTTTATAATTATTGGCTCAAATGCATTGTAGAACTTGGGGGTTTTTTTATTTGTCCAAGGATCCACAAAGAGAAACAAGAGGACATAATTAATTGTTTTCTTAGACAGCTCTGGTATTTGGGTTCAGGAAAAGGGATCTATTGTGCTTTACCAGACTAGTTCAGAAAACAGCAAAATCATTTTATCATTATAAAGAGAGAAAGCCAAAAAGCAATATATTCTGTTCATTAAACATTCAGCCATTTTTGCTGTCTTCTCCTGAATGCAGAAATTTTCTGCAGTAGTTTCTTCATTGCCACTATCACAACAGGACTTAGAACTTTAGTGTGTCATGTGTAATATTTAAAAAGAAGAATGAATGTTTTCAATATTAGTTTAGAATAGTTTAATTTCAAAGCAAAGTCCTGTCCCGATTTGGTTCATATATTTATTCAGCTTTTTATTATGCAACAATTCCATAAACTACTCTAGAGATATGCTATCCCTTCCTTCAAGCAATCTCAAGAGCACTTTATAAAAGTGCTTGCCTTCAGCTGTGAAGGACACCTGACAATAATGATGTAAATTATTTCAAGAGTTACAGCACCTAGCAGATCAAAGGCAGTTGAACAAATGGATATCTTTTAATGCAGACATGAACAAAGCAATATCTTAAATTTACTACACTAAGATTATTTCATTCTTTCATAGAAGTTCTTCTGAATAGAGCTGAGCTGTATTAAACCTACAAGCATAACAGTAATTATGTTTGATGCGAAGAATCAAGATGATATTTTGTTTTCAGTTTTGCATTTCTCTTCAGGTGATGTCAACACCATGGTTTTGTCTCCACGTTTTCCAGAATCCATTCAAAACTACAAGGACAAATGGATAATGCTATCTGTTCACTGGAGTAGCACCACTCTCTCTTATGTAGACAGGTTTTCTGATAAAAGTCTCCAAAAGCTGCCCTATTGATACAGAAAATGTTCATTTCCCAATAGTTGGTATCTCATATGTAATAAACTGAGGCAACCTTAGTGTTTTTGGTCAATATACTATCCCATACCACTTCACTGAGCATGCAAAGAAACTGGTACATTAAAAAAATGAGTCTTATGATCCTCTTGGATCTTACAGCAATGCAAACAGCCTCTTAAAATGGGAGAAGGAGTATTTTCCTTAAGAGTTACTACATTTGACACTCAAGAATACCAACCACAATGGTCTAATGTGATCGTATCAACCTCTCCAGTAATTACTAATCTAATATCTGCAGTTATTAGGTTAATAATTTGGTTGGGAAGGTAATATAGGATTGTTAAAGGATGGACAAGAAAGGAGGGCTAACAGGAGCATTCAGAACACCGGATATTGAGATTACAAATTACTCCTATTCTCAACATATTCCCACTAGGGAAGCAAAGTGATTTGGGAACAGTGCCTAATAAATCTAAGTGACTTTGCTATTTTACTGATTTAAAAACAAAAAAGAGGAAATGTGACTTTCTGATTCCAATATATTCCCAGGAAAATAACCATTACAGTATTGAGAGTTAACATAGGAAACATTTTGATATTGTACCCTGAGAGACAGTGGGTTTGAAGGAATGTTCTCAGGCTCAGAGCAGACCTCTGGCTGCTGGAAGGCTTCATGTTTCTCATGACTAACATTTGGTACATGAACTGTGGAGGTTGTTGTTACCTCCCTGACCATCTCTTTCTTCTCACTTGTATTATATCCTTTCAGCTTGTCAGCAGCATCACAGAATTTGTAATCACCTTGAACGAGATAAATATTTATTAATAGGATACTATTTTTTAATATCTTTGGATACAGAGTTTAGCTTATTCAACAAGAGTGTACAGGAATATACCAAGGATTCCTTAAATTGAAGAGGTCAGGTCATGTCAGATATGACTCATGCTTACATGACGCAAGAAACACTTCATGTCAAACAAGATCTCATGATGAAGCTAAATAATCTGACTCCACCATCTGCTGGGGGTCTGCATGTTAAAAACTAAAATTATTGCCTAATGCTTTGCAAGAAAATAAAACATATTGTTCTAGTTGTTAAGAAAAGGTGTCTAATTGTGTTTTCTACAGACAGAAGGCGTTTCTGCCACTAAAAACAAGGGGGACCATTTACATCTATTTCCTCTTATCTTTGTAGACCCCCACAATGCTTCTTATGCTGTTCTCAGAATTTCTGGAGGCATGATTTTATGAACAGAGGTAAGTTCCCTTATGTGAATGCAGGATCCAATCCAACACTTTCACATAGCACTTTTTGAATATCCAAAGTACTTTGTTCACATTACCACAAAAAATCTTACATCAGCTCTGGAATGTAGGGGACATGGGAGAGTCATGATTGTTGGCCCCAATGTGATGATGCAACTTCTGGTATGAATCAGAAGTGATGTCAACATGCTCGTGGGGATGTTCTAGCACATGACCAAATCTTTACAGTTAAACCACAAAAGTTTGGAATGAGTGCTAGAGTGTTGCCCAGGTACAACAATGTCACTTCCAAGTCACACTGGAATTGTACCAAAACGTTTGGGATGACAATTGGGCCCTCCTCCCATTTCACTGGCCAGTTTCCTTTCACTGGTCATCTGACCGGTGCTGGCACATCTCTCACCATAAATTGGAAGGTAGGCCACTATTTTTATTGCAATATAATTGATTCCAAAGTGTAGTTTAAAGAGACTACAGGTATTAAGCAAGTATGGGCTTATTCGGTGCCTAGTTAAGGAACCGTCGAATCATATGAATGCTGCCTTGAGTTCCATGATGAAAATAAAATATTATAAATGACTATGACTTAATGCTAAAAATGATTTGATGAACTCCATCTAGTGAGCTTGAGGAAGAGGTAGCATCTTAACCAAGGACTCAGCTCAAACTCTTAAAGCAGCAAAACCATGTGCACTTATTCAAGAGGAAGCTTCATTGAACACAGGGGGTCTTACTTCTTGGTAAATGTTCTTAGGATTTCACTGCATGATATTATGCTATTTCAGCTTTCATATACTTTGAGGCTATTTAGATTTACTACATTGATCATGGAAAATAAAACAATGTGATTACAAACTAAATTTTCACCAGCCAAATTAAGATTATTTTCTAAATCTTGTAGTAGTTTTTTTTCACCACTACTGTATTGATTAGCATACTCTAAATCTCTTCCTCAAAAATGCAGACCAATTAGTTTGCTTGACATAGCTGCTAAGCTATATAGTAAACACCTGCTGTCTAAACTTGAGGACTGGGTGGTTGAGAATCAAATTATTCACCCTGTCCAAGCAGGTTTCTGGAAAGGATTTAGTACCATTGATCACTGCCAAACACTCCATCAATTGACCCTTTCAGGTGTTCAAGGCCCTTTGAAGACTTTATATGTAGCTTTTGTTGATCTGGCTGCCACCTTCGACTCAATTGATAGGAGCCAATTGTGGTCTAAACTTGCGGATATGAATATTGATAACCGCCTACTATTTCTGCTCCAAGAGCTACATAAGGATACGTATGCCCAAGTCAGAGTTGGAACCTTTGGCTCCCTCACTGACAGAATTCAGATTTGGAAGAGGGTGAAGCAGGGTTGCATGCTGGTCCCCTTATTATTCAACCTCTATATCAGGGGTGGCCAATGGTAGCTCTCCAGATGCTTTTTGCCTACAATTCCCATCAGCCCCAGCCATTGGCCATGTCGTCTGGGGCTGATGGGAGTTGTAGGCAAAAAACATCTGGAGAGCTACCATTGGCCACCCCTGCATATTAATAGCATAGTTGAGAGCTCAATTCACCCCTCCCACTTTGGGCCATCAAAAGATTTCTGTTCTACTTTATGCTGACAATATGGTCCTAATTTCACTTACAAAAATTGGTCCAAAGAGATTATTGCATCAACTAGGGACTTTTTGCAAAGAAGTTCACTCTATCAACTATGACAAGACCAAAGTAATGGTTTTCAGGATTAGCATACTCAATAATCCTATTTTTGTGGCGTTACTATTCTATGAGAAACTAATAATGCTAAAGTATAACTCAATTCATTTAAACCGTAATCCATCTAGTATGTTTTAAAATGTTTTCTTTATGTATAATCATGCTTGATTAATCTTTTATGGTAAATGTTTCTTGCATACGTTATAACCCAAAAGAGGAGTTTCTGTCCAAAATGTGAATGGCTATTTGCAAAAATACAGGATTAATCCAGAATAGCAAATTAAAATCAGAACACCCTTAAGCACCACTTTAACAAGTGTGGCAATAAAGATGGGCTCTCCTGCCAAACAGCATGATTTGCAGCATTAAACATCTGGGAAGAAAGCCTACTTCAGATTGTTTGTATCCAGTGATCAGTTGCAGTAAAGAGAGAACACTTTTTCTCCCATGTCATTCTAGAAATTTGATGCCACTTTCCAGAAAAACAAACCAACAGACAAAAACAAAAAGTTGGTTTCTGCACCTGTTTTACAACCCTCATATTGTTTCCCTTATTTTAGCACATTTGTACTGAGCCAGGAAAATTGTTCCCCCTGAAGTGAGGGTTGACACAAAGGCACTGGGCACTGCAGTGTGCTTTGGTGAGCACTGTCTTCCATATGCAGTGCCATGTCATGGTTGCTTCATGTGCTTATATTCCCACTGTGCATACAGGTCTGTTCCTCTGAGATTTGGGCACTGGAGCTCCCACCTGCATGCAGAGTGTCTGGATTGAAGTAAGGAATATGGATCAGGAACTGCTATTCTAACACAATTCTTTAACCCAGGATGCAGCACAAGGAGATCTAGGGCAAGTTTCAAAGATTAGTGGGGTTTTTTGAAGATACTAGAGTGGGTGAAAATAAGCAATAGCACCCCAATGAGCTCTGGTGGTCAGGATTCACTGAGAAGTGAGGCAGGAAGGGATAAAATACGGACTATAACTGAGAATTGATGGCAACTGTCTGGAAATTAACAGTGCAGTCCTAAACATATTGGTGTCCTAAACCCATATACTTCCATGGGGGGGATACTTTCATTTAGGATTGTACTGCAAAGTGAATGGGCATGGAAACACAGTTATAGCATGCATTTGCATTTATTTATTTATATCCTGCATTTCTGCCCAGTTTGAACTCAAAATGACTTTCAGAACATCTTTCTCCCCACCTCCACTTTCCACAACAAAAACCATGTGAGGTAGGCCAGGCTGAGAGTTTGTGAAACGCCCAAGGTTACCCATAAGTGGGGATTTGAACCTGAGTTGCCCAGGGTCCTAGTATACTGCTGAATCTCCTACACCATACTGGCTCTCAATCTGTGACAATCTTTCTCCAGACCTGATATGTGTGATGATGTCCTCTAAATTATGGAGCTCTAGAAGATGCCAGAAGAGTTAGAGTTGGAATTTAACATTTTGATGCATGTGGGAAAATTCATAAAGGTGGGTTTCCAAGTGGGCTGGTTTTTTCAAAAATAATATTATACAGATATCTCTCAATTGTCTGTGAAGATGAGTTTGACCCATCAACTATCTTGTCAGTCCATACCAAAGAAAATTACAATTCTGTAAAGCAGGGGTGGCCAACAGTAGCTCTCCAGATGTTTTTTTGCCTACAACTCCAATCAGCCCCAGCCAGCATGGCCAATGGCTGGGGCTGATGGGAGTTGTAGGCAAAAAAAACATGGAGAGCTACCGTTGGCCACCCCTGCGGTAAAGGAACCATATTTAAAAATGTGTACCAGAATGTAAAAAAATACAAAACAAAACTGTACAAGGAGGTGCTAAGGAAATTCCATTTGGAAAACTGTATAATCTTATATCTGACTATTAATAAGGCACGTTGTGAGGAGAAATACAATGGGCACTAGAGTGTCATGAATGAGTGTCATGGCCTTGGCAAGGAGGCTGGGGAGGTAAGGGAAAGATAGAGGGAGAAAAGGTATGTTGAAAGGCAGCTGTTGGGAAGGGAAATGCAGAACATGGGGAAATGTGGAGTAGGTTATCAGAGAAGGGGGTAGATTGAGAAGAAGGGACTGGGCAAAAGATATGGTGTAGATTGCTTTCCAACTCCTCCCCCCTCTCTGCAGCCTCTACCTAGGAAAAGTACAGTCTTTCTCTGCAGTGGGGACCAAAGCAGCTTACATCATTCTCCTCTCCCCCTTTTCATCTGCACAACAACCTTGTGAGGCAGGTCTGTAACTGGTCCAAAATCACCCAGTCAGCTTCCACCCAGGGTACAGTGACTCAGACTGTACCATTTTCTCCAGGGGAACTGATCTCTGCCATCTGGGGAGCAGTTGTGGTTCTGAGTGATCTCCAGGCCTCACTTGGAGATTGGCAACAATGTTCCCCAGGAAGAAATGGCTGTCTTAGAGGGTGGAATTTATGGCATTGTACCTGTCTGAGTTCCCACACTTCCTCAAATCCCACCCTCTCCAGGCTCCACCCCTCAAATCTCCAGGAATTTCCCAACCTGGAATTGGCATCCCACTCTCTTTCCCAGCCAACCATCAACCTACCTTTATCTGCCCTGCTTACTTCAGCTTTCAACCTCCTCCCCCTACAGTTCAACAGCTGTCCCTTTGGTGTAAAGTAAATAATCTTATTTTAAATATAAATAAGACGAAGGAAATTATAGTGGATTACAGGAAGAGTAGTTTGGACACCCAGCCGTTGTTTATTGATGGTGTTATGGTAGAACAGGTGACAGAATGGAAGTTTCTGGGAATTACCATGAAACAGGATCTAACATGGGGGGCAAATACTTTAGCTCTAGAGAAAAAGGCCCAGCAACGACTATACTACTTAAGACTCTTAAGATCACTACAACTGTCAGGGAGTCTGCTGGTTGCCTTTTATCGTAGTTCCATTGAGAGCATTTTATCTTATTGCCTCTGCGCGTGGTTTGGGAGCTGCACGGAAGCAGAGAGAAGGGTGCTCCAAAGAGTGACGAGAAGAGCACAAAAGATTTGTGGATGTTCTCTCCCCTCATTGGTGGATCTGTATAATATGGCATGTAAAAGGAAGATACAAATGATCCTAAGGGACCATACACATCTGGGCCATTTGCTTTTTGAGATCTTACCGTCAGGTAGACGATATAGAGTGTTGAAGGCTAGGACAAACAGATTTAAGGACAGTTTCTATCCAAGTGCTGTGGTTAGGTTAAATGCAGGGTTATGAAGGATTATCTGTTTTAGATGTATTTAATGGTTTAAATGGTTTTAATGGTTTTATGAATGTTTAATGGTTTTATGAATGTTTATTTAATGGTTTAAATGGTTTTAATGGTTTTATGAATGTTTATCCGTTTTAGATGTATTTAAATGGTTTTAATGGTTTAAATGGTTTAATGGTTTCAGATGTATTTAAATGGTTTATGAATATGTGTGTTTGATGTGTTGGTATGTTTGTGGAAGAGCACCTCATTTCGTTGCTCTCTTTTTGTTGAGAACAATGACAATAAATTCATCTATCTATCTATCTACCTGCAGCCTTTTTCAAGGAAAAGAACAGTCTTTTCCCCACAGTGGGGACCAAAGCAGCTTACATCATTTTCCTCTCCCCCTTGTGATCCACACAACAACCCTGTGAGGTAGCTTAGGTTGAAAGTATGTGGGTGGTCTGAAATCACCCAGTCAGCTTCCACAGTAGAAACCTGGGCCTAGCAGACCCTGCTCTGAAACACTGACTGACATGTCGCAATGCCTGTCATAGGGAGGTCGCTGCTGAACAGAAAAAACAGCCAGGCCTAGTGAAGTCATGCCAGTCAGGTGGTATTAAATCACCCAGAGGGTGCTGCCAGGCCTAGGGTAGGAAACCTCCAGGTGGAGGCTGAAGATCTCCTGATATCACAACTGAACTCCAGACAACAGTTCTCTTCCCCACTGGAGAAAATAACTGCCTTGGAGGATGGATTCTATGGCATTATATTCAGCTGGGGCCTCTCCCCTCCCCAAAGTCTGGCTTCCATAGACTCTAGCACAAAATCTCCAGGAATATTCCAACCTGGAGCTGGCAATCCTTGTTAGGACTGGCCTCAAGGAGTTCCCCCTCAGAGGACAAAATAGGCCTGGAAAGAGCCTCCCCCCCAATCATTCACCAACAGAACCAAGCTTGGTTGTAGAGCTGCCAGGTTCAACTCAGAAAATACCTGGGGACCTTGGAGGTGGAGCTGGGAGACTTTGGCGATGCAACCAGGAGACTCTCCCATTCACCCCCCTATAAATAAAAATACAACAGCACAGTTCTCCTGGATACAGTTTTCATTTCCTCAACCCCCAGCAGTTGGCTGCATTTCCACTAAATGAAAGTGAACACACACACATAGACTCTCACAAAGCAGCCAACATAAATACAGTTTGCAAGCACACACTTTTGTGATCTCAGTGAGAGAATTTACTCACTGGAACTGATGAATGTAACCATCTACTGTATTTCAGCCAGCTTCTTCAGAGTAACAGGAAAATGAAAGTAAGCAGCCCAGGGGGTGGAGTTTTCCTCCAAACAAGCAGAGGGACTCTGCTCACTTCTCTTCTAATCTTAAACACAAGACTCCATTTTCTCTCTCTCTCTCTCTCCCCCCCTGTACCTAGGATAAAATGTTATTGTTCTGCTGCCAAGGGATTTCATTTTTTTTTATTTATGTCTCCCTAGCTGTTTGGTTTTCCAGAGGAGGACAGGGATGAGTCCTCAGTCTGTGGCTGCTTCCTCCTACCAATCAAGGGCAGGCTTTCTTTCTCTCCTCTCCAAAGCAGTGCCTCAATCCACAGTCAACGGAACACAACAGACGTTGAGTGACGGCTGATGGGCCAATGTTTGATGAAGTGCACACCACAGCCAATGGGATAGCTCCGTTTTGCCAGTACCACTATGCTTTTATTATAGAAAGGATTTTGAATGGGCTCCCTAGAGCAGAGGTGGCCAAGGGTGGCTCTCCAGATGTTTTTTGCCTACAACTCCCATCAGCCCCAGCCAGCATGGCCAATGGCTGAGGCTGATGGGAGTTGTAGGCAAAAAACATCTGGAGAGCTACCCTTGGTCACCCCTGCCCTATAGTACTAATAAAAAACCCAGAATAGGCTAGGTACAGATAGAAGGCATTTTTCTCCAGAGCTGAGAAACCTTCCAGATTTGCAGAAAAAATCAAGAGATTTTCTTTTTTTAAAAAACCCAAAAACTGGGAGAAGAGGTAAAATCACCCAAATGTAGCACTATCTGCACTTGCACAGTCAACAAAAAGTAAAGGAATCTCACTACTAGGGATGTACATCTGGAGAAAAAAACCCAGTCTTTTTTGCTTCACATTTCAGAAAGGGTATAAATCCTATTATTTGATGGTATTCGAGTTCCCTGGTACCATTTTTGGAATCAGGTTGGGGTTTTTCTAGAACTCCAGAATTATTTGGGTTTTGTTATTCCCTATGGGGGGCTTTTATGGATAAGTAGCTTGGAGGGTCAACCAAATGACACTAAAATTGCAGAGGAGCTAGTGCTGCCTGTATGCTAACACCCCTCCCCCCCAAGTTGCAACTGCATTGGACCAAGTGATCCAACTCTACAGGCCCCTGAACATGATGCCCCCAGCCATCCTACTTACAGTAGTGCTGACCGGGAGGGGAAAATGACACTAGAAAAAGGCCCTAAACAGGAGTTGCCATCCCAGACCAGGTGAAACTCATGTCAGTGTACAGCTGCCAGCCCTGGTGAGATTTGCACCAGCAAGAAACTGTCATTCCTAAATTGGGTGAGATTCACACTATCCAGGATCGGCCATGCACAGGTCAGGCAAGATTTGAGCCAGCTACAAGCTGCCTTTCTGTTGCCTTGGAAACCTAATAGGGAAAAATCAGGCCTGGGATCCTTAAAATGCTACCCAGATATTCCCAGCTATTTCCAGAAATATAGGGAACCTGGATCCTGATATTCCGGAGAACCCCAAATACTGTTCTAGATATCTGAATATATCAGTAAGTTATTCTGGGGGTATTTATTCAGACTAGATAGATTTGAGCACACAGCCCTACTCTTGGATTACATAACAACCAAAAATACATTGTTAATGATGGCAGAAGAGTGTGAAGGTGGCTGCCTGTTACATTCAGGGGAAGGAAAGGGGCAGTAAGAGTGAGCTGGAAAAGGGGGGGTGGGATTAAGGAAAGTAGTCGGGCAGGCAAGGAATGTTAAGCAATAATAAACCAAGCAATAATACTTAAGACTGAAGTTCAGAAGTTTAGTTACTGGAATCAACAGTGTGATAACTTAGATAATGCTCCAACAAAGGTTGAATGTGAACTGAGGCCTTAACTACCCTTGCAAGGAGGTGGAGATGCAAGCCCTGCTTTTCAAGGAGCATGTTAGTACTTCTTAAAGGCTTTATGTCAATAAAGGCTGACTTGACTTGACTACTTCTTAAAGGTGGTGGAGGCAAGTATTCTGCAGGTATTAGGGTGGTTCTTGGCTTTGTGAGGACTGAAGAGTCGGGTGGACAGAGATTTCAGCAGGCTTTGCAGTGGGGATCCAGGGATGTATCCCAGGATAAGAGGGCTGGCTCAGCCTCTTGGAGCTCCTCAACCAAAGCTCTTCTTGCACACCCAAGGAGGTGACTCAACTGCCTCCTTCAGGTGCTCAGTCACCTCATTGTTTACATCTTTGGTCTTTTTGCGCGGCAAGGAGGAATCTGTGCTCTGATCCATGACACAAGACAGTGGCCACCACCTTATATCCCTTGGGTTTATACGTTATCATCTTGCCATCATGTAGTTTAACTGGGGTTTTAATATTTTAATTATATTAAAATTATATGAAATTACATAAATCATATGAAATCATTTCTTATATGTTTTGCTGTTACATTGTACCTTGCCCAGAGCCTGCTTGTGGGGAAGGGTGGGATAAAAATGAAATAAAATAAATAGCCAGCTGATGAACAAGTGTTTGGGCAGGGAGGACATCCAGGGAGCTGCAGGCTCCCTTTAAGTTTAACATCACTGGTGCTCAGTGCTTGCTTCCTCAGAAAATCCTCTTTCTTAGTACAAGAGGAGGGAGGGGAGGAAAAGGAGGGGTAAAGAGATGGTAAGAAAGCAGCCCTTTAAACACAGAGAGAAGTGCCTAAGCAAAAGATGTACCCACTGCATCCTACCCATTGTGCAGTTCTTTTTTGTGCTGGGGATGCTCTTCCTTCACTTCACCATGGAGCCATAGTGATCCAACCTACTGGGGAGGAGTTATATGCCTACATGCAGCTTCTCCCCACAACCCCGCAAGTGTTTCTAGTATTTCTAGGGCTGGAACTCACCAAGGCTACAAAGGGTGGATTTTTTTAACCATTACTAAGCGCTACTGAAAGATTTGCCTATATTATAAAAGAACAAAAAAGGGAAATAAACCAGATTCTTTGCTCTTCTGTGAAAAACCAAATAAAGCAAGCAGGGGTGGAGTCAGTAGCCAAAAAAGAAAGTGGTGGTGGTGGTGGTGTGGAATGAAATAATTTCCCTGTGAGCCTCTCATGCAAATAAAGCAGATTAAAAAGCAGTATGTTGTTTCTAAGGATGCTGTATTTCTATTTCTTATTTGGTCTTACAGGTTATGGTCAATATCTACAATGTATGCTATCATTTCAGTGAAACACAGTGCAGTCCTAAACATGTTTACTTACAAGAAAGTTCAATTGAGCTCAATTGGGCTTACTTCTGAGTAAGTGTGCTTAGCACTGCAGCCTCAACCTGTCTCTGAACTTCTTTTCGGCAGCATTTAAAAGCAGACATGTTCCTCATTAAATCTGTTGTACCTTTTAGTTTGATCTCATTTTAACATTCAGAGCTGCACACTAAAAGCTAAGGATGCAGCTTACCTTTTGGAAAATGATAATTCCTGTGGATATCATTCTCATCCAGTGCTGTTTTTAATAAAGCCTTTCCATGACACCCATAATCAGAAACAGATATTTTTGGTTTTAGAAAGCTTTGGGCCTGAATCTCTTTGGACTTCAAAGTGCCTTTGGATGGATATTTGTCTTTCAAAGAACTCCCACCTTCTGCTGTGAGCTCATGCTTGGATGACTGGTCCAGAAAGGAAGAAGGTGCTTCATGATATTTGTCTCTCTTGCACTGTTTTCTGCTGCTTCTCAAGAATGCTTGTGAGTCTATTAAAAATTAAGGAAGGAAAAATCAAAGCAAGACATAGGTAGCAATGTTTAAGATATCCCTTTATACTCAAGTTTCCTTCTGCAGACTTCCTTTTGATGTTATTTGCAGCACTGCTGGTATCATTTTTATTAAAAGTTTTAATTCATTAATATATCCTCACATATTTGAAACGGTGATGCTGTGTCATTGCAACCAGAAAGCAGCACGAGATCATTAGCCTCTTCACTTTCCTGCTCCCTAAACTGCTTTTAATCATGTTATTCTCTTCTCTAACAAGACTACCTGTGATTACATATTAATAGCTTCCTAGCCAGCATATATACCAATGCCTTACTTCCACAGTACAAGATTGTACACTATGCAACTTTAAGAAACCTACTGGGAAAAATAATTGTTAAGAACATAGGACATGCTTCATAAAATGTACACTGTCAGTATAAACCCAAATTTATTTTGTGAACACATTCCAGGGGCTCATTGTAGGTTTTATCCAGGTGTTCAACCACAATTTGCCTTTATCCAGTATTTTCTTGGCAGAAATTTGCCACAAGAAAAAACTTGACTTGTAAAGTTGTCGTCAGGTGTTGGGAAGGTGATTTCCACAGGATGCTAGTGTCACTTGGGAAGAGTTTCCAGACCTTCCGCTTAATCTTCCTGGTTGACACTACCTGGCTTGGAACGAAGCTTATCAGGCAAGAACTAGAACTTGTTCAGCCTTTGATGGCAACCAATCTTCCCTTGCTGGCAACTGACAGGCAGCAGCACCTTTTGAAGACTTCAAAGGCAAATAGTGGATACAGAATTTGGTACAGAACAGGGGTAACCATACTTGCTTAACATAAGAGCCACATAGAATAAATGATAGATATCTGAGAGCTGCAAGGCATGAACATCAGATGTTTGAGCGCCACAAGACATGAATATTGGATGTTTGAGAGCTGGAAAGAAGGCAAATAGATAGGGGAGGGAGGGAGGAGAGAGAGGTGGAAAGAAAGCAACTTTAACTTTAAATGCATTCTCCAAGCTGCTGGCTGACTTGGAGAAGTGATTTAAAGAGAGAAATGCCTTTTCCAAGCTGGCTGACGGGATGGTGGGGGCTTTGAGAGCCAAACGATATGTGGGAAAGAGCCAGATGTGGTTCTCAAGTCACAATTTGGCCACCTCTGGTACAGAATATAATCAAGCAATTCAATTAAAAGGAAAACTCTCAATGGTTATTGCCATGACTGTTAAGAACAAGCATAACTGGGATTCTCAGGAAAAACAGATGCTTAGTTCATGGAACACTGCTGATATATCCACTTCCCATGATTTCCTCAGGAATATATACTTGAAGGGAAACTAGAATCAGATATCCAAGACAAAAGAATGCCATGTCTTTGTATATTCCAGTGTGCCTGCTTCTGCATATTTTAACCAAAGAAGACATCATGCTGCATAGGAGCATGAGGAACACATGATGGCATCTATGACAACTCCAGCTGGATACTTTTGAAGGCCATTTTAATGCGAAGTTCAGTCAGTAGTAGAAACAGGACTGTAGCCAAGTCTACAGATGCTCGAATAGTAATTGTACAATTCATTAACTGTACATTAACGTTAAGCACTACCACTCAAAGTCCTGCATGAAATGGAGTCCCTTTCTAGAATTAATTCCAACATTTCCATGTAATACACTTCTGTACCCACCTAAAGTGCTATCATGTGACTCCCCTCACCCTTCTTCAAAGCCAGGCTTCTCAGTGTGTATCTGTGAAGGATACTGGGAATCAAAAACATATTTGAGGATACTTTTCGAGGGTACACTGGTGGGTTGGTAAACATAACAGCAGATGAATATAATATCTTCCCTAGTAACAACAGCTGTAGCAGTACAGTTCAGGGTTGCAACCTTCATTTATGAAGCTGGATAGGAGCTGTACCAACATAAAAATGGGTATGCTTTTCTGCAGATTTACACATTGCATATCAAAGCCTTATTGCTGTGGATTCCATACTTATGGTTTTAGGTTTCAGAAGCCAGGTTTGAAGCTACAGCAAAAAAGTCAGTTCGTTCTTTTCACATATAGCATTAGTTAATATGTATTGTGGGGTGGGTGTGTGTGGGATTCCACAGGGTTCAACTAGACATTTTTGGTGTGTTATGATCCTAAGGTGTTCACATGTATCCCTATGCCCTGTGCATGGAATCAAAGAGACACAGAACTAGCCAGACTAGAAAAGGAATATTTTGCTAGGTATAAAGTTAGTCTGTACTATGTTACTATACTTGGAAGAGAAAGATCTTCTATGGGTGTGCAAATGGGCTATTTTTCTCTTCCTGCACTGGTTGCTTAAACATTACTGAATTAAAGTAATAGCTCTTCTTGTCAAGAAAATAAACTGCTCTCTTGGAGACAGTAATTTTTAAAAGCCTTTAAGGGGATAGTTATTTGGCCTACATTGAAAAATTTGGCTTTAGCAAAGGTGAACTTGGAAATCAAAGACCTGTCTCAACCTTCCATTATTGGACAAGGTGGCAGAGCTACTCCTGGGATTTCTAGATTATTCATCCAACCATGACCCATTTCAGTATTTATTCCTTCCACCCTAGTCTCTTCTATGAATATTATTCAAGCAAGAGCCACAAGGAGTCAGTGGCCGGTTCAATAATCTCCTTTCTTAACTGGATTAGAGTAGGTCGCCTCTTAATTACAGAAGCAAAGCGGAAATAAAACTTTTTTTAAAAATCCATGGAGAGACTTGGTCTGCTTGGCAATAAGAGTTCTCTCATGCTGTGATTTCTATTAAATTGTAATGGTTTCACAGCAAACTCTTTCTATAAGCAGGGCTAGTTCAAGTTCTCTGGAGCCACTCAGCTGGAGCTTCATTTCATGTAATCATTCACTTCCCCGTCTCCTATGTTAAGGCCAGTTCTATAATTAAGCCTGCAAAATCCACATATCTTTTGCAAGACAACAGCTTTCGACACAGAGAAAGGATCAGTGGAGCACACTGAGAAAATAAGGGTAGCAGAAATATCTGCATGAGAGGATGAGTAGGGTACAGAGTTACAAGTCTGCAAAAATAGGTTAGATTAGGCTAGGTTTATTTGATTTATATTTTGCCTTCCTCAACAAGCACTGGAATCTGATTAATAAAACAATGGTAAATGGAAAGCCAGGACATGCGACTATGTGGGACAAGCAAAATATTTAAAATTTCCTTTCGCTTTCATATGCATTCATTGCCTCTATTATATTCCCACCTATTTTCTTTGCTACTTTTGCAGCATTGTATGATATTTTTGTGGCATTCTAACTTTTATGCCTTTAGGTCACTTATACACAAGAAAAACAGGCTTCAGTGTTACTGTCATTTTTACTACTGATTTTCATTTATTTGATCTGAGGTGACCAGAATTCTGGTCTGAGATGAACAGGAGATGACCAGAATTCTTTACCAAGTGCTACATAACCATAAATGAAAATCTCAGTGTTTGGATCAAATCAGAGTATTCATGAAGTTAGGTAAGATCCCCAAAATATACTCCTAAAATGTGGGGAAAGCATTTATTTAAAAGCTGTTTTCAAAAAGAAAGACATGGCAGAGTGATGTAGATGGACAATCCAAACCTGCTGGTAGAAATGGCAAAATGATAGGGATTGTAACACTGTGCTAGTATAGCAATCAAGTATATCCCAACTTCTGAATTTATTAACTAGTTTAGCAAAAATCAGAAGCAGATAGTAATGGTAAAATGGGTTGCTATGTTGGTTTCCATTTAATGCTCAAGTGGTTCAAATAATAACACCAGGGTCAGCCAGGTCTTTAACCAGACATTTCTGATCTGTGTACTGAAGTTTGTTGCAGTGAACCACTTGAAGATTCTGAGTGGAAGGGAAGTGGATAGCATTGTATTCTTCAGTATGATTCTAGTATTATTTTCTCCAGTATGACTTCACTTCCATAGAATCTGTGGGTTATCCCTGATTTGGCTTCCAGGTTTGGCAAACTATTATCTCCTGGTCTTTTGTCTTTATAAATGCTTTTGCTTTTCTACTTGCCTGCTTCTTATCTGCCTTTTGTTTCTTATTTGCCTTCCTTCTGCCTTTTTTCCCCAGCATTCCTTCCCAAATTCCTTTGGATGGAATCCTTGACATGCCCTAGGACAGGGGTGGCCAATGGTAGCTCTCCAGATGTTTTTTGCCTACAACTCCCATCAGCCCCAGCCAGCATGGGCCACCCCTGCCCTAGGATTAGGGCCAACCTGCTTATGAATTGATTTATATTTTGCCAAATTATATAGAACCACTTTGGTGCTTCTGCCAAGTACATTCTGTGGAACTTGAATCAGCACCCCCTCTTGATTGTGGTTGCAGTTTGGCATGTACCAACACTGTATGTGCACAGCTGCATTTCACTGAAACAATGTTTGAGATGCACTGAACATTACTTCATGGGAACTGAGGACAATCCTCTAAACTGGACATGTTAAATTGGAGCTGCACTGAACATTTCTTCATGGGAACTGAAGACAAGCCTCTAAACTGGAGGTGTTACGAGGGCTGGATCTGACACAAATGTCACTTTATTGGGCTAGGGTATGTGTGCCATAAAATGTAACACAAGTTGCTAGAAATATAAACTTTATAAGGGTGATTTCAGATATCAACTGGCAAAAGCATGTGAAGGACAATAGCAGGCTTGATTGGATTAGGAGTGATATGCAGAGGGTTAGTAGACATGGTGATACCAACGTTGGTAATGAGACAGAAAACCTAGGTCAAAATTGCATCCAGGAGGATGCAAGGAATACATGGACATAAGTCTGACATTACAAACAACAACATCCAGTTGCTGATCTAAGGGTAGTAGTGCTCTCACAAAGGGATTTCAATGGGAGATTAGAGAGACTGCCAAATTGCAGTTGATAATGAAGCTCAAGACAATGCATCTTCCTGGACTGAATTCAGAGCTAGTTTTTCTATCTCATTACCAATGTCTGCTATTATCATTTTGCATCTGAAATCAGTCTACTCTCCAAGATATAAAGACCAATCTAAATGTTCTGTTTGCTAATTAGGGTCTTTTTGAAAGAACATCCAGATAAGAAAAAAGAAATCCATTTAAAAAAAAAATCAGAATAAACCAAAATAATTTCCTTAATGTACATTGTGTTTGTCAGAAGAATCCATCCATCTACCCACCTTCTCACCCACCCACCAAGAAGAAGTGTGCTTGCACACCAAACCAGCTACCAGGAATAAAACGTTGTTGGTCTTAAACTGCCATGATGGAACTCCAAATTTGTTCTCTCTCTCTCTCTTGGCAGAGTGATGGGGGGGGGAGGAGCAAGCCCCAGGGAAGGAAGCGGAAGCTGGCCTACTGGGTCCCATCGGCCCTAATCCCAGTCCTCCTCCAATATTCACTTTGCTCCTTTACAGGAGTAGTTTTGTAGAAAAATAGGTGGTGGAGCTCGTCCAAGGATTGTTATGCAGCTGCACCTACTGTTCAATGTACAAAGTGGGGAGGAGGAGGGGGAACCATCAGAAAGGTTCAGGAGCTGAGCTCCTGCTGAATACGAGGCCTGCTTCTTTATAATCTAATGGTCTCACTGCCTCCTTGTCTGGGAGTACTTTTTATTACTGTTTTATTACTTTTTATTATTGATTCATTATCTCTTAGGCAATGTGTTCCTCAGGGTTTTTAAAAAATTGCTTTATTGTTACATTAGTTTTGCATAAATCTTGCTTTCACCCAGCATTGCATTAACCAAATCAGTGTCAGCAGTTTTACTACAGTAATACTATAGTAGTAAGACTGCTTACACCAGTAAAGACTTGGATTGCTACCTTCAGGATTGGAAATACCTGGAGATTTGAGGGTGGAGCCTGCGAGAGTGGAATTTAGGGAGGGGAAGAGCTTTGGTAGGGTGGAGGAGGATGGCACCTGGTCACAGGAGCAGGCAGCAGGTGCCCCCCTCCCTGTGCATGCTCCGCCACCCCCGGTGCCCCTTCCAGCCACTGCTGCACTCACCCTTGCCACCACCTACCTCTCTACCACCCTCTTCCACCTCACTGTCTTCCTGCCTTCTTCCCCATCCCACTTTTGCAGCTCCTCATTTATTTCCACACTGGAGCCCGTCCCTTCTAGGGATATCCAACTCATTCAGCATGGGTTGGTGTTTGAAGCAGTGCCCTGAAGACCGAGAAGTTTTCTGGGCAAGCATATTCACAACTCCCCCCATTGCTAGCCCCAGCCTAAGCCAGCCAGCAGTTTGGAGAACTGCTGCCAATTGACCTGGGGTTGAGGCCTGGCTGGGGGGGTGGAGGAAGCAGGACACAGGGGACTGGGAGGGCTCTCTCCCCCATGTCTTCTTTCTCTCATCTGTTTGCTTTCTTTCTCTCTCTATTTCTCTGTCTCCCCCTTCCTCTCCCCCATCTGTTTACTCTCCCCTCCCTCCTCTTTTACTAGGAAAGTACTTCTCTCCTCCCTCCCTCATCTATTCTTTCTCTCTGTCTTCCCCTTCCTCCTCCACTTGTTTACCTTCTTTTCAAGTCTCTTCTCTTCTCTTCCTTCCACCCCCACCCCAATGGCATTTGCTTGTTTCCTCAACCAAAAGGAAGGTATCAACTGTTCAAGACCACAATTCAAATTGGGTGGGGAAAGACAGTTTATTTTGCATTATGTTGCCATTCAGAATGTGCACACAATGCTATCAGTAGCCCTGAACAGAAAAAGACAGAATCCTGGATTATCTTCTGCATCCATGTTTGCAAATTTCTTGCTGACATGGTCTGATTGTTTAGAGGAGTGGGGGGCACAAGTAGGTAGCCTTGCCTAGAGCACCAAAAAGCCTGGCACCATCCCTGACTGGGATTTGGAGATAGATTAACAATTCCCAAACCATGTGCAATGAGAGTCTCTGCTGTGACTTGAAAGATTAAGCCACCATGCTGGATGTACTATTCTAATCCCCTAGAGTGAAGCAATGCTTTGTGAAGCATCGACTCCCCCCACCCCCATCACTCTGCCAAGATATAGATGATATCACTCTGATGGAGGAAATACAGATGTACTGGGATTCCCTGATACACTCTGCACTACAGTTAATAGTTGTGAAGAGACTCCCAGGAGCATTACCAGTGTTTTACCGGGAAGGAATGCATGAACTGGGGCTGTCTGGAAGTTGCAAGGAAGATGCTTGGTCAATAGCTGATTAAGAATATTTGAATATGAGAGCCAGTTTTGTGTAGTGGTTAAGTGTGCGGACTCTTATCTGGGAGAACCGGGTTTGATTCCCCACTCCTCAACTTGCACCTGCTGGAATGGCTTTGGGTCAGCCATAGCTTTTGTAGGAGTTGTTCTTGAAAGGGCAGCTGCTGTAAGAGCTCTCTCAGCCCCACCTACCTCACAGGGTGCCTGTTGTGGGGGGGAAGGTAAAGGAGATTGTGACCACTCTGAGATTCAATGTATAGGGTGGGATATAAATCCAATATCATCTTCTTCTTCTATCAGGTCTTTATGAGTGTCTGATGGCCGGAGTGTTCCTGAAAGTGTGCCTCCACTTTTAATCCAGAGAAACCTGTTCCTAAACACCCAAAAGTCTGTGAAACAAAATAGTCTTAACATTTCATCAAGCTATTAATATAAATGTAAGACTATGATGCATTCAAACTTGAAATTTAGTGAGGAAATTTCTACGTTTTCAGTCGTTAGCAGGCAGTATCTCTCCCCCTCCTGTAGGAATTAAATCTAACAGATCCCTAAGGAATTGACCAGGACAGGAGATAGAGTAAACATGCATTCATTGATAGTTACAAAGCGAAGCATCCTGTCCTGTGGCTGTTTAGCCTCCGAGTGGTAATACTAAAGTGGTGACACTTAGAAATATCAGTGGAGTAGACTGTATCATAGCCATAGCAATTTAAACTACTAAGCTCCATATTCTAGTTAGTGCCTTATACTTGGCAAACACAAGAGTAATTTGTGCAGTTGCATTTGGTAAACATCTTCTTTTACTAATCCCGTCTTTCAAAAATGACCAAAATCTGGCCCTTCCCTTCATATGAATACAGCAGAAATAAAGCAAAACAGCTGTCAATTAGTTATGATAAAGAATGCAGATGCAAATAATGTATAGGAAACAAAAAAAAAAAAAACACCCAGAAAGCTGCTCAGGAAGCTGAGATCACAAAGCTTACTTTTCATATTCCAGGAACAATTTCAGTTTATTCTTTGGGGAATAAGGAATGTATCACTCATTAGGACTATCTAGAGTTGTATTTCTAGCTCTCCAAGCAACAAACTGGAAATATATGCAACCCGCAGAGAACAGCTAGAATTGCAATTGGATGGAGATAGGTTTTTGCTATTATCTCAGTTGAAGAAAGGCTTTCATGCTAATGAAAAAAGACATAAAAGTCTAATGCAGCAAGAAACGTATAAGAACAAAACCGCAAAGAGAAAAAGCAGGATGCTAACATTAATAAAATGTTGAGTATACATATGAAAGAAAAACAAAACTTATGAACTGCATGCTACGGAGTTTCTAAGAGCACTCTGATTTTCAAGTTATTTAGAGTTCTTGAACTTTAATTCTAAACATCCTGGGTTGGGTCCAAATATTTCTGAACTGGATCTTTTCCATCTTCTTCATCAGTAGCCATTTGTAAACACTAAGAAAATTTGATGCTGAACCTTCCTGAACTAACACCCTGTGGAATGGGTGACCGACAAGGAATTGGGTAACATCAAATGCCTGCTCTCTTGTCTGAGTAAAGTGAGTCTGGCTCCTATGCTTTCTTCCCTATCTTTCTGCAGCTCTCCACCCAATGATGGATGGCATTTTGTTCAAAAGGGCCTCCTGAGCTTCAGTAGCTTTTGAAATGAAGTTAGATTATTTACACACAAATAGCTTCACTGGAAACTATCAACATGCTGAACTTGGACAAGACAAAAGCGTAACTCAAAAGTATGTTTGAAATATATTCTAATTTAAATTATTAACTAAAATAGAATTCTGATTGTAATCATCACTTAATAGAACAAGACTGGTCTAACATCTGGACTGCTCCTAGTTATACGTCTAGCATATATAACATAAAATACCAATCTATTATATTAATAATGTGATGGTATATACCACTGTCAACTTTGCATCATATTAGACATGAAATTGACCCCTATTGTAACAAACAGTGAAGGTTAATAGGAGACTACATGCATTGCTGCTGGTTGTGCCATTTTATAAAACAATTATGGCTCCAAATATCTCAAGAAATCAAACAAATTGTTGATATAGACTTATCTATGCATCCTGAGATATTTCTCTTAGGATACAGGTCAGATCCCACACACAACAAACAAAAAACTAAAACAGTCCATATTCTCATTTCAGCCTCATGCACAGTCATAGCATCTAGGTGGATAGATAGAGTGGCACAACAAACTATGGGAAAGTTTTATTATGTTAAAAATTTCAGCAAATATTTCTTCTTTATCAGTGTGGCAGGATTTATTTTGGGTTGGCCCTCTTTATGAAATTAACCATACTCTTTATGAAAGTAGCCATAAAGTGACAACAAGGATTCTAAGCTATTCAGCACTGTCATGCATTCATATTGCTAATATCAGGCACTTAGATGGAGAGCCTAAGTAGAAAATCTAGGTCAGCAAGAGAGTAGAAACTAGGGGAAAGCTGAGTCTTCTGAGGACAGGGATCTCCTTATATGGTATGGAGAGGAAGTAAGCAACTGGCCATCAGGATCTGCAGTACTGGAATGCATAACATCAGATCCTATCTGATGAGATGGATTTGAGCCTTTAGAAGCCCTGGACTTTTGAGCAAAGAGGGCTGATGGCATGAGAGGCAGGGACCTCTATGCTGCTCAGCTCAGAAATTAACAAGCCTTTGTTAATTTCAAGTCTGATCTGAATAGAGACAGGAGACTGTCCTTAGGCTGGTCAGGTCATACAAAAGGGACTTGGGACTTAGATTTTAAATGGAAAAATTTAACTAATAGGGTGAAGTCCCTGTTGGGACTTATATTTTTCAGTATGCCCTCTGCTTCATAGAACTATGCTTTCTGCTTGACTGAATTCTAACTGTGTAACTGTTTTGTTTTTCTATCCATAAGCCTTCTGTCTAAAGGAGAAACTGAATTGTACTAATGGTATCTAAACTGTTTTGCTTTTCTATCCATATATTTGAAGCCTTCTGCCTAAAGGAGAAACTTGGAGTCTATTAAACTGTTTTGCTTTTCTAAACTTGGAGTCTAATAAAGTTTATCTATGAGGTGTTAAAACTATTCGTGTGTATTAGCCTTTTGATAACTGCAGGTTGTTTTGGTAACCACAAGTTTTGGTTTTGGGTTTGTGTTGCTGGGGGTACAAAATAATTCCGGCAACAATCAGAGGTTCAAGAGTCAAGACTAATTGCAACTTGGTATCCTATTGTTAATTATCTAATTTTGAAAGAGATTATTCCTAAAAACAAACTGTACCACAAAATGCTATATTTCTGAACTAAAAAGTCTTATTTTAACTTTAATTGAGGATGTCTTACAGTCTAGTATTGGTGAACAGTATTCTTAGTTGTTGTATAATTTCATACCATTTCATTTATTGTTACCTATTTTGATGGATTGCGGATATATTTAATCTATTTTTATTTTATATGATTTTGTTATATCGATTCTGAAATAAAGTTTGAAAAATTAAAAAAAAAAAAGAAATATATCCTAACTACTTTACACAGAAAAAGGCCAACTAAAATGGAAACAATCAACATACAGAGCTAAACCATGGCCTATTGCAGAATTCTTTTTTCCTTTTAAAAATTCTTAAAATAAGCAACCAGACAAAGAATTAGCTCAAAAGCTTGCACACACCTCTGTGAATCTTGGTTGATCCTAATAATTGCATAGCTTACTCACCTTGTTCGTATTTTTTCCTCATAGACTGACCCAGTTGAATCTGTGAGTCATATAATTTTATGGAGCAAGTAATGCCTGTACTCTACTCATACAAAACTATTTTCTGCTGTTCTACTTGGTATTGGGGGGGGGGGGAATCTGCTCTTCAAAATACCTTAAAACAGTGATATTTGCTCAGTGGCCTGAAAGCCACATGTAGCTCTTTGACATGTCCCCACTAAAATTCAGGAAAGTGATTATGGCCAGTAGTGCTTGCATTTCACAAGTACCGGTAATTCCCACCTTGAAACAGCTGCATGTGCCGAAGTATCTGATTGTTATTGTTTTGATGTGCAACCTGTATTCAGGACAAGAGATTATTGTTAGGACAGCATGTGGAGAAACAAAATGGTATCCAGTTGGCAAATGTGGCCAATGAGGATGTTTTTTTTATTTTCCTGTCTCTTCAATCTGTATGCAGAACATATCATAAGGAAAGCTGGATTAGATTTAAATGAAGGTGGAAGATGGAGTAAAAAAAATTGGTGGAAAGAATGTTAACTATTTGATATATGCAGGTGACAACATATTACTGGCAGAAAACAGTGAAGGTTAAAGCAAAAAGTGCCAAAACAGGATTACAACTGAACATCAAGAAGACAAAATTAATGATTACTGGGGAATTACACAGCTACAAGGCTGCCAACGAACAAACTGAAATCGTTCTATATTTTCTATTCCTTGGCTCTATCATCAACCAAAAGGGATTCTGCAACCACAAAATCAGCAGGATAAGACTGGGAAGGCAGTCATGAAGGAGCTAGAAAAGTTTCTTAAGTGTAAGGATGTGTTGCTGGCAACCAAGATCAAGTTAATTCATGCCATGGGAATCCTCTTTCATTTCATGGGTGTGAAATTGGGCAATGAAGAAAGCTGACAGGAAGAAAGTAGATTAAAGAGAGTTTTATAGATACCATCGAACACCAAAAAATACAAACCAGTGGGTTCTAGACCAAATCAAGCCTGAATTCTTCCTAGTAGTTAAAATGACTAAACTGAGGCTATCATACTTTGGTCACAATATGAGAAAACAAGAATCAGTGCAAAATGCCAGGAAAAGTTGAAAGCTGCAGGAAAAGAGGAAGACCCAGCAGGAGATGGATTGATTCCATCAAGGAAACCATGGCCCTGAATTTGCAAGACCTGAGAAAGGCTGTTAACAATAGGATGATTTGGAGGTCTATAGCAGCGCCCGCCTCACGGACTCACTGGATCTCTTTAACTCAGTCTCTTCGGGGTATTTTACTTTGTTATCTGATGAAAATATAATTCACTTCGTAGGGGACCACAGCAGCTTAGTTAGTTTTTCCCCAAAATATAGGCTCTCGAGAACTTTAACTCAAACCACAGATTTATTATAACACAAAGTCTTTAACTTGGGAATATGGGAGATATTTACATGGGCTAACGTTACTCAGTTGTTTCAGGCTTTACAATAACTTTTCCTTTCTTGAGTCTCTCAGCTTCACAGTTCACAGTTTCTATATAACACACTCTCCACCTCTAGCAAGGTCTGGCCTCTTGGGAATGATGTGCCAAGTCTCACCCCTCGACTGGAGCCCTACTCCTAGCCCTTCTGGTGTCTCAGACCCACATCCGCTCCCTCAACCACCTCACTAGATCTTCAGAGTTGTATACAGGTGTCTGTGACTGTACAGGTCTTGACTGACTCACACTTGTTCCACACACAGCCCTCTTAGCTGGTTTTGTTGAGCTTGCAGTCAGCTTTTCTTCTCTTGAAGACTTTCCCGCCACTGTCCCAAGCTCTGTCAAAGAATCAGCTGCCCTCTCAGCCTCTGTCAGGCTCCAACTCTGACAGACTTCTGACAGGCACCAACTCTGTCAGACACCAACTGACTGAATGACTGCCTCAGCAGTTTGCTGTCACTCACAGATTTTCCCTCCCTGAGAGATGCGAGCACTCTGGCCCACACCCTCAGGTCACCTGACGCAGGCCCTGTGCGTCTTCAGTTTCTGCTTAACCCATGGCTTACCGTCACAAGGTCATTAAGTCAGAAGTGATTTGATGGCACTTCACACACACAGGGCTGTACTGCAATGAAATAATAATAATAATAATAAATTTTATTTGCATCCCGCCTCCCCACCCAGGCAGGCTCAGGGCGGCTAACAGCATTTCATAAGATATACAATAATAGATAAAACCGTAAATTTACAATATAAAACATTACATTTAACAACATTAAAAACCAGTTAATACAATTAAAATAACTTGGTCTGACAGTGCCAATGGTGTTTGACGCTAGTTCTGTCAGTTTATACAATCTATACAGTTTACACAGCGGTATAGTCTTTGATTAGAACCGCGTTAGCGGATCCTTAGTTAACAGCTTTCTTCAGCAGTCGAATATGCAAGTTTAAAGAGGGTAGTCTTGCAGGCCCTGCGGAACTGATCAAGGTTCCGCAGGGCCCGCACCTCCTCAGGGAGCTGGTTCCAAAGGGCAGGGGCCGCGATTGAAAAGGCCCGTGCTCTGGTGTTCTGGAGTTTGGAAATAATTCAGAATGCTTTAATATAGGGACCAAAACTGTGGACTAGATACAACAGTGTACTATTTTTCTGTATGTTTAATGTGGTGTGAAATATTTATGCTTTGTTTCAGCTCTTTTTCATATTCCTGCTTGTTTTGAAATTTCTGCTAACCCCTTATTGGATGTCCCTTCCTGTTGATTGTATTGATTTAATCTGCCTTAAATCTCAGTGAGAAAGGCATTTTATAAATAAAATGAACAAAACAAGTACGCTGCAGGTCTCCCCGAGTACCACTGCCTTCATAGGTACCCAGCCACTAGATATCAACTGACATATAGGTTAACACTGATGTGAATTAGAAAAACTGTATTGCATTGGTGTAGTGAGCCACAGTGAATGAATCCTCCTGTCAAAAGAAAAGTATTCTGATTATAATCTCCAAGCTAGTTTGTGCCCTATTTCCTTCCACTCAAGTAGCAGTGTATCCTTGCCCAGTATCATTACTTCTAAATTGCCCATTTATAAATTCACTCCCTTGATAAAATGCAGGGCTTATCTTCTCTATATATAACTCTTCTGTTTTTTCCACTTTCTAGGCCACATTACCTGGTTGATAATTCATGGGTTGCCTTTCTCCATCTTATCTGAGCAGCTGCTCACAGGCTATGAAGCAACTAATTTAAAGCTATCAAGAAGAAGAACAACTGATGGCCAAAATAAGCTCCATGTTTATGGCAGAACTTAACCAGTTAAACAACAAATGATTGAAAGGACATTAAGGCTGCCTGCTGCCTCATAAGAGGCTATGCTGCTTTATGGCTTGAGGAATGAACAACTACAGAACACACATAGAATGATAAAAATGCTGCATTGTGCTTACAGAGAGTAGCAGACATATTTATTCCTTTGCTACGGAAAGCTAGGTGTGTTCATACAAGCATTTTTGTCATTTACTGACTACAACATTAAGGAGTAACTTGCATATGTGAAGGCAAGTTCCCAGGGCACCATTCTCCTTCTAGTATAGAACAGTGGGACTAGCTGGCTGTATCCTCCTGAACTTTCATTCCCCCACCTCAGACCTGTGGATGGCAGCATAGCAAACTCTGTACCTGCACTACCACTGCTCTGAGCAAGCCAGGGCCAAGACCTTCCCTCTGTGCTCCAGAGGATGCCTGCGGCCTAAGGAGCAGTCATGTTGCCAACACACTGCTGTGGCTGGGTCAGGGCCTTCGCTCTCAGGCGCTGGAAGCTGGCTGAAGCAGCAGCTCTGGGCTGCTGTGTGCCACAGCAAGAAGCGGCCCTGCCAACATGGGTGCAGGCTAGGTAGAGTGGTGGCCTTTGGTTGGCCTGCATCTCAGGGTGTGCGCCTTGGGACAGGGCATGAAAGCACTTGGACCAGCCCTACAAATGTGAATGAAACCTCAGTCTACCAATAACAATACAACTTTTCTATGTTGCCTATTGTTAGGTCTTTTCAATGGAAGCATTTTGTATAGTGCGGTGTATTACGAGAGTAGGACTAGTATCTAGCAGGCCCAGATTCATATCCCCATTTGTGCGATGGAAACTCACTGGGTGACCTTGGGCCAACCACACTCTCTCAACCTAATTTACCTCACAGGGATGTTGTAAACATAAACGGAGATGAGGAGAATGATGTAAGCCACTATGGGTCCTCATTGTGGAGAAAAATAACATAAATATCAAGTATTGGGAAACATATGATAAGAAATCAAGTGATTTCATATGCATGTATGACCTGACAGGCGCTAAGATTTTCATTTTGCATACAAAGCAATATAAATTCAATCCTACGTATAATTATATTGCTCTGCTAGTACTAAACTAGCTGGCCACTGTATGATTGAAAAAGAAGTCACAGAACAGGGCCAACAGTAGATAAGACTGGAGTCTACATACTCCTCAGCTGTACAGAAAAATGTCACTTTGTAAATTAACTTTGGAGGGTGGAGAAATCCTAACAAGGACTAAAAATATGGGGGGGAATGGGGAGGGAAGGGGAAATTTTTATTATTTTATTTAGAACATGTATTTACCACCTTTACTTAAAAATGCTCAAGGCAGTTCACAATGCTAGAAAAACACATGTATAAGAATGTCAATAAAATATAAACATTAAGACAATAAAAGTATCAACAATTTTTTTAAAAAGGGCAAGAGTCCAATTTTAAAATGCCTTCTAAAATTTAAAGAAGTATTCAACTAGCATTGAAAGGCATGGAAGAAAGAGTTCAAAAGGCTAGGCAGCTACTAGCAGTTGTGGGGTTCCCATAGCATGACCTTCTTGGATGATCTCAGAGACTGGGCAGCTGGAAATGGTCCTTCAGGAAACTGGGACCCAAACCACTTAGGGCTTTAAAGAGCAAAAACAGCACATTATATTAAGCCCAGAAACAAACTGGGAGCCAAAGTAGTTGTTATATGTTTGTTATGGCAAGCTCCTGTGATTGTTCTAGCTGCTGCATTTCAAATCACATGATGTTTCTGGGCCACCTTCAAAGGCAGCATGCTTTTTATGGTAGATGCCACCAAATCATATGTGACTGCAGACATACACCTTCTCCAACCGAGTCACCTGAGACAAATCTAAGAACATCCTCAGACTGCAGGTTTGTTCCTCCATGAATAAAATTGAAGAGGTGCCCAGTGACAACTGAACAACTAACAAATTTTATTATAGTATAAGTTTTAGTGAATCAGAACTCAGTTAATCAGATGAATGAAATATCTATTCATAAGAGCTATATTTATATTTATAGCAAGAAACAATAAAAAGGGTGTGAATATTCAGAGGTAGAGAAGTAAAATGTCCAAAACTTTAGAAGTCATGGGGAAAACCATGGCTTCCCCCCATTTTTTCTGCCTGAGAAAAAAAAAGAAATATTAGGAAAACTTGAGATATATGCAATACTCATTGTTCTATCAAATCTAAACGAATTTTACTGCTTTAACAACATAAAATTCAACCATTTATATCTTACTTAGAATACTTAATATATAGCATTGAAATGTTTGACATATTTATTAAATTTTAATATTAATTCCTACAGATGGGCATGAAACGGGGAAATGCATTTTGGTTTGTGGCATGTACAGTTCATGAACCATGGACCATCACAAACTTTTTTTGTACCAGATGAACTAGATTGGCTCATGAAGTTCATGACACAATAGAATGCCCTTCCTTGGTGTGCTAGAGACACCAAACCTGCAGGAGATCTCCAGATGACTTTCTGTTATCTGCCCTCCAAGTCTGATGAAGATTGAATTTATGGGGTCCAACTTACTCGCAAGAAGGTGCTTTCTAGGGAAATGACAGGCACAGGTCCAGGAGATTCAGGAGTATATAGAGCAGATCCTGTGCAAGCTAGAGACACCAAACTCACAATGGATCTCTGGCTGATTCTCCTCCATCTGCCCTCCAAGTTTAGTTAAGATTGGGTTTATGGAGTCTGACTTACAGCCCCCCCAAAGGTGCCCCATCCGCCATTGTTTCCAATGGATGAAGGTCAAACCAGAGAATCTCTCAATTGAAACTTGTTACCCAGGGGCTCTGACTACACCCCAATAAGAGATGGGGTCTCTCAGTCTTTCACTCTGAATTGCAAAAAGCAGGCCAAGAGAGAAAAGCCATGATGGAATACAAATACAGCATGCAGACAGTGCGTGGTTCAGTAGAACAGCAGCAGCCCCAGGTTAAGTCCCCCCCCCCACACACACACACAGAACATGTAAAACAATGGATCTTAAGGTTAATGACTTAATCTCTGGCCAGCAAGTGCTGGCTAATCTGTCTCCAATACTTCTTCCTGACACCTTTTTGTGTTACTTTATGTTACTGTGTAGACCTATTTACACAACCCTCTCCTTCCTGCCCCCCTCCACTCAGAGTATCAATGTTAAATTATTGCCAAACACTAAATCATGATGGCTCTTCATGACCTGCTATTAATGGTAATTCACTTCTTTTGTCTTGAACTGGAAATCCATTCAGGAACCCAGGAAAGACCCATCAAATGACTATTAAGAATCATCATAGCTCTGGGAGGGTCTTTACCCCTCCAAATACTATAAAACATGAGCAAACCACACCTCCTTGTTCAGTCTGGGCACATAATCTAAGTAATGGGCCTCAGATGTGGCACAATGGCAGTGCATGTCTCCATCTTTAATTTCTAAATGGATGTCTACACATCTGCAACAGGTAATATCACCCTTTTCAATAATCCCTAAAATTCCCTGTCTCTCATCTCTATTTTCCTAGCTTTTGTGTGTTTTTGTACTTCTTTTGTGCGATTGTATTTTTACATATTTTTCTAAATAAATATTTTAAAAACTATTTTAACTTTGGAGTCTTCCTTCTAATACTTATTATTGAAATAAGATCAGCTCCTAGCTCTACCTAGGTCCACCTCTTGCTAATTCCCCCATCAAAAAGATGAGACCCCAGCAATTTTGCTAACAAACTGAAGGGGAGCATTTTTGCAAGCCCAGATGGACCAGTGCAATGCACCCAGCAGAACCTGTTGCACTGCATGCCCAATAGGACTAAGGTCAAACCACGAAAGTGCTTTTGAGGGAAATGTCAGGCACAGGTTCAAAAATGTACAAAATGGGCCCCCTGCAAGCTACACACACCAAATGTGGACCTCCCCCTACCTTCCACTTTTCTACAATCTATTTAACGTGCTCATGAGGTGGATGCTCTGTTACAAGGTAGACATTATTTCAAGAGGTAGGTGTTAGGTGAGGAAGCAGCCTACCCCCACCCGGCAGAGGGCAAAAAGCAATCATCTCACCAATGAGGTAAGTGATTGCTTCCTGGGTCCTCTACATAGCCCTTCTGGATAGCACCCACAGCACTCTGAATGTAGGGAGCCTTTCTTGAAGGAGCCTCCTGCTCCCCCTCTACTTCTCCCTGTTGAGAGGGAGTGGGCCTCTTCTTCCTTTCATGCTCGACATGAGCAGAGAGAAAGCATGGCTCCAGCAGGCAAGAGGAGTTTCCAATCATGAGGGAATGTGCTCTGCTAGTTCATTTAAGAAGTTCGCTGCCTCTCTCCGTAACTGTGAACAGCCGAGAAAAAAGAGGCTACAGAGCATTCTGATCCCATAGAGCAAAATGAAAAGTCTTTTACTGACAGCTAGCAGTGCTTGTTAATATTTGGAGGGCTCCTATTGGTGTTTCTCAGGCTGGAGAATTCTACATCCCTGTTGCTTTGGAGTTTTGTAATAGTTTAATTGAGTGGAGGCAGCCTGTCTGCAAAATGTAATCCTTCTCAAACACCATGAACTGTCACAAACAGCACCAAAGTTCGTGAAATATTAGTTCTGGGCACCCTTCCACGAACATTGCTTTGTGAACCACAAACTGGCCAAAATTCATGACCAACTTTAGTTTGTGAACCAGTTCATGTCCATCCTTGTTAATCCCTTAGTTTTGGAGAAGCAAAATTGTAAATATACCCAATACTTTAGAGAAACTGCAAGCTGCTGCACACCCTGTGCTATCCTAGTACATGTATCCTAAATTTTGCTGACTGGTTAGAGAGAGCTCAGTTATCACTGAAACTTACTTTTCCTCTGAGGCTTTCATGCAGTTTCTGCCTTACTGCCTTCTGATCCTCCCCCTCCCCCCAGCAAAGTAGAGCAATAAGCAACATGTTATCCAGTCTGTAGGTGTGTTATAGTGGTCTGAGGGAGAGATGAAAAGTCAACCACAAGGTCAACCACAAATCAGGTTCAAAGGACCACAGAAGGCATGTAATAGTTTAAAAGCAATGAAAGCCCCATGTGTTACCCTCATGAAGATTAGGTATCCCTTTACCTGCAGAAATGTCCTCAACCAGGGAGCTGTTACAACACAGGTAGAGGATTAACATAGTAGGGAGAGTACCTTGTGAGATATGATAAGCAGATTCAATAAGGTGGTACAGAGACAAGATAAAAATAAATCTGAATTAATTCTCATCTGTCAAGCTGAGACATTAGAAGTACAAAAGTTCAGGTCCTTGTTCTTTCAAGGAGAACAAAACCTTAACTAGACTAGACTGAATTATTCCCAGATCAGGTTTACCTGTAATGAACAGCAATTATGTCTGGATTAAGTTTCAGTTTATTCATCCCCATCCAAAACATCATTCTCTATAAGAATACTAAATATTATCAAAGAATGAAATATTTGGTCCTATAAAGCTACTGATCAAAATTCTTTCGGCATCTTGAATACTATTTACTCACCCCCCAAAATGAAGAAAGAGAAAGGTTTGTACCATAGACAAAACTCTACACTTTTAACTACGTAATAAAGAATTCAGTAGAAACCTAATAGGGGTGGTTAGGACTCCACTGTTAATTAATATAGGCCTTGGTTGGGATCTTATTAATTCATTATTTTTTTACCTTCAGTAATCTGCAAGAACATCCACAAGAAAGATAATAATGTCTTTAAAGGAAGATTTGTTTTCTTCAATAGCATATTGATTTTCATTATACATTAATATATATTTAAATTTTTTTGTTTTGCTAGTGTTATCTTTATTAGATTCTGACCTTGTCAAACTGCAATATTATTTATTTAGAAACTGAGAAACTGTCTACTCTGCCTTTCTGTTATCAACACACCAGCTAACAGGATAAAAAGAAATAAAACAATATAAAATAAAGCAACTAACAAAAACTTAGTAAGACAATTCAAAGCAATTTATAAAACAACCTCAGAACAGCAAGACATGAAACCATCTAAGTATAATCAACAATAAACTCAAAGTGAAAACCAATGGATCTAGGAATAGAACCACTGAAAGCCTACTAGAACAAGAGATGTGACCAGTTTCCAAAATACCAAAAGTGAGAGGATGAGGTCAGCCTCAAAAATCCAATAAAATAAATAAATGTGGCAAGGGTCCATGCACAACTCATACAGTTACACAGGCCAAAAGTGAACTTGATTGGAATGAAGTGGACCATATTGTGAAAGTATGACATCACTAGCCCCATCAAAGAAATAATTAGATCCTGGCTCATAAATGCCAGAGTTTGGGATGCTGGGGATTTGGCAATTCTTAGGGCTCAAACAGGCAAGATGAAGATCACAATCTCATTTGAGGAATAAATTGTATATATGTATAAAAGGTAAAGGTAGTCCCCTGTGCAAGCACCAGTTGTTTTCGACTCTGTATTTCAGCAAACCATCTGCGGGAACACCTGGATGCTGAGGCTTATGCTTGACCCATCTTTCCCTTTTTCTAACAAGCCCCGAGCACTCTGGAAAGTACAAAATAGTGAGGGTGTAGCAGGCAAGACTGCTTCATATTTGAACAAACCACTCACCACCAATTAAAGGTAAAGATGGTCCTCCGTGCAAGCACCAGTCATTTTCGACTCTGGGGTGATGTTGCTTTCACAACGTTTTCACGTCAGACTTTTTATGGGATGGTTTGCCATTGCTTTCCCCAGTCATCTACACTTTCCCCCCAGCAAGCTGGGTACTCATTTTACTGACCTCGGAAGGATGGAAGGCTGAGTCAACCCTGGAGCTGGCTACCTGAACCAGCTTCCACTGGGATCAAACTCAGGTTGTGAGCAGAGGGCTCTGATTGCAGTACTGCAGCTTTACCACTCTGCACCATGGGGCTCTTGTATATATGTATATAGTTTGTCTTTTGAATCTACAGAGATTCCATCAGGGATTCACTGTTGAAACCTGGATCCCTGCATATTTGTTAGTGTTTTGAAGGGAAAAAATGTCATATGTGCTTCTTGGCAGTTTGCCTAAAAATTTGTCAACCATCTCTTGTGGCACTGGTTGGTGCCAGCTGACCTGCCACTGCCAAGCTGTCTTCTGCTGTCGATCCTGCTACAGTCCGTGTTATCCAAGCCTATCTACACCCCCATCTAGGAGTAACCTGAACCCCAAAATGCCTTAATTTCTATCCAACAATATTTTCTTCTTGTTTGGATTTTTAGCTTGACAAAATTCAACCCTTCACAATCTCCATATATCCATTAAGGGTTTCTCTTTTTGCCCTAGAGTTTGATGGAAAGGAGAAATAGAGTGATGTGTGCCATTCGCATATTGAGAGCACTTTACCCAAAAATCTCTGGAAGACTTCTCCAAATGATTTTGTGCAAATATTTTTAATAATACAGGATACAAAACAGAGCCCAGGAGAATCCTATACTCCAAAGGTTAAGGAGTAATGGTCTCCCAAGGCCACTTTCTGAGACCTGTCTGCCAGGTTAGATCAGACTCATTGTTATCTCTCACTTCCATCCTGGCCAGACAGAGCAGAAGGACATCAAGGCTGATGGTACCAAAAGCTGCTGAGAGATCCAGGGTAACTAACACAGGATGCTTTCAGCAGCTGAACAAAGTTAATCAAGTAGGGCAAGAAAAGCAGTTTCTGTTCCGTAACTTGGTTGGAAACCAGAATGAAAAGGATCTGGATAATCCATAATCTTCCATAAATTCCTAGAATTGAGTTACATCCTGTTGTTGAAATTTATTCAAGTCAACAGAGTCCAATAAGGTTTTGTTTTGTTTTGTAGAAGTCTTATAACCATTTCCTTTAAATCTCAAACACTCTCAAAATGAGAGTTACCTGTGCAACCCACTGAGTAAAACCCTCACAGGCAGATTTAATTAGCCAGGAAAGTCAAAAGGACAATATAGAACATTCACTGTGTCCACATTTACAGACAGCAAATGCTGAAAGTACCCATCTGAATCTAACTAACAAGAAACATCTGGAAGATTTGCTATTTTCTGGAATGGCAGCTTTCCTTGAATAACCCAGTCAAGGAAAAGTTAGCTGTAACATACAGATCTTCATGCAGATGCTGCATGCAACATGTTCATGAACCTGTTAAATGGGGAAAGGAACAGCCCATATCAATTCTTCCATCATCTCAGAGTAAAGCTAGTGTGGAAAATAGTGGGGTATCTCTAGCAGGCACAGCAGGGCAACAAAAACAAACACAATTTGATCCAGGCAAAATGAAACATAACAAAGGGCATACATAAGGCTAAGGAACCAAAGAAAATAGCAAATGAACGGGATGACTACTAGCCTGGGGAAGAAGCAAGACATAGCATAAGTAGAACTGCTTTTGTTAATTTTAAACCAAAGATATATGAATTATATTACATATTGTACAAACTAGGATTTCTATGGGAAAGCAGTCTTACTGGCAGTGAAAACATTATGAATCTCTTAGCTCTAAACAGGTGTTAACTTGTCTGCACACGTAATGCTGATTTATGCCAAGAGTGTGAACCAACAATTTAGCACTGGACAGCTGGTAGAGAGGATGACACAACCATATTATAATGATTCTTTCAGTGTTCTGGTTTTACTGTTTAATCAGGTAAAATGAAGTTAACCCACTGATGAAAAAACAAGGATATTAGATTATCCGGCTGTTAATCTGAAACATCCAAAATGTAATAAATGGGCTGAAACGTGACATTCTATTTTAAAAACAGTTCATTCCAATTGCAAAAACTGTGCTAACAAGTTTTGAGGCACTGAGGCCAGATCCAGATTACCTTCACCACAATGAATTCCATAGAGTTGAGATTTCTTGTTGAGAAACGGGCTGTTTGTGGTGCACTTTTTAATCCTACTCTCTTTAAAGAGCAGGGTGGAAAGTAGGTGGTGCTGCCATCAGGAACATATGGGGCAGGGGATATATGGAAGCAGGAGGAAGGACAACCCATAGGGTTGCCAACTCCAATTCAAGAAATATCTGGGGACTTTTGGGGTGGAGCCAGGAACAAGGGTGTGACAAGCATAATTGAACTCCAAGGGAGTTCTGGCCATCACATTTAAAGGGACAGCACACATTTTAAAATGCCTTCCTTCCATAGAAAATAATGAAGGATAGGGGCAACTTCTTTTGGGGATCATAGAATTGGACCCGCTGGTCCAATCATTCCTAAACTTAGGAAGTATTTTGTGGAGAAGCACTAGATGCTATATGGAAAGTTTGGTGCCTCTACCTCAAACAACAGCCCCTAAAGAAGCCCCTGATACCCGCGGATCAATTCCCCATTATTCCCTATGGGAATCGTTCTTCATAGGGAATAATAGAGTGCCCAGTAGACATTTCTGTACCCCCCTCCCACTTTCTGATGACCCTAAAGTAGGGGGAGGGTCTCCAAACCTGGGGCTTGGCAATCGTCTCTCTCTCTCTCACACACACACACACACACTTACTGGGTCTGGTTCCTCCACAACGACATCTGAAAAGAACAGGGGCTATGCTGCTCTCTCTCTCTCACACACATACTCCCTTAATTGCTCTGAAATGAAAGCAAAACAAATGGAGGGACTGTGCTGCTGACCCTTCCCCGTGAAATACTTCCTGCATCCTGTTCTTATTTAAAGGCACATACACAAACACACACACATTTTGAAACAGGACCTGTTTGCAGGTTTCTAATCCTGCCAGAGATCTAGAGATACGTAGTGCCTGTGGGGCAGGGCTTCCCCCACCGGCCAGCTGACTGGGGTTGGGGGGAAGCCTGTAAAACTGAGGGATTCCCTGCTGGGACCTGGGGATTGGGAAGCCTAACAACCCAAGTGAAGGGAAGGGAACCAATTTATGGTTGTCCTAGAATGGGGTGTCAAACATGCGGCGTGGGGGATAAATCAGGCCCTCAGCCTCCTATCAGACCCCAGAGCTCCTGGCTGTCATCTGCTTCCTTCTCCCTCTCTCTTGCTTCCTTCTGCATAACAGCTTGCTTTGTAAGGCTTGCTCAATCGCACAGGAACTACAGAGCAAAGCCTCTATTTGCTGAGTGTCCTCCCTTGGGGGGGGGAAGATAGCTTGCTTTGCTAGGCTCCCTCAATTGCACAGCAGAGCTACTGAGCCAAGCCCCTCTTTCTTCTATTAGCTGAGGTTCTTCCTACTCCTGACCACCTGGGAAAGAGTCAGAGCTTCCTTTGTCCAGTTCCCTGGATCCCATAGCAGAGATAAAAAGAAAGCACCTTAAAGACCAACAAATGCTAATGTTTTAAGCATACTTTATTTTAAGTTTTTTTAAAAACAAAACCCTCCAAATTTTAATTGTGTTTGTCTCTGTCCTTATAAAGTTTATATCTCTGCTACCTAATCTTAAATAGGTACACACACGGCTTGGCCTGACCTGGCTTGGCCCAACAAGGTCTCATTTATGTCAGATCCGGCCCTCATAACAAATAAGTTCAACACCCCTGTCCTAGAAAATGTATAGAAAGCAGAAACCATAACAATTAGTATTGGATCAATACTCCTTGGTCAGACATATAACAATGAGTGGGGTCAGACCATTAAGATGGAACTCCCTCCCCCATGCATTTATATATTCAAACCATAAGTCCAGAAATATATGATCCAGCAGATGTGTGACTGATGCTGAAAAGAGCAGCTTCACTTCTTCGCCTGTCCTCTCTGTCCCACAACACAAAATGAAGTTACATCATGTGACTTCTCACTAAGAACATATGAACATAAAAGAAGCCATGTTGGATCAGGCCAATGGCCCATCCAGTCCAACACTCTGTGTCACACAGTGGCCAAAAAACCCACGCACTATCAGGAGGTCCATCAGTGGGGCCAGGACGCTAGAAGCCCTCCCACTGTGCCCCCCAAGCACCAAGAATACAGAGCATCACTGCCCCAGACAGAGAGTTCCAACAATACATGGTGGCTAATAGCCACTGATGTACCTCTGCTCCATATGTTTATCCAATCCCCTCTTGAAGCTGTCTATGCTTGCAGCAGCTGCCACCTCCTGGCAGTGAATTCCACATGCTAATCACCCTTTAGGTGAAGAAGTACTTCCTTCTATCAGTTCTAACCTGACTACTCAGCAATTTCATTGAATGTCCACAAGTTCTCGCATTGTGAGAAAGGGAGAAAAGTACTTCTTTTTCTACCTTCTCTATCCCATGCATAATCTTGTAAACTTCTATTATGTCACCTCTCAGTCCACGTTTCTCCAAGCTAAAGAGCCACAAGTGTTTTAACCTTTCTTCATACGGAAAATGTTCCAACCCTTTAATCATTCCAGTTGCCCTTTTCTGCACTTTTTCCAATGCTATAATATCTTTTTTGAGGTGCGGTGACCAGAATTGTACACAGTACTCCAAATGAGGCCACACCATTGATTTATACAGGGGCATTATGACACTGGTCGATTTGTTTTCAATTCCCTTCCTAATAATTCCCAGCACGGCATTGGCCTTTTTTACTGAAGTCACACACTGTCTCGACATTTTCAGTGAGTTATCTACCACAACCCCAAGATCTCTCTCTTGGTCAGTCTCCGCCAATTCACACCCCATCAACTTGTATTTATTGTTAGGATTTTTTACCCCAATGTGCATTACTTTGCACTTAATCTCATTTATTTACTCTGGCAAGATGGAATGCAGAACCCATTTGATCTGTCAGAAGATATTATGTAATGCTTTCATGGCTAGCTCATGTTTCTTTCACTACTGCCACCTCCCTGTTTCTGTGGCTTCTGACTGCCATCCCATGCTGCTACTGTCTTGAGAACTATATTATGCATGTGCATGTACAATTTATTTATTTAGGAAATGTATATTCTGCACTACCCCACGAGAGGGCTCAGGGCAGATTACAATATTATGATAACAGAATTAAAACTAATAAAAGCAGTGCATTAAAACAATTTCCAGCAATTGTCTAACCTGGAGCTGGCAACCTAATCTAAAGACAGCCTCACAGTCAAAGACCGATTTCAGGTTTGTAAGTACACCCACAGCAAAATATTATCTGTGTCATAGTTCACATTTTTCTCTTTCATACTTAATTCTACTTGCATGCATTTACATTCAGTATGGGAATCTAAGCATTAATGAGCTATAGTTACTCATAATAAATCCAAATGGCCACTATATAGGATCCTATGTCTTCATAGGTAACCTGAAATATTTTTTTCATTATTTCCTTTGCCCTTACCAGTAAATTCACAGGATTTTAAATTGTAGGGGTCTGTAAAGCCAGGAGATAAAAGCAAAGCTAAAGAGATTTTCTTGTTCTGTTCATCACAACCTTTAAAGTCCTGGCTAGAAAAGAACACTAACAATTCTGCTCAACTGCTGAAGGGGGGGGGGGGTGAGGAGAGAACATCCCTACTAAATGCATCAATACCACAGTGAGAAACTTTTATGTAAGAATTAATCAGCCCCATACTAATCTATGCATATTCACCAATGTTAAAACTATTTTTTTAAAATCACTGTTTGTTTTGCATACATCACAAAAATCTATATTTTATTGCATTCCTAATATCTCCAAAATTATTTTGAATGTATAACCCAGAGAAGGACAAGCATTCAGATCCTAAATAATAATTCCTGTTTGTTTGTTTTTTTACTTTTCTGAGAATGAACCACATATGCAGCAAATTGGGGCTTTAAACTCCAATCTGGAGGCACAGCCCATCCTCCCCTTATGTGATTATATTACTAACTATATAACCTCAAAAAAGATAAAAGACATGGAACTGGAAACAGAAGAAATATCCAACTAGTCAATGTTTAGATAATTTATATTTATAAAAACATTATTATGAAATTCAAAAAGCCAGCAGAACTATCCAGGTGATATAGTAATTATATTCAAAAAACAATCTTCATTATATAATTAAAAAGTACATGAACAATGTTTTCTTAGTTCTTTTTAAAATGCAATCTGTACAACAATATGTAAAATTTTAAAAATTGTTGTAAGCTCTCATGCTTTCTCTATTCAAATAAAAACAAAACCCCCTAAATTATCCTCATCACCTGCAAAACAATTATTCCCATATCTGGTATAGCTTACCCTGTATTTCCTAGACATCACGTAAGCAACATCTCAGCATCCAGATTTTAATTCTTATCTATAGCAAATCCATGCTTATTTAGGGTAGGACAATGAAGGACAACAGAGAGAGAAGTAAACATTGGCCCTTTCTACACTTCCTGCCTGCTATGGGTTTGACCCGCTCATAATTTTCCTTCAGCTCTTGAATAGTCCAGATTTTCCCTCCCAGTCTTTCTACATTCTCAGCTTGCTCCTCTCTTTCATCTGTTTATGTCATTGGGAGGGGAGATGAACCCCCTGCCTCGTCCTTAGCTCACTTGCTACCTCTCTGTCTCTCACTCACATGCAGCCATGCAGACAAGGCTGGCAGGCACATTCACATGCACCTCCAATCTCCTTTCCCCTCACACCCTAAGCAGAAGAAGGGGTGGAAGTCTTTCTTGCCAGAGTGAGTGTCCAGCAAGTTGTAATCCTATCTGGCTTGAATTTACATCAAACATGCTTTTCAGTACACTTTTTAAAATGAAGCAAACAGCACATGAGAAGTTTTTTTGGGAAAATTTGTGCTGTTGAGAAATTTCTCTTTCCATAGCAGCACACACACACACACACAAGCGCAGCCTTTCCCCCTCATGATGTACTACATATCCCAGCAGACACTGGGTGAGGGGAGGAGATGCATCCTGTAGGGTGAAAAATGGGCACATAATCACTAGAGGTAATGAGAGAAGTTGAGCACTGTGAGGAAACAGTTCTAGTTCAGGAAAGTTTGGAATTTGGCCCAATGCAAATGAAAGGAGCGTGGCAGCAGCACTTTGAGTAAATGTGGGGCAATCAGGGACTAACAGCTGATTGAACCAAAATAGATGTAGGAAAAGGAGGAAAACATGATAGGAAAGGGGGGTGAAAATAGAACAATTTGTGGAAGAGATATTACAATGCAAAGGAAAACAGCAGTGAAAGGGGGGCAAAGCACAGATGTAGAAAGCTTACATTTGGAGCAAAGCTTACAGCATAAAAAGATGCTGATGTCAGTGTAGTCTTCATGAGAATGATGATGAAAGAGTTTGTGATGTCATCCATACATGACCAAAAGATGGCTTTGTGGTCAATACCTAAGTTCTTTTGCTTGGAAATGCTCTACTGAAGTACACATCAAACTTCCTCTGTGTGTCTTTCTTGTCTTAAAAAGATCTTAAGTGTCTAAAATTACCTGTTTTATTTTGAACTAGAAATAGTAACTGGAATAGCAGCACCACAGGTGTGCTGGCAGACACCCACTAGGGTAGAGGCAGCCCTCAGGACTGCACTGCCCATGTAGTAGCAGGAGATGGGAGCTAAAGGTTTGTGAGGATTTAATCAAGAACAGAATCTGGAACCAATTTGATAGAGGCTGTGTTTGTGAATAGTCCTACAGTAAAGGTTTATGGAAGATTTTCTGTAGCTCAGAGGCACTGCCTGATTCATGGAAGCACTCCAATACACAATGGGGAGCCCATGTTTTTACTGAACCAGAGATCCTACAAAAACAGGCCAAGTGAGAACACTCTCTGCTTGGGCCAAAGGCCTGCCAAGGTTCTCCAAAATGGGTTTCTGTCTAAGGTTGCAAGACAGCACCCTCAAGGCTAGTTCCAGTCTCCTTCCTCTCCACGCTGCAATGCAATGTCAATGGGTTCTACCAGGTACAGTTATCTGCTTTTTTATTAGGCTGGCAGCATATGCCTAATCCTCTCGTCTCCAAAACCCACCCAAGCACCTTCTGTGTTACCCTTGTCCAAAATTCATTGCACAAGCCTTTTTCCTTTCTGCCTCTTTCCCCAGAGTGCTGAGATAAAATTAATCTCAAACATTAAGTAAGTAAGTAAGTTTTATTCTTATATCCCGCCCTCCCCCGCCAAAGGCGGGCTCAGGGCGGCTCACAGACATGGCGTGCCATGATTTAGATAAAATACAAAATAAACAATGATTTAAAATACAGTTCAATTACATAAATTAATTAAAATAGATAAGACAGGTGCTATAACTACTATCAATCTCAATTATACATACTGTCATACAATCATTACTGTCAGTTACAGTTATGCATAAAATGGTTAAGGCTACAAAACAATTTAGTCAATTTGGTCTGGTCCTGACTTAAATGCAAGCTGAAAGAGAAAGGTTTTGCAAGCCCTGCGGAACTGATTCAAGTCCCGCAGGGCTCGCACCATCTCTGGAAGTTGGTTCCACCATTGATGGGCCATTGCTGAAAAGGCTTGCTCCCTGGTTGTCTTCAGTCTAGCCTCTCTTGGCCCAGGGATTTGTAAGAGGTTTTGGGAGCTAGATCTCAGTGCTCTTCGGGGAACATATGGGGAGAGGCGGTCCCTAAGGTAGGCAGGTCCTCGGCCATATAGGGCTTTAAAGGTAATAACCAGCACCTTATAGCGAACACGGTAGACGACCAGCAGCCAATGCAGATCCCGCAGCCCAGGCCGTACGTGTTCCCATCTAGGTAGTCCCACCAACAGCCTGGCCACCGCATTCTGCACTACCTGAAGTCTCCGTGTTCGACACAAGGGCAGCCCCATGTAGAGGGCATTGCAGTAGTCTAGTCTTGAGGTGACCGTTGCGTGGATCACAGTTGCTAGGTCGTCGCGTTCCAAGAAACTGCCTCGCCCTCTTGAGATGGAAGAAGGCGGATCTAGCAGTGGCAGCTATCTGGGCCTCCTGTGGCAGTGGCGGCTATCTGGGCCCCCTGTGGCAGTGAAGTGAGATAAATTTATGATGTCCTGTATAGGGCATTAAACTATATAGCTCTTCCTAACACTCGTCAGGAACTGGGAATCCATTCAAAGTACGTAGGAAACCCCATCTCCTGGCTCCATTCTCTGAGCAAACAGAGAACATTACACTTTTGTGTCCAGCACCCGGGAAACATTCAACTCCCCCTCAGCACACAATGCGAATCCCATCAAACTGTTGTTTAAACCACAACACACCCTGTCATACCTTCGGGATACATTTTTGGGTACAAATATGCCAAGCGTTGCCCATGCTCAGTGCATTGTGTGTTCCTGGATCCAACCACACACCCAAGATGCTATCAATCTTGTCCTTCCTCTTATGGATGCCTGCACATCTGGAAAGGTAGTGTCACCCCTGTAACTATTCATCAAAGTCTCTATTTTCCCTCCTAATTTTCCTAGTTCTTGATTGTGTGTATTTTGATTGCTTTAAGCATGATTGTAGTCATACATATTTTTCCAAGTAAACATTTTAAACTATTTGAAATTTGGAGTATTCTTTCTGAAACTAGACCTTGGTATATATTAGGTGAGAGACAACTCCAAATTAGATCTACCTAAGTCTCCCTCTGCTGATTCCCCCCTCCCCTTATAAAAAGAGGAGACCCTAGCATTTCTAGTAACATTTCTGGGCACACAAATGTGGTGATCCCTTAGAATGTAAGCACAGCTCTTTCTCCAAGCCTTCCAAAGAAAGGCAAATGCTGAGATTTTAAAGAACACTCTGTGTTGCAACCCAGAATTTCAGTATTTCCCTCCAGTGCACATGCCTCCAAGTTTCAGATAAAAATTATCCTTCATTTCATTTTTTAAACTCCTAGGAAAGGAAATTCAGGCTTTCTGATGTTTTTACTAGAAAGAAAAAGATACTTTTCAATAACCATGACTCTCTGATTAAATAAGGTTTTTCCATTAGCACTCTCCAGTTCTATATGTGCTTCTCACAGATACATGCCAGGAAAACCTATCTACCCATGCTGTACAAAAAATGATCAGGACTTGGAGATCAGTCACTTTATATCTTCTACAAAAGCAGCAAGATGTGTTCCTAACTGACAGATCTTCAGCTGCCACCTGCTATTAAGCTCCACTATTCAATTGTAAGTCAAACTCCATTTGCAACCTGCAGAACCTACTGTCAAGAAATGTGACAATAAAAATTAAATGGAGAGCACTGGATGAAATGCAATTGTATAAATTCACCACTTATGCATAAATATTTGCATATTCAACAGCTTAATACTTCACACTCTGAATACATATGAAGTAGTTTCTGAAGCTGTTAAACTCTGCATTATTAATTCTAAGGAGTTTCAATCATACTTTTACTAAACAGGTCACTGTTCTGTACTTTACTAACCTCTACACAAGATGCCCTGACCTGGATAGCCGGATGTCATCAGATCCTGGAAGTTAAGCAGGGTCAGCCCTGGCTAGAATTTACATAGGAGACCACTGAGGAATACCAGGGTCGTGACATGGAGGGAGGCAATGGAAAACCACCTCCGAAATTTCTTGCCTTGAAGCCCTGTGGGGTTGCCATAAGTCAGCTGTGACTTGACAGCAAAAATGACAACACATACTGGAGAAAATACCCCAATTACTCCTTAGACAAGACTCAAACCAGAATATTCCAGCATTTCTTTCAATTTCAGTTTCTAATTCAGTGTCCAAATGACTGCGAAGATGAAGTTAGTTTTAAAGGGTTAGGGTTGTTACTATAGATCCTGATGAATTAAAACAGGAATTGAATAACAGACATAATAATCTCTTGCTTGTGAGTTTAGCAAAACGATTTGCTAGTCCAATTCAATATGGCTATTATTGGATCCTTATTCTTCTTAGCCTTAACTCATAAAAGCTGTATCCTAAGTAAGAGAAACTAGCATGCAAATTTACTAGAGAAACCCTGTCCCCATGCACTTATGGTCTTGTTAAGAAACACAGGACATAGTTCCGTTACTGTGAAATCATAAGAAGAGCCCTGTGTATCAGATCCACCTAGTCCAGCATGATGTTGGAGGATCTGGAGGGCCAACACAAGCAATTATTGAATCCAAGCAATTATAGTCAAAGATGTAATGCATCTGAATGTAGAGGTTCTTCCCTTTGGTCATCATGGTTAATAGCCATTGATGAACCTATCAATGTGTATATGATAGTTGCCATCATTTGGTCCACTGGAAATGAATTCCACTATTTTAACTACTCATTTGATAAAGTATTTTTTTGTCCATCTTGAATGTACTACCTGGAAACTTTAAAAAGCACACACAGGTTCTAGTATTATGGGAGAGGGAGAAAAGGGTTTTCCTATCTATCTGCTCCACCCTGGCATAATTTTGTAAAATTATATCCTCTCTTAGTCATCTTTTTTTTCTAACCAAACAACCCCAAAACTCTTTAGCCTTTCCTTACAAGAAAGGTAACCCAAACTCTTAAGCATTTTTCTTGCCCTCTTCTGCACTTTTTTCAATTGTTCAATAACATTATTTGAGATATGGTGATAAGAACTCTATACAGCATTCCAAATAAGGACACAGCATAGATCTGTATTATACAGGGGGATTACAACATTGGCCATTTGCTATTCAGATCCTTTCGTAATAATAATAATAACACTAAATATACATGCTTTACCAATCCTGCACACTGATTAGACATTTGCATCAAGTTATCCACTACAGCTCCAACATCTCTTTCCCTCTGAAACCCAAGTAGTTCAAACTGTCCTCTTCCAGGACGTTTTTGATCTGTGAGGGAAGTATAGTTTTAAACTACCTGAGAATGTTTAATTTGTATGTGTTCTATTGATTAACTTAATCTTTTCTATTGTTTTAAGTGCTCAGCCACCCTTGGGTCTCAGATGGGGCATGTGTGTATCAAAGTATTATTAGATATGAGACAATCAACTTTGTCTGTCCTACCTTGCTCCCTCTTAGAGATTGGCTTTTTTAAACAATCAAAGCTGGGAATCCAGAGAACCTCTTAAACTATTACAACACTATAGTGACATTTCAATATTTTAGGGCTTTAAAAATAAATAAGGGTGCCATGATGCCACCTATGACAGCACCCTCCCTTGAAAATCCTCATTATTTAAGGCACATGCATAAAAAAATAAACTGACTCCACAACTATGAAAATACACAGGGAGGACAAACATGTTGAAGAACCGTGGTTAAACTTGCTTGTGATTCAACTGCCAAAATGCTCCAATGCTTGTGGCTCAACTGACAAAAAAAAGGAAGTCAAGCATTTCATTTCACATTTTATTTGTATCCACCCCTCCCCGCCAAAGCGGCTCAGGGCGGCTAACAACAAGAACTTAATACATACAATGTACAATATATAACATTTCAACTACAATTGATTAAAATCTATTAAAATCCTAAAAACAAAGACATTAGTGTATTGGTGCTATATTCGCTGGCAAGTTTACTTAGCAGTTTAGCAGTTTCAGTCGGTGAATGCCATTTGGAACAAAATGGTCTTGCAGGCCCTGCGGAACTGTTCAAAGTCCCGCAGGGCCCGCATTTCTTCTGGAAGCTGATTCCACAGCTGTGGAGCCATAGCAGAGAAAGCCTGAGTATGGGTGCTCTGGAGTTTTACCTCTTTTGGCCCGGGAATAGTCAGCAGGTTCTTCCCTGCTGACCTCAGTGCTCTCTGGGGTTCGTACGGGGAGAGACGGTCCCTAAGGTAGGCAGGTCCTCGGCCATATAGGGCTTTAAAGGTAATAACCAGCACTTTGTAAAGAATCCGGTATGTAACTGGCAGCCAGTGCAGTTCACGCAGCCCCGGCTGTATGTGCTCCCACTTTGGGAGCCCCAGCAACAGTCTGGCAGCCGCATTCTGCACTAGCTGCAGCTTCCGGGTTCGGCACAGAGGCAGCCCCATGTAGAGGGCATTACAGTAATCTAATCTCGAGGTGATCATTGCATGGATCACTGTTGCCAGGTCCCGACGCTCTAGGAAGGGAGCCAACTGCCTTGCCCGCCTCAAGTGAAAAAAGGCTGACTTGGCAGTGGCTGCTATCTGGGCCTCCATTGATAATGAAGGCTCCAGTAGGACTCCCAGGCTTCTGACTCGGCGCGCCGCTTTCAGTGGCGCCCCGTCAAAGACCAGGAGAGGTATTTCCCCTCCCAGAGCGCCCCGACCCAAGCAAAGGACCTCTGTCTTCGCCGGATTCAGTTTCAGCCCGCTCAGCCTTAACCAGGTTGCCACGGCCTGCAGTGCCAGGTCCAAGTTCTCTGGGGCGCAGCCAGGCCAGCCATCCATTAGTAGATAGAGCTGGGTGTCATCTGCATACTGGTGACACCCAAGCCCATATCTCTTGGCAATCTGGGCAAGGGGGCGCATATAGATGTTAAATAGCATCGGCGAGAGAACTGCTCCCTGAGGCACCCCACAGTGTAGTGTGCATCTTTGGGAGAGCTCACCCCCGATTGCCACCCTTTGTCCCCGATCCTCAAGGAAGGAGGAAAGCCATTGTAAGGCTGACCCCCTAACCCCAACATCGGCAAGGCGGCGGGTCAGCAGCCGATGGTCGACCATGTCAAACACGGCTGACAGGTCTAACAACATCAGCACCGCCACACCGCCTCAATCCAGATGCCACTGGAGGTCATCCACCAAGGCGACCAGCACTGTCTCCGTCCCATGGCCCGGGCGAAAGCCGGACTGGCAAGGGTCTAGGATGGAAGCATCATCAAGAAAACCCTGCAACTGCGACGCCACTGCCATCTCTATAATTTTACCTAAAAACGGTAAATTCGAGACCGGTCGGTAATTTGCCAATTCAGCTGGGTCTGCTGTACTTTTTTCAAGAGGGGGAGGACCAAGGCCTCTTTTAAGGGCATTGGAAAACGCCCCTCCAGGAGGGATCTATTTATGATGTCCTGTAAAGGACATCTAAGCTCCCTCAGGCAAGATTTAATTAGCCAAGAGGGGCATGGGTCTAAATCACAAGTTGTTGGGCGTGCAGAGGAGAGGATTCCGTCGACTTCCTCCAGGCTGAGCGGGTCGAAATGATCCAGGACTAAACCTGAAGACAGGCACGGGGCCTCCAGTTCATATACTGTATCCAATGTGATGGGCAGGTCCTGGCGGAGCGACGTGATTTTGTCTGCAAAAAATTTCGCAAAAGCCTCACAGCCTATTTCCAATTCTCTAACATTTGGCCTGCCCTGGGGCAGTGTGGTTAAATATCCAATTGTTTTGAAGAATTGTGCCGGGTGCGAATTTGCAGACGCAATCTTGGTTGCGAAGTAATCTTTCTTCGCAGCCTTGAGTGCCATCTCATATGACCTCATAAGCGCTCTATAAGATTTTCTCGCCGCTTCGTCATGAGTGCGCCGCCACTGCTTCTCTAGTCGTCTGAGTCCTTTTTTCAGCTGGCATAACTCCAAGGTGTACCATGGAGCCAGCTTTGAATGAGGGTGCAGAGGACGTCGAGGTGCGATCTCGTTGATTGCCCCAGTTAGCCGATCTTGCCAGGCATCAACTAGGGCATCAAGGGAATCGCCAGGGAGCCAGGGGTCCCGAAGAGCCTTCTGGAACCGTTCTGGGTCCATCAGGCTCCGCGGGCAAGCCAAAATAGGCTCTCCGCCCTTACAGGGTTGGTGTGGCATCTCCATACGGGCCTTGAGGGCTAAGTGATCCGACCATGGCACCGCCTCCATTGTGATATCGCTCACCCGAATCCCGGACGCAAAGATCAGGTCTAATGTGTGCCCTGCCTGATGCGTAGGAGTCGTGATAAATTGAGAGAGTCCCAGTGTCACCATGGAAGACACTAGGTCCATTGCCCGACTGGAGGCCGCATCAGCAGCATGGACATTGAAGTCACCCAGGACCACAATGTCCAGCCCGACGCTGCCTCCATCAAGGATGGTAAGGCGCTGGCTGGTGCGTTAGGCGGACGGTACACCAGCCAGATCGCCAACCCCTCTCTGACATCCCACGCTAGGCCGCCACATTCAACGCCATCGATCGTTGGGGCCGGGAGAGCCCGGAAGGAGTAATCCTCCGGTATGAATAATGCCACCACTCCTCCCCGCCCACTAGCCCGTGATTGATGAAAGACCGAGTAACCTGGGGGAGTCATCTGAGAGAGAGCCACTGTCTCCCCCTCTTGTACCCAGGTCTCGGTCACGCAAGCCAGGTCTGTGTCCTGCCGAAGCAGGAAGTCTCTAAGAGTCTCGGTCTTATTATTTATAGACCTGGCATTGCATAACACCAATGATGGGCGTGGGCAAATCCTCCTGGTTCCACTACCTGTCACCGTTGGGATGGGAAGTAGACTGGAAGGGGGCCGAGCCCTGTTTTGTCTCGGTCCCCTTCCCTTACTCCTCTGTCCCCTCCCACTGTCATACCTTCCCCTCCCCAGAAGCACTGGAATCCCCTGGCCGGGCATCCACAGCTGTGTTCCAGTATGATCTTAGATTGTAATAAAATGGCCGTGCCCACCTAACTGGTTGTCTAATTCAGAGCGTAGATAAGTCCCCAGTCCACCCTCCACCCTCGGTTCCCGATTGTCTGACTTGCTACAATTTAGTCAGTTAATTTATCCCAAGACCCCCTAATCTTCCCTCTAATGATTAGTCAAATGATCATCTCTTTAGCACATTAATAAAATAGAGTCCCCCATACAGTCCAAATTAAAGTGCTAATGCAAATAAATAAATAGATCGATCAGTATGCATTTAAATAAATAAATAGATAATACATAGTGCATAATAATCCAATTGCTAATCAGTTCCTAATCAATTAATAATGAATCTAATTAGTGGTCACTAAACAATAAGGGAGCGGGGCTAATAAATCAAGGAAGGAGGGATAGGGCATTGCCCTCAATGCTAATTGGTGGTGTTAAAAAGTTAAAAACTGAGTGCCAAGATGGATAAAAGTCTGCAGTCCCTCACGGTTCTTAAAGTGCAGGTGCAGTATTTAAAGTGCCGGGACAGTTCTTAGGTGCAGGCGTTAGAGTGCAGACCTTAAGTGCGAGGACGATTTTAAATGCAGTCCTCAGATGAAGTTTTTTCAGGGTGGGGGTGGTAGCATATGAAAAAGGTCACAGATGCAAATAATTCAAGCATCTCTGTCGCCTTCCCATCTTTCTTTAGTACTCCTTTTATTCCTTTATCATCCTAAGATCTAACTGCCTCTCTGGTAAGTTTCCTGTTCCAAAGATATTTAAATAAATGCTTATTATTGGTCTTGATGATTTTAGCAATCTGCTCCTCCAATTTTTTCTTCACTTACTTACTTATTAACTTACATTTCTGTTGCCAGACTCTATGCTCTCTTCTATTGTTGTTGTTGTTGTTATTCACTTCATTGGGGTAGATCCTCCGCTTTTTAAAAGAGGCTCTTTTGAATTTTATGGCTTCCTTCACTTGGGCTATCAACCATCCTTTTAGATTTGGCAGTACAGGCATCGTTTTAGATTTGGCAGTACCTTTCCTAATCTGGGGAATGCATTCCATCTCAGCTTCAATTAGTGTGGTTTTAAATAGCTTCCAATCATCTTCTAGGGATTTGACTCTTTTTTCTTTCTTCTTCTTCTTTTGGTTGAATGTGTTGAATGTGTGTGTGTGCGTGTGTCTGCAAACATGCCTGGAAGTCATGGTGACTCTGGCAATCCCTACTGGGGCATGAAGGGCATTCAGAGAAGTGGCTTCATCCTGGTCCTGTTATTCCAAGGTCTCCCATCTAAGTACTTGCCAGGGTTGACCCTGCTTAGCTTCCAAAATCAAGATCTGATATCGGGCTTGCCTGGCCTATCCAGGACACAGCTAGGGATTTGACATTCTTGAGTCTTCCTTATTGCTTCCTTCTAACTAGTCTTCTTCCTTTGGTAATATCCCATCTTTGAAAATAAAAATGGTAGTGTTTCATGGTAGCTTTACACTGACAAGAATGCTGAACTTAATGGTATTGTGGTCACTGGTCACAACTGGTGCAACTATGTCTATATTCTGCACCAGGTCTTGAGCCCTACTCAGAACAAAGTCCAAGACTGCTACTTTTCTATTTGGGTCTGTGACCAACTATTCAAGTACACAATCATTTATGATGTCTAGGAACCTCATTTCTTCAGCATGATTTGAGCACATCTTTACTCAGTCAATGTGAGGGTAGTTGAAGTCACTCAGTATAACAATGTTATCTGTTCAGTCACCTCCCTCATTTCCTTCTCCATTTCATGATAATGTGGTAGTATAGCCCCATTATAAGATAACCTTTAGGGTCTAGTATCTCCATCTATAACGATTCTGTTGGGGACTTCATTTCACTAACTTTTCTATCTTATTTGCCTCTATGTTTTCTTTGTGATATAATGTAACATCTCCCCCAACATGTCCCTTCCTGTCCTGTCTAGAGATTACATACCAGGATAATGATATCCCACTGATTTTCCCCACTGAACCATGCTTTTGAAACACTATATTCAAATTCTCATTTAGTACCAAGTACCCCATGTCTCCATCTGCAACCTACTGAGGCACTGTTTTAGTTCCTGTCTGTAAATCACATTTGCCATTAATCCTACATGTGACTGTTAAAATTTTAGTTATTATTCTCATTGACTCCTGTAACCTGATCACGATACTATACTATGTATGGTTTTGCATTTTTTCAATAAACTTGTAAAAAAATTTTTTTTAAAAAGTACCCCATGTCTCCCATCTTGGCTTAGAGGCTTCTAGCACTGGCATTCAGACACATAAAACATGTTTCCCTCTCCATCAGCTCTTGCCTCTCTTGGTCCTTTCACTGGCCCGCCTTTTGTCATTGAACAGCAGGTTGGACTACATGATCTGCATGGCCCCTTCCAACTCTGTGATTCTATGATTCTACCAATAATAGCCTGAGCATCAAGAAGAAGAATTGCAGATTTATATTCCATCCTCTCTGAATCAGAGACTCAGAGCGGCTTACAATCTCCTTTATCTTCTCCTCTCACAACAGACATCCTGTGAGGTGGGTGGGGCTGAGAGGGCTCTCACAGCAGCTGCCCTTTCAAGAATAACCTCTGCGATAGCTATGGCTAACCCAAAGCCATTCCAGCAGGTGCAAGTGGAGGAGTGGGGAATCAAACCCGTTTCTCCCAGATAAGAGTCCACACACTTAACCACTACATCAAACTGGATCTCATTAGCAACTCTTATTGGCCCAGCTCCCCCAGCAGAAGTGCATTCAAAAGTATTGGATCCAAACCATCTGGAAACCTGTGTGCCTTCTTATAGACATCCTGTGAGGTGGGTGGGGCTGAGAGGGCTCTCACAGCAGCTGCCCTTTTAAGAATAACCTCTGCGATAGCTATGGCTAACCCAAAGCCATTCCAGCAGGTGCAAGTGGAGGAGTGGGGAATCAAACCCGTTTCTCCCAGATAAGAGTCCACACACTTAACCGCTACACCAAACTGGCTCTCATTAGCAACTCTTATTGGCCCAGCTCCCCCAGCAGAAGTGCATTCAAAAGTATTGGATCCAAACCATCTGGAAACCTGTGTGCCTTCTTATAGACATCTCCTTTTAAATTGTTAATATTATATTTAAGTTTCTTCATAAATGTCTTTAAACTCTTCCTCTTTCCTTTCTTCTTATACATAACTAATTATCACCTACCTGTAAGCACATAAGCTTTCATGCTTCATAGATTCCTCGCCCTGAATCTCAATTGTGATAATATATGAAACAACAGTGTTACTTTGGGGACAAATACTCGAACATACTGTATCACAAGGAATGCATTCATCTCTCACAATCAACATCAGTCTGCTGAGCTCTAAGTTATTAAACAGTAGAACCATGCTACATTTTATATGCAATTAGATTAGGTAATCTAATAGATCTTTCCTGTCTTTCAGTCAAAGGTATAACTCAGAACCAATTTTAATGAAGTCTCATAAATATTAACTCATTTCCTATAATCTGTCACTGCTAAATGGCAGACAAGTAATTGAGTACTCATTAATTTTTTTGATCCCAACAAGAAAGACCACGATCTTTTGGGTCATTATTAATTAGTTCTATTTATAACTTTCAGATATGAAAGAATATAATAAGCTTACAAAAAAAGGTACAGATGAAAACCACTCAAGAGACACATCCACATTTCTATAACTTATCAAATGGTCTTACAGTGCACAATGACCATCGGTCCATATAGTCTAATATTGTTTCCCCTCACAGGCAGCAGCTTTTCATTGTCTCTGGTATATATCTTTCTCACTCTTGATACCAAAGTCTTTTTCATTTGTGATGCCAGAACTGAATTTGGAAATATCTGAAGGTAAAGCATATGATCTCCCACTGAGCTACAACCACCCATTGTTCAAAGGATATAACATGCCCACAATAAAAATGAATGTAAACTTCTTACATTTTATAACTGTTTACCATGATTATTCCAAGGTGCAATGAAGTTGCAGGGTTGGATGGTATCAAAGGCAGTCAACTAATTCACCCTCTCATCTCTGATGCAGCAGTAAAGATATGATTACTATGGCACATAATGTAAGAGATCTTGCAGACTTATTTTAAAAATTCAAAAGCAGCTGTACAGAGGGGACCCTGAATGGAATCAGGACAACAGTCCATGGCAATTTCTCCTATGGTTCTCAAGTTTGGGGGGAAGAGAAATATGTATTTTCCACTCTCACAACAGCTTTGTCAGAAAGTCTGACCACTGATCTCCCACACCATATGCAGTCTGTTTTTTAAAGTTCAGTTTCACTGATCTCCCTTTTTGTACATAACTTAAATATATTTACATCTAATTAACAGTTTCCAGCATTAGAAAGCCCACCCCCTGCCACCTCAAAACAGGTGTCCTGACTGGCTCATCAACACTCAGCCCAAACCCCTGGACCTAGAAACCCAAAATTTGGGGAGTGTATTCCTTCCATGATGTCAGCACCCACTAGGAAGAGATTTTTAGAAATTCGACCCCTAAGGGGGTGAAAAGGGGTAAAATTTATTTTCACAAAGAAGTAAAACTTTGCTGTATGCTTGGCAAGCTACTGCCTGCTTGCACATCCGTTTTTCTGACTGGTCAGCTGTGGAGCTCTGTGTTTTGAGGTAAAAATCAGTTAAAGGAAATTGCAGACAGTTGAAGACAGAGGGAGCTCCAGTGATGCTGTTGTGGAACCTCAATCCACCCAAACTTTGCAATGGCTCCAGACTGTAATTGAAGGCATTCTACAGGAATGTCATTGAGGCCACATTGCTCACTGGCAGTGCTTGGGGGAGACAGTGTTCATACCACACATAACACTCATACCACTGGATAACCCCTTCACCTTCAGGAGGCTGCAGTCCCCCCTCAAGGTCTGCTTTGTTATGACCATCAACAAATCCCAGGGGCAGATGGTGAAGGTGGCAGGAATTGACTTCACAGAGGACTACTTCTCACATGGACAGTTCTACGTGGCCTGCTCCACAGTGAGCTCACTCAGCAGCCTGGTGATCCTAGCAACTGTCTAAATTGGCAGAACCAGCGCCAGAACAGTTTTATTGCTGCCAGATACATTTAATGTAACTTAAATTATGTATTTTAACTCAATTAACTGGTTTTTATGTTTAAATTTTTTAATTGTTAAATTTAAAGTTTTACCTATTTATGTTAATGTATGGAATGTTGTTAGCCGCCCTGAGCCGCCTAGGCGGGGAGGGCGGGATACAAATAAAATCTACTACTACTACTACTTAAATACTTAAGTGAAGCATGGCTTTCAAACTAGTCTTTATACAATAGCATGTAAATCCAAAAGTTTCTTTTATTTAAATAGCAAACCATCAAAGTAGAATTATTTTAAGTTCTTTTCTTAAAAACCTTTTTAATTGCACCGAATAGCGCATCTGTGACATGTGAGAAGAAGTCCTGCAGCCATGCAGATTTCTCTTAGTAATGTTTAACATTAGGGGGCTAAAGGGCGCAGCCACTGAGCTCAGCAGTGCAAGTTGGACTGCAGCCAGTATTCATGCTCACAACAGTGTATCAATGTTATTAAAGGAACAACACTTCAAGGCTACTTTCACATACATCCATTTAAAAAGGCATGGTAGCCCAAAACAAGTTGACACTGAGCCCTGTGGAGGATCTGTTAATATGGTACTCTTCATCCTGACTGGACATGACCCAGATTAATTCCAGGTCACTCAGACAAGAACATGACTTTTCTCTTCTCCTGTACATAATGTTTCTTTTCCTTCCTCTAAAATTGCTCACACAAGTCAGTTCATGCTATCTAAATGTCCCCCATACTTTTTATATTCTTTTTCCAGCAGACTGCTCTCTAGAGCCATTGCTGTGCACTGTAAAACATGTAATACATTCCACGCCAGCTAGTTGAAGGTTATAGGGTAAGCTGAAAGCCTCAGGAAGCTATCAGAAGTAATGATGGAACTTCTACAGGTTATCTGTCTTACTTTCCTGTATTACTGGCACAATGTGGACTACTTCATACCAGGCACAGTTTTCTAGGGGTGCAGAGAAGGCCCATTGCCCCATCTTGAGAAACTGAGTACAATTTCATTGTAATGAGAGCCATCCAATGCAATTAACTGTAAACAAAAGGTGGTTAATGTAGAAAAGTAAATATAATTTTAGCTTTTCTCATTAAAAAGATGAGATATGACTCAATGAAGGTTTCTAGCCAGAAAGGCAGGCTTCAGCCTGTGGTTCTGAATATTTTGTGTGGGGAAGGATCCCAGATATCCTGTGGAACCCAGCTTTGAAGGTGGGATCCCTGCACATGCTACCCATCTGCCTGTTCTATCAGCATAGCTCTGCATTTCATCCACACAGATCCTACAACCCTAGTAATAATTTTCTTTCTGGGAGTCAAAAGCAATTGCAGGGGAGACAGGAATCCGGGGGAAATTCAGTATGTTCTGCAGGCATTTGCAGGATATAAACCCTGATAGCTGGACATTTAAATATGCTTATATGGCTATTTCCTATGTTTTATCTTTGGGAAACAAATTATATTCTTTTTCATATACATTTTGCAGCCCCAAAAGTCATTTATTTGTTTGCGCAACATGCAGAAATGCTGTGTGTATGTGTGTGATGTTACTGTACTTGAAAACTGGTTTTAAGTATAAAATGAAATGGACCTAAGATTTACCATATGTTTATTTATTTATTTTACAAAGCCACTTTTTCTAATTACCTGCTAGTACAGTTAAAAGGATGATGGATTTACTCTGGCCTGAATATCTGATCCAACAAGCTTTAGTTTATTTAAGGTACTCACCTTCATCATAAGTCCAGTGAGGAATGAGGGGAGACAATGTAATGTGATTGTCACTTGGATTTTTGTCATTACTCTTTGTTAGCTTTAAGTTACTAAGTCCTTGAGGGCTATCCACAACTGACAAAGCTTCAGATGGAGAGGTATGTTTCCAGAGATATTCAGTCCCCAAAGATTCTGTTTCCAAGGTCTGTTTTCTATCCAAGTAGATCTCCTTTGGATCTGTATTCCAAATTGCTCTGAGTGGAGTCTTGCTATCCTCTGGGAGCTTTGTCTTAAGTACTTCTGTGATTAGTTTCCCATTAGCTAAACCATCTACTCCATCTGGCGTTAAACTGGTAGAACTGCAATTTATATTGAAAGACATTACTGACCTATGCATTTTTTGGTTGTTACTCTGAGTTTGGTTGATAGGCATTGTGAGTGACTTGTCTATGTAATATATTGTATTTGGATTCTGCTGGGGAATATGAAGGTGAACACTTGAAATGAAGGAAGATTGTGCCTTTTCATTATGGTTGCTTTCTGGGGAGACCATTCTGTTCTCTTTGTTTTCAGTGCTAGAAAGCCAATCAGAAGACTCCTTGCGCAGCTGTGTACAAAGTTCAGAAGGCTTCATTTTAGTGGCAGTTTGGTTTTGGGATGCCTGATTGCACAAAGATCTGGAGACCTGATCAAGCCCAGACACAGCTAAAGCAGTAGCTGTGCTCATTAGCAGCTTGCCTCCCTGGCATTGCAAACAAGAAGAGTCAGAAGCATCTGCTTGCGTTGTCTGGTAAGAAGGCGGAACAACTCGTCTAGCAGTGATTGTGATAGAAGTAAAGCCTTTCTTCTGGTTAGGACATTGTTTCTTCTCTTTGGTTTCAGAGTCTGTTCTGAATACACTGTCATCAGAAGATATCTGAACTAATCTTCTGGGAAGCATTATGAATGCTCTATTAATGTTGACTGAGCTATGATTAACCAAAGATTGGTTCATGTGATAAGCATCTGACTGGGTGATTACAGACTGCATAGTGAAAGCAGCCTTATTTTCTTTTGATTTATTCTCATCAATCATCTGTGAAATGACTATAGATGAACTCATTTTCATGTTTTGTGCCAGCAGAACATCCTGCAAAGAAAAGATCCAAATAATTATTAAAGTGCTCCACAGCAATACATTATTAATTATATCTAAGGAGTTTGTGATAACATCTAATAGGCTTATATGAGGCTTTCTGTTACATTTCCACTTCATGTAGTCTCACTTTAGGCCATTTCTAAAAGACGTGTGCATAAAACAAACTCAGAAATGCCTACACGAGCATGATGAATATATGGCCAATTACAAGCACAAATGATACATTCATAAAACTGTTTGAATGATTAATTGATTTTCTCTGTTGGGGTACATGGTCTTGCGTTTGTTTAACAATGTATGTGCCAATAGCAACTGTCAATTTCAGATTATAACCTATGCCACACTGTGCTTCCATGCTGATCTGCTGAAATATTAAAGCGCTTTAAGCACTTACAGCCTCCAAATGCATTGCAAAATGAATTACGTAGGTGGACTGTGATTTTTTGTGAAGTGTTTATGTGGGAGTTGGGTCAGCGCTGTTGCACAAAAGCATCAAGAATGACCAGGGGGGAAATTTTTCTACTCTAGTCTCGCACAAACTGCATGGAAACATTTTTGCAGTCATCTTGGGTGCCATTTATTTCATTCAGACTTTATTGTTTAATGTCCCTTGACTGCCAAAAAAACAGCGAAAGGCATATATCCAGTACTTATTAATGGTGACTATATATGTATATCTTTACTATCAGAATCATCGTCACTCTTGGCATATAGACAGGATTTCTTGCCGACAATTTTCTGGATAAAGCTATAATATACAACATACCGTACAGCCAAATTGTCCAGAACTGAAAAACAAAGATGAGCAATTGGATGTCTGCACGAAAGAGTGTATTTATCAGTGACTGCAGCTATATGTTTTCATATCCCGTCCTCTCTACCCCAATGCTACATTTGAAATGCAGCATAAATCTTGTTTTAAGTCAAGGTCTGAATCAGGAAATATACCTTTATTTAACTGCATAGTCTATACTGAGCGGTGTGATCTTGACTTTCAACTCTGATTTTTCTGTCTAGGCAAATCACCTCACATGTACCTGAGTGCCAATCCCTCTGCCCACAACTTTATATTTATTTTACAGGTTTCATAGTCACCACAAAGCAAACATTATGAAAACCAAGATGGCATCACACAGAGAACTAGTACGCTCTGTAATGGTACTCTCTATAATACTACACTCTGTAAAATGTAATGGCAAACCATTAAATGTACCTGGGGAATTCCAAACTCATGCACAGCAATTTAATTACACTTCTGCTACCATCGTAAACTATGGTTTCTTTGCAAACTAAAGTTCTCAATCATAACCAAATTACAGTCTGAGGTTTGGTCATAATTGAAAACTATGGTTTGCTACCACAGCAGAAGTCTTTAATAGATAGCTCAGTGTGCAAGGAGCAGGAAATGGAAGAGAGTGGATAAGTCCAAGAGTTACCTTTGTTCACAAAGTAGGAAACTTAAGCAGATGAAGTTTCCCCCATAATTCAAAGCCATGACAGAAAAATGCTTTCTCGCTCAATATCTGTATGACATGAAACTGTGAAAGGCACAGAAGAGGGGTCAGGGAAATGTGGCAACTTTACAACATGTATTAGAAGGCTGTAGGGCTATAAGTCGTCAAGATATTCTTCATATAAAAGTAGCTGGTGTTAAAACTGTCATCCTTCTTGTAAAACAGTAAACAATTCTTAGCAATATGTTTTCCCCCTCATTGTTTATTGTTGCTGCCCAAACCAGGCCAGAGTTGATGATATTTTTTTCTGAATTTGTTGGCCATTAAAAAAAAACTTTTGTAGAACACACAATAAATATCCTTATGAGGAAGCTGCATTGCTTTCATCTGCCTTTCAGTGTGGCTGCAAAGACAAAACTGTCTTCTCCATGAGGTGTAACACATATGTGTTGCTACTGGGGGATCACATATCTTTAAAAGTATTTGTGTTCTAAACAGGCAGAATGAACAAAAAGAGAAGCACAAGGTGGATTTCAATGTCATATGTGCAGCAAAGCACCTTGTGGTTTTCTAAAAACTGGATGGCTGTTCAAACTAATTATTAATTTGATCTATTACCAAAGGGTTGGATCTGTTGCATGCATGGAAATTACTGACATTTCTGAATTCATTGCCTTGCACAGTTTCTCTGAAAATACAGAAAAGGAACCAGATATAGCAAAAACTTCATTCAATCTATCTTCATCTTGATGAATAGTGGAGAACCAATAATACAGATTTTTGTTTTATAAATATGCAATTATATATATACTTACACTCATTTGTGTGTGTGTACATACATGTGAGAGAGAGAGAGAATAGTAATGCTCACCCTAAGTAAGAAGAGATTACACTCATTTATATACATTATTTCTTGTATTTCTAACCCACTTCTTTTTTCCAGATCAGGCATAAGTGTGTAAGTCACAGATATTCCAGCTTGTTTAGAGATGGATTTAAATATTACTCTTGGTAGAATAGATACAATTCTTCTGAGGCACTTGGAAAATGGCCTTGGTATTAGAGAAGTAGCATTTAAATGGCTTCAATTTGGTCTTTTTATATAACCTCTGCAGAATTTGGTTGCTTCTGATGTAGAATCTGTGGTATGCACATTTTTGTGTGAAATTCTGCATAAATCCATATTATTACTGATATTGCCGAACATCTGTGTAAGACTGTTGATTGATATCATCCAAAGCTTAAGTGTGGGTTATCATCTGTATGTCGATTGTTAATAGAGGTTCCCACTTTTCTCCTGAGCATCTCAGGACCCATAGTGGGTAAAGACAGGATAAAGTGTAAAATGACCTTAAACTTGAGGTAATATGTGTCAAACAATCCTGATTAGGGATGGGCACAAACTGCATTTTTGCAGTTGGGTTTGGTTTGTGGTTTATGGCTGAACCATGAAGTGATATGCCAGTTTGCGGATCAAACGAATTTGTGAGCTATTTAAAGTTTAAACTGCTGCTTTCTGCTCAGCTTTTCAATGGGAGCAGAAAGAAGAGGTTTCCAAACTGCTGAGTGTCAGGGACCACCACTCAGCTGTTTGATTTAAATGGCTTTGGACCATTTAAACCCTGCTTTCTGCTCCCCATGAAAAGCTGAAAAACACAGGTTTCCAAACAGCTGAGTGGCAAGGACTGCTACTCAGCTATCTGATTTGAATAGCTCCAAGTCATTTAAACCCTGCTTTCTGCTCTCAGGGAAAAGATGCAGGGAGCAGAAAGCAGGGGTTTCCAAACAGCTGAGGAGTAGGGACCACTGCTCAACTGTATGGGCACAAACTGCATTTTTGGTTTGGTTTGTAGTTCATAGCTGAACCATGAATCTATAAGTTGCTTTTCATGAAGAGCAGAAAGAGTAAACCCCTGCTTCCTACTCATCATGAACCACCACAAACTGCATCAAATTCATGGAAATTCGTGGTGGTTCTTCAGTTTGCAAACATTCTTTCACAAAACAGCCAAAATTCCTGATGAACTTTAGTTCATCAGCCAGTTTGTACCTATCCCTACCTATAATCCTTTTCAATCTGGTTTCATTCCTGAGGTTTTGGAGAGAGTTGTCCTGCTTACCAGAGTATGACTTCATTACTAATAGACTCAGTTAAGGTTAGGGATTTTATTGGAGCCAGCACTTCTGCTGGAAAAAAATAGTAAATCAGATGGCAAAAAGTATCATTTTTCTATTTCATACAGCATGGAAATCATCACCTTTTAAAGACTCAATTGACTTAGCCATGTTAATCCATACTATAGTAACCTTGAGAATGGACTTTTGTAACATGCTTTCTACACAGTACTGCTCTTGAAGACTAAGTAGAAACTTCAGTAAGTGCAGAACGCAGCTAGCTATCTTCACCAAAAAACTCTTATCAGGATTTAGAATGTTCATCCTCAACCATTTGACCATGGCTTCTAAATTCTGTCCAGACATGGATATTTATTCAATGTAATGTATAGCTGGGAGTCATCAGGAGTCAGCATTGCATACGGACACCATTGCCAACTGGCCATGACCACCTAATGTATTTTATCAACATCATTCTTACTACTGGCACAGTGGGCACTGCTCACCAATTAACAGTCATGAGCCAGATGATAATAGTGCTGGCTAAAGATGTCTGTTGCTTCTATTACTGCCTTGGGGTGCTTACTGCTTGCAACCTCCTAGTCATTGGTCAATCATCACAGTGGTCATACATCCCCACATGCCTCTTTGGCTGCCACTGATAGTCTGGCCCTTTGCTACCAAAATGACAGTTACTGGTACAGTAAGTAAAATCCATGCAAGTGAAGGGAATGAATAAGAGTTATTTTAGTAAAGTGTCACTTGCCTGTGGTGAATCAAAATTGTCTTGCAGTGAATCAATAAGAGGCAAACTCATTTACCCACTGGCACTGTTGCACTACCCAAGGAATATGCCTTAGTCATTAAAAGACAGGCCTGGAAACATAATCACTCTTATCTCAGCAGTCATTTAAAGCAAAAAGGTGATCGAGAGCTGTGTACATAACTGACATAGAATTGCATCGGAATTGATGACTCTCTGGCATACTAGAATGGGTATTTCCATGCCACATTATCAGTACAATCCTAAGTAGACCTTCTCAGAATTAAGTCCCACTGTGATCAATAAGGCTTATTCCCACATAAGTGTGTGTAGAATTGCCGCCAATGTCAGCTAGGTCCACAGCTCAGTCTTAAAAGGTTTCAATAAAGTTCTTTCACATAGGAGTACTAACAGTTAACTGAATACCAAATTGCTGTACACCTTCTGTGTTTATGTGAAACAATGTAAAGGTAGTGCAATGGCAACTCTAACATATGACACTCTAATGTTGTGATGGGGGTTGGGGGGAGAATCTTACATTTATAGGATTGGCTTTTAATTACTGCATCAAAATAGATCCCAAGAAAGAAGAAGCAGTTTGGAATTGGCAAACTTCAGTCCACAATCTGGAAAATTTGCCAAGCTCATTGGCTTGTAACATTGTACCAATTATGCTTTTTGAGACTGTGTTTTTCCTTCAGCCTTGCATGTGGCTTAGTCTTCCACAGAAATGACAAAATCTATGAATTAATAAATATGCTGCCACCAGAAATGCAACACTTTAGCTGCCACTTTATTTACTCTTTTGCTGAGTAAGTAAAATCTGACTAAATCACAAACAAATGGTGACACACTGAATTCAGATAAATTATCATTTTTTAAAGCTCAGTGTATTCTGCTGACTACTATGGAAGCTCAATGGAATCATATTTTTTTGGTACCTTTGAGAAGCTTGACTCTTTTTCTGCTGCATTATTATACTGAATATTTCTGCATGGTTTCCAAGCATTAATTTTATAAAGATTTTCTCTTCTTCCTAAAGAAAAAAGATGAAAGATAATAAGTAGCTTGCAATCACATGAAAGTATAGTTAAAATGTGAGAAAAAAGTTCAATTCTAGCAAAGGCTTAAGAATGTCCCTAATTAATTAAGATTACCTAGGAGCTATTTATCTGAGAAAACATGAATAACTGAGCTTACAGCCACAGTAGGTAAGATCCTACTGGGAAGCCATCACCACCATTTTGAGGTCTGAAACCAAAGCCCACCCCCTATCATGGGCCAAGAAGAGTTTCTCTTATGGAGTCTCCCTGGATGAACTTTACTTCAAATTTACAGCCTAAACAACAACCATGCTTTGCGCTAGTAATTGAATATATGTAGCTGCCTCAGAATGTTGGTCCACCTTTTTTTCTATTTAAAACATTTTTATTCTGCACACTCATCTCAAACCTTACTTCAAAAATTAAAACACTAAAACCATGACAGAATGAAATCTAGCAGGACAAAAATAGCAGGATATAACTAAGGAAAAAAAGACACCACATAAAAACAATCATGCTATAAAACCAAAACAACAAAATCTAAACATGAAAGCAAGGAAACAGTAATTGCCAACACATAAGCAGAGCTGGTAACACCAGAAACTCAGTAACTTTGGCTCTAAATGAATCACTACAAGAAAAGAGATCCAAAGTAGGGGTGTGCAAAAAAACCCAAAAACGGAATTACACGGATTCAGAAATACACGGGGCCAAAAAGATATGGAATACCGTGTATTTCCTATTACCGTACTCGGAATAGCTGCATATATGGTAGGTGAGTAGCTGTTTTCGAATATACGGCCCCATTATACCCTATGGCCATTGAAATCAATGGCAAAATAGGGTATATTGGAAGCCGCCTGGAGGGGGAGGGGTTTGAGGGAGAGCCCCCAAATTTGCAGGGGACCTTCAAGGGACTCTCCCCTACAAACCCCCCAAGTCCCAAAAAGATTAGGCCAGGGGGTCCCATTCCAGGGGCACCCAAAGAGGGTGCCCCTATCCCACCATTATACCCTATGGGCCATTGAAATCAATGGCAACATAGGGCATAATTAGAGGCTACTGGGGGGCGGGGGGGGGGGTTGAGGGAGAGCCCCCAAAACTGCCAGGAACCCGCAGGAAACTCTCCCCTATAAAGCCCCCAAGTCCCAAAAAGATTGGGCCAGGGTGTCCCTGTATTTGGGCTCCCCAAAAGGCCCATTGCCACCAATGATGGTGAAAGCCCAATTAGCCACTTCCTCCACTATAATTGCTGTGGGGAAAGTGGCTCTGGCCAGAAGGGGGTTTGAGGAAGAGGCCCCAAAACTGCAGGGCAGCTTCAGGGGACTTCCCAGCATGAAACCCTTCTGGCCCCAAAAGACTGCACCCATCAGTGGGCACCCCAAAAGGAACACTGCTCCCAATGGTGAGAAAAAACCAATTAGAGCCACTTCCTCACTGTAATTGTCGTGGGAAAAGTGGCTCTGGGGAGCAGGAGGTTTTGAAGAGAGCCCCCCAAACTGCTGTGCAGCTTCAGGGCACTGTCCCACACAAAACCCACAAGGCCAAAAAAAAAACTGGACTAGGGGGTCCAATTCCTGGGGCACCCAAAGCCAAACCTAACTTCACACCAGATAATTTCAAAGGGACCCAAATGCACTACATCCCTCTATCTACTCTATGAACCCTGCAGGCCTGGAACCAATATAAACCCAGTTGCCAACGTCACTGGCACACAAAACACAATCTGCTCAAGGTCTGCAGCAAACCCAGATGCCAGCTCTCCAGCCCTGCCCCAAACAACACAGGGAGAGCTGGCCAAGCACAACAAGCCTGCTGCTTCTGGGTCTCTCACCCAGGTGCCAGCTCCCCCCCCTCAAAAAAAAACCAGAAGCAGGAAAGGGACAACAGGAGAAGGCCAAAAAACTCAACTGTTAAAAAAAGTGGCCTTTTAAAAAATGAAAATTAGGCCAAATAGCGCCCCCCCCCCCCCAAGAACCAGAAGAGAAAAGGAACAACAGCAGCACAACACAGCAGCAACAAATGAAACACAGAATCCTTTTAAAACAGTAAAAAACTTAACTTTTAACAATACAGGAACTTTATCAACCCCCCAAAAAAACTTTCACTCTAACCGCAAGAAATCCAAGCCACCCAAATCAAGAAAACTAAAAGGACACTGCACTTTTAAAAGTCCTCTCACTAAAGTAAGATATGGGCAAATTGGCAAAGGCGGGAAAGAAAGCAAGAAGCTCCCCTGAAGCTGCAGAAGCTCCTTTCCCACCTTTTCCATTGACTTCCGTATACTTCCGAATATCTATACGGAAATATACGGGGAGCCATATACGGCTCCCGTTTAATGGTCTGAAAATGGAATCGGAAGTATACGGTGCCGTATACTTTCGAATCAAGGGTGATTCTGTGGTCTATGAGGTTCGGCCGAACCAAATGCACACCCCTAATCCAAAGGTGAGGAGGAAAAAAAAAACCCCTCTGTCTCTCTGGAAGTCATTCACTTTCCTTTGAAAATGAAAGCACAGAAAGTACAGACTTTAAAGAAGATCTCAACTGCAAGGCAGGTCCAAATTGGTGAAAGAGACCCTTTAGATAGCCACTTCCAGATTATTTAGAGCTTTGAAGGTAAAGGTAATTCGACCTGTGCCCAGAAGCAAAATGACAGCCAGTTTTCTTTCAGCACCAAGAATATACTTTTCTCTATCATCTACACATAAGAACATAAGAGAAGCATGTTGGATCAGTCCAATGGCAGTCCTACAATCTGTCACACAGTGGCCCAAAAAATTATATATATATATTGGCCACTGTGTGACACAGAGTGTTGGACTGCCATTGGACTGATATATATATATACACACACACACACACTCACACACTGTGGCTAATAGCCACTGATGGAACTCTGCTCAATATTTTTAATCTAACCCCTCCTGAAGCTGGCTATGCTTGTGGCCGCCACCACCTCCTGTAGCAGTGAATTCCGCATGTTAATCACCCTTTGGTTGAAGAACTTCCTTTTATCTGTTTTAACCTGATTGCTCAGCAATTTCATTGAATGTCCACGAGTTCTTGTATTGTGAGAAAGGGAGAAAAGTACTTCTTTCTCTACTTTCTCCATCCCATGCATAATCTTGTAAACCTCTATCATGTCACCCCGCAGTCGACGTTTCTCCAAGCTAAAGAGCCCCAAGCGTTTTAATCTTTCTTCATAGGGAAAGTGTTCCAACCCTTTAATCATTCTAGTTGCCCTTTTCTGGACTTTTTCCAATGCTATAATATCCTTTTTGAGGTGCAGTAACCAGAACTGTACACAGTATTTCAAATGAGACTGCACCATCAATTTATACAGGGGCATTATGATACTGGCTGATTTGTTTTCAATTCCCTTCCTAATAATTCCCAGCATGGCATTGGCCTTTTTTATTGAAATTGCACACTGTCTTGACATTTTCAGTGAGTTATCTACCACGACCCCAAGATCTCTCTCTTGGTCTGTCTCTGCCAGTTCACACCCCATCAACTTGTATTTGTAGCTGGGATTTTTGGCCCCAATGTGCATTACTTTGCACTTGGCCACATTGAACCTCATCTGCCACGATGACACCCTCTCACCCAGCCTCGACAGATCCCTTTGGAGTGCCTCACAATCCTCTGGTTCTCACCACCCGGAACAATTTAGTGTCATCTGCAAACTTGGCCACTTCACTGCTTACTCCCAACTCCAAATCATTTATGAACAAGTTAAAGAGCATGGGACCCAGTACTGAGCCCTGCTGCACCCCACTGTTTACCGTCCTCCACTGCGAAGCTTGCCCATTTATACTCACTCTCTGCTTCCTATTAATTAGCCAGTTTTTGATCCACAAGAGGACCTGTCCTTTTACTCCATGACTCTCGAGATTACTAAGGAACCTTTTATGAGGAACTTTATCAAAAGCTTTCTGGAAGTCAAGATAAACAATGTCTACTGGATCCCCTTTGTCCACATGTTTGTTCACCCCCTCAAAGAACTGTAACTGGTTAGTGAGGCAAGATCTTCCCTTACAGAACCCATGCTGAGTCTTCCTCAATAACTCGTGTTCATCAATGTGCCTACTCATTCTGTCCTTGATAATGGCTTCTACCAACTTTCCTGGTATTGAAGTCAGACTGACTGGCCTGTAATTTCCCGGATCTCCTCTGGAACCCTTTTTAAAGGGTTCTACCTTCCAGTCCTCAGGAATGGAGGCAGATTTCAATGAAAGATTACATATTTTTATCAGGAGATCCACAAGTTCAACTTTAAGTTCTTTCAGAACTCTTGGATGTATGCCATCTGGACCTGGTGACTTATTAGTTTTTAATTTGTCTATCAGTTGTACACCATCCAGCTTGCTGCTGTCTTTTGAATGTACTAAAGCTTACGAATCAGAGCTACTAAGACCCACTGCTAGTCCCAGATATTTCCTTTAAGACCCCCTTTACACAACCCAGAGTCAATTTGAACATTGTATAAAAATAAATCTCATCAACTTCCACAGGTCCCACACTGAAAGGGGCCACAGAACTGCATCCACCTAGTTCTGCCCTCTCAGGGGTCCTATCAACAACAATCTTCCATGGCATCTCCCATTATGTCATAGCAGCATTTTAACAGGGCACTAGGCCATAATGTCTAATGTGATCAGCAGCAGCTCAGAAAGGTCTCAGGTAGTGGCCTTTTCTGTCTTGATACCTGAGACTCTTTTAACTGGATATGCCAGAGAGGGATCTTGGGATCACAGCATGCGAAACAACTGCCTGATCTGAAGCCCTTCCCTAACCTGAACCTTCTTCCAAGTCACACTGGCGTATAACCATGGAAGGTTTTGTCATCGTCGTTGTGTTCCCTGTAATAACAAGCATAGCTCACTTGCTTGAGCCTTTTATCATTTTACTGCTTTTCTTCTACCATAATATTCCTTTCATGCCAGTTATATGCTGAAGAGTACTATTCCTGGTTGTGCCTTGTCCACACATGCAGCAGAGGGGAGGTGGTAGAAAGGACAGAGCCACTTTAGATCTGAATGTTCCGCTATGTAAAAAATCCCAATTCTGAAAATAAGAAACACTACAGTAAGCAAAGGCTAGAGAAGACATTTGTCCTCAGTGTGCTGGGTGATTTTTTAAAACGACAAATATCAAAAGTGGTATGCCTTACCTTTAGTATGAAATAGCAGGGTCCATTCTATCTCCTCAGCGTTTTACCACCTCAAAGAGACCAAGTCTCTCTTCTAAAGAGGATGTGGTTAGAATGAACAGATGAACAGGGCAGGGCTGGCTTTGATGATCATTCAGTTCCTTCAGGTCTTATGACTCTGAATATATATTTTTTTAATTTCTATATTTATAATTTCACCCTCTGCCAGAGCCTGAAACTGGAGAGCCTGAGGGTAAATTGCAAGAAGCAGAAATTTGACTATGATTTATAAACTATTTAGGGAGCATGAAGAGCGTGGGTGTGATTTTAAACATTTTTTTTTAAACCTTCTTCCAAATTCTTGGTCTACAACTCATCAAAATCAACCACAAAATTACACTTGTTTTACAGTACTTGCAGCAAATTGATTTGGTATAACAATAGAGTTGCCAAAGAAGACACATGTCTGGCAAGGGGTGGCACAGAGTCATTGCTCACCCAACCAGGGGCATGGCCAATGGGATAAAAAGGGCACAGCTAAGGTGTAAAATGGCACAACAAACAGAAAATACTCTTTTTAAAGTAAGCTACACAGCTATTGTATGTGCCTACAAGTTCCCCTCCCCCCCCAAAAAAGTGACACACCCATACACAATAACAAGCCAGCATGGATAAACATATCACAGTCTGGATTCTCAGCTTGCCACATGTACAAAGCAAGAACGTAAAATTAATATACCTTAAGCAGGTGAGAATGCTGTAGTTTGAATGTTTACTTACAAAGACACCATATTACAAAGCACTTGCCATTAAGCATTTAGAACACATTCTGGAAAATAATCAGTTTTCATGGATAGGGAACACAGAGTCTCAAACTGAATAAATAATCCCATAGTCAAGAAATCAACTCATGCACGGCAGATCTTAAAGAAAGTGCTGTGTGGCAAAATATCAGAACTCAGCAAGAAGAAGATGATATTGGATTTATATCCCGCCCCCCACTCTGAAGAGTCTCAGAGTGGCTCACAATCTCCTTTACCTTCCTCCCCCACAACAGACGCCCTGTGAGGTGGGTGGGGCTGGAGAGGGCTCTCACAGCAGCTGCCCTTTCAAGGACAACCTCTGCCAGAGCTATGGCTGACCCAAGGCCATTTCAGCAGGTGCAAGTGGAGGAGTGGGGAATCAAACCCGGTTCTCCTAGATAAGAGTTCGCACACTTAACCACTACACCAAACTGGAAGTAGCAAATTACTCAAGAAAGTAAATCAAAACACAGAGCTAGTGAAGTCCTAGCACAGAAAACTCAAAACCCAAGCAGAGCAGATCTTTCATGAAAGTAAGACATGCTGCACGAGTACCAAAACAACATTCAAAACCATGCTGCACAAATACCAAAACAATATTCAAAACTAGGGCTGGGCACAGACTGGGAAATCCTGGTTCTGTTCGTAAATCAAAGCTGAACTTAAGGTTATCAGTCTCCAGGTAGGGTCTGGAGATCTCTCGCTTTTACAACTGATCTCCAGCTGGCAGACATCAGCTCCCCTGAAGAAAATGGCTGCTTTGAAGGGTGGACTCTATGGTACTGGACCATGCTGAGGCCCCTCCACTACCTAAGCCTTGCCCCCTTCCAGATCCACCCCCAAAGTCTCCAGGTATTTTCCAACACAGACCTGGAAACCCTACCCAAACTGGTTCAAATGAAAAACTCTCCCCTGGAGGCCTAGAGCCTCTAAAATTGCAGGGGATCTCCAGCTGACTACTCCATGTGTCCACTAAGTTTGGTGAAGATTGGACTTTGGGGACCAAGTTAGGTACCACCTAAGGGACCCCCAGACAGCGCTTTTCAATGAGAGGTCATGCACTGGCTCAGGAGTGTACAAAATGACCCCTGGATGAGCTAGAGGCATCCACCTTGCAGAGTGCTTCCTGGGGATGTCCCTCCATATGCCCAACAAGTTATATGTATGTTGAATTTGGGAGGTCCAAGCAAGGGGCTCCCAGGTAGGTGCTTTTTGGAGAGATGTTGGGCTAGGGCTCGCACATGCATAATCCAGACCATCCTCCCTTTGACTGAAAATGTATTCATTTGTTAGGACAAACCCACCCCCCACCCACCCCAGGCCCAGGAGCCATGCTTAAGCAGTGGAAGGAGTGGGTGTTAGAGATGCAGAGGAAGGTCGCAACCCCAAGGCAGTGACTATGGAACTATTCGTGCAGAAACCCCAGTTAAAAAGTGGGAGGGGAGGTGGAAGAGCAGCAAGAAAGCCCCAGGCAGTGACTATTGAAAAGGGCAGGCAGCAGAACCCCAGAAAGCGGTGAGGTGGGTGACAGAGATACAGAGGAAGAAGGGAACCCCAAGACAACAACTGTGACACTATTTAGGCAGAAAACCCAGGAGAAAGGGGGAGGGGTATTGGAGGAGAGCAGAAAAGAAGCCCAAAGAAAAAACTATGGAACACTGCAGGCAGCAGAACCCAAGAAACTGGTGGGGTGAGATGGTAGTTAGAGATGCAGAGGAAGGGGTGTGTGTGAAAAGCAGTAACACCCTTTGCAGCAGAGAAATAAACAGAAAAAGAGGGGAAAAGAATTCATAGCATTCACAGGTAGTAATTTCTCTGAGGAAGGCTATAGTTTTGTAGACAAACACACAGCCCTCAGTCTGTGTTATGGTGCCTTCACATGTTCTTGACCAGCACATGAAGCAACTTATGTAAAAAAGCTCACAATGCTCAGCCTTTTATTGTTTTCCCCTGGATCTGTAATGAATGTCAATAACGATGGACTTACAGATACATACCTAAACAATACCTGGACAGCATACTCAAGATTGCTACAGCATAGACATTGCCTCCAGTTTTTGATGCAATACTTCAGAGAAAGAGGTGACAGTTATCAGAGACTGTTGAACAAAATATTGCAGGACTGCTACTGTTTTAAGCACATTTAATTTTAAGTAAAAAAAAATCTTTGTGTTTATCTGTGCCCTTTATAAAGTTTATATATCTGCAACCTGGCATTACATTTCACGACACACATGGCCTGGCTTGATAGGGTTGCCAATCCCCAGCTGGGGGCAGGGGATCCCCCGGTTTGGAGGCCCTCCCCCCCGCTTCAGGGGCGTCAGAAAGCGAGGGGAGGGGAGGGAAATGGCTGCTGGGAACTCTGTTATTCCCTATAGAGATTTACTCCTATAGAAAATCATGGAGAATTGATCCGCAGGTATCTAGGGCTCTGAAGGGGCTGTTTTTTGAGGTAGAGGCACCAAATTTTCAGTACAGCATCTAGTGCCTCTCCCCAAAACATCCCCCAAGTTTTAAAACGATTGGACCAGGGGGTCCAGTTCTATGAGCCCCAAAAAAGGTGCCCCTATTTTTCATTATTTCCTATGGAAGGTGTGCCGTCCCTTTAAATGTGATGGCCAGAACTCCCTTTGGAGTTCAATTATGCTTGTCACAGCCTTGATCTCCTGGCTCCACCCCCAAAGTCTCCAGATATTTCTTAAATTGAACGTGGCAACCCTATGGCTTGACAAAGTCTCATTTATGCCAAATCTGGCCCTCATAACAAATGAATTCAACAAACCAGAGTTAATTACTTAAGAAAATTAGCAAATGAATCCTCCCTCATGCAGGCATTCATACACAAAGATATCTCTCTTTCCCTCTGACCATCTGCTGGATGCTTTTGGAAGGTGATTGCTTCTTAGATTTTTGGCACCCATGACACTGAGTGTTGCCAGGGTGGGAAGACTTCTTGTCAGGACAGTCTCAGCCAATGGGCAACAGGGGCAGCTACCCTAGGCATGCTGGGGGGCGGGGCTGGCCTCCCATGGCCTCAGCCCCCTGACAAAGTGGATAAAGGAGCAAAAGAGCAGGCTCCCTCCACCACCACCAACACCCATCCTGTCCAGAGCTCAAGCCATCTGTTTGCACTGATTGGCATTCATGCCACCCCATCTGGGGTTGGCAGGCCTTGAGTTCAGCAGGGGCTCACAGGAGTGCATCTCCTGAACCTTTCTGAGGGTCCCCCCTCCTCCTCCCCACCTACCCACCTAGGGGGTTGGACTAGATGACCCTGGAGGTCCCTTCCAACTCTATGATTCTATGATACCTACCTTGTCCATTGAATAGTAGATGCAGCTGCATAACAATCCCTGGATGAGTTCCACCATCTAGTTTTCTACAAAATGACCCCTGGGGATTGGGCAGCTTGGCAGCTTGTCCCCACTCCATCCAAGGCTCAGGCAGCTGACTTCTGGTGACAGCTCCCATCTGTTTCTACAACCCTTGCTGGGAGTGGGAGTAGAGGGCCCCGCATAGGGGGTCACAGTGATTCTGGGGCTACATCCTAGACTTTTGTTCAGGACACTAGAATCACTAAGACAGCCCCTCCTGCTTGTGCTATCTACTATCCCATTCATTTGGAGCAACTATACAATCCCAAGTGGCCCAGTTACTGTCAACATAATGCCATGAGTATCTCGCCTAGGGGCCTGTAGCTTATGGATGGGCTTGGTAGCCAGCCTTTGTTTTCCACTACTAGCTATAAAGTCTAGTCGCGACACATTACCTTTAACAATAATATAATTCAACACTTTAATAAATCATATTTCTTCTCTAGCAGAAGTACAAAGAACAAAATAAAAAACCAAACTTCAATCTTATCTAAATTAATGCACACTTGAAGTTGATTTTACATAAAAGCTGTGATTAATTTTTTAAACTTTTTTACAGCAAGCTCAAGTGTTGTACAACATGTACATTTTCTGCTGAAGACGTTTTCTTTCAAAAGGAGGAGGATATTTTCATGCAATCCATAGCTTCTTTATATTTGGGGGTTTGCCAGTTCTACAAAATGCACATACTATATAGTCTTCTACATATTTACTAAGATTAAATTCATATTATTAAATTCATTATTACAAAAATAAATGGAACTGAGAGGTTTCCCTTGAACTGGAGTTCTGTGACACTTAAAGATTAACATATTTTTGCTGGCAGGGTTCATTTTTTCAAATATGGTTTTTACCAACTGGGTTGGGAGGAACAGTTTAGTGGTTTATTACATAATTTGAATCCAGAGGAAAAGTTCAGACATGGGCAGTTACAGATAAAATCTCAGGTAGCATGTCTAGAAATGACCTATAACTGAGACCCACTGCTATAATCAGAGTATATAATTTAGGGCTGTATCAGGGATCCCCAGTCTTTTTGAGCCTATGAGGTCTTCACGAATTTTGAGAACGGAAATGGTGCCACAACAAAATGGCTGCCATGGAGGGCCAGGGCCAAGTAGAAAATGGCTGCTATTGGTACATAGGACAATCACAGAATGTTGGGTAGTTGCAAGACAAGTGTCGTCCTACTACGAATTCAGTCATTTCTGGGTTCTCCTGGTTTCAGTGATGTAAAGGAAAGCCAGGACGGGCTCTTTGCTTTGAGGAAAAAGCAAATGGGTACCAGGAAATTTGTCAGCAAGTGCTAGGGCACCTGCAGTGGCCATGTTGGTGATCACTGGGCTAGATGAACCAAAGATCTGACTAAGCATAACACATCTTTATCTGTTGAAATCATTAGCCCTATCTATGCATAGTTATACAGAAATAAGTCCCATTAAACCTAGTGGGAGTAAATATGCATACGGTTAGACAAGTGCCTCTGGAACTCACTCACTGGCCACTGCATTTGGAACAGCTTTTTAGTCAAAATCAAAAACAAAGAAGAACTGTCTATTCTTATCTGAGCTGCCCTGAGCCTGGTTTGGCAGGGAAGGTGAGATATAAATCTAATTAAACCTAAACTTACCTGCCAAACAGGCCAGAATCAGGTACACAACAATAGTAGGGTTGCCAGGTTTGTGTTGGAAAATACCTGGATACTTTGGGGATAGATTTGGAAAGGGCAGGGTTTGGGGAGGGAGGGGCTTCAGCATGGTACAATATCATAGAGTCTACCTTTCAAAGCAGCCATTTTCTCCAGGGAAGCTGATCTCTGCCAGCTGGCGATCAGTTGTAAAAGCAGGAGATCTCCAGGCCCCACCTGGAGGCTGGCAACCCCACAGCTTTTTGTAGAAAAAGCCCAGCAAGAACTCATTTGCATATTAGGCTACACCTCCTAATGTCACCATTGTTTCACACAAGGCTTTTTGTAGGGAAAAAATTGCAGCAGGGATTTGCATATTAGGCCACACCCCCTGATGTCAAGCCAGCTGGAACAATGTTCCTGCTTTTAAAAAAGCCCTGGGCAACCCTAAACAAATTTCTCTCTCCCTACCCCACCCCCCCCCCCGAAAAAAAATTATCTTTCCTCCATCTTTCTTTCTGGCTGAGGAGACATCAGCAGAAGCTTGTTTTTGAGGAACAGAAAAGCATCCATTGAAAATGAAACTAAAAACTGCCTGCAAGTACTAATATGCAAAGCTCTTAGAAGCACTGCACAGTGAATTCCTTTTGAACAATTTCTGGATTTTCATACAAAGTGCTTCTGGAGTCAGATATGATTACTATTCATACAATCTTCAGTTTCACTCTGTACTAGTAACTAAAAAGACTGTGTATGAGGTCAAATGAAAATATGATGCATTCTACTAAGCAATATTGATGAGATAGGTATGAGAATGAGAGAAAAAGAGATGCCTTAAAGGAACCTGTCAAGAATTTCTGTCCCACTCAGCTTCTGGTGAGTCCTCATGTTTAGTGGTGCACCCATTTGAAAACACAGGCATGCTGGGAGTAGGGATGCCAAGTCCCACTAGCTCTGGGGCCAGCAGGGGAAACAGGGAGGGGATGTGTGTGTGTGGAAATGATATCACATTACAAATCAATACCAAAAGTCAAAACAACACTCTAGAAACTCTATAGGCATGGCACTGGCACATAGTGTGATGTCATGTCTGTTCCTGACTCCAACCCAAAGCTTGTCAAACTTAGAGCCCATTGGGTGCAACGGCCCGCCCAGGGCTTTAATCAGGCCCACAGCTCTTTTCTCACCTCTCCTGCCCTCATCCTTTGAAGCTCTGAATTCCCAGTTCCTTCAGCCTTGTCTTTGCCTGCTTCAGCAGGAAGCTCTTCTGGTCTTGCAAAGCTACAAAGAAAATGTGGAATGAATTTTCCATTAATGTCTCTGTGCCCAGATACACTATCTGGGTGTAGTCTATCTGGGCCCAGAGACCTTAATGGAAAATCCATTCTGCGTTTTCCTTGCAACTTCATCTGTGCTGCAATGTATTTCAATGAAGTGGAGCTCAAGTAGTTCCAACTTCCCAGCTTTCATATGGTCAGCTGAAGCTCTTGCTTGCTGGAGTAGACTTCTTGCAAATAAAGGGTTGATGCTTTGAGCTAGCTTGTGTCTGCTATATGGACCTGAGAACTGGTGCCTAGTCTCTACTCTAACCTGAGAACCCACAGCTAAAGGGAGATATTATACTGAGTAGACTGGGAGGGAAGCTTTCAATGCCCAGCCATTTCATGTTTTCCTAGGCTCAGAGCATTTTATATTGTTAGTTTCTGCTCTGATCCTTGTGCTTTTTCTTGATGTTTTATTTTAAAAATCGCATTGCCAAATCCCAATATTCCCCCACCTTTCCATTTTAAACAAAATACTGCAAGCATTTTAAGCATGTTTGTATTTTAAGTTAAAAAAAAACCTTTGTGTTTGCCTGTATCCTCTATAGAGTTTATATCCCCACTACCTGGCATTACATTTTATGACATGTATAGCCTAGCCCCACAAAGTCCCACTTATGTCAGATCCAGCTAGGCTTGCCAATCCCCAGGTCCCAGCGGAGGTTCTCCCACTCTCCCAGGCTCCTTCCCACTCCCAGTCAGCTGGCCGGTGGGGGGAAGCCCCGCACCCACAGCCACCATGTGCCTTCCAAGGGCTTCAGACTCCACTTGGAAAGGCTTCCTCTTGGGATGGTGTGTCTGTGTCTTTAATGCTGAATGGGGGCGGGGGGAGCAGGCAGAACAACATGGCTGCTTCCAGTGGCAGTAAACATCACCGAGTTTCTTGCATATCAGTAAAGAACTTTTGTTGACAGATTTTTCACAGATGTCTCCTCTACTCCATTCTCAGTGGAAATTATTGGTCTGTAGCTTCCACAGTTTAAAAGTAAACAAACTACAGAGCAGGTGTACTGTGCAAAACATTCTCTGATTTGGCTCTCAATCCCAAACACATGATGAAAAGTACTTCTAGCTTCAAAACACTGATCCATTTGTAGGCAATGGCTACAATCCACCCCAAAATTCTCTTACATGAATTTCAGTGAAATTGATGTGTTCTTGTGAAACTGCACCAAGTTTCCACAAGAGGAAAGCACAGACTCAGTCTACAGATGAGGAAAGTTTCTTCTGCAGACATGCCAAAATATACAAGGTTGGTAGTATATAAAACATTACAGCTGATGAGCAGGTAATCAAGGGCTTATACAAGAGAACTTGTCTATGGACAATACTCTAAACAAGAAGGATAATGGGTTCATGTTATCTCACTTTATAGTGGTCTGTTTTATGGTAAAAAGAAAACTGAAGACCTCAGCACAAGTATCTTCATTCTATGGAGTAACATATTTGCATGTCATTTTTTTTCCCTGTATAACAGTATCTTTTCAGTAGTGCATGCTACAGATGTGTATTTGGATATAACTGAGCCAAATGTATATCTGAAAAATAACTTATTGGCATTTTTTTCGGATATAATCAGGTCTCCTAAATATATCTGAAATTTTTCAGGATACAGAAAAATGGGTCTAGAAAAAACCCAGAAACAAATTGGATCCCTTGGTCCAGTTGACTTGAAATGGGGGGGGGGGGGTTATTTAAAAGACATGCGCCAGCAACTCTCCTGCAGTTTGGGTGCCAGTGCCTTTAAAAGCACCCTCTAGCCCCACCTCCTGAAAGATTTCCCATAGGGAATAATGGAGCCAAAAAATCTCAGAACCTCCCCCCCCCCCCCAGCCTCCAAAAAAACCCCAAACTGGATCAAGATACTATACTAGTATTTGGAACTTGGGAAACCAGGAATACTAACATTTTTTGACTCCAGTATATCCAGGTTTGGAAAAAGCCTTCCATCCCCCCCCCCCCCACACACACACACACCACCCACTGCTACATACCACCAGTGTATGTGCATGCACACACACTAGCTAGGAAGATATTTGATTTATGGACTGTTGTGTAATATGATTTCAGCATTGGCTTCTCAGAAGTTTTGGCAAACCTGTCATCAGATTCTACATAATTGGTGAAAGATATCCTGCTAATTCTGCATTATCTCTTGTGACCTATGATGAAAAAGTCAGACAAACAGTGACCTTATAAAGGGGAGTTTATGACTTTTTGTTTAAAAGGAAGCTGGTGTAACACTGGACTAAACATCTTTATTATGTTATGAGGCAAATGTCAGAGGAACAGCTATGGGTCAATCTTTGTGATAAAATGTGTTTTGCCATAACAATGTGCAACAAACAGCCTCTGTACCGATTTTTCAAGACTAAAAGCAAAGAAACACAGCCCTCCTGGTCTTTCTGCACTGTCTCTGTTGCCCACTGGGCTGTTGCTAGGCAACTTTGGGCTCCCATTCCCTTCCTCCCCTCCCACCTACTCCCAACCAAGAAGGTATCAAGCTTGAAGACTTTCATGCACTGAAAAGACTGTCACTCTGAACAATTTATTCTTGGAAGTGGCAGGTAGCCGATTACAAGCTTCCCAGCAGGGGCCCAGCTGCTTTACTTCTATCAGTCTTGTCTTCAAAAACCTGCTTAGTTGATATCCTAATTGGAACCCTTGAATATATTTTTTCACTTAGACAACTTCACACTCATTGTCAAAACAGCATGCAATAGTAGAAGTCCACATACAAAGAACATGGCAGGCTACATTAAATTGATTTGTGAAAGTTAACCCTACCGCCACTACCACTGCTACTTCTTGTCCCATGTTTGGCCTTGTAGGTTTGCCAGGTCATAACACTACAGTGACTGTAGTAGCTACAACTGACAGAACTTCTCCCTCTTTATACACTGATTGCATCCTACACCACCTTAACTCCTTCTGTCATGAGCCATGACGAGAAGGAGCTGGAAGGGTTAACAGACCTGGAAGAGTTGCCAGCCAGTTCCTCAGCTGAATAAACAGCAGCTGGCCCATCAATCACTCTCCAGGCACCAGTGTCAATCTCCTCCCAGCTCTCCTCCTCCCATCTCAAGAGTTCGAAGCAGGCTCCAGAAAGAACTTTCAGAGCAAAGACATGAGGCACGCCAATGCTTCAGATCTCTCAGCCCTGAGTTCTAGCAGAGTCACTGCCACCCAGGGAGCAGGCTGATTGAGACTCCCATATAGCTCCCACCCAGGACCTGGTAACCTTGTGGAAGCGACGTCTATTCTTTGGCTTGCATCCACGCTCCTTCCTGATCCTGACCTGCTTGATTTCCTCGGCGTCCTGATCTTTTGGCTCTTGGACATTGACTTATGATTCCGGTTTGTGATTCTGCATTGGTGACTTGGCTCCTGCTTGACATCCTGGACTTTGACCTTGGACTGGCTTTGGACTCCTGCCTGCCTGCACCCTGAGAACATGACACCTTCCTTCACTTTCCCTCTTCTTCCACTCTAGGATCGATGCATATCTTTAAGCCAGCTTACTTCCCCTCCTTTCTTCAAAACTTAGAAATTCTTTTAGAGAAAAAGGTATGTGAAGCCTCATAAAAGCCTGAACAGAAACTGAGAAATGGTATGATCAGAACTTTCTTTTTTTTAGGAAAAAGTGCAGCAGGAACTCATTTGAATATTAGGCCACACCCCCTGTTGTTCACACAGCTTTTTGTAGGAAAAGCCCAGCATGCCCCCTAATCGCAAGTCAGCCAGAACTGCATTCCTGTGCGTTCCTGCTCAAAAAATTGAAGAAAAGTCTTTTAAGGAACTTTTAAGAGTATCTCAGTTGCAGGTTACTAGTGCAACATCAATATACATTAGCAACATGCCTGGGCAAATAAGCTTTGAGGCAAGTGGAGAAGACTCTTCAGGGCTAGCACTTCTATTATCAACCCTGGTGGGTTCCAGCAACTACAGAGACATGTGGTTAACAGCAACAAGAACTTTACTGAGTTAAATAAAAAGGGACGCTTCAACTGAGGATGAGAAGTAACAATGGGTTTCAAAAGTAAGTCTTTAACACAGCCTTTTACGCTTGCCAGTTAAGCTGCAGGAATGCCCTCCCAGGTTCCAGCACCTTCTTCCCAAGGCTCTCCTGGAACAGTCAATATAACAAGTTGTTGGAAAGGAAGGTGCTCACCCCTGTCTCAGCCTCTAGATGTTGTGGAAACAGGCTAGATAGGTAGGTAGTCAAATTGAGCCCTCCTTCGTGTCTGCTCTTCTGCCACTATAACCTTTAAAGTGTAGATTGTTTTCTCAGGGAACTTCCTTCCCTCCACTCACACTCTCTCACAATGCTCTTTTTCCTGCACACACCAGGAGGGACAACATTCTGTTCACTCTTGGCACCATGAGGCAGATGGCCCTCTTGCCATCTGCTTCCATCCTTAGCTAGTAAATTAGTAAACTATCCTGTCTCTACACTCCAAAGTGTGCTTCTCAAATAGAGGAGTATTTCTTCAATGTGGCTCTGTGTAGCTCTGTAAGCTGAATGACCTGGTTAAGTGATGCTTCTGCATTTGTAGCTTTATTTAAGCACTCTGCTAACTAGTGGGAACTGGCCTAACTATACCAGTTAATCCCAACATAACTCTCTACCTTCAGTTTCCACAAGTCTTACTGCTGTCCCTGCAGCTCTCAAAGGCCTGTTTCTCCTACAATTTTTCCCACAGACCTTTCATCTCTCCTTTCCCTGCTAAGGTTGGTGGCCTATCAACCAGTAGGAGATGGGAGGAGGTGCATACTTATTGTGGGGGAGATCTTCACCATGACATAATGGCATCACTTCTGGCATGACTCAGAATTACCAGCATCACATCAGAGTGACACTCTAGTATTTGCCCTAAAACTATAAAGGAAACTCCATAGAGTTTTTTGAGCTAGTGCTAGAGTGTCACCCCAGTGCAATGTCAGCACTTCTGGGTAACACTAGAAGTGATGTCATCACACAGTGATGGAAGACCACCTTTCCCACATTTTGCCAGCCTGCTTCCACCTACTGATCAGTTGAGCATTGACAGGCATTGGTAACAATTACCAGGAGTTTGCCCACCATTAGGAGGCCCCCACTAAGCCCATTTCCTTCTCTTTTTCTATGCCCTCTCTCCTCAGGAAAAAGGCAACTATTACTTAGGTCATAGCTGTTTGAGAATGTAATCCCTCAGTAATTCCATTACACTAGACATTGTATTTGTTTTTATTTCTGTTGTTTGTAATTGGAACATATTTCCATCTGTAATATGTTTTTTCAGATCCAGTTTGGATGATCAGTTTTTGGGATTTTACTCCATGATAAATATATCTTTACTGATAAATGTCAGAGAGATGGTAGAAAGGGTTCCAGGTTTTTAGGCAATTAAAATAAACGTTTGGAAATTTAAACAAAATCAGATCATGTAGCATTTTGGAAACTACAGTGAAATGTGGTCAGATATGTGTATTCCATTTACATTGGAAGCAATCAATTAAGACATTAAAGGAAAGAACAATGGATCATCAGAAATAGAGAGATCCATCATAAGAAAGCACTTTGTTAGTCATCAGATCTGAATTTCAGCTGTGTTTGGACAGAAGAAAAGAGACAGAGTAAGGAGAGATCAAAAGGTATGAAACTGACTCCAAGAAAGCGGGCATTCAATCAATACATTCTCAAAAATATTTCTAGCATACAAATTACCTTAAATTGTGGATAAAACTGGGACCATTTCTTCTCTGTCCCTGAAATATGGCATACAAGGTCCCTTTTGTAAAGGTTACAATACTTCTCCCCCCCCCCCCGACCCCAAATCCAAAATGGATGGGAAACAAAGAGGTTACAGCTATGTAAATTTTGAGTTTACCTGTCCAATAAAACTGCCTGTAAAACTTCAGTCTGACATTTCATGGGCATAATCTTTTCCAGGAGGGATACAATTCTCTGGAAGTACATACAGAAAGCCCTGATGGATCAGACCAGCAGTCCAGCTAGTCCAGCAACCTGTCTCACATCTGTGGCCAACCAATTCCTCTGAAGGGCTAACAATTTGATCCAAACTGGATGTGGAAAATTATGCCACAAATGTATTTTTAATTTGAAACCAACAGAAACAAAAAAAAGTAAATTAGATGCAAAAGAAAAAAAGAATGAATACTGAAACAAACCCTCATTTGTATAACTCTACCTGACACAGGTAAAATTGATACTATAAAATGCATGGGGGGAGTGTTTTCAAGCACAATATGGAAGGGGGAGGGTGATATAGATGCTGAACTCTTAGCCCTATTTATATTTTTTACCCAAAATGCCTTCTCTCTAGCCATTTTCTGCTCATGAGCATGACTATTCCCCAAATCAAATCTTGCAAGGAAAAATGGAGAGAAGCAATTTTTTGGGGATGGGGGAGAGAAAAGTGGGGCATATGCTAAATACCCCTTCCTGCTTGCCTTCAGTAGTTTAAATCATGGTCCAAGTCCCTGTTCATAATTTCAGAGATGAGATTCATTGGTCTACTGTTAATTTGTCCACTTTGGCCTTGAGCACTGGCTCAGCTAACAGTGAGAATCTTAAAGTCATGAAGGTTAATCTTCAGGAAAGAATAATTATGTGGATTTTACCACCTCTCATATGTCCAGGACACATGTTGCTATTTTTCCTGCAAAAATAGACTATTTTATTACATTATTACGACCTCCTGCTTTTGTTCCTCTTTGCTAAAATGGTTAAGTTCTTTCAAGAGCAGATCTCATGCCTCACTTCTATAAAGCACCTAAAGAAACAGTATGAATAGTAAGTAATCCTAACAACCTTCAATCTAGAGTCCAAGAGAAATTATTCCCTTCCTACTCTGTCAAACATTTTGAAGATAATGGGCGCTTAATAAATAGAAGAAAAAAGCTCACCTTTGCATATTTCATGGATCATATTTCACTAAAGATTTAGAGACTACACAAGAAAAATAAATGGTACATTCAATGGATGTATTGTCACAGTTAAAGATCTGAGATGTCACCAAGACAATTCAAGTTTTCAGCCTTTCACCCCTGTGGCAGCAGCATATCAGTGAGGGCAAGCTTGTCCTGGAATGTTTAGACTATTATGTTGCCATGACATTGAAGCTAAGATTCCATCTTCAGAACTTATACGATCGCAAAAAACAATAATTTTAGATCCATTTTTAAGTGTCAGGAAACTTTTATAACAGACAATCATTCCTCATCGTTGGGCAATAATTAAAGGGATGCCCACAAACAAATAAGACAGCAGGGGTTTTCATTGGTTTTATAGAATAACTGCTAAATGTTGTCATGTTGTTTTCAGATAACGGTAGCTCATTAATAGTCTAAAAACAAAGCATAAAGAACAAATAAAGAACAAATGCTTTTATTCACAATCAAATCTATATAATTTATTATAAGTAATCATCTAAGCTTTCTTCAAGTGGATAACAGTCCCACTTTTTCTAAACCTGGAATAGAACTTGAACCATTATTTTAAAGTCAACACAAAACCAAAGCACAAGAAACCAACAAAAATTCAGGTTGCCAGTTTAATTTTTTTTTAAAAAAAAAGTTGATGTACTGGTAAGCTCATCGGTCCCTCCTAGAATTAATCAGAAATACATAAAGTCAATATTTGAGAGGCGTTGAAAGGTAATTTTGGGGCACTGATTCATCACTCTCACTCCCCATTCTGGATCTTCACAAAGAAAGAGGCCAGCTTCCCTTAGTGTTGCTGGAGGACATTCTGCCCCTCCCACACCCAGTCCAGTCCTCCTATATGTGATTCCTGTTCTCCAGACTCTCTTCTCGGGGGGGGGGGGGCAGAGAGGGGTGCTTGCCCTGGGCGTCACCGGAGAGGAGGGTGCCAAATTGGGTATGGAGTTCATTATATTCTATGGGCCTATAAGGTAGAATGGGACCATCGGGGCCGCCATTTTTTAATTTACCACCTCCCCCCCCCCCCGCCTCAAAAAACATGTCGATCCAGTCCTGACTCTTCTGCTCATTCCCTGCTGGAGCTGAAGAATGTGCATTGCTCACTATGGAGCCAGAAATCTTCTGGATTCTGGCATTAAACCCAGAGGTAAAGGAAGCGTTTTCACTTAGCTGACAAGTCCCTGCAACTAGTAGAACCTGAGTAGAATCTGGATATAAATAAAGCGATGCAGAGCTAGAAATCAGGTGATGTCTTCATTGTGCGCACACAGCTACACAGAGACATTGGGCGGGGGGTGATTTTTGAATAGATACAGGAGGCCAGATCCATCACAACAGGTACAGGCAGCCAGTCCCTATTTGCTTACATAATGCAAACTGAGGTACTGAAAAAGCAAAGCACAGGAATTAAATTAATATAATGAGCCATGCTTTACAAGTGCATTAATGAAGTAGAATATTCTAAAATAACTGGAGCCACTTGTGGTAGGGGGAAAAAAACAGAAAGAAGGGAGTCCCCAATACTTTATTTTTTAAACGAGAGGTGTCAGACATCATGCCTCGGTGGGGGATGAAACCTTCCTCCTCATTCTCAGTCTGGAAGTAGAGCAAGGATTAGTTGTGGATGTTTAATGATGAGGGAAGGACAACCTGCACCTATTCAGAAATATTCTGTATTTTTATTGTGGTGGAAAGTGCCATCAAGTCACTGCTGATTTATGGCAACCCCTGCTAGTGGTGGGGTTTTCAAAGCGAGGCACGATCAAAGGTGGTTTGCCATTTTCTGCCTCTGCATCACTACCCTGGTACTCCTTGGAGGTCTCACATCCAAATTCTAGCTAGGGCCAACTCTGCTTGGCTTCCAAGATCTGAAGAGACCAAGCTAGCCTGGGCTATCCAGGTTACTTAACTAGTAATGAAAGTGAGAGGTAATATAGTTTGAGTTGTCGAAAAGGGAAATCTACACATTTCAGCTCAGCTGGGAACTCACTGTTGGCTTTCAGCAAACAACCTCAGGGTCTCCCTATTCCATTAGATCAATACTGTAGGATGATGAACGGATTAGTGAGATAAGATAGGTGAAGAACTTTAATATTCTAAAAGTGTTATGTAAATCGTAATATTGCTTAATCAATTTTAGGAGTAAATTCTGGCACTGAGAAAAAGTTCTGGGCTAAATCTTCACAGGGCTAGAGAAATCATTTTCATGTAACAGGAAATGAAGCAACCTTAAATGAGCTCTGCATAGTAACAAATTCATCATATAAAGAAAGCAGAGGCATGTTTCTCTGAGGAAGATGTGTAGTAGATGAGTTTGTTTCTATTCTAAAGAACATCATGAGATCTGTTAATGGGGCTTGTGCAACTTGAAGCAATAGCTGACTGCCTGCAGAGATGATTATAGGATCCACTGTGAAACAGACGAATGAGCTCTGTTCAGCTATCAAAAAGCCAGGAGTTGTAAATCTCTTATTATAGGCACCATTAGAGGACAAGCTCTTATCAGGGGGCTACCAAAAATGTTATTGGTCTAGGTCTCATTTCTAGAAGGCCCTGGGCAGAAAGAAGTATCTCATCGTACTCTACAAAGCCATTATCCTTTATGCCTATTTAGTAAGATGAACAGCACTCTTTATGGAAAGCACCAGCAAAATGTCTGACTACCCAGAACATTTGAGAAAGGTAGCAACTCATTTTTCTATCTCTGTCCTTATGATTTTTTAAGAAAATGTGTTTTGCACAATTCTCACTCATTTTCAACAAATGGACTGGTTTAAACACAGAGAATAGAATTATTTCAGACCAAGGATTAAGGAAAAAATAGGATGTTTGTTCAGCAGTGAAGGTTCTGTTAGATGGCCAGTTTGTGTGCAGGAAGAAGGGCGTGAGGAGTATTAAACCAGTGTGCACTCATTTTCAATCAGAGGAGGAGGAAAGTTGGTTTTTATGCCTGTTTTTCTCTACTGGAAGGCGTCTCAAAGCAGTTTACAATCATCTTCCCTTCCTCTCCCCAGAACAGACACCCAGTAAGGTAGATAGGGATGAGAAAGTTCTGAGACAACCATGACTGACCAAAGGTCCTCCAGCAGGCTTCACATGGAGGAGTGGGGAATCAAATCCAGTTCTTCAGACTAGAGACCACCACATTTAATCATGCTGGCTCTGGAAATTTTTTAAAGATACTTTTTACAACCATGAAAAGGACAAAGGTTTGAAGCAGGAAAAACAGAAGAGTATCAAAGACTGAAGCATCATCAAGGACTCCTAAATAGTTTCCCATTCTTCTCCTCTCTGGTACCTGAGCTGGAGAACCAGATATGAGCCTCATATTGATATGTTTGTTACACAACATAAAACTTATAAAAGATGCCACTGTATCAATTACTTAAGGAATTTATATGCTGCCTCTCCAGAGTCCTGCTCAAGTTAGTTTATAAGTAAAAACAATACCATAAAAACATTAAAAATCATACTATCAATAAAAAATACCAAACACCAATACCAACCACACTGCTAGTATGATATACTTGTGCACATTCAGAAAGACAACCCCCTTTGGAAGACACGTATGAACTTTTTTACACCATTTTCAAAACCATTCAAGGTGTTATGCCTTCCTCAACCTCCACTGAGCACGAATACAAGCCCTGGGCAAACATCCTAGCTGCATGTTTACTCACTGCACAGGGAGGAAAAGCAGGCATGAGCATGCTGCCCACGCACCCACAGTCACTGAGTGGTCTGTACAGGGTGAACGTTGCAGAGGAAATGCCTGCATGCTCACACACCCTCTTTCCATGATCAGCACTGCTCCAAAACCAGAGTTTCTGATCAGAGGAAGAGGGCACAGAGTTACTGTTCCTCAGATCATCAGCTCTCAATAAGATTTAAATTGTGGAGCTACATGATAGAATTCCAATCTAGGTATGTCTTCTGAAAAACGGAGCAAATGACAGGATGTCCATTTATTTTCAAGGCTCCTTTGCAGATATGTTTTGCTTTTAACATGCAATGTGCAGTTATGGATTGGTATGATCATGAAAATCATCTATTCCCCCCCCCCCCCCATTTCACAGCAACAGGTTAGGAAGCACAGATGATCTCCAAGATTAAACAAAGCACAATTGTATAACAGTAAAGTAGACTGTAAGCAGATTTTGTGCTTATCTGCATTTTCAACAAAAGATAACTGGTAATTGCTTTTTTATCACTTGAGCTTTACATTTGAAAGTGGAGAGTACAGCAAAGCTTGATATCAGCTTAAATACTAGGTGCCTAGTTCCTTAACTTTCTATTCTAGTAGAGACAAATCATCAACCAAGCTTATTTTAAAAAAATAGATTCATGAATGACAAAAGAAGCAGCTAAGGATAATGTTTCGATCTCCAGAAATCATGTCTGCAAGAGAAAGTTTGAAATTGTTAGCCATACTGCCCATGTCTGAGCAGGACATCTCATACTAGGCAACAATGCCAGCCTTTCCCAAAAGCAAAATAAAAAAAAAATCACTGTTGCTTAGCAACCAATAAAATTCTCATGACCTTATATGTTTCACACAAACCAAAGAACCCAGAATCAAATGTAAAGAAGTAAAGGACTCAATGCAGAGAGAAAACTAATTTATCCATTTGCCTTCTTGCAGATTTACAATTGTGCAGAAGCTGACATGACGCTGAGGAATTTATGATATATTATATGAAAGTCAGCTCCCAGGTTTGGCTGCAATTTCAGAATTAGTCAGCAAAACTACAGGTGCAATGGACTTGTGGCGTCTTTGTTTTGAATGGAATTGTGACAAAACTAGGATGTCAGCAATTTCTGTCCTGCTGGCTATGGAAGCAGGGTTGCCATCTCCCTGGAGAGGCAGAGGTCCTCCTCTGCTCAGGAGGCCAGGAAAAGATGGTTTGGAAAGTTTTGTCCAAATGCTAGAGCATCCCCACTGCCCCCCCAGCAACATCCAGAAGCAAAGGGATTAATTTATCGCCATTCGCCAATAATGTCATTATGCCACAATACTGCAATAATGCCAATAAAGTCATTATGTCATTATGACTCTGGTGGTCCCCTTGTTAAGCCCCCCCCCCCCACACACACACACACAACTTCAAGGCTGTTTCTGGCAATCCTATGTGGAAGAAATAGCTCCCTCTGTCAGTCCAGTCCTATGTCTCAGAAACATCTATCAAGTTCAGCAGGACTTACTTCCTGATAAATATGTTTAGGATGGCAACTTTAATGAAAGAATGTCACTAGGTGAATGCCAAGGGGGAACATGCTTTGTATATGCTGGTAAAAGCTGTCTGTAAGCCTTTGTTTTGCTTCAGTGCTACTTTCAAGAAACCCACGGCATTTTTGCTTATCCCTAAAAGTTGTTGTGGAACCTAGAGGCTGAAGTAGACATATAAACAAGGCCTACAGATTTGTCCCTTTCACAACTATTCACAGTACAAAATAAGGTCACTCGTATCCACTGAAATACTTCCCTCAGCAAAAGGAATCTTAATAAATAGAAGACTAATTTAAAGATATCTGTGGCGAGGTGGGATTATTCCCCCTCAAGGTAAACTGGCAAAATAGTACTGACAAAATAAGTATAAGAAAATCCTTATAAGGCAACAGACAGTATTTGAAATGTTGACCAAAAATGTATAGCGAATACATGGTCTAGCTATGGCTGAGCAAAGTACTAACTACCATAGCAGCCAATGAAGCTGTGTTAATAAGCCAATAGTGCCTTGAGGCAGCTGCATATTGGTTTTTGACCCATTTCTGCAGAGGCTCGCAGAGCCTTGGGCTGGAATAACTTTATTAATCATGGACACATTCTAGACTTTTGTGAGGCAGGAGGGTCACTTACTGAAGTGCAAAGTTTCTTTTCAAAGTAAAACTGTGTGGAATTAAATACAGAACAGTGCATTTCAAAATAATGATGCTTAGATTCCATTTCATGGACAAATGTCTCAGTGTAAATAAGCATGTAAACTTTTGAATCTACTGTGCTATGTACAGCACTACATCCAATTGCATTTCTGTTCACAGGGATTCTCCATATCAGGATATGAGCATATGACCTGTGTCACGATACACATGAAGAAGTTTGGGTAATTTCCTAGGACTGAAAAAAGTGGTATCCATTTAGCTTGGACAGTTACCTGAGAATCATGATGGTCTCTGTGTGTTCTTATACTCTACAAGTGGGAGACTGGCAAGGATTTGTGGGGGGGGGATCTCATTTACTCCTCCCCCACTATTTCATCTTTCCCTTTTCTGAAAGGCCCCATAGCCTCTCCCCTATTCTGACTTCCTTCTCTCCTTCCCACCAAGCAGCCAACCTACCTTCATCTGTCCTTACATCTTTCAGCTGGGTGGGTTTTTTTCAGTCTGCTACAATGTAACAGCACATGGCCAAAGAAAAAATTAAAAATAGACTAGCTCACTGATGAAATCCAAGCCGGGAAGCCTCCCTTGAGAGCCAATTTGCTGTAGTGGTTAAGTGTGTGGACTCTAAACTGATGTAGTGGTGAAGTGTGTGGACTCTAATCTGGGTTTGATTCTCTAGTCCTCCACATACACCTGCTGAGTGACCTTAAGTCAGTCACAGTTCTCTCCAAGTTGCTTTCTCAAGAGCAGTTCTCTCAGAACTCTCTCAGCCCCACCTACCTCACAGGTGTCTGTTGTGGTGAGAGGAAAGGAAATGAGAAAACAGCAGTATCTCTGAAAGTTTTGTTCATTTTGTATGAGTTGTACATATTCTTGAGGCAAGCCAGCCAAATTTTGCTAATTTGTATGTAACCTCAGGGTTCTTATCATCAAGAAGATTTTTGAGAAATTGCAATTTTTGACGACTGGTGAAAGGTATAGTCGTGGAGAATGGAAGAACTTAGCAGTGAACATTATATGCCTTACAGTGAAATATGACATGCACTAAGGATCTGTTACGTCACCATAAAAAATAAAGCTTTCTTTATTAACTTCCAAAATAATACCAATATTTTTATTTCACAAGGAAGATCTAACTTGACTGTATGTGGACTGATATAATTTGTCACTATGCATATTTTCATACCACATATATCATGGTTTTAGCAGCCATTTTGTTGTAATCTGACCAAGCAGCTACCAAAATGAGTTCACAGCTCTGGCAAAGAGCAAAGGGAATTGGGCTAAAATGATGAGAATGCTAAATGTTGCTGCTAAAGTCAGGCTGTCATTTTCTTGTTGGGGGTCTGAAGAAGAGTGCATATACTCTGAATAAAATTTTGTTAGTCTTAAAGGTGCTACTTGACTCCTGCTTTGTCCTGCTGGGGGCAGTTAGTTTAGCTTAGTTTATTCACGGTCTGAGCCAGCATTTAGAATGAATAAAATCATACAAAGTTAAAACAGCAAAGCCATAAAACCAGAGATAAAATAAAGTAAAATACGATTATATCAAGGCATGACAGATACAGCAAGCAGACTGGTTAAAAATATTTAACCATTTCCTGTCTGAGCTGTTAGTATTTTTCTTATTCTTGAGGCAAGCCAGCCAAATTTGTTAATTTGTATGTAAGCTCAAGGTTCTCATCATCAAGAAGATTCTTGAGGAGTTGCAGTTTTTGACTACAGGTAAAAGGCATAGTTGGGAAAATGGAAGAACTTTGCAGTGAACATTATAAGCCTCACAATCAAATATGACATGCACTAAGGATTCTATGCCATTGCTGCAACAAGAACATAAATGTTCTTCAAACAGCATTTTTTGTATGTCCCCTCCACAACTGCTGAAGTGAGAACATCCCATTTCATAAGAGTGAACGTTCTCCTGTATTCATGGTTTGTTAAGCGTAGGGTTGCCAAGTCCAACCCCAGAAATATCTGGGGACTTTGGGGGTGGAGCCAGGAGACATTGGGGGTGGAGCCAGGAGACACTGGGGTGGAGCTAGGGGGAGGGGGAAACGGCGCCGGGGAGCGTGGTGAGCCACCCCGCAGCTGCCGCCTCTTCTCCGCTTGCCATGGCTGCTCCTCTGAGATGGGCTCAGGCTGAGCCCATCTCGGAGGAGCAGCCACGGCGAGCGGAGAAGAGGCGGCAGCGGCGCGGCGGCCTCTTCTCCGCTCGCCGTGGCTGCTCCTCCGAGATGGGCTCAGCCTGAGCCCATCTTGGAGGAGCAGCCACAGCGAGCAGAGAAGAGGCGACAGCAGCGCGGTGGCCTTGCCCGCTCCGCCTCTGGGGTGGAAGCAGAGGGGGGGGGTGGGGGCGGGGCGGGTGTGTGGCGAGCCGCAAGTCCGGGTCCTAGAAGGGCCCGGATTCACGGCTTGCCATGCTCCTTGCCTGCCTCGCCCTCCCCTTCTCTGGTTTTGCCTGCGCTGCTCTTGGCTGCTCCTCCAAGATGGGCTCCGGCTGGGCCCATCTCGGAGGAGCAGCTGCGGTGGGTGGGGAGGGGGCGGCAGCGGCGCGGCGGCCTCGCCCGCTCCAGGATCGAGCGTCTCGCCATGCTCCCCGGCGCCGTTTCCCCCCTCCCCCCGCTTCCATTTTTGGGGGGAGCGGCGGAAGAGGGTGGAAATCCTGGGGTCCCCTGCCAGGGCGGGAGGGTTGGGAAGCCTAGTTAAGCGGTATAGGTAGGGCATACGGATCACCCTGTTAACTGGTTCTATCAAAATACGCCATTTTGTTGAGCTATTAAGGTCATTTTGTCTAGTAACATCTAGTATTCTCTGTTTCACAATCTCCCTAGTATTGTCATAAGTAAAGGAGCTAAGATATTGTTTTGAAAGGCCTTAATAATGGATTTTATGTAGTTCATTCTCCTCGCCTTATTGAAGATCTGCATGATGATGACTATTGAGCCGTAACCCTTCTGCATGATCACACGGCTACCTGGTAGTGAATTGGGCCACTAACAAAGCAGTATTGTAGATATTCTGATTGGCAGCAGCTCTCAGGTTCTCCAGAATCTTTCATATTACCAGCTCCCTGATTGTTTAACTGGAGATGGCAGGGACTGAATGTAGAACCTTATAGATGCCAAACAAATGCTGTACCACTCAGCCACAGCCCTTCCCTCTGCTTCATATTAATACACTTATTGTAAAATGAATAAATAAGCTATTTAGTAACAGGGGCTAGTGATCACAGGAAGTGAGTTTTCAGTACCTAGTGACTTCAGAAGGATTTAGGAGGCTTTCAGATGAAATACACCTTTTGAGTAAGGACACTTGAGATTTTAGCATCTAGATGCCAATTTTCAAACCTGAAAATTTGAAAAAGGTTACTTTCACAATTTTCATGCTGATTTCAGGTTTCCTTTGGAAACTATAGAGTTACAAAATGTGCTTTGTCTTGGACTTGAAATAAAACTCAAATTTCCTCAAAAAACCTCACTGACAAATTTGTTTGTCTCTCCTGTTCTATTGAATTGATATTCTCTCTGCTGCTACCCTCAGTAGAATCATAAATATATCGTAGAACAGACCTTCACACTGTCTCTCATAACCATACAGTATAGAATATTCTTCCATTCCAAACTTTTGCTTTTTTCTATACCTAGAAATGTACTTTATAAATCTTTGGAACAACTATGTATATCATACAGGTCCTTTAAAACATTAATTTCCAAATCATGACCCACCTCTGTAACAGCATCATCAGACGCCTTATGCCACTGGACAAGTTGCTGATATTCTAGTATTAGAATCATTACAGTGAGTAAGCCTACCTTATAAGATATTTTCAAGAGCAGCATGAATATCCCAAGTAATTGCACATCAATTTTTTTTCATTCAATGTGACATTGAATCCAGAGAGGTATATAATCTTAAGGGTCCTATTCATCCAGCAGGGGTAATGATTTATCATGAACTGTAGTCTTAAGAGTCTGGAATAGAGACATGGTATCCCTATGGATTAGAACAATGAATGTCAATCATATCTTCTTGTAAGAGTTATCTTTTTCAAAATGATTTGCTAAAGGCACTGTCTGTGTTCACTTAGAGACATCTTTTGATGATGTCACATTTGATCCTTCACTCTTCTGTTTCTGTGCCCAATTTTTTATCTGTATAGTCTGACCCTGGGCACATAAACTTACATTTTAAAAGCCATTACAAAAATTGCAAGGCTTTAATTAAACCCTTCTGAAATCATGAAATTCCAGTTGGGGTGGATTCCAACAGTTTAAATGTTCTTTGGGGTTGAGGACAAAACTATTCCTATAACAAATATTATTACTGTGTTCAAGGTCAATTACATGCAACCATGATTTAAAATTTCTATGTCTCACTATATTTTCATTATTCATATTTTAATCACTAATGCATATTTCTGTATAACAGAGGTTTTTATTTGCTTTCTTGTGGTTTTCATTAAAAATAAAAAATGTACATTAAAATATTAACAATGGGTATTTTTTTGCTTTCATCCTTTGCTAGTAGTTTTACTTCCTATCATTTCTACCTCCAAACCACAGCTTCCCTTTTTTCAGTTGGTTGTTAGATGTTAAATGCCTCAGGTTTTTTCCAATACACCATCCAGCATTTCAAATATGATTGGTCTAAGCTGAGTGGTGAAGAGAAGAGGGCAGAATCTTCTCCTGTCTGTAAAACTCCCCTCCTGCTCGAACTAGACAGGGACAGAAGCACTGCAAAAGGGAAAGATCATTTGGTTCTCCCCTTCAAGATGGGCAGAGACAGATGCAATGTTTTAAATCTTTGCACTGCAATAAGGGAGAGCACATTTTCCTCCTTCTCCCAACTGGGCAGGGTCTGATAAAATGTTTTAACGTCTTCATTGCAACAGAGAGAGGAGAAAGAGCTGGTTTCTCTCCCTTTTCTCTGGGACAGGGAAAAGAGAAGGGAAATCCTGTGTAGTTCATTACCCCCATCTCTAAATGTACTACATCTTATTAAGTCAGGGCTGGATAGCAAAAATTTCCAGGATGGGAGGAGATCAGAAGAACCCAATTTCCACTTAATCAGCTGAGAGTCTCCTTCTGATTCCCCACCACCACCACTTTGGGCCAGTCATGGTTCTCTCAGAATTCTCTCAGCCCCACCTACCTCACAAGGTGCTTATTGTGGGGAGAGGAAGGGAAGGTGACTGTAAGCTGCTTTGAGGCTGCTTAGGGTACAGAAAAATGGAGTATAAAAAGCAACTCTTCCTCTTGACTTTCAAAAGTGAATTTGAGGGTGAGCCATTACTCATATTAAATTTTGAAGTGCAGCACCAGAAATGGTGCCTCCTGCCAAATTCTCAACTACCACACTGTAATATTCAGGAACTCTTACCATATGGGGTGCAGCTGTCATACAGTAATCATATAGAAACTAGTCTTGGTTTTCTATCCAGGATGATTTCTGGTGGGAATCTTTATTACATGGTCAAACCAATCAATTCTAAAAGGAAGTGTTACTGTTCAAGACCTCACACAAACCTTTGTCTGACCAGTGTAGTCCTCTTTAGTCTGAGTTGTGGGGCAAATCAGATCCAACTAGCTTTCCTAATTCCAGAAGTGGTACTGAAGGAAAATATATGCCAGAAGAGATTGTTGTAAAGAACTTCACTGCTCAGAAGAGCTGGAAATTAAGCATTGTGTTTTGCTGTGGCAATATTTGTAGCAAATTAAAATCCCACTAAAGTCATCTTGAGTGGATTAACCTGAAGTTCAGGCATTACTTGGATTTTAATTAATCATAATGACTGAGTTCAAATAATGTGACTGGCTTGACAAATACAGAAGAACGGGAAAATTTAAAGCTTGCTGTGTGTTGTCCAGACCTTAATGCATTCTCCTCTTCCTAGTCTTGACAGCACATAATAATGTTATGTAAGGTCACATATTCCTTGGCTAAAGCTATAATAGCAGATACAACTGGAGAGTTAAGGCTGTATCTCAATCATACTGGAATTCCTTTGGTTTTAAAGTTGCATCACCTCAAGTAAACATATGTATTTTTTTCATAAAGGAGTGTTCTATAAAAAATGTGTTTAGAATGTGAGTATGTTTGTGTGATACTCTTACGTGTATACTCTTCCCTCCCACAGTCAAACTGTTTGAGGTACATGAAAAAAAAGGTAAAGGTAGTCCCCTGTGCAAGCACCAGTCATTTTCGACTCTGGGGTGACGTTGCTTCCACATTTTCATGGCAGACCTTTTATGGGGTCGTTTGCCATTGCCTTCCAGAATGAACTGGCAAATCCAGGCTCTTTCTATTCAAAAACAGACAAATACAGCACTGCTTTGTAAACAAATAACTGGTATTAGCTGTGGTGTGAAGTAAGTGGTTTGATGACAGAGTTGGAAGAAAATGTGTGGGGCAGGCAAGCCCCCACCCCGGGATCGGTTCCAATTCACTATGACAACCATCAATCTCTTGCTGTGTATATTCTGAACCACTTCCTGTGCTTTTGGCTACCCAGGCAGGCAACTGAACTTTACTTTGTTTATACTATATCTCCAAGAAGTAATTATGCTGAGGCAGGCTGAAGTGGTGTCTTGAATCTTTTGTAATACCCATGAAATACCTGGACAACTCTTGCTATTCAGTGAACCAGCAGGGAGTGTTAGTAAATTCTAGTATTAAGTCCCATGGGAGTAAATCTGATAAATCAATAGATAGGTATGGTTTCAGCAGCAAAGGCAGTGATCATGGTAGAAACCCTTTGGTTCTTCTTTAAGCATTCAGGCAGCATACCTATAGCAATAACACAGAAGTTTCTTTTTACATGCATTGATTCATACATGTGCATTCAACAAATACACTGGTAGCCTTATTTAAAATACCTTGAAAGCAGGGCAATCAGTGTGAGGTAGGGATTACAGCATCAGACTAGGATCTGGGCGACCCAAGTTCAAATCCTCCACTCTGTCTTGGAAGACCATGGGGTGTCCCTGGGAATCTTTCAGCCAATCCCTTTTAGTCTAACCTACCTCACAGAGTGTTGTGAGGATATAAAATAGAGGAAAGACTAACTATGTTGTAAGCTGTCCTTGTTGGGGAGAAAAGTATGGGATATGAATAAAAATATATATCTAAATAGTACATATTCACATAGGAAACTCATTTTTGCAAAGATGGGTAGAAATAGTTATTCACCTAACTGCTACATAATGTGTCAAGTTATTTCTGATCACATCAGCTACAGCTCAGACATGGCAATAAAAACTCTATGAAATCTTTTTTTTTAAATAGTGTTTTTTCCAAAGTAATACCTGAGGAAAGGAAAGAACAGAACCCTCCAGAGAATAAAAATCAGAAAAGATTTTACATAATTCTGGATTCCCTTCATATCTACAACAGCTAACAACATGGATCCAGGACTCTGTCTGCACCTCTCATCACTCTGATGGCCACCAATCTATACTGCTAGTTCAGATTTAAGAGATTTCAATATTTATATTCATTCCCTTTAGCTATCTCATGTCTGAAAGGCTAATCAACAGTTCATTTTCCCAAACATACACACACTCAAGAAGCCTGACAGTTTTACTTGATGGTTCAGTTCCTGAAGAGCGAACTGAAACACCTTAGATAGATTAGGGCCTGGTTAGCAGCACAGGAGGGACTGGCGTGACTTTGTCCATGGGGTCGCAAAGAGTTAGACTCAACTGTGCGAATGAACAACAACAACAAAGCAGCACATTGTTCTGGCAACCTTGGAATGCAAAAACCAAACTATGTAAGAGGAGGTGTGGGGTCATGTGAAAAGAATTATTCCTATCCACAAGACAACCTTTGGCACTGGTATAGTGAAGGAGAGCCCCTGAATAATTAATTCATACCCCCAATAATAATAATAATTGCTATATTGAATAAGAGCATACTTTGTCTTGACGATGTTTGCTGTAATTTTCCATTAAAGAAGCTGGCCACAGCATAGCTGGTGTGTGTCTGAAGCTGGTTAACTAAGATAAGAGAAACGGCCTCCTAGAGGCAACTTGCTGTGATAGATAAGTAAGGAAACTTAGTCCTGGAAATTTACTGAGAGGTCCGTGAGACGGGACCCTTTGAAATCAGATACGCTTGTGTGCCTGCCTACTTGTTTTCTGTGTGAATAAAACTGTCTGTATGTAGAAGGATTTTAACTCAGTCATTCTGGGGGCCCAGGCCTGACTGATTACTACCTTTTGGTGCCAAAAGTAAACCTCGCTTCATACCAGTAAGTCTGTGCGGACCTTGTTATTTCTCTGCTTCATTTTGATTAATTGCCCGGGAAAATAACGGGGTAGGACATTTCCTTCCCCCTTGGGGTGGCTGCATAACTGTCCGCCTTCCACACTCGTGGCGAGAAGATAAAACTAGGCGCCACGGTCACATTTTGGATCGAGTCCAGCTCTCTCTGCCCTGGTGAAGGAAGGTGTCCGGTTCGCCAACCAAGATCCCATGCCTGGTTGAACCGACATATCCAGGAAATCGGAAGATCTTCAGGATTGTGAGTATGAATTGTCTGGGAATTCTGATTACCTCTCCTTAGGAGAGACGAAGGGTCTGATCACCCCTTAAGCTCTGTCTATTAGGCTCCGCTTTGGAGCTGAAGCACAGAAGCTAGGATCTGGGAAGGTTTCTGTGGTGTGTGTGTGCGTGTGTGAATAAGAGGAGACCCAGCCTCTAAGCGAGAGGTACTTTCTCTTGTGCAGTTCCCAGTAGGATGACCTCACTGGGTCACGAGAGAGAGGAAGTGAAAACTCCCAGGGCTCCCTGGCTGTCCAGACCACTTACTGGCAGCTGCTGTTTTCTGTTTTCCCTAGAAGTGTCTTGTCTAAACGTCTGGTGCCATGGGTGGAAATCAGTCAAAAACCCCGTTAGAGTACATGTATAAAAACTTCAAGGAACATTTCTGTAATGATTATGGAGTCAAATTGACTCCCGGAACTCTGAAAGCGTTATGTCAGAAAGACTGGGTGGCCTTACATGTAGAATGGCCGCCCGAGGATACCTTTGACCAAGGCTTGGTTCACAAAGTTTACAAGAGTGTAGCACAGTCCCCAAGACACACAAGTCAGTTCCCCTACATCAACAGTTGGGCAGCAATGGTGCAGAAGTCTTACTGGTGACCAGAAAAGTTGCAGAGGATGAAGGAAAAATGGGCTCAGAGGGCTGCTGCCAAAGCTACAAGTCAAGTTATGGCTTTGTGTCAGGACGTGTTAACAAAAACAACGACCCCTCCAAAGAAGGAAAAGCCCCCAGTGTTAGATGCCGAACCAGAAGACTCCTTGGCTAGTCCCCCACCATATGTTCCAGTGTATCCACCTCTCCCAGTGTCGCCAGCTGAAGGAGGTGCCAGGGCAGCGGAAGGCAAGGCTGAAGGCAAGAGCCAAGCGCAGATAGTTAAAAGTGCTCCAGAAACCTTTGATGAGGAGAACCAGGAAGTAGGGACGAGTGAGGAAGCCGGGGCTGTAAAAGGGCGAGCAAGATCTCTGCAAACTTTAAATCCAATCCAGCAGCTGTTTACTGAACAATTGTTCCATGCAACAGCCCCCTGATTCTCCATACCTGTGTCTAATAGTCAGAGGTTAGCTGCACGTTTCAGTTCGCCCCTAGGATTTTCCTCTAATACTGAACTCTCTCCCAGTACTGAGCAAACTTCCAGTCCCTCCACAGTCTCCTCCTCCGGGTTTTATATCTGGTACAGAGGACTCTTTGCTGGCTCCCCTCCGAGAAGTCCATGTCCCACAACAGCTCGCCATGGCACTGAAACCCAATACATGTACGTGCCTTTCACTTCAAATGATCTAGTAAATTGGAAGGCTCATATTGTAGCATTTTCTGACAATCCTACTCCAATGACTGATCTGCTAACCAGCATTATGGCCACACATCAGCCCACCTATGCAGACTGTAAACAGCTTTTACTGGCCCTCTTTACAACAGAGGAGAGAAGCTGCATTCTGCATCATGCCTGAAAGTATGTGGAAGGAAAAGTCCCCCCAGAAACTGCAGATAGAGGGGAGTGGATAAAAGCCCATTTTCCTGCAACAGACTCAAAATGGGATCCCAATGGCCGTGAGTCCAAAGAGTGTCCACCAGAATACAGACAGGCAATCTTAGAAGGAATGAAAGAGGCAGGCAAGAAGCCTATTAATACGTCCAAAGTCAGTGAAGTTCTCCCAAAAGTAGATGAGAGCCCTGAAGCTTTTGCTGAGCATCTGATGCATGCATTCTGAATGTATACTCCATTTGAGCCAGAAGCTGCAGAAAACTTGCGCATGGTAAATACAGCTTTCATTGCCCAATCTTATGCTGACAACCGCAAGAAGCTCCAGAAGCAAGATGGCTTTGCAGGCATGAATTTATCCCAATTGCTAGAGATTGCCTAGAAAGTTTATGCCAATTGAGATGTAGACCAGAAATGGAAGGCAAAAAGAAAAATGAAAAAGAAGGCTGATCTGTTGGCAGCAGCTCTGATTGGGCAGTCATCTGTGAGAGGCAGAGGAGCTGTCCAGGGGCAAGGAATGAAAGGTGGGAATCAAAGATCTTCAATGACTAATTTAGACCTAAACCAGTGTGTGTACTGTAAAGAATTTGGGCACTGGAGAGACTCATGCCCTAATCAACCCCCTCCCTCCGCACACAAGAGATCCATAGCGCCCCTAGACAGATGACAGGACTGGAGTTTAGAGGTCGAGGGAGCAGAGGAACCAGAGGGAGAGGCCAGGTCCAGAGTGGCAGATATCAGAGGAACGAAAAAGTGCCTGTGTATGGTCTGGCTGGACTGGAAGGATAGGAAGATTAGGACAGACCGGGCACCAATGGTCCTGGCCCCACAGAGATCCATGGACACGGTTGATATTGGGGGTCACGAGATTCCATTCCTTGTAGATACTGGAGCTTCACGGTCTGTGGTGCCTGTTAAAATTGCTCCTTCAATTCACAAATACATTAATATAATTGGAGCTACAGGGCACAAGCAATCCAGACCACTTCTAGCCAAACGAATTTGCACAGTAGGAGGCCATGTAGTCCACCACAATTTTGTCCATTCACCTGACTGCCCAGTGCCCCTGATGGGAAGAGACCTGCTTTCTAAGTTACGGGCCCAATTGACTTTTGAGTCAGAGAGCCAAATGAACTTTGAGTTGCCTTACATTATCTCAGAAGGCAAATTACAGTATCAAGGTGTACATGTTCTAGAATGCACCCGAGAAGAAAAGTGGCAGCTTTACCAACCAGCTCCTGTAATGGCCATGTCAGAAGCCTGGTTTCAACAATTTCCAGATGTATGGGCAGAGGAAAACCCGCCTGGGTTAGCAGTAAACCATGCACCTATCAAAGTAGAGTTAATCCCAGGAGCCATTCCAGATCGGGAACACCAGTACCCGATTCCCAAGAAGGCAGTAGCTGGTATCCAGAAGCACCTTGACAGGCTCCTCCATTATGGGAGTTTTATTGAATGCTAGTCCTCATGGAACAGTCCCCTTTTGCCAGTTCAGAAGCCGGGCACCGATGATTACAGACAAATACAAGATTTACGCTCTATTCATTCTTGCACACAGACTCTGCATCCTGTTGTTCCAAATCCAGATGTCTTGTTGGGACTTATACCTGCCTCAGCCACTTATTTCTCAGTGGTAGATCTCAAGGATGCGTTCTTTTGTTTAAGATTGGCACCTGAAAGTCAGCCACTGTTTGCCTTCCAATGGGAAGAGAAAGAGACTGGTAGAAAGTTACAATATACATGGACCCGTTTACCCCAGGAGTTCAAAAATTCACCCACCCTTTTTGGCAATGCCTTCAGTAAAGACTTGAGCCGGTTCCCAACTGTGCCAGGAGAAGTTGTGTGCCTCCAATACGTTGATGATCTGCTGATAGGAGCCAAAGACTTACAGTCTTGCCAAGATGCCACTGCTGCCCTGCTAACGCTCCTAACTGAGGCTGGGTATAAAGTGTCTCGGAAGAAAGCTCAGCTATGCCAAGAGACAGTGAAATTTTTAAGTTTCCACATATCCCAGGGCAGACAGCAGCTAGGCAGGGAGCGAAAAGAGACTGTGTGTGATATTCCTGTGCCCACTACTAGGTGCCAGCTGAGAGAATTCTTAGGAGCAGCAGGGTTCTGCAGAATTTGGCTCCCCAATTTTGCTATAACAGCAAAGCCCTTGTATGAAGCCACTAAGGGGGGAGAAAAAGCACCTTTTGAATGGACAGAGGAATGTCAAAATGCTTTTGAAACCTTAAAACGCCAGCTCATGCAGGCTCCGGCTCTGGGACTACCTAATACTGACAAGCTCTTTATTCTGTATGTGCATGAGCAAGAAGGAATAGCTGCAGGTGTCCTAACTCAATTGCTGGGACCCTGGCCCTGACCAGTAGCATACCTGTCTAAACAACTGGACAATGTGGCCAAAGGTTGGCCTTCGTGTATGCATGCCATATCTGTAGTGGCAGAACTTGTGAAGGAAGCCAATAATTCGGCAGTCAGCTTGAAGTGAGAGTGCCTCATTATGTGTAAATGCTTCTTGAGCACAAGGGGAACTATTGGTTCACTAATGCCTGCATGGTCAGATGCCAAGCTCTTATGTGTGAAAATCCCCGTGTGGAAATAGTGACTGTGTCAACTCTGAACCCAGCTTCCCTGTTGCCAACTCCTGGGGAAGAATTAGAACATGACTGCCTGGAAGTTATGGAAGAGGTCTATTCTTCCCGGCCTGATCTAAAAGATACCCCATTCCCAGATCCAGATATTGAATATTTCACTGATGGGAGTAGCTTTATCCAGGATTGGAAGTGCAGAGCAGGATATGGGGTCGTTACTCTAGAAGCAGTGATAGAGGCAGAAGCACTGCTGGTATCAACTTTAGCACAGAAAGCAGAGTTAATTGCCCTCATCAGAGCACTCCAGTTAGCAGAAGGACTGAAAGCTAATATTTACATAGACTCTAAATATGCTTTTATGACATTGCACGCCCATGGAGCCTTGTATAAAGAGAGAGGCTTGAAAGCAGGTCCAGCACTCCGAGATTGATCGGCAAGCCTTGCCCCAGCCACCCCTGGAAGCTGGCTGGTCTACTCATGGCCGAAGCTTTGAGGAAGTCATCTGGAGCAACATAGAGTTAGATATTTTCTTGTATTAGTTATTCTGAATCTCTTGAGCCTCCCTCAATATTCCTTGTGTTGAGTGTGTAACCAAAGAATCATGCATGTGACAAGCACTTTTATTGCTGTGCTCTTTTGCTGTGCTTTTGCTTATGTGTGTAGTTCTCAAACTATAAGATGTTCTAAATGTTGGGAAGGAGAGAGTTCACAATGCATGCTGCGTGTTCAATCTAGGGAAGTGTATGGGGCTTGCATAGAACAAAATACAAAAATAGTTTGTGTAAAACGTGGAGTCATATTATCAGGCAAAAATTGAAATATCCCATTTCAGGAGGGACAATACCCTATAGAGGGAGTCACCGCTGCCCAACTTCACTGTGGGCATGCTGGTCGGTTAATTTAAAATCTTACAAAATTAAAAAGCCTAACCCTAAGTTTAAGGCACCTGTCCAGGAGACTAAGAAAATTCTGTATAGGACTGTGTTTGATGATGCTCAGGATGAGAAATTTGTTATTCCAGAGCCTGGGAGTAATCTTTTTATAGCCCTGGTTGAACAGATAGTCGCCTCCCTAAATATTTCAAATTGTTGGGGTGTGGAGATCCGCTAATGAGTAAAAGATGGCCTTGGATTGGTACGGAGGCTTTGCCTTTAGACTTGGCTCGATGGAATAAACCTAGATCGACGTCAAGGCCAGAAGAGAGAAAAATTTGGGAGTTACAGGCAGTTGTGAATGGAGAATTGTGCATTTCTCGAGCTGTGCTGTGGATGAATGGAAAGCATGTTGGGCATTCTCTGTCCCACCGAACCCTGCTAATTAGCTCCACTAAGGAGAAACCAAAATGGGTAGAAGCGGATGGCACTGTTATAGAGGATTTTCAGCCATGGGAAAATATTAGCAGCATAAATAAATATTCCAATGCTGCTTCAAAGTCCTCTGATCAATGGATGGCTCCTGAAGGGTTATATTGGACCTGTGGTAAAATGGCTTATACTCGCCTGCCCAGGAGATAGCATGGGACTTGCATTATTGGAACAATATGTCCCAGCTTTTTCCTTTTGCCTTCAAATGTTGGTTCAGCTTTAGGAACCCCAGTGTTTGATGATTATGTTAGATCAAAGCATTCTCTGGACATTGGAGGTACACAGTGGGGAAATGAATGGCCCCCACAATGGATCATTGAATATTATGACCCAGCCACGTGGGTGCAGGATGGGTCCTGGGGTTATAGAACACCTGTGTATATGCTTAATCGAATTATTAAATTGCAAGCTGTGGTAGAAATTATAATGAATCAAACAGCCATGGCATTAGAGTTGTTGGCTAGACAGCAGGCCCTGATGCGTGCTGCAATATATCAAAATCGCCTGGCATTGGATTATCTGTTAGCTGAGGAAGGTGGTGTCTGAGGGAAGTTTAATTTTTCAAATTGTTGTTTAAATATTGATGATAGTGGAGAAGTTGTATAGAATATAGCATCTGAAATTTGTAAAATTGCTCATGAACAAGTGCAAAGATGGAAAAATTTGGATGTATCATGGTTTGGGCAAATTATGGGAGATTGGAAACGTATTCTATTCTTAATTGGCATTTCTTTTGGCGGCTTAATGTTATTGCCATGTTTAATTCCTATAATGAGGTCTAGTGTTAATGCTGTGAAGGCATTCACTCCCTTAGGGAAAAATGTTAACGTTATGTATATGTCTCCAGAGGAAAGAAAACAGTACTTTATTAACCTCTTTGAGGATGGTCAGTTTCCTTCAGACTAAATAAATTTTCAGAAGACTGAAAGGGGGGAAATGAAGGAGAGCCCCTGAATAATTAATTAATACCCCCAATAATAATAATTGCTATATTGAATAAGAGCATGCTTTGTCTTAACGATGTCTGCTGTAATTTTCCATTAAAGAAGCTGACCACAGCATAGCGGGTGTGTGTCTGAAGATGGCTAACTAAGATAAGAGAAACGGCCTCCTAGAGGCAACTTGCTGTGATAGATAAGTAAGGAAACTTAGTCATGGAAATTTACTGAGAGGTCCGTGAAGCGGGACCCTTTGAAATCAGATAAGCTTGTGTGCCTGCCTGCTTGTTTTCTGTGTGAACGAAACTATCTAATAATAATAATAATAATAATAAATTTATTTTTATATCCCGCCCTCCCCCGCCAAAGGCGGGCTCAGGGAGGCTTACAGACATGGCATTCCATGATTCAAATAAAACAATATACACAACAATTTAAATATAATCAGTTACATAAATAATTAAATAAAATAGATAAAATAGATAAAATAGGTGCTATAAATACTATAAGTTATGATGTCCACAAGATGGCTATGTAACTACACGTCAGTTTAGCCGGGTTCTATTTCAAAGGCAAGCTGGAAAAGAAATGTTATGCAAGCCCTGCGGAATTGGTTCAGGTCCCGCAGGGCTCGTATCATCTCTGGAAGATGGTTCCACCATCGAGGGGCCATTACGGAGAAGGCTTGCTCCCTGGTAGTCTTCAGTCTAGCCTCTCTTGGCCCAGGGATTGTTAGCAGAAGGATGTAGAAGGATTTTAACTCAGTCATTTTGGGGGCCCAGGCCTGACTGAGTCCTACCTTTTGGTGCCAAAAGTAAATCTTGTTTCATACCAGTAAGTCTGTGCAGACCTCGTTATTTCTCTGCTTCAATAGTTCTTCCTTCTTTTTCACAACACATCTGCAATCCTGCATGACTGAAGCAGCATGGAATAGAGCCATGGAGCATTACAGTCATGCTGCTTCTGTAATGTAACAAGTGACCATAACACTACTTAGAATACTTAAATGACAAACCTTCTGTATAATATTAATAATCACAATATAAAAGGACGCAGAGCAGACACTGAAGCAGTAGCGAGGCGGATCAAGAGAAACTGGTTGGATTATATATTACATAAATGGTTACAAAAACATAATTTAAAAAATCAGTAATACTATCCCTCCCTTCTTCTAGGATTTGAATGAAGGCCAAAAGGAAAATAAGATGCGTAAAGGGGCATCTGCATGAACATTCTCCACTGAAATTTCTATTTCTAAGGCACATTTCAGTAGAATTATTGTGAAATTCATTCTTTTTTGTGAGGAAATAACAATCCACAAAGGTCTACCACACAGATTTTTATATGGCATTGAAATGATCAGAATGTAATTTTACCTTCTTGAAGCATTCCACACATTCCACTTTCATCCTCTCAGCACTTGAAAGAAATAATAGAAGGTGAAGCCAAAGGAAAAAGAGATCAGTTGTGCTATTTCTTTTGAAGCCACAATCAACACTACAGAACTGAGATTCTCATTTCTCATTGTTGTATATTTGTTGTAGGCATTAATAACACAACCAACAAAATGAATTAATAATAAAGACAATTGAATCTGCAGAACTCGCTCGCCTCCTAAGTATGCAGATTTTTTTTAAAGGATCATGAAAAGCATGAGGGACTATGATATCTCTTGATGCCCTTCAGAAAAGGAGTAAAAAGGATCAGACACAAAAAGATCTGAGCTGCTTCCACACCAGGGTAATCTTCTGTAGTAGTCTGGTTGCTGATGCAGTTCTGTGGGATATCAACTGTGCAATGGAGAATCAAGACATCCCAAGGTAATCTGTTTTCCCTCCTTTTTTAATGGTGGCTTCCCTTCACACCCGAGGTGAAGGGGGTGTGAAGGGAAGCCCCCCCAACACATGCATGCTGTATTCTTATATGATCCCCAGGATTCTCCACCTATCCTGGGTTTTTTCATATTATTTTGAGGAGTATGGTAATAGTGCTGCATAGAAATAATGCAAATATATTTTTTAATTTTTTAAAAAATATATATATACACATATTTGCCAACACCTCTGAAGATCCCCTCTCTTCCTCTAAAGGCAGTGAGAGAATTTCTTCTGATCTTTTTTAAAGTACTTGAGTAATGTTAGCTAGGAATAATGCAGTACTTTTGACAACCTATAGCTCTATGGCACAGAGTGTTAAAGCTGCAGTACTGCAGTCCTGAGCTCTGCTCACGACCTGAGTTCAATCCCCAGTGGAAGCTGGGTTTTCAGGTAGCTGGCTCGAGGTTGACTCAGCCTTCCATCCTTCCAAGGTCAGTAAAATGAGTACCCAGCTTGCTGGGGGAAAGTGTAGATGACTGGGGAAGGCAATGGCAAACCACCCTATAAAAAGTCTGCCGTGAAAATGTTGTGAAAGCAACGTCACCCCAGAGTCGGAAACGACTAGTGCTTGTACAGGGGACCTTTCCTTTCCTTTTAACAACCTACTTTAAAACCTCCTATTTGCAGAGACTCCAACAATTCCATTCCCTTTGTCTAAAAGGCAGGTGATTCTCTTTTGTCATGCTAATTATTGCCAGGAACTGGCCTCTTGCAGTCATCTACAAATGAACAAGTCACTGATGAGCTCTTCATCATCCTGCAGTTCCACTGTATCCCCTTCAGACACAAGAAACTGTTCATACTGATATTGTCCTGCCCAAGAAAATGAAGTTTGTTGGGGTTGTTTTAAAGAATAGGCTGCTAACAGGTTGAAGTTATGTAAAAACTTCAACGTTCAGAGTTGGTAAGTGTAACGTGAGGCACACTGGAACAAAAAAATTCCACCTATAATTATAGACTAGTGTGATCTGAACTTGCTGAGAATGAAAGAGAAGACGATCTTGGGTTCATAGTAGATAGTTCAGTGTGCTACAGCAGTGAAAAAGGCAACCTGTGTGTTAGGAAAGGGATTGAAAATAAAATGGCCAATATTATAATGCCTCTTTTTTTAGCTGAGCAAAAGTACAGAAGAGGGCAGCCAAAATCATTAAGGGGTTAAAGCACCTTCTCTATGAGGAAAGGCTGAAGAGTCTGGGACTTTTCAGTCTGGAAAAAAAATATGAATAACAGGGAACATGATATATAGGGTAGAGACAGTTGACAAAGGCTATGGTCAGAGGACAGGGCTGGTGCAATCTGTGGCATATTGGGGGAAACTTTATGGTAAAATTGGCTTCTACCATAGAGTTGCTGCCCAGATACTAGAGTGTCATCCAGAAGCTGCTGGCATAATGACACTACTTCCTGTGCAATGCTGGTGATGAGGCTTAGGCCTTCTCCTTTCTCCTGGCCAGATGATTAACAGCTGTGGGTAGGGCCTGGCAGCAGTGTCCCTGCCTCTGCCAAGGAGTCTGGCAACCCAAACAGAGACTTTTTCAGCAATTCCTTAGAGAAGGATTGTCTGGAACCCTTAGTCAAACTGACTTTTAAATGATAGGCAAGAGAAAGTTAACCAACCTGTTAAGTAATCTTAAACATAAAAATCTTCATAGTTCAGTGTATTTTATATCAGAAAAAGCATTTAGATGGCTGTTATAAAAGGTATGCTTCCCAAGTACAGGATGCTAAAGAACTGGAAAACACTAAAAGATTCTTTGGGCCATACGTTCTACATTATTCAGATATGCAAAAGATCTTCACTTCTTTCCCCTTCCATTTTTGTTAACAAACTGATATGCTGCTGCTTGAATAGAATGGAATATCATATTAGGTGGTGCTGATTACATTACATACCTCATAAATAGCTAGGAGAAGAAGCTGCATAAAACTTCAAATGTTATGGGGGGTGCAAAGAGAAAAAAAAGATTGCAGCTTCTGAAAGTAGAACTCTCGGAGCTTTTACAAGAAATCATTGAAGTACCCTCAATTGTAAAGCCTCTTTAAAAGCATTAGACATTTTCTTCATCCTTTGTAGTAACACAAGAGACAACCAAATGAGCCGTGATTGGCCTGCCTTGCATGTTATTTCCTTTGTCCAAGGAGCACTATGGAGGACAATTCCAGATGGGAAGCTGTGTCACAGCAAAATAAAACAGGAATCTAATGGAACCTTAAAGACAAAACAAAATGTACTCCAGCGTAAGTTTTCAGGAGTTAGAGCTTACTTTGTCAGATGCATGAGCTGTCCATCCGCTAGGCAGACACATTTAGAAAAAGCTGCCAACAGAAAGGCAGTGGAGCTGTGCATGAGAGATGCATATCTCACCCCTTACAGATGTTCGGCTATATCATATAGAGGACAGGGGATGAGAGGAGCATATGAGTCAGTCTTACTAGGCTGCATTTTATTATATAACAAACTGACTTCATCAGGGACTGATCATTAAATTATCAGCTGGAGTAACCCTCACAGGCAGAATCTGAAATAATGCGACAGCTATCCAAAAGAACATAACATTCAGATTAAAACAGTGTCCAGATGAAATGCATGGACTGATACCCTTGCTTAAACAGCCTGAACTGCTTCAAAAAGGGGTGTGTGTGCTGAGGCGCAATGAAATTAGCATCAAGTCAAAATGGTGATTATTTTTCTGTTTCTACTTGAGAAGTGTCTAACATCTCAAAAGATACTTGTCATGCATCATAAATGTGAGCGAGGGAAATTGCAATAGAAATAACTCTTCATCTATACTCAAGTCAATTTCACATTCTAATCTACCATAAAACTGCTATGAAATTACACAATATTTGTGAATGCCTGTAAAGTTGTAAAAGAAGAGATCCATATTTCATCCAGAACTGGTGAAAGGACACCATGATCAGCCTCTAGCTAGGAATAAATCTCCATAACATTATCCCTTACAATACCTGTAACCCAATAGCATAGCAGCTCTCTCTGCAGTATGGCCAAAAGCATATGGGGGTGTGTGGTACATTGTATATCACTCTGTATGGATTTCTTATTTTATATAAGAAACCTTAAAGCAACAAACCTCACTTTTACTAGAATCCATTCATAGCAGCCAGCAGCATTGCTGCTAGGCTGCTGGAACATAATTTGACCCCCTGGAAGGGAAGGGAGGTCTTTTGCAGCCCGTTTGGGCGCACTTGGGAGGGGGCGGGGCTTGGCCATAGTAACGGTTAGACCATCCGCCCCCTAGTTCAGTTCCCCGTTGGAGATCGGCTTGATGGGAGCATGTGCTATCACTCAAGGCCGTTCTCATTCAACCGAGCTCAGGGGAGGGCCGAGGGAGCCTTTTTCTTTGCTCCTGCTCGGGCCCCATTGGTCGGGCTTATCAGCGATTGAATCGCTGATAAGTTGGGTTAGGTGTGGTGCAGCGGAGGCAGCTGTGGAGCTGGGGCCAAAAGGATCGGCAAGAAGATTAGGGCTTCTGCTTCTAGCCTCAACTTTAACATTTATACGGCCAGTTGTATCCCCCCCGAACCCTCCCCCTTCTTCATCTTCATTTCAGCAAAAAAAACCCCCCACCCTTTCCTTGGAAGGAGGGTTTATGTTGGCTTTCCCTTCCTTTAGAGGGAGCAGGTTTTCTTTGTAACTACCCTTGTGCTGGGTGGGAGGGGGTTTGTTTTTCCCCTTTCCATTCCTTCAGGAGAGGGATTGTTTTTTCAGATTACCCTTGTGCTGGGTGTGGCTGCCCTGGGCAGAGTCAGCCATATTTGGTCCACTTTCATCTACTCTTAGATGGCAGCCATATTGCTTCCCTGTCTTTTCCTATGGGACGGTGGCCATTTTAAAGGGCTGTTGGAGGGAAGCCATTTTGTGGGTTGATATAGTGTAGAATTACCATAAGGGGGCAATATCAGCTTTCTGGGGCTGTTCTTCAATAGTGAGCAGCTGTTTCTAAGGTGCAGTTTACAAGGGCTGTTTGGTGTAGTTTTGTGCAGTCTTATTTGCCCTTGATATTTGCTAAGATGTCTGGTAGGAAAGGGATGAGAAGATCCAAGGGCAAGCAGCCTGTGCCAAGGCCCCTAAGGCCCTGCCTAAAAGGCCACCACCGCCTTTATCTTCTTCAGATGAGGAGGGTGAGGACAAAGTTAATGCAGCTATTATGCAAAGGCTGAAGGCGCTGGAGCAAGCATCTGGTATCCCTCCCTTATACAGGTTAGGATCTGGAAAGGTTTCTAAGATGGCACTTCAGGTGGATATTTTAACTCGGTTCTCTATTCTGGAGGGCAGGTCTGCCGGAAACGTCGCAGGAGGAGCCATGGATCTTGCTGGTTCTGACGGAGGATCAGTTCCATCTCCAGGGGCTGCTGGAACTGGATTGGCGCTGGTGCCTACGGGAACTCTGGGTAAGGCTGCTGACATCTCACTGTCTTATACTGGGCTTGTTTGGCCTTGGGGTACATGGGGTCCTGCTGCCCCTACTGCACCTGGCATTGCTGTTGGGAGTTCTGGTGTATCTCCCTCCCCAGGTATGGGTCCTCAGTCAAATTGGGCATGGCCACAAGGTTAGTTTGGCCCCTATGGAAATTGGCCAGCTGAAGGCAGCAGGGGTTTGCAGGCTCCTTTTCGGGGGGGATGAGGCTTTCCTTCTCCCTAAGGGGCGGTCCCTTTTGCTGCCTTACCTTTCGGGGATGTAGCATTACCTTTAGGTGATCGTTCGTTGCCGGCGACAAAAGATAAAATCCTAAAGGGAGAATATGTTGATATCTTCTCCCTCCTGTTCCATGAGTTGAAGGATAAAGAGGATTTGGATAACAAGAAAAAAGAGAAATTGAAGAAGTGTAAAGTGGACCAGACTTGGGTCAATTGGCTGCTGTTTTTTTTTATATATATGCTGGTGTGATTGCACGCGCCCAGCCTTGGCGGGCAGCTGCGCTTATCCAGTATATGGATATCATTTATAAGGGGTACATGATGTTTAGTGGGCTCGCCTGGATTCAATATGATGAAGAATTCAGGATGAGGGCAGCTTTGTACCCTTCCCTTCAATGGGATCGCATTCACCAGCAGCTGTAGCTCCAAATCATGTCTCCTGCGTGACCAAATTTGGGTGACCGCTCAGATAGTGGTCATTTAGTGACCAGGTCAGTGGGAACTTCTTCAGCATCGTCATCCTCTTCCCGCAGTTCTGAGGGGCAGGTGGTTCAACCCCGCCTGCTTTGCTGGGAGTTTGGCTCCCAAGGAGTGTGAAGTAGAAAAGCTTGTCAGTTCAGGTATGAATGCCCCATGTGTGGTGGCTCTCACTCTTTTAGTAACTGCCCCAAAGCCCAACCTCGCAGGAACAAAAAAACAAAAGGTAGAGGAATTACCAGGCTGGAAAAGGGGCCCAGGCCGATAAAGGTGGGACCTCTTGAGCACTGGTTGTTCAGGTATCCGCGAAGGGTTGATACTGTTTACTTGTTAAATGGTTTCAAGTTCGGTTTTCGAATTCCTTTTCAGGGTCTCCGAGTTGCATTCCGGTCCAGGAATCTTAGTTCTGTTAAAGGTTTGGAGCATATAATCAAGGATAAGATTGACAAGGAGTTGTCAGAAGGCTGGATTTTGGGCCTATTTTCTAATCCCCCTGTGTCTAACCTTAGGGTTTCCCCTTTGGGGGTGGTGCCAAAAAAGGCACCTCGTGAATTTCATTTGATTCACCATCTTTCCTTCCCCAAAGAGAAGTCAGTTAATGATGGGATTCCTGAGCATTTATGCCCAGTTAGGTACACCAGCTTTGATCAGGCTGCGGTAAGGGTGCAGAGTTGGCCAAATGTGATATTAAATCGGCGTTTCGCCTTCTACCTGTCCATCTGGCTGATTTTGAGCTTTTAGGATTTTTCTTTGCAGGGCAATTTTACATGGACAGAGCTGCTCCATCTCATGTGCAGCTTTTGAGTGTTTCAGCAAGTTCCTTGAATGGGCTGTTTGTGAGAAAGTTGGTCTGCAGGATGTTGTTCATCATTTGGATGACTACCTCTTTGAGGGTCCTGCAGGGACTGGGCGTTGCACACAGTTGTTGTCTGGCTTCATTGAGCTGGCTGCAGAACTGGGGGTTCCGTTGGTTAAGGAAAAAACAGAAGGTCCAACCCAAAAACTTATCTTTTTGTGGATTGAGCTGGATACCCTGGCGCAGTTGTCCAGAATACCTATCCAAAAAGTGGAAGATTTGAGAAGTAGGATTAATGCCTTCCTTCTTAAGCAAAAGGTCACATTGCTTGAACTCCAGCAGCTGGTTGGGCATCTTAACTTTGCTTGCAAAGTGGCTGCTCCTGGACGGGCTTTTCTTTGTAGGCTATGTGATGCTATGGCAGGCCTGCGCTTGCCTCAGCATAGGATGAGGGTTACCAGCAGCATGCAGGAGAATTTGAGGGTATAGCAGGAATTTTTGGAATTCTTTAATGGAATTTCTTTTTGAAGAGATGACATGAGGCTTGAGGCGGAAGTTCAAGTCATGTCTGATGCTGCTTGGTCTTTAGGTTTATGGGTTTATTTCCACGGACATTGGTGCGCGGACGCTTGGCCAGATTCATGGGTTCAAGCAGGGGTGAACTGAGATCTCACATTTCTTGAGTTCTTTCCCATTCTTGTTGCAGTTTGGCTGCGGGGGAATTACATGTCCAAATGGGGCCCAAAGTGTCAATATTTTATGTGGTCACCATTATTTTCCAGCACTACCTTAACCCTCTTGGGCACAGAGTTCACCAGAGCTTCACAGGTTGCCACTGGAGTCCTCTTCCACTCCTGCATGATGACGTGGATGTTAGAGACCTTGCGCACCTCCACCTTCCGTTTCAGGATGCCCCACAGATGCTCAATAGGGTTTAGGTTTGGAGATATGCTTGGCCAGTGCATCACCTTTACCCTCAGCTTCTTTAGCAAGGTAGGGGTCATTTTGGAGGTGTGTTTGAGGTCCTTATCATGTTGGAATATTGCCCTGCGGCCCAGTCTCCGAAGGGAGGGAATCCTGCTCTGCTTCAGTATGTCACAGTGTATATTGGCATTCATGGTTCCCTCAGTGAACTGTAGCTCCCCAGTGCCAGCAGCACTCATGCAGCCCCAGACCATGACATTCCCACCACCATGCTTGACTGTAAGCAAGACACACTTGTCTTTGTACTCCTCACCTGGTTACCGCCACACATGCTTGACACCATTTGAACCAAATAAGTTTATCTTGGTTTCATCAGACCACAGGATGTGGTTCCAGAAATCCATGTCCTTAGTCTGCTTGCCTGCAGCAAACCATTTGCGGGCTTTCTTGTGCATCATCTTTAGAAGAGACTTCCTTCTGGGACAACAGCCCTGCAGACCAATTTGATGCAGCGTGAGGGGTATGGTCTGAGCACTGACAGGCTGACCCCCCACCCCTTCAACCTCTGTAGCAATGCTGACAGCACTCACACATCTATTTCCCAAAGCCAACCTCTGGATATGATGCTGAGCACGGGCACTCAACTTCTTTGGTCGACCATGGTGAGGCCTGTTCTGAGTGGAACCTGTCCTGTTAAACCGCTGTATGGTCTTGGCCACTGTGCTGCAGCTCAGTTTCAGGGTCTTGGCTATGTGGAACTTCCAGTGACCAGTATGAGGGAGTGATACCTTGTACCTTCACACTTGATACCTCGTACCACTAATGAGTCACATGACACCAGGGAGGGAAAATGGCTACTTGGGCCCCATTTGGACATTATCACTTAGGGGTGTATTCACTTTTGTTGCCAGCAGTTTAGACATTATTGGCTGTCTGTTGCATAATTTTGAGGAGATAGCACATTTACACTGTTATACAAGCTGTAGACTCACTACTTTACATTGTAGCCAAGTGTCATTTCTTCAGTGTTGTCACATGAAAAGATATACTTAAATATTTCCAAAATGTGAGCGGGTGTACTCACTTCTGTGACATACTGCAAATACAAGTGGCCCGTCTTTGAAAATAAGCCCTGGCCCAAAATCTATTAAAACAGAAGTCTACAGCAGTTCCTCTCAAAATATGAATTATATTCAAACTTTGCTAAGTGACTGCTATTTTTAAAATGCTAGATGCATGGAACAGTATTCAGTCAGTACTAAGAAACAACTTAAAATATTACCAGTCTTAAAGCAATAGTCTTGAGTTGTGGATTCAAACCTTGTAGGAACACACAGGACACTGGCACTTTGGGTACTCATGAGATTTTGGCTATGTTTTCTTCTAAGATATGGTAGAAATGGTGGAGCTATACATTAAGCTACTCATGGGGCTGATGTTTAAAAAGTACCCCATGTTAAGTTTCCCCCTCTATACTCCATACATTAAGCTACTCATGGGTCTGATGTTTAAAAAGTACCCCATGTTAAGTTTCCCCCTCCATACTGTATTCTAAATGTGAATATTTCTCCTCTTCTGTTAGCAGCACCGCTGTGGAATGTGGGCAGAAAAAGAGGCAACTTCTATACCAACAGATAGACTGAGGTTTGCTATACATGACAGAGGTCTGGGCTGACTGTTTGACCTCTGCCCTGCCCTCCACCCTGGACACCAGGAAGGACAGGTAAGGCTTCAGCAATGCAAGAAAGGGAGGCAGCCCTCAGTTCAGAGCTATCTCTGGAGAAGGTCCCACTATTTTGGGAGAAAGGCAGACTTACAAATATTTCAAATAAATAACTAACACTGCAGATTTGTGAAGAGGAAACTACTGGTATATGCTGTCTCACATAAAAAGATTCCTGCAAGTAAAAAACAAAAAAAAATCCTAGTGTATTAGCCATAGAATCTTCTGCTAGTAACAGTGCCAAAATTAAGAAAATGGAGGGTGAACGTTTGTACCAAAAGTTTTTAAAAACAAACAAAAAACAAAACTGGTTCTAACTGCAAGTGGCCAGTACAATTAATTTACAACATAACCAGTGTTCCCTCTAAGCTGAGTTAGTGTGAGCTAGCTCACATATTTTTAGCCTGCACCTCACACATTTTTGTCTTAGCTCAGGAAGGATGACCCTAGTGCACAATAATTTATGCAGTAGCTCACAACTTTAATGTCAGCACCTCACAACATTAATACCAGTAGAATTTTTGCTCACAGAAATCTGCATCTTAGAGAAAACACTGAGCATAACATGAATGCATTGTAAAAAAGTAGCCCTGCCTCAGCATTGGGCTGACACTGGACATTAGAATGGCTAGCTAGGCTCTTTTGAATATTGTTTCTCAGGAAGATGCTATAGTTCTTCTCTCTTGCAGCCAGATACACACTGATACAGATAATCCAAATCTTGGTTTAGATTTAGTAATCTCTGCTGATGGAAGGGATTTCTATCAGTGGAGCACAATTTTCTTACCCCCAGAATGACATAGGGAGCCAAAAGCAGGCTGGGAAATTCACAAAAATCATTCCTTCCATTTATGGAAATGTTTTACAGGATCCAACTCTTTTCTCAGGCTATCTCACTGCCTCTGACTTTGACCTAGCTAATTAGATATAAATTATTGAAGTCCACTGCTCACATGGTCGGAACTAAAATGCAGGGCTCTGGGAAAAATTTGAAACATATGACTATAAGAAGATGCCTAATACTAAATCATGCGATTGGTCTCTCCAGCTCAGTATTTACTATGGCTGCTAGTGAATCCCCAGGGGCTTCATCAGTGCCCCCACCTGAAACATTAAGTGATAGGGCAAATACATGAATAGGTACAGATTTTGAGTGAGGTCAGAGGACGTCAAAGGAGGACATGGGTAATTTGTCACTTTGTAAATTCTTAATTACACTATATTTCTCCCAGTTTGCATTTCTAGGACATTTTTAGAGGCTGAAAAATGCACATTCACTAGGAAGTTCCCCCTGATTGTTATTATTTGTTCTCCATGTTTGACATACGTTATTTGCCAACAAAATTTGAATGCAATTGTTCAAATCAAAGCATCTGGATTACAGTGCCTGGTTTTGAAGTGCTACTTCTTGAATAAGAACCATCATCATAGTCCAGTGGTCATTACATTGATAACCAAATATCACATATCAGAAGTCCTGATTCAATCAGTTGCTTTTGTACTAATAATCCAGCTTGATATTTAACAAAATACTTTTTGTGCCAGCTAGAGTGTTTCAAAGTACATTGGGCAAGGCATGCTGAATGAGTTATAAAATAGCAGGTTCCACATGCTTTCAAAAACATTTCAGTGGCCTACCAAAATATAAAAATTGTTTCACAGAGTAATATTATGTGACATAATAGTTTTCTATTTTGTTTCCTCTCTTTTCTTCATATCCATTTATCCTCAACCTACATGGTGATCAAAGCCACTGACTGCCAGTTTTGTACACAACTTAACTGTCAGTTACCTTTTCCCCAGTTACAGGAGACCACAGGACTACCAACTCATGCTGCTTCACCAGGAGAACTTTGTTATCATTGCACACTGGTGTGCACAACCAGATTCTCACTCAGTTGTGGTTTGGAAGCAGCACTGCAGGGAAAGCACTTATGCTTCGAAACTCAGCACTAATAGACTTCTGCCACAGCTGCCAGCCTGGTTCAAAGACAGGCTTAGGAGAAGAAAGAGCCAGAGAAAAGAAATAAACAGAGGGAAGATATGCCAAGAAATTTAAGGCATTGGATGGAAAATAAAGTGTGAGAAGACAACTGAAGGAAATAGGGTTGCCAATCCCCAGGTGGGGGCAGGGGATGCCCTGGTTTGGAGACCCTCCCCCCGCTTCAGGGTCGTGAGAAAGTGGGGGGAGGGGAGAGAAATGACTGCTGGGAACTCTATTATTCCCTATGGAGATTTATTCCCATAGAAAATCATGGAGAATTGATCTGCGGGTATCTGGGGCTCTGGGGGGGGCTGTTTTTTGGGGTAGAGGCACCAAATTTTCAGTTTAGCAGCTAGTGCCTCTCCCCAAAATACCCCCCAAGTTTCAAAAATATTGGACCAGGGGGTCCAATTCTATGAGCCCCAAAAGAAGGTGCCCCTGTCCTTCATTATTTCCTATGGAAGGAAGGAATTGAAAAGTTGTGCCGTCCCTTTAAATGTGATGGCCAGAACTCCCTTTGGAGTTCAACTATGCTTGTCGCAGCCTTGATCTTGGCTCCACCCCTAATGTCTCCTAGCTCCACCCCCAAAGTCCCCAGATATTTCTTGAATTGGACTTGGCAACCCTAGAAGGAAAAGACTAGCAAAGTAGGGATGAGGGACAGACAAATAAGGAAAATATTTCCATTTCCTTTCCTCCAGAGTTTTTTCATGCTTTCTGCCATCACAATAGAAACATGTAATGATATGATAATACCTGTTATTTTTTCTGGAGGTCCCACTAATGCAGGCTTTTGAACTGCTGAGGCTTTTATAGAAGTTAATTATTTGGAGTATGATATCATGAATGAACAATATCATCTTGGATTGAATGGAATCTTATGCTTCCATAAGATGTCATTATTATTTTTCATTTTTGGGTTATTCTCATGTTTTTCTCCACCTCTACTGAACAACAAAACAGGGCTGCATGACTGAATCTCTGTACATTATGCTAAACCCTACCCTACATACAAGTGCCTTAAAAGACTTGAGTGCCACTGTAAGAGGATTCCATGGTGATGAAATTGTGAAAAGCCAGAGTACCAGGAATTTTGCAGTCAACTAAAGATCTTGTGGGTGTGAAATTGCAGGCAATTACATTTGATCACTGTGTCAGACATTGCTACTGAATTTATTCAAATTTGCTGTAGAAATTGTTCCGGAGTACTTCAGAATACCAAGGGCCCTGATTAAAGCAAATTGTGTCTACAATATGCAGTGCTGCAGAAAGAGAATCTAGTCCAACAAGAGTTGTACATGAATTGAAAATGCCAAACATCACAACAACAACACAAATTAACTAAATGAAATGTCTCAGAAAATATTACTTAGGAGTTCCAAAGTCTTCCCAGAACCCAGTTACCAGCAATAGAAGAAAAAGCGGTTGATATGCCATGAAGTCAAAAAGTAAAATTAGTTCCAAAAAAGGTTGATGTAAATGGCAACCTCAATCAAGATGTAGATAAATGTTGCTGCTCAAGATTCAGCTATTTCTGCAGAAGACGGTAATCTGACAAGGTTATCTGCAGATCCCAGAAAAGAAAAATCTCTAAATGAGGAAAGTGATGTCTTTTGTTGACAAACTATCTTATAGGATAGAAGAATATAAACTTTCAGATTTCACAAATGTATCTATCAGAAAGGTAGCCAGATGTTGGCAATGCTGTCTTAGAAGCATATCCTATCAACAACAAGCCCAAGTCATCATACATCCAGCAGAATGAGGTAGGATATTCCTGCGGTAATAGAATTGGGGGATTGCAAGGGATGGAGAACCCAAGTTAAATGTTCTCCTGTGACAAAACTTCCTGCAAAATAAAAACTAGTACATCCAAGAGAAAAATTCTATGTTTGCCATTTGTAAGCTTGCTAGTTTTCCCCTTAAAAAAAATCTAGATGAACTTTGGAAAATGTAGTCCTAACTTGCCATTCTCATTACCACTACATTAGGCTGCATGTGTAGATTATATTTTATAACAGTCTTAACATTCCTTCTGATGTTATGCTTTTGCTAGCCTTGTGTTATAGGCCACTGGTAAAATGCTCATCTTCTTTTCTTATGTTCTAGCTATTCTGACTGGGGTTATTCTGATTCTAAAATAACATATGTTTATTCGCTAGGATGAGCATCAAATCCCCAGCTGCACTCCAGGAGAAAGGTAACACGTATACAGGGCCAGCGCTAGACTGCCTGGTACCCTAGGCAAAGCTAACTTATGACACACACACACCTCACATTAATAATGTCACTGAGTCACATAGGGGGGGCACCCAATTCAGTGCCCCCGGAAGGCCGGCACCCTAGGCAGTCGCCTTGTTTGCCTAGTGGCAGGCACATATAGTGAGATGTGTGATCTAGGAAAGTCAAGGCAGAGATAGTGAAGTGGCTACCAGCTGTCACTTTTTTCTCTAGCAGAAGGTCTTGCTCTCACCCTTGCAGGCAGGGAGAGTCAGAAGTGTCCAACACCAAATGGGGAGGGTGACAGACAACAGGAAGCTTGTGGTTGTTAACTGGAAATATTATTGGTAACTCTGTATTTATGTTTGGTAAATTTCTAGTAAATCCTGCTATAGTTCCCTTTTTTTCTGTAAGGAAGTCCCTAACTATCTATGCTTCCTGCTTCAATAAAGGTTTAATGAAATAAAGGAGGTATTTTATAGCAATCCATAGTGACTGATATCCAGGGGAAAGGCAACTTTTTTGATGATAGACTCCCTCATCCATGTGGCCCATGGTTATGCTACTCAAGTTACTTGAAATAAAAGAGAATGTGGAGTTCATGGGAAACCTTAGCTAGGTTGGGCTCTTGTACAAATTATATCAGAAACAGGATAGTCTGCAACCACCAAAGAACCTCCAGAAATGGATTTCTCAGTAATACTATTGAGAGATCTCTAGTCTGCCTCTTTCCTTGGGGGGGGGGGGGGGGGGTGTGTGTGAAAGAAAATGTCTGGTTTCCACTTCCAGGTGATCTTACTCCCTCCTCCACCTCCTTTCTGTTTTGATGGAGATGTTCTCCAGGACATTCTCAGTGGTCTAGCTCAGGTGCTGAGTCCAATGATGAGCAGATGAAGAGAGTTAGCCAACTCTACATGAATTTTAAAAAGTTTGACAACTAGCCCTCATACCATCTGATCAAGCACTGATCATTGACTGACCAATGTTGACTCCACAAAGGTCCTTAACAGAATTTTTTTTTCTAGGACTCTGGCATCCATCCTGGACGTTGAACAAGCATGGTCAGAAGCATGGTCAGCTTCAGGTATCTGCTGACCAGCAGCACCTACCACAGGCAGGGATAGGAAACTGTGATACCTAGACCACACTGAGGGAAATATCAACAGAAAAATAAACACTAAAATCTCTTTCAACACACTTTAATGCCAGCTATCCAGTGGTCCTGAAAAATCCTGAATATGTTCAGGATTTTTCAGGCTCAGTCATACCAGATAGCTGATAAATAGTTTGATCGCTGGAGAAGGAAATTCCAGTCTTTCTTGATACCATTTTATCGTCCCAAAATTTCATGCAGCTGTGTTTGTTCTTTAAAAAAGCCTCAAAAGCAGGAAAGCCATAATAGCTTCATAAGGACCCCAAAAGCAAGCAAACAGAACATCAAAATGTTCAGTTATGATTCAAATACATTCTGATCAGATATAGTCTCAAAAAAGATAATAAAGATTAGCATTATTTAAAATGGTACTGTATAAAGGTGTGTGTTTGGTTTTTCCAAGCCAGAAAAAAACTGAAAAATACTTTACCAATATTTTTCAGGTATTTTTTCTGCCAGATATCAGCTGGGGTATTTATCCAGCTATCCAGTATGACTGAGCCTGAAAAATCCTGAAAATATTCAGGATTTTTCAGGGCCACTGGATAGCTGGCATCAAAGTGTGTTTAAAGAGACTGCAGTCCCTTTAAACACATTCTGGGTGATGCTGTGGCTTGGAGAAGGCCTTTAGAATTCAGCCACGGCTTGCAAAAGGTATTTAAAAGGGACCACATCCCCTTGGAAACAATGGAGGGTGGGGACACCTTCTTCTATGGCCCACAGAATTGGACCCCCAATCCATTTTTTTAAACTTGGGAGGGGGGGTTGAGGAGAGGCACCAGCAGCTATGCTACAAATTTGGTGCCTCCACCTCAAAAAGCATTGACTATAATGATCTCATAGGGTATAATAGAGCTGAAAAAAAATCAGCAATTCCAAATATTTACCAAATCCAAATACCATACCAGTACTGGGAGTTGAGAATATTGCAGATATCAATATTTTTCAGGTTCGATATACCCAAACCCAAAAACATACCTGGCTGTTGTTGTTTTGCATACCCCTAGTGCTGTATAAAAACAGCATTGACAGTAAGTTTTATATCAGAGGAAAGGGAATAAATGCCAGTCCTGCCACATTAGCAATTCTTCTGCAAACAATATGTGGGCAGGTTAGATCATCCACATACTGACTGTAGACAAATTCATCAAGATCATTCCTATGCATCATTTTAAGTAGGAGAAAGCCATATCCAGCAGGCGCTAAAGGTAGCCTGCCTTTATGAGGATGGAAAATTGCTCATTGCACCTGCCAGAAAGGAATCAAGAGCAAACTCATTATCTTTTGCTAGGACCCAGAGGCATTTCAATAAAACCTCATGATCAGCCCTCTGAAAGGATACTAAAATATCTAATAAAATCAGCATGGATAGTTGACCTCTGCCCATTGCCAGAAGGATAGCATTAAACAAAGATCGGAAAGAATGCAATATCCATAATGCAATTACTATGGAATGAACCTACAGCTGTGCCATCTTCCCTGACAGCCCAACAGTCACAGCATGATTACAGCTCACCAAGCAAGGAAACATGTTGTCCAAGAGTGAAGGAGTCTCTGCAGCGCTGAAAGACCACAGGTCGATTATGATGTCATGATGCAAACAGTTACATGTACATTCTTGGGTATTTTTAAAAAATACCAAATGATTTCCAGAAATTTTTTTTTCTTTCCAAGTTCAGATAACAGTATACCATTTCTTACATTGGCAGGTACCCCAAAGCTTCCCAAGGGACATGCAATTTCAGAGAAAAAGGTATCCATATAATTTCCTTCACTCTAAACCACATGATGTTGCATTGGTACCTTAAAGACTAAAAAAAATGTTACTCTTTCAGATGCCACTGGATTCCTGTCTTGTTTTGCCGCTACAGAGAGCTACTCCTCTGGAATTACCACATGATGTTGACACATTTATCCACATATTGCTACACTATTGGCCAAAGTGGTTCTAATATACCCAGGATATTATTTTCATGCTGCTGGATGAATGGGAAAATGAAGGGATGTAGCATTCCTCTGCAAAGTCTTCTTTGGTGGTCTCCCATCCAAGTACCAGTACCAAGTACTGCTTAGCTTCCAAGATCTGATGAGACTGTGCTATACTATACCATACCATTGACACATTCTCAGATTTCATACTGCTAATCTCCACCCTCATTTCAATGAAGTAAATTTTTAATAGTATGGTGACATGTGACAGAAATCCTACAGAAATCCACTGCAGCATCCTCCCATCCTGTGACCACTTAAGTAACAGTATTGTTTATGATCACCGCAGTAGGTCCCTTCTGAAGCCAGTGACTGAGTTTATATCCTAGGAAGTCTGTGTTATGCCTTACACAGTAAAGGAGGCAGTTTGCCAAAGACCAGTTAAATCTACTCAAGTCTCAAGCTAACTAACAAGCTGCCTCAGACTTCCATGAGTGGGTGCCAGTTTTCTTCCAGTCCCACATCTTTAGACACGAACACAGAACTTGCACCCAAGTTACACAGTAGCACTTTCAGTTATAGTGTCCTGCTTTAACTGATTTTGTATTGCTATTAGCAGCATTTTCAGTCCATACATGTGTTTTTGTAAAAATCATGCTGTCTTTCAACACAAACCAAGAAGGTTTCTATAAATTAGAAACCTGAAGGAAAAGCCAGTAAACTTGAAGCAAGGCATATGCTAATACTGTTTTCACATAAGAAGATTAAGCCTGTTTTGATTTGCCTTCTTGTCTTGGGAGTTATTTATTTCAGTCTTTTTTTTTCTTGTAATGGGATAAAATCTATTTTGCAAGTTGGCATGTGAGTTTCTCCAAATTAATGCAAACCCATTATTTACATTTTGAGATGCTTGTCTTTGCTGCAGCAAGGCATATGGGAAAATGTTAACAATTTCACTGATGTTGACTAACAAATCAAAACTTTCAGGAGTTTTTTATACCCTGACTAATGGAGATAGATGCCTAACACCGCCCTCCCACTGTTTTGTGTCTCACAGACAGAGCATCTGTCTTTTTTGCCATTGGAAAAACAAGATTCATTAATAACGTTGCTTTCAAATGATGTATAGCAGAACATACATCCTAGAAGACAATTGTTCTAGAAAGCAGGATTCAGACTACATAACAAACACTCTAACAAATTCAAAACATGTTTAATGGCATCTTCCTGGCATTATGTATATGTTAAACAGAAAACTGCACAGAAATATCTAAGCACAAAGAAAAATAAAACAAACACCTGGATCATTTCGTTTTCTCTTGTTTACAAGAGTTTCTTGTTATCTACAAGAGTGGATTGAATTTGGTGCAATTTTGGTTTGCGAGAAATTGAATACTGAATCAAAAGTTTCCTTTACTTATCTAGTTAAGCTTCTGTTAGCCTTTGATTGACAAGGGAAAATATTTCGAATGTAAGAATCTGCTATTTCACTTTTATTCCATGGTATTTAATATGAAGGTGCTTTAAGTATTGATCCTTAGTATTTGCTTTTCAAATTGTTCTGTAGACACAAAATCTACCGTGCTACCTGCTGAGTTTTCAAAGGTTCACCAGACACACCACCAGACACAAAACACCGCTCAGCCACTTAGAAACTCAAAATACTGTACAACACTTACCAAGGCCATGCGGTCCCCCCCAGCAGGAGTGGTTAATGATGAAGTAAATTTGAGATATAAAGGACTTCCTTTCCTGGTTCCAGGCTACCAAGGGCTTTGCTCTTAAATCCATCTGGCTGTGTGTGATGCAGAACATGGGTTTTCTTTCCTGAGAAGGCATCTTGTCTCTTGAAGAGTTCTGAATGTTTTCCTACCTTGCCCTCGCTAGGCCGACAGCCACTTGTTGCAATGGTAACAGGGGAAGCCAGGAGCTGCCTTCTTCTCAGTCTGCTGGCATGAATAATTAACTTTTTTTCCACCTCCCCTCATTAGCATTCCATTCAAGCGACACAAATGAAGCAATTCATTTCTTTCTTTTGTCCTCGGAAGCTCACTGGATTAATGAGGGTTATCTACGAAGATAAGGCTTGGGCCTGCTGATTCATTTAGCCTGATTGGTTTGAATCTGTCTCTCTAAATGCAGGGCCCCCATTGCCCGCATATCAATTCTGGCTGCTGCATTTTTCAGCCTTCTGCTGGCAGGAGATCTTATATTCAGCCGGCAAGAATATCTCTCTGGCTGAAGCACATGAATCTTTCATTCTTTCAACTTTAATATTTAAGCTGATTGTGTGCTTTGTTTCTTGGTGCCTTGTGGAGCAAATACAAGGACTGATTAAGCACCTATGAAAGCTTGTTTTACACTTTATGTAACTTGCTTTTGACCTGACAGGTTAGAGATAAGGTATAGGTAAAGGGCACAAACTGTCTGGGTCTTTTGTGCAAACCCAGAGAAATAAACAGAAACTTCCCCAAAAGCTATCTGTGTCTAAATGTATGGCAATGGGCTTGTCAGCTTTGTGCTGCTGGCTTGTCCACAGTGCAGCTGGAAGCACAGCAGATGGTAGTAAACAGGGCAGAGAGAAAGTGCCACACATGTTAGGGGTGGAGCCTTGGAGGATTTGACCAACCATGGGTGGAGCCTGCAAAATTTAGCTGGCTAACAGTAGATTTGGGGCTGAGGTTGCCAACCACCAGGTGAGGCCTGGGAAATCTCCTGGTGTTTCAACTAGGGTTGCCAAGTCCAATTTAAGAAATATCTGGGGACTTTGGGGGTGGAGCTGGGAGACATTGGGGGCGGAGCCAAGAGCAAGGGTGTGACAAGCATAATTGAACTTCAAGGGAGTTCTGGCCATCACATTTAAAGGGACTGCACGAATTTTTAAATGCATTCCTTCCATAGGAAATAATGAAGGATAGGGGCACCTTCTTTTGGGGCTCATAGAATTGGACCCCCTGGTCCAATCTTTTTGAAACTTGGTAGGTATTTTGGGGAGAGGCACTAGATGCTGTACAGAAAATTTGGTGCCTCTATCTCAAAAAACAGCCCCCCCAGAGCCCTCGATACCCGCGGTTCAATTCCCCATCATTCCCTATAGGAATCTTTCATGGAGGTGCATGATGGCTCTGGGGGCGGGGCTTCCCCCGCCGGCCAGCTGGCTGGGGGAGGGGGGAAGCCTGTAAAACTGGGGGGTCCCCCTCTGGGACCTGGGGATTGGGAAGCCTAGTTTCAACTGATCTCCAGATGACAAAGGTTACTTTCCCTGGAGAAAATGATTGCTTTGGAGGGTGATCTCTATGGCTTTCTACCCCACTCAGGTTCACCCTCTCCCAAAAACTTGCCCTCCCCAGGCTTCATGAGTTGGCAACGCCATTCAGAATGGACCTTCGTGGAACAGGACAGGTGCAGCTGACCTGGTCTGGCAAGATATAAGCAAAGGCTGACAAAACCTTGGATTTGCTAGCTTTTCAGAACCAAGAAATTGTTACCTGCCAAATTCATTCTGCTTCTGTTTCATGAGACCAATAAAAAACAGACTAGTTAGCAACTCTTGTCTGTGTCCAAAGACATGCGGAGAAAAGGAATGAAACAGCAAGACTTCCAACATTATGGGTAACAAATAATGTGGGCTTTATTATGATTATTTTACTGGGATATGTTACTTATGCTGTCATTGGTATATGGAACACAGTTTAATCTCATTGTCGCTATATTATTCTGATGACATTTTGGGGGGGAAAGATCAAGTTTGTATTTTAAAATCTTCTTGGGAAAGTGGTAAAAATTAAATTATTTCATTTTTTCCTGTTTTCTTTATGCCACTTTACTTAGAAGGTTGTGTCTACAGGACTTTTTGTTTTTTAATATACTAAACAATCTCTCATAGTTTATTATTGCATCATTCAAATGCAAAAACTGATATATGGCATTAAACGGCAAACTCACCTTTTTTAAAAAATGCAAGTTTTCAGACCCTAAGATGAGTTTTTAAAGTGAGGGGCAATGCCCAACAATCTCAGAAACCAAGCAAAAGGGGCAGGGTTGAGCAGAATTTAGAGAATTAGGGATGTCAAGTCCTACTGGCCACTGGCAGGTATGGGGGCAGGTTGCTAGATCCAGGTTGCGAAACTCCTGGAAATTTGAGGATAGAACCTGGGGAGGACAGGGACCTCAGTGGGGCACAATGCCAAAAAGTCCACTTTCCAAAGCATCCATTTTCTCCAGAGGAACTGATCCCTACAGTCTAGAGATGAGTTGTAATTTGAGTTGTAACTGGGATCCCCAGGACCCAACTGGAGGCTGGAATCCCCCTCCAGAATAAAGGTGATGTACTCTCCTAGTTGACCAGGAAAAGCAAAATTCATTAAGCAGTTTGCTTAATAGCCACAACAGATACAGCTTGCAAAATTCAGATTACCATTATGTAATTTTTTTAAAAAAATACACAGAAATACACATAGCTCTGTACCTCCCAGTGCTCTTCATATGGGGAACAGCCAGATTCCATTAAAGGGCAGAAAGCCCCCTGTAGCTTATCTCGCCAAATGGAAACCATTCTGCAGAAATAATATGTTTGTTTACATCAGAAAAACCACTTCTTTCTCCCACATGTCCACTGTCTAGACATGGATTTGACTAAACCGATCCATGTGTTTATCACTACCCCAGCATTAATAGCATGCAGTGATATTTCTCCTGTGAGGCATACATGAGAATCAAATGTTTTCAGTATGAAACAACGACCTCTTTTAGAGAAAAAAAAAAAGATAAATGTAGTAAGCTATATTGGCATCTGAATGTAGGACAACTATACAGATTCCCTGAAAGACAGATACGTGCATTGCAAGTCCAAATCCCCACTTCAGATCTTCAAAACTATGAGTAAAGTCAGAAACTAGATTCACATATAGGGGTACATCTTATTCACATGCCCCTCCCCCATGCCTGGTGCATCTACCCCATATACAAAAGTAAACCTATTTCTTTTAACGCAGAGATAACACGCCATTGACAAGCAACCCTGGGGTCCTTTTGAACATATGAACATATATGAAGCTGCCTTATACTGAATCAGACCCTTGGTCCATCAAAGTCAGTATTGTCTTCTCAGACTGGCAGTGGCTCTCCAGGGTCTCAAGCTGAGGTTTTTCACACCTATTTGCCTGGACCCTTTTTTGGAGATGCCAGGGATTGAACCTGGGACCTTCTGCTTCCCAAGCAGATGTTCTACCACTGAGCTACCGACCCTCCCCTACCGTCCCTTTTCTGTGGCATATTTTCTTAAGCATATAACCAAATGTTATAATAAACACCAGGGCTTTTTTTCCCATAGAAAAATAAGTGCCAGAACTGTCAAGAAGGAAATGAAGGAGAAACACACAGGTGCCCCTCATGAACTTTTATGCATTTTTTGAGAATTTTGTTTCCACAAAGAGATTCCAGAACGCCATTCCATTATGTTGTCCCAGAAAAGAAAAGAAAAAAAGCCTGGATAAACACCAAGCATGGCAAAAACAGGTCTCTGAGTGGAGTGCATCTCCTCTTGAGATACGTGCATTTTTAAACAACACTATGCAGAAAATCTGCATGTCCCAAAGAAACAAACAGTGTTCCATTAGACCACTTGCTCTAACATTCACAGCTGTATTTCCCCATATTTTGGCAAAGTCGAGTCCTGCTTTATGAATGTCTCTTTTAAACCTCTGGGATTCTGCTCTTTAATCAGGAGACTCATGATTGAACAGGCCATACTCTCAGAGCTAGTCACAATGAACTCCTTGATTGCAGCTGTTGTTGTGAGTCACAACAACAGCAGTCCTGCTCATGAGTCCCATTCAAAGTCTGTCAGGGCTAGTTGCCTTGTGCTGCCAGTACAGGGCTACCCATTTTACAGCCCTTCATGATTGGTTGGTTTGGTTTTAAGCACAATAATTGTGCAGTTGATAGGTTATGATAAGATATAGATTTCTCTGGATATCACAAATTTACAGCATTCAAATTACACCATACGGATTTTTAACCGGAAAAAAAAAATGCAGCCCTTTCTCCAGCATTTACTATGACCACGAATATTATGTAGAATCCAGGGCTGCTAGGAGTGACAGGAAAGCATTTAAGTCTTGCCAGTGTTTGAGTTAAATAATATTGGATAGTGGCTTATATATACTGGATAATATTGGATCATCTGTCCAGGAGAGAAGATGTGTATCATTGTGGAGGAGCCTTACAGAACTAGTCAGGTCTAAAGCTTGATAGAATACAATAGAATATGAGTAGAACCAAAAGACAGAACTTTATAGATCACATAGTCTTTTGAGTCAGGTATTGAAGGCTGGGGGACTCTAGCCTATGATTCTGAAGACCTGTTTAGTCACAGCAAATAGCAACAACAAAGAACAACTTGTTTTCAAAAACATGTTTTTGCCCATCAGAGTATAACCCATGTGACAATCTTAGGCTGTTCCTGTAACAGTCAGACAATAGGGCTGGGTATGTATTCAAAATGACAGAAAGGAGTTATATTTGCTCCTGCACCCATTAATCTTCACAGTAGTCCAGCTTCCTTTGTTTTACCATTGTAAAGTTGAAGCATAGTTGACAATCAGGTTGGCACTTGCCTTTTGTGCATGTGGACATGCTACTGCTTTTTCAGCTTGCTTACAGTCTAAAGAAGTTTAAGATAACAGCAAAAACACAACAGATATAGACGTATTTTTAACAATGGTAATGCAATAAAACTATCCCAATATATTTGGACATAGCCGCCCTTTTTTTAGGGGTATCAGTTACATACAAATTATTACATTTTTTTTCCTTTGAGAAGGGGAAATTATAATAAAAGGGTGTTGAAAAAACTTTAATTCCTTGCTGCTAAAATAAATACTTTTGTACCTTCTGCCAGTTTTCACTGTGTTTTCTTCAGGCAGCACATCCCTTTTTTTATCACATCCAAGTTGTCTACTGCTCTTCCGAGCTAGCCCAAGTCTCCCAGATTTTGTTGTTGATTAGAGACATTGTCCAAGTTCATACATTCCTTAGAAGCCAAGAGCTCATTGTGTGAAAGTGCTGATTGCGTGAAGGTTCTGTTTGGGTTCTTGCCCTGAGAATCTTCTCACTTAGCTCTGATGGATATCTCTTTCCCAAGTCAATCTGACACTTTTCTCTCCAGCTGTAATTCTCATACTGGCCACTGGCCATCTATCTTTAGATCTCAAGCTGGGAACAGATGAGATCTGATGAGAACTTCTCCCCTTATCAGATTTTTCCCATCTACTAAACCTAAACATCTTTCTCGCCAGAATACTTCCCCCCACTCCAATCTTCACATCTAAAATTCACCTCAGATAAACTCTCTTCTACTGACCTAAATTCTAAGGCTCTAAGCTATTTTTCAAGTGCTTCAAACAGAAAAAAGACATGGATTGTTGACATACGGGGACCAATTTTAATTTTTTCTGCAACTGTCTGTTTATGTAAAAGTCCCACATCACATACATAGTTACTTGTTTGGGAGACTAAAGGGCTCAGTTATATCACTTACACCAGAGGTGGCCCAACTATGGCTCGGGAGCCACGTGTGGCTTTTTTACACATATTGTGTGGCTCTAGAAGCTTCCACTACCCCATCAGCCAGCTTGGAGAAGGCATTTGTCTCTTTAAATCACTTATCCAAACCAAGCCAGCCAGCAGCTTGGAGACTGCATTTAAAGTTGCTTTCTTTCTGCCTCTCCCTCCCTCTATTTTTTTGCTTCCTGCCTGCCTGCCTGCCTTACAGCTCTCAAACATCTGACATTCATGCCTTGCGGCTCTCCAACTTCTGAAGTTTATTCTTTGTGACTCTTAGGTTAAACAAGCTTGACCACCCCTGGCTTATACCATGTTATTTCCTCACCAGCTCCTGGTGAACCAAGGGAGCATCTGGTGGCTATTCCAAGTTCTTCTATGTAGAGTAGACAAGACTCAAAGAGTTTATGCTTTGGTCTGAAAACACTGCACTCCTATAGAATTATGGCATTTTATGTTGCTCATACAAAAAACATAATGGGGGAACACAGCAACTCCTAATATGGATTCTTTTAAGAGCTTGAGCTGTTCAGTCAGGGATCAGCGTTCTTGAGTTCAGAACTTGGGGTGGGAAAGAAGTCGGCCTTCTTTCTTCAGAGACTCCATAATCTCCTTTCCCTGTCCCTTGAAATATGCAAGCTTCAAGAAACTGCATGTCCACAATCAGGCTCCTGAGTCGCTGCTCAGGGTTAAAGGCATGATAGCAAACTTCTCTACCAGATGTGAAAGTAAGCCTGTATGAACTGGTACAACAAAAGTGATACTTCTCTTCTGGCAAAGTGACAAAAGTGATACCTCTCCTCTTCTGCTTTGAGCCTCTTGAGATACCCTGGTAAGAAATTTAGTTTCATCCCTGCTCTTTACCAAGAGCTCTGTCATGCTCAGAGTTTTAAAAATCTCATCCTCTCTTTTTCTGTCTACAACCATTGTGGAATATAAATAATTGCAGCCGGTAAAAAAATAAAATTAAATAAAACTCTGGGCTTTAATTTAATCAAAGAGAGTATTTATAAAGCTGTTTGCAACCTCCCAGAAGACTGTGACATAGAAACTGGGCTAAATCAAATTAGCATTCTATATAAAGAGACATGTGCCTGCCTACCACTTAATGATTATGCTCATAAGCCATTTGTACAAAAGAGGATAATAATTTCCTTTTTGTCTTGTTATAGTTCTCCATAATAAATAGGAAAAACATAAATCAAGTCAACATTTATTGTCTGAAAAGATAAGGTACCTGAAATAGACTCCATTTATTAATTTATTTTTTCTCCTGTAAGTCTTTAAATTTAATACAAGCCATTTAATTGTCTAGTAAACATTTCCTTTCTAATTTGTTCACAGCTATGCAGGTAAAAAATGGAATGAATGCCAAACTCTATGAGCATAGAACACAACAGCTTGACTTCAGGGATGGTTCCCCCCCCAATAGATTAATTCTTTGTTATGTTTGAATGACATGGGTGGTTAGTGTTTTGACACTTTACATCTAGAAACATGGTACAGCAGACTTGCTTAATCATAATATATTTATGATAAGGGGGAAATATCTATGATGGTTTTATTTTTCTGTCACTTCTTCAGTCAATGCTATTTTGGTTCTTTTGTCTGTCTGAAGAAGGGGATCACATACATACAGAAAGAGTGTGAACCACAGGTCTGTGAGGTCATATAGGTCATATAACAGCTAGGAAGAAATAAAACTGAGGTCTTGGTATCACCCAAAGTTTGATGGAATGCTCAGAAGTATGCCAGAAGTTACCAATGTACAGCAAAACTCTTATATTAAACAACTTCATTTCACTAATCTGTGACGATAATTTCCTTCTTACTAAAAAAAAGGTAGTATTGTAGATGATGATTGATAGTGAAAGGGAAAAGAATGACAGCCTTTCACTACATTTTCCCCCAGAATTAAACCCAAACAAAAGGTAACCAGGCAAACTAAGCTTGTTATTCCTGTTTAGTCCTTCAATCTGTTAAAAGCATATACCCAGAATTAAATTTTCCAACTAGATTTTAGTATGTGAATTGGCAAAATCTATTTGGAAAGTGCATTGAAAGTGGATTGAAAGTGCATTATTTAGTGTGTGTGCATTATTTAGTGTATTTAGCCTTTGAAAATGCATTATTTAGTGTATTTGCCTTTGTTGGTTTTAAAGGTTCCACTAGACCTAAACCTTGTTCTGCTGCTTCAGACCAATATGGCTACCCACCTGAATCTCAGTGCAGAATAATTCTTTTTTTGTAGCATTACCTCTAGGAAGTATTAACCTGTCCCATACATTCCCAGCATTTGCTTATGGCATTTTAGAAATACACATGAAATTCAATGACCAAAAAATCCACAAAGACAAGATATGCATTAAGGATAATTCAAATGCAAGGCGTAAGAACATAAGAGAACATAAGAGAAGTCATGTTGGATCAGGCCATTGGTCCATCTAGTCCAACACTCTGTGTCACACAGTGGCCAAAAAAACCCCAGGTGCCATCAGAAGGTCCACCACTGGGGCCAGAACACTAGAAGCCCTCCTACTGTTGCCTCTCCTCCAAGCACCAAGAATACAGAGCATCACTGCCCCAGACAGAGTTCCATCAATATGCTGTAGCTAATAGCCACTGATGGACCTCTGCTCCATATGTTTATTCAATTCCCTCTTGAAGCTGTGTATGTAAAACCAAGCCCTTTCTGCCTTTTGTCGCCTGTACAGCAATCTGAACCGCTGTGATCTGGAGCAGTAAATCTCCCATAAACGATTTAGTTGCACTTCACAATTTAGGAATAAAAAATGATTCAACTTTCATTTTTTAGCGAACTTTTACATTTAGTATTCAAATAACAAATAGAAGGTGGGGCTTCTAACAAATCCTATTTTCACAAAAATGTTACGGACACTATGCCACACAGGGCTTGTTTAGCTTCCTGATTTCTGATATTTAAATTCCACTAACTTAATGTCGTCTTTCTGCACTTACTACAGTCAATTTGCTGGATTTGAGTCCAGTAGTACCTTAGAGACCAACAAGATTTTCAGGATATAAGATTTCAAGAGTCAAAGCTCCCTTCATCAGATACTACCTTCACTGAGTTTATTTGCTTTTGAAAGGTAAGATGTACTGTGCCTGAATTCATATAGGTAACTCCAAAAGCTATAACAGTGAATAAATAATATTACTGCTAATAGTCCCAAGAACCTGTAACCCATGAGTGGCACGATTACGGGGCTGCCTTTTGATTGTTCTCATGCTGTTCAATAAAAGTAATTCTGTGCTGATAGCTTAGGCATCCCTAGACACTGTAATAACAGGTAAAGTACATAATTCAACTTTTAAAACCTGTGTACTCACCTCATTTTCAGTCCTTGCTTAAAAATCTCACAGTGCAACTCCAGTTCAGCTCAGGCACAGCTGTGTGTATTTCTACATCCCTTCTGAAAACTCACCATGAACTGAAATGCACCAGAATGAAAGGCCAAAATATATTCAGTTGCAAAAGACCCATCGATCTTTTCATCTTTTCTCTCATCCAGTAACATCAATGCATCATTCAGAAACACACACTTTCATACATGCTAAATAACACACTTTCAATCCACTTTCAGTGCACTGCGCAACTGGGTTTTACTGTGTGAAATGACAAAATCCACTCGCAAACTTTTGAAGTGGATTGAGACCAGGGCCAGCTCGCCCACTAGGCAAACTAAGTGGCTGCCTAGGGGACCTGGAGAGTAGGGGCGCCAAATTGGGCTCCCCACCCCCCCTCCCGGTGTCCCAGGCAAGCACCTAGTTTGCCTGCCTCACCTGCTGGCCGGCTGCTGCCGCCACCCACCCTTCCATTCTCTTCCCTTTGCATCCCCTGTGGCTCTGCACCCCCCTCACCTCCCCCCTTCCCTCCCCACCGTGCCTCCCCCCTCCTCCTCCCTCCCTTTGGACCCTTCCCCACCCCATGTCAATTTCAATCCTGGAACCAGCTCTAGCACCATGTTCTGGCTATCTAAAACCCTCCCTCCCTGGCTGATCACTCAATCACGGGTAAAACCACACAACACCCCCTGCTATTGACTCCTCCCCTCCCCACTTCCTGGATGGGAGAGGAGTCAGCAGCAGTGGGGTTGTGCTTTCAGGACACTGGTCCTGACAGACTGTAAGCACGTCCCAGCCCCACGGCATGGTTTTACCTGCGATTGAGTGATCAGCTAGGGAGGAGGGGGCTTTAGATAGCTGGAACGCAGCACTAGAGCTGGTTCTGGCATTGAAATTGACATGGGGTGGGGAAGGGTCTGAAAGAAGGGAGGTGGAGGAGGCATGGCAGGGGGGGGGAAGGCACGGGGGGTGCAAGCACTTGGGGGGCTCCAGGCAGCGAGTCTGCCTAGGGCGCCATGGGATGTTGAGCCACCCCTGATTGAGACTACATCATTTAGCACATGTAAAAGCACTCTACACTGTTTTTTAAGGACCTGTCATGATCCTAGGCCTAGTATGGCCTACAGGTCTGTGTAGAAGTAGCTACAGGGCCTACATCTCCCAGGATCCCTTCTGTCCCTCTGATTGAGTGGCAGAGAGTTTTGGAGGAAAAACTTGCCCAGAGGGATGGGACCTGGGAGGAAAGCATAAAAAGGCCAAGCTACAGACAGGGTGTGTTCTCTCTGGAGAGGCTGAAGACAGAGTGAGAGTTATTCTCTCTGCAGCTAGGCTAGGCTTCCCAAACCTCCCGCTCTGGCGGGAGACTTCTGGGTTCGCAGCCTCATCTCCCGCTCTTCAAAACTCTGGAAGGAGGGGTGGGGGTGGAGGGGGGGAGAACGTACCTTTAGGCTTCATGTTGTAGAGCTCCTGAGCCGTTTGCAAAATGTCTGCCCCTTTAAGGCCGGGCAGGAAGCAGAAAGGGCTTCTGAGAACGGCCCCTCCCTTTCTTTTGCTTTTGTTTTCACAGGAAGTAGAGTTGTCCGGAGGAAGATCTGGTAAGTGTGTGTGTGTGTGAGAGAGGGAGGGGGCAGGGGATTCCCTAGTTTGGAGGCCCTCCCCCCCTTTAGAAAGTGTGGCAGGGGAGGGAAATGTCTACTAGGCACTCTATTATTCCCTATGGAGAACGATTCCCATAGGGAATAATAGGAAATTGATCCGTGAGAATTGGGGGCTCAGGGGGGGCTATTTTTTGAGGTAGAGGCACCAAATTTTTAGTATAGCATCTAGTGCCTCTCCCCAAAATACCCCCCAAGTTTCAAAATGATTGGACCAGAGGGTCCAATTCTATGAGCCCCAAGATATGGTGCCCCTATCCTTAATTATTTCCTATGGAAGAAAGGCATTTTAAAAGGTGTGCTGTCTCTTTAAATGTGATGGCCAGAACTCCCTTGGAGTTCAATTATGCTTGTCACATCCTTGTTCTTGGCTCCACCCCAATGTCTCCTGGCTCCACCCCCAAAGTCTCCTGGCTCCACCCCCAAAGTCCCCAGGTTTTTCTTTAATTGGACTTGGCAACCCTAAGCTAGGCTACAGCCAGAGAGGGGATCTCTCATCCAAGGAGGATGAGTTAGTTTGAAGTTAGAATAACAGAACATCTAGTTAGTTGTTTCAGGGCTTTTTATTTCTTTGTACCAACCTTTACTGTGTTTACTTTATTCACTGCTGCACTAAAAAGTTTTACAGCCCACTTATTGTTTTTGAGCACTTATAATAAACTGTTGTTATTGTTAAACTGCCTGGGTCCCCACATCTCTTTGGTCACAGTTAAAAGGTACTTGCTAATATGGAAGATAGGGGGGTTGGTGAGTGCTCTGGGCATTCCCATACAGAGCTTTGGAATAGAGTCAGCAGTGAAGATCTGTGTACAAACCATGGATATTAAAAAATGTACAACTGGAAAGCAAATGTATTTCATACACTTCAATGTGATTTGCACAGATAAGGTATCCTAATTGTTCGGTCCCTTGTTTCTGCAGAAAATTTTGTCCCCTCAGAATGTCTGTCATGTTTCCTCAGGGCTAGACTTACTAGGGTGCCAAGTCCAATTCAAGAAATATCTGGGGACTTTGGGGGTAGAGCCAGAAGATTTTGAGGGTGGGGCCATAAGCAAAGTTGTGACAAGCACAGTTGAACTCCAAATGCCTTCCCTATGTTAGAAATCTTTTTTAAACTTGGAGAGCATTTTGAGGAATGTCATCAGATGCTGTGCTGAAATTTGGTGCCTCTACCTCAAAAAAAAAAGAAAAAGCCCCTCCAGAGCCCCAGATACCGCCAGATCAATTCTCCATTATACCCTATAGGAATTGATCTCCATAGGGAATAATAAAGTGCCCAGCAGACATTTCCCTCCCCCTCCCTCGTTTCTGATTACTCTGGAGTTGGGGAGGGCCTGCTTCCACCTGGGGATTGGCATCTCTACTCACAAATTGCTGAACTTCTCACTTCTTCAAAGTAACACAGAGCAACCAAAGGTTCAAGTTTACCTTTCTTATGCAAATGACCTCTGAAAAGATTGTGCAACCAACTGAGGGTCTGGGCTGTTTTCACAGCCATTGGGAGCAGCCATGTTGTTCTGCCTGCTGCCCCCACCCCCATTCAGCCTTAAAGACACCGACATCCCAAGAGGAAGCCTTTCCAAGTGGAGTCTGAAGCCTCCGGAGGTGGAAAGGCACATAGTGGCTGTGGGGGCGGGACTTCCCCTGTCGGCCAGCTGACTGGGAGCAGGAAGGAGACTGAAAAAGCGGGAGAACCCCCACTGGGACCTGGGGATTGGCAAGCCTAAGACTTACAGAGAAAGAAGCATTTCCATAACATATTTCCAGTCCCTTAATACTGATCTCTTATGTCTACTGACTTCCATTTAATGTATATCATTTGTCCATAGCCAAAAGCAGCCTTAGCTCTGCCCTGCAAAGCAACAGCTGATCAAGTGTCTCTCTTACATCTTTCCTTTATTTCAAGTCACTCTTGCCAACTAATGCTTTCAGACAACCTGAAGTCAGCTCAAGGAGCTATCTTCATCTGGTTACAACAAAAGCAGCTAACATGGGCCTATCATATATCACATGAAAGCACTTGATATGTGCCATTTTCTCTTCACCTGCAGTGAATCAGACTGCGCTACCAAGATATCTTGAAGGTATTGGCACTATCAACATTTTGCACTGCAGCTTTGATGGTTTTATCACTTGCTGACAAGCAAGGTAAGCCCCCTTTGAACACTTTATTTTTCATGAAATCAGCTTCAATTCAAATATGCTATTTCTCAGAGTTATGGTTGCCAACTATCCAGAAAAAAATATCCTATCTCTTTGGCAGAAGCTTAAAATGAAGAAATCTTCAGCTTTTCAGGTATTGAAGTTAAATAGCATCACCTGGTAATTGCTGCACATCAAGTGATATTAAAGGGACTGCAAGATGGATCCATTTTGAAAGTTTGCAACCCTGTTTGGAGTTCTGTCTTACAAAATATTCTTGCTTACTGACCTGAAAAACTGCTAAACTGTAATGGAGGGGGAATCCAGGGATTACCAGGGCTCAATTGAAGCTGTTGCTAGGCATGGCAAAACTTCCCAGGGAGTTCAGATGGCTGGAAGGCCTGTTGTAAATTAAAAACTTAAAACAGGTCAATTAGGCTGACTGATAGGATTATGTGCTGAGATCTACAAAAACAAAACAGCAATTTAGAGGATAATGCGTACATGCAATTCCCACTCTTATTGGAAGTTAATTTGAGAATTTCACAACTTTCTTTTCCTAATATTATTTTCATAGTGCCTCTGATGTACATGGAATTTTACAGAGTTAGCAGTCACACAAAATGCCTGCCAGCCTTTTTCTTCTTACTTACTGAAAAGCAGCCAATTTGATCAAAGCAGCAGAGAGGAGTAGAGGAAGAATTAACCCTTTTTCCCCAGGCCATTTTTCTATTCAGCTCCCCCCCCACCCCACCCCCCCACCCCAAAAAGGATGTTGATATATTTTAATTTATAGAAATAAAAGTATGGGTGTCAAGGAGGGTTGGGAACAGAAAACAATCACCCTGACTCCCCACTCCCAACCTGCCCAGTGTGACATCTGTAGACTAAGCAGTAGACAAGTGCACCTTTAAGACCAACTAAGTTTTATTTAGAATGTAAGCTTTTGTATGCTCTTAAGCAGACTTCATCAGACAAAATGGGAATGGCAAGCAGCAATACTTAATATAAGTGGACAGTGTGGAATCATGGGAATGTTTTTAGCAGATTAAAAGAATCACCAACAGGAATCTGTGTTTGTTAGTGTAGGACAAAACAGGGTTAAAAAAAGCATCGGAGAGTGATAAAAAGCAGACTGCTGTCGTAGGTGCAGGTGCCATAAATCTAGGTAACATTCTGGCTTTGTTAGTTTAAATAGAGGACATGGGTTCTCAAGAGATTACAACATCCATACAGTTTGCCATAAAATGGGTTCCCTATTGGTGATTCTTTTAATCTGCTAAAAACATTTGCTTGATTCCACACTGCCCACTTATATTAAGTATTGCTGCTTGCCATTCCCATTTTGTCTGATGAAGTCTGCTTAAGATCGTACGAAAGCTTATATTCTAAATAAAACTTAGTTGGTCTTAAAGGTGCACTTGTCTACTGCTTTGTTCTATTGCTTCAGACCCAAACGGCTGCCTACTGGGATATATCTGTAGGCTGACTGTGACTCATGATATTGAAATAAATGCACTTAGTCTTTAAGATGCAGCTAGATTTTTGCTTTATTTTGATGAAGAAATAGCCATTGTTAAGCAGGCTTTTCTTTCCACAGTGTATACCAAACCCCACAGCTGCATTTCATAATGAGGAAAAAAATACAAGCTGATACAAGTCCATGCAGGTTCATGCAGCTGATACATTAGTTTGACCCTAAATCTGGGGAAAACAGAAGGCAGAGGAAAAAACCAGGGTAAAAGTGGAAGAAGATGCACAGGCTTACATCTACTCAAGCTTAGGCGTCTTTTAGGGGTAAGGGTTCAAAGTCAAAGCTTTACAACTTTGCTGAAAAGATGGGTTGTGTGGATTTCACAGCAATATTGATGCAATATTTTTTCCAAACCGACCGTAGTTTAGTTCCCAAAACACTGAAGGATATATAAGATGGGAACAAAGAGACATAAAAATTACACTTACTTTCCTCATAGAATGAGCTCAATGTTATGGCTATCCCAGGGCTGATACTGAAAATGGCAGCTTCATAGTGAGTAGGGGTGTGCATTCGGTTCGGCCGAATCAAAGAAGCTGCCGAATCACCACTGATTCGGAAGTATACGGCACCGTATACTTCTGAATCCAACTGGGACCCATTACACAGGAGCCGTATACTTCCGAATAGATATTCGGAAGTATACGGAAGTCCATGGAAAAGGTGGGAAGGGAGTTGCTTGCCTCCTTTCCCGCCTTTGGAAGCCTTTTCCTGCTTCTCCCATAGCCTCCCTGGGATCAGGGGGGGAGGAGGGGGGGAGAGGAGCCCCAGCAGCCAATCCAAAGCATGCTTTTGCAAAATGCATTGCAAATGCATGTTTTGCAGGGCTGTTGCGTAGCTGATGGCTGGGCTAATCCCCCAGCCATCAGTAACATTGTTGTTCTTTTGTTCTTTAGTTTACTTGGATATCCAAGTAAACAGTGTTCTCTGGCCAATCACAGAGCAGTGCTATTTTTAGAAGTCTGGAAGCATTTCCAACTTATGGAGGATCCACGCTATGCACATTGCTAGCTGTGCAGGGCCCGGATCAGTCGTGGGTGGGACCCTGCCCACCTGACTCCAAGGGGGATGCGGAACCACCTGCAGAAGCACCACCCGGCGGTTCTTCTTAAGGGGGAGAAGCAGGCTGGTGCTGGGGTGCCCAAGAGGCCAACACCACCCAGCCAGGAGGTCTGTCCCATTGTGACTACCTCCAGAGCTCTCCAGGATGACCTAGGGTCAAGGTGACATAGGATTGAAGGCTTATGGGGGGGGCGGCCTCTCCACCCAACCCCCCCTTCAACTGTTATGGCCCCTCCTTTCCCTGCTGCTTTGGTGGCCCCCACTCTCTTCATTGCCACTTCTCTGGCGGCCCCCAATCTCCCCACTGCTCTGGCTGCCCCTGCCTCATTCTGCAGCACCTCCCCCTCCACTCACCCACCTGGTGATGGCCAACCCCTAGGGTCAAGGCGCCTCCCCTTGGGAAAAGTCACGTCAAGGCTGGTGGTTCTTACACTGCCTTTCCAGTGCGCTCAGCATATTTAGCGCTGACCGCCCGACCGGTGGGTGGGAGGGGGAGGCACCGTGGAGGATGAATGTATTGTTGCTCTGTATTGTTTTAATTGGTGGCCAGTTTGGTGTAGTGGTTAAGTATATGGACTCTTATCTGAGAGAACTGGGTTTGATTCCCCACTCCTCCACTTGCAGCTGCTTGAATGGCCTTGGGTTAGCTATAGCTCTCACAGAGTTGTCCTTGAAAGGGCAGCTTCTGTGAAAGCTCTCTCAGCCCCTCCCCCCTCACAGGGTGTCTGTTGTGGGAGAGGAAGGTAAAGGAGATTGTGAGCCTCTTTGAGATTCAGAGCGGAGAGCGGGATATAACTTCAGTATCATCCATCATCAACTTCTTCTTTACTGAATTTGTTTAAACTGTTTCATTTATTGATACTCTGTTATATGTTGTACACTGCCCTGAGCTCTCCAGGGGAGGTTGGTTTATAAATTGAATAAACCAAAACAATCATTACAGTGTAGCTCATGGTACAAAGTGCTTAAAATTGCTTTAAACATTTCTTTAAAAGGAACTATAGGTAAAACGATGAACTTCGTTGGGAGGGGGACTCTGTAACAATAATAGGCAGGACAGAGATTTTGGGAAGAAGGGAGGAAACTAAGGAGATAAAGAACAATTTTAAATAGGCTGTACTCAGAATCATAGGTCTGTTCAGTGAGACTTATTCCCAGGAATGTTTTTTTTTTAATTTCTTTCTTTTGAAAAAGCAGGGGAAAAGAACAAAGGGGTGGACTTAAAATCCGGCAACATTTTTTTAAAATGAAAACTGAAGTGAAGAAGAGATTGAATTTAAACCCCACCCTTCACTTGGTGTCTTAGAGCGGCTTACAGTCTCCTTTCCCTCCCTTCCCCCCACAATAACAGCATCCTGTGAGGTAGGTGGGGCTGAAAGAACTCTTACAGAAATTGCTCTTGAGAAGAACAGCTCTGAAAGAATTATGACTGACTGGGGAATCAAATCCAGTTCTCCCAGATTAGAGTCTGAGCACTTAACCACTACACCAAACTGGCAACCAAATTGGTGGCAAATCTACACATAAATTTCTATGATTCCAAATATCAAAAAATACATTAGGGTTTGTAGAATCTTTCAGGATCAAGTGCCGTGTTCTACTGGAGAAAGTGCCGTGTTCTGCTGGAGAAAGTTTTCCTTCCAGACGTTTCGTTCTCAGCTGCGGAGAACATCCTCAGTGGCGTTGCAGCCGGAGCAGGCGCTCAGACCTTCTTGGCTGCTGTGCATTGAGTGGGGCCAGGGCTGCTGGAGAGCTGCTATTTGTAGGCTGGAGGGGGTGTGATGAAAGGGCAATTGTTTTGTGGATGTGCCCATTGTTTGGTGGGGCTTCCTGGAAGGGTAGTGATAAGGAAACTGGCTGTTGAATGTGACCATTGTTCTGTGTTAATTGCTGGGAAGGTTGGAAGGTTGCTTCCTGGAGTTGTGTCCTTGCAAACAAGGGTTGATACTTTCAGCCAGTTTACCTCTCCTGAATGGACCTAACCTGGTGAGTACTCTAATATGGGAACCCACACCCAAAGGGGGATATTATACTGGAAAGGCTTTGCCAATCTGAGTAGACTGGTGGGGAGAAGTTTACAATGCCATTTCATTGTTTCCACAGAGTCACAGCCTTGTGCTTTTTCTTGATGTTTTATTTTAAAAATTGCATTGCCAAATTCCACTAGTCCTCTGCCTTTCCAACTGAAACCATTGGAAGGGTTTTAAGCATGTTTGTATTTTAAGTTTTAAAAAATATCTTTAATTGGGTTTGTCTGTGTCCATTATAAAGTTTATATCTCCACTACCAGACATATTTTATGATACTCATGGCCCGGCCTCACAAAGTCCCATTTGTGTTAGATCCAGCTCTCCTGAGTTTGACACCCCTGACCTAGAGCTACTTGATTCAATTCTCTGCTCCTTCCTCAAATCAAAAACTCTTTTGTTTTATGCTGGTGGCATAGCCACAATTTTATATTCAAACCTAGTCTATGAATACGATGCTTATGTACACACAATCTGCATCTCATGTATCAATTACATCACAGCAGAGAGAACTCTTCACTGAGGTCTGGAGGAGGAGGCCATTAGCTGTGTGTTGGCCTAGACAGTTGAAGGAAGCTTCAAAGTAATGGTAATTCTGTAGAGATTTGTATTTTCCTAAACTAAGGAACCTGTCCTATATTTTAACATATGATAGGGCATGTATAGAGAGAGGGACAGAAGAATTGCTTTTTATCCATTTCTTTTTAATCCCTTGCTCAATCTGGTGCTAAAAGTATGCTTGTAAACATTTTCTTTTTAATACATGCTATATAACATTTGATGCTAGAAGCAGTTCTCTACCTCATAGACCTCCACTGTCTTGAACACACTATCTGAAGCTGAGAGTCAGGGGAAGCCAGACAGTTGGCAAACGGTTATTCCTCCAAGGACGCCCAAGGCAATAATCTGTCCCCATGGTGACCAGGTGCTGGGCAGTAGGAGACACTGAGACAAGGCCTCTGAACTTGGAAGGAAAGTTGAGAGTCCTGTTGCTCCCAGTGGGAAATTCCAACAACTATCAGGTGGTGATGGCATGCTACATGAGAGTGGAAGAAAAGCTCCTCCAAGGAGCTGGGATTGGAAACCTCTAGGGCAGGTATGTCCAACAGGTAGATCACGATCTACCAGTAGATCGCGGAGGGGTCAGAGGTAGATCACCAGCCCCACTTGGTCTCATGGTTTGCTGGACAGGTGTTTGGGGTTTTTTTATGATTGTTTAGTGTGGTGGTATTTGATTATTGGTGCCAGTATGATGAATATTTATTTTTACTTTTAGAACAGCATGTGTGGTTTTGGCATCATCCAGAGGTGTTCAGTTCCTGTTGATCTTTAATACTTTGGGACAGTGACAGTTTTGGACCAGATTCAGACAGTGTTAACTTAGCACCTCAGCCACCCCAGTATAATGAAGATGAGTGTTCCAAAGAAGAGCAAAACCATGACATCCTTCAAGGTCAGCAACCTGATCGCAAAGAAATGCAAACCTTTCAATGAAGGAGAATTTGTAAAAGATTGTTTTCTTGAAGCAGCAGACAATCTTTTTGAAGGATTTAAGAATAAGAAAGAGATCATACCTGCTGTTCAAGATATACAATTGTCAAGAAACACCGTCGTGCGGCAAACAGAAAAGATGTGTGGAGACACAACTGAACAATTGTTGGAGGATGTTTCAGTTTGTGTTGCTTTCTCACTCCAACTGGATGAATCTACAGACATAAGAGACATAGCCCAGTTACTAGTCTTTATCCGGATGGTTTTTGAAGACTTCAGTGTTAAAGAAGAACTACTTGGAATGATTTCTTTAAAAGGGAGAATTACCTGTCAGGAAATATTCAGCTCTTTCCATTCTTTTGTGACAAAGTGTAATCTTCCATTGTATAAACTTGTTTCCATCACTACTGATGGAGCAAGAGCAATGACAGATGAAGTTAATGGTTTCATAGGCCTCTGTAGACAGCATGACGACTTTCCAGATTTCCTTTCTTACCATTGCATCATTCACCAGCAAGTTTTAGCAAGCAAGAGACTCAATACAAAGACTGTCATGGACATCACTTCCAAAATTGTAAATTCAGTTTGTGGAAGATCACTTCAAAGACAGCTTTTCAATCCTACTCTTGATGAAGGGGCAGCAGAAACCATTTTGCACACAGATGTAAGGTGGCTAAGTAGGCACAAATTTTTGCAAAGATTTCATGATTTGCTGAATGAAATAAAAGGTTTTTGAAGGAGAGGGGAGATGACAAAGCAGAGTTGAAAGATGAGGAGTGGTTATGTGATCTGGCATTTTTCGCTGACTTTACAGGCGAACTAAGGGATATGAACATTAAACTACAAGGTAAAAACAAATGCATTGGCGAGATGATGAGTACAGTTTCATCCTACGAGAGCATATTTGAGCTAATGATGACTGACCTTGCAAACAACACTTTTGATCATTTTCCTAATACGCAGGAGCATCTGGGACAATATCCAAATTTTGTTTTTCAGAACGAGAAGTATGTGACAGAAATCTGCTCTGTTATCAAGGAATTCGAAAAAAGATTCTGTGACTTCCAAAGAATTAAAAAAAGTTGTGGAGTATTTGTCATACCCATTCAAAGCAGATATGGACATTAAGGAAACTGCAGCTGCTATCAGTAAAAATTACTCATTGAACAAGGCATCTCTTGAAAACGAAATAGTAACCCTTAAAAATGACATTTTTCTCAAGACCTGTGCTGAGCAAGAATCGTTTTGGAAGCTGGTGCCTAGAGACAAATTTCTCAACTTGAGAAGATGCAGTGAAGCTGTACACTCCTGTTTTGGTTCAACTTATTTGTGTGAATCTGCGTTTTCCCATCTGAAAATGACAGAGTACACAGCGTTCCAACATGACAGATGAACATCTCCAGGATTCCCTGAAACTGGCCCTCATGCAATATTCACCCAACTTCAAAAAGCTGGTGGATGAAATGCAGGCTCAGATGTCTCACTACTTAGCAAGAGCGAAGTTTTAAAGATTGCGCAAGATCAGCCTGGATCAATACTTGACCTACATTTAACACAAATTACTCAATGAAAGTTAAATAAAGTTATTAAGATATTTAAAGAAAGTTTTAACAATAAAAATTTAAGAAAAACTGTTCACAGTTCTTTCTGGATCTTCGTCTCTCTGTTTTGTTTTTGCTTATTTTGCTTACCAGTAAATGACAGAAGGTGCATTGTAAATGGTGTGTGTGTGTGTGTGTGTATGTGGGTGTGGGTGTGTGTGGTGGAACCCAACTTTGGTGGGTTAAAATCTAATTCGAAACTAATTTGAAACTTTATTTTCATGGTGGTAGATCACCAGCACTTTTGTCTGGAAAAAATAGATCACGACCTGTTCGAAGTTGGACATGCCTGCTCTGGGAGGCCAGGGTGGAATAGGGCCTGCAGGCCAGAGCAGGCTCATTCTACCACAAGCACCATTCATCATGCTCCAGCAAAAGGGAAGGGGCAGCATTTTGCTCCAGCAAAAGGGAAGGGGCAGCAATAGTTTTCAAGTTAGGTTAGAAATCTTTTTCTGCACCTATTTCTTAAGACCATAAGAAGAACCACACTGGATCAGACCAGTGGACCATTCTGTCTCATACAGTGGCCAACCAGTTCCTTAGGAGGCCCAGCAGGGCATAGAAGCCAAGGCCTCCCCCTGATTTTGCCTCCTGGCCCTGCCATTCAGAGGTTGGTTGCCTTTAAACATGGAGGTTCCCTTTAGTCACAGTGGCTAGTAGCCACTGATTGACCTCTCTTCCATGAACCTGTCTAATCCTGTTTTAAAGCCTGTAGTCATCACTACATTCACAGGCAAAAAATTCTACATTTTAATCACTCTCTGTGCAAAGAAGTGCTTCCTTTTGTTCGTCCTGAACCTAAGTGTTCAGTACTTTACACTAAGATTCATTGGATGTCCTCGAGTTCTAGTATTTTGGGAGAGGGAGAAACTGCACTCTCATTTCTGTAGCCTGTATACCTTTAAAAATGCTGATAGTTGAATAAAGCTTTGTACTTGCTTAAGAGACAGAGACTGTCGAAATTCCTACCTCCAAGTCTTGCCGTGTCTCACATTACCAAGATCGTTCTTCTAGCATTAAACTGGTAAGAGGGGTGAATTCTGGGAGGCTGAGGTGACTACTGAAGGGAAAGGCCCTCCAAAGTTCTAAAAAAAGTTGGGGAGCAGTAAGGGATAATTACAGGAGGCATGCATGTTACAGACATAACAAAACATGAGAATGATGTGTAGACATATGCCACATAAAAAGGAGTCCATCTGGGTTTGTGCATGTTTGCTTACTTTTCTCATCTCACTGTCTCTCGCTTTTCCCTTTCCCATCTCTTTTGTCATTTTTTCCTCCGCCTTGCTGTTCTGTTCCTTTGAGTATCTTTTTGTCATATGTATGGTGATTTGAATGCGGGTGATGAGTGGCTGAATGTATGAAAAAGTTACAAGATTCATGGCACATATCTGGAAGGAACTTGTAGGGAAAGTTGCATTTCTAAGGATAAGCTGAAGGGGAGAGGGGCTAGTAAGGGAAAATACCCATGTAATTATACTGGTTTTATTGTCCTGTTTATATTAAAATTAATAAAACATAAAGGGATGGAAAGAAAGGGCTCATAGCTGTGTTATCTCTACTTTCTCCAGTTATGAAAAGTTCCAGGGCCACAATTACTCATTTGAGTTTTTTAGATGAGAGATTAGAGACTGCTGGAATTTTTGTGACATTTGCTTTGTTAAAAAAATATGCCAGTAGCAGCACAGTTGGAGGCATGGAGGCATTTCTTCAAGACCACAGAACCGCAATCCCACACCAGAACCTCAAAGACTAACATTTATGGCAGGGCATGAGGTTTTGTGAACAGTGACTCATGAAAACTCATAAAGGTAATACCCTGTGCAACCACCAATCGTTTCTGACTCTGGAGTGATATTGCTTTCACAATGTTTTCATGGCAGACTTTTTTACAGGGTGGTTTGCCATTGCCTTCCCCAGTCATTTACACTTTATCCCCAACAAGCTGGGTACTCATTTTACCAACCTCAGAAAGATGGAAGGCTGAGTCAACCATGAGCTGGCTACCTGAACCCAGCTTCCGCCGGGATCGAACTCAGGTCATGAGCAGAGCTTGAATTGCAGTACTGCAGCTTACCACTCTGCACCATGGGGCTCTTCTTCTGAAAGCTCATATCCTGCCACAAATTTTGTTAGTCTTTAAGGTGTTACTGGATTCTACCTCTGTTCTATTGCTACAGACAGACTAACATGGCTACCCATCTTGATCCAGAACCTCAGTAGGGTTGCCAGATCCTACCTTGTTGCTGGCAGGGAAGGGCTTTCCAGAAGTAGGGGGTGGGGTGACACGGATGTATGTGATGTTCTCAGTGTGATGATGTCACACAGAAGTGACATTATCACGTCAAGGAGGTTGCGTGGCAACACTCTGGTATTTTGGGCAAAACTCTATGGTTACCATAGAGTTGTGCCCAAAATACCAGAGCATTGCCACATGACATCCCTGGCATGATGACATTCCACACTGGGTGGTGACCACTGAGGGCAGGCTTCCCCGACTGGCCAGCTGGCTGGTGTCAGACAGGAACCCATGAAATTGGGGGATATCCCACTCCCACCTGGGGGCTGGCAACCCTAAACCTCAGAGAAAGATCCTGCACTAATAAGGAACTTCCCATGAAGCCCACCCCTTCCATACTTAAGGAAGCTGCTTCTTTACATAAATGCACACTTGCCTTTCCCCCCAGCAGGGAGGGGTCACGTTCTATTAAGTATAAATAAGTCTTGTTGCACCTTAAAGATCAGCAAATTTATTGAGGCATAAACTTTTATGAGCATGAAGGTGAAGTGGGTGTGGGCTCATTAAAACCTATGCTGCAATAAATTCACTAACCTTTCAGGTACCACAGGATTCATTATTTTTTCTGCAATAGATTCATGGGGTTATTCCTGTGGAATCTGTCTTCTCCAGACTCTCATTCAAGAGCAGAGCAATCAGGAGACTATCCCCTAACTATTAGTTCCCAGTCAGGAACATTAACATTAGTTTCTTGAAGGTCCAGACTCTAGTCCCTTTAGGACTAACTACAGTGATGTACCCATTTGGCACAGCACTACGTTACAAGATTAAAAGTGGGGTTGACACCTTTTGCCTGCCTAGTCTCAAGTGCAATTAACACCTACCAGAAGAGAAGAACTGACATGAGTTATGCTTTCTCCAGCAGCAGAAGAAAAAAAAAGCTTTACCAGCTGGTTTTATTTTATATTTAGGTACAGAGGCTTTGCCAGAACAGAAGGTAGTAGCCCTTGAAAAACATGTGAATTTGTTCCTGTCTTATAAAGCATCTTTTTTAAAAAAAACTTTGTGTTTGTTTTTTCCTTTAAACATCTGAAGACTGAATCAAAATTACATGTGACTCAAAAGTTGTTCCCTATATTTTAAAGAGTATTTGGACCGAATAACAATATTGAATATTTGCTCAGACTTGTGGGGGTGGTGAGACCACAATTATGCACATCCCTTCCATGTGATCCTGATCCCAGCCAATCACATTAAGCTGGCATTGATTTCAATAACTAACTGTTGCTGGCTTGCTGTGCAACACAGAAACCACAATCCAATGCAGCTTTTTTTATATTGTAGGCAAAAACTTGGTTACATTCATCCTCTGTTGATTTTTGGAAGGCAAAATGGTATTGTTGCCAAATGGTTTGGAAAATATACAAGGAAAAAAAAATGGCTGGTAGCTTTACAAGGTCCCTGTCCATCTCTCTTAGATGCTAGAACAGACAACTGCCTTCTGGCTCTGACTAAGGCTTTTAAAGATTTTAAGTGCTTCAGCGATGGCTTGGTACACAATTATACGCGGATTAGAGAACTGCTAATAGGGGATTTTTGCTCTAATCTTCTTTCAATTGTTAATATTAATTAAAGTGTGCTTTCCCCCTTCATTATGCAATATATGTGAGCAACTTCTTGAAAGCAATACTTTTAATTTACTAGATACCTTGCACTGGCTCTCTCTGGGAGGAAACTACACAGAATTGAAGGAAGCTTTAGCAGAAAAGTCAGGAGATTCAAAAGGACCAAAGATGATCTTCCACCTTGCTATGTACGCCATACAGTTTTTCCCGAACCCTTTACACATAGCAAGAGCCCTGTGGTGCAGAGTGGTAAAGCTGCAGTACTGCAGTCGGAGCCCTATGCTCACAACCTGAGTTCGATCCCAGTGGAAGCTGGTTCAGGTAGCCGGCTCAGGTTGACTCAGCCTTCCATCCTTCCGAGGTCGGTAAAATGAGTACCCAGCTTGCTGGGGGGAAAGTGCAGATGACTGGGAAGGCAATGGCAAACCACCCCGTAAAAAGTCTGCTGTGGAAACATTGTGAAAGCAACGTCACCCCAGAGTGGAAAATGACTGGTGCTTGCACTTTTATCTTTTTTTTTTCTTTCTTTTTAACACATAGCAGTGGGCTAGAAGTACAATCACTTTCCCTGGATGACAACTCCTGACCTCCCATCAACCTTCAGTTTGCTTATAAAGTCAGAAAATGGAGTGAGTTAAAAAAGTATTGGTATGCAATAACTAAATTAGGGACCTTTGACTAATCTTTTTGCCCTGGAATGTACTGTCAAGCAAATAATAGCAGAATTGTTGATTATATTGAGTAGAATTCATTGGTTCCCAGAGAAATACTGTATTTTTGTGAATGGCCCACTGAAGTCTACGACATGTCAGTCTCTTATTTATGCAGGCAGGGACTGCAGTTTAGAGATCCTCATGCACGATACTGGGCTGGATGGATGCTACTGAATGTGAGAACATCCCTTGCTGAATATATACCTGGTACAGTCAGCTTTAATGGGGGTGTGCATTCCCCACAGCACCCCTTGCTCATGTGGAACTCTTTCTAGGGTAGCAGTACAAATGCCAGCATGTTTCTATACTTAAATAAACTTTAATAGGTTAAAGTCAGAGATACTAGCTCACCTGGCTACAAACCCTGCAACTGCAAAATGGCCCCAAGTGAATCCATGGCTGATATTTGTTAGAGTGAGAATGATTTTATAATTATTTTGAAATTAAATTGATTCAAATAATGAGAACATCAGCAGAGGCCATCTTTTAGGGATGCCAGCCTTCAGTCAAGACCTGGGAATCGTCTGGAATTTCAGCTCATCTGCAGACTACAGAGATCAGTTCCCCTCAGGAAAACAGATGCTTTGGAGGGTGGAATCTATGCCATTGTACCCTGCTGATGTTCCTATCCTCATCAAGCGCCATCCCCAGATCCCCAGGGGTTTCCCAACCTGGATCTCACAACTGGTAGCCAGGATGAGCCTGGCAATCCTAGACTTATTCTGGGCAAAATTCAACAATAGACCCATGTAATTTCATCTTCATCCCCCTCCCCATTTATTTATTTATTTATTTAGTAGGCTTATATTTCACCCTTTCCCATATGGGCTCAGGGTGAATCACAACATAAACTGAACAACAATAAAAAACCAACAAGTTAAATTTAAAAACAATACAATAAAATTAGCAAACCAAGAATAGAACAAAATAAATGCATCACAGGCTGAAATGGCACATTTTACAGAATAAAGCAATTTTCAGCCCAAGAAGAAATGATGGTGATAATAAATAAGACAGCACCATAGTGAAACATGATGTCAGAACAAGGCTGTAAAGCATGATGTCACAACAAGGGAGGCCAACTAATGGAATCATTGCTGGAATAGGCTGCCTGCTGCCTTAACCAAAAGCCCAGTGGAATAGCTCCATCTTACAGGCCCTGTGAAATGGTAGTAACTCAGGTAGGGCCTGGATCGCCATAGGGAGCTGATTCCACCAGGCAAGGGCCAGAGCTGAGATAGTCCTGGCCCTGGCTGAGGCAAAACAGACGTCCTTCAGGCCAGGGGTGGTCAGGAGGTGTTGTGTAGCAGACTGCAATGGCCTCCAGGGCATATATGGGGAGAGGCAGTACCTCAAGTATATCGGTCCCAGGCTGTGTAAGGCTTTAAACATCAGTACCAAAACCTTGAAGTGGGTCTGGTATTCAACTGGTAGCCAGTGCAATTGGCGCAGCATCGGCCGGATGCTTGTCTGTAAAGGCAATGCAGTTAACAGCGGTGCTGCCACATTTTGCACCAGCTGGAGTTTCCAGATCAGCCCCAAGGGCAAGCCTGTGTAGAGCAAGTTACAATAATCCAGCCTGGAAGTGACCATTGCATGGATCACTGTAGCTAAGTCCTGGGGGGATAGATAGGGCACCAGCTGTCTGACTTGGCGAAGATGATAAAAGGCAGATCAAGCAACTGCTGTGACCTGGAGCTCCATAGTGAGTATACTAGTATACTTGAGTTTCATTTTTCCTGGCTAACTTTCCCAAATTAGACTATAACATAACTTTATCTAGCTTGATGACATGCACGTATTATTACTGAGAAAACTATTACAGCCAATGAGATCTTGTTAGATCAATTACATGTGGTGTCATTTAAAAAAAATTCACCTATGAGTGAAATAGGTCATTTATGAAGGGCAGATGGACATCTATAAGTAGTTGTTGAATTTTGTTTTATTTTTTGCTATCAGAAAAATGATGACAGACATTGTCAAATTTTTCATTGTATACACTGGGTAATATACCTTTTTTCATTCTCTTTTTTAATTAAACTTTTTTCAAAAAATGATATACAAGAAGTGCTGTCAAATATTCACAAAATCTTAATCCTTTAAATCCCCTTCCCCCAGACAAAAACCTATAACACATCTATACCATTATCCTGAGATCAGATTCAGACAAGCAAAGTTCAAGAAGTAGATACAATATGATCAACATAAAAAGCTGCAAAATAAACTCCCTACATAGAGAATACATACTGAAACATTCAAAAGAGGGTTAGCTTATAGAATGCATGGAATGCACAGGATGAACTAACTTCCCAGAAAAGGAGGGGAAAGGGAGATACAAACAAACAAAAATAAACACAACAAAGACAAAAGGAGATTTTTTACTTTTCCAGCCACCGACCTAGGAGAATGGCTTCAGGCAACAATGGGAATGACTCTCCAGTGATCGTGTTAATTTCATGAACAATGTCTCTCCAGAATTTATTAATTGTGAGACATTTTTTCAGTAAGATATATCATATCACCCCCACTGCTGCCCCAGCACAGGATCTTGGGAAATTGCCCATATTGCCTCATAGGTAAAACTGCTCTGGAACATTATGTATTCATGAGAAGAGGACAGTATTTTAAAGCCCCACTGACCCAGATTGTTGCTTCAATGAAACACACTTTCCTGCTCACTAAATAATACAGATTGCTGTCTTACTGTCTTTCTCAACTGTATGAAAAAGGGTTTTTCAAAAGGAATTTATGCTACAGGGCCCATTCACCACGGATCACAGGGGCCCTCAAACAGATCAATAGTGTTCATTAGTGTATGTTTAGGCTTCATATTTGACTTTCTGTAAGTCAATACATCGCCCTGAGCAGCAATGGGAAGTTTGAACAGTCCAGACACCCATCACTATACCAGAATAAAAATAGTAAACTGATTGATACAATTTAATTGTATTTATTTTAGTTTTGTCATTTTTTAAAAGATATTTAGGGGGGGGGAGAATTTTATTGAGAGCTATAGGATGGGGTTAGAGGGCTACTACCTCCATATTTACTACGTCTAAAAAAGGCAAAGATCTCAAACAGAATCTTAGCTATACTTCCCAATCTGCTTCCCAGAGGAAAGCACAACTGTAATCAGTTTTTTTTTTAAAGTATGTTTGTTATTTTTCTCAATAAGAAGTAAATTGCTGAGTGAACTTCATTATATGTTCATTCTTGATAAAATATAGATTTTACCCTCTGGCAGAGCAAGTAAGCAATACTATTTGCCTTTGAAACAGGTAATATCCGCAATGGTATGATATTTCCTTATCATCTTGTCCTAGCTGAAGTTTATAATCACAAGAGAAAAATCCAGAAAACAACTGTGGGGGAAAAATAAACTACTTTATACCTAATTATTAAATTGCAGATGTAGCAGCTGAACACTGCCTTACTTACACAATAGTGGAAGAGTTGTAAAAATTCATTTTTCACAGGCTGAAAGTCCTATACTTATTTATTTAGGAGTACCTTGTTGGGAGCTAAACATGCCCACAGTCAGTATGTGGCAAATGTGTTGTCCTTTCCTGCACAGGCAATGTTATTTGAAAACCTTGCTTAGGGCAAAAATTTCCATTTGATCAACCTGCTGAGATCCAAGACAGTTCTCAGAGCCTACGGTTGCCAACTGACACAAAAAACAAATCTAGTCTACTCCTCTGAAACTAGGGTTGCCAACCATCTGCAGTTAATTGCCCTGTCCTTCTAACAGAGGTTTAGTGTGCAGAAATGGGAAGTGGAAGGTTTGGCATGGAGATAAATAATATCTCCTAGGAAATAACATCCCATTAAGCCTCTAGTAAGGTCATTTTCTCCCAACCATTAGGCAACTTTACCTGAAATGGTAGCAAAATGGCTAAGTTTGAACATAGAGAAAAGCAGGGGATAAGTATCTAAGCAAATAAACATTGCACATTCAGCAAATGATCCCAACCAGAAAATAAGCCTCACTTATCACACTCACCTTTGTTCACACTCCTGAGAATGCATCAATGCACTCTCAACAGGTGTGGTTTCCTCCCATCTCTAGAGTAATGTAAAAATGAGTCACACTCAGGGAAATTCCTCTTATTTGCAGGTGAGATTCACCATCTCACTCTCAACTCTGCTTTCAAGATAGGACAAGTTTATATAATTATTTATTATATCTGATATGGCTTGAAAAGTCTTATCTCAGAAATCTTCATAACAGCCCTGCAAGGTAGGCCAGTACTTTAATGACACAGATCTATTAGCCTAAGGACCATGAGCTGAATCCCCTGAGATGAAATCACTTCCATCATTTTGTATCATTATCTGGAAAACACTTTTGTAACTGATAGGGTTACCTTAGGATCTGACCGAGCTAGCAAAAATTTCAATACCTACAGGCAAGGTAGTCCAATAACGTTACTATTATCACAGACTGCATATTTGGGTAGGAGCAAGAGCTGAGGCCAAGAGACAGTGGATCTGTTATGCCACCAAGTAAGCATGTGACAGATACAAATTTTTAACTATAGAACCTTATTGTTTCAGAGCTTCATCTCTTAGGAATTGCCTGTGTTGCATTAACTATAGGGAGTTTGTTCTGCCACAGTGTTATACACATGTGATACCAAACATAGAAATAAACATCCAGAGAATCCAGCTTCCATTTTACAAGAACCAATGAAAGCTCTTGGATGGACTCCTACAGCAGTTCATCAACCTAAAATTGTTCAGTGGCTTTAACAGGTACATAGCAAGTAGGTGCTTCCCTGCATAACAGTAGCTGCATATGTGGGGGTGGGGAGGGCACCAGTTGAATTTTTCCTTTGCATGAAGCAGCTCATAGGACAGAAAAGGTAACACTTCAGTTACTACTGTACCATACACAGCCAGGCTCTATGAGAAGCCCAACTATAGCCCATACAACATAATTGCACATCACTGTTATAAAATCCACATTCCATTTTAAAAAGCTGATTTTTTTTTTTTTTTTGCCTTCCTACATAGACAGTGGCACACAGGTATTTTTAATTTAAAAAATGTATTCCTTCTAGTTGACAGATCACTAATATTTTGAGAGACACATTCTCCTTTCCAACCAGCCTTCTCAAGAGCCTGGTGTTCTGCTTGCTCTGAGGGGCTTTTCCTTATTACAAGAATAATTAAAGTTGGATTTATGGAGAGCTTTGCTCTGCTAAATGGAAAAGCGAGAGCTGTGTGAGAGAGGGCACTGTGCAGAAAAGGTGGGTAGGTTTCCAATGACTGATTTTCATACAGTAACATTTGTTGGCTCATGTTGTGCCAAATTAATTGTAGGAGATTCATTATATCTGAAAGAACTTGGTGGCTTGATAGCTGTTGAATAGGCCTATTTCCAGGCAACTAATGGCTGATCAGGGACTTTAACCAAAGAACATTCATGTTCATTGATGACTGGAGATTTCTCCCTTTGGAAGGCAACACCCTTCAACATATGAGGGGAAACAGAGAAGCAGAGAAGAGTAGTTTGGTTTTTGAATGAAGGGAATGAGTTAGGTTTTTGCTGAGGCATTCTTGGCTCTCTTTGGGAACTTGGTAAAAGATTCCTGGTCGTGTACCTTGTTTTGACTGGGGTGTATGCCTCCAGGAGGTTCTGTTTGTATATATGTAAATAATTCAAAAATGCCATAATAGTGCAATCCTAAAAATACTTTCCTGGGACTAAGATCCATTTAATATACCTGAGTAGTACTGTGAGTAGACCTGCTTAGGCTTGCTCACTGAGGTTATGATCCTGAAGACACTTTCCTGGAAATAAGCCCCATTGCATAACATGGGGCTAGGAAGGCTCCCTAAGTCTTCCATGCAGTCTCTGTAATTCAAAAAAGAAAAATACATTTTTTAGCATTTCTTCTGCATTTCTTGCTGTTCAAGGTAGTGATGAGCACCTAACAGTATCAAGAGTAGTAGGCTTTATACCTTGTGTATCTTAGAAGATATGGTCTATTAAGATATGCCTAAAATGAACAGTTCTCAGACCCTAAGTTGTAAATACTGGTTAGGGAAGGGCAAGAACTGGTTCAAACTCATGACAAATTTTGTATGTTCATGCTTCACAAAGCCAAGTTTGTGGCAAGGTGACCAGCATGAACTTTCCACAAACTTTAAAGCTGTTAATGGAGGTTTGTGCAAGTTCATGAGCAAATACATTCCCAGACAGATTGTCTCTGCTCAGTCAAAATGTTTATGAAACTTCAAAGCAACAACTTGGAAGGCATGTAGAGGAGCTTCCAGGGGAGGTCTCCTGTGACTTCGATGTTTCAAGCTTGCACAGGATCTGTACACTCCAGAACCTCCTGAACAGGTGCAGGTTCAGGAGGTTCAGAAGTATATATAGCAAACTTGCAGGGAACATCCCCCAGATGCTCCTCTTCATGCCCTCCAAGTCTGGTGTCTCTAGATTGCACAGGATCTGGTCTATACACTCCTGAACCTGCATCTGTCAGAAGCATATAGATGAGGGTTGAACAAACTTGCTTAATGTAAGAGCCACAAAGAATAAATGTCAGATGTTTGAGAGCTGCAAGACAGGAAGGAAGGAAGCTAGTTAGCTAGCTAGATGGGGTGAGAGGTAAGGGAGAGGTGGAAAGAAAACAACTTTAAATTTAAATGCATTCTCCAAGCTGCTGGCTGGCTTGACTTGGATAAGTGATTTAAAGAGAGAAATACTTTCTCCAAGCCACCCAATGAGGCAATGGGAACTTCAAGAGCCACACAATAGGTGTGAAAGAGCCACATGTGGCTCCCAAGCAACAGTTGGACTGCCCCTCGCATAGATCCTGTGCAAGCGAGAGACACCAAACTTGAAGGGGATCTCCATATGACTCTCCTTCACCTGCCCTCCAAGTTTGGTGTCTCTAGATTCCACAGTACCCATTCTATGCATTCCTGAATATCCTGAACCTGTGCTAGTCAAGTTTGGTGTCTCTAGCATGTGGAGGGAGGCATTCTACCACCTCACAAGCAAAATCAGTTTGTCAGGTGGCTAAAAATTTGTGACAGTCTGTGGTTTGTGGTTTGTGAATGGGGCACATTTTCCGAGTTCATGCCATCCCTACTACTGATATAACTAAGGAGTATTCAGTGACTGAAACAGTAACATCTAGTGGATTTCCTTTTCTGTTCTGACCTCAGGGTTAGGTCCAGATTAAATTGGCAATTTGTGCTAATTGTCCCTCCTTGCTGAGGACCTCTCTCTTGTCATTCCTTGGGATCTCCTGTCCCCACAGAGAAGCATTTCTTGGAGACCAGTGGACTGCAGTTGGAGCATAGAGGCAGAGATGTTCCACTTTGCCACTGGAAAGTATAACCTGGGTCCAATCCAGTGTCTCTCTCAAACGACATTCAACTTTTTTAGAAATAAGTGTCTCCAGACTTATTTGGGTGTATTCATGACTAACAGAGCCTCTGTATTGTGAGTGGCAGATGATGGTGTACCTGCTGTTTTATGAAGGGTATGTTTTCTTTGTCTAGGGAAATGCAAGGAAGTTCTGGTTAGAGAAAAGAGACACCTGTGTCCCTCCAATTACTGAACCTGCTTGGCCAGCTGTCCCCTTTCTGTCACAAAACCATGATGTGTTTGCAATGCTAAAGAAAGAGTTCCTCACTCCTGCCTCAGACACTCTGTGCATTAAACAAAAACGAATTGGCCCGAAAAGTAGAACTTTTACATTTCACATTGATTTTTGCTTCACTTGTATCTAGGGTATAGTTCATTGTGCCACACTCCTGCAAAAATGAGAAAGCATGGGGAAGCAGATGTCAACAATTAATATTTTTGAATTACACTAAAAGACCTCCAGCATTCCTACAAGCAATATCTAGCCTTTCCAACCTTGTGATCCAAGCTGGGATCAAACAAAGCTTCTTTTTTATTTTTGGGCTTCAGTCCTAAACTTATTTACTATGGCGGAAGTCCCTTTTGACTTCAGTGGGATTTACATGCTTAGAAGTATACATGCTTAGGATTACACTGCCAGTGTTGGAACTAGGGATGGGCACAAACTGAATTACAAACCAGGTTCATCATGAATTAGGCCAGTTCATGGTCCACCCATGAACTACCATGGTTTTTGTGGCAGTTCAGTCAGTTTGTGACCACTGGGCAGCACAACTCACCAGTGAGCTTAGAAGGCATTTAAATGATTTCTGAGTTAATGTGTACATCATGCTGCAGTAGCAGTGCAACATGACTGATCTCAGAAGGCATTGAACTGCTATAACATTTAAATGCCTTCTGAGTTTTCTTGTGAGAGCTGTCAGAGCTTCTGTGAGAGGAGCAAAAGGCATTACTGTCCCCTCCCCTACAGTGAAGTTGCCATTTGCACTGGGTTTTTACCAGGGCTTTTTTTTATAGCAGGAACTCCTTTGCATATTAGGCTACACACCCCTGATGTAGCCAATCCTCCAAGAGGTTACAGGGCTCTTAGTACAGGGCTTAGAAGATAGAAGAAGATATTGGATTTATATCCCGCCCTCCACTCCGAAGAGTCTCAGAGCGGCTCACAATCTCCTTTACCTTCCTCCCCCACAACAGACACCCTGTGAGGTAGGTGGGGCTGGAGAGGGCTCTCACAGCAGCTGCCCTTTCAAGGACAACTTCTGCCAGAGCTATGGCTGACCCAAGGCCATGCTAGCAGGTGCAAGTGGAGGAGTGGGGAATCAAACCTGGTTCTCCCAGATAAGAGTCCACGCACTTAACCACTACACCAAACTGGCTCTCCTTACTGTAAACTCCAGAAGGACTGGCTACATCAGGGGTGTGTGGCCTAATATGCAAAGAAGTTCCTGCTACAAAAAAGCCCTGGTTTTTACAGTGGGTGCCACTTCTAGGTGAATTCACCACTTTGAATCCACTCCTGCATGTCCACTTCCAAAATCCTTTAAATGGGTTTTACAAACCCACAAATCTAAATTAGGTTGCAAACCAGGGGAGGTCTGCACCAGGACGAACCTCCATTTTCCCAGTTCATGCTCATCCCTAGTTGGAACTACCAGTATTAGATCAATTTTCTGTATTCTCACACTTGGAGTGTCTCTGCTCTAGGAAATCTGGGGTAAATAATCCTGCAGGAGAGACCCATTACCACAATCCATGGGAACTTCAAAGCTGGAGAGGCTGATGTCAAAATCAGCTAATTTGCTCTCAGAAATAGCTACCATTGATTCAGTGTACAAGACGGGAAGCACTATTCATTTCAAAAACAACCTGTGGCATAGTTAACACAGAAATTTGTTCAGTGCTAATTTCTTTGTCAGATGAAATGTTTGTTAGTATGCATATGGATCATTTTATTCCTGTTGTACTTTTAATCCAGTATTCTAAACCGTGAGCTATTGCATTATTTTATGAATCCATTAAATGGTTAAAAGCGCCCTCCTTTATTCTCTCACTGTTTGATTAGCTCTTCTGTCTCTACTAGCCTATTGGAACCTTACTTTCCTAACCCATGGAAGGTATTTTTATTGCCCAGCCTTGTATGAATCTTTCCATGAAGGGGCTAGTGGCCCTTTCAAGCTGGCAAGTACATTTGACGCACAGGTCTTCCCAACTTCACCAGGCTTGACATTCATAGTCAAGGTTAGGACTTCATCTCCATTTAAAAGCATTTCAGAACATTCGGAGTTTTAGATCATTTTTCACGGAGGCGGGGAAAAACAGTTTTCAGGGGAAACTAATATATTTCCTCTCCCACCCCCACCTTCCCCCTTCTCTTATTCTATTCACTTGTCTTCATCAATCACTGCAATTGTGCCAGTCAACCTCTTCTCATTGTGCCTTCGCCTTTGTTTGTTTGGGGTTTTTTTGTACACCTTTATCTTTCAAGTCCCCTGACCTCTTCTGTCAGATAACGGCTATGTGCAGAATGACCTCATTTCACTGTCGGGCTGACACAAGATCACCTAATCTTGCCTGTCTGCTGTCCAAACACCTGCTGTATGTTTCTTTTCCACTGAATCAGCATTTTGTCTCTCCGGCTTATGTGCCAAGCCCATCTTCCTTTTTGTCTTAAATTCTGCCACTCTTCTTTGTCACTTTCTATACACATCACACTGGCAGCTTTGATACTCCAGGAGGACCTATTTGAAGTTAATATTAATACAAGAATCAGGATTTTGCAAGTGTCTGATTTTGGTCAATATGTAATTATCAAATATATGCAAGCAATTAATTTAAGTACATGAAATAGTACCGATGAATTTAGTTTTCCATTGTCTTTTTTAAAAAACAACTTTTTTGAGTACAGGTGTTAAAAGTAGCAAAGGAAAAGCTTATCAGAGCTTTGTGAGAGTGGAACAAACAAGAAAATCATCTATTTCTATATTTTCTTTAAGTCAAAGTCCTACATTTAAAACATTACAAAATAATAGAACAAAATAGGAGTCAATTGCACCTTTAAGACCAACTTTGTTTTATTCAGAACATAAGCTTTCGTGTGCTCTCTAAGCACACTTCATCAGACAAGGAATCCGGTACAGTGAGCAAAGCCACACATAGCTGGTAGTCAGTGGCTCAGAATGCAAATTGGTACAAATTTAAGATCCAATGACAGTACAGTAAAATTATCTGGTAGGGAGTGGTTTAGAATGCAAAATGGTACAAATTTAAGATTCAATGACAGAATAGTAAAATTAGCTCAATTTGTTAATTTTACTCCTATTTTGTTCTACTACTTCAGACCAACACAACTGACTACTTGGATCTATTACAAAATAGTGACATTGTAAGACTTGAGTTTGGGTCCCTATGAGACTTCCAGGCCAAGCACATCTCCCAGTCTTATTTCTCTAAGGACCTAATGCATACTTTGAACACAAAATTACTTGAGATTTCACTGCAGAATAAGCATGCTGTTGTAAATGGTAGGAAAGTGTTTAAATGGCTTGTTCCCCTCCACACATGCACAATATGAAAGGCTCAACCAGAGAAGAACCAGGCTCTTAACAATGTATTTTCTTGTAGGAAGAGTAACAGTATCTGTGAAACTTCTTCAAAAGCTCCACTAAAATGAACTGATGCCAGACAAGAGCACCACAGGACTGTTGTACATTGTGCACAGCAGCACTAATGCACAGACTTGAATGGGCACTTGCTGGTGAACTGGAGGTTTGAAATGCAGGTGGCGTGGGAAGAGACCTCTGTGCTTTCTAAACAGCATTTTTGGGCAAGAACAAACTAGTAGGGATGGACACAAACTGAGAAAATGTGGTTCAATTAGGTTCACATCATGCCTGGTTCATAAACCATGAACCATCACAAACTTTTAGGCATTAAACAAACCAGTTCAATTTGTGAACAAACCAGTTCAGTAGAATGTACCCTGATGTGTTAGAGTCACAAAACTCACAGGGGATCTCTGGCTGACTCTCCTCTACCTGACCTCCAAGTTTAGTGAGGATTGGATTTGTGGGATCTGAGTTACAATCTTCCAAAGAAGGTGGCCCCATGAAATTACTAGCTGGAGAAATGACAGGTGTAGGTTTAGGAGGTTCCGGAGTGTACACAGGGGTGGAATTCTAGCAGGAGCTCCTTTGCATATTAGGCCACAAATCCCTGATGCAGCCAATCCTCCAAGAATTTACAAGGCTCTTTTTTGTAAGCTCTTGGAGCATTGGCTACATCAGGGCAGTGTGGCCTAATATGCAAAGGAGCTCCTGCTACAAAAAAAAGCCCTGGTAAAAACCCAGTGCAAATGGCAACTTCACAGTAGGGGAGGGGACAGTAATGACTTTTGCTCCCACCCCTGAGTATACAGAACAGATCCTGTGCAAGTTAGAGACAGCAAACTTGCAAAGGACCTCTCCCTGGTGCTCCTCTACATGCCCCCCAAGTTATGTGCAGATTGGACTTACGGAGTCCAAGTTATAGCCCCTCAAAGAAGATGCCCCCAGAAAGTGCTTTTGGGGAAAATGTCAGGTGCAGTTTTAAAGTGCAAGCTACACACACCAAATACACAGGGAATCTGTTGCTTTGGGAAGCTGTTGCTTTGAAGTTTGGTAAACATTTTGATTGAGCAGAGACTGTCTGGATATGTATCCATTCACAAACCACTATGAACAGCTTAAAAGTTCAAGGAAAGTCTGTGCCAGTTGACCTGTCACAAGCTTCAGTTTGCAAACCGTGAGACCTTGGAAACAGTGTCCTCGTCTCTCATAAGAACGCGGTGGCAGAGCAGTTTCAAGGTTTCCTGGAGGATACTTCTACCCTTGATCCCTTCCAGTCCAGCTTCCATCCTGGTCATGGGGTAGAGACTGCTCTGGTCGCCCTCACAGATGACCTTAGAAGGCATCTGGATTGACACGGGTCAGCGCTGCTATTGTTATTAGATCTCTCAGCAGCTTTTGACATGGTCGACTATGACCTCATGACCCACCACCTTGCTGATGTTGGAGTTCAAGGGGTGGCCTTACAGTGGCTTTCCTCCTTTCTCCATGGTCGGGGACAAAGGGTGGCAATTGGTGAGCAGGCCTCTCAGCAGCACCCACTTGAATGTGGTGTGCCGCAGGGAGCTATTCTCTCACCAATGATGTTTAACATCTATATGAGCCCCCTTGCCCAGATTGCCCGAGGTTTTGGGCTGCGTTGTCACCAATATGCAGATGATACCCAGCTCTATCTGCTGATGGACGGCTATTCAGACGTCGCCCCAGACCATCTAACCAGGGCTTTAGAAGCTGTGGCAGGTTGGTGGCAGTTAAGCTGGCTGAAGTTAAATCCAGCTAAGATGGATGTCCTGTACCTGGGTCGGGGGGGGGGGGAGGGATCAGGATTGGGTATCCAACTACCCACCCTAGATGGCACCCCTTTGGTGCCAGCTCAGAAGGTGAGTCTGGGGGTGACTCTGGATGCCTCCCTTTCTATGGAATCTCAGGTCACAACAGTTGCGCGATCCGCCTTTTACCATCTGCGGCAGGCCAAACAGCTGATGCCCTATCTGACATCCCAGGACCTAACAACAGTGATCCATGCAACGGTCACTTCCAGGCTGGACTACTGTAACTCGCTCTATGCAGGCTTGTCCTTGAGGCTGATCTGGAAACTTCAACTGGTGCAAAATGCGGCAGCGCGGCTCCTAACTGGATTACTTATACGGGCAAACAGTCGACTGATGCTGTACGCACTGCATTGGTTACCAGTTGAGTACCGGATCCATTTCAGGGTTTTAGTACTGACAATCAAAGCTTTATGTAGCCTGGGGCCGACATACCTGCAGGACTGCCTCTTCCCATATGAGCCCCAAAGGGCATTGCGATCGGCCAACCAACACCTTTTTGTTATCCCTGGCCCCAGGGACGTCCGCCTTGCCTCCACTAGGGCCAGGGCCTTTTTGGCCCTGGCCCCAACCTGGTGGAATCAGCTCCTGGTGGAGGAATGGGCCCTGCCAGATTTGTTACCCTTCCGCAGGGCCTGTAAGACAGAGCTGTTCTGCCAGGCATTTAGTTGAGGCAGGCAGGCATCCTCTACTCTGTTGCCTATACCATTGGCTGCCCTCCCCCACAGTGTTCTATCATCTGAACCTTTATATCCGGATCACTGAATGATTACACCTAAATTTGCAGTATGTGCCACCTGCCTCTGCTACTTAATGTTGATGTAATGCTGTTGTTTTAATTGTATTTTTTTTGTTTTATTATATGTGACTGGTTTTTATCTGTATGTGATCCGCCCTGAGCCCGTCTGGGAAAGGGCAGAATATAAGTGAACCAAATAAATAAATAAACTGGCCAAAATTCATCACAAACTTTAGTTTGTGAGCTGGTTCATGGCCATCCCCACAGCTGAGGCCAGTTGGGTTTTTAAAAGAAAGGTGAGAAGGGAAAAGAAAAGGGTAGGTGAAGCAGACAGAAGACCTAAGAAACAACATGGGGCAAGAAAAATTGGCTCTTTGAATCCCATCATTAGTCACACCTGATGCAAGCTGGGGGAAAGGAAAATATTATGACCCTTAACTTAGAAGAATATAGCTATCAGCCATTGAAATAGGGCAAAGTCTCAGGTGAGAGATGGAAAAAGCCATTGTGAGGTGAAAAGACCTACAGAAATATTAGAAAGACTCAGGGAAATAATTAGAGGAGCATTCACCTGCATCTAACTATGTTGTTCATTCCATAGTTTTTGTGGTTTAATTTGTTGTTGTTAGCCGCCCTGAGCCCATTAGGGGAGGGTGGGATATAAATTTGATGAAATAAATAAATAAAATAGTTCCTCTGGCTGAGCCCAGTGAGAGTAGTGCTGTTTTAAATTATATGTACAGCTGTTTACTTTCAAGAGTGGGATCCAGAACCATCTGTAGCCTATGAGTACAGTTTTTGAAGAAATACACTATTGGGCATATCAATCATTCTAACTTCAGCCTCTGTTCTAATGGATAATTAATATATCACATAACTGATTTATGAAATTCTCTGAGGTGTAGAGATGGCCATTGGCTTTCAAAAGACAAATGTATAGAGGGTAGGTGTATATCAATAGCTTTCAGCCTTGGAACATGCAGGTCAGAGACAGTATTCCTTTTGCATAGCAGTTGCCAGGGTGATAGGCAATTGCAGGTTAGATCTATTGCCTTTATGTTATGCTAGTGAATTTCCTGGAATCGTTGTGGAAAACAGAATGCCAAAATAGATGGACCTTTGGTCCACTCCAGCTCAGCTGCTCTTCCATTCTTAATGGAAACTAGGTACACTATGGGATAAAGTATTCCCAGTTGCTAAGAAAAAATATACACAAAGACATATGCACAAATGGGGGAAACTTAGAATCGATACAGCCACAGAAAGTTGGAAATATTCTTAATGTTTATTCTGTCTTACAGAACTGTGCTTTCAAAGAGGTTTTCCTTAAAACATTTGAGCAATACAGCAGTATGAACTCTCCCTGGGTTCATATCAGATCCAGTAACATTAGCACTTTGAGTCAATGTTGGTATGTCAACGACTATGAATCTTAGTCTCATCACATCTCTTGAGTCCCTCTGTCATGTGGAGAAAGTTTGTCCTTGTTCTCTACCACTGCTAAGTCAGAAGGGTGAAGAGAACGAACTATTTGTTTATTAAGTTGCTTGCTTGCATAAGTGCTTAAACTGATCACAACATTGTGGCAACTGCTTAGTTTCAGGTCTGTTCATGGGATTTCATTTTCCCTTTAGATCTGCATGTCAAATGCTTCCTTGATTTTTTCTCTTAACCTAAGTGAAAATTACTTCATCTTTATTGCAGTTAAAATAGATCAGGAAGAAGAAACGCCAAGTGATCCTTGAACCAGTGTGCTGAGTTGTTAAATGTGCTTTGTGCCTGGAAGCAAAAACTCTGAATCATTGGGATCAATAGATGTATCTGGAGTCACGCAATGACTGCGAGCTGCAATTGTAGACTGGTACAAGCAATTAATAAAGTTGGTTGATTCTGCAGCCGTTTGAGCAGAAACCCTCTCGTATTCTTGATTTGTTGTATATGAAATATATTAGTGTCTTTAGAAACTGCCGAAACTCGCCTGTTGCTATCTGTTAATACTACCATGGGAAAGCCACTCATCTCTAACAAGAGCTTTAAATGGCTCAGGTACCTTAATCTTGAAGTGGAGAATATGTAAAATGACTTCTTCAGTGTCCAGTCACTCAGATGCATGATCAAGGACATGGTTGCACAATTTACCACAAATGCTACCCACCAGGAATGAATGATGGTTTGCCAACTGTTTCAAAGATTCCCTGTTTTTGTAGTCCTGTGAAAGCAGCAAAACAAGAGTTTCATCAAGCCCTTGACAGATGATGATGATGATGAAGAAGAAGATGATATTGGATTTATATCCCGCCCTCCACTCCGAAGAGTTTCAGAGCGGCTCACAATCTCCTTTACCTTCCTCCCCCACAACAGACACCCTGTGAGGTGGGTGGGGCTGGAGAGGGCTTTCACAGCAGCTGCCCTTTCAAGGACAACCTCTGCCAGGGCTATGGCTGACCCAAGGCCATGCTAGCAGGTGCAAGTGGAGGAGTGGGGAATCAAACCCGGTTCTCCCAGATAAGAGTCCACGCACTTAACCACTACATCAAACTGATGATGATGATAATGAAAATTTGTATTCCACTGTCCCTGAGCCTCTCAGAGTAGATGCCAACAGATTATAAACATTCAATTTACATATATAATTTACAACAACTAAAATAGAACATACAATTAATCAGTCCATAAATACAATAAAATGAATAAAACAACTTCTATAAAATTCAGGATGGCATAAAAACTCAAAGAGAGGGGCAATAAGCAAACACCTGAAAAGGGAAGAAGGAGGAAAGTAAGGAGAGAGGTGAAGGGGGAAGGCCAGAAACTAGCTATAGCCTATTGGCTAGGGGTCCAGTAGTGCCCTCAACCATAGGCCTGGTGGAAAAAATGTCATTTGCAAAATTGTACCAGATCCCACAAGGCCCTGATCTCTCTTGGAAGAGCACTCCACCAGGCCAGTGCCAAGGGTGAAAAGGCCCTGCTCCTGGTCAAGGACAACTGGATGCTCTTTGGCCAGGGAATCACCAGCAGATTTTGGTCACTCAAGCATAACACTCTATGGGGGATGTACCAGGACAGGTGGTCCGGAAGGTATGCTGGTCCTTGACCATTAAGAGCTTTGAAGGTCAGCACCAGAACCTTGAAATTAATCTGGTCCTCAGTCTGGAGCCAGTACAGTGGATAGAACACTAGTTAGTTATGCATTGTCAAGGGTGTTCCTGTCAAGACTCTCTGGGCATTTTCGCACAGAGCTTACCCCGGAGCGACGTTCCTCTTCACCACGCAGCGTCTGCGTGGATTTCGCACTAACTGCTCCGCAGAACCAGGAAGAGCCGCGGCAAGCCGCGGCTTTTGCGTCGCTAACGTGAACTGGTTTTTAGTGGTTTACATTTGCGACGCAAAAGGCTCAGCACTTCGCGGCTCTTCCTGGTTCTGTGGAGCAGTTGGTGCGAAATCCGCACAGACGCTGCGCGGTGAAGAGGGATGTCGCTCCGGGGGTAAGCTCTGTGCGAAAACGCCCTCTGTGTTCTGGATCAGTTGCATTTTCCGGATCAACCTAAAGGGAATTTTATTTGTTTATTTTTATTTATTTATTTGATTTATATCCCGCCCTCCCTGCCGAAGCAGGCTCAGGGTGCCCTACATAAAGTGAGTTACAATAATCTAGCCTGGAGATGACCACTACATGGATTACCTTGGCTAAGTCACAGGGTAACAGATATGGAACCAACTGTTTAACCTGGCAAAGGTGGTAAAACTCCAACTTAACCACCTTTGTGACCTGGGCCTCCATTGAAAGGAAGGCATCTTCCTTTCCCAAAGGCACCATCCTTCCCAAACTCTTCATGGATGGTCCAGCTATTACCATCTATAACTGTGCTCAAGGGAGTAGGTCAACATTGTGCAGGCTTGGTTTACAGAGTATGGATGGAAAGCACACAATGCAGCAACCTTGCTGAAACTAAACAAGTCTAGACCTGGCCACTAACTGGCTTGGAGTCCTCTTGGGAATCCAGTATGAGCCTCCACAATGGATGTGATCTAAAGGCAATTCCATGTTCTTGGCCCTAAGTAGTGGTTTTGTGAGAAATCTGTCTGGCTATCTAAAATTTGGGAGGTTCCATCTGTGCTCTAATTCTAGCAAAATTCTCAATGGCTTACTTGAGCTAAAGATTTTGCTTACAACTAGGGATGGGCATGGACTAGTCCACAGACTAAAATTTGTCAAGGACCATGGGCCAGTTTGTGGTCTGTTTGCCTGGTCCATGCAGTTGCTGTTTTGCTAGACTGCTCATGGAGTGCAATTTTTAATGGCGTTCCCATTGGTCTGTTGGAGAGGTCCATGGGAATTGAGCTCAGGAGGCATTTAAATGCTTTCTCAGCCCATTTCTGGGTCCCCACAGACATCTTGAACTGGTTAGTAAACTGGGAGTGTGGAAATTTGTGGACCTGAATTTTTCCTGGTCCATGTCCATCCTGGTTCACAATATGAACTGATGTGAAAGAGTTAAAGCAACAGGAGACACTTATAAAAATGGCACTGAAAAGTTAAAATGTCACCAACATGAAAACATGTCAGCAATGCAATCTTGCAGTAATGCAGATGTCACAAGAAAACATAATGCATGATTTGTAAAGAGATTTTTCAAAAACGTGGCAGATTTCAGAATGGCAAACTGAATTTTTGCATCAGGATTTGACAATGAGAACTCAACTAATTCAAAGTCTACTTTCCTTCCCTATCCTTTTGGATTCATCAAGCAAGCAGTTTAGAATATATTAACATCTGGGTGCATGAATTAATTAATTGATGTGGTTAATTATGTATGGGTTGTTGTGTACAGAGGAATAAAAAACATAACTGTCCCTTTATTCAGTGCTAATGGTATTATTAAAAAAAATCTGTATTTGTTCCAATCAAGATAAAATACTAAGGATGGGTTTTCCAATGATATTTAATTTCTAAAGAGAGGAACCAAATTTGTTTAGCTTGGGAAGCTTAACCCGCAAATATAAGTAGAATATATGGGGGCTACCTTTAATTATATTGCTTTCATTAGTGTGCAAATTCTAAAGTTTGGGGGGCTTTTTTTTCAGAATGGTATCAGAGGAGCCCTGCTGGATCAGACCAGTGGTCCTTCTAGTTCAATATTCTATTTCATGCAGTGGCCTACCAGTTGCCCTGGAAGGTCAATGAACAGGTCACAGGGCAAAGGACATTCTCTGATGTTGCCTCCCAGCACTGGTATTCAGAGTTCCCTTTAAACATCTTGTCTAGGAGCTACTGAAGAGCCCATTGTTCAAAAACATGCTTAATCCCAGTTTAATGCCATATCTTCTTCGTATATTATAGGGTTGAGGACTAACATCTAAAACAGGTCATAGGACTAAATATTACATTGTAGATTTACGAAAACATCATGATAATTAAAAGAAAAATATGTTATCAATATCCTCAATTATCTCCTGTTGTATTACTTAATTTATTGGCTAATCAACCAAAAGGCAATTAATTGACTGAACTCTTCCTGCTAGCAATTGTGTGTTTATGTTATTTATCTGCTTATTCTGAAGGATAAAAAGTTACAACTCAAATATTTTTATCATTTGTTATGATGAAAAATTGCAGATTTTTTTCCATTCTGCCAATGACTTCATTTCCCCCCTAGGCAACGAGCAAAATAAAAAATAAGGGTTTCTTTTCTGAAAGTTGATACTTACTCTCCTAAGTTTCTTGGTTCAGTTACTTAGGTAGAATTCTATTGATTTTAGTGAGAGTTTTTGCATACCTAATTTTGCATAGGGCTGCAGTACAAAACTCTGATCCTAAACACTTTTATGTGGGGGGGAGAGAGAGTCCAATTTACTTGAGAGAATTACTTCTATATAATACGATAAGGTGTCCACAGGTTTTGCAGTCCTGTTGGATGCTTGGTTGCTCCTCATCTCCAAAAGCAATCACATGAAATGAGGGAGGACAAATCCTTCTCAAAGTGTTAGTTCCAGTCCTTTGCATGCACAAACTAGTTAGAAAATCGTGATGCATTGACTGCCTCTAGATTCATTATCCTACATCACTGGTGTTCCTTGGAAGGATGTCAGAATTCACTATTAGTTTTTCAGTCATTCCTTCCTTCATTAAATATTTAATTATTTACCAGTTTCAAGGAGCTGACAGTTCTGTTTACTTTGCTTCCCCCTGAAGTAATGTAATGATAGCTGAATGTTGATTAGAATCAGTGTGGTAGGCTGTGAAAGTCACTGAACTCTTCCTAAGAATCTTGTGCTCCCCTTGTAACCAACTAACTTCTGCACTTTTTGTCTGCCCCCCCCCCTTTTCTTAATTTCATTGGCTCGACAGGGGTGGATACAACAGACCAATTTTTGCTTGCCATGTACCTGTTAAACACATAAGAACCAAAAGACATTGCATTGATTTTATTTAAAACATGTTTCTCCTACTCTGTAATTAACAGGATGTGCACTGCAACAAAGAAAAACATAAAAACATAAATAAAATCAAAGCAACAAAAAAACCAATCCAATAAGCAGCAGTAGAATAGCCTGGAGCAGTATTAAAATGCCATGGCCCAGTGGCAGAGTATCTACTTGGCATGCGGAAGGTCCTAGATTCAACACTTGCATCTCCAGTTAAAAGAAGCAAGGAGTAAATGATGCAAAAGATCTCTATATAAAATCCTGGAAAGCCACTGCCAGTCTGAGTAGACAATAATGATCTTGATGTAAGATCAATTCATGTGCATGTTCAAGAAGAATTTTTTTATTTACTTAATTACCCCCCATTTTCCTCCCCATTGGCAGAGTGGGGATTGGAAACGAGGGTTTCCGTTTCCTAGTCTGGGACTCCAACCACTGTGCCATATCACATAATATTAAGCAATCATTAAAAGCTAGGGAGAAGAAGCCTATCTTGATCTATAGCTTGGGAGCCATATGTGGCTCTTTCACACATACGGTGTGGCTCTTGAAGCCCCGACCATCCTGTTGGCCAGCTTGAAGAAGGTATTTCTCTCTTTAAATCACTTTTCCAAGCTCAGCCAGCTGGCGGTTTGAAGAATGCACTGAAGTTGCTTTCTTTTCATCTCTCTCTCCCCATCTATTTTCCTTCCTTCTTGAAGCTCTCAATCTGATGTTCATGTCTTGCGGCTCAAATATCTAACATTTGTTTTCTGTGGCTCTTACATTTAAGTAAGTTCGGTCACCCCTGATCTATAGGCTGAGAAAGTAGGAACTAAGCCACCATCTCTGGAGTGTTTTTGGGCACCTCATTGGATCTTTAAACTGCCTTAAGTAAATTAAAGTGGGGTCTGTTCTTGATCAACTCCTTCTATACCACATTTATTGAAATAGGGTTTGGGGGCTTTTTTTTACTAGAAATAAACAAAACCCGACTTCCCCTGAATACAGAGGTGGAGCTCCTGTTTGCATGCAGAAGGATCCCAGATTCAACCCCTGGTATCTCTAGTTAAAAGGGTCACATAGTAGGTGATGTGAAAGATCTCTTATTGAGACCATGAATTGCTTCTGGCAGTCAGAGTTGACAACACTAACCCTGAGAGATCAATTGACTAGCTCAGCAGAAGGCAGTTTCATGTGTTCATCCACATACTGAAACATAAAAACAGATTCAGTCTTAAACCTGCTTCTGTACCTGAAGTTTTACCGCCCTCAGAACTCACTGGCTCGGGATCCTTTATGATTCATTTAGTATTTGGTTGAAATAAGAACACTGCCTCCTCACTTTCAGAGCTGCATATGATGTTAAATGCCTCTGGGGCTGCCTATAACTCATCAGACAATTTAAATGGACATGTTTCAAGACTGCAGCAGCCTCCCTGGCAAATCAAGGAAAGACAATGAAAGAAGGCGTTTGGCTGGAAATCCAGAGCAACATTATTTCGTGTCAGTTGTAGAATGAGGGATCAGCAAGATGCATAAATTTACTCTCCAAGGTTTCTGATCTGAGGCCAAGTCTTGCCTTTAAAACTGGCTCCAGGGCTAAACTCAACAAGGCTTAGTTCAAATTAAACTAAGCGTAGCCCTTAATTCCTGTGTACCCGATCCTACTGTGCTGTCATTTATCCGTTCCACTTACCTTAATAGTCTAGGTTCTGCTGACCACTAGTGCCAATATAATATATTCTGAATGTTAGATCCTTAATATCAATTTGTACAACTTTTGCATATTTATTTATCTGTTTACTCCACCTGTACCTCATATTTTTTCCCCAGTAGGTACCCTAAATTGCTTACATTATCACAAAAGAATGAGCAGAGTGGAGCAGACATGTGGGCCTGCTGCCCCAATCATACATTTAGGGCCTCACCCTTCAAAGTTCGGCACATGACATCCCATTGGGAGTTGGGAGAGTTTGTTTATTTACAATATTTATAGTCTGCCTTTCTCACTGAGACTCAAGGAGGACTACACAGTATAAATCAATGCAATGCACAGGATTTCTTTTAAAAAATAATTAAATTTGACTTTAGACCGCCCTCCCCTCAGGGCGGTATACAATATCATCAAAACAAATTAAAGCCAGTAAAACACAACAGTAATCAAAAGATGGTCTTAAAAATTTTCTTAAAGGTGTCACTGGCCTCACAAGGAGGCAGGGGGTGGGATTGCCAGAAAATGCCTGGTGGAACATCTCTGCCTTACAGGCCTTGCAGAACTGTATGGGACATCCAAGAAGCAATGTAATTGCAGAAATATGAAACCAAGCAGAAATCTGAAATAAAGCTAAAATAAAGCATAAGTGTGAACATGACATGTTAAATAATGCAGACATTTCATAGTAGAATACTACGTCCATGGATATGAACTTATTCATCTACTCCCATATAAACTTACTCATCTACTCCCATATGAATTTACCCATCTACTCTGGTCATCTTCAGAGGCCCTACTTTGGATGCCCCCACCATGTTTTTATTAACTTATTTTTATATACTCTATTTTAAATGTTAGAATGTTTGAACGTTTTGATGTTTGCCATCTTTTGTACTCTATTTGGGTGGAAAGGCCACATAGAAATGTTTTAAATTAAGTAAAAGCAGTAACAGATAGTATATACTGTGCATAGTATTATAGTTCATAGTCTTTTCCCCTATATTCCTGAGTCATTCCATTGTAATAAAGCCCTATTACTTTTGTAAAAATACCTGCCTGAATAATTAAGTTTTGCTTGGTTTTGAAAATGCTAGGAAAGTGAGAGCCTTCCTGACCGCATCTGGCAGGCCATTTCATAGGGTGGGGTCCACACAGGTCCTTTTCATAGGCCATTTCATAGGGTGGGGTCCAAAAGGCCCAGTAGGAACTCATTTGCATATTAGGCCACACCCCCTGATGTCACCATTGTTTAGTGCAGCACTTTTTGTAGAAAAAACCCAGCTGAAGTCATTTGCATATTAAGCCAAACCCCTGAATTCACCATTGTTTTGCACAGGGGCTTTTTTTGTAGAAAAAGCTCAGCATGAACTTATTTGCATATTAGGCCACACACTGCTGACACCGAGCCAGCCAGAACCGCGTTCCTGTGCATTCCTGCTCAAAAAAAAGTCCAGAGAATGCATTTGTACAGGTACTTGTGGATCTTGCCTATTTGAAGGCAGCACCTACAGAAGGCCCTGCTCAGAAGAGCAGAGTTGTTATGACAGAGCATAGGAAGAGATGTGGTCCAGAAGACATATGGATCCAAGGCCATGGAGAGCTTTGTAGATGATAGCCAGTACCTTGAACTGAACCCATTAACTGAAAGGCAGACAATGGAGTGGCTGCCAGATGGACGTATGCTCTTGGTAATAGCTGAGCTGCGACCTTCTACACCAACTGGAGTTTCGAAGCTAACTAGGGCTGCCAAGCCCTAAGCAGGGAATCCCCTACCTGGAAGGTTCCCCTTACATCGCTGGCATGATGATGTCACCCGGAAGTGATGTCATCAAAATGGTGGCGTACATGCGGGTGCCGCTCTAGGAATTTCTGGGAAAACTCTACGGTTTCCCCAGACACTCTAGCCATTTGGGAGGGAAAATACTATGGTACAATAGGTACCATAGAGTTTTTGCCTCCCAAATGGCTAGAGTGCCTGGAAAAACCATAGAGTTTTCCCTGAAATGCCTAGAGCAGCCCCCTGCACGGACACCACCATTTTGATGACGTCACTTCTGGGTGACGTCATTGTGGAGCACCCACGCGAAGGTCCAGCTATAGGAAGCTGGGGACTTGGCAACCCTAAAGCTAACTTTGAGGGGAGGCCTGTGTAGAGGGCATTACAACAGGGAAGGTACTGTGGCTCATTTGTAGAGCATCTGATGGTATGCAGAAGGGCCCAGGTTCACTCCATGGCATTTCCAGTTAAAAGATCTGGCAGTACATTATGCAAAAAAAAAAATCTACCTGAGACCCTGGAGAGCTGCTGCCTATCTGAGGACTTTGATGGTCCAAGGGTATGATTCAGTATAAGGCAGCATCATGTCATGTCTATAGTTTTTATGTTATCATGGCTAAAAGAAGAATTTGTTTTATACCCTGCTTTTCCCTACCCTAAATGAGCCCCGTGGCACAGAGTGTTAAAGCTGCAGTACTGAAGTCCTAAGCTCCGCTCATGACCTGAGTCTGATCCCCGGCGGATGCTGGGTTTTCAGATAGCTGGCTCGAGGTTGACTCAGCCTTCCATCCTTCCGAGGTCAGTAAAATGAGTACCCAGCTTGCTGGGGGGAAAGGGTAGATGACTGGGGAAGGCAATGGCAAACCACCCTGTAAAAAGTCTGCCATGAAAATGTGAAAGCAACATCACCTTAGAGTCAGAAATGACTGGTGCTTGCACAGGGGACCTTTCATTTCATTTCCCTACCCTAAGACGTATCAAAGCTGCTTACAATCACCTTCCTTTCCTCTTCCCAAAATAGGCACCTTGTGAGGTAGGTGGGGCTAAGAGTATTCTGAGAGAACTGTGACTGACCTAAGGTTGGCTAGCAGGTTTCAGGTGGAGGAGTGGGAAATCAATTAGAGATTAAAGTCTACTGCTCTTAATCACTACACCATGCTGGTTCTATAGAATCCAGGTAGTCAGATAGGCCAGGTAAAAGCAGGAGGGCATCATACAAGTTAAAACTAAGTTGAAAGAAAGTGTGCATGCACACATCTTTATTAACTTGCTTTTCTACCAATAATGTTGGATCCAGTATAACCTAAGCTCTTAACCAAATCGACAAAGGTAAGAATCTCTCCCACTGAAATCAACAGGGCTAGATCACGTATCCAGACTGCATTTATATGAACTCACCTTATATAGTCTACTCCTCTTGGCTATTCTTTGCATATTATAGGCTAAGACATAAACTTGTGGATGGACAAAAGTATATATTGTAATGAAAAAATGCCTATGTATGCCTATGGTCTAGTACAGTGCATCTGGAAACCAATCCATATATTACTTTCAGAACATGTGTACTAGCTTGCAAAACAACACATGCACAGCCACTTCCGAAACAAATAACGTACGTGCCTCTCTACACTGTATGGATCTGTCACTCTTCATTGCTTTGAAGCAAGTACTCCCACTTTTCTTTTAGCTGGGGCTTATTATATAACAGTGATCCACATTATTGACCCCAAACTATTTCATAACCATTTACCTATGTGACCCATCTGCCTCACAATCCTAGCATCAAGGCTGAATATCATCTCTCTCTGTTTTTCCATTATCTGCTATCACTTGCACAAGTTTTGTCACATTTTTATACTATACAGGAGATGCAATCACACCATCTGTCAAGATGAATGTGCTTCGTCTAGGCAGCATCATCCATATTCCAGTTGAAGGAAAGCAGAGGCAACAAAGCAACATATTTAGTTCACTGTTTTATATCACATGAGACTCTGATGCAGTTATGCTTGTTTTGGAATAAGCATTCACAAAATGATAATTTTGGCTTATAAGTCCCAGAAATATACAGCATTAGCTCATCAGTGGCTCTTTCCAAGCAGTGCAATATTATTAACATTTCATTTAAGTGAGCAATCAAGCTGTAAATAACAGGAGACTTTTTAATGACTCATGTACTATAATTCCCTTGCTCTCCCTCCTCCCCCCCCAAAAAAATGTTTGAGAGAATGGATCAGCTACTTCTGAAGCTTCACCTCTGCAAGTAAAGATTTTCTTTTTCCTCCCCCACTCTGGCTTTTTTTTCCTTTTTCACATTTTAGCAGCCCTTGTTCAGCCTATGGGGAATGAGTCAGAGTATTTTTATAAAGGTAAAAAGATCAGTTCCGTACAGCTCAATAATAATTGTCTTCCAATGAACTAAAGTCACCTACACCCTTTAATTAAACTCCGGAGGAACTAGGACAAGGGAATCTTTGAAATTTACAAAAGAGTAATTTGAGACCCAGAGAGGATTAAGGCCCTAATACTAAGCATACTTCTTGATTGGCACTTAGAGTTTGCATGGCTGTCTTTAGGTAATAGCTGCTTAGTGAGGCCTATGGAAGAATACTAGTTACCGGGGATGGATACTAGTTACCGGGGATAGTTTTGTGAATGCTTCAGCATCTTCTGGAACTATAGCAAGACTGTGACACTATGCTACATGATCGTATCTTTAAAAATATCAGGAACACCCAGAGGAATAGTCCCTCCCACCAATTCCTATGTTCTTTTCATTCAGTTATGTTCTAGGATGCATCCTTGAAGGGGTCATTTAATAGAAAAAGAGGTGCCAGAGCTCACTAACACAACTCATTTGCATATGCTGCACACCCCTGACATCACCAGAAGGTGTACTAATTTATATCAGTTCAGCATCTACTTTAAAATGCTTCTTGAATAATAATGGTCATAAGAAAACCTTACTCCCATTATACTTTTTAAATTACTTTCTCCTATGTGACCACAGTGGCATGATGAAGATTCCATCTGTCTGCTTTATATATTTTGGTTATTTCCTCATTTTTTGTGGGGAAAAATATTAAAAAGTTTGTCATGTTAGAGTTCAGCAAAATTTTCACAGGGGGTTTGAAGAATGGAGCCCAGAAACAAGTATGGCGGGGGGGGGGGGTAAGAAAGAAAGAGCACAGTAAAATTTAGAGGTTCTGGAGCTCCGCTCCTGTGAGCTCCTGCCCAAAATGAGGCCTGCATGTTTGACAGAATAAAGATAATTGTTCTCCTAAGATCTTAGTGCATTTTCTTGATCCCAGACTCAGGATAAATGTTTGGGGACCTACATGATCGAAGTGGTGTGGATCCTACCCCAACTGTCCCACTGCACAAAGTTTGCAGCCTTCCTCCAGCTGAAGAATGCTTTATCCAACCTCAATACCTCTCCTATTTAGGCTCGAGGAAGGTTTCTTGATGGATGGGAAGTATGTACACCTCTGGTGAATGGGAAGTACATATGTCTCTGGACAATATTATATGGTGCTAGAAGTAAGCTTCTCACCTCATGAAGGCCAATGAGATGTTCCAACATTCATAGGTCCAACTGGAGGTGTTGCAACAATATCACCTGGTTTTGCTGCACTACAGGCTTGATCAGGATCAGGCACTCGTGGCATTTTTAAATGGTCAAGTTCACTTCTGAAATGGCATTTGTGTCCACAGGTTGACCCCATGGACCCTGTAACATCTACTCAGTAGAAGTCAAAGTCTGCAGATTTTGCTGACTGAAACCACCAGCAGCACTGTGCTTAACTGAGAACTTGGAGAAGACAGAAGCAGAAGCTTCAAATCTACCTAGCGGGCACCAAAAGAAATTGACCACATTTAAAACTGCCGTTATGCTCAGTTGTGCTGGAAAGAGAGTTTAGAAATGTATAAGAAAAGAGTGAACATCTATGTGAATCCTGCAAATTAACATGGCTTCTCTTATGTTCTTATTCACAATACAAGAACTCGTGGGCATTCGATGAAATTGCTGAGCAGACAGGTTAAAACAGATAAAAGGAAGTACTTCTTCACCCAAAGGGTAATTAACATGTGGAATTCACTGCCACAGGAGGTGGTGACGGCCACAAGTATAGCCACCTTCAAGAGGGTTTTAGATAAAAATATGGAGCACAGGTCCATCAGTGGCTATTAGCCACAGTGTGTGCGTATATATAAAATTTTTTGCCACTGTGTGACACAGAGTGTTGGACTGGATGGGCTGTTGGCCTGATCCAACATGGCTTCTCTTATGTTCTTTAACTCTTGCAGAAACTCTACAAGCATTCAAAGAGAGTTTTGTGAATCAAGGAAGAACCCAGTTTAAGCCATATAAGTTTCACCACAGAGCAGGAGTAGATAATTTCATCTTTGTGATAAAAGTAAAAAAAGCAACAGATTGTGAATTTGGCACTGTAGAAGGCCTCCCCACTTTGTATGCCTTTTTTCTTCATTGAGTAATTGCCCTGCAATACTCACATTATCCTGCCAGCAACTTGCCTTAGAATCAGCCTTCATTCTCTGAATGAAGATTGAGACCAATTTCTCACTAGCATTGCTCTAACCTCAGGCTTCTGTTTCCCCTGGCCCAAGTAACTGATTTCCCATCAGTTGCTCCATGGGCGCATTTTGACGTGGGGCTCCCTCCAGTTCCCTGTGCAGTTTTGTGATGCTGTCTTTTAAGGATTACGATGCTGTGTGGGGAATTGGAAGGAGCCCCACATCAAAATGTGCCAATGGAGCAACTGGTGGGAAATCAATTGCTTGTACCAGGGGAAACAGAAGTTGTGTGTAGAGGAAGCAACACTAGTGAGAAATTGGTCACAGGCTTTGCCTGTGGAGCTGTAAAGCCCCCTCGCCACACTTCTTCCAGACTAGGACTCTGATAATTGGCAAGTGGGTTGCCCTCCCTAAACCTAATGCCTATCAAACTTACCCTTTCCAGTCTCTTTCAAAAAGGGGAGAAGGGGTGGGAGCTAAGAGAAAGGTACAGTTCTTTGCAACAAGGAAGTTCCATGAACAATTTGTAGGGGGTTAAGCAGAAGATTTGTCCATACAACAAATCAGTTTGCTGGGCAAGCAAGGAATGACCTGCCATGATAGGGTTGCCAAGTCCCCCGCGTTCTCCAGTGGGGGACTTTTGTGCGTGCAATGCAATGAAGTCACCTGGAAGTGACATCATTGCGCCAGTGATGTTGTGTGCAGCCGCTCTAGGCTTTTCCGGGAAAACTCTATGTTTTTCACAGATGCTGTAGCCATTTGGGAGGGAAAAACTTTATAGTACTTATTATACCATAGGGTTTTCCCTCCCAAATAGCTAGAGCATCTGGGAAAATCATAGAGTTTTTCCAGAAACGCCTAGAGCGGCCATGCGACGTTGCTGGCACGATGACGTAACTTCCAGGTGATGTCATCACACCAGCAACATAGGAGGAGGTTCCCCCCACCAGTCCAATGTGGGCCAATGAGTTGGGACCTTGGCAGGAACCCCTGCCTGGACCGGGGGCTTGGCAGCCCTATGCCATGATTACTGAGAAACTAAGTTTTGAACCACTAAGGAAGGTAGAGCTAGTCACATTAGGGTTTTTAACCTCCCTTTGTTTGCTGCTTGCCCCCCATCCGGTCATTCCTTGTACCAAACCCCCCATCCTCAACCCATTTGTATCACAATCCCTCCACATTTCCTTTACATAACTTATGTACTTCTATCTGAGAGAAAGGAATTGGTATAAAGGTTTCTCACCTGTGTGGTGCCAGATTTTAAAAGCATGTTACTATGTTCAGGGGAACCAAAGGACTCAAGATAATATAATAAAGCCACTTTAACAAAGATTGTTAAATCCACTCTATAATGTACTATATAATGGCTTACTTTACTTTACATATTGGATGTAGAAAAACTAAGAATGTGTAAGGGAAATGACCAAACGAATCCGAATCCTGCATTTAAAACTATTCAAGGGGAGCTACATTCCTCAAGATGTTAATGCAATCTGTGCAATATGTTATATAATTACAAAAAAGTAGGCCAGAAATTATATCCACCCTTCTGAGCACTGTGCTGGCCTTTGTCTTTGGGGATTTAGTAAATGGAAAGGGGGCACAAAGCGAACTGTTCTTCCAAAGTCAGAATAATGCAGACTCTGGATTTTACTGGCACTAGAATATTTCTGAAGTTCAAGGATGTCAAAACCATGTTTGGAATTAATGTGAGGTATTATTGGCAGCAGAGCAACTCAAGCCTTCTGGGATTACCTCACAAAAAGAACTGATAGAATGTTTTGTAAGGAAACTTGGATTTTCTCAGATCTGGTATCTATAGCAGGCACTCAAGCATTGTTATAGCATAATCTATGTATACTATTACCTATGCCAAGGGGAATTCTACCTCCTAGGTTGCTTCCATTTGGATGTAAGAGGACTCTAGATGCAAGGCATTGTACTGTTTACTGTATAGAAGTATAGCACAGGTAGATGTAGGGAGGCACTCCTACAGGACAGCAGATTCTCTACTCTACTGCAGATTCACTACCCCAGGAAGCAATAGAGAGAGATCCTGCACCCCCCCCCCCCAGTGCTTCAGTCAACTTACAATTCTGCCTGCTTCTCTCTCACACTCACACACATTCTCTCTTCCAGACTCTAATATTTGAGTTTCTGTTTCTTCACACATGCTCATACATCTACCCCCCCCCCCAATCTGCAGTGATTACCTTCTCCAAGCTCTCACAGGTAACAGTACTATCAGGGGACTATTTTGCTAACAATTTCTGTCTTTTGTGGAATGTTCTGGATCCCAGCAGGTGTATTGTTTTAAATCAAGTGCCTACAAAAGTACACAGAAGAGCAATATCATAGTATCACCAGTCAGTGTTCCTGTTCAGCTACATAGAGCTGTTTATAAAGGAAGTCACCGGTAAAGTTGTGCAGTAGTGGTATAAGTAACCAGCTATCAGCATTAATTTTGCACCATGTGAGTTAATTTATGCATGTGGTCTAAAGAATGCCCAGAATATTAGAGAAATGCTCTCTGGTTAAGATGCAGTTTACAATATTACATTATCAGGCACACAAACAATTTTCGAACTAATCCTACTACTAGTCTTCTGAAGAAAAGAGAAAAGGGTGACCTGGCACCTTAGATACTAACAGCCCAGTCACATATATGTCTACTTGGATTGGAAGCAAGACATAGTGATACCCAGTTCTGAATCTACATATGATTGCACGCAACCTTCGGATCCACTGAACACAAAATGGCTTTCATGTGAAAAAGGTGTTTCAAGATGCAGATGCTTCAAGAAATGTACAGCAGGATTAGATATTATTACAGTCCTTCTTCCACACCACTGAAACTTGCGTACAGGAATATTTTGGGCTATAAAGAAGCAACCCATATGGTTGGTTCCCACTAAACATTGTTGGCTTGCTACATGGGATGGTCACCACATAGGTACAATTTCAAACAGCTATCTTGAGGTAGCTTTTTCATATGAAGAGGCCCTTAGAGTCATATTACCAAGTTGCTGCATGTTTCCCTCAGGGATAGGACCTCACAGGAAGAGAAAGGATAGATTGCCAGATCTCTGCAAGATTCCATATAGAATTCTAACCAAGAGCAAACCTACACATTATGTTCAGTTCTGCAATAATATTTCAAATGTACCTGCTGGGCTGCTTTTTATTTTTTTAGGGTCAATGCAGCACAGGAATTGAGGGTTTTTTTAAAAAAAAACACATCTCTTTTTCTCCTGCCTTTTCCTGCTGAGATATGCTAGCCCTGAACTGTTTTTGCCTCTGCTCAGCAAAAAAACAACAACATAGCTATATGTAAGTTTTCCCTCTGGGAGATGGTCATAAAGGTGGCTTGTGGTGGTTTTTTCTAACAGAAAGATGGCAGGGGAGGAAAGGGTGAAAGAATTCTTTCCTGCACCATTCCTGCACTCAAAAACAAGAAAGAAAGAAAAAAAAGCAACCCCATTGGTTCGTTTGCAAAAGAGTACAATTGCCTTTTTTTTAATGACCACAGAATGTATGTAATATAGCTCTGCCCAAGAGATACTACTGTAAGGATTGCTGAGGGTAGACTGCCATATGTTTTGCATGTTTACCTCTGCTGCTTTATGTATATGTTTTGTTTATTTTTAAAGACCTGTAGTGTTAGGAAGCACAGCAGGAACAGACAGGCCCACAGTTAAGACTAGCATTTGTATGGTACTATGCTGTGCAATTTTAAGCCAACCACTTTACAGGAAATGAAAGTGATATGGCAACAAGAAAGAGCAGATGCCTTTTGCCACAGAGAAAGGTAGGGAAAAGCAAAAAGCCAGCAGAAACACTAGTTCCCAAGGAGACCTATAGTTCTCCAGATTCCAGAAGGTATGAATCCATTTATGGCTTATAACTCTGACACAATTTTAGCAGAGCCTTTCATAGGTAATGGTTTAATTCATCAGAGGCAACTTCAGAGAACTGGTTTTCAGGCAGACATGTTTTACCACCTTATTTACTTTGGAATTTTTGGAAGACATCATCAAACAAGTGCATGAGAAGCAGCAACCATTACATGAAGGAGACGCGATCCAGAGAGAGACAAGAGCACAGAGAAAAAAGAAAAACTTTTAAGGCAAAGCTTAGGCTATTGAATTCTTAAAAATGGTGAACTTATTAAAAACTCTATCTTTAAATGTAAACGGCCTTAACTCCCCACAAAAGAGAAAACGTACATTTCTTAAATTAAAGAAATTAAACCTAGATGTTATATGCTTACAGGAGACTCATCTGAAAAAGAAGGATGAATGGTTATTATTGAATAAAAAACTAGGGAACGCGTTCATAACATCTGAACTACAAAAGAGAAAAAGGGGACTGGTGACATATGTAAGGGGTGATTTACAAGCCAAAATGATTTTTCAGTCGACCGATGCTAGATTCCAAGGGATTGAAATATGTAAAGAATCATTAAAAATGTTGTTGGTAAATATATATGCACCTAATACTAATCAGAGTAAGTTCTATAAAGATCTACATGCAGAAATCAGTACATATAATTATGATCAGATTTGTTTACTAGGTGATTTTAATGCGGTAGCATCCCCAGATCTAGACAGAAGTATTAGAAGCCCAAAAAAGAGTTCTAGGAGATCTGGCAGTAATACCCTACCAGAGGCATTTTTCAGGATGGTAGATGAACATACCTTAGTCGACACTTGGCGAACTCTAAATCCAAATAAAAGGGACTACACGTTTTTCTCTGGGAGGCACAACTCTTGGTCTCGTATTGACATGGTTTGGATGTCGGTAGGATTAATGAAATTAATCGAGGAGATAGAAATTCTCCCCAGTACAGTGGCTGACCATAATCCTATTATGATGGCTATGAAGGATAGTAAGAAAAGATCAGGGTGGAGAATGAACCCTAAGTTGTTGGAGGATAAACAATTTATTAAATACACCAAGGAGGAGATGAATTTATTCTTTCAGTTAAATGCGCAGAAAGAAATTTCTTATAGGATTTTATGGGAGACGAGTAAAGCATATATGAGAGGGTTAGCTATTAGTTATAATGCCTCCAAAAGACGTGAGGAAAGCAGAGCTTTAACAGAATTGACAGACCTAATTAAATGTAAAGAGAAGCAATTAAAAGAGAAACCCACCCTGCAAGAAATTAAGGTTGAAATAAAGATGATACAACATAAGATCCATTTAATATATTTGGAAGAGATGGAGAAAAAGGTGCGGTATGCTAAGCTGCAGTTTTTTGAGAATGCGAATAAGCCAGGTAAATGGTTGGCTTACAAAATAAGGAAAGAACGAGAAAGAAAGTTAATAAAGGTCTTAAAGGACAAAGAAGGGAATCAAAGAGCGTTTGTAGGAGATATGCAGCATATAATTCGGGATTTCTACTCCGATCTATATAGGGGGAGCGAAATTAATGGCGATGTACAAGATATCTATATAAAAAACAAGGTCTTGCAGAAATTAACTGAAGAACAGAAGAACACACTGAATAGCCCGTTCACGATATTGGAAATAGAAGATGCTTGGGCTAAACTAAAGAAAAATAAGGCGGCAGGACCTGATGGCCTCCCTGCGGAGTACTACATTTCCCTGAAAGAAAATATTATAATGCAATTTAAGAACTTAGTAGGGGAGGTCTGGAGGTCATTCAAAATTCCAGACTCCTGGAGAAGTGCGAATGTTGTGCTCATCCTGAAATCTACAAGTAATTTAGATGATATCAGAAATTATCGACCGATATCACTCTTAAATGTTGATTACAAGATATATGTGACAATTATAGCCAGTAGATGTAAGAAGATTTTAAGAACATTAATTCATCCTGACCAGGCGGGTTTCCTCCCAAAGCGATATTTGAGGTCCAACATTAGGACCCTAGCTAAATTCTTGAATATTATGAGCTACATCGGGAAAAACAAATAGTACTTCTTTTTATCGATGCCGAAAAGGCTTTCGACAACTTAAACTGGGAGTTCATGTTTCGGTTATTAAAAGCAATGGACTTTGGAGATGGGTTTGTTAGAAATATACAGGCTCTATATAGTGACCAAGTAGCGAAAATAATTGTAAATGGCACTTTGACGGAGGAAATAAAAATAGGCAAAGGCACGAGACAAGGGTGCCCACTCTCGCCGCTACTTTTCATTTTGGCTTTAGAGGCGTTAAATACCTCTATAAGAAGTAATAGTAAGATACAAGGATTAAAAATTAGAGACGAATCATATAAAGTGTTATCATAAGCTGATGATATGGTTCTGATTTCCCAAAATACGGACTCTGTAGAGGAAATTTTAAAAGAATTGGTTGAATATGGACATGTGGCCGGCCTAAGAGTAAATAAACAAAAATCTAAAATGCTCACTAAAAACATCCCCTTACAAGAGGTTAAACAATTGGAAAGAAGAACTGGTTTTAGCTGTGAATCTAAAGTAAAATATTTGGGGATAGTTATGACAAACAAATGTAGCAATCTATATGATAACAATTTTATACCCCTCCTAAAAGATATAGATTCTCTATTAAAGAAATGGGCTAATTTGAGACTTTCTTTCATGGGTAGAATAGCTCTTGTTAAAATGACCATTCTACCTAAAGTTATGTTTCTGTTTCAAACGATTAATTTTGTGATTAAGAAATCTTTTTTTGTTAAATTAGACCGACTAATAAAAGCGTTTATTTGGCAAGGTAAAAAACCTAGAGTGAAATGGAAAATTCTCAAAGACAGAAAGGAAAATGGCGGTGTAGGATTACCTGATTGGGAAACATATTATGTGGCTTGTGTTATCACCTGGTTGAAAGAATGGATCTCCCTAGAGAATAAGCGAATTTTAGTCTTAGAAGGTTTTGACCTACAGGCAGGTTGGCATGCGAATTTATGGTATATCAGTAAGGGGCAGAAGTATTTTAAGAACCATTTAATTCGTAAATCCATATATGAAGTCTGGTTAAAAATTAGAAGATTGGTTTATAATAAAACACCAAGATGGTTATCCCCTGAGGAAGCTTCAATTCAGCCACAGCTGTGGAATTTTAACAGGAACTCTAGGTATTCGGATTTATTAGACGAAAAAGATAATTTGAGAAGGAAGGAGGATATTGAAGCTAGGGGGTTTAAACTCGATTGGTGGACGCTGTATCAAATTACTGCCAAATATAATAATGACAAACCTAAAGGATTCACTAAAAGTAACTTTGATTTTGACAAACTCTTACTTAAAGAGGAAGACAAAGTTATTAAGAAGGCCTACAACTACCTGATGCAAATTAAAATGGAGGATGAGTCAGTAAAAGAGACAATGATAAAATGGTCTCAAAATCTGCAGAAAAATATAGATTTGGAACAATGGTCCAACTTTTGGAGATTGAACTTTAAGAATATTAAACCAATTAACTATAGAGAAAATGTATTCAAAATGTTTCATAGATGGTACATCACCCCCCTGCAACTATCTAAAATTAATCAATCTATTTCACCCAAATGTTGGAAATGCAGCTTGGTAACAGGTTCATTTTTTCATATTTGGTGGAAATGTAAGGTATCTAAAAGTTTTTGGATAAGAGTATATGAATTACTTAAGGCAATTTTATTAACTGATATTCAATTTAAACCGGAAGTGATGTTGTTATCTCTGGTTAGAAAAGAGGTACCCCCCGTTGATGAACATATGACGGTGTATATTATTACCTTGGCAAGAATAGTCTTTGCTCAATATTGGAGACAAAGGAATTGTCCAGAAATAAATGAGGTGGTTGATAAAAATTTTAATGCTGCGGAAATGGATATCCTCTCGAATATGCTAAAAGGGGAGCCCAAACTAGATGCTTGCAGGAAATGGGATAAATTTTATAAATGGTACGGGGGGGAGGAAAAAAAAATTCTAATCTATTAGATAACAGAGCATAACGCTGCCGAGGTTTTTTTTTTTTGTTATTATTATTGGTTATATAACTTGTTCTTTTTGGGATTATATATTAATAGAGCTATTTCTTGAATTGTGTATTAAAATGTCGGTACTGAGTTATACCACAGATGAATCCTCCATAAGGAGGTATGATATGCCAAATAGTATGTTATGTTATCCGACACATGGAATGTTGTGCTATTGGCTGTAATAGTTTTTTTCATTTTGGAATCAATAAAATATTTATAAAATTAAAAAAAAGGCCTGTATATCTCCATTCCAGATGCACCTCTATTTATTTCTTCTACGTGCTTGCCTACCAGTACTCCTGAATTCTGAGCCGTTTTTATATTTAAATTGATTTTTGGCTTTATATCCCACTTTCCTAAAGCATCTTACATTTAAAAGAAAACACTAACCAATAGAAACAATAATAAAATCTACAAAATACTAATAATCAGGATGTTATTTTATGATTAATAAAATGCAGTCAGTGAAATCTCCCTTTCTTCTTTTCTTCTTCATCAGGCATGCAGAATTTAGCAAAAGAAAATATTGCATAGTACCATGCCGTTTCCCACAATTATTTTCCAAACTGAATAGCAGCTGGGAAGATGAGAGATTTGCAGTGCAATCCTAAACATACTTACACTCTCCTCAGTCTGTAGGGCTTAGAAGGATGTAACTGTGATTAAGATCGCCTGCTGATGCAGCCAGACAGAAGCACAACAAATGGAAAGTATGAGGTGGGAGATGATAGAAAAACAAGGCTGGTTCTGTCTGATAGTAAAATCTGCATAGAAAACTGAAATCAAAGCGATTAGGGAAATTGCTTCAACTAAAAGCTATGATTTACTGAGCTTCATCTGAGAACAAGGCAATCTGCTTGATCAGATTTCTATTGATGTACAGGTTATCAAACTATATAGAAAAGGAGGCAGACAGTGAAGAAGTTGGTAGAGCCAGAGGAAGAGCCAAATCAGCATTTATTTGAGTGTTCCTGACCTCAAAGGTTTGCACAATTTTACGATCAGCTATTTAATCTCTCCCCACCCCCATTATTCAGGAAGTCCCTCCCCCCCATTTATTTCATAATGTAGCTCTGCATGTACAAAAAATTACTGTGCCCAAGTGTTAACTAGTACCCATTCATTGTGATGCTGCATTGGCGCAGCAGCTATTCAGACTGGGTTTACGATTCCCAGTTATAACAAACAGGCATCAGTGGTGCTTTGTGCCAGGACAAGGTGCTGACCCAATGCAAATACAGCAGCATCCACCAATGCTGCTGCACCAGAGATTGCAGCACCTACAGTCATGTATAAATACTACTTAGTGGTCTAGCCCAGCAGGGTAAGATGGAGTGAGAAAAGGGTGAAAGCTCACAGCAAACTAATGCAGAATATTCCACAATGGTCATGACAAATTGATTCCTCTGATTTCAGTAGGATTTAGATACAAAAGATCTAACTACCCATCATGTAGACTGTGTCTTTTCACTTTAGAAAAGCAGTTTGGGGAGGGCGTGCTTGAGACCAGAGACAACTTCTTCATTCCACCTGTCTCTCACACACATATGTGACTCCCCCGCCACACAATGATGGGTCCAAATACAACACAAACCTCCCCTCTGTTCTCAGTTATATCCTCCTAAAGTTGCTTTTTGAAACATTTATTTATTTTGATATTTTATACCCTAGTTTTCTCTCCCATGGTTATTCAAAGCAGCTTCCAGCATTATTCTCCTCTCCTCCATTTTATACTCCAGTTACAGCCTCGTGAGCTAGATTGATTTAAAGTGGCTGGTGCATGTTCACCAAGTGAGCTCTCGTACTTGGATCCCCTAATCACTGTCTTTAAAAAGGTGTAGTTAGTACCAAAATTTCTGTGGTTTGAAGATACAGTCTATTTTGTTTCAAAAAGAGACTGGGTCAGTGAGGATAAATTAAAATTTATATCAAATAACCTAGACTAATCCCTTTATATGAATTAGATCTTAATATTTTTGTTCTCCAATCTTCAAACAACTTTTTTGATCCTTTGACCTGAAAATTCCACCTAAAGTATAAAACCTTTTGGGGTGGGGGTAGGTTATGCTAATAGCTGGTCTAAATCCATCACATGGGTAATTAGTTGCCATTAATTCCCATAAATGAAAGCTCTTCAGAAAATGCTAGGTATACCTACACTATTCAGCCCATGCTACTGCTGTAGGAGTCTTCAAAAAGGCTAAATATGTCCCATGGCTGAAGCAAGTAGTCTGGAAATGACTGCTTGTTTTGCATAAGTATGCATGCACGTGCACACACATGTACACATATAAAACCAGCTCTCAGAGTAGACCCTAATCTGCCACCCCACCTTAAGAAGTCACGAAATGGAAATGCTTCATAAATCAATCACCTCCCTGTCCTGCTGTTGTGCTTCTTCCACATTTATTCTTCCAGGAATTCCTGAACTGAGAAATTTCATTAACCTAATAGCAACACATGAATACGCATAAGAAGGTATGGCCCACACATGCTGGGCACAGATCTCATTAAAAGCAGGAAGCTTGATTTGCAAACAATTTATACCGACACAATCCTGGTTTATTATTAATAGTTATCAGTCTGCTTGCATTACTATAGTTACAAGAGATTAAACTGACATCAGGACTTTGACAATTTGTAAAATAAGGAGACGTTGGTTGCATTCCATACAATGTGCACAGTTAAGATGGAACTGGAATTCCACCACCCTGTGCCACAGATGGCAACCTTGACATGTACTGACCTGGTGAAAAGTTCCTTTTTCAATAGGCTATTTATTTTTGTTCCTATACAGGAAAAAGTGGTTAGTGAAAATATTGCCTATATCCAGATCCTAACCATACTACTGCCATTAATAATATCTCAAGAACTACTGCCAATAGTAATATTTCAACAGCATTTTGAGAATGTAAAGTCCTTCATATGCATCCATCCTAATCACCAAGGCTTTTTTTGTAGCAGGAACTTCTTTGCATATTAGGCCACACATCCTTGATGTAGGCCAATCCTCCAAGAGCTTACAGGACTCTTAGTACAGGGCCTAATGTAAGCTCCAGGAGGACTGGCTACATCAGGGGTGTATGGCCTAATATGCAAAGGAGTTCCTGCCACAGAAAAAACCCTACTACTCACACTGTAAGATAGGTCAACATTAATTATATTAACTAGGTCTATTTTTGTAGAGAAAGCCCAGCAGGAACTTATTTGCACATTAGGCCACACACCCTAATGTCACCATTGTTCCACATAGGACTTTTTGTAGAAAAAGTCCAGCAGGGACTCATTTGCATATTAAACCACACCCCCTGATGCTAAGCCAGCCAGAACCACATTCCTTGCGTTCCTGCTTTTTTAAAAAAGCCCTGATATTAACTACTATGTTTCTGTTATCATTTATTTATAATATACTGAACAAACGTGCAATATAACGCCAGGATTTAAGCAGATTTACACATCTTTTGGTAATACAAATGGTGCCTGGTGTTCAATATTTAGTTCTCACCTGTTCTTTACCATCCTCACAGAGTGGAGGTGGAAAATGCCTATAGATTTACAGAAATGTCTAGTCATCACTGCAGATAGAATGCAAGATGAATGTAGGGATCTACAACCAGGGCTGCCAAGTTCCCTGGCCAGGCGGAGTTTTCCCCACCCCAGAGGTTTCCATCCCGCCAGCCTGCATCAGACCTGTGGGGGGGATCCTGCCCTGATGTCATTGATGTGATGATGTCACTTGCAGTGATTTCATTGCACTGATGATGTCGTGTACCAGCCACTCTAGGAGCTTCCAGGGAAACTCTATAGTTTTTCCAGATGCTCTAGTAATTTGGGAGGTAAAACTCTATGGTATCTAGAGCGGATGGCATGCCGGAGGCTGCAGGAGACTTGGCAACCCTATCTACAACAAAGCTTTTTAGAACTAAAATAGCCACCAGATGAAGTCAAGAAACAGATCAACAAAGCCAGAATGATACCCAGAGAAAGCCTGTTAGAAGACAGGCCCAAAAGAGACAATAACACAACAGCACTAGTGGTCACATACAGACTAGAAAGGGAAATTGCTGAGTTGCAAGTTATTACAACACTCAGAACAAGGGGTTTTTTTCCCTGGAAAATGAGGTACTGGAACTGTCAAGAAGGAAATGAAGGAGAAATGCACAGGTGTCCTCATAAAGTTGTAGATATTTTTTGACAATTTTGTTTCCACAAAGAGGTCCTGGAACTTCATTCTGCCACATTCCCCCAGAAAAAAAACCCTGTTCAGAATAATGGAATCCCCAGAACCTAACATGGATAGATTTCTTATCTCACTACATATGCTAACCTCATTCAGCCCTTACATCTGTATTCTTACCAAGAAGGCATAGTAGATTGAAAATAGTAATGTAATGGACACTAGAATGTAATGTGATTTGGAATGGTCCGTTTGAATGTATTTATCTGGTCTGGGGTGTGAGAAAACGACCCCTAATTTCAGAACATCGTAGTCACCCATTTGGTTGCCAGGGTGCCTGGAGACTCAACTCACACACATCTGACAGGAAAACGTGGATTTTGTCTACCAGACTGTAAGGGACTTATGTGAGTACTAACAGCCACAATGTTGCAGCAGCACTCGGTATCTCGGTGATGCGCGCACCATCTCAGCCATTGCAGCGGAAGAAGTTATGCCGCTAGGAACTGTTTCCAGCCTTGACCATAGAATCCATATTGGTAGGCTAACATCACCAGCAACTATCTTCCTGCAGTGCCAGACTCCATTACAGCGAAGCGGGAGGCTCACGTACTCAACAGCTGTCACTTATGCATAAAGCAATCAAGCTTGTCTTAGGTGTGGATCCTGTCAGACTGCCTAAGCCTTTGTCCAACAGAACCCAAGACAAAGGATGGTGCCAGTAGGAGAGTGAAGAAGAGGAAGAACATCTTCATCTAGAGCCAAGCTTCTTTGTATAGATCGGGTGTTATCTTAGGTAGTAATTTGGCCATCTATTGTCACCTGTAGATAAGTTTTTATAGCTTTTTAATCACTTCCACCCCAATAATTTCACCCATTCTTTCCTTTAATGGTTATCCTGGAGCTTCCCCCTTTGGTCCATTGTTACCTGGAAGTCCAACCAGGTAACCAGGGCCAGGTCTGCTCATTGGCCAGGTATGGGGATCCAATCAGGTGCCCCCAATAAACTGGCCATTGGCTACCGCACAAGTCCAGCCCTTATTGTCATTATGGAACCTCCCCTTTTCTGAGGTCATGTACCAGCTGACCACCTGTCATCCACCCCTGTACCTCCTACCCCCCTAAGGGCTCAAGGTGTCATGGGTGCTGGGGACCCTGCAGAAGAAGCTGAGCCTGCAGAAGAAACTGTGCCCCTGCCACCTGCACCAGTGCCCCTGCCTCCTGCTGGAGAAGATCCAAGCCCCGCTGCCTCGCCCTCTCGAGTGGCTCGTGTGCGTGACCACCTTCGTCAGGACCTCAGGGATCGGAGGAGGGCGGCACGCTCACGAGCAAGACGCTCCCTGAGCCCTGAGTTTTGAAAGGATTCTGGCCCTTCTGGAGTGAGGATGCTTGAGTCTCAGCAGGATCCTGGCTGCCTCTCTGAGCCAGCAATTAGCCCAAATGGGCAACAGACAGCAGAGGGCTATATAGCTGTGGTCTTTGGGAGGAGGCTTTGTGGAAGCAACTAGTCACTTACCTGATGTTCTAGCATCCACTTCGGCTTTTGACTTTGACTTCTGGATCCCCTGACTTCGGCTTCTGAACCTCTGACCTGCGATACCTGGACTGTGATTCGGTTTTGGCGCCTTGGACCCTCTTTGCTCACCGGCTACAGACCTTGGACTGCCCCTGGACTTTGCCCGACCCGGCCTCAGCCTGTGACACAAGGTAGTTCTTATAACCACAGTCCCAACTCTCCACAGGTGTGCATCTAGCAATACCCCATTCCTGCTGTTTAGATACATCCCCAATTCTTGGCCAGTTGAGGGTCCCCTTCCCCCATAGTCCTCGTTTGTTGCCATTGGAGCCTTCCTTGAAGACTACGATCAGTAATTATCACCCTGTTTGTCCATCCTTATGTTACCTCTATGCATTTCTCTCTATTTTTATTAGGACTGTATGTGTGTTGTATGTATCCATTACCTTGTATGTGTGTTCTATAATTTCTGTAATAAATGTGTAATTGTTTTACTTAATTAGTGTCTTTGGTAAATTTAGCAATAATTTCTGGAAGTGGAATCCTGTATACATAGATTCTAGGTCCTTTTAAGCCAAAGTTGCCCACCTGTCAATTCCCCAACCTCTTTTGAGGGCATTTTGGCTTACAGGGGATGGAGGAGATACACACAGCACAGCCCATTACCCCACCTCAATGAAAAAGATGCTGTAAAATTACCTCCACACTTGAGAGGAGACAGATGTGGTGTAACAATAGGGTCTCAGTTAATTACTCTCTGCATTCTACAATCTGCTCATCTATCTCTGAAATATTTATTTCCTTCATTATGTTTCCCCTAGGAATGAAACCCAAACAAATGGTGACCATATAAACCAAGCTTGTTATTGCAGTTTGGTCTTTGTATCTGTTAAACACCGTTTATTATGCTTATGCTAATTTGCTGCTCACCCTCTAACTATATGTATGGACTGGTAACTTCCATTTCAATGTATCTTAGGAAGTGTGCGTGTATCTTAAAGATTATGCCTTGAATAAAACTTTGCTGGTCTTTAAAGTTGCCACTGGACTAGAACTTTGTTGTTCTGTTGATTATGTAGTTCTCATCTTAAACTTAAATCATAGAATCAAAAAATCATAGAGTTGGAAGGGACCCCCAGGGTCATCTAGTCCTTGCACAATGCAGGAAATTCACAAATATCTCCCCCTAAATGAATGCATGAAAACCAGTAAAGGTGTGCTGATTTCAACAGAGCAGCTCTAGGCCAGCTCCTTACAGGCTGCTCTGAGTAAGAGACATGGAAGGAAGTAGTTTATTACTGGTGTCACTGGCCAGCAGAACCATTTCCCCATTGCTCTGTCAGATCTTCCACCTGCAAGACCTTTAATTCTCTCCTCTGCTTGATATTAATGCGGTGAAGAGAATGGGGAACAGGTACGTGAGACCTTAAGTATGTGATGCTGAAGAACTGGAAATTCTGTCCACTAGGTACAAGCAGTAGTCATAGGGATGTAAGAGGAAACAGTCTTGCTGAAACCAGATAGCACTGTCTGTGGCAGGAATATATCTTGGAGGTTTTACTTAATTATTTGATTCTTCTTATCCATCATATTTAGCTCTCTTCTGCTATAATGTTATTGCTAGTTGTTTCTCTAATAATTCTTCATGGATGACTGTCTGGGCAACTTGAACATGACAGTAAATTATTATTACAATGGTATCTCTATGAACATTTGGACAAAAGTTCAAATAAGATGTTCAAGCAAGTATGAAATGGCCATTATTTCTTTTTATTCCACCCCCCTCCCCTGCTTTTCATTTCCTTCTCTTTGGAAAGCTTTTAGTTTGACTTAGAAATTCTAATCTGCCTCATATCTTGCTATTACAATAGCAATGCATTTGGACTGCTTCAAAGAGTGCATTTCATTATTAATAGTTAAAAAGAGAAGTAAATAAATGTTTCAGGAAATATTTTCCCCCACAGACAGAAAGTTATCTTTACCTGAATAAGAAAAGCTTTCTTTTCTTCTCCACAGAGAGTGATCTTTCAGTGATGAGAAAAATCTGTTGCGTATCTATATAAAAACGTCCACAGATCCCCCTTCCTGCCTACCAGCTTGTAGAAACTGTTTGAAATATGATGCTCACTTCTAAAAACCAAATGCTGTCCTAGAGCACTTCAGCACTGGGAAGCTTTCATTCATTAAGAATGACAGGATCAGACCCAAAGAAAGCATTTTGTTGAGAAATAAAATGCATCATGTATTTCTTCTTTTCCCCCTGAGCTAATGCTGCCAGAAAATGAAATTGGTATACTGATTACTTCAAAGGAACGGTGGAGACTAAATAACAAGCCGCGATCAACCAATACATTTAAATACCCTGTAATGGATCTTATTCTATTACAGTCAAGGCAGAACATATTTTAAGCGCTTGGCATTTTTTATAAGGTGTGATGAAGACAGTAACCACATGGAGATCTGTGTAATACTCTGCAGACAGCAGTAACAGAGTGGTGGGACAGTTTATCCCCATCTTTCACTGGATGCAGTTATTATCACAGAAATTACTATTCTGAACTAACCACTAGAGTACCATGGATTGTGGCTGAGGAGAAATTTAAATTAAAGATTAGAAGGAATCCTAGGCAGCAGGACTGGTAAACACTGCTTCCTGCCTGACACCCTAGAGAGCAATTGCCAGAACAAACAACACTGGGTTAAATGAACTAATGTCTTGACTCTGGTGTCTTCCCTTTCACTGTTTTGTTCTAGTTTGAGTGCAATGTGACGTGTCTCCCCTGCCCCATGCACAACATTGTGGTGCATTTGTGCAGTTTCTAGCTTTCTCCCAGGTTTTCTTCAATCCTTCCTAAACCTGCTTTGCTACAATGCTTTTAGAAAAGATCACAGCAAAACCAAGGTGAAAGTTGACAGGAAAGTCCAGATCTTTCTTGGTTTGCCTGCACTGGCACCATTTTCCCAGCCCATTTTCTTGTGGTGTCCATCCCTTATATATCACTGGAGGTGTTTTTTGTTTTGTTTTTTAACCCCAGTGATAGTCATATTGCTATACTATTACGATGCATTATAACTTATTTTAAAAAAAGCCTTCTGGTGGTACAGGAGGAAATGGCTGCAATGAGGGACTGGAGAAGGGACACAGCAGGGAAACCACCATGGGACAGCCCTGTTGCAGTAGCCACAGCAACAATATTACCTCAAAAATCATTGTCATGTGAAAAATACCCTCCTGCAGTACAAGTCACCTCAAATGCAATCCTGAACAGTTAAACTTTTTAAATTTACTGAAATTAATAGTCTTAGAAGGTGTTAACTCTCTTTGGGATCTCACTGTAAATATGTCAGGCTGAGTCTAGGTTATGGTCTCTTAAGCGTAACCTTAGGAATTCTTGGTTATGTTTTGGGGCTTACCTACTCATTTGCCAATGGTCATCTGCTTCTTCTCATGTCTTTGCATGCTGGAATACTGAACTGCCTGAAAAAACTATACCTTTCAGAAAGACTGTCTTTTCTTAAGAGAAAGCCTGAAGTTCCTATCCCAATCTAAATATCTCTCTCTCTTCTTCTTACCCTACCCAAACAGCTATGTTATAGATGATCTTGTTACAAACAATTAAGCTGGCTGTCTTCTAAGAGTCCCTGCATGGCTCTCTTGATTCTTGGCCATATCAGTAGTTCTTGTGGAAGCTCAGCCATGAAAATTTTGTATCCACAAACAAATGAGCAATGATATTGTTGGCAGGCCATTATAGCCTATCATCCTCACTGATTAGTTGTTTCTCTCCTCTTTCCCTTTATTTTCAGGTTTCTCTTCACAGTTGCACAAGTGTGTATAAGAACAATTTCAGATTTTACACCAGTACAAAGAAGAATAAGAAAGAGGGTGAGGTAAGAAATTAGGTAAGATGGTAAACTGTCCTTGGTCAGCGTCACTCAGGACATACTGCACAAGGCACAGCAATAAAAGGACACATTCACAGCTGGTTCCATCCATGAGTAATAGCTGTAATGTCAAACTTCTTGAGCAAAATTTCTGTTTCTGTCTACATACATATTCATATTGTGACTAGAAATAGTGTACATGAAAACCCATTTAAATTACTGGATGTTTTCTATTTATCTGTTTATGCTTCCACTCTACTTTCTATTTCCATTCACATACAAGTTACACTGTTCATATAACATGCTACTCACATAGAGACCAACATATTGATTGGGCTGCATATTCTTTCTGCTGTTGAACCTTCCCCATAAACCAACTTTCATTTGAATATGGATAACCAAAGGCCTAACCAAATGCAGGGGGAAAGCTGACAGGAGATCATGGCCTGTGAGATTCTCCCAAGGCAGGAGTAATTCATGCTCATCATGGGCTGATCCTATGGGGTTGTAAAGCAGACCAGATATGCATAGCATATTTATTTATTTATTTATTTATATTGGGATTTATACCCCGCCCTTCGCACCGAAGTGTCTCAGGGCGGCTTACAACATGATAATTCAAATACTACAATTTAAAACACTTACAAGTAAAATTAAAACCATAAATTAATAAAAGCAAGATAGATAAAAACCGGCGGTCTACAGATGCATTTTGTTCCATCCAAAAGATTTCCTTGTCAGTCAGTATTATAGGCCTGCCGGAAGAGGGCTGTCTTACAGGCCCTGCGGAACTGCCCTAGGTCCCGTATATATGAATACCCCTCCCCTTATTCACTTATTTATTTAGTTATTACTTTAGTTTTCTATCCCGCCCTCTCAACAAGCGGACTCAAGGTGACTAGCAGTCATTAAAACACAATTTAAAAACAATTAAATTTAACAATTCAAATACAACACATTCATGTTGCTACTCAGAGACTTTGGTGCTACTAGCACTTTCACCCTCCTCAATAACTGTAGAGATAACCTATAGGAAACAGACCACAGAAATGGCAAATCCAAGTTCCATAGGAGGTGAATGTACTCCACACAGTATTGCTCCTTGGATCTAGGAGAACTTGGTTTGCACATGCTGATGAATCTATTAAAGGCTTCTTGAAACATGAAAATGGCTTATCCTTACATAACGAACAAATCACAATTGAGTTCTCCTTTCAGAATCCATTCCATTAGCCTGTGTTTCACTACAGTAGTATCACAGACTGTGTCATTGTCCAGTCCATTTATCATTCAAATAAGTCTCATTTGTCTCCCAAAGAAAGGGATTGTTTACATTTTAAACATTACCTCACACAATTTGCTTTCATGCAGTGATATGTGTAAATGTGATGGCATTTACAGTTGAAGTTGCAGTGATCCTGTTGTAAGAAAAAAATTAACATCTGATCAGACATCTGTGTTGCTGGCTCTGCTAGTTCCATAGCTCACAAGCTGTATATGTTGTGAAATCACAATCAGAATGGAATTTGATGTCACCAAACTCCCATGGAAGCAAAACCCTCTAATTTTCACTGTGATTCCTTTTCTGAGTGCCAACTAGTCATGCTTTCATCAGGTTTACATTTTGCCAATCTAAAATAAACAAGTGTGCAAAAAGCATTAGATCTTTCATTTAGATTTTAAGTTGCTTTTTACAATACAGATGATATCCCTTGTTTGGAACGAAATGGCAGAATTATCCCCTTTGTATATGAATAAAGATGCTATGGTTTTTTCACCCATGTAGCTATCCTTATCTTTGTAGCTCTTTATAGAAGGACCATGGCTTTCCTTTTTATTTTAAAACAACAAGAAGACTGCAAAACATAATGCAAATTGCAACCACAATCCAAGCATTATTTCACATATAAACAGACTGTCTCAACTTGTTTTGATGTGCTTAGAGTGAGTACTTTAACAAATGTTGCTTCTAGACTGTGATGAGTTATTACATAATCTGTATTTTCAATGTTTTGCAGACCTCGATAGCTGTTCACCTCAATTTGACACAAAATGTGCTTCCCTTTGAGGTGAAATGAAGTCTTTGCAGCAGATTATTCACTTTCCTGAAGAGCCAAGATGTCTTACACCACTTTAAGTTATTCAAATAGGCTTCATTCTCGTAAAGATCGAAACCCTGAAGCTGAAATTCACCCATCTATATATATAAAGACAAGTCTCCTGACCTACAAATCAAGCCCCAGCCAAAAGCCCTGGACCTAGAAACTTGAAATTTGGGGGGAACATTCCTTTCATGATATAGATAACCACTAAGAAAGGATTTTAAGAAATCCACTCCTAAGGGGGTAAAAAGGAGTAAAATGTGTTTCCCCATAAGGATACAGTTGTGGCTTGGAGGCTGCTGTCTCTTCCTGCACTCACAAAGACAGTTAGAGCAAAAGGTCTGACTGGACATCTCCCCCAACATTCTAAAGCTCACTAGGCTTGCCAGCTTCCTGTGGAGCCTGGCTGCTCTAAGTTACAGTTACAGGAAATGGCTGACAACATTTCATACATCACCCCATCCCCCAAACATTTGGAACACAAGAGGTCATTTGCATATGTGGCCTGATGGGTCCTCACCCACAACATTCTAAACAGTATGCATTTTCTGTTGGGGGTAATTGAATGTGCCCTGAGGTAAAATGCACCTTTTAATCTTCCTCTACAAATTCACTAGAGATTTTACATAAAAGCCAGTATGGAAACTGAGCTTTCAAATGATCAGGAGGAAAAGGTGCATAACCTTTCAAGGGCCTGTTTGGAAGTGAACCTCTCACATGAACATGCCAAAGTGTCCACCACATCACCGCTCCCTCAGGCCAACCCCCCCCCCTTTCACAGCCATCACCTCTTACTGCCCTCAAGAAAACTCCTGACAGTTGTCATTTAAGATACACCAATGCTACAAAGAGGAAGCAATTTAGAGATGCAGCAAAGAAATTACCAAATAATACTTACATTCTGTAGCGAAGCAAGGATATCAGGCTAATATGAAATAACAGCAATCAAGGGCAGCTTTTGTTAGTTTGCCTTCTTACCTTGGCAATAAGCCAAGAGATATATTAATTCTTAAATATTATGCATAATTTGCTAAATGAATAAGTGGGCTGTTAAAAGGTAAACCTCAGAAGGCTTCTAAACAGCCAGAGACTAAGGCTGCATTCATGTACACATTTAGGCTGTATAAGACTCTTAGACCTCAATGAGATTTATACAGCCAAATGGAGTACAGGACTGCAGTCTAAATTCACAGCCATGCATCAGCACACAAAACAAACACTTGGAGTCTTTTATCTTCTCTTTCTTGACAGAATTAGTCCTAATTTCAATAATACATCCGCTGCATCAATGGTGCATGAACAAATCCAAAGCTGTGTAGCAAATACCCATACAAAAACAACACAGTGAGGAAGATATTGTTTTTCATGATTTGTCTAGAATTCTGTCACATAATTAGACAAACCAGATTTCTCTTTTGGTACTTTTCACATCCACCTTCAACAGATACAAATAGACATAAATTGACAATAGCCTGTACCAAACTGAGAGCCAGTTTGGTGAAGTGGTTAAGTGCACAGACTCTTATCTGGAGAATTGGGTTTGATTTTCTACTCTTCCATATGCAACTGCTGGAGTGACCTTGGGTCAGTCATAATTCTTTCAGAGCTGTTCTATTCAAGAGCAGTTCTTGGAGAGCTCTTTCAGCCCCACCTACCTCACAAGGTGTCTGTTGTGGGAAGGGGAAGGGAAAAGAGATTGTAAGCCTCTCTGAGACTCCTTTGGGTAGTGAAGGATGGGAGTACAAATCCAATCTCTTCTTCTTCATCTTCATCTTCTCATAGCAGATCATTCCCATCTAGAAATGGCTCCTTCTCTTTAAACAACAGTCAAGCTGACCCCTAAGGCAAAATAAATGATAGAATGGGCAATGCAAAGTTCACTGTGTTCTTGTGTACTCTTGGAGCTCATGTGCATGCTGGTTGCCTCATCCATTACAATAAATGCAGCAGGTCCACATATGATGTGAATATGTTGCCGCCATTGAAATGAACACAACAACCTTTGAAAAACAATAGGATACACATCAGTACTAGATAGGGGCTACACTTTTCCCTTTTACAACTTCTGTGATCCTTTAAAAGCCATTGTAAAGAAGCTAGGAGCATCATTCCTATAACAACATGTGCTTAAGGTGAAGTAACATTTGTGGGTAAAGACAGGTGATAAGACTTCTTTTTACTGGATGAGTGATTATTTTCTCCCTTGCAAGGCAACAGTCATCATGGTACAATCATGATCTTCTCGAAGACATTTTGATCGAGTGGGTTACTTGACAGCTGCAGTGGAGGAAATAATATGTTCTTGTAATTCAGCTTGGACTCCTGACCCAGAAGAGTTTGCCATCTCCCACCGGCAATGCTTCTTTGCTTTGGGTTATATTTACCTTTGCTTTCTGTAAAATCTTTCAGAAATAGGAATATTTTTTTCTAACATGATAACACGGTTTTTATGAAATAATGCCTTCTCCTTACAGCATTATTTGTTCTCCCTATTAAAGGATTGTTTCAAAGCTGAAGGTATTAAACAGTGATTCAGTGATGAACTATGACTGTTCAATGATAAATTAACAGTGCAAATTAATAAAACTTACTCTTCATTTGTTAAGTAGGTAGTTTAGGCAAAGATATCCATTCCAACAGTAAATTATAAAACATGAAGGGTTCAAATTTTGTAATAATGCTTTCTATGGAAGAAGTTTTTTAAAAAAACAAAAAGTGGGACTGGTCACTCCAACAACCTGCAGCCATGCAGATGGAAAATATGAAAATGTTAGTAGAGACCTGCTGGATCAGCCCAGTGGCCTATCTAGTCCAGCATTCTGTTTTATCTGGTGGCCACAAGGCAAAGAGCCCAAGACCTGCCCTTGATTCAAAGTTTCAAGACTATTATATTTCATTAAGCTGAAATGTTAATAAGGCAGCATAAACGGGTACCTTCAGACAGGGGCAGGACTTTTAAAAAAACATATTATTATTTAGAAATAACTGTTTCTTGTAGCCACTACAGCATGGCCTCTGGGTCCAATTCTGCCCACACAAACCATTTTCATTTATTAAGGGATTGTAAGGCACACTAAGTGAAGCATTTATTTATTTAGCAATAATAAAACATGTTTTCAAAAGTGAATCTTAAGCACTTTCAGAAGAAGTAGGTTCCTTTAGAGACCCCAAAATTCTTAATTCATCTGCTAACTCCCTCCCCCACCCCAACACACACATAATCATGTCAATATCATGCATTCAGCTGGCTGTCACTGGAGTGAAAAGTATTCTTGTCCCTCTTAAAGACCAGACCCCTTCCACAGTGTGCTTACTATTTTGTTATTATAATTAGATAATATGCTGAAGAATCATGATAAAAAAACCTATAATTTGGTGCTGATTAAATTTCTTCCTGATTCTATCTTCTACCCAAACTAAGGTATGGTTCTTGAATTTTATAGTAAAGATAGATATCAGGTCCCAGCAGGGGTTCTCCTGCTTTCCCAGGCTCCTTTCCACCCCCAGTCAGCTGGCCGGCGGGGGGAAGCCCCGCCCCCACAGACACTATGTGACTTTCCACCTCTGGAGGCTTCAGTCTCCAATTGAAAGACTTCCTCTTGGGATGGTGTGTCTGTGTTACTTTGAAGAAGTTGGCAGGAACTTGTGAGTAGCAATCCCAATCCCTCGCTTCAGAGTCGCCAGAAATGGAGGGGGGGGAGGGAAATGTTTGCTGGGCACTTCATTATTCCTTATGTGGAGATCGATTCTCATAGGGTATAATGGGGAATTGATCTGGAGGTATCGGGGTGTTCTGGGGGGGGCTGTTTTTTGAGGTAGAGGCACCAAATTTTTGGTATAGCATCTAGTATATTTCAGTATAGCATCCCTCTCCCCAAAATACCCCTCAAGTTTCAAAATGATTGGACCAAGGGGTCCAATTCTATGAGTCCCAAAAGAAGGCACCCCTACCCTTCATTATTTCCTATGGAAGGAAGGCATTTTAAAAGGTGTGCTGTCCCTTTAAATGTGATGGCCAGAACTCCCTTGGAGTTCAATTATGCTTTTCACACCCTTCCTCCTGGCTCCACCCCAAATATCTCCTGGCTCCACCCCCAAAGTCCCCAGATATTTCTTGAATTGGACTTGGCAACCCTAAGATATCAATATGTAACACAACATACCAAAATCCTGCCTATCACTTTGTTCAGAAGAGGTGAGCAAGCCACATAACAGTCTATCAGATTGCAAAATTTTGCATAATTTAGTGTATATACAACAGAGTGCTGATCCGATTTCATACATGTTTACTCTCAAGAAGATAACTGCCTGCCTGTTTGAATTAGCTGTAAAATACAAATATCGTTCAGACTAATGTGTTTATCTCAGCATTTTAATCTTTAAAATTTCTCTATTCTTGTTGCTTTTTATAATGCTTTTTGGATGTCTACAATAATAGCTTTATTCAAACATGAGAGGAATTACATTACCTAAGAATATTGTACATATTAACACACAGCACTGTTATATATGCTTTGGAACTTCTACATGACTGCTAAAAGCATTAAAAGAATTCATGAAACTTTTAACAACCATGGAAGATAGATGCTGTTTTGTTCTCCTTAAGACCAAACTTCACAGGAAATCTGTGGCTCATCCCATGATTTTTATTTACTAAATATTGCAGGAGAAATTAGGTGGGGGGATACTGACTGGACTGGGGAAGCGGCAGTATAGGAAGTGGTAGAAATTTTTAATCTATGCCTTTCCTGATCTAAGTGCAATACTGTGCAGTGCTACAGACTTCAGTGTCCTTTGAAATCAATGGGCTTAAAAGAGTGTAACTATTTAGGACTACAAATTGCCTGATAATAAACTAGAATTTGTGGAACAAGGAATACTAGCACCTATCTTCCTTCTGACAACAGAGCAAAGAGCTATTTGTAAAGGGCAGCTTTAGAACAAGTAAATGGTGCAGAGAAAAAGATTAAATGCCACCAGCTCGTCCCCACTGTGTGTTTTAAGTTGCTTCTGACTTATCTTATGGCAACCCTATGACTTCCAAAACATCTTATTGTTAACGCCCTTGCTCAGGTTTTGCTAACTGAGGGCTGTGGCTTCCTTGGTTGATTCAATCCATCTCATGTTGAGTCTTCCTCTTTTCCTGCTGTCTTCAACTTTTCCTAGCATTATTGTCTTTTCCAGTGAGTCTTGCCTTCTCATCATGCAACCAAAGTACATTAGCTTTGGTTTAGTCATTTTAGCTTTTTAGTCATTTTAGCTTTTAGGGAGAGTTCAGACTCATTTATTTCTCTTTTTGGCAGTCTATGGCATCTGTAAAACTCTGTTCCAACACCACATTTCAAATGAATCAGCCTTTTTCCTGTCAGCTTTCTTTATTGCCCAACAATAATGGAAAATACCATAGTATAAATTATCTTGGTCACCAGAGAAACATCAAAGTGCACAGTATCTTACAGAGTAAAGCAAGAGAGAGGCTTCTAATTGGAATATATTAAAATATTTTACTACAGATGAACATAGGTTTATCTTTTTCCTGCGTGAAATATAATCACTGGAACAAAGAATTGCCCAAATCAACCGATTCAGACCCTTCCAAATTGTACCTGGATTGTCCATCTCAGGGAAATTCAAGGGAAGGTACAATGGAGCATACACTTCAGGATGCAAGCGGCAAATCACTTCTTTGATGTAAGTATGACTAATAGTTTGTTCCCTTGAGGATCCTTTTTCTTTGCTCCTTCATGGCTGCGCTTCCCAGTGTCTACTTCTGATTTCCTGGTTGCAGTTTCCCTTTGAGTTGAGGATTGAGCCAACTTGGGAGCGGGTTTTCCTGCAGCTGCCTTTAGTTGTAAAAAGTCTGGAGATCAGCCATGGATCTTCTAATATACCTTGCAATTTGTCCATTCATTTAGAGATTTTGGCATCATTGCTGTGCTATCATCTCAGTGAAAACTGAGATGATAAACATGCATCTGTATTGTACCATTTCAGACTTCCATTTTCTTTCAGCTGTATGAGAGTCCACCTACAACTTGAAGTGTTAAAGCCCATTCAACAGGTTTACCATCTTAGCAAGCAATTGGCCTTAGAACAGACCTACATGTTACTGGTACAGGCCCCTGTATCTGTTATCTTTTGGAGAGAAAACTAGCTAGGGGAGATATGTGATTCTAAGCAGACCAATGACTGGGTTGGAAAGAGTTAAATTTCCTCCCTTCTGCCAGTCCTCCGCTCAGTCTGAAGCCACCCACAGCTGCTTTGCCTGATAAATTAGAATCCTCAGGGGAGAGAATAATGAAGTAAGTGTAACATGTCCTTGTACTCTTACAGCATCAACCTAAGCAGTGTTAGGAATCGACTGAAGTCACTGAGCTAAGGATGCTTAGGATGGCACTATTAGTCATACTTACATCAAAGAAGTGATTTGCAGCTTGTGTCCTGAAGTATATGCTCCATTGTACCTTCCCTTGAGTTTGCCTGAGATGAACATTCCAGGTACAACTGGAAGGGTCTGAATCAGTTGATTTGGGCAATCCTTTATTCCAGCAATCATATTTCACACAGGAAAAAAACCTGTCTTCATATGTAGTAAAATATGGAGATTTTAATATCTTCCAATTAGAAGCATCTCTCTTGTTTAATCTGTAAGATACTGTGCACTTTGATCACAAGTTTATTATTTGTTGCTTATAATGTATTATCTGTCCCAAAGGTGGCATGCACTGAACTACAGTAGACTGCAGTTTGATAAAATACAAAAAGGAAAAAAGGGGGGAAAGAGGAAATGCCAACACAAAAAGCAGCAATACCTAGTGATAAATAAAAAATAGCAGTTGTTTGTGCTATTAACTAATTACCAATGACATTGACTATTAAGCATTAACAATGGCAAAATTTGTCTCCCGCAGCTCCTCTTAAAGTAAATGCCACTGATCAATCTGAAGAAGAGATTGGATTTATACCCCACCCTTCACTACCTGAAGGAGCCTCAGAGCAGTATACAATCTCCATCCCCTTTCCCTCTCCACAATAGACACTCTGTGAGGTGAGTGAGACTGAGAGAGCTCTCCAAGAACTGCTCTTGAACAGAACAGTTCTGAGAGTTATGACTGACCTAAGGTCACTCCAGCAGGTGCATGTAGAGGAGTGGGAATAAAACTGGGTTCTCCCAGATAAGAGTCTGCACACTTAACCACTACATCAAACTGACTCCTGAGAGGAAAGGAAGAAAGAAAGAAAGAAAGAAAGAAAGAAAGAAAGAAAGAAAGAAAGAAAGAAAGAAAGAAAGAAAGAAAGAAAGAAAGAAAGAAAGAAAGAAAGAAAGAAAGAGTCTTGATTTCCAACAGAAAGTATATCAACACAGATACAAACAGAAAAATGCACTGCTAGCACTGACCACATTTCCCCTACCAGAAGCATAGACAGATCCAGGAGTACTCATAGAAACACAGAAAGGGAAAGGGTCATCTAGTCCAACCACCTGCACAACACAAGAAATTCACAGCTGCTTCCCATCCCCACATTCCCCCAGTGATCCCTTCCTCTCTCTCTCTCTCTCTCTCTCTCTCTCTCTCTCTCTCTCTCTCTCTCTCTCTCTCTCTCTCTCTCTCTCTCTATATATATATATATATATATATATATATATATATATATATATATATATATATACACACACACACACACACACACACACACACACAAGTATATATATATATCCTCTGGGATCTCTGGCCAATCTGGCTTGGCTGAAAATCCTTACCTGACCCCAAAGTGGCAATTGACATTACCCTGGGCATTTCAGAAAGGGCCACAATAGCTGAACACTTCCTTTCCTGCCCTTCCTCTCATGATCTGCCTAAACTCACAGAATCAGCATTGCTTTCAGATAGCCATCTAACCTCTGCTTAAAAATCTCCAAAGGAGAGCCCTCTACTTCCTGAGGAAGCCTGTTCCACTGAGGAACTACTCTATTTTCCCTTAAATTGTATTCTTCTTGAAGGACCATGTCATTCTGAACAGTCATCTAACACTCTTTGTCATGCCTTAGTTATCATTACTGCCATCTTTTTGAGATTAAGGCTCAGGTTGCTGTTTATTTATTTATTCTATGACTTATATCCCGCCCTTCCCATAAAATGGCTCAGGGCGGCTCACACCAAACGATAAAACAATAAACAAAGTGCAAAATTATTACAATTAAAAAGTAAAAGCATTTAAAAACCTTAAAATCTTAACATTAAAACTATACCGTATATTTCACTAAAGTCTGATAAGCTACATTAATCTAGTCAGGCGTAGGCTAGCCGGAAGAGGCTTGTCTTACAGGCCCTGCGGAACTGAGTAAGATCCCGCAGGGCCCTCACCTCTTCCGGCAGCTGGTTCCACCATGTGGGGGCCATTGTAGAAAAGGCCCTGTCTCTGGTTGTCTTGAGACGGACTTCTTTGGGCCCGGGGATGGTGAGAAGGTTTTGCGTCCCAGACCTCAGTACTCTCTGGGGAACGTGTGGGGAGAGACGGTCCTTCAGGTAGGCAGGTCCCAGGCCATATAGGGCTTTAAAGGTAATGACCAGCACCTTGTACCGGACCCGGTATATTATTGGAAGCCAGTGCAGAGCCCGAAGACCCGGCCGAATGTGCCCCCACCTTGGGAGGCCCAATAACAGCCGGGCCGCGGCATTCTGCACCAGCTGCAATTTCCGGGTCCGGCACAGGGGCAGCCCCATGTAGAGGGCATTGCAGTAGTCCAACCTCGAGGTGACCGTAGCATGGATCACTGTTGCTAGGTTGTCGCGGTCCAGGAAGGGGGCCAACTGCCTTGCCCGCCTAAGATGAAAAAACGCGGACTTGGCAGTGGTTGCTATCTGAGCCTCCATCTTTAGGGACGGCTCCAGTAGCACCCCCAGGCTCTTGACCCTGTCCGCCGCCATCAGCGGCGCACCGTCAAAAGCTGGTTTCTTATCCAGCCCATTAAAACCATCAAACATTGGTTCAAAGCCCCAACAGCTGGCTCTAGATCAGTAGGAAAGGGAGCACTGTTGGGTGTACTACTGATGAGCTTGCATGCCAAATAGATATTCATGCCTGTAGCAGTCCATAGGATAAATTCCATAGAGAGAGGGAACAATTACCTAAAACTACTTTGTGATGACATTCTGTAAGACAGGAATAGAACAACTGCAAAGCAGTGCCTTGAATTGTTAAGCACTGTTAGATGACCTAGCACCATTTGATGGTCGACAGTGTCAAACAGCTAGGAACGAATATGGTTATGCTCCCTATGTCCCTTTGCCAATTGCTGATTTATGTCTTCTGAAACCTGACTGAATTATGTTCTGTAGCTGCACTGGTAGTAGCAGTAGCAACAGTTTACTACTCATGTTATGTTTTCTAACTCTTTTCTTTTTGTTCACCCCCACCCCCTTGCAGGCACAGAAGAGATACTGTTGGGTTATGCTGTACCTGGAAAACTGGTTTCTTCCCATAGCATCCTTTATCATCACATGCTCTGTCACTCTGGTGCTAAAGATTTTGATCCGACATTTCTTAACATCTCATAAGAGATTTTCTTGTCACAGGCACAGATTCAGGGACAGGACATGCTACTATGAATCTTGCTGTTCAGAGGTCTGCTGGCTGAACAGAAGTCTCCTTGTTCTCAATTTTGGATGCTGAAAGCTGCTTTAAAAGCTGCTGCTGCTGAAACTTCTGTTCTCTGAAATATCTCCAACCTGTGAAGTTCTGTGCACTGTTAAATCCAAAACCATGAAAGTGAATATGTAATATAAAAGCCTCAACTGCAGCATTATTAAACAGCTCTAGGAAGCCCCTTCAGATCATGAGGCATTTTCTGTTTCATCTGCTCGCTTGCAGGCTGGCCTCGTTGTACAATAGCTCTCAAGTAACTGAAAATGAATCTCCAGTTTCAAAGATGTTTTATTCCGTGTAACAGCAACGAGTTCTTTTTAATGCCATGCAGTTACCAGATGCTGCAATTTTCCCACCTCAGGCCCTTGAATCCAACTGTAACAGAATCCTGACCAGTCATGTGAAACTACAAACATATTTTTTAAAAAAATAAATAAATAAAATCCGAAATAATTGAGAATGTGGATCGCAGTCCCAGTTGATATTTGCAGCGATGAACAAGCTTAAGGTGACCACAGTGCAATGCTTACTTTAGTGATTCACAGACTCAGAGCACCTGTAAGTGGCACCTTTAAGATCAACAAAGTTTTATTCAAGGGATAAGCTTTTGTGTGCAAGCACACTTCTTCAGATATTATCTGTCTGTCTCTTCTGCTGCTTCAGACCAACATGGCTACCCACCTGAATTTATCCAGAGCATGGGTGAGAGATTCTCCCTGGCAAACCCTGCTTAACCCACATCTCTGCTGCCTAGCTAGAATTTTAGTATGGAGTCATAGAGACAGTGTGAGCTTGAGTAAGTATGGCTGTTCTACTTAGGCCAATGCCCATGGCCCCTGCTACCCTTACCAAAATGCAACCCAGCACCTTGCATCTCATTGGCTACAGCAGTTTGGGACTAGAAAGCTTTTGGGAAAATCTTTCAGCAAAACCCAATACCATAGCCCTTTGTAGAATTTCATACAATCATTTCCTTTATCCCAAAGTGAATTCTGAGACATATAGGAAGGAACGGTTATTTCAGTTTCCTTAAGCAAGAAGCCTTTATTTTTACAGGTTCTTATCCCCCCCCCTCCACCCCCGTGATAAGAGTCCCAGTCTGCTGGTATTTATCAAATAGGTGGACATATAGATAATTTGTTTAAAAAAACAATTTTGCCAAATCCTTCACTTTGATTTGAATTAGATAGTTCATAAAGTCCTTCTACCACATACATTATGTAATTTTGGAAGTTGCTACTTTTACAGCATAAGAAAAATGAATGATAATTCAGTTTTTACAAAGAACTACGCTTACCTTGTGCAAAATGATCAGTTTCTCTCAAATGTGGCTCAGTGGTAGAGCATCTGCTTGGCATGTAGAAGGTCCCAGGTTCAGTCTTTGGAATCTCCAGTTAAAAGATCTGGCAGTAGCTGATGTGAAAGACCTATGCCTAAGACTTTGGAGAGCTGCTGCCAGCCTGAGTAGACAACACTGACTTTGATGGACCAAAGGTCTGATCCAGTATAGGCAGGTTCATGTATTCATGCTGAGGATGTGTTCACCATTGAGAATGAACAGTTTTTCATAGTAGTTTCATGTTTGTACAATTGGCAGCATTCAGCATGGCAGATGTCCATGTTGGCACACACTCTTCATTTGCTAGTTTGGATTCCATATGTCCCAAGGTCATCATGAACAGCTTATAAATAATTAAAAATTGACTCAATTTCCATTGTATGAGTTGCTTTTGCACGTGTGCAATTCATGGCTTTCATCAGTCAGCAGCATTCATCATGAAGGCATAGGCTGAGCTTAATATCCTGAACTAATCTTCTAAAAAACACATTTATGCAATAGTCAAATGTAGACTTACTCACAACTTTAATGCTACTAACTTTACTTTTAAAGACTTTTTTGGGTGCATTTAAAAGAGAAGCAGAATAACATATGTAACAGTATTGTACTATAACTACATATGATTAGATAGGCCTCTAACATAGTAAGTAACTCAATATAACTGTTACATATGGAATATTAGCTATTGTAGATTTTCCGGGCTGTGTGGCCATGGTCTTGGCATTGTGAGAACTGATGTTTTGCCAGCAACTTGACTGGCATCCTCAGAGGTGTAACCCAGAAAACTGGAGTCTTTTTTTATTTCTCTGGGTCAAATTGAGAAGAAGTTGGTAGGCAGGTAATTTATATCTACTCAAGCAGGTGTAGTAGGGCTGAGCCATTACCTTGTGAAAGCTTCCTGGTCTGTGACATGCTAATGGAGAAGCTTACCTGAGCGGGTTCTTTTGTATATGGTTTGGCTATTGAAATTCTAATCTTATCTGCAGTGCTGTTGTAAGCTGTAGGGCATTTTGTGTTTTCAGGACTGGAATTCATGACCTATTCATTTTTAAACTTCCTTCCTTCCTTTTGAAATTTTGTTTATGTTTCTGGATTTCAATGGCTTCTTTGTGTAATCCAGCATGGTAATTGGATGTGTTGTCCAGCATTACAGTGTCTTGTAACACAATCTCAACAGGAAGGAAGAACTCGGCAAGCTCTGCGGAGGGGATGCGTGCTGAGCACCCGGCATGATGATGCCACTGTGACCCCTTAAAGCCAAGAAAAAACGGTGCTTCCTGCCCACAGCGCCTGCCGAACTCAGTGAGTGCTGTGGAAGGGATGCGTGCTGAGCGCCCAGCACCTCTGTATGACATCATGCCATGCGCACAAAAAATCTATGAGGGGAGGCGCATGTTGGGGTTCTGCCTCAGGCAACAGAACCCCACACGCAGGACCTGGTGTGTTTTCTAAGACTCAGCACAGAGTGACAGTCTGAGGTCAGATCTACCAATATAGTGGAAAAGGTTGGGTAGACCTGTTCTCTGAAAGCCAGGTCTACCAATATAATGGAAAGGGGAGGGTAGACCTGGCATTCAGATGCCAGGTCTACCATTATAGTGGAAAGAGGTAGGTACCACCTGTTCTCTGGAGGCCAGGTCTACCCCCATAAAAGACAACATTTTCTGTAATGAAATTTGACTTGATTCTGTTTTTTCTTATAACATTTTAATTATTCTTAAAATATACTTTAAATATAGGTTAAAAGAATTTATTCTGAGCATTCACAGAATGCCTTTCATTTACTGTTGAATAACTGCAATTTCCTGTCTTCCTGTAGACCAGGATGTCAAACATGTGGTCCAGGGGCCAAATCAGGTCCCCAGTCAACTGGCTGTCATCTGCTTCCTTCTCTCTCTCTCTCTCTCTCTTGCTTCTTTCTGCACCTCAGCCTGCTTTGCTAGGCTTGCTCAATTGTACAGGAACTATAGAGCAAAGTCTCTTATTTAATCCATTGGCTGAGGCTCCTCCCTTGGGAAGGAAGGGGGAGAGGGATAGCTTGCCTTGCCAGGCTCTCTCAATCACACAGCAGAGCTACTAACCCAAGCCTCTCTTCCTTCTATTGGCTGAGGCTCCTCCCCCTCCTGATCCCCTGGGGAAAGGAAGGAAAGAGCCAGATCTTCCCATGCCCTGTTCCTTGGATTGCATTGAAGCACCTTTAAGACTAACAAGTGCTAATGTTTTAAGCATGTTTTATTTTAAGCTTTTAAGAAACCTTTGTTTGTCTGTGTCCTTTATAAAGTTTATATCTCTTGCTACCTGGCATTACATTTTATGATACACAGGGCCCAGCCCAACAAGGTCTCATTTATGTCAGATCCAGCCTTCATAACAAATGATTTTATGACCCCTGTAGACAGACATAAGGTGAGGTGAGGTTGCAACCATTTCCTCCTTGGGAAAAAACTGCTTTTTTCCCTTCTCTTGCCAGCTTCCAGACACTTAAGAAATAAAGATGTATTTTTCAAAACAACTTACCAGAACAGGGAAATACAACTGTTTCATTGTTAAAATATATATTTTTATGCTTTGTCATTCACTTTGTTTGCATAAACTTGGGGGGAGAAGCTATTTCCATTCCCATGTTCTTTTCTCCCCTTCTATTTTCCAGTCCCCAGAAGCATCTGTTGTAGTCCATAGCTGATTTCCTCAGTCTAAGTTGCACTGGAGTTGTAGCCAATAATAAATTCATTTAATGTTTAAACTTCTTGAATAAAAGGGCATTTTTTCTGGGGGGGGGGGGGGGGTGAGGATCAAATTTAATTCAAAAGAATTTATTTTACACCAATTTATTTGCTTGTCTTAATAACTAATATAGTTATAAGGGCAGGGGACGTCTGAGTGTATCATCATAACTTGCAGGCTTCAAGTTATGATGATAGGTGAAGTTCTTGGCTCCTACTTTAGTGATCAAATGGGGGAGGATTGGCATATCCCTCAATGGAAGGAGGAAAGGAAAGCACAGCAAAAATAAGAAAGACAGTGGGTTTGCTCCAAATGGAGCCCTTTTATTTGCCTCAAGGGGCTGCTTGTACAAGGAATTGACCCTGAGTTCCAGATTTATTTATTTTAGTATATTTATATTCTGCCCATTCCCTGTAGGGCTCAGGGCAGAGTACAGCATATGATAAAACAATAAAATACAATAAAAACATTTTAAAAACAGACAGCTCAACAGCACTCAGAGAAGTTTACCATATCACATATTGCCCAGCCTGGCCGTCTCACATCATGATATCTCACAGGTCATCATTTTACTTTATTGTGGCTTTTTGGTCTGTTTTTATTTATTTATTTATTTTCTTCATCTATACCCTGCCTTTCTCCCCAATGAGGACCCAAAGGGGCTTAAAGTTGTTCTCCATTTTATCCTCACAAGTTCCATACTTCTCTTCTGCTCCCAACAAGAGGGCACTGCTGTGCAAAAGAGAAACACAGCTCATCGGTTCTGCTGTCAGTCCTCTTTTTTTTTACTGAAGGCCAAGTAAAAATTGAACTTGCTCACCTGCAATGTCATACAAATAAAGGAAAATGCCCAGAAGAAAAAGAAAACCTATCAAACGTTTCCTCTAAGGAAACCAAATTACCAATTCATGAATTCATCATAATCTGTTTTATTGCTGCTTAATGCTTTATTGGATCTGTGCAACCCCCTGCAGATAAACTCAGAAACACTGTGTAACTTACAGTAGAACATTTTTCATGGCTGTAAATGTTAATCTCATTATAAAACAGATTAAGAATTCACAGACGTGAATTTCTGGCATCATGTATCCATGGTTCCTTTTCTTTCTGTAGCATACATCCTTTAAATACCTAAATGCACATCATCTTCTGCATATCTAAGTGCACCACACACGAGGAAAGTCGATTAATTCCTTAGGCACCAGAAGAGAATGATTGGAGCTCATTTATGTTGATTATCTACCAAACAGCTACAATTGCAACAATACAATACAATTGTTTTACGGCAGCATTAAACATGCAGTTCCTGGGAAATTTAGGGCCAGGCTGAACAGACATTATAATGTGCTCATTTTTCACACAAACTTCTTCCTATATATTTGTCTTGGGACTGAGTCATCTTGATTTTAACCACCGCTGACAATAAAAACAGGCAGTTTGCTAAGGTGAGATGATGGTGATGTTGTCATGAGAGAAAAAGCTTGGAGGCTACAATCCTAAGCATGTTTACTTGGTAAATATCTTTCTTTGAACTCAATATAACATGTTTGGGATCAGGATGTTAAGGCACATTACTTTCTGTCTTCCTACAATTCACTTTAGTCAATAATTGCTGAAGGCAGCAGGGGTGGTGGTGTTGACTTCCAATAGAAAATATATGGCAAGGGATATGCAGCATAAGCATGTAAGGTTTAATTCGCAACAGTTCATGGTTATCTCAATGATCCCAAACATGGTACCTCTGGACAACCATGGCATCCATTGATGGGTTTCCTAGAACCCACTTGCTTCTTTCCCAAAATTTCCCCCTGAAAGAACTTTGGTTCTCTGCAAAACTCTGGTCAAGAGCTGCCTATGTGAAGACCCTGACTAGACCTTCTTGGCTGCAAACATACTTTCTCACATATATAGTTGGTGTAGGCTTGCCAATCCTGAGGTCCCAGAGGGGGAATCCCTCAGCTTTGCAGGCTCCAGCTAACCTCCAGCCAGCTGGCAGTGGGGGAAAGCCCCATCTTAACAGCCAGGATGTGCCTTTAGATTTCAGCAGGTTAGCAAACTTCTTATGGTTTTAGAATGTGTGTGTATCTTTAAATTTGAACAGGAAGTGAAAATTGCATTGGGAGGGGCCAGCAGCAGAGCCGTGCATAAGTGAGTGATAGCACAGTCTCATTTTGCTTTTGTTTCAGATGTCTTTTTATTGCAACCAGAGCCAGTAAGAGAGAGAGCGCACAGTCTGTGCTTGTTTTCCATTGTTCCAGATGTTTTTGTATAGGAACCTGTATATGTAGGGTGGCCAGACCGTCCCGGTCTCCCGGGAAAGTCCCGGTTCTGGCCCCCAATTCCCGGCTCCCGGGCTGGCTATACCGGGACCATTAGAGGTCCCGGTTTAGCCAGCCAGAGAGCCGGGGGCCGCGCGTGCGGGCGGGGAAGGCAGCGAGTGAGGGAGGGAGCGTCCCTGCGCGTGCGCAGGGCGATCGTGGCGGGCTCTGCGCATGCACGGGGACGCTCCCTCCCTCCCTCGCCGCCTTCCCCGCCCGCGAGGCCCGGCAGCGGTGGCGGAGGCCGGGCCCCGTGCGCGGGCCTCCAGTGCAGGCGGAGGCTGGGGAGGGCGTCGGAGAGGCCGGTGCTGGTCGCTGGAGGGCCTCCAGCGACCAGCGCCGGCCTCTCCGATGCTTCCTCGGCCTCCGCGACCGCAGCAGGGCCCCGCGCGTGGGCCTCCAGTGCAGGCGGAGGCCAGGGAGGGCGTCGGAGAGGCCAGCGCTGGTCGCTGGAGGCCCTCCAGCGACCAGCGCCGGCCTCTCCGTCGCCTCCCCAGCCTCCGCGACCGCCGCAGGGCCCCGCGCGCGGGGCCCGGCCTCCAGTGACCAGCGCCGGCCTCTCCGACACCCTCCCCGGCCTCCGCCTGCACTGGAGGCCCACGCGCAGGGCCCTGCAACGGTCGCAGAGGCCGAGGAAGCATCGGAGAGGCTGGCGCTGGTCGCTGAAGCAGCTGAAGCAGCCTGTCGGTCACTTCCGGGTTCCTGTCCTGCATCTCGACCTGTGTTATTAGTGACAGGCTGCTTCGGCGTGCCGCTGCGCCGGCCCTCTGGGTCCCACAACGATGGGACCGATGCCACAGGGACGGGCTCGAAACACTCTATAACCCCTCAAAAGAACAGCAGTCTAGCTCGCTTCCCCCGAGCCCTGCCGCCATAAGCCTCAAGGGGGCTCATTTTGCGGCATCTCCCGGCGGGAGGGTGGCACCCGCACGGGACACATATCAAATGAAAGAGGGGGCGCAGGGCTATCAGAAACAGCCGGCGGAGGGAGTCGGGAGACCACCCCACTGGGGGATCCACACCCCGAAAGTGATGAAGGTGGCGCAGATAGAACCAACAGAGCAAACAGGACAAAATAAATAGGCTGCATTATGCAGCACAGTCTCACTGGAATCTCACTGGAATCTGACTGGCTTCTCAGCGTGGAACCCGTTCTCTCTAGTCTTCTCACTTTGAAAAAAGTAAAAAAAGAGTTTTATTTAACTTTATTTCCCCCTTTCCCTCTCTATAAATAATCTTGGTGTTTCCGGCGGTGATATTTGGGGGATTTTTGGGGACGTTACAGGAAGTGCTGTGAAGTCACTTCCTGTTTCCGGCAGTGGCATTTGGGGGAAATGATGTCATTTGGGGGAAATGATGTCACAGGAAGTGATGTCACTTCCTGCTTCCGGCAGGTGGCGCGGGGGAAATGATGCCACAGGAAGTGACGTCACTTCCTGTTTCCGGCGGTGGCATGACATCACCGGAAGTGACGTCACTTCCTGTTTCCGGCAGCGCGCGCGCGCTTCGCACGTGTGCGCCCCACCTTCCCCCCCCCAAAAGGTGTCCCTGGCTGGCCTTCAGACATTATGGCCACCCTATGTATATGGGATGGAGGAAAACTCCACCTCTCTCTCTCTTTTCATTTGCATGTGTTAGTCTGAAGAAGTTGGTGGAAATACAGCAGCTCTTGTGAGTAAAGCCCCAGTTAAAGCACAAAAGTGTGTGCTTGCAAACTCTGTTTATTTTGACTGCTTTGTGAGTGTGTGTTCACTTTCATTTACTGGAATTGCAGCTGCTAGGGGATGAGGAAATGAAGACTATTCAGGAGAATTGCACTGCTGTAGTTTTATTTATTAATTTAGGGAATGAGAAAGTCTCCTGGCTCCACCTCCAAAGTCCCCAAGTATTTTCTGAGTTGGACCTGGCAATCCTAAATTGGTGAGTGACCTTCAAGAAAACTGCTTGCATCTGGGTGAAGCCAGCACTCTACTTTAGCAGGGCTTCTTAATTGGAAGATTGGCCTTGGAGTTGGGGGCGTGGGATCACTATCTGCAGCACAAAGTCACATGTGTCAGTGACTAGGGGAAAAGGTTACATCACCTATTGGACTGTGATTGTCTCTAAGGCTCAGAGTCAGTCAGAGTCCTTTCTACAAGTAAGCCAGCCTTTTGTCTGAGAGTTGGCTGGGTAATCACTCAGCAAGCCACTATGCCAGTAGTCACCCAAACTCAGCTTTGCCTGGAGGAGTCCATCTTGGTTGCTGTTCCTGTGGGCTAAGGCCCTGACTTGTTTCTGAGAGACGGGGCGTTGCTGTTGAACCTGATACCTTCTTGGATTATATTGGCAACTATTGCTACTTGTGTTTAGCTATGCCGGAGATGCTTAGTTTATTATATTCTCCTTCACATGGCATGTTTTTAAAAACATTTTTGCTCGTTAAATAAACAATTATACATATTTTAACCTGGTGTGGAAGATTGTCTCCTACAGCCTCAAAAGCGAAATCCAGAAGTCTTGGGCTGCTCACCCACAGTTTGGAAAACTCACACCGCTCACCCATTTAGTTTGGAAACTCACACTGCAAGCCAACCTTGCAGGGCTGACTTTCTGGAATAATTCCCTGAAAGGCTCAGAAGATTGTCCCTGTACTCTGTAGCTGTTGGGAATAGCCAAAAGGTGACTAGAACTGGTGGCAGGCAGTGCTTAGCCCAGATTGAGAACTTATTCTCTCTCTTTGGGAGTTCAGTAATTTGTTTTGTCTTGCCTTTGAAACAGGGCTTCTGCTTTTCCAGGGTTTGGGGGAGTAGAACTCATGACACCCCCAAAGCCAACCAATCCTGCCTGTCCTCAGTGAAGCAGGAGGAACTTCAGAGAGCATCACCTATAGAGGAACACCCTTTCAGAAATATCTGCTCCCAACATAGGAGTATATTTGGGCTTGGAACTTTCCAACATATTGTTATTGAACCTTTTGGCAGTCAATTTGTGACTGGCTCAACCTCCCACTGCAGTAATTTTGTAGCGGTACACAATCATTCTCAGAATTCCAGATGTGCCCACAAACTCAACGAGGTTGGGGACCTGGCTACCCAATCTAGAATTCTGTTTCCAACTATTGTCCACTAGGGGGCTGCCAACTCATAAAACAGTCCTCTTTTTTAACAGCAGCAGGTCATGGAGAATTTCAGCATGCAACATTTTCCATGTTGTCAACATGAAGCGAGAAAAGGTATACTGAATGATTTCTGCCCGAAGAACATGGTTACCACAGAAGCAGCAGAAAGGAGCTGGACATTGGTGTACTGAGAGGCAGTGCTGAGACAGAGCATCCCAGGTGCGGACTTATTCTCCAGTTGGTAAAGTAGATATCTTCTCCTGGAGATGCGCTGGATAAGGAGGTGCTCAAGCCATCACTCATGCTTCTTCCAATTGCTCTGTCTCTAAGTGGTATTTCCTGCAGAAAAGAGACCATTAGGCTAACATAATGTCATGTAATGTGTATTTCCCCCCCACATGTAGCCTTCATAAAATCATTTGTAAATGTGTCTGTTCTGTACAAGCTGTTTATTTTTAAGGACAGTTTCATTGCCATGACATAAAAGTTTCTAAGCTTAAAAAACAACTGCTCTTATACATTTACCATGCTAATAATTCAAGGATACTAAACTACACATTAAATACACTCGGATTTAGTGACTGAATTATATAAACTATAAAAGTATCTGTTGGTTATGAACAAACATCTTATTTTCCCACGCATTTAGAAAAAGTCATCCTGGAAATGTGGCAGTCCCATCTAACAATGAAGGCTGACTCTGGGGCACCCTTGAACATTGAATCAAAAGGATTTTAAGATCCTTTAACTGGGTGTATCACTCTAGTTTGCAGGAACTAATGGCATCTTTGAATCTGAAATTTAAAGTTTTATGACTTTAAAGAGAAATTTTAAAAGAATCTTCTTTTAGCCATAATACCCATAATACTATACTTCTTTTTCTCTGAAGGCAGAGTATTTAGGGTATGTTTAACTTTGTGGTCAGCAGGGCTTTTTTTGTAGCAGGAACTCCTTTGCATATTAGGACACATACCCCTAATGTAGCCTATCCTCCTGGAGCTTACAGTAGGCCCTATACTAAAGACCCTGTAAGCTCTTGAAGGATTTGGCTACTTCAGGGGTGTGTGGCCTATATGCAAAGGAGTTCCTGCTACAAAAAAAAAAGCCTTGGTGGTCAGGATGGTGGAGAGTAGAATCCAAATACCAAAGGTAACTAGAGGTTCTAATACTTTTTGCCTTTCTTATGTATGTTTTGCTCTTCATAAAGGCTTTTTTTGGGTCTATGTTGCCATTCATCAGGAAAATGGATATTTATTTTTATTTTTTATTTATTTTAGTATATTTCTATTCCGCCCATTCCCCCTAGGGCTCAGGGCGGATTACAATATATGATAAAACAATTAAATACAATTAAAACATTTATAAACAAACAACTCAACAGTGCTCGGAAAATTTTCCATATCATTGCATATTGCCAAGCCTGGCCATCTCACATCATGATAAGATGTTATCCCATAGAGATGGCAGAAATTATTCCATTTTATAGCACAGTTGATAGTGCCGGCAGGGGAGGCCAACTAGATCAAGAAAAGATGCCTGCAGCCTCAACTAAAACCCTGGCAGAACAGTTCCTTTTTACAGGTCCTATGGAAGGCTAATAAGCCAGGTAGGGCCCGGATTGCTGTAAGGAGCTGATTCCGCCAGGTCAGGGCCAGGACTGAAAAAGCCTTGGCTCTAGTTGAGGCAAGGCGGGCATCTCTTGGGGTGGGGATGGCTAACAGACGTTGAGAGGCCAAACGTAACAGCCTCCTGGGCATATATGGGAAGAGACGGTCCCACAAGTATGTTGGTCCCAGGCTGCATAAGGCTTTAAATGTTAAAACAAAAACCTTGAAGTGGATCTGGTACTCAATAGACAGCCAGTGCAGACTGTGGAGCACCGGCTGAATGTCCATCCATAGATATAAATCTGCATCCTTCCCTTCTCAAAATATATAGCCTTTTCTATCACAACCAATTCCTTCCTCAACTTTTGCTTAGTTTCAATGTACTTTTATAAGCTTCTTTCCTCTTTCTGTAAGACTGTACCCTTCCTATTTATTTTCCTCTGTTTGCTCATGTTCTACCTTTTAAAAGTGTATATTAGGAAGGGAATCTTGGAGATTTCTTGCACTACTATTTCCCAGAAGATTACCTTTGTAAGTGTAAAACATGACAAAGTACATATTTATCACATAGGCTGCTTTCAGATGTCACACCAAGCTAGAATTACAGTCCACTTTGCTGTGATGGGCACAAGTACAGCTAGCTCCTCTCCCCATCCCTGTCCCTTTGCGGGAGCAGCAAAAAAAGTGCTCCAGATTTACAAGCAAAGTCAGTTTACCCATGATGTCTAAATGCAGATGCCTGAACAAATTGGAGTCTGGTTATCACTCACAAACTGGCTTTCTATAATTGGGGAGCAGCCTATAAGCAGAACTGCCTGGAATAGGGTTGCCAGGTCCCCTTGCAGTTGTGGTGGGGGAATTTTGGGGGTGTTCTGGGGTGGATGGGATGTTGTGTGCAACATCCCCGACATGATGACATCACCTGTATGTGACATCATTGTATCAGTAGCATTGCTCTGGTTTTTGGACAAAACTCTATGGTTTTTTGCCTTCAAAACCACTGAGAGTGCCCAAAATCCAGAGCATCGCCACATGATGTCCCTGTTTGGGAATGGAGTTTCCCCTGGCCATCTCACTAGCTGGCCTGCAGCAGATCAAAGCCTCCCAAAGTGGGGGGAACCCAACTGGGACCTGGGGGCTGGCAATCCTACCCTGGAAGCAGCAGTTCATTCTGCTTCCTGTCTCCTCCAAACAAGCTCACAAAAATGAATACATCAGGAAAAGGTTACGACTTCCTGAATGAATGCTGCAAACATAGGAGAACTTTGTCAATTAATAAAGTAAAATACACATTCAAATATGTGTTTAACTATTATTTTCAGGCAAGAGACTGGAAAATTTTTCAGCCTCCTGAGACAGTGGTGCCCTGGGGGGGGGGGTCTCCAAAGGAAGTGGGTGATGCAGAGCCAATTTTGTTAATATTTTGCAGTACTTGGAAGCCAATTAGAAACTCTAATTTTTTAAAAAAAAATCACACATTTGACTACTTTCTATACTGTTTAACACACATGGATAATCATGTAATCATTAAAATAACATAAAATGTAAAGAAGAGAAGAAATGACAAATGCCTCCAGGAAATAAAGTGGAGAGGAATAAGCTACTCTGTGTATTCTGCCTTATTTCAAGCAACTTGATTGATAGGAAAAAGTGGGAGTTAGGCAATGCAATACAAATGTGGAACGTGAACCCATTAATCAGATTAAAGAATCAAAGATGCACAGTAGACCCCATGGAGTGAAATAAAGCCCCCATGGGACAAGGACAAGGCAAATCAGATTGGAAACTGGAAAAGGAAATTGTGAATTTATTAAATATTGATGGTTCAAGAAGAGACTCCTGGAAGCACAGCACTGCTGATAGCGCAAGATGGTGGCACTAACAGTCCAGGAAATTTTAGCTTACCAGATAGATTTTGTAAACCCAGGGCGTTTTCGCACAGGGCTTACCCCGGAGCGACGTCCCTCTTCACCGCGCAGCGTCTGCGCGGATTTCGCACCAACTGCTCCGCAGAGCCGCAGCTTTTGCGTTGCAAATGTAAACTGGTTTTTGGCGGTTTACATTTGCGACGCAAAAACCGTGGCACTTCGCGGCTCTTCCTGGTTCTGTGGAGCAGTTGGTGCGAAATCCGCGCAGACACTGCGCGGTGAAGAGAGATGTCGCTCCGGGGTAAGCCCTGTGCGAAAACGCCCCCAGTCACTTAATGTAGTAGAGAGCAGGGCACGTTAATAAGCAGAAGCAAATTGTTGTGGTAAGATTCTGATTAAAAACTAGGATGTCATGGATAGAGACCAGTGAATTTGAAGTAGGGCCAATAAAGAGAAACCATCTGGCACTTCGCGGCTCTTCCTCGTTCTGTGGAGCAGTTGGTGCGAAATCCGCGCAGACACTGCGCGGTGAAGAGAGACGTCGCTCCAGGGTAAGCCCTGTGCGAAAACGCCCCCAGTCACTTAATGTAGTAGAGAGCAGGGCACGTTAATAAGCAGAAGCAAATTGTTGTGGTAAAATTCTGATTAAAAACTAGGATGCCATGGATAGAGACCAGTGAATTTGAAGTAGGGCCAATAAAGAGAAACCATCTGTCAGGTAATTTTTTGTTTGGTTTGATACCTTTTGCCCTCAAAATGCAGTTAAGGTGATTGTCACAAAATACAATAAAATATAACTAAATAAAGTCAATAATCATCTTGAAGTATAGTACACACCAAAGTGTACTATTATTAGGTTTGCACTCTGTACAGTCTCAGAGAATATAAAGGACTCCTTGTTGAGTGGCAAAGGAAAGATGCAAGAGGAATTAGCCACTTGTCAAGCGCAGAGTATTTTGGTGCCAAGGAAATACACATGGCTCTGGCCTGAGGAGAATATTTATTTATTTTTATTTATATTTTAATGACTTGCCCAATCTCTGAATAGATGGGACTCTGAGTGATGTACAATAAAGGTTAAAAACATCAATGTAACATTGTTAAAATCAAAAAACAGTCCTTCCTATATTATAAATAGTCTCAAGATGGAATCTCTAATTTACACTTAAACTCGCTCTGGACCATGTTGCTGTCTTGTGGGCAGGCCAAAGTGAGAGGGATGGGAGAAAAGAGGAGAATACCATCCATGATGAAAGTCATTGCTGACCTCAACCATTGCTGTCCTCTGCATTTCATTAAGTCCTGCAGGGGCCTGGTGGTATTTGGCAGAGAGTTTAATCAGATCGAAGAGTCCCATGGTGCAGAGCATTAAAGCTGTATTACTGCAGTCCTAAGCTCTGCTCACAACCTGAGTTCGATCCCCGGTGGAAGCTGGGGTTTAAGGTAGCCGGCTTGAGGTTGTCTCATCCTTCTATCCTTCCAAGGTCGGTAAAATGAGTACCAAGCTTGCGGGGGGGAAAGTGTAGAAGACAGGGGAAGGCAATGACAAACCACCCCATAAAAGTCTGCCGTGAAAACGTTGTGAAAGCAACGTCACCCCAGAGTCGGAAATGACTTGTGCTTGCACAGGGGACCTTTCCTTTCCTTTTTCCTCCACCAGGTTGGATCCAGGGCTGATAAAGTCCTGGCTCTGGTTGAGAACAGCTGGATATTTGGGGGGCCAGGGATCACCAAGAGGTTGTTTTCAAAACAATCATGCAGCATTCTGGTCTTATCATTTATGAACGAGGTATTCCACAACACTAGTGTTGGAGAGGAATTATTATTATTATTATTTATTATATTTGATTAATGGCCCTATCCTGGCCAGTGTCAGGCTCAGGGCGATGTACAACAGTAAAATCAGTTACATTATATATATGTAACTGATTTTACTGCTGTACATCGCCCTGAGCCTGGCGCTGGCCAGGATAGGGCAATTAATCAAATATAATATAATATAATATAATATAATATAATATAATATAATATAATATAATATAATATAATATAATATAATATAATATAATATAATATATATATAAAATCAATTACATTAAAAATTACAAACCCTGATGGCGTCTTTAAAGTGCTCTTATTCAGTTATTGGATCACATCAGGAATGGGGGGATCCCTCCAAGAAGGGGTGGAGAGGAAAAGGTGCTAGGATGGCAACCATCGCTGTCCTCATGCAAAGGCTTGGCAGAACATCTCTGCCTTACAGGCCCTGCGAAACTGTAAAAGATCTCGCAGGGCCCTGATGTCTTCTGGCAGAGCATTCCACCAAGTTGGGGCCAGGACTGAAAAAGCCCTGGCTTTTGTTGAGGACAGCCGAACCTCTTTCAGGCCAGGGATCACCAGCAGATTTTGGCCACTGGAGCGCAATGCCCTTCCAGGGACATGGTGGAGGAGGTGGTCCCGTAGATACATCAGTCCCAGACCACTCAAGGTCTTAAAGGTCATAACCAAAACCTTGAATCTGACCTGGTACTCAACTGGCAACCAGTGTAGCTGCCGCAGCACAGGTAGAATATGTGCCGTCTGTGGCGTTTTTGACAGGACTCGCGCTGCCGCATTCTGAACCCGTTGGAGTTTCCAGATCAGACTCAAGGGTAGGCCAGCATAGAGCAAGTTACAGTAGTCTAGTCTGGAGGTGACTGTTGCATGGATTACTGTGGCTAGGTCTGAGTGAGATAGGAGGGGAGCCAGCTGCCGGGCTTGACAGAGATGAAAAAATGCCACCTTGGCAATATGTGTGACCTGGGCCTCCATTGAAAGCAAGGTATCCAGTGTCACTCTTAAACTCTTGATGGTAGGCGCTGGTGTTAGTAGCGCCCTATCAAGAGTCGGCAGTCTATGCCCCAGTTCCAACCCTGCTGTCCCCAACCACAGAACCTCCGTCTTTGATGGGTTCAGCTTCAAAACCTGCTTTTCCTTAACCAGCCCACCACGGCCTCCAAACCCTCAGCCAGAGTTGATGGGACTGTAGCCAACCGGTCATCCAACAGCAAATATAGTTGGGTGTCATCTGCGTATTGATGACATCCCAGCCCAAAACTCCGTACCAGCTGGGCAAGGGGGCACTATAGATATTAACATTGGGGAGAGGACTGCCCCTTGTGGAACACCACATAAAAGGAGATATCTAGTGGACACATCCTCACCTTGCGCCACCTTCTGTCCCCGACTGTGCAGAAAGGAGGAAAGCCATTGCAAGGCCGCCTCACGTATTCCCACATCGGCGAGGCAATGAGTCAACAATGCATAGTCAACTGTTTTAAACGCTGCTATAAGATCTAACAATAACAACAGCGCTGACACACCTCGACCCAGCTGCTTACAGAGGTCATCATTAGAGCGACCGGGACAGTTTCAGTCCCATGGCCAGGGTGGAAACCAGAGTGGAATGGGTCTAGTGCCGATGTGTCCTTCAGAAAGTCCTGAAGCTGAAAATTAATATTCCTGAAAATTAATAGTCCTAGTGTTCACATCCAGCATGTCTTGGGATGAAACAAAGGTTGAAAGAACACTGAACATATCTGCATCTCCATCTTCCATTCTAACACCTCCCACTGCCATGCCTCCCTCTGCTGCCAATCACTAGGATCCCTAGCCCAATGCTAGCACCAACTACATCTGCTCGTTCCCTTCTCCACCCCCACCCACTACAGCACCCCACAATACAACAGTTATAAATTCCAACAATCATCAATGGTCCAAATAACATCCAATCCGTATCTAATTAGACAATAATAAAATTAGCTCTCACATGTCAACTTCCCTCCTGCCCAAACCTCCCTTCTTACTTTCCCTCTCTACCACTAAGTAAAAAAAATTAATCTGGACAATTTGCATAAAAATACATGATGGGCAAGAAAAATTCCCTACCACACTTCCTAAATACACCTAATTAACCCCTGAGTTAATTTAGAAATTAAAATATTTAAAGCGACAATTATAAAGTAAGAAGTGCTACTATATGTTAATAGGTAATTTAAGGGCAAATGTGTTCGATGAGAGTGGTAGATGTCTGATGTCTTTGACCTTTCATTAGAGGTCAAAAAGTTCCCCAAGCCAGATAACTCAACAGTAACACCCAGCATGGGCCAAAAGGCCCTAAGAGCTGGGAACCAAAAAAGATCCAAGGCCCATAGCTACCCTGAAACTCATGGGCACACTCAAGTCCCTGGGAAGGCAACTTGATGATCCCCCAAGATCTAAGTCCCTAGGAGGCAGTCCAAGCCACACTGCTGCTGAACAAAGTAATCTGCACAAATAATGTTGTCTGCGAACCTCGAGGCCAAAAGCTTTCTGGAGACAGTCAAGTCCATCCAGTAACATCCCCAAAATTGCATCACATTTCATCACAGCATTCTCCCTACTGTTGAAAAGTGTGTGGTATGGCAGCTAGTTTCATTTATTTTTTATTTTATTTATTTACTTTGGATTTATATGTCACCCACTCCACAAGCCGACGCTGGGTGGCTAACAGTCATTCATTGTTGGTGGCACTGACAGTTTATCAAATAATTTTGGATTCCTGTTTTGTCACAATCTATCAAAGGCTATGAAGTTCTTTTAAAGCCAGAATTGATCCATTTAGATTTATGGTTGGATACTTTAATCCCACAACACTGTGAATCCCTTATTTTTGTTCTGCTTGTTGCTGCTCAAATGGTGATTGCTATGAATTGGAAAAGTCCTGGTCTCAGACCAGTTAGGGGCTAATAATGGTTACCTGCCTGGATTTTTCTGGTCAACAAGGCAGTAGTTTGGTTGACAATCGTATTTAGTAGCACCAGTTTTTATGTACTATAACTCACTGATACACTAGCATTGTAGTGTACTATTCCCTTTCCTTAAAAATCAAAAATTGTACATTAAAAACACAAATTGCTCTTCCCACCCAGGAAGTACCCACTGAGGACTTTGTCAACAATCCAGGAAACAGGAGCCAACCTGAACAGGTTTCTTCAAAAATAAGTCTCCATTTACTCAATGGGGGTTATTCTTAAGAAAGGGATTTTGGGATTGAAGCCAAAGTCATTTTGACCACAGTAATATTTCATGCAGGAAAATTACCTACATCCAAAGGTACAAATGCCATTGCTGGAGGATATTGGCTCAGTTTCTGGGATGATCAATGCAGATGACATGCTAAACCTTAAGCCTCCAAGCATATAACTCTTAATTAAAACAAGAAGACCATCACAAGGTTAACTTAATTCACTTGCTACTTAATAAAGCTCCAGTTCAATTTAATTAATAGTAATACTTCATGTTCATATTGTTTTCCATGATGTATCTGCTTCACATACATTTTCTCGGGGGCATTATCAAGATGCAACCCAGCACTCAGTGTACATTTGTACATAAGTGCCATCAAGCCACAACTGGCTTTTGGCAACCCCCACAAGGGGCTTTCAAAGAAGTGAGAGGCCATTTGCCATTGCCTTCCTCTGCAAAGCTTCCCCTTGTGATCTTCCATCCAAATACCAACCCTGTTTAGTTTCCAGGATCTGATGAGATCAGCTATGCCATGTTGCCTTCCCTCCCCACATTCAGTATAGTACTTTTGTAGTTTCCATTGCAGCAGGAAACAGGTTCTTTAGCCCATTCATGGCCATCGCCAGTCTCATTACTCACTGCCTCCATATACTTTAGCATGCAGGATCCCAAAAACAGATTAGTAGATAAAGGAGAGGACCAAAATGGCTTTACCTCCTAGTGTATTGTGACATTAGCAGCTGGGCAACCTAGTATCTCAATAACCCTTACAAAAATTGCATAAATTACAGAAAGCATTATCTCTGTATAACAGATGGCAGTCAGGGAAGATAGAAACTTGCCTTTAGCCACATGCTGAATTGATTGGCTGGCTAAAATGTTAGCCGAGTGGTGGTATTTGTTGATTTATTTGTAATACTTGTAAATCTCTTTTCTCTCAAAAATGGACCCAAAGAAGCTATCAACCAGAAGAAGAGCATACCTAAAACTACAAAAAGACATTAAATATACAAGAACTGTTACTGAATTATTGCTAGCTGCCCTCAAACGCCTTTCTGATTAACTCTGTTTCACACACAGCTTTCTAAAGGCCTTTCTAACATTCTCTCAAAGAAGCTCTGCCATTGCTTAGGGTCTGAGACAATGCAGTGACTGTTCTTTGCTGAACAGGATGGAGAAAGGAAACTGGAGTGTCCTCATGGATTGGATACCATTCAGTGGAAACATTGGCTCTTAAATAAGGTATTATCATACACATTAATATGCTATATTTCCAAAAATTATTCATGTTTAATGAATGAAAATACCCAGGAAAATTTATTGAATATCTCTACAATATACATAGGAAATACCGTACATCTAATTCTGGACCCAGAGTGTGGATAAAAAAGGGTGTAGGCTTCTTTGGGCCAGGTTTAGGTAGATGTGATTTTTCTAGAATCCTGGGAGAACTCCAAGTTCACAGGGGAAAAAACCCTAAAAGTTCTTTTAAAATGTTTTTGAAACCTCCCCAAACAGAAGAAGCCAGGTCTGCACTTGCACAAATTTGGCAAGTCAAATGAAGGGAGAAATGTAGGGTTGCCAGCCTCCAAGTGGGGTCTGGAGATCTCCTGCTTGTCCATCTGCTCTCTAGCTGGCAGAAAATGGCTGCTTTGAAGGGTGGACTCTATGGCATTGTAGTACTATGCTGAGGTCCCTCCCCCCCCCTCCCCAAACCCCACCCTCTCCCAGCTCCACCCCCAAAGTCTCTAGGTATTTTCCAACACAGACCTGGCAACCGTAAGGAAATGCCAGCTAAGGTCACAGCTTGCATAAAGATGATCTTTTAAAAAACATCTTTTGAGGGGAGAAAGGAGGAGGACATAGAAGAGGAAGGGACAGCAGGGGGAATGAGGTGGAGAGAGAGGAGGGAGAGGCCGTGGCAGCAGCGGTGATTGTAACAACAATGCTTGGATGGAGGCATCCACACCCTGGGCTGCAGGGGCTGAGAGAGGACTGAAGCAGAAAGAGCATCCTGCTTGCCTCTTGCTGGACTATAGCTTGATGATGGGGAGAGGCTCAGAGCATAAAGCACACCAGGGCTGTGATCACACACACTAAATAATGCACTTTCAATGCACTTTCCAACTGGATTTTGCCAGTTCATACAGTAAAATCCAGTTGGAAAGTAGATTGAAAGTGCATCATTTAGTGTGTGTGATCACAGCCCAGAATATCTTTTCAATTTCAGTTTTAACTCTTCCTCCATCTGCTGCTCAGCCAGTTGTATGTCTGGCTGGCAGCAGGGTTAGGTAGAGGGAAAGGCATAGACAGGGAGTGGGGAGAACAGGATTTCCAACAGCCTGAAGAAAAACAAATGTTTTGTTTGACTTTGCCTCAGCCACTTTATTACAGCATGCAGACATCAATCAGAGATGGTTGTTTCCAGAGGCTTATTTAATGAAGCTCTGTGCTCATAGTTCACATGTTGATCTGGCACTGGTCTCCTTTTTCTTTTTAAATTAAATGCAATAAAAGAAGAAATATTATAATTTGATCAGCAAATAGTGTGAGGTAGTATTTCACTTTCTCTCCATGCTGTTTTCCTAAGATAAATCACTCCCCGCCCCATAAAATGCCATGTGCTCTGCCTGTATTATGCCCAAATTCCCTTCCCCACAGAAAAACAGAATTTGGGGGTTGGTTTAGGTTTGGATAATGGCAAGGCTCCCTAGTTCTTCTGCTAATTCTCTGGTCAAATTATAAGCCTTGTCCTGGTTTCATTTGTTAAAAAATGGTTAAATGATAAATCATATCACTGATTTCTTGGCATAATAAGTACCTTGATGTGTTAGGAACATGTTTAATCCTATACAAGAAAATAGTTTAGTTAAACACTCACATTACACTCTTCCAAGAACATTGGGAAATAAAATTTAATTTTGTTCAGCATTTTGAAAGTACAGGGCTTCCTACATACAAAATTAGGGATGTCATCTGAATGTCATTAAATGTTTTATTATAATAATAATATAGACGTAGACAAGATAAAATGTGAGGTTGCCATTTTCATTTATACAAGAGCAAAGGGAAAGTAGAAAGCTATTAATCAGACTAAACAACTTAATGTATAATGGCTTTCATAAATACCTTTGGGATAACAGATCATAAAAATATGGTATATAGATTTACCAATACCTAATAATATATACTTCACTGAGGCAAGGCAGAGAGCCACACATTAGGATCAATGGGCAATTAAAAGCAAGATCAGTGTTTAAAGAGCATTAAATATCCCTGTATCATATTTTCAATGACCAGGCAGAAATGAAGATAAAGAGACTGGCGTGAAAGTGATCCACTATGTTCTCATTAGAGCATCAGGTTTAACGTTCTGCAAAAGGAAAATGAAGCTACAATTCTTCATGCTCTGGATGTAGGAAGATGAAGACATTAGATCAGACAATTCTTTAAGTGCTCAAATCTGTTTTGTTTAATGTATGTATGCACTGCTCCAACACCTACTATATAGAGGGCTGAATAAGGCCTGCTTAATTTGTGGGCCACTAAGCCAAATGCAGACTACCAGCCAGGTACAGTGGTACACTAGGAACTCAAAAGTGCTAGGGAATTCTGTTTGAAATTCTATTTTTTTATCTCAAGCAGTGCGATGGATCACTGGATCAAATAATCATTGAGAGGCATTTAACAGGAAAAAGCAAAAACATATTTATTACTTCAGGGAAAGGGTACTAGGAGGTGAAAATAACAAACACTATAGAACTACATCCTCACACTAGGGGCGTTTTCGCACTCATGTTCAGCCGGCGCGACCCCCCTCTTCACCGCGCAGGATCTGCGCGGATTTAGCACTAAATGCCGCGGAGCAGCCTTTTGCGCCGGAAACTCCCGGCGCAAAAGCCGCTCAAACGTAAACCGCCAAAAAGCAGTTTCCGTTTGCGCGGCTTTTGCGACGGGAGTTTCCGGCTCTTCCGGCTGCTCCGCGGCATTTAGTGCGAAATCTGCGCAGATCCTGCGCGGTGAAGAGGGGGGTCGCGCTGGCTGAACGTGAGTGCGAAAACGCCCTAGAAGATCATGTGCTTAATGGAAGACCACTTCCTCCTCCTTCTTGACCTCTGTGCCTGAACAAAGAAAGTCACCTGACTAACTGACCAAACAAACAAAACAGGTTTTCCCGCTTCTAGACCTTGATTGACAGCAGTCAGTATCTTCTTCCCAGGTCATGCAGACAATAGGGAATCAAGCACAGTGTTAATCCTATAATGACTGGGACTTTAGAACATTGCAAAGGACATACAGAACAGATACATATTTCCAACAAAAAGAACTCTGGTTTATGATTCATGCCAAGCATTTGGGAGGCTATAATACATAGCTGGCAGGTTACATTCAGTTTGAAACCTAGGCTAAATCTCAGTTCCCTGGAAGCTCTAGAATTATCCCCCCAAAAGACCCAGTGTACCAAACCCAGAAGGAAGCCATGAAAATTCATTGATGTGTTTGTTCAGATAATTTTATCTTACCTTTTTGTATAAAACAGCCAAAATGGCTTACCATCCTAAAACAAAAATAAAAAGATGCAAAACAGTAATATAGCACACTAAAACTATAACACAAAATAGGGATGCCAGCCTCCAGGTAGGACCTGGGAACCCCCTGGAATTACAGCACATCTCCAGACTACAGAGATCAGTTCCTCAGGAGAAAATGGATGCTTTGGAGGGTGGACTCTGTGGCATTGTACCCCACCGAGGTCTCTATTCTCCCTAGACTCACCCCCAAATCTCTAGGAGCTTTCCAACCTGGTCCTGGCAGCCCTACCCCCACTAGTGGCCAGGGGAGACCTGGCAGCTCTGGTACAAAACACACAAAAGGCTGGTTTTATGCCATGTCAAGAGCCAACATGTGCTTAAGTATCCTGTTCAACCTAAATCACACCTGCCTTTAGCCACAACTTTACAATCCAGCGACTGGTATCCAGGGTATCAGAAGTGGAGGATGGGAGCAGAGGGAGGGAGGGAGGGAGAAAGAGAATACTCCATACATATATGAAGAGGTAAGGGTAGATATCCAGGGACCTAAATCATAACTGCCCTGACCTGGATAGGCCAGGCCACTCTCATCATATCTCAAAAGCAAAGCAACGTTGGTCCTGAATATTTAGATGGGGCACTACCAAGGATGTCCAGGGTTGTGACACAGAGACAAGCAATGATAAGACACTTCTGAACACTGTTTTGCCTCGAAAACCAGATGGTGTTGCCATAAGTCAGCTGTGATCTGACACACACAAATATTCAGAACTGGCACATCATGGTCTTGGCATATCTCAAAGGAGAGTGCAGAGGCCTTTTTATCATGGAAGAATGTCTCATACTATACTGAGGGTGCCACAACAATGACTCAAAGCAGAGAAATATCCATGAAGGGAATCATTTCTGCTTTGGAAACGTGTTCGTCATGCTCTGTAAGCAATCATAAGAACTCATTATAGAAATTCAAAAATTAACACTTACACAAAAAGTGTAGTTTTCCAAATCAATTCAGAATTTGGAGCACTGTCTTTTTAGTATTATTAGCAGCCCCATGGTGTAGAGTGGTAAAGCAGCAGTACTGCGGTCTGAACTCTCTACTCACGACCTGAGTTCGATTCCGGCGGAAGCTGGATTCAGGTAGCCGGCCCAAGGTTGACTCAGCCTTCCATCCTTCTGAGGTCGGTAAAATGAGTATCCAGCATGCTGGGGGAAAAGTATAAAAGACTGGGGAAGGCAATGGCAAACCACCCCGTAAAAAATCTGCCGTGAAAACGTTGTGAAAGCATATTCACCCTAGAGTTGGAAACGCTTGGTGCTTGCACAGGGGACCTTTCCTTTCCTTTTTTAGTATTTCCCCATTTAAACTGTACATTTGTATTTTGTAAGCCACTTTGAGCCCCTATTGTAGAGAAAAGCAGAGTAAAAATATTTAAATAAGAGCTATTAAAATATTTAAATACACTGTAACCCTAGGCATAGTGTATAAAGCAGAAATATCTATTTTTCAGCTTGAGCATAGAAACAGTTGAATAAATTATTACGCTCCTTTAAAAAAACTATTTCTTAAATTTAATTTATAATTAAAAATATATAAGATAAATTACATTAATGCAAGAGTTTTTTGCACAGCTGCATATCTTTGGAATGGATGCTTTGCAATAACAAATATTTATATTGCAATATGTCAGATGTTCTTAATCTTGGCACAGAATCATCATACATTACTACTACTGCTTGTGAACAACCAAACAGAGACATGAACACCCTAGATATCAGGTGGAGTACCTTTAAGTGCTCTGAACAAAACCTTGCTAGAAATGTGATACAGCCAGTTTTCTTCTCTTTCTTGGCTGCTTGTGCAGGGATAGTTTCTCAAGAGTTCCCATAAACAAAGCCCCCATGTATGTTCTATATGTGCCCAAAATGAGCCCAGAAAGTTGAACCCTCAAGCCATTCACTCTGTCATCTGATCTATCAGTGTTCTAGGCAGGGCTTTTATTTGTAGAAACTAATTTACATATTAGGCCACACCCATGACATCACCATTGTTTTGTGCAGGGTTTTTTTGTAGAAAAGCTCAGCAGGAACTCATTTACATATTAGGTCACACCCCCTTATGCCAAGCAAGCTGGAACTGCATTTCCGTGTGTTCCTGCTCATAAAAAGCCCTGGTCCTAGGTGGTGTTTCTATAGTGCTTCAGAGAGCTGTGATTGGCTACAGGCTTAGTTGACTCCCAATCTGTGCTATGGCTTAGTTGACTCCCAATCTGTGCAATGCAGGAGAGGCAGTTGTTATTTTCTCTATGAATTCTGTGGAGTTTTTTCCAGCATCCTCTCAGTTGTTGTTCTCCCAGCTCAACTCACATTTTACATGTGACTCGGCACTCACCTTAAAAACAGCTGGGGTTGGAAAGGGATTGCCTCTGGCATGTAGTGTGGCAGCAGGAGGGGCTTCAGCATTCCCTCCCATGCACTGTGCACATTTTTGCCAGAAGGAATGGCTGGGCGGATGGCTATTTGTCCCATTCCTGGGCAGACATGTGAAATTGGCAGTGGGACAAACAGCCCTACCCCATTGCCATGTTTGTCTAGCAAAAGCACACGGTATGGAAAGGATGGAAAGCTGAAGCCCCTGCTGCCATACTGCACTCTGGAGCCAACCCCACCCCCCTCCCACACATACTATTTTTAAGGTGAGCATTGAGTCACATGTTTCATGTTTCTTGTGGTAGTCCTTCATTTTACCTTTTTTTACACACACAGCCAGTCCCAAAAATTATGGCCAAATCTAAATGTTTCCCAATATGACTAACTATTGATTTTCTAATTTATTTTAGTTCTAACAACACTGTTAAAGAATTACATTTTAATCCAATGGCACATCCATGCTTAGAAGTTATATTTCCAAAGATCATTGAAGACAAAACATCAGAGACCTGTTTCTAGCTCTGCTGCTGTTCTGTTTGTGGATTAAGAAGGGGAAAGGTGCAACATGTGTATCGTTCAAGAATTATGCAAACACTTTTCATAATGAAACAGAGATGCCTTCAAAAAGCCCCTAATTGAATCTCACACATAATTGCATGTTCACTGAACCTCACGCTCATGTACTGCAGACACACATCTGCAGAACAATTAAATTTTCTTTCCTCAGACATGGGAGAGCCATAGTGATGATACATGGGGCTTACATAAATACAAATGTAAGATCTTCTGTGAAGCAAGAAACAGAACTGCCACATTGCCAGTGTCACGTTCTCAGGGTGCAGGCAGGCAGGAATCCAAAGCCAGTCCAAGGTCAAACTCCAGAAAGTCAAGCAGGAGCCAAGTTGCCAATGCAGAATCACAAACTGGAATCAGAAGTCAATGTCCAAAAGCCAAAAGGTCAGGGTGCCAAGGAAATCAAGCAGGTCAGGATCAGGGATCAGGAAGGAGCATGGATGCAAGCCAGAGAATAGACTTGTTGCTTTCACAAGGTTACCAGGTCCTGGGTGGGAGCTATATGGGAGTCTCAATCAGCCTGCTCCCTGGGTGGCAGTGACTCTGCTAGAACTCAGGGCTGAGAGATCTGAAGCATCGGCGTGCCTCATGTCTTCGCTCTAAAAGTTCTTTCCGGAGCCTGCTTCGAACTCTTGAGATGGGAGGAGGAGAGCTTGGAGGAGATTGATCCGTCAATAGCTGACACTGGTGCCTGGAGAGTGATTGATGGGCCAGCTGCTGTTTGTTCAGCTGAGGAACTGGCTGGCAACTCTTCCAGGTCTGTTAACCCTTCCAGCTCCTCCTCGTCAGGGCTCATGACAGCCAGATGATCTGTACTGTCATACAGGCTCTTTGCCTTCTCTTTGGAGTGCCAAGATCTTTTTGGCTGCCAGCTGTGAAATCCAGTACAGCTGCCCTCCTTTGATTTTATTCCACAGTAGCCAGTTTGTATCCTTCTCCTTTCCACTATTCCTCATATATACACTGTGGTGGGGGGTGAAATTAACTGGAGAGCAAACAGCAGCTATAGTATGTGGCTTTAACATTTATGAATTCCTGAGTAATAATTGCACACAAAAACAATTAACAGTCATCCCCTGTTTCTAGGAATCTTAGGAAAGTATGGGAACTGGTTTTTTGGTGGAAAGTGTGGGAAACTGGCATTTCAGCCACACTATGCAAATTGGCATTGACCATCAGAAGCAACCAAGGTTGTCAACAACCCAGAGGAAAAATGTCTTGCCCCTTTAAGTGAGGCTAAATGTGGAAATGAGCCCTTGAAGTTTTTCACGGCATGGAGGGTAAATAACATAATCTGGTAAATAACATCCCATTATATCTTTGTTAAAGGTTAAGGACACTTTTTTCCTCCAGGCTGTTGGCAACCCTGTGAACAACCATTTCTTGTCTGAATTGCATCTCAAATGAGTCACTCCCATCCAGGCTATTACTGAATCCTAAACAACCATTCAAGGATGAAATTGCCATATCTGAATCAAATGAAATAAAGCTGTGTTATCATCAGCACACTGATGATAACACGCGCCAAAACTTTGGATGATTGGGTCACTAGGGTAGAGAGCTTTAAAAAGAGATTAGAGGACAGATCCATCAATGGCTATGAGATATAGGGAAACAAAAAGGGAAAGACTTCATGTCCTGCTTGTGGCTATTAGGATGATGGAAAAGACAGACACACCCTCAACCAGTCCAGAATTTTTCCTTGTGTTTTTAATGGAGCACCAGAACAGCTCCAAGCCTCAGGGCTTTAAACTAGCCTGAATTCCTTGTCTTTTTAACCAGAAACCTTACCTTCAATCACAGATATTTAGGAAAAGTACTGCAGCACTGAAGAGTCAAGATAGGGAACTTTCTATAAACTCAAAGACATTCTTGATTATTGCTATGTTTCATGTTCCTAAGGTGAGTTTTTACATGTAGGAAATCATTTAGTGGTAAGGCCTTGTGTCTCTGTGGTTTTTAATCATCACTGTAACTAACCTGCTGTTGTTGGCGTGGATTCTTCAGCACGATTAGAGCGACCACGGATTCTTCAGCACAAGCCTACTGCCATCCCCACATGCATAGGGGGGAAAAATGTAAAGTTCATCCCAGGCCAATGTAATTTAAAATGAGTATTGCAGTTGCATTTGTGTACTATGAGTTAGATTTTTAATTAAAATGAAATTAACTATAAAGAACACCAATATGTAAACCCTATAAAGAACATTAATAAATAAATCTTAAAAAGTAATCAAGGCAGGCTTATAATTTTTTCTCCTCTCTTCTCCTATGCTGAAGTGGCTTCCAGTGCCTAGGGTTTCCAAAGCTGACCTGGGAAATTTCTGGAGATTTGCAGACACCCACTGCAGGGTGGGGGTTTGAGGGGGGATTTAATCAGAATCCATGGTATAGAGTTTTCCCTATAAAGCTGTCATTTCCTCCAAAGGAATTAATCTCTGTAGCCTGGAGATCAACTGTAATTCCAGAAGCATTTCAGATTCCACCTGGAGACTGGCAATACTTCCAGTGCGTCTTCTGGTAAATCCAACGAGCACACTTCTGAGTAAATATAATCCTCCCCTTGCACTTTGTTCTGTCATTTTACTCTCTGACATTAAGTAACCCTTTTCTCTTTACCGCTATTAATTAGTGGCCTATGCTTAAACTGCCAATACTAAACCTTACAAAATATAGAATTGCTTTTGGTACTGATTAAGGAGAAGAGAATATTCTAGATATATAAAGGCAAATATAGATTTGCCCCTCTGTATTTCCTTCTCCAAGGGCTGCCTCTTTTGGTAAGATCATTTAGTTGCGTACACTAAGCAGGAAGGGCCTTCATTCCTGGAGACCCAGTTTGGTGTAGTGGTTATGAGCGGTGGATTCTAATCTGGAGAACCAGGTTGGATTTCCCACTACTCCACATGCAGCTTCTGGGTAACCTTGGATCTGTCACAGTTCTCGCAGAGCTGCTCTCTCAAGAGCAGTTCTCGAACAGCTCTTTCAGCCCAATCTACCTCACAGGGTGTTTGTTGTGGGGAGAGCAAGGGAGAGGAGTTTGTAAACAGCTCTGAGACTCCAAGTGAAGGGCAGGGTATAAATGCAATCTCTTTTCCGCTCTTTCTTCTTTCATTTCTGCAGCAAGAAAACAGCAAAGATGGCCACAACAATCTATCCAGGTAGTCAGACAATAATATGGCTGGGGAGCAGGGTCTTTTGGTGGGGCAAGGTCCGTTATCAAAGAGTGGGCCCATTATTGCCAGCACAGAAAGTTTTCTCTGCCTTTTATTCTTGTGGAACAAAATGCTATTTAATCCAAGCTAATCACCATCTGACTGCTGTTCCCTCCTGGCAACTGGCAGGAGATGGGGGGGCCCTTACCTGGAGCAGGAGAGTGGCCCATCTGACGTTGCAGTAATATGGCTACATCACTGCCCATGTGACTTGGAGGTGACATCATGTCAGGCCAATGCTGTGCTATTTGAGCAAAAATTCCATGGTAAATTTGGTTTCTACCAGAGAGTTTTTGCCCAAATACCAGAGTGTTGCCCTGACATCCCGGATCTGATGTCACTTCTGGGTCTCAGGGGCAGTGAAGTAGACATGTTGCTGCATTTGCTGCATGTTGGCTGGGCCTCCTGCATTTTGGGGGTAAGTTGCCTCTGCCAGTCAGCTGATCAGCAGCAGGGTGGTGGGGCCTAATGGTGGTGGGGGTATCTCTACCAGGGGGTTTGGCAACCCTAGTCATGAATAACTAATCAGACTCTGGTACAGTCTAGTTAGGGCATCATGGACACAGCAGGAATATGCCTTGTGGTTCTGCAAGTCCCCTAGTTCCTAAAACCATCCTTCTTCCAAACTCATGGTCCATGGGTTTGCAATTATATATTTGCATAATTCAGTTCAGTTTAGAAATAATGCAAACCCATGGACCATAAGTTTGGAAGACCATTCATTAACTATGGCCATCATACTAACTGTGGGGGTTTTTTAGATAACACAAACCAGGATCTGAAGCCAGTGTGGTGAAACTGGTTTATTAACTGCTATTAGTACATCCACTCAGATGCAGATATTGCCTTGTGAACAATTCTTTATTGAATTTTATATCTTGTTGCCATATCTAGCTGGAGAGGGTTCAAAGCTAGGTTTTAATAGTTTCTACCAAGTGTGGGAGACTGAAATACTGCCTTCCAGAATACAAATGTAAAAAAAAAAACCCCTTAATTGTCCACCTATTTCTGGGCATTAAAAGATAACAGTGACCTCCGGTGGTAAATTATTCTTCATGGATCCATTTAATTAATGCTCCAGTGATAGGATTTGGTCCAGAAACCTCATTTTCCCACTTTTGTTATTGCATTCCTAGGCCAACGTCATTCTTCTATTTTTTTTAATCTGGCAGATAGTTGCATTGCTGGTTTACCTGGCTGGTTTAAACTCTGTGGTGGAGAAAAACACTTTGGTTAAAACTCAAATACTAGCCAGATACTTCTGCTGTGTATGGAAGAGCTATACAATTTCACTGTGAAGAAAAATAAGTCATCTGGTGCACTTAAACCCCCCCCCCCCCCCCAGCTTGATAAATTATACACCATGAAAGATTGTACTGCCATACCATCAAGGGCCCTGGTGACTTAAAAAATATACAAACTTATAAGTAAGAGAATCTGAACAAATAAAGCAATATAAAGGAAAAATCTCAAACAAAGAAAAAAGATGTACAGACTTTACTTTCTTTTTTCAGATGGAGAGAACCATGATGTCCTCTTAAATGAGCTTGGACGTGATGATACAACTCATGCTAAGATTTGGGTAATTAGAGTTGTGTGATTTATTAAACACAGACAAGGTGAATTTACCATTCCAAACGCTGGAAACAATCTACTGGGGATTCCTTCTATCCAGAGAACAGCTGTACATTTTTTCAAGGGGCTAAGAAAATTCATTGACCCCTCTACTTTTAGTGCTGTGTGTATTTTTCCCCATGACTTACAGAAATATAAAAGAATTATGGAAAATAAATGTATGCAGAAGTGATTTTAGAACAGTATTTTTGCTAGTACTGGTTCAGATGCAGGGCTTTTTTTTGTAGCAGAAACTCCTTTGCATATTAGGCCACATTCTCCTGATGTAGCCAAACCTCCAAGAGCTTACAAAGCTCTTAGTACAGGGCCTACTGTAAGCTCTTGGAGGATTGGCTACATCAGGGGTGTGTGGCCTAATATGCAAAGGAGTTCTTGCTACAAAAAAAGCCCTGTTCAGATGGATCCTACCAGCTGTTCCACGGGAAGAAAACTATGCTGGGGATTGTGACAAAACTCCACATGGGATGGAGGCTGCAGTGAGGCAGGGAATCAGGTGCAATCAAGGGAAAATTGGTAGGATTCCAGTCCATCATGCTTGGGTACTTCTAATCAGTTAAGTCACAGCAATTGTGCTGAAGTTGCTTTATTCTTATTGAAGTTATCCAGATCAAAGCACCCTAAATCAAATTCCAGTACTCTGGTTTATTTGCTGTTTGGACTAGACTGGTAGTGTACAATCTCCAAGACAATGAGAACAAACTAGTTTTCAAATACAAATGTTCCAGCTTTACTTGTTGCTGAATTACAACATGAAGACCACTCAATAAACCCTAACAACATAATTTATGACTCCCCTTTTAACTACAACAACACATAGCATCTCCATGTTCCAATAGGGATTCTAGCCCCCCTGGACCAGGTGAGAGAACCCAAAATTAGGGAGGGCTTCCACGCCCATAAATCAGCTGGCCAGCAGGGGAAAATCACACAGCAAAACAACATTTTGGGTCCACTTCCGAAAAAACTGGAAGTGGTTCAAAAATGCACCAGTGCAGCCCTGAAACAGCCATTTGAGTCGTCACTTTTGCTTTGGGACCACTCAAATGGCTGCAAGCCTTCAATGCCCCTGATCACTGAGAAGGCATGCAGCAAATTTAGGCTAGCAACCTTTTTAGCAATCAGTTTTACTCCCCTCCCCTGATTAGAAGTGAGAGGAAAACTGTCCCTGCAATGGCTGGCAGCCATTTGAGCGTTCCCTTTTGCTTCCCCATAGCAAAATGGACCACTCAAATGGCTGCATCTCACTTTCTATTTTTTGGGCCACTTCAGGTCTGAAATGTCATTTGGGGTGGGACATCCCCACCCACAACTCTCAAAGGATATGAAGAGGGGCATTCTCTATAGCAAACCACTGGTTTGAAATGCTCTTGACTTGAGAAATCACCTGAGTCTGAGCCTGGTGCATCTTCTGGAAGCAGTTAGGACATTTTTATTTAAACAGATTTTGATGGCTTGTAACAGGGAGAGAAATGGTAGAATGAGTAGCATGAATCAGTAGCTCTGCTTCTGAGATGGGGTAGATTATACGTCCAAATGAATAAATAAAAATTATTTTGTACAACTGTACGTAAAGCAGTATTCTGCTATCAGGAAATGCCATTTTGGAGCAATATCTCTCCCCACTCCTGAAATTCCCATCTTCCATTTTGAAAAAAGGTAGAAGACCTTTCTTTTGCAGAGACATAAAGGAAGATGTACAAACAGTTTTTGACCATTGCCTGGGAAGGAATGAGGGAAGAGGAAGGAGCTTCAAATGGAGCTGAATCAGTTAACCTCTTCCCTCATTCCTTCCCAGGCAGTGGTCAAAAACTGTTTGTACATCTTCCTTTATGTCTCTGCAAAAGAAAGGTCTTCTACCTTCCTGACCACAGTTATTTGCTTGTGTTTAGGGGTGCACATTTGGCTGAACTGAATAGACTGCCAAATACCCCATGATTTGGAAGTATATGGCGTCATATACTTCTAAATCCAATTAGAAGGCATTATACGAGGAGCCTTATATGGCTTCCCGTATACTTCTGAATCAATATTCAGAAGTATACGGAACTCAATGTAAAAGGCGGGAAAGGAGCTTCTGCAGCTTCAGGGAAGCTGCTTGCCTCCTTTCCTGCCTTTGGAAGCCTTTCCCCGCCTCTCCCATAGCCTCCCTGGGATCAGAGAGGGAGGAGGAGAGGAGCCCCAGCAGCCAATCCAAAGCATTCATTTGCAAAATGCATTGCAAATGCATGCTTTGCAGGGCTGTTGTGTAACTGATGGCTGGGCTAATCCCCCAGCCATCAGCAACATTGGAGAACCTTTTTAAGGAGTCTGCCCGGCTGGACTCCATTCCATTGCTGCTGTGTTGGTGTGAGAGAGAGATTGTGCTGCACTAGCCCTTGGCCTCAGCTGCTGCTTCTCTCTCTCAGCCTTGCCTGACCTGCCTGGAGAAGACATCTAACGTAAGACAGTATTGGGGTTCTTGTTTTTATTTTAGTTAGGATAAAAGTAAAATGACTTTTTAAGACTCAGAGTCCCTTTACTTATCCAGATTTGGGTGGGTGGGTACTTTATTTGAGGTTAGGGTTATGGGGTTCTGCTGGGGGTGGGGGGGTTTGCCAATTTGCTATATCTAACTTTAGTGAGAGGACTTTTAAAAGTGCAGTGTCCTTTTACTTTTCCTGATTTGGGTGGCTTGGATTTCTTGGGGTTAGGGTGAAGGGTTTTTTTGGGGGGAGGGGTTGGTTAAGTTCCTGTATTGTTAAAAGTCAGGTTTTTTACTGTTTTAAAAGGATTCTGTGTTTGATTTGTTGCTGCTTTGTTGTGCTGCTGTTGTTCCTTTTCTCTTCTGGTTCTGGTTCTTTTTTTTTGGGGGGGGGGCTGTTTGGCCTAATTTTTATTGTTAAAAAGTTCAGTTTTTAACAGTTGAGTTTGTTGGCCTTTTCTCAGTTGGATTTGTTTGGATCTGCTGTTGTTGGTTTTGCATCCTGTTCTGTTCTCCTTTTTCCTGGTTCTGTTTTTTTTTGGGAGGGGGGGTTAACTGATTTGGCCTGAGGTTTTTAATTGTTAAAAAGTTCAGTTTTTTAACAGTTGAGCTGCTGATGTTTTTTGCCTACAACTCCCATCAGCCCCAGCCATTGGCCATGCTGGCTGGGGCTGATGGGAGTTGTAGGCAAAAAACATCTAGAGAGCTACCGCTGGCCACCCCTGCCATAGGGTATAAAGGTGGGATAGGGGCACCCTCATTGGGTGCCCCTGGAATGGGAACCCCTGGCTCAATCTTTTTGGGACTTGGGGGGGGGGGGTTCGTAGGGGAGTTCCCTGCACATTTGGGGGCTCTCCCTCATACGCCTTCCCCTCCAGACGGCTTCCAATATACCCTATTTTGCCACTGATTTCAATGGCCCATAGGGTATAATTGGGCCATATATTCGGAAATAGCCGTATATCTCCAGTATATACGGCTATTCCGAATATTTTGGCCCCGTATATTTCTGCATCCGATTAATTCCGATTTTTTTTTTTTTTTGCACATCACTACTTTTATTCTCTCTAATCACCTTTTCTTCCTGGGCCTTTTGTTTCTTTCCCTTTTTGATTCTGCCCTCTTTAATGTCCACTGTGATAACTGAAAAAACTGGGATTTGTAGGGTTGCCAGTCCCCAGGTGGGGGCAGTGGATCCCCTGGTTTGGAGACCCCACTTCAGGGTCATCAGCTGTCCTGAGCCTGCTTCAGTGGGGAGGGCAGGATATAAGCTGAATAAATAATGAAAATAGAAAGTGGGGGGAGGGAAATGTCTGCTGGGCACTCCATTATGCCCTTTGGACACCGATTCCCATAGGTATAATGGAAAATGGATGCACAGGTGTCTGGGGGGGGGCTGATTTTTGAGGCACCAAATTTTCAGCATAGCATCCAGTGCCTCTCCTCCAAATTTCAAAAGGTTTGGACCAGGGGGTCCAATTCTATGAGCCCCCAAATAAAGTGCCCCATCCTTCATTATTTCCAATGGAGGGAAGGCATTTAAAAGGTGTGTGGTCCCTTTACATGTGAACTCCCTTTGGAGTTCAATTGTGCTTGTCATAACCTTGCTCCTGGCTCTACCCTCAATGTCTCCTGGCTCCACCCCCAAAGTTCCCAGATATTTCTTGAATTGGACCTGGCAACCCTAGGGGTTGCCTCTGCCATTTGCAGAAGAAAATTTGCCTTGGGAGTGAGTGGGGCTGTAGTAGGGGGATAAGAGAAAAAAAAGAATGTCTGGTTTGTTATCTTGTTATAATCCATGCAATGGTCACTTCCAGGCTTGGCTACTGTAACTCTCTCTATGCTGGCCTGCCCTTAAGACTGATCTGAAAGCTCCAACTGAACCAGAATGCGGTGGTGTGAGTCCTGACAGAAATGCCAAGGATGGCATATATACAACCTGTGCTACACCAGGTACACTGGGTCCCGGTAAAGTACCAACTCAGGTTCAAGGTCTTGGTGTTAACCTTTAAGGCCTTGAGTGGACTGGGACCTGCATATCTTCAGGTCAGCCTCCTCTGAAAACAACCTCCTGGTTAGGGTTGCCAAGTCCAATTCAAGAAATATCTGGGAACTTTGGGGGTGGAGCCAGGAGACTTTGGGGGTGGAGACAGGAGACACTGGGGGCAGAGCCAGGAACAAGGGTGTGACAAGCATAATTGAACTCCAAGAGAGTTCTGGCCATCACATTTAAAGGGACAGCACACCTTTTTAAATGTCTTCCTTCCATAGGAAATAATGACGGATAGGGCCAGCCTACTCCTGGTGATCCCTGGCCCCAAAAATATCTGGCAGTCCTTGACCAGAGCCAGGGTGTTTTTGGCCCTGGATCCAACCTGGTAGAACTCTCTGCCAAATACCACCAGGGCCCTGTGGGGCTTAATGCAATTCCACTGGGCCTATAGGGTAGCGATATTCCACTAAGGTTTTGGTTGAAGTCAGCAACAATCTCCATCATGGCTGGCACTCTAATCTTTTCTTCAGTCTTCTCACATTGGCCTTCTACTCATCCTGCGCACAAGATGGCAGCATGGTCCAGAGCAGGTTTAAATTGAAATTAAGAATACCATCTGAGAATATTCATAATATAAGAAGGGTTGTTTTAATAATTTTTAAACTTATAATAGTGCTGTTTTTAATTTGCTGTATGTCACCCAGAGGCCCATGTATTTGGGGATGGGTGATTCACAAATCTATAATATAAATAAATAAATAATGATAAACTGCAAACTGTCTTGTGAAAGAATGTGAGGCTCCAATCTTATGCAGAATGTCTTTTACTCACCATTGAGTACTCACACAGTAAAGCTCCTATCCTCCCTTTCTGAATCTGCAACTAAGCTTAAAGGACTAGAAAGTGGTTATGCTCAGAATCACAAGGTTTAAAATACAGAAAGTCAAAGAGCTGAGGAAAAGTCCAGGGAGTCTTAAGCCTTATTACCACTCACTACAGAAAAATATGGTATTTGGGAGAATGTAAATTAATCTGTGTCAAGCAGGGCTTTTTTTGTAGAAGGATCTCATTTGCATATTAGGCCACACATCCTGATGTAACCAATCCTCTTGGAGTTTACAGTAGGCCCGGTAAGCTCTTGGAGGATTGATTACATCAGGGGGGTGGCCTAATATGCAAAGGAGTTAATGCTACAAAAAATGCCCTAGTGTCAAGAATAATCAGTTGTCTGAATACCACGACTACGCTCTTGAGAGGTGCTTCCCAGGTGCTCCTGGCTGTTCAGATGGCTGGGAAAGGCTGCAGGGAAGCGCTTAGGAGATCTGCCACCACTTAGGGAGTGGTAGCTTTTTATGCTGCTCTAGAGAAACTGGTGGACAGGTTGAATATGGGAGCATGATGACTGACAGATGTGCACATCTGAACTTCAATTTTTAATCCATCTGGTGGCTGTCCCTGTGTCGGCTCTAACTCGCCATCTGGACCCAGCCTTAGTTTGGTAAATAGTTCATCTCTTTAAAGTCACAGAATTGTTGACTATGCAGATACCAATGGTACATGCCTAGTGGTGTATGCAACACTACTATTAATGCAATTATTAAATATGACATCATATGACCCCCCATGACATAGCTGGAGCCCAACTATGACATCATCAGGCACTTCCCAATGAGTCCCAAAGTTTAGGATGATGGAGTCTTGGAAACACTAGCCCCCTCCTTCAGGGTACTAATGGCTCTCTCACCATAAAATTTCTGGCTACAGTCTTAGCTATACATGCCCTTGTCTTGAGGGGCACACCATAGATAATTTAGATAGATAGATAGATAATTTTATTTATATCCCGCCCTCCCCGCCGGAGCAGGCTCAGGGCGGCTAACAACATCATTCAATTTCCCTTATACAAAAGACAAGGTTACATTAACATTAAACATTAAAAATTCTGATAAGTTTAAAATCACTTAATTAAGTTGATAAAAGTGCTAATGCTAATTGTGCTTTTATAATGGCGGTAATCATTAGCAATTTCTTTCTTCGTCAGCGAAAGCCAGTCGGAAGAGGAAGGTCTTGCAGGCCCTGCGGAATTGTTCAAGGTCCCGCAGGGCCCGCATTTCCTCTGGAAGTTGGTTCCATAGGTTCGGGGCTGCAGAGGAGAAGGCCCGGTTACGGGTGCATTGCAGCTTCACCTCTTTCGGTCCGGGGGTGGTCAACAAGTTTTTTCCAGCTGACCTCAGTGCTCTCTGGGGTTCGTATGGGGAGAGACGGTCCCTAAGGTAGACAGGTCCTCGACCATATAATCTTTAATGTCATAAGTGGGCATCAGTTATAATCACATTTAGGAGCATTGGGTTTTAAACATATTCTTGCAATGCTACTGTAATGTACTGAGAACTGAGACAGTTGGAAGGCAACATTCTTTATTGTGAGCACATTACAAGAGAGCGAGCACGCGGGCCGGGCCCCGCTTATATACATTTCCCGGAACTGCCCCCTGGATTGACTAGGCCAATCCTGGTCCATCCAAACTTCCCGCCACAGGTCTTGGTGGGCGGGGTGAATGGCGAGCTACATCCGGGGACCTTGGGATCGCCTTCTGTCGGGCCAGCCATGCGGTACACTCTAAAGTCAATACATAACAGCTTCTTTTCCAGGCACTTATTCCAATGGTAAGATGTCTTCAGAAAGAGTAAAGAAAGCTGCAAGCTGGCAGTCCAAATAGGAATTCCACTAGATGAGTATTATGCCTTAAAGTCTCCCTCTGGGCTCAGTAAAATTTTTGCTGCAGGCCTTTATCTGTTGCTGGCCTCTTTCTACACAACAGAAACAAATCTGTCTTAACTTTTGAAGAATGTGTTTCTCTTTTGCTTGTTCAGCATTTTCTACCTTGTAGGGGGTGAAGCAAAGGGGGAATTATAGTGAACTGTATTTTAACAAACCAACTTTACCATATGCTTATGTTTAATTCCAGCTCTTGAGTTATTTTCAGAAACACCAATGAGCCCAAATAAACATAGCCTACAATAATAATTTGCATTTTATGCTTAAGTGTATAGCTAAGGAGAGTCTGAAGAAATTATTTGTTATAGCATTTATTACACTGCATTTTTAATATGTAGTCATAATCACCCTAAATAATACCAAGAGCTTAATTCAGAAGACCCTTGTCTCTCAAAACCTTCAGTTACATCTGTTTCCTAGCAACCTGACATAAACCTGACAAAACCTGGGGTTTTGTTGTTGCTCTTCTGGAGAACATTTATTCTCTTTTAAATTTCTCTTTTAATGCTCATAGAATACATATTATGTTGGGAGCAGAAGTATGCTTTGAACATATGCCTGTTTACCTCCCCCCCCCCCAAGAATGTGATTCAGCATTCTAAAAGAAATGAACTTGTGATCTCATACTTTAATAATCAGAAATTCACTTGTAACAAATAACAGCCAGTTATTGTTTATTGTAGGAGCATATTATCTCGGTTCTAAGGGCTCCAGTATTTGAACTAGAACATAGCTAACCTTAAATTATGGTATTTTTGCATCTGCCCATATCTGCTGATTCTTCTGAAACATACAAAATCTATACAAGCCTATTAACTAGAGCCAGTTTGGTGTAGTGGTTAAGTGTGCAAACTCTTATCTGGGAGAATCGGGTTTGATTCCCCACTCCTCCACTTGCACCTGCTAGCATGGCCTTGAGTCAGCCGTAGCTCTGGCAGAGGTTGTCCTTGAAAGGGCAGCTGCTGTGAGAGCCCTCTCAGCCCCACCCACCTCACAGGGTGTCTGTTGTGGGGGAGGAAGGTAAAGGAGATTGTGAGCCGCTCTGAGACTCTTTGGAGTGGAGGGCGGGATATAAATCCAATATCTTCTTCTTCTTCTTCTTCTTCTTCTAACTGGTCTTACTTGCAAAGCATAGGATGCTATTTGGTTTATGCAGTAGAGTCAGTGGTTTGCACTGCGATGGATAAAGAAGACTTATTGTACTAAGCCACACAAATCAAATTATTTCTACATCCACATGATTCTCAAGAGAGATGAGGGGAAACCCTTGAAAAGGCTTATCTAACTTAATACATGCCCAAAATTTTGGGCCTTGAATTTGAATGTGCAAGTGGAAACGGCAGTTTTAACATGGACAAAATCAAGATAAGAATTTTTTTTTTTTTACAACTGCTTTACAATACATTTCTAGAAACCCTTCAGTATCTCTCAGGGCTATGTTGAACATTAGCTTTCACAGGTATTGCTGATGTGAGCATCACTTACAGCTTTGTTACCTGCTGAATATGTAATTTGCAAATCACAGATGCAGGGATCTTAGTGATGATTAGAGCCTTGCAGAGTTACAATCAGTCCCAAGTTGGGGAAACAAACGTTTGAGTCTCAGCATTTTCATTAATCAAGAGCTCACAAAAATGGGGTTAACATTGTCAGACAAAGCACAAATGGATCTATTCTTGCTCTCCCACATCCTGTTGCAGGGAATGAGAAACATAATCCTAGATCACAGGACGGCAGAACTTGAATATCTTATGTACAATTGTGTAGTGCAAAGAGAAGGAAGGGTCGAAGCAAAGCATGCTATGGTTGTCTTTGAAGAATGCAAACCAGTCAGAAGAAAGATGGCTCCTTTTACAGAGGTCTGATATGCAGAAAGCAATAGGGTACGTTTTTCATGGAATTAAATATTATCCCTACCTGCTAATTGCTACATATCAAACTGCCGTTAAAAGAACAACTAACAAGCTTGGGCAAAAGTTGGTCGCCCTTGGTAATAAGAAACAACCTGACCTACAGAAAGAAATTTCATTTTAGCCTCATATGTGACATCTATACAACTTCACACCAAATTCAAGATTGGACTCATATTTTGTTACCTATTACAATTGCTTTCCATTGTTGCGTTAAAATTGCTATCCATTTTGTGGCTAACACAAGTATTAATGCAATTCATTTTGAAAGCTAATCTCCCAATAAACAAAACCCTAACACTTTTCATTGGAGAGTCCAAAATCTGCTGGTACATCTCATCAATAACAGGCAAATATTCTCATTTCCCTCATAATAAGAGACCAAAAAGAGTGTGAAATCCACCAAACTCCGAGTGTGATAATCTAAATTATTTTTCACTATCTTAAGGGGAGGAAAGAGGAGGGTGAACATTGTGACAGAGTTACAGAAATGAATTTTGTGGTTCTTCCACATGGTTTAAAATTGTTGAGTGATGGTTTACATGTTTTAATGATAACTTCTCTTTCTGCCCAGTCTGCTTTGAGATAATTGAATCGCCATGTTAAGCTAATGGATCCTTGCAACAGCAGTGGATGCATGAAGAGAGCCTATAATCTAATAGCATGGCTACATTAAAAAAAATTAAAAATCATATAATTTTGGAAATGTTCTGCTATTGCTGTACTACGTGCACATTTCAAACTTCCCATTTTACACCATGTCTAGACTATTGGATCTTTACCTTTTAATCCACCTCAGCCCACTAAGTATGAGAAATCATCATTGATTTCTCCCCCCTCCCAAGATGTATGTAAGAAATTGGGACATACAGCTCTCCAGACAAAATATTATTATTTATCTCATATCTAAAGCTGAATCTGGCTTCCAGGAAGATCAACAGACTCAGATGATGGTATCAGGTTCAGAGAGTGCACATTCTTCTATGGACACAAGGGATCCCTCAGGTTTGCAGAAAAATGGGAAAGCAGAGAGAAAGGGGGAGGGAGAGAGGGAGAGAGAGAGATAATTTTTTAAAACTATCTCTCTCTCTCCCCCTCTTCCCCCCCCCCCCCTTTCTCTCTGCTTTCCCATTTTTCTACTCCCAAAGAGAGGAACAGTGTCTATGCAAGTACAGGCAGCATACACTTACCATAAGTGTTAGAGTCAGAGGCATCAGCATTGCAGTCAAAAAGACTGGCTCATGAGTACCCAGCCTACAGGGAGGGACAGGAGGAGGATGGGATTCTCCCAACAAGTAAGTCTTGTGGGTCCTCCATTTGTAAGAATATATTTTGATATATGCATGTAATACAGACCTCAATTATACATCCCATTAAACTCTTGTCTTTGATGGTCATAGCCAACTCCTGAATACCCCCCAGGTGCCTCACCAAGTTCTGAATGCAATGCCAAAATTTATAGATTGTATCCTTGGAGGATAGTGACATGTGACCTTGAATAAGAATAACTCATATAGCTATCTAGCACTTTCATGAATACGTCCTATGATTTAAAACTGAGCATAACTTTCAATTCATGGTAAGGGACCTATAGTGAGAAGTGGCTTAAAGGTAAAGGTAGTCCCCTGTGCAAGCACCAGTCGTTTTCGACTCTGAGGTGAGGTTGCTTTCACAACGTTTTCACGGCAGACTTTTTACAGGGTGGTTTGCCATTGCCTTCCCCAGTCATGGCTTACCAATTGCCAAAATGACAAGAGGGTAGGTGAGGCCCATCAGCTCTTCTAAGACAGTGATCCCCAACCTTTTTGGCACCAGGGACTGGTTTTGTGGAAGACAATTTTCCCACGGACCAGGGGGAGGGGCAGCACAATGGTTCGGGATGATACAACTGTGCACTTTATTTTGGTGTGGTGGTTAAGTGTGCAGACTCTTACCTGGGAGAATCAGGTTTGATTCCCCACTGCTCCACTTGCAGCTGCTGGAATGGCCTTGGGTCAGTCATAGCTATTGCAGGAGTCATCCTTGGGAAAGGGCAGCTTCTGTGAATGCTCTCTCAGCCCCACTTACCTCACAGGGTATCTGTTGTGGTGAAAGAAGATAAAGGAGATTGTGAGTCACTCTGAGATTTGTAGTGGAGGACAGGATATAAATTCAATGTCTTATTATTATTATTACAACGTAATATATAATGAAATAATTATACAACTCACGGCCCGGTTGTGAACAGGCCACAGACTGGTACTGGTCCACGGACTGGGGGTTGGGGACCGCTGTTCTAAGAGATGAGGTGGAAATGATACAATCAGGTTTATTACATCTAGGAATAAGATAATGCAATAGATGTTAAGCTGCAAGTCAAATGAAGGATGACAATTTGTGTCTTGCATGACCCAGGATAAAGAATTGTAAAGTAGGAAAGAGGAGTTGCATGGGTAGCAGATAAGGAAAAATCCCTGAAGTCTCAGATAAGGGAGGCAACCTGTTTGTGGTGTAGATGAAAAGGAGCTCAGCAACCAGTTCTGTTAGGGAATCATAAACCCTGTCATTTTCACAGTACCCTAAGCCGAACTGGAAGAGATGAGAAAAAGCTCACCTCACAAAAAAATGCTAACTGGTGTATTTCATGGACACACACATATTCACACTCAAAATAAGTTGTAGTTGATGAGTGGTTGCAACTACCCAAAGTTAATACAATATTTTATTGGAACTAAGCAATGGTAGCAGAAAGATTTCCACATTTCCCACTGGTTATCTTATTCAAGCAGAAAAGTTCATGAAACTTCTTCTAAAAAAACACTCAATAAGAATAATGACTCTGTGAAACTTTTCTAACTCTCACAGCTACTAGATTAAGCATCTCCTGTGATATGCCCCTTCCATCAGATTGGGACAAATGGATTCTACTTGCACCTCTACCTCAAAAGGATTCTACTTGCCAAGTGAAAGCAAAAGAATATGGGGCGGGTCTTGAGATATTACTTGCTTTTTAAAGGACCACCCTTATACAAACACTCAGTTTTTACTTTGTTCTTCCCTCTTTTGCATGTCTCCAGCCTATTGCATACCCAATCATTTCCTTCTGCATTTCAGTTTATCCCCAAAAGCCCCTGAGATACACAGTTCTCTCACTCCCTTTCCCTTACTTCTCCTTGAATGTGGAGACAGTTATTGCTGCTGATATTGTAGGCATCATGGACCCATCAAAACTTCTGTGAGGTTATTTTATTCTGTATAAGTCTTATAGTTTTCTTTGGAAGTAAACAGGATCCGTCACTCTAACCTAGGGTTTATTTGTTACAAGAGCCAGATTTGTTATTTGTTAATGAGTTTATTTATTATAACAGCCAGATATTACATAAATGGGACTTTATTGGGCTAGGCCATGTTTATCATAAAATGTAATGCCAGGTAGTAGAAATAAAAAGGTACAGACAAACACAATTAAAGATATAGAGCAGTACTAGGCTGATACCTCCTTACTGCCTGCTCTCATGGTCAATTCTCTGAGCCAGCCTAGGACAGGGAAAACATGAAATGGCTGGGCATTGCAGGCTTCCCCCCTCCAGAGACTCAGGTTGAAGTCTTTCTAATAATAAGCCACAGCCTTGTTCTTTCAACTGGAAGTGCCAGGGATAGAAGTTGGGATTCTCTGCATGCTAACAGAGGCTCTTCAACTGATCCATGATATGTATATTACATTTCATTGTAATATTTGTAAATATACAAGCAGAGCTCAGAGAAGGCTTTAAGCTTCTGATCTTTTAGGAGACAGCACATCTTCAGGAGTCAGTTTGTACAGACTCCTTGCCTAAGGTCACAGTTTCTAGCACTGTCCCTAATCTCCATTCCAGTGTTACAACTGTCTGTTTTTTCCATCCCTGCCACCAAGAACTCTGGTTTTGTCACACCAGTTGAACATTCCTTATAGGAAATACTCACAGTAATTAAAAGAACATTAAGGTTATTTAGTTAAGTTCCTGACTGTAGTCCTGTGATATTTACAGGGATTAGACAGCCAAATGCACTGTTTTCTATGATTAGATCAGATCAGATTAGATGTCTGAACACTGAATGCCAGCATCTCATGTCAATTTTGGGCTGAAGTGGTAAACTGAGGAAGCATTCTACCACAAGGTTTTGCTGAATGGATATCCTCTCTCAGCAGAAATAATTGGCAGAATCACCTAATAAACCAAATGACAAGTGAACTTCTCATTAAACCTGTACATTCATTTTCTCCCTGACTAGCATTTTAAAGTAGACTGTTTTTAATATTAGCTAGTATAATTTAAATTTTAAATAAAAAGAGATATAGTTAGTGCAGGACTCTGCAAAAGTGATATTAAGCCTATGGCTGATTTTAAGCTAATTCTTAAATTACATAGAACAATTTGGGTGCCGGTAAGCATAATAGAAAATTACTACATATTCACTTTACAGACAAATAATATGGGTAAATAACTATTTTAGTGCATTAGCAAGATATGTAAGAAACGTGTGCTTTAAGAATGATGATTCCCTGTAGTGCAATCCTAGAGACATTGAAGAACAATATTACTTATGTGGGAAGGACCAAATTAGGTCAATACTAATTTGAGTGGTTACTAGTGAGCTCCCAATTATTGCAGAACTGGGACTAATAACAGGCTCCTGATTTACAGGCCAGCATATTTAAATATTGATTTACAATTGGATGTGTTAAATAATTCATGAGGTTCTCCAATTAAAAAGCTGCCCATTTAAGCCTGGTCTCTTTCAGCTCTTCCATTTTTGATTCACCTCCAGAAAATGTGTCAGAATCGACTGAAGGAGATTCAGGGATGGTTATAGGGTTGCCAACTCTGGCATGGGAAATTCCTGGGGATTTGGGGTGGAGCCTGGGGATGGTAGAATCTGGGGAGGGGAGCGAGCTTAATGGGCATGTGATGCCACAGATTCTGCCCTCCAAAGCAGCCATTTTCTTCAGGGCAACTGATCTTGGTAATCTAGGGTCAGTTCAATTGTAGCAGTAGAGGTTAGCAACCCTGGTATTGTTAAACTAGTTTATACAGATGATTACCCTGGGATCACAATCCCTTTCTATCCTCAACATATGTTAGGCTTCATTTCTCTCCAGGCAGCTATACTCACGTCCAATATCTCACTTCCATATAAAATAATCTGTTAATTTATTGGAAGTACAACTGGAACATTAACGTTTTGTTACGTTTCCTCAACATCTAAGTATTGATCTTTTGTTTTGGTAAGATAAAATACTTTAATAGCCTAATATAATGAAATGTTAAACCAGCTGAAGTGAACTAAGATAGATGAGGGCAGGACTTTTCTCTTGGAGGAGAACTAGTTTAACTCCTAATAACAACTCTGTTTAGGAGCAATAAATCAATACATGATAACAAACAATAAAGCCTGATACAGTCTTAAAGAGCTCCTGAAAGTAAATTAAGCAGTTCTAAATGCAGAAACTCAGGGGAAGAATGTAACAACTAACACAATGGCCATTAGGGGCAGACAATTCCTGAATTCACTGTAGTAGATACTTTTGCTCAATAATAATAAGAGAGTGATACTAAGATGCAAATGGAGAAGTCACTAAACTCTGAGCAGATTACTTGTACCACAGCAGTGCCTTCTGGAATTATTCCAGAACTCAAAAGTTTTCAAGTGTCACTTTTTCCCTATTGATCAGGGTTATGAAAGAAAAGGCATATCACTTCCTGCTCCCCTACAAGGTGGATGTGTGAGTATAGAGCAGATGAAATGACTGACTCAGCAGAATTCAGCTTTGAGCATTGGGGCAAATGACTGCACTCTTAAGGCAGTCATAACCATCTTAGGCAACAGATTTGTATCCTTGCATACTATTAAGAGGGACTGATTCTTATATTTGTATTAATGAATGAGGAAAGGGATTGAAAAAATAAGCCAATTGAACACATGATGTATATTTCTAAGTGTTTCACTAGAAGTAATAATTTTTCATCTTCCACTTTTATTGCGCTTGACAAAAACCATAACAACTACTGATAGAAATTGATATATGTAGACTGTACCTCCCCAAAGTCTTTTCAAGTGTCTAAAATAGCCCCCCTCCAGCCATTAGGATTGGACCCTTGTGATATTTTTAATGGCCCATGTTCATTTGTAAAATGGTGGTATGTTATTGGGTCAGAGCCATGGATACCATAATATCTAGTTGTACCTTAAGAGTCTGTTCCTTGGATATAAAGAAACATAATTTCAGATTCATGCCATAACAGTGTGGACTGGGATGTTAAAATGGCCCAGGAGCAATCGAGCCAGTAGTTCCAGCTATGGGTTTTGGCTCATCCATTGCCTCCTTCCAACTAGGAATGGTGCAGGAGGAAGCCATGAGTGAATTGACACAAACTGTTGTTGCTGAAGAGTTTGAACTGAATGGCTTTTGGGGCATTGACAGAAAGCAAATGAACTCCAGTGGCCTACCAGGGCAGTAGCCCACTGGAAGCTTTCTTGGCATATTAATGCCAAGTATATCCCTGATACCATGCCAGTAAAAACACTAGTAACTAGATTGTGGCTAAAATCCATTACACCTGTTTCAAGATAACATTTTTGTGTGTGCTTAAACTTGATGTGAAATGAGGCATTACGTAATGAAAGCTATTAAATAGTTATGGTCCAACAGTAGTCCTCCAAGCATGAACTTCTGCATGTAGAAATCAATGTGCACAAGCATACTGGCCCCGTCCTCTGTAATTGCTGACTCATGAGCACAGAGTTACATTTAGGAAGTGTATGTGCATTGTTTCCCTCCCTATAATTTGAAACATTTTAAAAAAGAAGTGATCCAAATCAGGGGAAAGGAACCTATGTGCACACTAGGGCTGCCAAGCCCCCGGTCTGGGCGGGGAATCTCCCACCCGGGAGGTTCTCAACCCGCCAGCCCACGCTGGGCCAGCAGGGGAAACCTGCGTCGCTGGCGTAATGACATCACCTGGAAGTGACATCATCAAAATGGCAGCACCCGTGCAGGGCTGCTCTAGGCGTTTCCAGGAAAAACTCTCTGGTACCATAGAGTTTCAACCTCCCAAATGGCTAGAGCATCCAGGGGAAACCATAGTTTTCCTGAGAACGCCTAGAGCAGCCCTGCACAGGTGCCGCCATTTTGATGACATCACTTCCGGGTGACATCATTTTGTTGCACATGCATTGCGCATGTGAATGTCCCCCACTGGGGGATGAAGATGACTTGGCAACCCTAGTGCACACAGTTTGCACATGCATAGATTGTAGACTTGTGAGCTGGTAATTGTGTGTAGGCCAGAGGCAGGAGCGAAAGCTCATGCCTGCTGTCCCTTGACATGTGTTGATTTCAAGGCTTGCCATGTCATGGGTAGAGAACTAGTATACTTCACATGTATGTTCTCTTGCAAACCTGTTTTTAGGACATCACCATTCAACCAGCATGACATTTCTATTCTGACAGGATAGTAGCTGTAAGCCCTGAAGGCCATTTTCTATAAAGAAATTTTCAAAGGGGAGTGTCCCCTGAAGAGCCTTGCACTTGGAAGATCAAAACCTGCTGGTGGTCCCTGGCCTAAAAGATATCCAGCTGTCCTCAACTAGAGCCAGGGCCTTTTCAGCCCTGGCTCTGGCTTGGTGGAACTCTCTACTGGTGACATTTGCTGTGCGGGATCTTGCTCAATACTGCAGGGAATGTAAAACAGAGATGTTCCACCAGGTCTACGGTTGAGGGCAACAATGGCTCACACTGTGGCTCTCATTATGGCTTCCTCCATGACCAGTCCCTGATCTGTCTGAGGAAAGGAGCAAAGGTCAGAAACTGTCCTACTCAGGGCGTTTTTTTTTCTTTAGCAGGAACCCTTTGCATATTAGGCTACACACCTCTGATGTAGCCAATTTGCCTGGAGCTTATAGTAGGCCCTCCAAGAGCTCTGTAAGCTCTTGGAGGATTGGCTACATCAGGGGTGTGTGGCCTAATATGCAAAGGAGTTCCTGCTACAAAAAAGCCCTGGTCCTACTCAAGGCTGAGGTCCAGGAGTCTAGGCAGGGATATGGAATAAACAGCACTATAGCATGGCTTTAAATACCTACTCTTTCAAGAAGGTAGGGATACAGGTCCCTCTCCTCCAGGAGCAAGCTTTTTTGGATTTTTTTTGTTTTGTTTTTGCTGTCAAGTAGCAGCTGACTTACCTCATAGGGTTTTAAAGGCTAGCAACATTCAGAGATGGTTGACCATTGCCTGCCACTGTGTAGCAGCCCTGGACTTCCTTTGATGGTCTCTCATCCAAGTGTTAACTGAGGCTGATCCTGCTTGGCTTTTGAGATCTGATGAGATTGGGCTAACCTGGGCTATCAAGGTCAGGATCAAGCTACTGTGTCCAGTACCGAGTTCTGTAGGGTTGCCAGATCCTACCTTGCTGCTGGCAGGGAGATCCTGACCCTGGCCCTGGAGTCTACTGCGCATAGAAAGTGTGCATGGCACAATGATATCACTGTCATCAAGATGCTGTAGGTCAGGGGCGTCAAACTAATTTGTTAGGTGGGCTGCATCTGACACAAATGGGACTTTGTGGGGCTGGGCCATGTGTGTCATAAAATGTAATGCCAGGTAGGGGAGATATAAACTTTATAAAGGATATAAACACAAATATATTATTTTAACTTAAAATACAAACATGCTTAAAGCTCTTGCAATATTTTGTTTAAAATGGAAAGGTGAAGGAATAGTGGGATTTGGCAATGCAATTTTAAAAATAAAACATCAAGAAAAAGCACAGCAGGAAACTAAAAATATAAAATGCTCTGAGCCTGGGAAAACAATGAAATGGCATTGCAATCTTCTCCTCCCACTCCGGGGGTCTACTCAGATTGGCAATTGCTCTCCAGTGTAATATCCCCCTTTGGCTGTGGGTTCCCACTCACTAGGTCAGGTCCATTCAGCAGAGACAAGCTGACTCAAAGCATCAACCCTTTATTTGTAAGGACACAACTCCAGGAAGCATGAGCTTCAGCTGGTGATAGGAACGCTGAAAGTGAAACTGATCTACACTCCATTGAAACACATTGCAACACAAAGTTGCAAGGAAAAAGTGAAATGCATTTTCCATTAAGGTCTCTAGGTCCTATCTATCTGGACAAAGAGAATGGAAAATCCATTCCACATTTTCCTTGCAGCTTTGCTTCCTGCTGCAACTTGTAAGGCAAGACAGAAAGAGCAGGTAACTGAAAGAGCAGGGAATTTCATCCGCCTCGGAGCTTCAAAGGGTGAGGACAGGAGGGGAAGGAAAGGGAGAAAAGAGCTCCATGGGCCTGATTACAGCCCTGGTGGGCCAGACATTTGACACCTCTGCTCTAGGTTTTGGGCAAACACTCTATGGGATTTTTTTCTTTACTATAAAACCATAGTTTGCCCAAAACGCAGAGCATCAATGCATGATGTTGGTGATGCGATGACATCACTTCCAAGTGATGTCATCATGTCAGGAACATTGTGAGATTACATCCCTGTTTGGGGATGGGGTTTCCCCCATGGCCAGCTTCAGGTCAGTGGATTGGAGCCCCAAAGACCAGGGCATCCCCTGGCCAGACTGGGGATCTGGCAACCCTAGAGTACTGTGTTCAAGCTAGGGTGGTTTAGTGTTTGGAGAGGCTTGAGGGGTCAGTTTGGGAGAGACCTCGGGTGCTGCAGTGGGCTCTGTAGTGGAGGGTTCTGGGTCCAAGTCTGAGTCAGAAGGCACAGCTATATTCCAGGGTAAACAGACTGACTCAGAAACTTAGGGATCTTCCTGAATATTAGAGGTAGCTCCTGGAAGTGTCTCAAATGCCTCCTTCTGGTCACCAGTTGCCTCCTCCTTTAAATGTTTGGCCTCTTTGTTTGATGAGAAGAAGTCCATACTCTGGTATATTGCAGGACAGGAACCTCCTGCCTGTTATATCTGGAGCCCACTCCGGTTGACAGCTCACCTCCCTCTAGCTTCCAGTTATTACTGAAGAGGTGTTTGGAAGAAGGGCAGAAAACAGCAGATATCCATCATGTCTGAATCCAGTTCAACTGCAAATTTCTTTCTAGAGGAACCTTTTTTACTGAATTGTGATGATCTTTTATAGTATCTTTTTTATTCCCATGAGAGCTAATTCTTCGTTGAAAATAGAGATTAAAATAGACCAAACAATCAAATGGGAAATCTGTGGCAGCTGGGAGGCACTGGCCTGAAATCAGTGAAAGAAAAGCCTGTGAGGAAAGTGCAGGCTTTATAACGGAAGTCAGCTCAAGCTGATAGTGTTGCCCACATTGTTATGTATTCCCCTGTCATTTAAGCAAATTTAATAAAATACACTTTCCTAATAGATGGTGCCTAAAGACTCAACAGGTCTATTAGGGATGCTGTGGGGCTGAGATTCTGGGTGAGTTATTGGCTAACTATGGAATCACACTCAGACTTAGCCCTGTCTGTAGGAGTTGATTTCAGTGGGTTTAGACTGGAATCACTGTTTAGGATTCTACTGTAAATAATTAAATGCATTTCTTTTAACCATATAATTTGATACATCTGTGTAGTAGATTTTTTTAAAGTTTTGACAAGGGATGGTGTGCCTTCCAGAAAGTCAGCAAAACAGGAGTAAACAGTATAATTATGCTCAACAAATGATAGTGATTTGCTATATGATCAAACTTTAATGTTGGCGTTTAGTGTGTGTGGTCTCTTGAGACTCGAAGGAATAAAGTCTGCACACAGCTGCTGTTAGACAAACTATATACTCTATTTATTTACAGATATTTACACAGACTAACAAAGTGTTCCACATATACAACCACCATCCATCCACCACACATAGCACTGGGCTACATTACATTTATACAGTTCAGCACAGTTCATTATCCAATCAGCTTAGTGCTGAGTCATTATGCTCTTCCCCCTTACATCATTCTAGCTGATGCAATCTGGAAGACTGCCAGCTGTCAACTGTCAGTTAGATCATCTACTGTCCTGTAAATCATTGCAGCTCTAACTGTGGTCTGATGACTGTATACTCTGACACCCCTCCTCATGTCTCAGACCACCAGCTTCAACATTTCTCTCAGCTTTACTTAAACATTTGCTCCATTCATTCGCTGACTGCCTAAGACCATACAAGGCTCTGTTTATTTTTAGGACAGGCAAATCATTTGCATTAGGGAACCCAGGAATTTGCTGTAGATATAATTCCTCCTTTATGGTGGCATTTAGATATGCGGTTGTAACATCAAAATGATGTACTGCCATGCCACTCACCCCTGCTTTACACAGCGTTGCTTTCAGTGTTTGAATTCTGACAGTAGGTGCAAAGCTTTCATCAAAATCTCTGCCCTCTAGCTGTATAAACCCTCTAGCTACCAGCCTCGCCTTTTTCTGTAAAGACCCATCAGTCAGGTGTTTCAGTTTATACAGCCACTTACAGCCTATGACTGTTTTACCCACTGGTAGAACCGCAGGTGTGAATATATTGTTTTCTTTCAGTGAGTCAAATTCTTTCTGCATTGCATTCAGCCAACCATCCTGTTCCTCACGGTCTAATGCTAGCACTTCTTCATAGTTTTGTGGCTCTTTAGCATACACATAGTTTATAGCTGTACTAAACGCATACCTTTCTGGAGGCACGCCTTTATTGACTCTGCTAGACACTCTTATTTCCTGTTTTGCACTCTCTGAACTCTCAGAGGACTGTGACCTCTGTCTTGCTCCTGCTGAGGATGCTTCTTGCTTTATAGTTACACTCCCCTCCTCACCCTGCTGAGATAGAGGTAACACTGCAGTTGAAGGCATTTCATTTGCATGAACCCTTTGCCAATTTTGATCCTCACAAAACGACGCAGACCTACTAAAGCTTAGCATGTTATGCTCATCTGCAAACCTATAAGATTTCATACCATTCTGGAAGCCCAGAAATAATAATTTCTTAGCTCTGGCTCCACCTTTTCTCCTTTTATTCACCGGTATGTTGACCCAGGCTTTTGTGCCAAAAATTCTCAAGAACTCTAGACTTGGATTTTTGCCATATAACACTTTATAGGGAATCTCATTTATGGCCTGTGTCCACAGTCTGTTTACAACTAAGCATGAGGTTTTTAGTGCCTCACATCAGTATGCGATTTTTAGGTCACTATCCTTGAGCATAGCATGGAGCACAGTTTGAAGTATGCCCTCTTTTCGTTCAGCCACCCCATTTTCAGCTGGTGCTGACACATTGGCAATTCTATGCTCAATCCCCTGTTCACTCAGCCAGGACTTGAACTGATGTCCAATAAATTTCCCACCCATGTCGGTTTGCAAATCACCAATTTTGCAATTCAGGTGCTTTTGCACTCTGTTTGCCCAGTATTTATATGTGGTAAACACCTCAGATTTATTTTTCATAGCATATGCCCATGCAAAACGACTTTTATCATCGGCCAGTATTAAGGCAAACCTATTTTTAGACACGCTAGGGGCCAATAACATCTGCGTGTATTAACTGCAATGGCTTCTCAGAGAGCCTGTTACTCCTTTTTGCTACAGGATAGGCTTTAGACTTAGCCTGTTTGCATATGTTACAATCCAAATATGTATCACAGGGCATAACCTTCTCCCCTGTTAGGATAGCCAAGGTCTTATTTATTGTGTTGAAACTCACATGCCCCAGACGCCTATGCAACAGGTGGATACACCTGTGATGTGGCTTCTTATTCAACACCAACTTTGCTTTTACTGCATTTTGTTCTAGCACATAGACATTCTCCGTTAAATTACTTGTGGCTAACAATTTACGTCTTTTAAATATTTTACATTGTTTATCATCAAAAGACACAGAAAAACCTGCTTTGGCCAAGGCTAACACACTCAGCAGGCTAGTCTCTAAGCTTGGAACACACAGCACATTTTCAAACTTGTGTTCTTGCTCTGGGAAATATACACTCCCTATGCACAGTACCTCAGCCGTCCTGCCATCTGCAAGACTGACAGATTTTAGACTTGCTGGCGCAATGTCTTGGAGTAGTTTCTTCTCACAGCAAAACAGCTGTGTATCTCCCGAGTCCACAATCCACGGAGCATGCTGCAAGTGCAAGTCTGTCTGTCCTCACCAGCGTAGCCTGCTGTCTCTGAGACGACTTCTTCTTGCCTCTTTGCTCCACAAGGCAGTTTCTTCTCAGATGTTTCTCAGACCCGCAGGAAAAACATTTTCTTACTCGTAGAGCTCGCTCCTCCGGCTGCTTCCAGCTGGACGTAACTCCTCTCTTGTCTGATTCTTTCACTTTCCCCGGCCTATCGCTGAGACTAGCGTGGGGAGCTTGCTCTCTACATTCCTTCTGCCACTGGTCCTCTGCCAAGAGCTTCCCGGTCACATAACTCAACGTGATTTTATCAGCATCCTGCACTTCAAAAGCCATGAGCAGCATTTCAAACCGCTCATGGAGAAAGCTTAAGATTATATAGACTTTATCCTCATCAGAAATCACCTTTCCTCTCTCCTCCAGCTTCTGGAAACACACCGACAAGGCATTGAGGTGGTCTCTCACCGACTCTTCTGGCAGCATTCTTTTATGATATAGCTTCCTTGTCAGGCCAATTAGTGAGCCAGCAGTCTGTTGCACGTACATGGCCTTCAGACCTTCCCAGGCTTCCTTTGCCTGCGTCTTTCCCGACACATGCACCAACTGGCCATCTGCAACACTGAGGATTATGGTGGCAAGGGCTTTCTGGTCCCGGACGGTCTCTGCAGGTGTGGGTGCATCGGGAGGATCGGCTATGCATTCCCACAGCCCCTCTCATTTCAGATAGTGTCCCATTCGCACCGCCCACACATTGTAGTTAACACATTGTAGTTAATGGGAGTTAGCTTCTCCACCAGCAACGTAGCTGTAGCCTGAGCCATTCTGCTCCACACCTGGTTATCAGCCTCGCTGGTCTCCTCCTCCGAGCAGCCTTCTCCCTCACTCCTGAGCTTTCCTTTGTCTCCTTCCAATGAACCACCACTACTCAAGGTATATAGGCGCAGTGGAAGTGTGCTGGGCCCATAACCCCGTTGGTGTTTAGTGTGTGGTCTCTTGAGACTCGAAGGAATAAAGTCTGCACACAGCTGCTATTAGACAAACTATATACTCTATTTATTTACAGATATTTACACAGACTAACAAAGTGTTCCACATATACAACCACCATCCATCCACCACACGTAGCACTGGGCTACATTACATTTATACAGTTCAGCACAGGGTTTTAAATTTGAAAAAAAAAAAATTAAAAAAATTATACAGTTCAGCACAGTTCATTATCCAATCAGCTTAGTGCTGAGTCATTATGCTCTTCCCCCTTACATCATTCTAGCTGATGCAATCTGGAAGACTGCCAGCTGTCAACTGTCAGTTAGATCATCTACTGTCCTGTAGATCATTGCAGCTCTAGCTGTGGTCTGATGACTGTATACTCTGACAGTTTGAACATTAAAACAACTAGTTAGTGCAGGAAAAATTATTTATAGGTTAAAAAAAGATGATCAAATAAGTGTAGTTAATTTGAAAGTCCTGGTTGGAACCAAATATTGAAGATTTATACATCATTGGAAATGATAATGAAATTTACTAGATAAATTATATCACTACTATATTATTAATGATTTCATTCTCATCCCAGCAATCAAGCACTATCCTCTGCTGCATATGCTGTAGCTCCTGAAAAATTAATACACTTCTTGAAAAGATTTAAAATAATAATGATCTATGGAATCATTAATAGCAACATATTCTAATAGTTTTGAAATATATTGCTGTCTTTTATGGAAACTGTGTTAGAATCATCCAGTAGAATAGAGTTCTGCAAACATTGGAGCTGATCAATCTGCCTGCTGCACCACCTGGAATTGCTAGCATCTGTGATGTTACTGTCCACAAAGCTGCTCTGACTTTCTGCCTCCCATTGAGCACTGCTTAGAAAGAGAATAACCATATCCCAGCAGCCTCTTGGTATCTTCTAGTACTTGACCCAAAAAACCCTTTGCCTTACATTTCCTAGTTTCCATCCTTTATATCCTTTCTTTATATCCTAATCCTATCCTATGTTTTCTCTTCCTCAGGCATAATCTTTGCATGTCTCCTGCCATAAATTTCCATGCCTAGTATCTCACATTGCTTCATCAGTCTGCCCCTAGACATCGAATTCTTACATGACTTATTTTGTTGCACTCAGAGGAGCTCCAGATTCTTTGGCTTGTTTAGAATGATCTGGGCATCTTCTTCCAAAGAACAGGAATGTCTAATTCTGCTGGGAAACACCAGTTGTTTACATCCCTCAGATACCTATGGGTAGGGAAGCTGGTGGTTTAAGGGCCCTATAAAAGGTGAGCCAGCTACCTTGGGAGTGCCTTAACAGAGCAAACAGCATTTATGATTGGGTTGGCAATGAGTAAATGAATATTCTACAATGTCATTCTCCATCTTCACCTGCCTATCTGTCCACATTCTTCTGAACAGCTTTCCTAACACATGTGGGAAGGGTATAATTAGAAAGCTGACAAAGGCAACATAGGCTGCAGTCACACTAGAGGCTTGGTGTGATCTGGCTGCGCCTCCATTTGCGGTTGCATAAAACGTTGCATCCACATTGAAATGACACTTTCAAGCTGTGGTGCTGGAGAAGAATCTTGAGAGTTCCTTGGACTGCAAGAAGATCAAATCAGTTAGTCCTAAGGGAAACCAACCCTGACTGTTCCCTGGAAGGTCAGATGCTGAAGCTCAAATACTTTGGCCACCAAATAAGGGAGCACTCGCTGGCGAAGATCCTGATGCTGGGAAAGACAGAAAGCAAAAGATGAGATGGCTGGACAGCATCTCTGATGTAACTAACACAAATTTGAGCAGACTTCGGAGGATGGTGGAAGACAGGAGAACCTGGCATGATTGTCCATGGGGTCGCAAAGAGTCGGACTCGACTGTGCGACTGAACAACAACAAAACATTGCGGAAAGCTTTGATCAGACATCCCATCCTGAACCAGCTTCATGGCATGCTCACCCCATGGTCGATCATTCAGATTGTTGCAGCATTCTTTTCTTAGTCTTTCATCCATGTGTATAAGTGTATATCTGAAGTTCCAGCTCCTTTTTGACAGCTACACAATCCCTCTGCCAAGTACTCTGGCCCCTCTCAACCTTCTCCCCTTCACCTCTCTTCCATGGAATACATGGAGTGAGGGATAAAGTGCAGATTTATATGAGAGTAGTCCCATTGACTTCAGTGCATTTATCCTTGTGTCAAGCATGAGAAGCTCTCAGATTCTGACACTGAAACAGTAGAGAGGGGTTTTGGAGGGGAGATTTGTTGCTCAAAAGCAAGTTCCCTGAAGGCTCCTGATCCGAGATGACTACTTGGCCATGATGATTGGCAACACCAGGGGCGATTATGTACTTATGAGAACACTGCTACCTGATTTTTTAAAAAAAGGAAGTGGAAATGGAAAGGAAGGTTCAGAGTTTCCAAATGGCTTGACTTTGCAAGACACAGCTGGAAATACAGAGTGGAAGTGCTTGCATCCGTAAATACCAGACTTTCCCTGGGTGCCTGCTTACTCCACTTTCAAAGCAAGCCAAAGCAGGGTGCTGATGACTGGGCCATGGAAAACAGATGTTGTTGTCTGATCATGGTCTTTAAATCCACAAAGAAGTAATACAACTATATAGGCATGAACTGCTTATGTGACTGCAGCCATAGTGTGTTTTGCTAACTTTATTCTGAGATGGACCCACAATATCTGTTCATGTAATAATATATATAAGGGAATATCACTGTTTTAGGACTCCATCAAGACTTTTGTGGATTCAGCAGACATTACCCTCACCTGAAACCTCTTTCATGTCTAGCAGCCAATAAACAAGACTGACATGCTTAAAAATCAGGGTATGGTTGACTAATTAAGAGATAAGCACTCACACAACTACAGCCCATCTTTATACCCATGTTTCATATGCATCTCTACCATCCAGTGGCTATTTTGATAATCCTAAACACTTGTGATGGATTTCAAGGTTCAGGATATGCTCCCTGGATTAACTAGGGAAACTGAGGAAGAATTAACAGCATTTCATAAAGTTTGCTTGTTGCTTAGAGAATCCAGAGTCATATGTGCGTAAAGGATGCCTGCTCATTGAGACTATCTGTTAGAAAAGGTCATGGATGAAAAGAATCACAGTGTCCGAAAACATCCATAAAAGTGACCATGGACATCTTTATTTTGGTTAAAAGGTTCTATTTAAATTCATTTTATTTATAAATGTTGCTGAATTGATTAGATTCTGTGCATTCTATGTGGATAAATTAGCCATTCCATGGATAATAAACTATGATAGATGTCTTAGCTACCTTGGAACTAATCTAAGATTTTATTAGCTCTCAAATTAAAGACATCCAGAATACCTTAAAGAAGACAGTGAATTTCCTATTTTATTCAGTCCGGTTAAGGGACATGAAGGCATTGATCACTTTACCCAAGTCCACTGGAAATATTATTACCCCTTAATAGATTATTTCTTACTCTGCATGAATTTTTCTTTGCCACAGTGATTAAATAAATGTTTTATGTTTCCTTTTGTGTATTTCATTGTTAAATTATGTTTGAAAAACAAAACAAATGAATGATTTTCTTATGTAGTAATTATGCTCATTTCCTCTCAAAAGAACACAAATACACAATAAATTATATAAAATAAACATCAACAATATTTATTTTTGATAAATTACATGCCCTCTTTGTGCCTTCCACTGGTTCATAACATACACCAACAAGCATGCAATCCAAATAAATCTTCAAGTGACACTGCTTAAGGGTATTTTTTATGAAGCTACCATGTAACTCTGAAGATGGATGCTTTTGATGGAACATTAACACAGATATTTAACCATAACCCCAAAATAGCATATGAAAAGGCAGCCAAAAACTGGGTTTCTGCCAGTAAGATTTTGATGTTTGCAAAGCAATCATCCCTAAATTATGCTTGATTTTACACCCTGCAGGGTTAAACAAAGAAGATAATTAAACAGATCCTTCAAAGCAAAGACCAACTGGTGTGAACGAAGTTGATAGCTACACACATTTTTAATTTCAAAACTGAAACTTCCCACTAAACAGAGATTTTCTCTACTTTCCCTGGCTAGTCTTTAAGCTACTGAAATTATGATGTGCTAATCACGTCAAATTTAATTTGTAACATCAGATTTACCAGCCAATATGGTCTAAAAGAATGTTTGCAAAATCAAGGATGTCCAAGGTAGAGATAAAACTCGCTAATGACTCTCTGTGAGGTTAGAGCTGACTGTATCTATCGTAGGTTTAAAACCAGGCATACAACATCTACTTTATAATGCTTACCTTTCCCTGGTTATGCATGTTAGGATTGCAGACATAATTAAGTAATTAGGAGATTAATAAAAAATGCAGTTGCCAATTAATCACTGGCAGCCAAACTGGAAGGCAAATCACACTCAATGAGGCCACAGGTTGAGGGCAGAGTTGTTTATTTTTGAGGCTGTTTGGGTGTATTATTGTAATTATGGAATGAAAAAGAAAACATCCAATATGACCTTTCCTTCTAATAAAGTGCAGCTGCTATCAATTATTAAACTGTGATCATCGGCTTCCTTCAATACCTCAATAAAGCTGCTATATTGAAGTGATGGTAATAATATGTGATTTTATTTAAATGTAGTTTGATTAATAAATTAAAATAGAGATACAATTCTGCAAGCAATTCTGCAAGCAATACTGAACCTTATACACCTTCATTTTGTCCACATACACATATATACTCCCCTGTAGCTTGGTGCTGGAACCTGATTTCCTCTATATTTTGCATCTTTGCAAACAAGTCTCTGGGCATCACAGGATGAAATGTGGAAAGCCAGTACAGGAAGGAGAACCACACCTGCTTTATTTGGGTTAACTAGACTAGACTAGGCACTCTGGGGTGGACTCTATGGCATTGTACCATGCTGAGGCTCCTCCCCAAACCCGACACTCTCCTCGAACCCCCAAAGTCTCCAGGTATTTTCCAACACAGATCCGGCAACCCTAACAAACATTAATCATTAGTTTTCCAAAATTAGAAGGTAACAGAAAAAATTTAGTCTTTTAAAATAACTGTCAGATAAAAATAATTTTATTGTAACTTAGTTTTTACTATTTTCTATATATTTAAAGAAGAGCCCTGTGGCACAGAGTGATAAAGCTGCAGTACTGCAGTCCAAACTCTGCTTACGATCGGAGTTCAATCCTGGCGGAAGCTGGGTTCAGGTAGCCAGTTCAAGGTTGACTCAGTCTTCCATTCTTCTGAGGTCGGTAAAATGAGTACCCAGCTTGCTGGGGGTAAAGTGTAGATGACTGGGGAAGGCAATGGCAAACCACCCCGTAAAAAGTCTGCCGTGAAAGCGTTGTGATGTGACGTCACCCCAGAGTCAGAAACAACTGGTGCTTGCACAGAGGACTACCTTTACCTTTATATATTTAAAATATTATCTGTCTTCAAGAGAAGAAATTTGTAAGTCTAGGAACAATTTTTTGCAAGTTAAATACTTTACATGTTATTATCTATATTACTATTTAAACTTTACTGCTTACTAATGTTAGTATTTAAAGATATCAATTACTGAGGAGTAATAAACATTCTGAAGAAGGATACAATATGAAAAATAAAAAGTGGAAAGTCTTAACTGATCTTGGCAAAGGTACACATTAATTAAACATTTAAGCCTCTTAGAAGTTCAAAGTGTTCTTTTGAGTTTTGGAAGTAGCATTTGGTGTGAAACTATGCAGTCTGATGTGAATTTTTCTACTTTAAATATGTGTATGATTTATCATATTGCAACAATATTAGTTTAAAACAGAATGCACACATGAAATTACAAATGAGGAAATGAGCCATTTGATCCAGGCTTAAGAACAGGATATTAAGATTAACACATCTAATTCAGATCTACACAGTGCATGTGTTGGAGATATAATTTATTATCTACAGATACATTAAACATTTTTTGGTCATGTTTGCCTATCTGGTTCTTTTGGAATGCTATGGTTCAGTTTGATAATGAAATGTTACATTGCAATAAAACCTTTGAACCCAGAATAATTTTATTTGAGAGGTTATGTTGATTTTTCAGATATGGGGTTAATTTTGAGTTTATTTACTGCAGCTAAAATGCTGATAACAGCCAATTGGAAGAAATCCATAAGCAAATGGTTTAACAAAATCTGGAACATGGCTTTATTGGCAAAATTGACATACTTTCAAAAAATTGTTACTTCCAAAAATGATAAATGTGATAATTTATCAATTTATGTAATAATTTATCAATTTGATAATTTATCAAATAATTTATCAAACCTGCCACAGTTCTGCAGGGCCTATTCAGGCTATTATTCCACAGCACTGACAATCTCACTGAACTATCATAACTAAAACAAGAAACATCAGAATAACTAGAACATCAACACACATCTTGGACTTTTAATAACTATATAATGGAAATGACTATATAATGGAAATGATTTTATTGTATATTTGTTTTTAATATTTGATGAGCCAGTCAGGGGAGGGCAGGATATAAATTTGATTAAATAAATAAACAAACATTGCATATTAGTTATTTTTGATTGAGAAAATCAGAGATAAAATCTAAGAACATAAGAGAAGTCATGTTGGATCAGGCCAATGGTCCATCCAGTCCAACACTCTGTGTCACACAGTGGCCAAAAAATTATACACACACACACACACATATATATACACACACTGTGGCTAATACCAATGATGGACCTCTGCTCCATATTATTATCTAACCCCCTCTTGAAGCTGTCTATTCTTGTAGCTGCCACCACCTCCTGTGGCAGTGAATTCCACATGTTAATCACCCTTTGGGTGAAGAAGTACTTCCTTTTATCCGTTTTAACCTGACTGCTCAGCAATTTCATCGAATGCCCACGAGTTCTTGTATTGTGAGAAAGGGAGAAAAGTACTTCTTTCTCTACTTTCTCCACCCCAAGCATTATCTTGTAAACCTCTATCATGTCACTCCACAGTCAACGTTTCTCCAAGCTAAAGAGTCCCAAGCGTTTTAACCTTTCTTCATAGGGAAAGTGTTCCAACCCTTTAATCATTCTAGTTGCCCTTTTCTGCATTTTTTCCAATGCTATAATATCCTTTTTGAAGTGCGGTGATCAGAATTGCACACAGTATTCCAAATGAGACCATACCATCAATTTATACAGGGGCATTATGATGCTGGCTGATTTGTTTTCAATTCCCTTCCTAATAATTCCCAGCATGGCGTTGGCCTTTTTTATTGCAATTACACACTGTCTCGACATTTTCAGTGAGTTATCTCCCATGACACCAAGATCTCTCTCTTGGTCAGTCTCTGCCAGTTCACACCCCATCAACTTGTATTTGTAGCTGGGATTCTTGGCCCCAATGTGCATTACTTTGCACTTGGCCACATTGAACTTCATCTGCCATGTTGATGCCCACTCACCCAGCCTCAACATATCCCTCTGGAGTTCCTCACAATCCTCTCTGGTTCTCACCATCCTGAACAATTTAGTGTCAACTGCAAATCTGGCCACTTCACTGCTCACTCCCAACTCCAAATCATTTATGAACGAGTTAAAGAGCATGGGACCCAGTACTGAGCCCTGCGGCACACCACTGCTTACCGTCCTCCACTGTGAAGACTGCCCATTTATACTCACCCTCTGCTTCCCATTAATTAGCCAGTTTTTGATCCACAAGAGGACCTGTCCTTTTACTCCATGACTCTCAAGCTTTCTAAGGAGCCTTTGATGAGGAACTTTATCAAAAGCTTTCTGGAAGTCAAGGTAAACAACATCCATTGGGTCTCCTTTGTCCACATGTTTGTTCACCCCCTCAAAGAACTGTAACAGGTTAGTGAGGCAAGATCTTCCCTTACGGAACCCATGCTGAGTCTTCCTCAATAACCCGTGTTCATCAATGTACCTACTCATTCTGTCCTTGATAATGGTTTCTACCAACTTTCCCGGTATTGAAGTCAGACTGACTGGCCTGTAATTTCCCGGATCTCCTCTGGAACCCTTTTTAAAGATGGGGGTGACATTTGCTACCTTCCAGTCCTCAGGAACGGAGGCAGATTTCAATGAAAGATTACATATTTTTGTCAGAAGATCCACAAGTTCAACTTTGAGTTCTTTCAGAAGTCTTGGATGTATGCCATCCGGACCTGGTGACTTATTAGTTTTTAATTCGTCTATCAGTTGTAGGACCTCCTCTCTTGTAACCTCAATCTGACTCAGGTCTTTCAACACCCCTTCTAAAATTAGTGGTTCTGGAGCGGGCAAACACTTCTCGTCTTCTGAAGTGAAGACGGAGGCAAAAAATGCATTCAGCTTCTCAGCCATTTCCCTATCCTCCTTCAGTAATCCTGTTACCCCTTGGTCATCCAAGGGCCCCACTGCCTCCCTGGCTGGTTTCCTGCTTTTAATATATTTGAAGAAATTTTTATTGTTGGTCTTAATGTTTTTTGCTGTATGCTCTTCATAGGCCCTTTTTGCCTGCCTGATCACAGTCTTGCATTTGATTTGCCACAGCCTGTGTTCCCTTTTATTATTTGCCTTTTATAATTTTTTTTGTAATTTAGTAACTTATTTTTATATCTATTGCATTGCTGTGGTGTCTCTGTGTGTATAATTTTTCTGTTAAGAATTATTTTAAGTCCTGCCAATATCTTTTATATCATTAGCCAAAGTTGCAAAATTCTGTTAAATATCATAATTTTTTAAAAAGCTGTGAGAACCAGAGCAACCTGCAGTTATATAGCAACAAACTCTATGCTTGAAATCTGTTAATTATTACTTTTCTAAGAGAAATGATTACTGATTTGAGGCCATCTTGTACCAACCTGTGCAGGGATGATAATTTAATGTTTGTAAAGGTTGTACTTACCTTGTTCACAATACCCATTTCTCTAGCTGATCTAGGGAATTCTGAATGTGGAGGGGACATTATGAAGATTGTAGTAATGCAATCACTGCAATTTTTAAAAAATGTATAACCTGAATAAGAAAAGCCTATTCACATAGGCATATATCCATTGAGACAATATGAATTTATACTACACAAAAATTATACACGAAGGCAATATGTATACAAATCCAACTTTCACTCTAATAGCAAAGTGGGTGGGTTGTGCTCTCCAAGAAGGCCTTTTCTACAAACTGAAGGGACCCACACTGCCTCCAATGATTTTGGGGGAACTATTTTTATCTGAACTATAAACCTTTCCCTCAGTCACCAAGTGTTCTAAAGGTAGCAAGTTTGTTTGTTGCCATGAGGTAAGTTTTGTGGTGAGCGAATAGAATAGATAAATTACTGAGGCAAGAATTGTATATTAACAATTGAGAAGATTTATTTATTTACAAGTTGGTTTCAAAGAACAGATCAGCAGCACAGGTCTTCAAGTAGACAAAGGCGAAACCTCGCAGAGGGATAATTATTTAAATTAGTTATGGTTTCCAAGAGTAGTCTGAATTTGCAGACTTCCGGGGTTGGAAAATAGCGAGCTGAGTTGCTTTCCCTAACGGGAGCAGGCTGACACTTCAGTACAGAGTAGTAAAAGGCAAATTAATGCCTTCAGTCTATATTTCTCAGCTAGAGAATTGCCCAAGATATGCACAGATACTTTGAGGAGACTTACCTTGGCTGAAAGGGAGTCCTGGGCAGGCGGGGGGGGTGCTCCTTTGAGGCTTTGAGGGATCTCCAGAGAGAAGTTACATATTCATCATCTGCAGAAGTTTCCAGAGTCATCAATTTGGCATAAGCTCGACATGATCCAAACCTTCTTTTACAATTTTAAACATCTAATCTACAAAGGACTGGTGTTAATTTGGATAAACTATGGAAAAAAGATACTGATTGCTATCTCTTCATTCCAGGATTAATAAAAGTTAAAGAAAAGAAAAGTAAAAGGTGGGAGTTGGAAATACTGAAAGCCTGAAAAGAGGAGAAGATAAGAGGCTAAATTTGAACTTTGTAAACTTAAAAGACAGTGTTTAAAGAAGAAAGGAATTTATTGTTTAGTCTATCTGTGGTTGAGGAGGCAGCTCCATCATTACAGATCTGCAGCGTTCACAGTCAACACAGGAAATACGTCAGATATCGTGAGATTTCTCTACCAATGAAACAAGATTTGAAGGCAAAAAAAGCAGGAAGTATTGGAGGAAGAAGAAGGAAGTCAACAAAGTAAACAGCCTACTCTAGGATTATAATACCAGAGAGAAACATCGGTGGTCATTGTTGTTGGGAGGACTAAGTTTTAACATAGTTTTTAAAGTGACTGGGACATTATAAATTGGTAGAGTTAACAGAATTGGCAATTAAAAAATTACTACTGTTGGATAGCAGATAAGAAGACTTGAGCTGGTAAAAGGGAAAAAATAATTTTTTTTTAAAGTGAAGCAAAAGTTGCGACTGCCATTTTGGGAGAAATAAAAGCTTTAAACATTAATATCTGAGCCTGGGAGGCTCAGAGGACAGTGAAATTAGGTACATTGGAAAGGGCAAGCTTCACTTTATCAAACCTGATGGTTCAAATTTAATTTGGTGAGATCAAAATTTTTGATCTTTTTTACATGTCAGACCCAAAACAAACTCGTGCTAGGTCTGCTTCAATAGAGAAAATGCAAGCCCAATTAGATGCAATGGAAGCTAGGATAATGAAGGGGGTGAAAGAAATGATAACTGCCTCTAAAAAAGAAATAAGAAAGGATATTGAGGACTCAAAGAAAGAATTAAAAAAAGAAATAGAGAATCTCAGAAATGATACTGTGGTAATAACAAAGAAAGTACAAGAAGTGGAAGAGAGAGTGAAAACACATGACTCCACCTTGTTAAAATTACAAGAAAAAGTGACAATTCATGACTGCAAACTGATGGAAACTCAGATCCGTCTGACAGGTGTACCTGAAGATGAAGAATCAGACCTGAAAGAATACATAATAAAAATAATTGCAGAATTTTTGGAGGAAGATCCTGAAGGGAATAGAAATATGTATGACTATATGTATAGAGTAAATTCACTCTGTGCAAAAAAGAACAATCTGCCAAGAGATGTGGTCATAAGATTTATGACAAAAGAAATGGTGGGAAAGATCATGAATAAAAACTTTGAAAAGTCATTGATAGTGGGAGGCAGTAGAGTAAGAATTATGAAAGAACTGCCAAGACAAGTGCTAACTGATAGAAAGGCATATAAAAAATTGACAGAAAAATTACGTGACAATGGAATGAGGTACAAATGGATAATACCTGAAGGTTTGAGCTTTGAACTTCAAGGGAAAAGGATTACAATCACAAATACACAGGAACTGCGAAGATTTTATGAAGAAAATAAAGAATTTGCATTATAATGGTTACAAATTGATAACTTGGAATCGACTAAATTCACCACAAAAAAGAAAGGCAACATTTCATTGGATAAAAAAACAAAATTGTAATATAGTATGTTTACAAAAAGTGCATATTAGACAAAAGGATTATAAATTTCTGTGGAATAAACAATTGGGACTAGAATTTTTTACATTAGCTGAACAGAAGAAGAGAGGAGTAGTCTTTTATATTAAACAAGAATTAGACCCGAAATTGGTATTTAAAGATAGAGATGGAAGGTATATAACGGTAGAAATTACTTTGAATGCCAAAAAAATGTTGTTGTTGGCACTTTATGCTCCAAATGGTGCTAAAGACATTTTCTTTAAAAATATTACACAATGTCTTGATGAAGTGACCTATGAGCAAATTTTATTGATGGGGGACTTTAACGGAACAATTCAGAACATGATAGATAGATCTGGGAAGAAAAAAAATGATAAAGAAGGGAAATTGCCAAAGTCTTTTTTTGAACTGGTTAAACAGGAGAGTTTGGAAGATATATGGAGGAAGTTTAATCCTGAAGTACGGGACTATACCTTCTTTTCAGCTAGACATAGCTCTTTCTCTAGAACTGACATATTGTGGCGTACTAAAGATATGGGACTTATAACAAAGAAAATAGAGATATTACCTAAAATAGGAGCTGATCATAACCCAATAATGTGGATAACAAAACTGTCGAAAAAGTCAAGAATTTGGAGATTAAATGAAGATTTACTACAAAATAAAGAAATAGTGACCTCTCTAGAAAATGAAACCAAAGCGTACTTCCAAGTGCATGACAGAGAAGATATAGAATTTCAGACGGTATGGGATACCTACAAGGCAGTAATGAGAGGATTACTAATAACATTGAATAATAAAGACAAGAGAGCAAAAGATAAACAGATGCTGGACATTAAGATGAAATTGAGAAAAATGAAATTAAGAAAAAAGAAGGTGAATTAAGGAAAAGGCCAGGGGAAAAGCAAATTATAAGGGAGATTACAATATTGCAAGCACAAATGAGACATCTGTTAAATAAAGAATTGGAATGGAATTTGAAGAAATTAAAACAGAAATCTTTCGAGGGAGCGAATAAACCTGGAAAATATTTGGCTTGGCAATTGAAGAAAAAGAAAGGAAGTAAAATTATTAATAAAATTGTGGCTGATGGAAGAGAGATGGTAGAAAATATTTGGCCTGGCAATTGAAGAAAAAGAGAGAAAGTAAAATTATTAATAAAATTGTGGCTGATGGAAGAGAGATGGTAGATCAAGAAGGAATAAAGAGAGAATTTTTTTATATATTATGCTAAACTATTTATAGGTGTTAAAGTAAAGAAGGAAAAGATGGAAGCGTATTTGCAGAAAATTAAAATAGCACCCTTAACTGATTATATGGAAAAAGTTTTGAATGATCCAATTGAAAAAATAGAAATTGAAGTAGCGATTAATGCAATAAAAATTGGAAAAACACCTGGACCAAATGGATTTACGGCAAAAAATTTTAAAACGTTTAAAGAAGAATTAATACCGAAACTTCAAAAATTAATGAATGTGATAAGAATAAATGGGGAAATACCAAATACATGGAAAGGAGCAGTAATTTCGTTGATTCCAAAGGAAGATAGAGATGTCACTAATGTAAAGAACTACAGATGAATCTCATTATTAAACAATGATTATAAGATATACACAAGAATCTTAGCAGAACGGCTTAAACAATATCTAATAAACTCTATAAAGGAAGACCAAGCAGATTTTCTCCCTAAAAGGCAAATAAGAGACAATATTAGAACTGTTGCAAATATTGTAGTATACTATGAAAGACATCCATAGAAGGAAGTTGCATTATTCTTTGTGGATGCAGAGAAAGCTTTTGATAATTTGAATTGGGACTTTATGTTTGCAGTAATGGAGAAAATAAAGTTGGGGGAAAGCTTTATAAGAATGATAAAAGCAATTTATACTGAACAACGTGCAAGGTTATGTATAAATGCAGATCTTACAGAAGAAATGAAAATCAGCAAAGGTACAAGGCAAGGTTGTCTGCGTTCACCATTGTTGTTTATAATGACTCTTGAAATCTTATTGCTGCAAATACAAGATGATGAAGAAATTGAAGGAACGAGAATTAAAGGATTTTCCTATAAATATAGAGCATTTGCAGATGATATAATGTTTATAAATGAAAATCCTATGCAAGTAACACCTTTGTTGTTAGCCAAAATACAAGATTTTGGAGAATTGGCGGGACTTTATGTCAATAAAGAAAAGTCAAAAATTTTGTGTAAAAATATGCAAGTAAGTAAACAAAAGGAATTGCAGAGATTAACGGGATGTGAAGTTACCCCTAAAGTAACATATTTGAGTGTGGAAATAACAATGAAGAATATTGATCTATTTTAAAACAATTATGAAAGGTTATGGCGTAAAATGGACGAAGATATGATAAAATGGAACAAGTTTAATTTGTCATTGCTTGGTAGAATAGCTGCAGTTAAGATGAACATTTTGCCGAGAACAATGTATTTGTTTCAAACTATTCCAATTGTGAATGTACAGATGGTATATGACTCCTAAAAAGTTGGCAAAGATGAACAATAAGATGCCAGATAGATGTTGGAAATGTAAAAAACATGAAGGTTCTTTCTACTATAAGTGGTGGACTTGTGAAAGAGCGAAAAAGTATTGGCAGATGATTCAACAAGAGATTTCTAAGATCTTGGGATACTAATTTAACAGAGTTGCAGAGACTTTTCTGTTGGGATTACAAATGGAAAAATTTCCAAAAGAAGATAGAACTTTAATCTGATACTTGCTTTCAGCTGCTAGGACATTGTATGCGCAATTGTGGAAGCAATAAAAAATACCAGAGAAATGGGATTGGATTGTAAAAGTTATGACATGGAGTGAAATGGACAAGTTGACAAGAACCTTAAGAGACTATGATTTAGAAGTATTTAAGATGGAGTGGAAAAAGTTCAGAAGATACGTAGAAAAAGAGTGGAAAAATAAAAGGACATTGGACAATTTTTGATAATGACGAAGTATAAGAGGGAGGAGGATATTAATGTTGGTTCTTATTAATTAAGGGTACCTTTAATATTAAGATTTTAAGTACTGTATTTTTCGGACCATAAGACGCACTTCCCCCCCCCAAAAAAAGTGGGGGGGAAAGTGTGTGCGTCTTATGGAGCGAAGGTACCTTCCTCGGGGGGGGGGGGGAGGGCAATCCGTTGCCTCCGCCTCTGATCCCAGCGATTGTTGGAAGAAGCTGGAGCCAGGCAGGCAGGCGGAGGCAGCGGATCGCCCCCCAGGAGGAAGGTGCGTCCTATGGACCGGAGCGCCTTATGGTCCGAAAAATACGGTATATAACACCAGCGGGGGTCAAGTAACGGGGAGAGGGGTGGGTAGAAAGTAATATATGGGATAGATAAAAAAGTAATTATTAATGATGTAAGAAATTGAAATTTATTACCATATGTTACTAATAAAATTGTTTGAAACAACCAAGAGTAGTCTGAATTTAAAAAAAAAATACTTTCAGGCATAAACAAGCTTTTACTAAGTTACTTAGTTTTACTTAGTTGGATCCTCTCACACACAGGATTCCATCCTGTCCTTCTCCAAGAGTCAGACTAAATGGTACCAGAGACAGGCCAACAATTGGATACTCAATTCAATCTCAGAAGAACCAACCCACTCTGTCACACTACCAAGCAGAGTTACCCTCAACTGTCTGTTCTTTTACTGAGCCAGACATGAGCTTTCACTGCTTTTTCCCTGAGGCGGAACCCAACTCCCTCTGCACTCTTTTTGAGGCAGACCTGAACTAAACTCTCACTGTACTTCCCTCCAACATTACATCCTCCTTCTGAAAGGTGGCTGGATGTTGGAGCAGTACTCCTGTAGGCTTGAGTGAATGGTTGTTTTCCTCTTTAGGGCAGCCTACAGTCTGTCACAGGCAGCAGAACAAGATCATCCACGAACAAGAGGGAAGCTTCTTCATGCACACAGGGAAACCTGGATAACTTTGGCTTTCTAAAAGGAGACACCCCTTCTCCACTCACACCGCCTCTCTCTCTCTCTCTCAGGTTTAGGGTTAAAAGTAGGATAGGTCCTTGCACTTGCAATCCTTCACATTACTTTAAAAATATATAGACAGTGGACCTCTGCTCAATATGTTTATCCAATCCACTCTTGAAGCCATCTATGCTTGTAGCTGCCGTCATCTTCTGTGGCAGTGAATTCCATTTGTTAATCACTCCTTGGGTAAAGAAATACTTCCTTTTATGTGTTCTGAGATACACAGCGCTTTTACAAGCTCTGCAACTTTGGGGTTGGATCTGCTCTTGTAAATATCTCTGCTTATATAATGCTCTTGTTGGCATTTGATCTGTAAAATACTAATAGAACAATTTCTGTCCCAGAAACACAAGAACTACCATTTACAGTGCTTATGTTTACAAGCTATATCAAAGCATAAACTACAAGTTTAGAAGCCTTGATGTCTTGTAATATCTTGAACAAGAAAAAAAAAAGATTATTTTCTTTCAGGAACAGTTCTTGTCAGCAGCCCTTTTATAGAAGGGAAATACCTTAATGAGAAAGAACACCCCTCTAATAGTACATTGTAAGGATTAGATGATTGGGGAAAAACAACCCAACACTACTGTTCAGTGTGAAACTATATGACTCTTGAGTGATTTCTAGAATGCAGCTGAGCCCAACAATAGGTTTCTTTAAAAATTAACATATATTCTAATGAACATATATTGTAGCAGTCACTGTACAGAAATTTGCATCCTGATTGGGGAATGACCCCAACCTTATTCACCTATATTAAATTTTTTAAGAATTATAAGACTATTCTTTTACAGTTATCCATGATCAAAAAATGGGGGGGGGGGGAGTATAAAAACAAAAACTTTCATTCCCAAGTATTCTTTTTTGTGTTCAGCATTAAATGTCTTAGGTTTCCACCTAAGTCTTTCATCCATCTTTGATGGAACATCCAATTTGTTAGACCTTTTTTGGGGGGAGGGATTCTTGTCAGGAGTGAAAGTTTTCAAGGGATGTGGAAATGTTAGAGACTCCTTCAGAGATGAAAAGGATGAAGTAATAAAAGTGTTGTGCACAATCTTTGGAAGCGATCAAGAAGGTTTCCCCAACATGTAACCCACTGTGCTATTTTGAAGCAAGTATCAAGGCAAAAACAAGCTATTTTAATTTAGACATGAAAAGTCAAAGTACAGTATTTTGCTAGTAGGCAGCTTATGGCTTTTTGAGGTGAACAATGGGCCACGAAACAGCTTACATCTATTGCTGTGTCATGCATATTCATGAACGCATGCCAAAGAGATATTGCTAAAAAAATGATTTAATTAAAAAGTCAGCTCATGAGAACAGTGCTTTCTTCTCATAACAGTTTGGGGTAAGAATGACCTACTAAAAGATACTGCTTTGCGATGAGAACTTCAGTCAATTTATGCTGTAGCATAAAGAGCTGCCACAGAGAAAAAAGAAAACATGAGAGAAAATGTGCCTGTCAGAAAATAAAAACGGTACAGTCTAACAAATGTTAAGCATGCACAAGTCCCATTGAAATCAGTGGAATTAACGGTCACACATAAATACCTAAATGCTGATTGCTCCCAATATTTTAATGATTTTTTTGTTAAAAATGTGTCTGTTTCTTTAGCCTCCAATTGAGATTAACAGTGCAATCCTATGCAGAGTTACTCCAATCTAAGCCTATTTATTCTATCAAGGCAGCTTGGCGTGGAGTGACTTTGTATAGGATTGTACTGTTGGAATAGCAGCTTCTGTAGACAGAGGATGAGGGGACAGCTAGGCAACCATGTAACATCCCTTCCTTGAAGAACTGATTGAGGGAAACAAGGGTTAAAGACAGGCTAGTACTGTGTGACAATCAGGAAAATTGACAGAGAAGTAGGATCTATCTCATCCTTTCTGCAAGATCAGGGCAACATACATGAGCTTTCCATCCTCCATTTTATCCTTTCAGTAGTGTTCTGAGATAGGTTAAGGTGAGACGGAGCAACTGATTCAAAATCAATTTGAACCCACGTCCTATCAGTCTGATGCTCCACTGCATCAGAGTGGATCTCATGTTCTTCTGAGGCAATTACCTCTCCCTCTCTCTAATTGCAGCTCAGGCATGGATAAATAGTACCAGTCAAGGGTGTTAGAGCTAACTATCCTTCAGACACAACAAAATGACTGAGGATTTGCAAGATAATTTTACAGTGAAGAATTAACACATTAAGTCAGGCAGACTGGAAGGTTAAAACACACCTGGAGGAAGGTATGAGAGTGACCCTTGTACATAGTCAGGTAGTCAGAAACCAGTGGAGTCAGCAGTGTTGGTGACCTAGCAGAACCCTCTCTGCCTGGAAGGAGGCAATGACAACAATGGGCATATCAGCGTTGCTATTTTAAGCCTAAACTGCTATCTTCCTTACACTTCCTATGCTACGTAGTGCATTTTTGCATACTATTAGTGCAATGTGATTGGTGCATATTAAGATTTTCCATAAATGTTTAGTAGGCTGTGTTGCTGTTGTGCTTAAAATGTATATAAGCAAATATCTGTAAGTATTCCTCCACAAGTCCAGACCTGGGAGCAAGCTGGTGGCAGTGAAGGATGTGGTCTTGGCCATTGCCATTGAGTTGGGTCAGGTTGCCTGCAGCACTGGATCCTGTAGGAGGCCAAGAGGAGGTTGAGCTTCCATGGACCCTGTTGAATGGTAGCACCACTGAGATTTGGCTTGCTCCAAGGAAGTGACAAGCGTTGCCATTGTCACTGCTGCTACCTCTCAGGTATAAGACCATACCCCTCACTGCCACTAGCTTGCTCCCAGCCCCCCACAGTTTTCAAGGGCACCAACCCACCATGAATGTTGCTGGTTAAGTTAAGAGCTAGTCTGTCCTTGAAGTAGACAGTAAGCTAGAATCTGCATGCATGCACAGGTTTTAGCAAATGTTTTAAAAGACTTGATAAAAGTGGAGAAAGAGGGTGGGGCAATGGCTCTGTGGAAGGATTTCCTGTAGAGTTTGTACAGAATTACAAGGGACATTGTAGCAACGCTAGTACTCCTTGTAGCTTCTGCTCCAAAAATTTATGCAAAACACCAGTTGATGCACACCTATCCCAAAGGTAGCTGTGACAATGAACCTTTACAAATCCAAAGATATTAGAAAAAAACTGGCTTTGAAGGAAGAAAGCTGTGCTATATTCAAAGTGTTTCTTTGTATTCCAAAACATTTGAAAGTTATGTTTGAGATCCAAAGAAGGATGCAATGAGTTCCACACACTCGAGAGAGCTTTAGATTTGTATTTCTTGAACTGCAATTCCCTTGTCACAAACAAAAAAAAGGCTTTTGAAATTAAGTAGCTGTATTTTTCCCTCATAGGACAAGTGAGGGTATAGTTTTGATTGGGGAAATGGCATGGAGAAAAAGATTTAACCGCTTTCAGTGCCCCACATCTCTCCATTGCTACTGCAAACAAATTCACCACTCAGCAAAGTGACATTGGGAGATGCAGTCAAGGATCTAACTTTTAACCTGGCCCTTAAAATCCATTTTTTGCAAAAAGCAGAAAGCATTATTCTGAGCCAAATTGGCTGTTTCTTAACTACTGAGATATTGTAAACAAATATACAATACACATGCTGTTTTGTCATGACCTTGTCTAAGTAACTAAGCATAAGGTCCATTAAAATGCACATATTCGGTCATCAGACCAGAAAAATAGAAGCTTGCTTAATGTTCTAAATAAGCTACATAGTTCATTTTTGCATGCTATTATTAGTGCTACTCTCTCATAGATTGCTGCCTTGACATGGCGAGAGGGCTTGCACAGTTGGGCAAGTACAAGTAACTACAGAAAGAGTGAAGCGGCTGGGCCAAAGCCAAAAGAACGCTCAGCTGTGGATGTGTCTAATGGTGAAAGGAAAGTCTGATGCTGCAAAGAACAATATTGCATTGGAACATGGAATGTAAGATCTTTGAATCAAGGTAAGCTGGATGTAGTCAAATAAGAGATGGCAAGACTGAACATCGACATCTTGGGAATCAGTGAACTAAAATGGTCGGGAATGGGCGAATTTAACTCAGAGGATCAATACATCTATTATTGTAGGCAAGAATCCCATAGAAGAAATGGTGTGGCCTTCATAGTTTACAAGAGATTGAGAAGACAGTAATGGGATACAATCTCAAAAATGACAGAACAATCTCAGTCCGTATCCAAGGCAAACCATTCAAAATCACAGTAATCCAAATCTATGCCACAACCACGGATGCAGAAGAGGCTGAAGTGGACCAGTTTTATGAAGATCTACAACACTTTCTAGAACTAACACCAAAAAAAGATGTCCTCCTCATCATAGGGGACTAGAATGCCAAAGTAGGAAGTCAAAAAGCAATCAGAACAACAAGTTTGACTTTGTAGAACAAAATGAAGCTGGGCAAAGGCTAATAGAGTTTTGTCAAGATAACGAGCTGGTCATAGCAAACACCCTCTTTCAACAACCTAAAAGGCAACTCTACACATGAACATCACCTGATGAGCAACATGGAAATCAGATTGATTATATACTCTGCAGTCAAAGATGAAGAAGCTCCTTGCAGTCAGCAAAAACAAGACCTGGAGCTGACTGCGGCTCATATAATGAGCTACTCATTGCAATATTCAGGCTTAAACTGAAGAATACCGGGGAAGCCATTAGGCCATTCAGAATCACATCCCTTATGAATATACAGTGGAGGTGAATAATAGGTTTAAGGACCTAGAGTTGATAGACAGAGTGCCTGAAGAACTATGGATGGAGGTTCATTACATTGTACAGAAAGCAGTGATCAGCACCATCCCAAAGAAAAAGAAATTCAAGAAAGCAAAGTGGCTGTCTGGTGAAGCTTTACAAATAGCTGAGGACAGAAGGAAAGCAAAAGGCAAAGGTGAAAAGGAAAGATTCACCCAACTGAATGCAGATTTCCAAAAAACAGCAAGGAGAGTTGAGGCCTTTCTGAAGGAACAATGCAAAGCAATAGAGGAAAATAATAGAATGGGAAGGACAAGGGATCTCTTCAAGAAAACTGGAGAAATCAAGGGGACGTTTCATGCAAAGATGGTCATGGTAAAGGACAAAAACGGTAGGGACCTAACAGAAGCAGAAGAGATTAGGAAGAGGTGACAAGAATACACAGAAGAATTCTACAAGAAGGATCTCAGTGTCCTTGACAACCATGACAGTGAAATCACTGATCTTGAGCCAGACATCCTGGAGTGCGGTCAAGTGAGCCTTAGAAAGCATTACTAACAACAAAGCAAGCAGAGATGACGGTATCCCAATTGAGCTATTCAAAGTCCTAAAAGATGATGCTGTTAAAGTGATGCACACATTATATCAGCAACTTTGGAAAATGCAAAAGTGAGCAAAGGACTGGAAAAGGTCAGTTTATATTCCAATCCCAAAGAAGGGTAATGCCAAGTAATGTTCAAACTATGGCACCATTGCACTCATTTCACATGCCAGCTAGGTCATGTTAAAGATCCTACAAGCTAGGCTTCAGCAGTATGTCTATCAGGAACTACCAGAAGTTCAAGCTGGGTTTCGGAGAGGTAGAGGAACTAGAGAAAAAATTGTCAACATTCGATGGATTATGGAGAAAGCACAGGAGTACCAGAAAAACGGCTATTTCTGCTTCATTGACTACACTAAAGCCTGTGATTGTGTGGATCACAACAAACTGTGGCAAGTTCTTAAAGAGATGGGAGTACCAGACCACCTCACATGTCTCCTGAAAAACCTGTATAAGGGTCAAGAAGCAACTGTCAGAACGGGATATAGAGCAACTGATTGGTTTAGAATAGGAAAAGGAGTTCGACAAGGATGTATATTGTCACCCTGTTTATTTAATTTATACGCAGAGTACGTCATGCGGAATGCCGGCCTGGATGAAGCACAAACTGGAATTAAGATTGCAGGGAAAAACATCAAAAACCTCAGATATGCAGATGATACTACTCTAATGGCAGAAAGTGAGGAGGATCTAAAGAATCTCTTGTTGAGAGTGAAAGAGGAAAGCACAAAAGTAGGCTTGAAACTCAACATCAGAAAAACTAAGATCATGGCATCCGGCCCCATCACTCCTTGGCAAATAGAAGGGGAAGACATGGAAGTCGTGACATACTTCATATTTCTGGAATCCAAGATCACTGCAGATGGTGACTGTAATCATGAAACTAAAAGATCTTTGCTCCTTGGGGGGACAGCTATGGCAAACCTAGGCAGTATAATAAAAAGTAGGGATATCACCCTGCCAACAAAAGTCCATATAGTTAAAGTGATGATATTTCCAGTAGTAATGTATGGCTGTGAGAGTTAGACCATAAGGAAGACTGAGTGAACTGGCAACCTGAGAAGAATAGCATGAGTCTCTGATGGTGGGCAGAGGATGGGAAGGAGGCCCTGAGTACTTTAAGGGAGCCTCAAAACCTGGAACTAGCTCTTCTAACTCTTCTTGTCATATTATTTGGTTTGGCCATTCCTAGGTAACAAATGAGCTTCCTGCCACTTAGGCCTGGTTTCCATATGAAGGAGAATACGGTAGAATAGAAGATACTATTGCAGTGGTGGATTCCAGTTCTGTATTTTAGGGAATAAAACCCTGCATGCAAATAGAAAGTTGGGTAAGCAGGGAGATCCTCACCCTTTTGATTGCTGTAAGAATGTCAGATCTGGGATACCCCAGTCTAAACTTCTACTTCATTATGAAGCTCACTGATACAGCTCACCTTGATGTAGACACTACACCACACTGGTTCTCTGTATGTCACTTCTATATGCTCATTCATACCCATATTTCTTTGTGCACCTTGACTCAACAGTTTAATTTGATCTGCCAGAGAGCAATTACAAGTACTTTTTGTTGTTCATTCAGAAAGTTTGACTAAGTTTGTATGAATAATGATAATGAGTTCTGATAATGAAATACTGTGCCCTCCTCACCATCAAGGTACAATATTCAACACGGATGCTGAATGCCTATGATTTATTAAATGGTGGTTTTTATTATTATATTTCCTGATGTTAATAATAAAGAAGACAATGCATAACTGATTTTTGCTGAGTCCCTAAAGCATATGATTTATACAGATTTCTCTTAAGATGCTATTGAGATGCAGCCTCTTTAAAATCTTGAACCAGAGCTATGTACACAATAAATGATAATGTGTCCATTGGTTTATGAAAAATAGACTGGAAAGTTTAATTATAATTACCATCAGCTGATCTTCTAACTACAGAATGTTAATATTTTTCATTATAGATACAAAACATCTGTGGAACAACTGACATTAAGAAGATCAAACAGGTGAAAGGTTGGGATTGGATTTGGGAAACAAGCTGAAGTTCTTATTTTCAAAGGGGCATATTAGGTAGACTTCTTGGTACAAGGATAAAATCTTGCTTCTGTCTGATGGTTGCTCTTACCCTGTTCATGTAAAGCATCCAACAAGTGTAGTGGGCATGGCACAGAAATGTACCACTGGCACAACCTCCAGGTGGGCCCTAGAGATCTCCCAGAATTACAGCTCATCTCCAAATGACAGACATCAGCTCCCCTGGGAAAAATGGCAGCTTTGAAGGATGGATCTATGACATTATATCCCACAGAGATCCCTTCCTTCCCCAACCTCTGTCCTTCCCAGGGCTCCATTCCAAATCTCCAGGGATTTCTCAACTCTTTCTCAGATATGTGGCTCCTCTGTCAATGAAGATGAAACCAATGCAAGGAGCTAAATTCCTGCCTCCTCATCCTGCCTTACCAAGTTGGTGCCCTTTGTTATTGCAATCTCTTTCAGCACTTTTCTTACAGTCCAGTTTACTTCTGGTTCTGAAGCCTGGATAAAAGAAAATATTGAGAGCAACTGAGTGCAGTGAGAGAAGGTGCAGGATGGGGCAGAGTTTAGCTTCCCATGTATGTATTCTATTATCATAATATAAAGCTCATGTCCTCATTACATATAGACCTCCATTAGTTTAACCTTTGTATGTTATATTCAAGCAAAGTTCCATGAGACAGTGTCATATAAAAATATGAAACTGGATCAGAGCATTGGCTGATTTGACTCAGAACTGACCACTCTTGTCCTTTTTCCGCTATGGATTCTTACCTACTGCTCAAAGAGAAGGCAGTATGAGATCAGCTTTGGACATTCTGCATGCAAAGCAGGTGTTCTGTAAGTAAACTTTATTAACAAGTAGATATTTTATATGCAGAGTGTTGCCTTCATCTGCTAATTTTATAATTCAATTAAAAAGCAATCAGTTTTGTCTGGCATGAGTTCTTCTTTATAAACCCATGTAAAAACACATTAGTTTCCAAATTAAATATAATTTTTGAAGTGTACCACTATTTGCCACTGTTGTCCCTTATATGACTTCATATAACTATGTTTACTCAGAGACAGCATAACGTTTATAAGAATCTGGAATACGGTTTTCCTCCTGTAAGTACAATGCATTTCATAACTACAAAGAGTCAATATAATATTTGTACTGTTGAACATTCTTTGTGTTCTGTACCACCCAGCTTGTTTTGATAAAACTGGAGACAAAGCTGATACCAGTAAAAGCAATCTTATTCTTGTTCTAATGTGTCATTACAGTGAATTTTTACATGGTTTTGAAGTGCAGATGTCTGCATGCCTAACCATGGAAAGAAGTATACTAGTGCGTTTATTCTACCTTTGAGCATTGTGGTAACCCATGTGGGAACAAAAGGTCACAGAACATGGGCAGTTAGTAAAATTGTTCCTGCATTACCCACTGCAAGAGGCCCACCCCCTCATTCAATCTCACCTGTAGCAAGAGAAAGAAGGCTTAGAGCAGGGATCCTCGACCTTTTTGAGGCTGTGGGCACCTTTGGAATTCTGACATAGGGCTGTGGGGACAATCACAAACTGGCTCCCACAGTAGGTGGAACAAGGGTCGCCAAGTCCTCCCTGGCCACTGGCAAGGGATGAGAGATAGAGCTGCCACATCCAGGTTGGGAAACTCATGGAGATTTGGAGATGCAGCCTGAGCATGTGCTTCCCCAAACGTTGCTTCCTGGACTGGTCCAAATCTGGCATGGATTTTGCTTCATGTGCCAGTTCATGCCCATCCCTACCCTACTGGTCAAGGTCCTCCTAAATATATAAAGATGCTGGCCACATTCCAGCAGCTTGGAATTTCATACTCATGCAATCCTCCTGCAAACAATATTAATAAATAGCACAATTTCAGATCTTCCAAATCATCAAGCACCATTCTAAACAAAGTTACATCCTTGCAATTCTGGTTAGGGTGTAATTCTGGTTAAGATAGGATTTCCTCTTCAGAAACTATACAACACTGCAAGTATCCACATGTAGACCACATTACCAGACCGCATTACAGTTTGGTAACAGTGCAGTTAGATATCATCTAGGAATTTGTGTGTGCTCAGGCAAATATCTGAGGGTTGCATTTTACTGGTTAGGCTCATTTAAAAAAATGATCAACTGTGACTCACTCGAGCCATGTCACCTGAGATTTGTGATGCTGTTCATTGTACAGCATGGTTGGTTTAGTGCAATTTAATTCTTATAAGCTGCCTTGCGCCCTACTTCGTAGAAGAGAAGGGGTAAAAATAAATTAAACAGAAAGTATTTAAAACCAATTATTCTTTTGAATATTAGTACTTAAAAATATAAACTTCACTAAATTAAAAGAGGCATCCCCCCCCCCATGTCCCCTTTGCCTTCTAAATGGGAGAAGTGCATCTTCTGAGTTGATGCATCATCTCTAAATAAAACATGCATAATTTTTGCTTCAGAACTGTTCTTACTCATTTGGAAGCTTAATTGATTAATTAATGGACTAAAACTGCTTACACTATAGCTATTTTTCACATAATGGATTGTATTTGTTCATTCAGTTTTTACAGAGAATTTCAATAAAGCCAACGTGGTGCAGCGGTTAGAGACCCTGATGAGAATGTGTGAGACCCAGGTTCTACCATGAGAGTTTGCTGGGTGACTTTGGGCCATTCACTCTCTCTCTCTCTCAGTCTAATTTGTCTCACAAGACTGTTGTGTAGATAAAATGGACAATGATGTTGTAAGATGTTTTGGGTCCCCATTGGAGAGAAAGCAAGTATAAATATCTAAATATGATGTTGGTAATCCAGTGTTCTCCATGTTTTCTATTTGTAAAACCTAATCTGTAACTAGCCTTAAAACCTACAGCGACTCTTAAATCCATCCATTCTTTGATCATGATGCACCCTTCTGTTGGTTTTCAGAAGCTTCTAGCAGTAATACCATGTTTATTCATAAAAGTTCTATAAAAAGTCACTTTCATGCTAAAAACCATATATGTAAGATGTAATCAATTGTGGATTCATGATTCAGCAGTTGAGAATCTAGGATAAACATCCTTGTATCTGACTCATTAGGAGAAGTTAAATAAAGAGCTTCGTAGAAATGATAAGTGCTTTCATGAACTGTGTATTTCTCTGAACAAAAACTGTTAACTTAGTAGGCAAGCCTGTGTGTATGGTATCACAACACGTAGGGTTGTCAATCCCCAGGTGGAAGCAGGGGATTTCCTGGTTTGGAAGTATTCCCCCTGCTTCAGGGTTATCAGAAAGTGGTGTGGTCTTCCACTGAGTAAGCATTAATTAAGTTTTTGTATTCTGCTCACCATACATTTCAAAATAAACTCCTTTATTACTATGTTTCTTTCAATATATTCAGAACTGTGTCCAATTCATTTTAATGGCACTTACAGCCAGGTAACTGGTTTGGATCGCCACAAATAGGCATATCTCTGGTTTCATAGCTTTTGATGCAAAAGAGCTGAACTGCCAATAATTTCTAAAGAAATGATGGGAAGAGAGTTCCTCTGAACGAGGAAGAATTCTTACCAGGAGCAAAGCTGTGATTTCACACACACCCTGTATTATAAAACCCATGGTAATATTAAGCAGAAACAAATTATATGAAATACGATAGAAGAGAGGCAATAAATGTATATTCTGAGTAGTTTTGTTTATTAAGGTAAAATAACTTGATTATACTCCTACATTATGTGACATCTCACTTGTGTTTATTACAAAAATTTTTCATGTAGATTGACAGCACTGTTACAACTCAACCCATTTCAAATATATATTTCTAATCCTGTGGTATGGAACTTCAAATGCTGATGGTGTCAAATAATGTGGGTAGATTTAACGTTGTTCTAGTGAAATGACCTTTTGCTTCATTTAAAGCATTCATACATGGTTTGTAATTCCAAACAACTGAAACAGAGATAGAAAATTTACACACTATAGATGGTCTTGCTTTTTCATGTTTGTATGAATAGAATAAATTATTTTCATTTTATTCTAGTTGCTACTAAATGGATCATATACCTAACACTGTAAAACATATTAATGTATTTCAGAGTTTGAAGGAAAAATATGTTTGGCTTATCAAAGTCACCTAGTATTTTTTCTGACTGTAGATTTCCCCTCCCTCCGTGAAGATTTTTATTCAGTTTCCACAGATGGCACGGAATGCTAAAATGAATTTGTGTACTTGGAATAAATGATTTGTAAAAGGTAAAGGCAGTCCCTGTGCAAGCACCAGTCGTTTCCGACTCTGGGGTGACGTTGCTTTCACAACATTTTCACGGCAGACTTTTTACAGGGTGGGTTGCCATTGCCTTCCCCAGTCATCTACATTCCACCACCTCCCAGCAAACTGGGTACTCATTTTACCGACCTCGGAAGGATGGAAGTCAACCTGAGCCGGCTACCTGAAGCCAGCTTCCGCTGGGATTGAACTCATGTCATGAGCAGAGAGTTCAGACGGCAGTACTGCAGCTTTTCCACTCTGTGCCACAGGGCTCTTAATAGTCATGGTTTAAATGAGGATCTTCTTTCCATAATATGCTTGTCTGAATTTTTGGACCTGGTGGTCTCTCTTTACCTTAGACTTCTCCTTTGCCTCCCATTCCCACATCTTGCTCAGTCAGCCTCTGTGCCCTTCAGTGAGTATAGATTTTCTTGGGATTCTGATTAGGAATCTTGCCTATCCTCTGCCTATTGTCTGAACCCTTCCTTTTCTGCTGTCAATAGCAGTCCCTCGTTCTTTCCATTCAGTTCTGAGTAATGCTAAGGTGGTGATGAAAATGGAGCATCCTTCCCACCCACTGTATTACAAGAATGGTGTTTCACCAACTTCTTCCCTAATACTGTAGAGGTGCATTCACACTGCACTAAATAATGCATTTTGCTATTCTTACATGGTAAAAATCCAGTAGCAAAATGCATTATTTAGTGTAGTGTGAACACACATACTGTCTTTGGTAGCTAGCAAAGCTGACATTGGCTGACTGCATATGGCTATTATCTGTGATGGGTTAAAGTACACTGGTGTTCATTGCCCAATATTTGTATGACTTTATCCATGGCACCTACAGAAATAAAAATGGAAAGGTCTAGCAGGAAAATACAAGTCATTACTGTAGTGATGGATCAAATGTGACGTAGGCTGTCAAGTATGATGAAGGAGGATCAAATGTGACGTAGGCTGTCAAGTATGATGAAGGAGGAAAAAAAGGTCAGGTCTCTTAGGGCCACTTCCAATATTTGCCTTTCTGTACATGAATTCATAATACAAATATGGTAGCTGGAAGATGTACAAGTTTTATAACATGGAGAACTAGAGTGCATGCCTTCATCGTATACTGAAGAAGAGAAGAAACTATTGGATTTATGCTGCACCCTTCATTTGGAGTCTCAGAGTGGCTTACTATCTCTTTTCCTTCACAACAGACATCCTGTGAGGTAGGTGGGGCTGAGAGAGCTCTTCAAGAACTGTGACTGGCCCAAGGTTACCCAGCTGGCTGAATGTAGAGGAGTGCGGGATAAAACCCAGTTCTCCTGATTAGTCCTCTACTCTTAGCCTCTACATTAAATTGGCTTTTGACAAGTCATCTCTCTCTCTCTCTCTCCTTTTTGGTATTTGTGTGTGTGCATACAGCTGGAAGTCATGGCAACTTCTGGTGACTGACACCTACTGGGGGCATGGAGGATATTCAGAGAGGTTGCTGAATAAATCCTGTCCCTGCCTCCAGTCTCTGTTATTCCAAGGAGGTCTCCCATCCAAGTACTTGGCAAAGTTGGCCCTGCTTAGCTTCCAAGATCTGACAAAACCGGGCTTGCCTAGGCTATCCAGGTCAGGGCTCTGGATAAGTCATCTTGAGGCTCAATAGTTAAATGTATATTTGAGACAAGTGCCCTTCTGTTTCCAGATTATAAACACTTTCATTTTGTAGTCTGCCTGCATTTTATGAAAATGGGAAGGAAAGGTATTTATGAGGTGCAACCATCCTATAGAAAAAATAATTATACAAGAGTTCTTCCAAGATCCATCAAAGGCTTGTGAAATCTATAAGCACTTTTCTCACATGTTGCTTCAGCAACCTTTGTGGCTTATCAACACCAGCCATATTACTGAAACCCTTTATTAACTCCCAAATTCCTATTAATGGGATGTAAGCTGTCATTTGTTCAGCTCTAACACTTCCATTTTTCTGAACATTTATGCATATATTTTGGATTTCCCCAGTCAACTGTTACCATGGGAATAACCTTAACACACAGCACAATCCTATGCACACATACTAAAAAGTAAATCCCACTAGGTTCAATGGGTCTTACTCCCAGGTAAGTTCATTTAGAATTGCTTCCATAGTCACAGAAACAAGGGACACTGCATTTTCATTTCACTTATACATAAAAATCAAGGTTATAACAATGAAAGCTGAAGTGGAAGGATGGAAAATATAATGAAATTTCCAACTTCTCCTTGCAGAAAATCTAACATAGAAAGTGTAACATTAACACAAACTTGTTTTGAAATGTATCATAATGGGAATACAATTTTTTTGGTGTTTAGCAGTGATAAATGTCATTCTATTCTTTAATGACTAACAAAATTACCCAGCATAAATTTTCATGAATCAATGTGAGCTCTGTCTCAAAAAAACCTGTGCTGGAATAAATTTGTTTGTCTTTAAAGTGCCAACTGACTTCCATTTTGTTTTGCTGCTACAGGCTATCCATCTAGAATATTTAACACTGTGTTTTGTTTAAGGGGCGGCCCTGTGGCGCAGAGAGGTAAAGCAGCAGTACTGCAGTACTGTGATCTGAACACTCTGCTCACGACCTGAGTTCGATTCCGGCGGAAGCTGGATTCAGGTAGCTGGCCCAAGGTTGATTCAGCCTTCCATCCTTCCAAGGTCGGTAAAATGAGTACCCAGCTTGCTGGGGGGAAAGTGTAAAAGACTGGGGAAGACAATGGCAAACCACCCCGTAAAAAGTCTGCAAGCAACGTCACCTCAGAGTCAGAAACGACTGGTGCTTGCATAGGAGACCTTTCCTTTCCCTTTCCTTTGTTTAAGGAGTCAGGGTTAACACCATGAGGCTACAGTTATATATAGTGAGCAGATCCTTCTAGTACTGCACAGAACCAGTCCATCCAATTGCAGCTTTTATGACCTTTTTATAACTATAAGGATGATAAACAATTGTGCATGTATAGAAGATGATGGAAGAAGTCAAGTGTTAGGCTTGCTGATCAGTTTAGAAAAAGTTGATGTGGTAATATAAAGCTAGTAAATCTCTAGAACGTCCAGGACTGGGAAGGCAGTGATAAACAGCCCTTATATAAGAATTATTTATTTATAGCCTGCCTTCCTTGCTGAAACTTGGGGCAGATTACGCAATGTAAGGGGATGCAACCAAATAGCATGAACTATGGCTCTTCAAATGTAAGAGGATCAGGACCTCAAAAATTAGATACAAGGCAAAGTATTAGACACATGATATAACAAACAGCGCATAGGCTTGCCAGACCGCCCTCCCCCCCGCCAAAAAACCTGGCCTTTGTGCTGATGATGCATCTGTGAGCCGCCCTGAGCCCGCCATCGGCGGGGGAGGGCGGGATATAAAAATAAACTTATCTTATCTTATGATGTAACATCACTTCAAGTGAAAAAACAGAAGCAATGGCAGTTCTCTTTAGGACTTGCTGGACATCTATGGTATGATGTCACTTCTGTGTTTTCCAGGAAATATCCTTCTATCACCAACTGCTCTCCCTGCTCCGCCCCTCAAAGTCCACACACCTCTGGTCACCTTGCTGGCAACACTAGCAGTAGTGAAAAAGTAGAAAACCATGCATTATGACTTGTAGGAATACAGTAAACAGTGGGAATAGACTAAAGTCCTGTAGCTGGAAAAGGTGAAATCAAAACAGTAAGCTTAAAGACGCAAGGTTCAAATAAGGAGTGTTTTTTAGGTGGTGACAATTATGCAGCAAATAGGAAACTAAACAGCATGATATGGCCCTATATATTTACAAAAAAACAAAAGAATAGGTCTGTAGTCTGGGGGAGCTCTTGGATAAGCAGGTGGCAGCTGTGGCCAGGAGTGCCTTTTACCAGCTTTGACTGATTAGCCAGCTGTAGCCTTTCCCAAGCAGAAAAGATCTACTCATTGTAGCAGTTGCCCTGGTTACATCGAGATTAGATTACTGCAGTACACACTACTGGAGCAACCCTTGAGAAGTGTTCAGAAACTTCAACTGTTGGAGAGTGCTGCAGCCAGGATGCTGACTGGAGTTGGTCATAAGGACCAGATCACTTTAGTCTAGGCCCACCGGCTACACTGGCTCCCAGTTTGTTTCTGGGCTCAATTCAAGGTGCTTGTGTTGATCTTCCAAACTCTATATGCCTTGGGACCAATATCCCTGAAGGACCATCGATATCCATTATGAACCTCCACAACCACTATAGTTATCTTCAGAGGCCCTGCTTTGAGTGCTCCCGTCTTCTGAAATTAGGAGGTGGCAACCTGGGAGATCATCTTCCTGGTCTTGGAACTTGCACCCTGGTTGACTTGGTTGCCCCCTTTTGTTGCTGTCATCTGTCAGCAGGTGAACAGTTTTTGTTTTGTTTTGTTTGGCATTCCTTCAATTATTCTTCTTTCCTAATAATGCTTTCACATTTTGCATGTATTGTAACTTTGTTTTATATGTATTTTAATTATTTTAAAAATTATTTTAATGATATGTGTTTTGGAGGGGGTTGATTTTAATGGTTTTAAAACGTATTATCATGAATGTTAGCTTCCTTGGAGGACCTTGTAAGGGCAGAAAGGCGAGATACAAATTCTTCAAATGAATAAATACTACGCTTTTGGGCTATAGGAAAAAGGCAATGGCTGCCAGGTAAGTGTTCAGGTAAATGCAGATCCTTCCTAAATAAATCTCTTAAATACATGAAGATTTCTAAGAAAAACATACCACTGTATTAGGAACAGAAACTTAGTCCTTTTCATCTAGTGATTTAAACATTTGTTTGTTATTTTTTCAAAAACTCAAGGAAGAAAAAAAAAGGAAAGACACGCTTTAGATCAAAGTTCTCATCCTCATCTACAAATAGTCACTTTAGGATTGAAATCACTTAAATATAATAGATGATGAACCATGAGGACTGAGTATGAAAGACTCTGATCATCCAATCCCAAGGCAAAAATGCCTATGAGTACAGTGATTCAGTGTATTACAATGGCTTTTGAATTCAAAGAGGTTAGGTGGAAATCATGTGCATCTCCATCTGTTCTTTTGCAGATATATTACTGTGACCTGAAGTATATGAGTTGTATGATAGTGCCATGGAAGTGTGAATTGGGAAGCCAAGAAAAAGGAAAGCAACAGGAATAGTATAATGAAAATCCCACCCACAGATGTTAAATAGCTTAGCAAAATGAGAGCTCTTTTTGTGACTGTACTCACTGGTACTGAGCACTGGCACCTTTTTTCAGGGTTCTCCCAAGCACTGATTCTTGTATGCCAGCCTGCCCAACTCAGCCAGAGAATGAGGGGACCTTTGGGAACAGCCTAGCAAGGATCCTCAGAGAAAGGGGGGAATAAGTAGAAATTGCCACAACAGTATATTGAGTACTGGCACTTCCTTTTTTAAAACAGCAGCAACAAAAGCACTGCAACAAAAGCACTGAGCATAATGGATTGATCTTGGTTGTGCTTGAATTTTACAAAATTACATTTCACCCCATACTTCCTGCATTTCTGCTTATCCCTTGACACTACTTCTGGTTTATTTTCATACATCTTAAACATTTTCCTAGTGAGAATTTTTGTTCTCTTTATTCAACTTACTTATGTCTCAAATGGCAAAAACTTAAGATATATAAGGGTAGCTTTGCCGCTCTCTCTCTCTCTTAGTTATAGTGATAAATTCCGTAGACAATAAAGCATTTATATCTTTTAAAATTAATATGCCAAATAGTACTATTTTATATGCTGAATTACAAATAAGGCATTTTAAGTTGTCGAGGCAGTAAACAAATTTTAGATTTGATTAGAAAATAAGAATTACTGAATTAGAATATCTCTGGAAAGCCAACTTTTTCTCCTTATGGCTTCAACATGTTATATCTCTGGCTGGAGAGCTACATCTGACAAATACTAAGAACCAGGAGTGGCCAAACTTGTTTAGCATAAGAGCCACATAGAATAAACATCAGAAGTCTGAGAGCTGCAAGACATGAACATAGGATGTTGGAAGGAAGGAAGATGGAGGAGGGAGGAAAAAAGAAAGCAACTTTAATGTTAAATGCATTCTCCAAGTTGCTGGCTGACTTGGCAAAGCGATTTAAAGAGATAAATGCCTTCTCCAAACTTGCAGATGGGGCACTGGTGGTTTTAAAGGCCACACAATATGTGCGAAAGAGGCACATGTGGCTCCCGAGCCACAGTTTGGCCACTCCTGCTAAGAACCCTAAGAACAAGGGAAATTCTATCTAGAACTATAAAAAGCAGAACTTCCCAGAAAGTTATGCATTTCTAGTTGTGAAGCACTCCATCAAGGGTATTTTCTTTGTTGCTCCAGCTCATGCAAAAGAAAGCATTCTTTTCTTCTCCTCTATCCCTCTACTATATTATTTTGCAATGATACGTGGTTTATTTGCCAAGAAAGGCTGATGACTACCATTTGTACAAATTGCAAAGAGAACAGCAGAATCTATTCATTTAGAAAATGTGTATGCTGCCTCTAAAAGAAGCTCATGACTATAAACAAAAACACAATAACAACAAATTCCAATCAAAAGATATCAATAAACCAATCAAATTCTCTAAAAATCCCCACAAAGGATTTGGCTTACCTCAGTTGGGCCAGCCCCATACAGGATGATACTTAGCCCACTTCAGCCAGCCCTGCTCTGGTAAACAGGACAGAGCAGGGTGAAGTTCATAAGCAAAGTGATAGAGAAAGCTTTCCTCTTCTCTCCCACAATACTAGAACTCATAAGCAGTAGATTCAATGTGGACAAAAAGAAGTATTTCTTTACTCAATGAGTAACCAGTGGAATTTACTGCTTGAGGATGTACTAATGGCTACAGGCACAGAAGGCTGTGACATCTGTCACCAGGTCAGATTTGGCCAATCTGTCTGTACATGCACTTGGCCAATCTGTCTGTACATGCATTTGTCCCTTTTCTGTCTCACTGGGCATCCGTCCCTAAGATGCAAACTCCATGGAAAAGAACAACCATCCCAGCTAGAAAGAGTATACTCTCTTCTGCACTTTCTTCCAGCTATGTCATATCCTTCTAAGACCCAAAAGTGTACACAGTATTCCGAAAAGGACTATACAACAGAACTACACAGAGGCATCACAATACTGACCATTTTATTTTCAATTTCTTTCCTAACAATCCCCAACATAAGAGTTTGTTTTGTACACTGCTACTGTACACCAAGTTTACATTTTTATTAAACTTTCCAATAATTAATTAATTTTTAAAAAGCTTTAATGAAGAAACCATGGTTTTTAGTGGCCATGGATGTGATGTTATTGAGTTTTGTTGGACCTCATTAAAAGTGAGGAACATACCTGAGGATCTGAGGATCATTCATGTTTTATGCCACGGCAGTACCACACAGCAGTAGATCTGTAATTTCTGTAGTGCAATCTGTGGCTATATGTGTGATAAGTGATTTGATGGTGACTTTGATGTAACTGAATATAAAAATCCTGAGAATACACAAGGATCTGTGCTTTGGAATGTTTTTGCACTGTAGCAGCATCACAAACAGTAGATCAGTGATTTTGTGATGCATTATACACGATTTGATAAGTGAGTTTGGGGTCACCAAATGTAAAAATCCTGAGGGATCCATGAGTATCTGTGCTTTGGAACCACATTTTTGTGCTACGGCAGCATCTCAAAGCAATTAATCTGTTATTTTTATTTATCTGAGTTAACGAATTGCCCCATCTTGGCCAAAACCAGGCTCTTGGCAATGTACAACAGCAAAATACATTGGCTTAAAAACATTAAAACATTCCAAATAAAATATTACATCTTATGGGCACCCCAATGGATTTTTTTTTTCAGTTCTGTTGTTCCATCATGGTGGGGAGGGGTTAGCCCAAAGGGTTGGGATTGTGCCAGCTTGGCAACCATCACTGCCCTTACTTGAAAGCCTGGCGGAACATCTCCGCCTTACAAGTGGTACAATCTGTGGCCATGGACATGATATGTGATTGGATAGTGGATGTGGGGTGACCAAATATAAAAATCTTGAGGAGCCATGCTTTAAAACTGTTTCTGCACCATGGAAAGGCACGGAACAGTGGATCCATGATTTTTCTGGTGTAATCTGTGGCTGTAGATATGATCAGGATTGGATGGTGAATGCCGGGTGCCCCAATGCAAAAAATCACGAGGCATGCATTGGATCTAAGTTTTTGCACCACTGCAGCACCATGAAATGGTGTTTGCATGATTTTTGTGGTGCTGCCTATTAATTAAGACAATATGACGTCATCTTATTTTGCTTCAATGTTAAATCATATGAATTCATGAGGATTCATTTAAAATTGTCTACGTCCGACCTTCACCCAGTCAGTGTCCTCCCGCTGGAAAGGGTGAGGACTGAGCATGAAGGGCTGGTATAAGGCAATTTGCTTCCTTCCCCACCAATATCACCAGAAGCAGGGGACAAGACCCAAGCAGAAAGAGCGTGGGAAGCGTACTATCTAATTCCTTAAAAAAATAAATAAATCTCTGGCGCCTACTTGTCCTCCTAGGACAGACAGCATGGGCCCAGTTTTGGGAAACGCAGGCCTCCCTTGGCAGTTCATACCTCCTCTCTAGGCCCTGGAGTCACTGTGTGAGTGAGAAGCTTGCATCTCTCCTCAGCCCGTAGCGCGTGCTGCCACTCCGGACTTGGCCGGCAGAAGCGCGAGCTTCCAAACCAACTTTCCGCTGTTCCCTCCGTGCCTGCCGAACCTCGACTCCCACTCTCCGCGCTTCCTATCAGGCATCGAGTGACTGGGAGGACCTTTATGCCCCTAGCTCCGCCTGCAACACATGACTTCTCCGTTGACTGCAAACTTTTTCCTCCTTCTTGTCCCGTAGCGGCTGCTACTAAGGCTGGAAAATGGCGGCTTCTTAAGGCTCGGAGCTGCGCGCATCCCTAGTTTGGCTGTCGCCGGCGTCGCCTGGCAGGCACTGCCTCCCCCTACGCCATGACGCGCTGGGTGCCCACCAAGCGGGAAGAGAAATACGGCGTGGGTGAGCGAACCTTCCTCCTCTCTGTTTCTTCTCTGTTGGCTTCCTCGGGATCCCGCTTGTTGCGCTTTGCTGTGAACTTCCAAGTCTGCTAACTTCCCTGGTTTTAATGTCCCCTTTAAGCCTCGGCCAAAGCGCCTCCTAGTTACTGTTCTGTTCTCTGCCCAACCTCCTCCTCCTCAGGAAATCAGCTCGCGTTGGGTTCATTGTCTCCTTTGGCTGCCCTGTGGGGAAACTAAGACAGGCAAAGTCTGTCTACTAAGGAACAAACCCCAGACTCTGCAGCTGTGGTCATTTAGCAGGAGGAGGATTGCAAAGCGGATTCAAGAAAAGGCCCGCGAGACAGAAGGGTGGGGAGCTGCTGTTGTTTCGCTCCAGTTCATGTTGGAAGGCGCATTTCCTCTTGAAGGAGACGCTCGTGTTTTCCTGCCCCTTGGGCTGTCTCCTCGCGCTGCCCATGCCTTCGTTTCCCGCCCCCATCCCATCTGGAGCTCTGAGGCCCGCTGCCAGTTTTACGCCTTCCTGTTCTCCTTCATTTCTGGGCCCGGCCCCTGGACGTGAGTCGTGATATTATTAGGGCTTTCAGGTCTTAGACTGGCATCTTTCTCTCTCCTGTACAGCCGTTCTGTTGACTTAGATCTTAGACTTGCATCTTTCTCTCTCCTGTACAGCCGTTCTGTTGACTTAGATGTCGTGTTCCCTTTAAAAAGAAAGCATTTTGCATCCTGTAGCCCAGACTTAGATGGCCTAGCTTAGCCTGTTCTCCTTAGATCTAGGAAGCTAAGCAGAATAGGTCCCGGTTAGTATTTTGGTGGAAGACCACTTAGGAATTCCAGGGTCCCTGTGCACCTCTGAAGGTCTCTTACCTTGAAAACTTCATAAGTTGGATGTGCAGGACGCAACTGTCCTACAAAGACTGGAGGATTTCTATATCCTGTGGCCACTTTTTCCTTCTCTAAACCCATTTGGAACGATGTTGCCCAAGCAATATCTTAGTGTTATGTGTGGGTGGTTTAGCTGCAGACTTGTCATTCTGTTAAAGAAATCTTGTCTGACTAGTTGTATGGATTTTAATCAATTTAAATCTGTGTGAATTTGGGAAAAAAATTCTAAAGAAAATAACATTGTAGGATGCATGTGTGCATTACAACAGGTAGCATCTTAGAAAGGGCATTTAGAAGAGGAGGAGAAGAAAGTGGAATGAGTTTAAAAAGCATTCCAGATTAGTAGCTGTGTTGGTCTATTAAAGCAAAAGCAGAGACTTGTAGAACCTAAAAGGCAAATTTGTTACTGTGGCTCTGGCTTGCAAAAGTTTATGTCAAGATAAAGTAATTCGTTTTCAAGTCTGCCACAAGACTGTTCTTCAGCAAGGTGCCTGCCACCCATGGGCTGATATTTTACATCAAAAGTAACTTTTAGAATGGGAAAAAAACCCTTCCTGATTAAAATAGTTGAGCCTGATTAATTGAGCTAGAGAATTTTAATAGATTAACTAAATGTTGCAGATTTAATTCAGATTGGGTGATGGTTGCAAATTGTTTTTTCCTCCCCTTTCCTCCAAATAAAAGATATCTTTCTGTCACTGTTGTTTGCAATATTAGGATTTTTATTAGCACAGAAGCAGAAACGAAATTATATTTTCGAATTCTGTTTTTGTTGAAGGGAAGGAAAGATGATATCTGTGGCTGGTTATGTGCCATACTGAATAGACAAAGTGTAATAGGCAAAGGGGGAGGGGAAGGAGTTGTGTTGTCAAAAGAACATGCGTACAGATACATCCTTCCCAGCAGCATGGGTTTCTCATAGTCTTGAAGTATTCCTAAACTAAAATCTTTACCCATCCAGGAACAAATTTTATGTACCATGCTGTCCCTGGTGCTAAATTTCTTTTATGCCTGTTCTCTCAGGTGCTGTAGGCTTTTTGGTAAAAGAGAAATTGGTTTTAATTGTAACCTTTATCTAGTATTGGTCATTATGATATGTGGAATGTAGTAGCTGTCAGCTGGAGCTGTTAGCCAGGAAGCCTTCCATTCCAATCTTGCTTTAGCATATGTACTTACTAGGAAGACTTGGGTCATTGCTGTTCTCACAGTGTTTGTGTTTCAGCTGCAATAGGGGAATATTAGTACTTATCTGGTTTCGGAGATCTAGGAACAATCTCCTGTTGTCTTTTTTTTTTTTTTAAAGCCATGGGAGGCTGTCAGTTTCAGCAGTGGTACCACAGGAGTTAGAGAGGGTCCCTAGCAGAAAAGCAGCTTCATTCAGCATGACTATAATAACATTTAGGCCAGGGGTGTTGAGCTCATTTGTTATGAGGGCCAGATTTGACATAAATGAGACCTTGTCGGGCCAAGCCATGTGCATCATAAAATGAAATGCCAGGTAGTGGACATGTAAACTATATAAAGGGCACAGACACACAATTAAAGATTTTTTTTTGCTTAAAATAAAACATACTTAAAATATTAGCCGGCTTGCAATATTTTGTTTTACAGTCTCTGATAAATGTCACCTTTTGCCATAAATTATTGCATCAAAAACTGCAGACAATGTCCGTGCTGTACCAGTCTTGAATATGTGCTGTTCAGCTGTGCACATCTGTAAGTTGCAAACCTACTTTTGATTCATTGACATTCATTACAGACATCTCATGGTCAATGCTTTGAGCCTAAGACCCAGAGGAATATGAAGCAGCTGGGCATTGTGAGTTTTTGTACAGAAGTTGCTTCAAGTACTAGTCAAGAACATGTGAAGGCACCATGGCACAGACTGAGGGCTATGTGCTTGTCTACAAAACTATAATTTTCTCCAGAAAAATGACTACAACTCCTCCCCAAAAATCCAACTACTGAACAGAGAGACAGCCATGTACAGTGGTCAGTGTCAGCCTACTATCTGGGAAAATCTAAATTCAAAATCAAAGGAAAATGTGAAAGAAAAAAATAAGGAAAATTCGCTGGGTAAACCTGGGGTGGAACACACTCTCAGCCTAATGCTGATATTTCTCTTCTAAATAGTTCACATACTTCCCTATTGAGAAAGACTGGAGGGCATGAGTACAGTGAAAAAGAGGAGGGGAACTCAGTTACAAGCCCAACAAAACTCTCTCTCTCTCTCTCTGTAGCAAGGCAAAACACTCATACCTTCACTAAAACGTTGCTAGTCTTAAAAGCACTTTTTGTAGCTCTCCTGATGGTGGGGACTGGGCAAAGGAAGCTCTGGCTCTTTCTTTCCTTCCCCAGGGCAGGAAATTTATTAGAAGAAAGAGAGGCTTGTCCCAGTAGCTCTGCAGGGTGATTAATTAAGCCTGGCAAAATTAATCACCCAGCAGAGCTATAGAGCCAAGTTCCCTCATTGGCTGAGGCTGCTCCTCCCTCCTCCTCCCTTTGGGAAAAGGGAGGCGGGATAGGGAAAGGCTGCTTTGCTGCTCTGGCCTGTCAGAGGGAGAAACACAAAATGGCGACCGAAAAAAGCAGTCAAGGAAAATGAATCAGATGACAGCCAGTTGCTGGAGGACCTGATTGGAGCCCTCTTCGGGCCTGATCCGGCCTGTGGGCCACATGTTTGACATGCCTGACTTAGGCTTTCTACCTTGTTGCTGATTTGTGAATTGAATGTTGATAGATAGATAGATAGATACATTTTATTTGTATCCTGCCCTCCCCGACCAAGCGGCTCAGGGTGGCTAACAGCATAAAATTCGATACATACATTGTATAATAAATAACATTTAAAAACAGTTAATTAAATCCATAAAATTCTAAAAACATTAATACATTTAGTGCTATTCCATCAGTAAGTTTAGTTGGCAATTTAGTAGTATCAGCTGGTGAAAGCCATTTGGAACAGAGTGGTTTTGCAGGCCCTGCGGATGTCCCGCAGGGCCCGCATTTCCTCTGGGCCCTAATATTATTATCAATATATTTTATTTTCTGCTGTTCTGTATCTTCCTGGTTGTAGGATAAGAAATAATTATATGCAGGAGTTACATAAAGAATGATATACCACTGTTCAGACTGCAGTTTTGTGCAAAAGACTGGATACACACTACTGTGTAGTTCAAGAAAAATAGTTTTGTAAAGTATACCGATGGCTCTTAGTTTGTAAGCCAATGGAAAAGAGCGTGCTGTGTAGTTAAAATGGTCCTGTAAACCAAACAGGAACATTTTCTTGTCCCTGGCTTGAATTTGCCTTCCTTAACTGGACAGTTTTCCCCCCACTGTTTTATCTTCTTGATTGCAGACCTTTTATGGATCCTAATTATAGGGGTTTCATTTGTTGCACTTGATTTTGGGTATTTTCTAGTCCTGTGTATTCTGGGATTTAGCTAATCAAATTTAGTCTTTTATGAAGGTCAGAAGTCTGATGGCTTATTTTAGGTAGAGATATCACTTTTTATGGCTTGGCTATAGAGAAGCTTTACTAGAATATTCCTCCCCCCCATTATGAGCAATATCTGTGCTAGTTCACATAAGTACAAATTCAATCTGTTTTCCCCTCCTCCCCATGGCAAACCATTTGTGATCCTTCTTGATGAATGGAAAAATCCAAGTGTTACTATATATGTTGTTTTGGAACTGGATTTTAAGTAGTTGGGGACATTCACAAATTAACTAAAAAAATGCAGAGTGGAGTAACAACCTGTAATTTAAAGACAAACTATGTACTTCCTCCTGGTGTGTTGTATGTGGCAAGACTTCACTTAATTCCAGTATATCGTGACAACTAAGATACTTAATTCCTATTTAATAATGGTTAAGAATCCAGTTATGGAGGGGATCATTGCTTTGATAATTTAGATGGTAACATTTGGAGTTAGCGAAAAGATTTCTATGTTTAATCTTGGCATATTGGCTGATGGAAGTAGGAAGGGAATGTGAGCTGACATCTAGGCAGTAATGTTAAGAACAGTTTCCTAGGAGTAATCTCTACTGAACACAGGGGGGTTGACTTCTGGGTAGACCTGCTTATAATGCTCTTTTAAGCAGTCCTGTGTCTGTTGCAGATAAAATCCAGTTCATTCATGTTGTCTGAACTGATCAGAAATGGGAAAGCAGGGGTGTCAAATGTGGGGCCTGAGGGCTGGATCAGACCCGTGAGCAATTCACTGTCATTTGCCTCCTTCTCTTTCTCTTGCTTCTTTCTGCACCACAGCTTGCTTTTCCAGGTTTGCTTAGACGCACAGTAGCTACAGAGGAAAGCCTCTGTTTGGCTGACTGGCACATGAAGCAACTTATGTACAAAAGTTTGCAGTGCCCAGCCATTTCATGTTTTCCCCTGGGTCTTAGGTTCAAAGCATTGATCATGAGATTTCTGTAATGTATGTCAATAAATCAAAAGTAGGTTTGCAACTTACAGATACATCACTGAACAGTCTACTCAAGATGGCTACAGAACAGGCACTGTCTGTAGATTTTGATGCAATAATTCAGAGCAAGAGGTGTCCGTTATCAAAAAGTGTTAAGTAAACAAAATATTGCAAGAGTGCTAATCTTTTAAGCATGTTTTAAGTTTTTTTTAAAAAAATTCTAATTGTGTTTGTGTGTGTCCTTTATAAAGTTTATGTATCCACTACTTGGCATTACATTTTATGACACGCATGGCCCGGCCCAACAAGGTCACATTTATGTCAGATCTGGCCCTCATAACAAATGAATTCGACGCCTCTGCTCTAAAGAGTTTCTGAAAGTGGTAGGGAATTTGATGATGGACCTTGAATATATATGTAAAAGACTCTTATTGCTCTGAGGAGGATGGCCTCTTGATATGGGTGATTCCTGTTAGTTGCTCAGGGGTGCAGGAATAAACTCTTCAACTCCCTGTTTCCTGGTTGGGGATCACCGCAGCCCATTTTGTCTCATTAGGGAGAGCAGAGCTGCTTGGTCTTAGCTCTTTTTTGTCTGCCTTTCCCCTAGAATGATTTCAAACCTAGGGGACAGTTTCCTAACCTCTCCAGCCTGTCCCTCTTTCTCTTTACACCTTCTTTTCACAGCTGCTTTTGGTTCTGCAAACCACTGAGTCTGGCTATGCCATAGAGTTTCTCAACTTTCTCCAGACTGTCCTTCAGTTCCTCAGATCTACCTGAAAGGAAAAATGCCTAAAGACTGCTGCCATCATCAACCACCTTCTGAAGGCACAGGCAGTAGAGCCAGTCTCTTCCTACAAGCATCACTCAGGAGTGTTTACTCCATATTTTACATAATGCCTAAGAGAAATTGGAGAGCCATTCTTAATCCGAGGTATGTGAACAGATATGTGGTCCAGAAACATTTCAGTGTGGAGACACTATAATCTATCATGGAAGCTTTACTCTCCAAAGGCCTTCATGATCTCCATTGACCTCACAGAAGCCTGTTTGCACATTCCCATATTTCCAGGACATCGCAGGTTTCTCCAGTTTGCCTACAATGGCTAGCATTCAAGTTCAGGGCTTGCCCCTTTGGCCTGGCATTGGCTCCTCTGGTTTTTTCTAAGGTCTTCATTGCACTGGTGGCTCTGATCTATCAACAGGAAGTACAACTTTATTTGGATGACATCCTGATCTCTTCAGTTTAGGAATGAGTGTCCTAGGACACCTTCAGAACCATTCAGCTCTTGGAAACCCATAGCTTTCTTAAGAAGATATTGTATTTATATCCCGCCGTATACTCTGAATCTCAGAGTCTCAGAGCGGTCACAATCTCCTTTACCTTCTCCCCCCACAACAGACACCCTGTGAGGTAGGTGGGGCTGAGAGAGCTCTTATAGCAGTTGCCCTTTCAAGGACAACTACAAGAGTTATGGCTGACCCAAGGCCATTCCTGCAGCTGCAAGCTGTTTCTTTGTTCTGAACAAGGAGAAGGGCAGCCTTGACTCATCACAGAGGCTACAACTCCTTGGCTTTATCATAGACATGCACAAGAACATGTTGTTCATCCCAGAAAATAAGACCTTCAGGATATCAAGCTTAGCCAAACAAATGGTCATATCAACTTGAGATTCTGCAAAGAAGCACCAAAACCCTGAGCCTATTGCTGTCTTTGAGCATAGTCTAGTGGATTGATACTAGCAAACTGAGATGGGCCAAACTGCCTCCTGGATCAAATAATGCAACTCTTTATGAACGTGATTCTATCAAGTTGGGGAGCATCGCTACTTGACTACCCTGCCCAAAGCATTGGGATGTCAAAAGAAAAGATGAGGAACATCAATATGTTAGAATTCAGCCTTCTGAAAAGCATGCTCCTGCTTCCAGTTGGGTGTCAGGGGCTGGCATGTGTTTATCAGGACAGACAATATTTCAACCAAAACCCACATCAACAGGGAAGGGGTTTCGAGGTCATCCACCATACACACAGAAGCCCACTTCATCCATTCTTGGGAAGAGAAGCATATTCACTCTATCTCAACAGAGGGTTCCTGAACATCTAGGCAGACTTGCTGAAGAGACAGACTGTCAACAAAAATGAATGGTCAATCAAATGGGAGCTGTTCCTACAAATTGCAACCAGATTTGGGACTCTGAAGGTAGATCTATTTGCCTCAGCATCCAATCATCAGGTACCAAGTTTCTTCTTCAGATACTGTCATCATCCATCAGGAGGGGATGCACTAACCTCTCCATGACTAAGGGCCTTCTGTATTCCTTCCTGCTTTTCCTGGTGATTCCAAAAACTCTACAGAAGATACACCAGGAAAAGATGGAAGTGATCTTTATGGCTTCAGATTAACCACCAGGCCACCGTTCCCATCCTTATTGGAGTCTTAGAAGATCCCAGTTGAGCCTGAACATATTGCAGTAGGGCCTGGTTTTGCACCCAGATCTAGAGTTGGCTCCATTTGATCATGTGGGTCTTGAAAGAAATGGGTTCCTGCATCTAGGCTACATCAGAAGTTGTGGAGACCATCATGGTCTCCAGGAAGGCCTCCATAAGTCACATCTACTACTACCTGGCAGGACCAGGTCTACATGTTTTTTGAGGGGGGGGGGAATTAATAAATGATGCCCCTTTATGGGCCATTCTATATTATAGTCCCATAGAATACAATGGACTTCATACCCAATTTGGCACCCCCCTCCGTTGGCGCCTGGGGCAAGCAACCCCTCTGCGCCCCCCTAGATCTAACCCTGCTATCTGGAAAGCTTTTGGGAGGTGGTGCCAGTGCAAGCACATCAATCCCCCTGGCCTGGCCACCTGTTATTACCTGGGAGCATCTGTCAGAAGTTAAAATGTCCACCCCTTGTCATCAGCTATAGCCATGATCCTACCACAAATAGCTGGCATGCCCTTACCCAGACATCTTTATATTGTTTGCTTCCTCAAAGGAGTCACACAGACCAACCGTCCAGTGATCCACAGATTCCCCTCGTGGAAACTGCACATAGTTCTTTTGACCCTTACAAAATCCTCCATTTGAACCCTTAACAAAGATTTCCCTTAAATGGCTTCACATGAAGACCCTCTTTCACAAGGTTGGTGACTTCTACTAGAAGATTGTTGGAACTGAGAGCCCAGTCAGCCAGGAAAGGCCTATGTGTCTTCCACAAGGAAAATGTGGTGTTTTGGCCAAACGTTACCTTTATTCCAAAAGTGAACTCGGCCTTCCACAGGAGTCAAGAAATTCATCTTCCATCCTTCTGCTGGTGTCCTAGCCACTCCAAGGAGAAAGATTGGCACTCATTAGACCTCTGGAGGGCCCTCAGAATTTATTTCCAACATATGGAGTTCATCAGAAAGACAAACTCTCTTTACATTTCCTTAAAAGCCCCAAATAAAGGGAAGATATCATCCAGATTGGCCATTAGCTATGCTATTCACCAGTGCATCTCCCATGCCTGCAAAGCAAACAACATTCCGGCTCCAGCAGGGGTCACAGCACACTCTGTGAGAAGTACAGCCACTAATGCAGCCTTTAATCATCAAGTGTCAGTAAAGGAAATATGCAAGGTGGCCACATGGTCTTCAATTTCAACATTTATTAGACACTACAAGCTTAACTCCTCCTTGGCTGATGCTGCCTTTGGATGTAGAGTGCTGCAGCATGTAATGGATGATAGGTAATTTCCACTCTTCACTGGGATATTGCCATAGGAAGTCTCTCGTCAAGATGCTTTCCTCCTCAGAGCGACAATGGAACCATGGACACTCACCACAAGAGTTTCTTCTGCTCTGAGGTTTGGAGGGCATCTTGCCCCCCCAGGAGTTCTGAGTCTAATCAAAGCTACATACTCAGGCCATGTTGGGGGTAGGGGAAGATGCTTGCTTGCTCTTCCTTAATCCCACTTTACTGTTCCTCTGGCTAGCAATTGTTTTGTTTCTAGCAGTGGCTCACCTGTTCTGGTTGTTGTTTTTGTTGTTCCTTCCTGATCAAGGGCTCATATTTGAGGGACTCTCATGGCGCAGAGTGTTAAAGCTGCGGTACTGCAGTCCTAAGCTCTGCTCACAACCTGAGTTCAATTCCCAGTGGAAGCTGGGTTTTCAGGTAGCTGGCTCGAGGTTGACTCAACCTTCCATCCTTCCGAGGCTGGTAAACTGAGTACCCAGTTTGCTGGGGGAAAAGCGTAGATGACTGGGGAAGGCAATGGCAAACCACCCCGTAAAAAAAAAAAGTCTGCAGTGAAAATGTTGTGTTAAGCACAGGGGACCTTTCCTTTCCTTTCCTTTCCTTTCCTTTCCTTTCCTTTCCTTTCCTTTCCTTTCCTTTCCTTTCCTTTCCTTTCCTTTCCTTTCCTTTCCTTTCCCCTTCCTTTCCCCTTCCTTTCCTTTCCTTTCCTTTCCTTTCCTTTCCTTTCCTTTCCTTTCCTTTCCTTTCCTTTCCTTTCCTTTCCTTTCCTTTCCTTTCCTTTCCTTTCCTTTCCTTTCCCCTTCCTCCCCTTCCCCTTCCTCCCCTTCCCTCTTCCCATATGTGCCTTGATCTGGGGTGATGCCCACCTGGGAGGCAAGAAGTCTGGTGGGAATCACCCATATCAAGATGCCCTCCTAACTTTAGAGGAGGAGGAGAAACCACCAGGACCTCACAGTCAGTATCCAAGTTTCTGTTCTGCAGAGTTCTAGTGTCTTGTTGATGCAGTTTGGTAGATATCTTTACAGCTTCAAAACATATAAATTGTTTTGAGGGACACTTGTTCAGTCTCACTTGCTGTTTGGAATTTCAGTTCCAGTTTGTTCCTGTGACTGTGAACAGGCAGGAAAATAAGTACTAGCCTAGGTTATGATTTAAAATATGGTTTGGAATTGGGATAATGCCAACTAAATTATTTGGATGCAATAGTACTTTTCCTTGGAAAATGTAGTGATTCAATGAAGGAGGAAACATTGTAGCTTTTGGGCAAATGGCAGTAATAACAACTTGCTTTTTGTGTTCAGACTGTTTGTTCCTAGAAAACAGCAAGCATCTTGCTTGTACCATAGTTCTCTGTTGAAATAATTTGTTGATGTCTTAACATGTTTTATGAGCTACTTTGGAGCTAAGAATTTTTAAAAACCCAGTGAAAGTTTAGCTGCTTAATAGCGGATAAACGTTCCCAATCGTGTCTAAGGGCAAGAGAGTTGAGGGTTCCATTACCCTAATTGTAGGTGTTAACAGTACACAGTTGACTTATGCTGAATATGGAATAGCTGCACTGGACAGTGGCAATTCACTATTTAGTAGTTTATTTTTTTTACTTCATTTATAGTCTTTCTTGTTGATTATACATACAAAGCAATAAGAACAATACATAGAATCATGAACATTATAGAGGCATGCGGCAGTATAGACAGTAAAGCATCATTACAAGCTTTGAGAACAATTTAGTGTTATATTACATATAAAAAAAAGAAATTAAATTATGAAATTAGAGGACAATGGTCAAAAAGCATAATATATTTATTTACTTTTTTTTACGCTGCCTTTTCTCTTGGCTAAAGGTGACTTACAGTAATCATTGAAACAGTACACATTAAAAGCAAAGTCAGAAAAGCAATATTGCTCTCTCCTGATAGCTGCTATTCATAGCTCATCAAAAGTTTGGGCAAACTTCACAGCATCCTTAAGCTGTCCAATTAGGGGGTATTGCTGCCGTCTTCAGGGAAGCCATTCCATAGACTGGGAGCCATGATGGAAAAGACCTGGGGTCTGGTTGATTCCAGACATGCCCCTCAAAGTGTGGGAGCCTTGCAACTGTAGTTGGTGCAAAGGAACATATGGAAGGAGATAGTCCTTCGGGCACATGGACCTAGCTGTGAAGGACTTCATAGGTCATAACCAGCACTTTGGACTTTGTTTGGAAACAAAATGGCCGATAGTGTAGTTTTTTATAGAATACTCCCATCCACTGATCCCTGAGAGTAGTTGGACTGCCACATGCTGGATCAACTGCAGTTTCTAGGTTGTCTTCAAGGGCAGCCCCATGTAGAGCATATTACTGTAATCTGTTTGAGATCAGCATGGCCAGAACAATTGAGTCTATGAAAGGAGTGAGTTTGCAAACCAGATGCAGTTGATGGAAGGCACACTGTCAGTGAGCTAACCTGTTTTTCAAACAGTAGTACTGGGATGGGTGCCTCCAAGCCTGCTCTGAAAAAGCCAACTAGTGAATCTACTTTAAATTCCATAGATATTAATTACAACTTTGTTCACTTTATACAAATGCTGTCCTGGATGTTCAGGTGTAGATAAGACCATCCTGTGTTGATGTGTGCGTGTGGAGGGGATGTCAGTGTGTTTTGAGGTTAGGAGTTGTGTATGTGTAGGGGCTGTGTATGAGTGCATGTGTTTTGAGTGTAGGGGCTCAGTAGTAAATAGCCCCCCATGCATTTTAATGAAGGCAGCATGGCCAGTGACGTCACTTCCGGTATTTTGAACATTACATTTCAGACATCAAGTTGCTTCCCATCCTGGGACTACAGTAACACAGGTGGCTTTGTGTTTAGTATGTTGTGTAAGTTAGTTGTTCTTAGTCCTAAACATGTTAGGCCTCCTCTCCATTCTGCTCTTTGTGACAATGCTTAGTTCTGCATCTCACAATCAAGATCGTTGCAAGTTATAACAGTATGGGTTAATGGAATTTTAATAGTGCGGCATCCTGGGAATAACACATGTATTCAATGGATTCCATGCACATCATGCCGTTTTGCCCCAATGCAGCTGTAGATGTGTCTCATTCTAACCACTTACTTACTGGCACAGTAGCTCTTGGGATGAGTCCAGAAATTATCTTTTTAGTGGAAATAGTTTCAGAGGGTAGCCGACCATGTTGGTCTGCAGTAGGACAGCTAGATTTGTGTCCAGCAGCCCCTTTAAGGCCAACACGATTTTTGGGGTATATGTTTTTGAGAGGAGCCTAGATATTACTGGTGTTGAATCTAAGTGAAAGTGGCATCTCTGTGTTGAAAGCTCTATATATTTCGCATTGGTAAAAAAATTCAGTTTAAAATGGAAAGGGCCACTGTGGGCTGTGGTGAGACTGCTTTGGTGGAAGTTTTAAATGCAAGAGGATGGGACACTACTTTACTGGCTCCTTGCTTTTTATATGATAAATAAGGAAAATGTGGATTAGCTTGCCTTTTGATGTGGGACCATTAGAGTAATAATTAGTGTCAAATAGTCGTCGTCAACGCAGATAAGCTTCCTGCTGTATCATGTACAAGGATACGTCCAAATCCTTCTTTTTGTTTCATTAGAATGGCATGAACTAAAGAGACTGACAAGAAGTCAATGTAATCCGCTAATTTACATGCAAATGGCAACACTGTAGAATCTCATTGTTGTGTAATATATTTTGATGCTGACTAGAATGTAAGGTGAAATGGTTTTTCCTAGACTGTGAAAGCTTAATGATTGGGTATTTCAAAAGAGGATTCTCTGCTGCCACTTCCCCCAGTCTTTTAAGATCTACTTCATATCATAGTATTGGTGAAATTGGAGACCTTTTTACAAGGAAAATCATTCATTTTCTATAGTCTGGGTCATTGCAGCCTCTAAAGAGATCATGTGCATCAGCAGAGCAATCTGAGGACTGGGGAGGGCTTTGGCTCACTTTGCACCCTGCGTCTTGTAGTATGTCTCATGTTTGAAACTTCTGTTATAGCTTTGAAAAACCACCGTGGGTTCTAATGCTGGTGGAAGGTGGGGCATATTTTTTTTAAAATATTGGTACTCCTCCTTTCCTCCTTATACAAATAACAGCAAAGACTAAAAAAAAAATAGCAGTCCATTAACAAAGTAAAAGCAACACAGGATATAAATATCAAACATTTAATTTTAACTTATCATGTGGATTATTTGGTTACTGGATGTCGGATTTAGGAGTCACTGTATGGTACAGTGCTGTATACCTTACATGAACTTATTTCCAAAGTTTCTTTCTTTCTATGCTCTCCCCTAATTCATTACAGCAGCAGTCTAGGCTTTTCTATGCAGAAGTACCGTATTTTTCGCTCCATAAGACGCACCTGAGCATAAGACGCACCTAGTTTTTAGAGCCGTTTGTGTGAATTTAGAGGCATTTGTGTGAATTTTTTGCAGTATTCGCTCCTTAAGACGCACACACTTTTCCCTCCACTTTTTTGGGGGGGAAAAGTGAGTCTTATGGTGCAAAAAATACTGTATATTCCGGCATGCTGCTTGGGCCTGTGGTAAATGCACTTTATACAAAATTATTCCTTGATTCATTATTCTTCCTTCTCCTAGCTGTTTCTGCTTCATGTCTCTGGCTCATGTTCCTTTCCAGTTCCTCTTTGCAACTGGTTTCTACCTTCCTTGCTGCTACTGCTGCTACTTACTTCTCCTTGTTAGTGAATGTTTATTGTGGTTGCATTATTCAAGATAGAATGAGGGAGTGCAGCATTTTGCATAAAGTACAATAAGATTTTCTTAACCCAGTCCTCTTCTTAACCCAGAAAAAACAAACTTACAAACCATAGTTCCACTTACATTTAAGGTTAAGCGCTACTACCAGATTTTTTAGTGTTTAATTATTGGTAGATTTTGGGGGTTTTTGGGTGATTTTATTTTATGCACTCCTTTTGAAATCTGCTCTGAGAACTCTTTGCTGCAGATGGATGAGACAGATATTATCCTTATATATGAACTACCACGTATATTACCAGTCAGCAAACAGCAGTGTCTTCCAATACGAGAGACTTTTCTGCTAGAAGAGCTGTTGCAGAGAGACTCCCTTGTATTTGAGGAATGTGCTGGTGATAGCTTGATGGATTGTAGGCTATAACTCCATTTTGATGTTTGAGAAGTGAAGGATGAAGTAAAAATTATCTAAAACCAGGGCTTTTTTTTTGAGCAGGAACGCACAGGAATGCAGTTCCGGCTAGCTTGGTGTCAGGGGGTGTGGCCTAATATGCAAATGAGTCCCTGTTGCATTTTTCTACAAAGAAGCCCTATATAAAACAATGGTGATGTCAGGGGGTATGGCCTAATATGCAAATGAGCTCCTGGTGGGCTTTTTCTACCAAAAATACCCTGTCTGAAACAAACAGTGGGGCACATTCTTAAAAGAGCTATATGCAGAGGTTCCCAACCTTTTTTGAGGCTGTGGGCACATTTTGAATCCTGACACAGTATGGTGAGATTGGCCATTAAATGGCTGCTGCAGGAGGTAGGGCCAGCCACAAAATGGTTGCTGTAGATTACCTTCAGTCAAACAGTGAAGATCGTTGTGTTGTACTTGCTACTGCTGTAAAAGCAGTGTTTAAAAAAAATCTGTACAGACATCTCGCTCAGATTTGGCTGGTCCAGGCTAGCATGATCTTGTTTAGATCTCAGAAGCTATGCAGGGTCGACCCTTGTTAGTATAATTCCAGGGTTACTATCCAGCGGAAGGCAATGGCAAACAATCTTCGTTAGTCTCTTGCCTTGAAAGTCCCACAGGGTTGCTGCAAATTATAGTGACTATCAATGTTCCTTCTAAGGTCTGCAGTCTTGTGAGCAGACATTTTTTCCTGTGAGCCCAGAATGGTGCTAGCTTTAAAACAGAAGGGTCTAGAGCAGGGGTGTCAAACATGCAGCCTGAGGGCCAAATCAGGCCCCCGGAGGGTTCCAATCATGCATTCGAGCAACTGGCTGTCATCTGCTTCCTTCTCCCTTTCTCTTGCTTCCTTCTGCATGACAGCTTGCTTTGCAAGTCTTGCTCAATCGCACAGGAGCTACAGAGCAAAATCTCTATTTTCTCCATTGGATGAGGCTCCTCCCTTGGCGGGGAGGGAGAGTTTGCTTTGCCAGGCTCCCTCAATCACACCGCAGAATTGCTGAACCAAGCCTCTCTTCCTTCTATTGTCTGAGGCTCCTCCCCCTCCTGGTCCCCTGTGGAAGGAAGGAAAGAGCCAGAGCTTCCTTTACTCAGTTTCCTGGATCCCTTGGCAGAAATACAAACAAAGCACCTTTAAGGCCAACAAGTTCTAATGTTTTAAGCATGTTTTATTTTTAAGTTTTCTTAAAATATATTTGTCTTTGTCTGTGTCTTTTATAAAGTTTATATTTCTGTTACCTAATCTTAAATAGGAACACACATGGCCCGGCCAAACATGATCTGACCCAACGAGGTCTCATTCATGTCAGATCCAGCCCTCATAACAAAAGAGTTTGACACCCCTGGTCTAGAGAATTATAGCATCATCAGAATACCTGATGGAGGGGCCATGGCTCAGTGGTAGAGCATCTGCTTGGTAAGCAGAAGGGTCCCAGGTTCAATCCCTGGTATCTCCAACTAAAAAGGGTCCAGGCACGTAGGCATGAGAAACCTCAGCTTGAGACCCTGGAGAACCGCTGCCATTCTGAGTAGACAATACTGACTTTGATGGACCCAGGGTCTGATTCAGTATAAGGCAGCTTCATATGTTCAATACCTCTTTCATAGCAAGTAGCCAGTAACACCCTGAGGACTAACAAAACTTGTCGCAGGGTATGAGCTTTCGTGAGTCACTGCTCACTTCTGAGAAGATTAGAGGACTTCTGAAGAAGTGACTGAGGAAAGCCCCACCGCCAAGCTATATCCCCTAGGTTCATCGCCAAAACACACACATCCCCTACACCCCAAACACACACACAGCCCCTACATCCCAAAAACACACACACACACCCGCTACACACACAGCTCCACCCAAAACACACACAGCCTCTACACTCAAAACACACACATATCCCCTCCACACAGCCCCTACAACACACACAGAGCCCAGTAGTAAATAGTCCCCATGCATTTTCAATGAAGGGGGCATGGCCAGTGACGTCACTTCCGGTGACATCACCGGAAGCTGTGTCAATCCTTGCATAATTAATGAAGGGGGCGTGGCCAGTGATGTCACTTCCGCTGACGTCACCGGAAATGGCGTCATCAGGGTCATAATCCCAATGACGTCACCCAGGTCATGACCCCACTCCCATGTGACCTAGCCCCCGCCAATCACCATCTATGCCCCACCATGATGTAGCTACCCCGCATATTTAATTAAGCACCTCCTCCAGGAAATGACCTTACTGACTCACACCATGTGATGTAGCCAGGCCAATCAGCGTCTACGTCCACCCCGCTGTGACCTAGCAACCCTACATATTAATTGAGCAGGCCGGAAATCACATGTGTAGCTCCCTCCCCTGCCCCCTTCTCCAGCGCCACCCACTGCAGCGTCATTGAACTTCCGCCTGTGGCACCCCACCCTGGAAATTGGGGGCCGCCACTGAGAAGGCCTGAGTAGGTCTGTGTGACCCCTCTGGGTGTGACACACCCAGTCACCCTTGGCCAATAGCAAATGGGGCTGGGGCCCACCCCCACCAGGTTATTTTAGGAAAGAAGCCATTTGTGCTTGAACACACGTGCGCAGGCTCTTGCTGAGAACGTGGAAACTCCGGCCAGGTCCAAGATATTCACCACACCACCGCCATTGGGGAGGCCTAGCTTCAACAACATTGGCGCTCCTGGCAGGCAGCTGGTATTTGACATCCCTTTTGCATCTACTATGTACTTTGGCGGCGTTGTCCCTATGCGCTGTACTTACTGGGTCTCCAATGAGGCTGTGGAGATGCCTGAGCACTCTGCAACTCCAGAGGTAAATGGCAGAACAGAAAACACGATAATGCCTGCATGGGGAAGCCGGCATGATGTGTGGACGGTGCTTTCCAGCCGCCCTGAAGATGAGATGGACTTGGGAATACCCAACCCGCTGTGGTGTATTCACCGGGACCCTGCTGAGCAGTTTGAAGATGATGACGAAACTCCAGAGGGGGGTGAAAATGAAGAGGTTTTAGACGAATCCACGGAACAAGAGAATGCGGTGTCAAACTCACAGGTAATCAGGTAAAGCAGAGTTTGTGAATGGGTGTATAATGAAGGTGGGTGATGGGCTTTTTCACTGAGCTGTTCCCCTCCACACGCAGCCCCTACAACACACACATACACCCAAAACACAAACATACACATACACAGTGTCCGTACACCCAAAACACATACGCACACACATACAGCCCCTACACCCAAAACACGGATACACACAAAGGTGAAGCTCCCCCCCTGCAGCCTGGTTGGAACCCTCTCTCCCCCCCTCCCCCTCTCTCCCCCTCCCCACTGGAGGCGCTGGTAGTGAGTAGCCTTCCCCCTCCCCCCCATGGTGGCGCTGGCAGTGAGTAGCCCATGAAGAGCTTCGCTTTTAAAAGGGACATGGGGGGAAAGGGAACTATGCTCTCTCCAGACTGCACAGTTCCTTCCTCCCCCCCCCCCATGTTTCTTTAAAAAGCATGTGGCTGCAAGGCTCTTCATGGGCTACTCAGCACCAGTACTATATTTAGAGGAGCATTTGGGAGGGGGAAGGAAACTGTGCGGGCAGGCAGGCAGGCAAAGGGGCTGGGGCTCTACTTTCCCCCTCCTCCTCTTGGACTGAGGCCTCTCCTGCATCCCTGAAGGCAGCGCAGGCAGCGTGCGACCCATTAAGAGCTTCGCTGCCATGTTCTTTTTTCTCCTTGATCTCCCGACTCAGGAGATGGCTCCAGTCAGACCATGCGGTTGCCTTTCTTCCGATATCTCTTTAAGCAGCACAGCCAACAGCCAGGCCCCCCCTTCCTCCAGTGACGCTGACCACTAAGGTTGGTAGCTGGCGAATAGCCGAGCCACCAGGTCAGTTCAGAAGGTGGGCAGAGGGGAAGGAGAGAGAGGCTGTCAGGTGGGTGGTGCCACCAAATACTTGGAGAAGCTGTGCTGGGAGAAAAATCCCTGCGCTGGACTCTGAGAATTTTTGCGCTGGTGCAGTCCAACACACGCTAAAGGGAAGCTTGGTGACTTTGCATGCATACGCAGACAATCAAATCTCCAATGGCCAATCAGAATCTCTGGTGGGCAAAAGCCTCACCAACTTTCTAAAACACTTGGTGGGTACCAAGAAAGGTGCCAACAGGTACCATTGTGCCCACGGGGACCCCTGATTTAGAATATGAACTTTAAATATTTTGTTATTGAAAATGACTCAAATTGAGTTTCTGCCACATTCTAAAACATGGGTTGGTTTTGTAGTAAAAAGTTTCCTGTTTGTTCTTCAGCTTGCAGTGTTATGAAAATTGTTTCTGCTGTCCAGTGATCTTGGAAAGAAATCATTATAAAACCTTTTTTTCACTGAATATAAGTGAATGATGATCACATTCTGAAATATGGCATGTCTGTAATGAATTTTGAGAGTGTGGGAGCTGAAAATAGATGTATTTGTTGCTATGAGGGGGAAAAACGAAATTTGATTCTAAGTGAACATAGACATTATAATTTTCTTACAATTCCCTGTTTAAATCAGGCTCTGAAAACAGACTTAGGACAAACATTTCTTATTCCTTTCTCAGTGATTTTTTCCTCAAGATTGATTGATATATATTTTGACAAATAGCTGCTTCAAGTTTGATGACAAATATTTTGTATGTCTTTATTTAGTAATAAAGATGCTGAATCATCTCTGTGTATGTTAGAAATTTTAACTTACGAAAGGAAACATTTTTTGTAGTGCTATGTAATTCTAAATTTGGAGAGCACAATTAAACACTTTAAGTTTACATTAAACCCTCCAAAAGGTGATGATCTAGCATTTTGCTCAAGTTATATGTAAGAAAATATCAGTAGATAGACTGAAATGCAGCCACCTCAGAAGGCATCTCTTTCCTCAATGACTGGTTTTTAATAATGAACTATTGCAATCCAGTCCTGGGATCTTATTCTGGTATGAAGGAAGCAGCGAATGCTCATGGTCTTTGCTTGTCTCAGTTCTTCTAGAGACTACTAATGTCTGATTTTCTACCCTGAGGTGGTGGTCTGATTTTTTACCCAGAGGTGTAAAATTTCCAGACACATTGAATCTGTGTGGAAAACTTGCTGCCTCTTCTTTTCTCCTAAAAATTAAAACTATTTTTTGTGAAAAAGTGAAATGCATACAATACTTTCTTATCAAGCCTAAACATTTTACTGATTTAACAACATTAACAGCATCATTTATTGTTTAATTAGCATATGAAATTATTTAATTATCATATAAAGTAGAATATTTATGAAATGTAAAGATATAAACTTCAACTTTTACAGACAAAACTGGAACTATACCTATTACTAGAAAAAGAAAGAGTTCTGCTAACTACTGTGCCATATGCTGCCTTAGCGCATATATCTTTGATTTGCCAAGAAGCAGGGAAGAATTAAAGCTAAAAATAGAAAGTGCAAAATTTTAGTAAAGGAAAAGAAAATGTGTTATATAGACATAAATTTGTTCATAAGGCATAAGATATAAAGTTTAACTTCATAACATTGCAAACACATAAATATTGAGTAATATATAATGTACATTGTACATTAATTGTGGTCAAAATTAGTCACATTTAAACAATAGAAGCTTGAAAACAGATTATAATTATTATTTATGCTGTAACGTTAGGGTTCTGGGTCTGAACGACAACCTGGTTGGGGGACTTTATAGGGCATTCTGGGAGCGGGGAGGGAAGAAGCACGTTGGGGATGTCGGGGTTGACACTCTGGTTTTGAGGCATAACTCTGTGGTTGGAAGCTAATTTTACCATAGAGTTTTGCCAAAAAACAGAGCATTACCCTCTCCCCCCGTGTCACCAATGTGCCTGTTCAATATATCACGCAATCAACAGCCATAGCTTCAAAATGAGGTATCAAAGTCCAAAATCTCACAGAGACATAAACTTTGATACCTCATTTTGAAGCTATGGATGTTGCTTGCATGATATATTGAATACTCATTATTTATTGGTTGTGCTACACGGTTGTTTGTCTTGTCTGTATATCTTATCAACTGTGTTTGTCTTTTTTGTACACGAATGTGCCTGTGGTGGTGAAGGCACATCACTTTTGAGTGGTGAAGGCACATCACTTTGGTAAAATGAGTACCCAGATTTCTGGGGGTAAAGTGTAGATGACTGAGGAAGGCAATGGCAAACCACCCCATAAAAAGTCTGCCATGAAAATATGATGCCACATCACCCCGGAGTCAGAAACGACTGGAATGCCTTTACCTTTAAATTGTTCATCAGGAAAATATAAAGAGTTCTGTGTGTACATATATACACCCCAACTCCCCCCAAAATAATAGTTTTATTGTACATTTAAGCATTTATTATAATTCAATGTACTGTTGACAGGGATAATGTAAAAATTGTAAGATCCTATAATAAAGAAAATATTTGTAATATAAAGAAAATATAATGCATGGGATGGAGAAAGTAGAGAAAGAAGTACTTTTCTCCTTTTCTCACAATACAAGAACTCGTGGGCATTCGATGAAATTGCTGAGCAGACAGGTTAAAACAGATAAAAGGAAGTACTTCTTCACCCAAAGGGTGATTAACATGTGGAATTCACTGCCACAGGAGGTGGTGGCGGCCACAAGCATAGCCACCTTCAAGAGGGGTTTAGATAAGAACATGGAGCAGAGGTCCATCAGTGGCTATTAGCCACAGTGTGTGTGTGTGTGTATATAATTTTTTTTTTTTTTGCCACTGTGTGACACAGAGTGTTGGACTGGATGGGCCATTGGCCTGATCTAACATGGCTTCTCTTATGTGCTTATGTGCTTGCTTCAGCAGCACAGATACTAAAATTGGAATGATACAGAGAAGATTTCCTATTTGTAAAATAGGTCCTGTTGGTTTATTTCATGACCCTCTGTTGTAAATATGTTACAATTTCAAATTCAAAAAGCTTAATTTTTAAAAAGTCCTTAGGACCCCCTTCCTGATTATTTCCCTTGGTATTTTTCCCCAGGCCTAGTTAGGCATAACATGATGCCATAAAAGCATAAAAAGAAAGTGCATGCACTGTAGTTGCATGCATCTATAGAATCAGTGTGTATTACAAGATACTAATGTAGTTTTGATTTATAGCCCGTTCTTGACATATGGGTTTAACAGTTGGTTGGACAGAGAGAGAGAGAGAGAGAGAGAGAGAGAGAGAGAGAGAGAGAGAGAGGATTCTTATAATATTGCTAAGTTGTTAGATCATTCGTGTTCCAACCACTAGATATGAAACACAAATATTTGCTAAACTCCCTGATGCCACATATGGCGATGATCCTGATTTCTTCTGTGGTGGGGATAAATTCAGATTTCAGTGTTGGCTTAATATCCCAGAACTGTTTGGCACATCAGCACATTGCTACCAATTATAATGTTGTGATGGCATTGCAGTTTGCACTTATTTTAAATCTATTGAAAGCCTTAACTTAGTGTAAACCCATTTGTAACCGTCTTCTTTTTAATGCATATGCTACCCTTAAGCAGGGACACCAGTTTGTGCTGGAACCATAGAATTCTCTGAATTTATTCATTGATTTTGTAATTTCCACTGCAGTCTTGGGAGTTCAGCAAAGAATAGTCTTTCCTTTTGAACTGTGCACTCCTGTGTGTGACTGTTTCTCTAATCTCTTCTGTCCCCTAAACTTGCTGGTTGTGATATACATCTCAATAACTTATTCCTTGTATCTGTACTGAAAGGTTGTGCTGTCAGTATGATACTACAGTAGGGTATAAATGGCCCTGAAAAGCTGTTTCCCCTCTGCTAAACTAATCTTGCGATGTGGGATTTATAAACCATCCTGAATATCCATTGTATATACCAAAGAAAATTACTGCCTTGGAACAAAAGGCATTGTAATGCAGTTTATAAATATTATCACAGAATCACAGTTGTAAGGGTGACTCAGCCTCATATCCTGCAGTAGTCATGCAGGAATAAAGATGGGCCAGAAATGGTAGTGGTGGGAGAAATGTATTGTTTCTTAAGGTGAATGTTGTCCATAGAATATGCACAAAACATTACTACAAATTGATGGTATTCTTTATTAATGATTTTAAAAAGTGTCAATCAGGGGTGTCAAACATCCAGCCCGGTGGCTGAACCAGGCCTTCAGAGGGCTCCTATCAGGCCCAAGAAGAAGAAGAAGAAGAAGAAGAAGAAGAAGATATTGGATTTATATCCCACCCTCCACTCCGAAGAGTCTCAGAGCGGCTCACAATCTCCTTTACCTTCCTCCCCCACAACAAACACCCTGTGAGGTGGGTGGGGCTGGAGAGGGCTCTCACAGCAGCTGCCCTTTCAAGGACAACCTCTGTGATAACTATGGCTGACCCAAGGCAATGCTAGCAGCTGCAAGTGGAGGAGTGGAGAATCAAACCCGGTTCTCCCAGATAGGAGTCTGCACACTTAACCACTACACCAAACTGGCTCTCCATAACAACTGGCTGTCATCTGCTTCCTTCTCCCCCTCTCTTGCTTCCTTCTGCATTCCTTCCTCCTTCCTTCTGCTTTGTGAGGCTTGCTCAGTTGCACAGGAGCTGCAGAGCAAAACGTTGATTTTCTCCATTGGCTGAGGCTCCTCCCCCTCCTGATCCCCTGGGGAGAGAGAGAAAGAGTCAAAGCTTCCTAGTTCCCTGGATCCTATGGGAGAAATAAAAAGAAGGCACCTTTAAGATCAACCAGTGCTAATGTTTTAAGCATGATTTATTTTAAGTTTTTTTTTTAAAAAAAATCTTTAATTTTATTTGTTTTCTTTAAAAAGTTTATATCTCTGCTGCCTAATCTTAAATAGGTGCACACGTGGCCTGGTCCAACACGACCCACCCTGGCCCAACTAGGTCTCATTTATGTCAGAGCCAGCCCTCATAACAAATAAGTTCGACATACTGTGTTGTGAAGTTTGAGTCCAGTGGCAGTTTGAGTCCAGTGGCACCTTGAAGACCAACAAAGTTTTATTTCAAGGTATAAGCTAACGTGTGCTCGCACACTTTTTCAGATGCAATGAAATGGAAATTATCAGTCCATACATAGAGGGTGAGCAATAGATCAGCACACTGCATTGCAGTATCTGAGGCTCTCTGTGAGGCTCATTGTGAGGATACAGTAAGGAGGCAGGAACTGTGTATGCCACCATGAACTTGTTGAGAGAAGGGTAAGGTAAAAATTTAGATGTTTTCTGTGACACTGAATAGCAAGATTATTATGTTATGTATGGGAGGGAAGAGAAAAGAAGCAGAATTTTTGTCCTTCTGAAGGATGGACTTGAGAAATGGGTTCTGTGCATCAGCAGTGCATTTAGCAGAAGACCGAGTAACTAAGATTAAAGTGAACAGCTCTTGAAAATGAAGTGTAAAATCAAGTGGTACTACTACTGTCATCATTTTGTCCATTGTAACACCAGTGAATAGAAAGTAAATCATATTGTGACTAATCACTTCCTGCTAGTGAAAACAAAGATATGCACTTATTATTGTTTTTAAAGGATACTTTTCTTAAAACGTAAGTCAGAAGTTTTTAACATTCCAGAGCATTTGAGGACAGGAGATTGCAGCCACAACTCCCCTGCTGGAAACTGGTTATGAAGCACAAAATTATATGTGAGTGCAGGTATGTGCAGTTCTGTTCTCCTTGCTCTAGTCTTGACTCTGAGGGACCCATTTCACCTGTTCTCTGTCTTTCTAGAGGCTGGTAAAGATGGAAGTGTTGTCAGTTGCAGCTGAGACACTGGTAGGGCTGCCAGAGCCTCTCCTCCTCGAGGCATGGGTCCTCTGCTAGGCCCCACCACTGCACTGCCAGTCAACTTGTTGGTGGGTTGGTATGTTGGGGGGTATCTCACCTGGAAAAAGAGCAAGGCCCTATTGATGTTGCAGCAACATGTCTACATCACTTCCAACCATTGTTCCTTCTAAGCTGAGTTAGTGTGTTATAGCGTAGTTTTTTAGCTTCTGGCTTATGCATTTTTGTCTTCGCTTAGAAAAAATGGCCTCAGAGCAAACTAATTTATGCAGTAGTCAAATTGCTCGCTCACAACTTTAATGCTGGTAGCTCACAAAGTAGAATTTTTGCTCACAGGACTCAACAGCTTAGCAGGAATATTGCTTCCAGTGTGACCTGGAGGTGACATTGAAAGATGCCCTGGCGTTTGCTTACAAGTGGAGACGGAGTGTGTCATTTGATGGTTAGTACCTGGCATTCTTAAGAGGATGCTGCTAACATGCACTGACTCCCTCATTCTGAGAAGCCATCATGACCACAAAAATGCTACTCTGCTCTGTTAAAGCCATTGTCGCTTAAATGGCATTTTGTGTCTTGAACACTAATAAACTTAAGCATTCTTTCACAGACACATATGAATTTTATGAAGTAAATGGCTTGGCAAACTTGCTTGAATAATCTGGAGTTCTGCAGTCAGCAGGCAACCCACATGTTATGTACCTGGTTTGCTCTGTCTTCCTGCTTGTAACAGATAGTGTGTTTTAATTTATAGAAGGCTAGTACCTCCAGATCCTACTTTGAGGCAAGAAGTTGGACTCATAAGTCAGGTTTTTTGTACAATCAAATAAACAATGCTTTTTGCTTTAACCTGTAAAATAACATGCAGGCATATTTGACAGTCTTATTTCTAAAATAAAGTAAATGGAAATAACATTTTAAATGCAGAGACACTATTGGTTGATTCTTGAATTTTGTGTGTTATTCGTTTCATAGTGGGAGTAGGAAATTCTTGTAATACAGTGATATATTGTGCATAAACCTTAGGGGTGATGGCTTATGATTCACCACTGCCAAGGTTGTTAATTATGCATGTCCACCCCTTCCTTCAGGCCAGCAGCTCTGCATGTTATGCAACATTATCCAACACACTTTCAGAAAGGATTAAACCTGACACATTTGAAATATGAAGAGATTAAGCAATGTTTTTAAATCAGTGTCTGACTAAATTAGCTTCTACTTTAAATGGTTTCTTGATAATTAAATTACTCTTGTGTATATGCATATATATGGATATATACATACATTTTCACTTTAAGAAAGACTGGTACTGAGTCTCAGTACTGACCAGTTACATGCAACATATAGTGGAATCCCTGTTAAATGAGGAGTTTGAAGATATAAGGACTGCCCTATTAGGCTGTCTTCAGACATCATGTTAAACTCTCTCTACTGGCACAGCTCCTAGCCTATAGGCTGTAAGCTAACCACACTGAACTGCATATTTTTCCTTTAAATAATTTTATTTTCTATAATTTATTTAATCATGCATGAATGCTTTAGAGTCTTCTCATGTCTCTTATATTGAAACAAACCCAAAATAAATTTAACTACCAGAACTGTAATAGCTAGATCAAAACCACTGAAGCAAAAATTGGAGCTTACCTGCTACAGGCATCCAGAGGTGGAGAACCCTAAAAATACTGAGAAAATGTGAACAGCTGTTAAGTTTTCCAAAGATTTTATCACCTTCGGAAGCAGGGAAAGATCTGATGTTTAACAATGAATGTTGTAACCTAAAGGAAGTAGACAGTTGTCACCGTGATTTCTTGGAGAGTTGTTACTGCTCTTTGTAAAAACTTGGATGAAGCTCATGCGTAACTAGGTGAGGAAATCCATAGCTACGAAGCTGGATTCAAGTTGGACTATTTCTGGAACTTTGAATTACCACAGAGTTGGATTTGCACTCCCCATGTGGAATGGAAGATTTTTCAGCCTTGGAGAGTTTCAGCCTTTGGGTTAATTGGAAAGACTTTATTATTATATTGGGTTGGTTTCTCCACACCAGTACTGTATGAATGCTTGTTCCTTTTTGAACATTTTTGTACCCAATAATTTTGGCATATCCTTGATGAAATTATTATGCTCCATATGAGAAGGGAGGAATAAAGTGAGTGTGTCAGCAAATGGGGCTTGTACAGATTTAAGCTTATATCCTTTAGTCATAAAACCAAAGCCTTTGTGGCAAATTCCACCATCTTGATGCATTGTAGTCACCGGGATTGTACTGCACCAACTATTGGCTGACACTCTGTCACCACTTCCCATTATCGTTGGGTAGTCTGATCCATTGGGTAGCCTGATCCAACATGGCATCTCTTATGTTCACCCACCCACCGTTAGCCCTGTCAGGCAAGAACCCCATCAGATGGCCACTGACCTTTGAGCAAGACAGTTCTCTACTGACAGATTCTCCTGTGGGTTTACTGTTCAGTACTGCCTCTCCTCAGGGCCCTGTCTGTCTTCCTCCTTCTCATTTTTCTTTCACTCCTTTCTCTTTCTCTTTTTTTCTTACCTCCCCCTTCTGTTATTTCTCTCATTCTTTCTCTGTTTTTGTCTTTTTATTTCATTCTGTCTGTGTGCCTTCCCCGCTTTAATCCACACAAACAGTAGCAGTTAACATCTCTTCAACTGACAAGGAATATTCGTTCACAGCAGGGAGGGGCCACTTCAGAGGGAGTGAAAGGGAGGCTTGCAGTGGCTTTCTTCACAGTGTCAGCTGCTTGATGCTACCAGCCATTTCCTCCAGGGAACCACTGTTGCCAAGCAATGTTCTCGCTAAGCTACAGAGTCCTGTGAGCAAAAATACTACTTGGTGACTTTCTGGTATTAAAGTTGTGAGCTACTAGCATTAAAGTTGTGAGCTACTGCATAAATTATTGTGCTCTGGGGCCATTTTTCCTGAGCTAAGACAAAAATGTGTGAGCTGGAGGCTAAAAATCTGTGAGCTAGCTCACACTAACTCATCTTAGAGGGAACACTGTTGCCAACCTCCAGGTTCTTGGTCCCCCCCCCCAATTGTGAAGAAAGACTGCCTTTTCCCCATGTAGAGGCTGTGGGGTTGCCAGTTCCAGGTTAGGAAATTCTAGATGGCAGAGATCACCTCCCTCCGAGGTGCGTGCGTGTGTTATTAATTAATGCCTTCACTTGGGTGGGTGGGAAGACAGCAAGGTGGGGAAGGCACTCGCTTTTTTCCTATGTAGAAGCTGCAGGGAAGGTGAAGGTGATGGAAACCGGAAGTCGTTGGGGCAGATAAAGAGATCGCTCCACCTGGGGGTTAGTTACCCTATGCCTGGTTGCTTGCTACTGTTCAGCAGCAGCTACCCTATGACAGCCACAGGGGCATAGGACTTCAGAGTGGGATCTGCCAGATCCAGGTTCTTGCTGTGGAAGCTGACTGGGTGATTTTGGACCAGTCACAGACTTCCTGATTAACCTGCCTCACAGGGTTGTTCAGATCACATGGGTGGGAGGAGAATGATGTAAACTGCTTGGTCCTTCCCCCCACTGTGAAGAAAGACTGTAATTTTCCTATGAAGAGACTGCAGAGAGGGGGAAGACAATGGAAACCTGAAGGCAGAGGGGCAGATAAAGGGAAGGAGATAGGTTGCCAACTCCAAGTTAGGCCATTTCTGGAGATTTAACGGGCCTAGAGAGGGTGGGGTTTGAGGAGGGATAAGACCTCAGACAGGTACAATGCCATTTCCTCCTGGGGAACCACTGGAGATTACTCAGATTTAAAGTTCCTCTCTAGATGGCAGAGATCAGCTCCCCTTGAGGTATGTGTGGGAAGTCAGTGCCTTCACTTGGGTGGGTAGGAAGACAGCAAGGGTGGTGGGCACTCACCCAGAGCCTCCTTCTAGAGCCTGTTGTATTTTTTGTTACAATGGGCCTTACTCCTAGTATAGTTATGTCATACAATCTTGACTTGACATGCTGTCCAAATGCAGTCTAAATGTAATAGAGAAATGATTTTTGCAGAAAAACTTCTCAGTTAATTCCCCTGCTCCTCCACTTGTTTGTTCTACAGTTAAAACAATGTCAAAGTGAAGGAATTCTTTTTAGTCATGAGTATTAAATGTTCTGTAATTGAACAGGTGTTTTTATATTAGTGCAGAAATTGTTATTTATCTTCAAACCCAAAGTTGATGAACTTTGATTATTCTACTGTAAAAAATGTCATTGCTGGTTTAGTGAGATCATAATAATATCATAAGAGGTGCCCAGCAGGATCTCACATGAGTCTGAGAGGTAGTTAATGCCTCTTTCAGAGAGGGGGAGGTTGTCTCAGGTTGTGGTGTGACCACTTCTAAAGAAGCTTATCTTGGATCCAGGAGATCTCAGTAACTATCACATGTTCCATACTTGAGATGGTGATTCTTGAGCAAGTTGGTGGCTGGATGTTTTCAGTTTTTCCAATCAGGTTTTAAGCCTGGCAATGAGAATGAAACGGCCTTGCTTGCCATGGTGGATGACCTGCACTAGGAGACAGAGTGCAACTGGAGAGCCAGTTTGGTGTAGTGGTTAAGTGTGCGGACTCTTATCTGGGAGAACCGGGTTTGATTCCCCACTCCTCCACTTGCACCTGCTGGAATGGCCTTGAGTTAGCCATAGCTCTGGCAGAGGTTGTCCTTGAAAGGGCAACTGCTGGGAGAGTCCTCTCCAGCCCCACCCACCTAACAGGGTGTCTGTTGTGGGGGTGGAAGGTAAAGGAGATTGTGAGCCGCTCTGAGACTCTTCGGAGTGGAGGGCGGGATATAAATCCAATATCTTCTAAATATCTTCTTCTGTTGATTCTCCTGGATTCCTCAGTGGTTTTCGATACCATCAATCATGGTATCCTTCTGGACTGCCTTTCTGGGCTGGGATTGAGATGCACTGTGTTGTGGTGTTTGCAGTTTTACCTGAAGGGTAGATTTTAGAAAGTTGTGCTGGTGGGTCTGCTGCTTAGCCCTATTGGTGTCTCATAAGGCTTCATCTTATCCCATTTGCTCTTAACAACTACATGAAACCACTGGGCAAGGTCGTCCGTAGATTTGAGCTAGATTGTGTCACCAATATACATCTGCACTTAGCTCTATTTTGTACTTCAAGGTTGATTTCAAGGAGACTGTAATAACCTTGATTTGGTGCCTGGAGGCTGTTTTGGAGTGGATGCAGTCTAATAAACTGAAGCTTGGATGGGCAACCTGGGAAGAGGGCCTTTTTGGTCTTAGCACCAAAACTCTAGAACTCTCTCCTAGGAAAACTTGTCTGCCCCCTTCTGTTGCCATCTTTTGCTGGTGGGTAAAGTCTTGTTACGTTTGGCAGTTTTAATGTTTTCCTACATGTATTTTAGCTCCAGTTTTGATGATTTTGTTGGTTTTTAAGATCTAATTTTATTATGTATGTTTTAAGTTTGTTTGCTGGCTTTATGGCCCTTATGAGGGTAAAAAGCTGTGGTATAAATTTTGTAAATAAATAAAATGAAAAGGAAACATATTAAGACGAATATACAATTTCTATAAAGCAGAAAAATAAGCAGCTGAGTCCCCCAGTGTATGTGTTGTAGACATTACCCCTAATATCACATTATTTATTAAACAGTGAAGTAGCTTATTAAGATTTGTTGTACTGCCTTCCTGCCCAATCAGAGCCACCAAAGTGGCTAATAGTTAAAGCAAAGCATTGTAAAAACACATGATGAAAAAGAAAATAAAAAGAAAATAAAACTGAAATACCTGTGTAAAAACACATTAAACAGTGATTAAAAACAGAGCAGGAAGCAGGAATCAGATGGAACTCTAGATGAAACAAATAGGAGATAATGAAAGAAAGAGGAAGATTTCCATCTGTTTGGTTCCACGACTGTCTCTCAGATTGCCACCTGTGTAATTTTAGAAAACAGGGCCTCAGAAGGTGACCTTAAAGATTAGGTAGGTTTGTGTGGGAATAGGCAATCCTTCAGGTATGCTGATCCCATACCATATAGGGCTTTAAAGGTCAACACTAGCACTTTGAATTCTGTGAGCCACTGCAGATGCTCAGGACTAGAGTTATATGGTTCTCTGTGACCCACTCCAGTCACCATCCTGGTTGTAGCAGTCTGTCCCAATTGAAGTTTCAAGGGTAGCTCCACCTAGAGCACATCTATATATAGCCAGGGCATTCACCTCAGTGAATCAACTGGTTAGCAGCCCTCCTGGCCACAGCTGCCACCTGTTTATCCAGAGGTAGGCTTGGGTCCATGATCAGCCCTATACTGTGGATCTGCTCCTTCAAGGGGAGTGCAGACCCATCCCGAAAAAGTGACACTTTAAATCCAGGTTGAACCTTTCTCTTGTTAGTATAATTTCCAGCTAAATGAAATGAAGCTTCAGTAGTTGAGAATGCAGATCATACTAAATTATTACTGTTCAGGATGCTGGAAACCCAAGCAGTCTGTGAAGAGTTCCCAAAGGACTTTGTATGCAGAAATGTTGTTTCTTCATCACACTTGCACACTTAATATGGGAGTAGGTTTGTTGTATCACCTGATTTTTAAAAATCATTTCCAGAGTTTTATTTGGGAAGGTAATAAATCGTGGCTACATTCTACATGATTTGGTCCCAACTCCCAAGTGTATGCTTTTTTTTTTTAGACCCACAGTTTGTTGTTGTTCAGTCACACAGTCGAGTACGACTCTCTGTGACCCCATGGACCAAGTCACACAAGGTTCTGCTGTCCTTCACCATCCTCCGGTCTGCTCAGATTTGTGTTAGTTACATCAGTAATGCTGTCCAGCCATCTCATCTTTTGCCCCTCCTCTTCTTTTGCCTTCTGTCTTTCCCAGCATCAGGATCTTCTCCAGTGAGTGCTTCCTCATTTGGTGACCAAAGTATTTGAGCTTCAGCTTCAGCATCATCTTGCAGTCCATGGGACTCTTGAGTACTCTCTTTGAAATGCCACTCCCTGAATATATCTTTTCCTGCCCTCTCTCTGAGTTTTACATTCAGAGATATATTCCACTAATGTTTACTGGTCTAGCATGTATTTGACATGCCTAGGTTGTCATTTGTTTCATTCATGTTCTCTTTTAGGATTAAGGGCACCAATTTCACCATCTTGATTCTGAAGTCTGAATTAGTTTAGGACCCCTTCCCCCCACCTTCTTCTTAGAATTCTTGCTTGTGTCCAGCTTTACCAAGGAATTTTTTTGTTTTTATATGTTTCTTTTGAAAGCTCCCATTGACCTAAATCTTTATATAAGGGTTGAGTCATGCTGAAATAGTTGCTCCACAATTCCTGTTGGCTTTGCTTCACAAAGCCAACAGGAATTTCTCCAAGGCATGCTTGGATTGGGAATCTTTCAAATTTAAATGAAGTGGCAAAATTTCTAACCTACTATAACTGTGTGGGAAGAGATAGGCTCAGGATAACTGAATTCATGAATTAAGTGTTCCTGTAGCACAATTGTTTAGAGAATCAGTCTGAAGCCTCTGATACAATATCTGTAGTCCAGGATGAATTTCAGGCCCTGATTCTCAGGTTATGCTGAAAATTAAAGTAAATACTCATTGAGAAGGTGCTCAGAAGGCAACCTGCATAACAGAATTGTATTTCATTTGAATGTCACTCTCAAATTCTAAGTGTTGTTACTTCTCCAAAATAAATGCATCGCAATATACTTTATGAATATGCACCTTTGTGGCTTTAAGCTGCATAGTGAAAGTGTCTGAGAAAGCCATAGGAAGTGTCTGAGAAAGCAGAGAAGAAAAAGAAAAGAAAGCTAAGAAAGAATACTTTGTAGGTCAAAGAGCCTAAAGTAGAGTTGTAGCCTGCAGGGGAGGCTGTCTCCAGCAGCACTAAATACTGTAAGAGCACCAAAGAGAAGGGGGAGGGAGAGATCTTTAAGGTCTAGAGTTCTATTTATGTTGGATAAAAGGTGATTACAGGAACTGGGAAGATGTTTAGAAATCATTTTCCTTTCTTTTGTCTAATGATAATTCCCCTTTAGTTAGTGAAAGTGAAATCCAGTGGCCTGGTGGAATTGCTATTTTTTCTTTTCATTCACCCTTCCATTGACCAACCCAGGTGGTATACTTTTGTATCTCAGGTAGGTTTGGTTGGGCAAACTGGGGTTATTATTTCAGATGCATGCATGTGGAGTTAAAGGTGAAAAATGTTTAAAATTGTAAATAGGCATGTTAAAATCAGTCTCTGTGATTTCTAAACATAATTGTGTCATTCCTATTTTAGCTGTTACTTTTTGGTGTCTGAAGTTCTCAAATGCATCATGCTCTCAAAGTACATAAGTATTCTGGGTTTCTGTTTGTCTGCACATATTGCTTGCTCTTGTTGCTTTCTGTTTGTAAATTAAACAGTAACCAAATTACTTTGTCTAATATTTTCTAGTCCCTTTGAGGCTTTTTTTTGTTTCAATAACTTAAATAAAAACTATATAACTGAATTTTTTCACTGTGAGCAATTTTGTTTGCTTTCCTTGAGTTGAATACAAAATAATTAAAATTAGTAAGATTAATTAAATAATTACAATTAGTAAGTATTGTGTATCTGTCTTTCAGGATTTGGGATGGTAACATTCAAATATTTTTTTTAAATTGTTTTGCCTTTGGGCTCTTTTAAATACAGTGCCATGGAAATAGAGTAAGCAATAAAAAAATAAAACAGCTTTAACAGGCAAGTCCTACCTAAAATATAAATCCTGAATGCAGGAATCCTTGTGGCTGTAGAAATTATAATGTTGGTAACATCTGAGCTTTATAAGCATATTATCTCTGGAGAAACAATGACAAGAATATGAGAGATTTTACTGTAAATATGTGGTGGTGATCTTATAACCTACCAGGAAATTCTCAGTTCTGATAGGGTTACCAACTTCCACGTGGGCCCTGGAAATTTCCCAGAATTAGAACTCATCTCCAGGTGACAGAGAACAATTTATCTGGAGAAAATGGCTGCTTTGGAAGGTTAACTCTGTGGCATTATACCACTGAGAACTCCCATCCCTCCCCAAACCCCTCTCTCTTCAGGCTCCACCCCCAAGATTTCTAGATATTTCCCAGCCCAGATTTGACAAAGCTATCATTGCAGCATTCTGGGTTGGAGAGGATTAGGTGAGTAATTGCAGTTTCTCTGTGCACCACAAATTATCTTCTGTGGAGGATTCAGTCCCAAAGGAAATACAGGAGCTGTTTTGCTCAATATTTGTTCTGATCTCATTTTGTACTTAAAGGAGCTCAGAATAATATAGTCAGTCTTTCCCCATGCCCTTTATCCTCAGCATAAAGTTGTTAGCAACTAGTAAGGGAGACTTCTGCAGTTGCTACTATAAAAACATTAGTGTGTTGCCTAGGTAGTATTTTTTTTCAGAGTAAGTTGATTTCAATTTCATTTTACTGCAATATCTTCTTTAGGTGGTTTACTTTTACCAAAATCAGGTGATCAGGTACAGAAGTTACAGATGCCTACTGAGGTTCAGAGTATGAGCTTCAATAGCTCCTAGTAAAAAAAGGTAAAGGTAATCCTCTGTGCAAGCACCAGTCATTTCCAACTCTGGGATGATGCCACATCACAAGGTTAGTGCTCATGTTCAAACAACCTAATTCCCCCCCCTGTGGCTTTTGATTGTATCCTGGAAAAATAGAGGCTAATTTCAGTTATAATAATGCAAAAATGACATTAACAAAAAAGAGAAAAACAAAATAACAATTGCTATGCCACAACAGAAAATAAAAGATTGAGGAGAAGAGAGAAGGAGAATGCTTCAGTGGGTTGGGTATAGAACTATTTGTTCATCATTTGTTGATATCTTACTAGTCTGGTGACTAAATATTTTCTCATTGATCAGATGGTCAGCCCTATGCACAGTGTTGACCATTTGACTGGTTAAAACAGGTTTGGTCATGGATTGGTCAAATGTCAAATAACTGTAAGTATTTTTAAAGCATAAATTTTCATTTAGAAGAAAAGAGATAATTTAATCACTAGCAGGATCAATAACTTATACTAGTTATGGAAACACATTAGTTAGCTGTTGCTGTGAACCAACACCATTTAAAAATTTGTAATCAGTTCTTATAACTTTTTCGTGTCATTTAAGATTTCTGCAAATTTCAACTGTTCTGTGAACAATTTTGATTGTATCCTGGAAAAATAGAGGCTAATTTCAGTTATAATAATGCAAAAATGACATTAACAAAAAAGAGAAAAACAAAATAACAATTGCTATGCAAAATAATGTTTCAAAAGCATTTGTTGGTAATTAGGCAACCAACATCCCTCCCCCCTCCTTTTGGTGATACCTGCAGTTTTAGTTGGTAGGAGAAGCTTTGCTATACTATTGTATCTGCCCTGATTGCTGCAGGCTGAAGGTGAAAGCTGCCCTTGCTATAAATAACTGAAGCTGCCATCTACTCATTCTTAGTTTTGCAGAATATTAACATTTGACCACAGTCAGTTGGCAGTATCTGACTGTTCTGTTGCCCACTGCATATAATGAGTGCTGAGTTTTTGCATGTGAAAGCCCTTCTTCATGCCCCACTCTTTTGTGCCATTTTCTCAGCAGAATAAAAGTAATGAAATTCTGGCTGTTTTAATAATAAAGAAGAAAAGGAGATTGGATTTATACCCCGCCCTTCGCTTGGAGTGACTTGCAATCTCCTTTCCCTTTCTCTCCCCACAACAGACAACTAGAGGTAGGTGGGGCTGAGAGAGCTCTTTTGAGAACTGCTCTTGAGAGAGCAGCTCTTTCAAGAACTGTGACTGATCCAAGGTCACTCAGCAGGTGCATGTGGAGGAGTGAGGAAATCAAACCCGGTTCTTCCAGTTTGGAGTCCATGCACTTAACCACTACACCAAACTGGCTCTCAGCCTTTTAATAATAAAGGATTTAATCATAAAGAACTAATAGCCCTTTAATCATAAAGAATTCCATGTACTTTAAAAGCTGGATGGTATGTGGTAACTTTTAGAATATTTCATTAGGCTGAAATCAGTGTATCTAGTTATAAACAAGACCTCATCTTGGATGGAGAGTAGCAAGGAGGTGGTGGGTGTGGCCCCCCTAGATCTCCAACTGTAGAGATTTTTCTGCATCACCCTGTTCTAGAGCTTTCCAGATTTCTTTCCAGCTTTCTTTTGTAGACATGAGAGAAGATAGTTAAAGTTTTAAAAATTAAGTGTGAAAAGATGAAAGTCTGTGAAGAAGTAAAGAAGTTTTGGAAACAAAAGAAAGAATATAATTATGATTGGAATAAGAATTAGGAAAAGTGGTACAGGGATTGGGTGAAATCGGGTAAAGAAAGAAAATAAGACGAAGAGGTTTATTTATTTATTGTTAGTATTCAGTTCGATTTGTAGAAGGTAATAAGCAAAAAACGAAATGTAATTATTTGAGATGTATAAATAAGTTGATATATGCACACTTAATAAAATATTAATACTAAAAAAAAAAGACCTCATCTATGGATACTTAAATTCAGAGATTGGGGCCATAGATAGACAAGACAGATTTTTCTAGAAACCAGAGGAAAATAGATAGACAAGACAGATTTTTCTAGAAACCAGAGGAAAATCGCAGGTTTGCAGAAAATCTGAAATCTAAAAGCAAAATATCAAGGAGTTAATCCAATGATAAAAGAAGCTCCATAAGTTTTAATAAACAAATTTCTAGGCAACCACAACAGTATTTCCAGCATTCAAACCACAGTTCTGTCAGTAAGAGAAGAAGATATTGAATTTATATCACGCCCTGCACTCCGAAGAGTCTCAGAGTGGCTCACAATCTCCTTTACCTTCCTCCCCCACAACAGACACCCTGTGAGGTGGATGGGGCTTGAGAGGGCTCTCCCAGCAGCTGCCCTTTCAAGGACAACCTCTGCCAGAGCTACGGCTGACCCAAGGCCATGCTGGCAGGTGTAAGTGGAGGAGTGGAGAATCAAACCCGATTCTACCAAATAAGAGTCCGCGCACTTAACCACTACACCAAACTGGCTCTCCAGAGGCTGGGGAAGGGACCATGGTCCTTTTCAGGACTCTTTAGGTATGATTTAAGTATCTACAGATGAGACCACATTGAGAATCAGATTTGTAGATGAATTTTGGTTCTGCAGTTTCCTATAGCCATTTCACAGCTTTGTGGACAAAGTACTAAAATTTGTAACTCGGATTGTGTGGTAACTTGCAAAACTCCTAAATTCATGCACATTAATAGAAGTCAGCTGTCGTACTATCTTAAGGCCTCCTTGATCTAGAACTGAGTGAATAGCAGTTGCTTATGGCTATGCTTTGATGCTGCTTTAAAGAAAATCTAAAACAGGTACAACTGGGTAGATAACGCAAGTTTTGATCTACAGTGAGAGCAGCTTGCCAGAGGAATGGAATTTCTGTAGAATGGACTGCATCCCTTTAAATTATACGCAGTGGGAAACATTAAAAATGGTTTCTGAAGGGACAGAATCCTATTATTTCTTGGCCACTGTATCACCAACAAATCTGGCATGGTTATAGAGCAATTTTAATAGCTAATTTAGTTGTCCTTAAATAAAAGGCAGAGAATTTTGAACATTGTACAAAGAGCCATTCTTATTTTCATTCCCTTCTTAGATAAGATGTACAGCACTGATTATAGGTAATGGGTGTCATCTTACATGGTTTTGAAGGTACATGATAGATGTGGCTCACTGAAGGTAAACAGGTTTTGGTAGGACATTCAGTTGCTGATCTAAAAGTAGCAGTTCTTTTACAAAGGAACTTCAAAGGGGGATTAGAAAGAGAGACTACTGAATTGCAACTGATAACAAAACTCAAGACAATGCATGCATCTGGATTGAATCAAGACCTAGGTTTCCTGTCTCATTAGCACTGCTGGTTTCTCCATGCCTACTACCTCTCAGCATATCACACCTAATCCAATCACACCTTCTATTGTAATTTGCCTGCTTATGTCATTTGGCATCTGAAATCACTCCGCATTCCATTATATAGGACAGATGGATTCACATTCTAGCCATGTCTGAAGAAGTGAGCAGTGACTCATGAAAGCCCATACACTACCACAAATTTTGTTAATCTTTACAGTGCAATTGGACTCTTTCTGCTGCTACAGACAGACTCACATGATTACATATCTTGATCTTTATAAAATTGAGAACATGATTTATGTTATGTTTACTGGCAATCTAAAACACTGATTTAAATTGTATAGACATAAAGCACTCTATGCTGGGGGAGTTAAGGGAGGGGACACAAAGAAATAAAGATGCATTTTATTTGTTATGCCATTAAAGGTCTGGATGTACCGGTATGTATTTTATTTATAAAGTAACTGGGCTTGGTAAAACATTGTTGATAAAAAACAATCCAATATCATGTAATGGATGTAGATGTACTTGTGTTAAATATTCGCTTGAGGGGCCTGTGGATCATTACTGCAATTTTTTCTAATGTGACCTTCAGGAGAAGACACAATAAGAAAAATTGACACAAACATTGGTTAAAATGTGGAGTACTACTAATGTACAGACACTTCCTTTAAGTGGACTTTGAAACAGGAAATGTGTCTAAACACTGGGCCAGATGGAAGTAGCTGATGTTGAGTGCATTGAACTTAAAATAGACTGATGAAAGACTGTGTGGCTTAAATATGTACTAAATAGAGAAACAAATAGCAGTCTTCTGTGAGTTTGAAATGAAGGAAAAAATACAGCTCTACCAGGTGACTGTTTTATCCCCTCAAAATGTAATTAAAATGTAGTTAAATTGACTGCAGAATACACATATGTTAAAGAAATGTACCTTGTTTTGCGTTCTCATACTTTTCTTATGCACGCAGCTTTCCTTGAATCACACCTAACTTTTTGCTCATGCATGCTGCTGAACAGGCATTCTTAATGGTACATATTGTACCCCAAAACTCCTGAATTTGGGAGAAGAATGCAAGAAGAATCCCAATCTAAACTTTTAATGTGCTAATTTATTACATACAGGTAGCTTTTTATGTGGGGGTAGTATTCAGAAAGGGGATTCTCCTCCCCTCCATGTGGTATAGAAGTGATTTCTGCAGCTTCTAGAGTATAGTCTATTGCCTTAGACTTGACTTCCATATGCAGAAGTCAGGTGGGTTATCCTGTCAGACTGCAGGTAGGAATTATATTTCTTTAATGCTGTTTTTCATCTCTTTCTTTAACTTACGAGTGTTTTTGTTTTTTCATTTTTGTAAGTTGGTGTTCTTGATGAATTTGTTTACGTTGTTTATATGCAACTGATATGATGGTAGTATTGGAATGTGTATTAGTTTCTGTGGAGAAATGCATTTTATTATGAGGTTTGGGCATTTGGAACTCCTCACTTGTTTTTAAAAGTTGTTTCTTGTTAGCAGAAGATAATGAAGAATGGAGGAATCAAGGGCCAAAATGGAACAGGGCCCACAGGTCAACAGGGACATTGTGCCACAGTTTTTACAGTGGTGATAGGAAATGGTAAATGACTTGAAAAGAGAGGCTTACATGAGAGAGACATGGAAGTCAAACAGACATTTACAGGTTGAATCAGCAGTTATTGGATATTTGGTAGCATTGGTTTGTATCATTCTGCTGTTGTGTTATCCAGGGTGATTTGGCCAGGCTTGATTCCATCTAATATGTAGATCTGCTCCAGGATGGACTACTGATATGTAGACACACTAAGGAATAATAAAGACAATTATGTGGGGGTAAAGGATAGCAGCTTCTCAGAAAATGGTTGTATTGTTGATTAGGCCTCCTGGCCATTCTGTGACTATAACTGGGGGACAGAGCTGGGAATTAGATGAGTTGCAGCTTGAAGTCCTGTTTAGACATAGATTCTATTTGAATCTAAGGTAGAGTTGGGGACCAACCTGAAGAGTCAGCAGACCATTTTTGTTCTAATGTGGATTCATTCAACTTTGGACTGTTTCAAGGCAGGTTGGAGTAAAGTAAACTCATTAGATATTTACATACTGTGGGGTGGGGTGGGCAAGGAAGAGAGACGTGTGTGTTCATTGCAGTGTTTTTTGACTCCTTTACTAAGGAGGATTGGTGGGGGCCTTATCAGATTTTTTTTTAATTCACTCAGAACTCACCAGCCATCTGCTGCAATTGGTGCACTGGAAGAAAACCACTCTTTGGCTTGTATTTGTTTGTGAAAACATGACAACATACATTATAATAACTGCTTAATATAAACACAGTGATAGCCTAGGTATTATACTTACTAAAGAGCTGTTCAGAATAAGCAGAGCTGCAGTCCTTGTGTTTCTTGTTCAGTTGCTAGTCGTTTTGCTATAATTGTGCTGTGCATAGGATTGCAGTGATTCTTTGAATTATACTGTTGTGTCCCCATTATTGTGAGTGGAATGTTAATGAACATAGCAGTTATTTTTTGTCTGCTTGTGTAATCTATGTTTGAGTTGGCTATTTACTTTAGTTAGCTTTGCTACTTGATTTATGAAGAGGCACTGGCATTGTGTTGATTAAAATTTTGAATGGTTTGTGTTTACAGCATAATGTTTGATACACAGGATCAACATTTCATCATTGCTTGGCTTCATAAACCACAAGCAATTACATTGTATGTCCTCTTATTTGCTGATGGATAATTTAGGATGAATTTGATTCATGTTCTCTTAGCAGTTCACACCATTATTATGTCCAACGAGGGAATACAATCTGAAGATTTCAAGGTGTTCTTGTCTATAACTGTATTTTAAGCATATTTAAACTGTGGGTGATCAATTGCATGACCTTTCAGATTGTTCAATTTTTCCTGTTTAATGGAAACAAAATCTAGCATTTTTCTTCATTGATGGATGCATCAAGGTTGATGGAGTTTTGATCTCAAAATAACCCTGTGAGATCTCTACAGTTCTGAATTGATAGATGTGGACCTGTGAAATGGTAAATCCGAGGCTATCAGTAGGTTCATGGAGTTAGATTCAGTGATCTGTGAGTACAAGGATCATGGATCTTTCCAGGCTTCCCCTCCCTGAAGCTTCTGACTATGGGGAATTTGATTAGTCTGTATAAAATTCTTATGGGGAATGAGGTGAAATCTCTTTCATTAGTACACTTCCACTGATAGAAGAGACAGGAATATCCCTTTTGGCTTATTCTTCCTTCATACTACAGTCCCTTTCCTGGCCTGCATGGCTGATTGTCCATATGTGTTCTGTAGAAGACCTGAAGATGCTGATCAGGGTTTTTTTTTTGAGCAGGAATTCAGTTCCATCTGACTTGGCATCAGGGGGTGTGGCCTAATATACAAATGAGTTCCTGTTGGGCTTTTTCTACAAAGGAATATGGATGATAAGAGACATGCTTAGGTGTGTGTTGTATATAATTTTTCAGGGCAGGAAGCCTGAATGATTGTTAAATAGCCACAGTATTTTTTCTGGAAAAGGATACATCCTTTGATGTTAGAAGTGTGAGGTTCCTTGAAGCCAAACAGGTATGCAACAAGCATGCTGATGTTTTGTTGTTGTTGTTTAACAGCAGTTTAGTATCTGCTGTTCATTGTTTCTTGTTTCTTTAATAGGTTTGAGATTGAAGATAGAAGAGGAATTGAACGTTTGTTAACCAATCAGACATTTGTAGATAATGTTTGAAAATAGGTGATTTGTGAGACTCAGCAGGGCAGGTGCTGTTTTATGTTGCTATTGGAAGTAACTATCATTCCTCTTCAAGTGTGTTTTTAGGATTTATTGCAACAGCCATTTTTGGAAGTGCAGGTTTTGGGGATGGCAGAGGTTTTTGGGCTTAACAGTATGCAGTCTTAGATATCAAGTTTACTGGTTAATTGTAGTTACACAGTAACTACAATTTTACTGATGGATCACTGTTATGGGAAACTTCTATTACCTGTTTTTGTTTAGCCGGAATCTTATTCAAATTGCTTAGTTATAGAAGAAGACAGGGCAAGAGAGATGCTTTAAGATCACTATGGTTTATGCAGTACAGTGCAGGTCATTTCTGGGGAGATGCCCATATGCTGTATCTCAAATTGACAGATACACGGAATAGCCTGGCAAAGACACCATCTCTAACTCCTGTGCCTCTGCTTCAGAATTGTTTACTGTTTATAGTTTCCCTGGCTGATCTGAAAGTCTGAAAGAGTATGACAAAATTCTTCCAGAGGTTAAAGTTCCATAGGGGCACGTCTTTTGTTCCTCAACGCACCTGCGCACTCTCTGCTGCGCACACGTGTAATAAGTGAAGAACCAAATGATGCCGCCTGCCAACTTGCACACTCTCACTGCAAAATGAGCCCTAAGCAGCCTGTCACCCAATTAGCTGAGAGGGAACTAAACCCTACATTTTCTTTTTTTGAAGCCATTTTGGCAGCACAGAGACAAAAGGGTTAAAGGACTTGCAAAGCACTCCAAGTTTCGACAGGCAGGAGAACTTTGTGTCTCTTTTAGGGGACGTGGGACAGTGACATCAACCAGTATGGAGCTGCCATGAGCCCCAGCGTTCTTGCGGGCTTGAGAGAGGTGACTTAGCTCCTACCCATGCCCCCCTTACCTGATGCCATATTGGTCGAGTGATGTGAGAAAAAGGATTGGCTAGGTGGGGGGAGGGGAGAAAAAAGGAAATATGAGAGTATTAGTTTAGGGAGGAGAAGAGGGGATGGGCTGGGGGGAGAGAGAAAGAGAAAGGAGGAGAGATTGACTTGGGTGAGAGAGAAAAAGGGAGGATTGGCTTAGAGAGAGAAAGATCAAGAAAGGGAAATTGGCATGAGGGAGGCAGAAAAGATAGGAGGGGATATTGGCTTGGTGGGGGGAGAAGAGAAAGAAAGGGAAATTGGCTTGGAGAGAGAGAAAGAGAAAGAAGAGGGTATTGAGTTGAAGGAGAAAGAAAGTGAGAGAAGGGGGAGGGGGAAAGAAGCAAAGGTAGGAGAATGCTGCCTCCTTGCAAGTTTCTTGTGAGCCCCACTTGGTTTTTTCCTAGTTTTCAGAAGGTACAAAAATTAAGGTACATGTGTTAAAGTAGATGGGGTGCATCAGCTTCTAGTTGTTTCTCAGGTAATCTGGTATATTTGCTATTTTGCTTATAGAAAACTTCATTTATAATGTCTAAACTCCTTAAGTACGTCAAATATTGCAGTACTATTTAGAGTGTTTTATGGTAATATAATCTAAATGTTACCAAGGCACATGTTTCTGGGTGAGGTCTGCTTTCTCCAGGAATGACTGCAACTGGTGAACTAACCTTACCTGATAAAAGGTACTGTAGTTGGCAGAAGGTATTAATCTCTTTTATCAGCCTTACAAAAAAGCATGGAAACTTCTGTAACATAGGACATCTTGTGTTATATAGATATAGATGGCTCTTTTTATAGAAGCAATGGTTTAACCTTGGTATGTCTATTAAATTTTCCTGTTTGCTTATGCTTCCTGTAAATTCAGGAAATAGCTTGGCAAAGCTGGTGAAACCAGTGTGGGTCAAATTTTCAGTAGATTTTATGTAACACATACTATACCATAGTTACCTAGTTATTGAATTTAAGCCAAGTGTTCATGCTCTTCATAGGTGGTGTAGGATTTGTATGAAATATAGACATTATTGCAGTCCTGACTTTCAGTCCTGACTTTTGAATGTGATGGCGTAGAGGGAATTTTGACAAGGTCCATATATACAATTCTTAGATGCTGAACACAGCATCAAGCAGCAGTCCTCAGTCTATGTGTCCAACTGTATGTGGACAATAATTGTGATGGTGAAATGCAATTCTTTAATGCTTCCACTATTAAAACAGCAGGATTATATAAATGCATGACATATCAAGTATGGGTACAGATAACAGATGGGTACGAAACTCTTCACACATTAAGTGTTATATGTAGGTGGGACTCACGAACAAGCCCCTTCAGCACATAATTTTGTGCTGTGACTTACGGAGAAAAGCAGTAGATATGTAAAAAAAAGTTTATGGAAATCCTGATGGAACTGTTGTCATGAGGGCAAGATTAACTTATGACTTCTATCCTTTACTTAGAATCATAGAGTTGGAAGGAACCTCCAGGGTCATCTAGTCCAAACCCCTGCACAATGCAGGAAACTCACAAACACCTCCCCCTAAATTCACAGGATCTTCATTGCTGTCCGATGGCCATCTAGCCTCTGTTTAAAAATCTCCAAGGAAGGAGAGCCCACCACCTCCCGAGGAAGCCTGATCCACTGAGGAATTGCTCTAACGGTCAGGAAATTCTTCCTAATGTTGAGCCGGAAACTCTTTTGATTTAATTTCAACCCGTTGGTTCTGGTCCTACTTTCTGGGGCCACAGAAAACAATTCCACATCATCCTCTATATGACAGCCCTTCAAGTACTTGAAAATAGTGATCATATCACTTCTCAGCCACCTCCTCTGCAGGCAAAACATGACCAGCTCCTTCAACCTTTCCTCATAGGACTTGGTCTCCAGACCCCTTACCATCTTTGTTGCCCTCCTCTGGACCGTTCCAGCTTGCCTATATCCTTCTTAAAAAGTGGTGCCCAAAACTGAACACAGTACTCCAGGTGAGGTCTTACCAGAACAGAGTAAAGCAATACCAAGATCCAATAAGATCCAAACCCTCTTAAAAAAGACATCTGCTGACTCAGCTGAATTGGCAAACTATCGACCGGTGTCAAACTTAGCCTTTTTGGATAAGAACATAGAGTGGGCAGTAGCGGCTCAGTTACAGGGGTTCCTGGGTGACACTTCGGCGTTGGATGTGTTTCAGTCTGGCTTTCACCCAGATCACGGGACGGAGATAGTCCTGGCTGCCCTCATATATGACCTCCTGAGGCATCTGGATCGAGGCAGCCCAGCAGTGCTGTTGTTAGATCTGTCAGCCACTTTTGATACGGTGGACAATCAGCTACTGACTAGCTGCTTTGCTGACTTGGGGATTCGGGGGCCGCCGTACAATGGCTGGCCTCTTTCCTCCTAGGTTGGGGACAAAAGGTGGTGATAGGGGAGGAATCATCCCAGAGACACCCACTTATATGTGGTGTGCTACAAGGGGCGGTTCTATCCCCGATGTTATTTAACATCTATATGTGCCCCCTTGCCCATATTGTCAGGAGGTACGGGCTTGGGTGCCATCAATAAATAGATGACACCCAGCTCTATCTAGTCCGGCTCCACCCCAGATAACTTAAACCTGGCATTACAAGCCGTGACATCCTGGCTCATGCTGAGTCAACTGAAGCTGAATCCGATGAATACGGAGGTTCTCTATCTGAGTCATGGTGGTCCAGGAAGGGAGATTCCTTTGTTGGTCTTTGATGGGGTGCCGTTGATACCAGTCCCTAAGGTCAGGAGCTTGGGAGTGCTTCTGGAGCCCCCTCTGTGTATGGAGGCCCAGCTGGCAGCCACTGCCAAGTCTGCCTTTTTTCATCTGCAGCGGGTATGGCAACTGGCTTCTTTCCTGGAGCAGCGCAACTTAGCAATGGTGATCCATGCTATGGTCACTTCGAGGATAGACTACTGTAATGCCCTCTACATGGGGCTACCATTGACTCTGACACAGAAACTGCAGCTAGTGTAGAACGCTGCAGTGCGGTTGTTAATGGGGCTCCCTCAATGAGAGCACATTCAACCGGTGCTGAAAGAGCTGCACTGGCTGCCTATTGTGTACCGAATCTGCTTCAAAGTGTTGGTATTGACCTTTAAAGCTCTATATCAGGGGTGGCCAACGGTAGCTCTCCAGATGTTTTTTGCCTACAACTTCCATCAGCCCCAGCCATTGGCCATGCTGGCTGGGGCTGATGGGAGTTGTAGGCAAAAAACATCTGGAGAGCTACCGTTGGCCACCCCTGCCCTACATGGCCAAGGACCTGCCTATCTAAGGGACAGCCTTTCCCCATATATACCCCAGAGAGCACTGTGTTCAGGAAATCAACATCTGCTATCCATCCCCGGGGCAAGGGAGGCCAGATTATGCTCTACACGGGCGAGGGCCTTCTCTGTAGCAGCCCCTAATCTATGGAATGCACTTCCAGAGGCCACAAGAGCCTTGCGGAATCTTTCTCAATTCTGCAGGGCCTGTAAAACCAACCTTTTTTGACAGGCCTACAGTAACTAATGCGTTACTGTCTCTGGTATGTCTCTGAACACTACCATCCATCTGTAAGACACCTAATAGAGCAATACAGAGAATTAAGAACTATAATGAAACTGGACCGCCTATGTAAGAAATTTTATAGCACCATTTTTAAGTCTTTAAAGTATAAATTGTTATATATGTTTTGATTTTATAACCATAAGGTATTGTTATTGTGGTATTGTGACTGTGAGCCGCCCAGAGGCCATATGGAGTGGGCGGCATACAAATTTAAGGTAAATAAATAAATAAAACCATCACATCATGTGATGTGGACACTATACTTCTGTTGATACAGTCCAAAATTGCATTTGCCTTTTTAGCCACCACATCACACTGTTGACTCATGTTCAGCATATTATCCACTAAGACCTCTAGATCCTTTTCGCACATACTACTGCTAAGACAAGTCTCCCCCATCCTATAACTATGCATTGGATTTTTCCCACCTAAATGCAAAGCTTTACATTTATCCCTGTTAAAATTCATTTTATTGATTTTAGCCCTGTCCAGATCATCCTGTATCCTGTTTCTGTCTTCTACTGTATTTATAACCCCTCCCAATTTAGTATCATTGACAAATTTAATAAGCATTCCCTCTATTCCTTTATCCAAATCATTGATAAAGATGTTGAACAAAACAGATCCCAGGACAGATCCTTGAGACACTCTACTTGTCACTCCTCTCCAAGAGGATGAGGAACCATTCACAAGCACTCTTTGGTTGTGATCTGTCAACCAGTTACAGATCCACCAACGGTAACAGGATCCATACCACATTTTACCAACCTGTCAACAAGGATCGTATATGGAACCTTATCAAAAGCCTTACTGAAATCAAGATAGACGATGTCTACAGCATTCCTCTAATCCAGCAGGGTAGCCACTTGAGATACAGTGGCTTGGAACTATCTTTTCAGCTAGTGAAAAAGGAAGGAAGGGTCCTCCTTTAATCACCAGAAAAGTCTATGTTGAGATTATGGAACCTAAATGGACATAAGGCATGTGGGATGACAGCTGTATTGAGGAAAGGAGATGGATGGCATTGATTTAAAAAGTTGAATGGATGTAATCTAATGTAACCAGTTCCCCCACAGTTTACTAGTGCCCGTGCCCTAATTTTTATCAATTCCATTTCAGTGCTAGGGTTGCCAATCCCCAGCTGGGGAAAAAAACAACACACTCACTTCAAGTAAAAAATACCCAGTATAATCCACGATAAATTATTTTTTGTAAATTTATAAATAATTCAGTGATACAGATAATAAACCATCCTATGCACGACACAACTACTGTCCAAAGAACAATGCCATTTTTAACGAATGATAAAAGAACCGATCCAATTTCGTTTCAGAAGTATCCTTTCCTGAGTTGGACCTGGCAACCTTTTACTGCAGGTCAGCTATAAATCCAATTGCAGTTGCTTTGAATATACTACTGAATATACTACTATATATATATAAAAAGTCATAACAGAAAAGTGAAGTTGCAGACTAATGCCCAGCTTTTCATAAAGTGTTCTTGTGTCTTCCTATTTTTGATGCAATGTGTCTTCCATCTTACAACTTACTCTCCTCCCAGCTGTTATTCCTTAGTAAAGTATTTTAAAATAAAAGGTGCCATAGTCACAGGTGTTGAAGATCTTGTGGTCAGAAAACAGATGAATGACCTTTTTTGTTTTTTTAAATGAAGACTATTTGCATCTGACTTATAAGATGGCTTTGTAAAACTTAGCTGCCGTTATTACATGCTGGAGTTAAGAGGGTCTGCGTGCACCTAGAGGTCTTGCAAAACATTCTTAGCAAGGGAGTTGGTGCTCTGGTCACATTGCCACATATTTTTTTTATAAACTGCAGACATTAGGTAACTATGCTGCCCCATTGCTGATGGCAACAATTTTTAACTTGAAAAATGAGAACGTAAAGACATGAGGTTTGAATCATTGTGTCAGTATGAACAGGTAACTACTGATTCTGCTGATTTTTTTTGTTTTGTAAATACTCCAAAGAGGTGAATAGTAGGAAATATCATTTCCCATCTTACTTGCTAGTGGATTAAAATTCATGTGCATTATCACCTTCTAAAATCTAAGTGTGTTGGGAATAGAATAACGGTAGGTGACCAGGTGCTCCATTTGACTGTGTAGAATAGCTTGGACAGTATATATAGAGTAACAGTATGCCAGGAAAGGATGGGGAATATACAGATATGGAAAGAAATGCACTTGAAAAGCTTTTATTCTTCTTAATTTCTTTACTTTCTAATTACAGTCCTCTGATGGAAGCTCTTGAGCAAAGTCAAAAAGATACAAGATAAAATACAAAGCAGCAAACATTAAAATACAGCAATGAAAACCCCTATCTCTGATAGCATAAAGAAGCCACATGTGCTAAGAATTTGGCAACAATGCCATCCAAAAAGAGTTTTAACAGGCAGCTGATACATACTAAGGACAAATGTAATCCAGAAGTCTCTGAGTGGTGTCCCATCAATCACAGTGTAAGATGGAGTGATCTGTGGTCTCTGTTACTTCAGATGGACAGCAGCAATAATGGTCAGGATATGAATTTTGGTGTAGGGTCCCCTGAGCTCTGCAGTTGGTAGGACATTCACAGTGTAATCCTAAAGAGAGTTACTCCAGCGTAAGCCTATTCATTTCAATGGACTTAGAACGGAGTAACTCTCCTTAGGATTTGCACTGTCAGTCTGCTCAACTTAAAAGCACCTGTATGGCCAAGAGCTAGTTCATTGTTTTAGGATGTGCATCCTGATTTAGCCAAAGTCCAGGCAAAGTCAAGTGCTGTTAAGTTCTATTGACTTCTTTTCCCTTCCTGTGGGAAAGGAAAGGATGTGCTCATGTTTCTGTCTTGGGAAGCCAATGTGACTGAAAATTTTAGCTGGATCATGCACTCTGTATCTTGAGTTTGAGGAGGGGCAAAAACCATGAAAGATGTATTGAATGACTGACTGATCATAAATTATGTCTTCCTTCCTGCTTTCTTCTAGAATGCGTATTATGTGTATAGCCAAAGGAATCCCTTAAATAAGGAGTGCTGCAAGTGAAAAAGAACTGATTGCCATAGAACAAGGGTGCTATGACGCCCTGATTAAGGCATACAGTAGCTCTTTGTTAGAGTTTGTTTCCAAGCCAAGCTATTTCTGTTGTAGTTGAGAATGCTAAATATGTCATGTGACTTCTTGTTATTGATTTTGCGTAAACAGTTTTACATTTTGATGTTTTCAAACTGCATCTCCCCTTTATCTCACCTTTCATCCTTTGCTGACAGCATCTCAAGTTCAAAATCTGCTTACTTTTCTGAGGGTAAAAAGCCACATGGAAAACAAGCCACATAATTTTTATTCTGCCCTTGGCTGAGAAAATGTTGGTGTTACAAACTGCAGCTGCTAGCAGAAAGTTTTGTTTCTTACAATTGGCTTTAATGAATCAAGAGTTGGGTGTGTGCTTACAGCACTCTTTTGTTCTGCAGGGGTTGTTACGAACCTCCAGGACTTGTAAAACTTCAAGGGTAACTTAAAGTTAGAGTACCTTCTTTTCCTTCCATAAAACAAGGCCCTAGTTGAACTTGTCAGTGCAGAAGACATATATGCATAGGTGGAATGCATTTCTTGACTGTTCAGTGGCACTTATTTTGTTTTGTTACCAGAGTTCTGTATTCTTCTTGTGGTGACTGTGTTAGATGACTGATGTTGCAATAATACAATATAGCTTTACTGTGATGAGCTGTCAGTTGGACCAGAGAGTACACAACTGATGTATACATAAAGATAAGCTTTCTTCAAAGTCCCTCTGCCTGTCTGCCGTAGAAAACGGAGGCTCACTGTTCTGGATGTTTCCCTTTTTCTGCAATAAACTAGTGATGTCTAGCACAGTTGTTCTTACTGAAACGAGCTTTAATGAAGCAATGCAAGCTTGTGAAGTAAGGAAGCAATTATTTGCTTGGGTCTTTGGAGCTTTTCATTGCACATAAGATGTATGCTGTATTTATCTTTTAGTAAAACAGATTACTCCAGCGAGTGAACTGTGGGACATACTTTGTGCACCTGGAAGAAGCTACAGTGATATTAATCATTGTGTAAAGGATGAGTTTGTGTATATGTACATTTTGTGTATGTGTACATATTTTATATTTATATAAAATATTTATGGCTATTATCACAGGAGGAGGATGGCTTTTATCCTACTGTTTGGTCTTTCCCTTAGCTTAAGCCTTTATTTTGTTTGATGTGAATGTTCCATATCAGTTTAAGCGCTGATAAAAGTACTGTCAAAGAAAGCAGAATACATCGCAACCACTACTTATTTTTTCTTTCTTTTTAAAGTTATGCATTTGTTTTGATGTTTGTGACTCTTACCCTATCTAGCCTGATGTTGACCTATCCCATTTTGCTGATTTGAGGCATCATTGACTACTGTTGAATCCTTTTCTAGTGGTCACAACAAGTGCAAACTCATTTAAAGTGTCAATTTGGCAGAGACTGGCTGAGATAAGCCTTTAGCAAGGTGTATCGATTTCTTGTTCCATTCTTGTCACCTATGTCTTGCACCTGCTGTGTTGTCAGCACCATTCAATATGGTATTTTAAAGTTCCTTGCTGGAAGAGCTGGGTTGCTGTTGCTACAGAATTTGTTGCTTAGCCCATCACACTTTGGGCATTCATGTTGGGGACAATCTTTAGGAGCCCCCCCCCCCCCACTATTGTAACACTTGTTTCATTTTATTGTTACTCACAGTCCAGATGATGTGCATCCCAAATGCTTTCCCATTTGTTTTCCCCCAAGTTTGTCATGATTTATTTGGAATCAGTTTTAATGGTAGTGTGAAAATAACTCATTTGGATGACTGTGGTGCGTTTTTTCCTCCAGCCAGGAGATGGGGACTTTACTGATTAGTGATGATCTCATGAAACCTGGCTTCCCTGTAGCCATTACTTGCTCATACTGCTTCACTACTTTCTGATTAAATTTGGACCAGCCTGTCTTGGCTTATGTCCAGCAATTAGCAAGCCTCCCTCTTAGCACTGAATATTTATCACATGCCTAGAAATCTGTTTATAGCTGAATGGCTGATGTTTCTCATGGCTTCTTACAATGACTGCCAATAACAACTATGGGAAGTGAACAGTGGTTGTGGGATGACATTACTTATCAGGTGTTTTGATCGAAGATGTTTCCTGCTTCCTGCGCAACACTGAGTATGCGCTGTTAGTAATTGAAATTGTAGATATTTATTTGTTTAATATTTTCACTATAGTTTTGCATATATTACTTGTTAAAATAAATAAAATGAGGGTTGATCTTAGCTCCAAGTTAAAAAGGTAAAGGTAGTCCCCTGTGCAAACACCAGTCGTTTCCGACTCTGCTTTCGGACATTGCTTTCACGTTTTCATGGCAGACTTTTTATGGGGTGGTTTGCCATTGCCTTCCTCAGTCATGTACACTTTCCCCCCAGCAAGCTGGGTACTCATTTTACCGACCTCGGAAGGATGGAAGGCTGAGTCAACCTGGAGCCGGCTACCTCAACCCAGCTTCCACCAGGATCGAACTCGGGTTGTGAGCAGGGAGCTCAGACTGCAGTACTGCAGCTTTACCACTGTGCACCACGGGGCTCTTCATTACATCATTACTTCAGGGATCCAAGTTACTCAGCACTAAAGCTTTCATGGGGATGGAAAATGCATGAGATCTGCAGGCGATACAAACAAAGTCAGTTGGTGCAGAATATTTTATTTCATTCTATTTCTAAACCCTTCCCCCCTTTAGGACAGGGCTCAGGCCAGTGTTCGTCAAAATAGGCATCCTTTCTTAGCCTGTGTCCCCAAATGCAGTGTCTCCAAGTGAAGGTGTTGGTGTGCCAGAAGACTCAATGGGGAAGGGGCAGGCAAGGATTGTATTTGTATTTGACCAAGTACTGTTGTAGCAAGTCAAGCTCCAGAGTCCCTGCCAGTGTTTCAAGGGGTTGACTTGGCTATAGATTTGGCTGTAGATTTCTGGGAGACAATGGCAGGCATAAGCCATGGACTGCTGGATTCAGCAGTTCTGCTAATGCTTTTGTTGCTTGGATCTGGCCCTGAGTATCACACAAAATGGTCTGGAATGGCATTGTCAGCACACTTACAAAGGATTATCTACCCTTGGTCTGGAATTGTGACAGTAAACACTGCAAGGGGCAGAGTCAGTGATATAGATGTATAGAGATAAACCTTATGTTGAATAACTGCTACCAGTCTCGAATCTGCCTTCCTTTAAAATTCCTGGTCTTCCTTTAAAATTCAGTGTTCTCCATTCTAAGAATTGATTTAGTCTTATGGCTTGTAAAATGTTCTTTTGTCCTCCGTGTGTGTAACAGAATTTGACAACATAGAGTTTCACTGTTTGTATGATTCTTGTTATGATTTCTGTTCCATATTGCAGGCACAATGTAATTATGGGAAAATGGGTTCTCTATTGTTATGTAAAACTAATTCTGTTCTATAACCCTGACAAAGCTTCATCATACCACTTGATCTCCCAGTGAATCAAAAGTGTTATCTCTGCTTGTGCTCCATGTGCCCAGAGAGCAACTTGCAATAGATATCACCTGCAATTTTTCAGTTATCTTTTAAAGCAGAGTATGGACATGCTTTTTCTACCAAAAAAGCCCAGCAGGAACTCATTTGTATATTAGGCCATACCCCCTGATATCACCACTGTTTCACACAAGGATTTTTTGTAGAAAAAGCCTAGCAGGGACTCATTTGCATATTAGGCCTCAGCCCTGATGCCAAGGCAGCTGGAACTGCATTCCTGCTCAAAAAAAGCCCTGGACATGCCATTTGTAAGAAGGTGATTTTTTTTTTTTCCTTTTTAGCTACGGATCTGATTCTGGTACTTTGCTTGTAGACCCCCATGGCTTACATCTACTAGATGTTAAAATAAGTGCGCCACACAGTATGTTGGATGAGATGTAGCTAGAATTCATGTGATCAGTATTCCATTGTCATAGTATCTGCAGCAGGTGAAAAGATTTCCAAAAATGGTATAGAGGAGATTGAAGATGTAATCTTGTGTTATGTGCCTTGCAAAAAGCTTAGCCCTATTACTTACATTCAGTAAAGATTGTAGAACATGTCTGTATATTATAATTATCAGTAGCATTTTGCCTCCTAGCACTAGTATTCAAAGATTTACTGTCTCTGAGTGTGGAAATTCCCCTTTTAGTCACCATGGCTTATAGCCATTGATAGGACCTATGTTTCATGAATCTCCTTTAAAAAGTTTTCTTTGCCTGTGGCCATTAATACATCTTCTGATGGTGAACTTCACATTTTTAATTGCCTGCTGTGTAAAGAAGTATTTCCTTTTGTCCATCCTAAATCTACTGTCCATCAGCTCTACTGCCCAATTGTATGGTATTCCAATTCAGGCTCCACCATAGATTTTTCCAGGAGCATTATAATATTGGCCATTTTATTTTCAGTCCCTTTCCTAATAATCCCCAACATAGAGTTTGCCTTTGTCACTGATGCAGCACACTGGGTTGATGCTTTCGTTGAGCTATTTACTACTACCCCAAGGTCCCTTTCAGTTTCAGCAAGTTCAGACCCCATTAGCCTATAATTGAAGTTGAGATCTTTTTTGGTACCAGTGTGCATCACTTTACACTTACCTACATTGAACTTCATCCACCACATTGTTGCACAGTTTGTGGAGATCCTCTTGGAATTCTTCCTGGTCACCCATGGTTTTCACCATCCTGAATAATTTTGTGTCCTTGGCCACTGCACTACTCTACTCTCTCCTAGTTCCAGATCATTTATTAAATAATCCCAGATCATTTATCAAATCATTTTTTAAACAAATTAAATTATACTGACCCTTGTGGGATCCCACTGCTTACTTCCTTCCATTGTGAGAATGGCCAGTTTATTCCTCCTCTTTGCTTCATCCTTACAACCGTTTTTTAAAAAATATGTAACAGAACCCTTCCTCTTAACTAGTTACTCGAGCTTTCTTTCTGTCACTTGTGTCATCAGTGGATGTTCATAATATGGAATAGAGAGCAGAAGAGAACTCTGATGTGTATTCTAGCTGATTAACATTTTACATACAGATTTAAACCAAAATCTCTTTAATAGTTATCATTAAATGTACTGTATTAATTGTTACAAAGGTTATTAAAATGTAAACAAAATCATTCTTGAAAGTGTGGTGTATGTTTATAGTATACGTAGACATTATTATCTAATGCTGTAGATTATCTCAAGTAAATTTTAATAGTATGTTTTAATAGTAAAACATTTCAGCTCACTGACTGCAAAGGAAAAAAAAGTACAGGATTTTAAAAAACATGTTTCCCCAGATTTCCCAACTTTTCAGCTGAGGATTTTTCACACTATAATTTTGTGAAGAGAAACCTTGACCTAAGAAGCATTCAATTCATTCTAAAAGAGAAAATATTAGTGCTTACTGAAATTTCCCAATTTTCCATTGGAAAAATTGAAAAAAAAAAAGTGATGGGGAAAAAATGAAAGCAAACAGATTTTTCCATTTTTCTTTTCCAGGTTTTCACATCTCTAGCTAAGGTTGTCTACCATAATACAGCTCTAAAGCTTACTTTAATAAAAATAGTTTGCTCTCTAAGCCAGCGGAGTTACTGTCATGCACAGTGTCATCAGTGTGCAACATTCTAGGTTGGATAACATAGGAAACTTTCAAACATCCCATTCTGATTCTATGGCCAACAGGCTAGTGTACATTATCATTGCTTCTTAGAGTGACATTGAAGATTTTTGACTAAGAAATGAATAAAACAAAATTCCTTCCTAGCATTTCAGCTATGTAAATTGCACATTATTAAAACACACATTCCACTTTTGTGCACTAACCTTAAGGTGCCCATGGATATTAGTTGCATTTTCATTTTCTGTATTTTGGTGTAGTCAGGAAATTAAATTTCTATTAATTTCCTTGCTTTTGCATCTCAACCCCACCATTCAATTTAGAATTGCACAATGGCAGTTATATGCATGCATGATAGAAATTGTGTCAATTATAACTGTAAGACATTTTTAAAAACATGTAACACTCTCAACAACCTAACCAAAGCAGACTCTGTGCTAAATGCAACTTTTAGATTATACTTTTGAGTAAGACTTTTAATAGGTATGTTCATAAAACATTTACAGTTAGGCTTCCCAGGGCTTTCATCTCCTGCTGGCAAGCTCTGCTGCCATACCACTGCTCTGAGTGTCAGCAGGAGAAAAATAAAAAAAGAAATAAAAATAAAAACGAATGATGTAACTGCATCATTTCCAGGTAAAACCTGGAGGTGGCAAAGGGTACTGTAGGAATTGAGGAAACTCTGTGATAAAACCTTGTGTACACATATACCCATGTACCTGTGTTGCCAGGCTCAGCAGTATGTTTCTGCAGTATTACATGTATTTTAATATAAACCAGCATTTGTATTCCACATTTTAGTGGCTGTACACACTTCCCTTTTCAAATTCAATCAGCTTTTCTGCTTTGTTCTTTCAGAACCACTTCAAGTAAGAAACTTGCTGAGCTACATGCTTTAGGCCATATCTCTTCACAAGATGGCTTTTTAAAAAAGGCTTAATTAAAATCCCATTGCAAAATACTAGATCAGTGCTCCTAATTCATCAGAGATCAGCACAGAATGTGATTGTCAGTTCCTATTTGATAGCTATTTTGGTTTATGGTATTTAAGAGGTTGGTTCGCCAGATAGCCTGGGTGCTGTAGCGAGTTGTCAGCATCCCTCAGACTTATTAGAATTCTTCTCATAGAGTTGCATACTGAGAGCTGAGTCGCAGTGGAGGCAGAGTTGTGTGTGGCTTTAAGAATGGCCTTTCTGAGTTATGCAGAATGGGTCAACATATCTCTGTGCTGCAGTCTTTGGTATACGTTTACAGCTGCAAAATAGCAGGTTAGGATTTGAACATAAGAGACTCTCTGACAACATAAAATGTGGTCAGTGTGCAGAAAGGATAATTTTTGGATAAATTGATTAAATCAATCTCTGGACTCTAGACTATAGTTTAGGAACTATTTTTGAGTCTCCCAGAGATAGAGTTGGAATTTGTCCTCCCTGCTATGCCAGTCATTGTGATGCATGATTGTAGTAAAAACCACTTAAGTAGGGGAAATATTAATTTCCTTGATTGAATCAGGTGAATTTGTGTTACCTAGGCAGTTGTGATGTCCTAGACATCTCATCCTGTCTTAGACAGTTGAAGGTGCCAGACTGCAATTGCTACTCTAAGTCTGTTCCTTGTACCTAGAGCTATGGTCCAGGATTAATTGTTGGCATAATGGATGGAGTAGGGAGGGTTGATGCTGTCCCCTGGGCCCAGAAGAGCAAGAAGAGCAGATGAGCACATGCTGAGAGAGAGCAGCAGAGTCCAAGCTACTCCTGTGGTGCCTGATGGAAAAGCTTTGAGAGACAGAAGGGAGAGAGGGAAACTCTGTCTCCAGCTTGTGATGTGCATGGTTAGCTCACTGTCTCTCTGTCTGTCTCTCTCTCTCTGTCAATCTCTCTGTGTGTCTGTCTCTCTGTTTCTATGTGTGTGTGTGAGAGAGAGACTGCCTCTCTGTCTCTTTCTCTCTCTCTGTGTGTCTCTCTGTCTCTCTTTGTCTCAGTATTTGTCCCCTTCAGCAAAACAAATGAATGAAAAATAACAGTATATATAAAGTCTGTCCTAAACTGGATAGGGTTTTTTTGTTCTCTTTTTTCTGTGCACAGCATTTTTACTATTTTTTAAAGGAATGATTCCACATTTTCACTGCTGTTGGTTTTTTGAGGAATGATTCCACATAACTATGAAGTACCATCGTTTCTATCTCCTTGTCAAGAATCTTTATCTCACTGAGAGATTGACAGCGCAATCCTAAATCCAGTTGTACCCTTCTAAACCCACTGAAGTAAATAGGCTTAGAAGGGTATAGCACTGCTTAGGATTGTTGTTAATTATTTTTAAAGGACATAGCAAAATGTAGAACCGAAAGCCATGTAATAACTTGTATCAAGACCAAATTTTTGAGTTCTTCAGAGCTCTTTATCAGGCAGGATGTTAAAAAAAAGTGGGGATGGGGAAGAGAGAGGAAATTTAGCTAAAAAGAATCTTCAATTGAACTGGACCCTGATAAAATCTTTTTTCTCACTCTCATTTATTTTTGAACAGCCAGATACAATTCTGGAGACCTTTAAAACTTGCACCCTTTGTTATGCTATTTTGGTTGGTGTTTCTTCGTGGCTTTTGGATTTATGTGCTACAGATTACATTTATAATTGTTAAATTGCCTTTGAGTTGTGATTGAGTGCTGTCTTCTTAGAGTGTCAAATACTGTTGTAGCTGTTTTGTCTGCCTTTTTGGGGATCCAAATACCTGTTTCCCCTTCTGCCTGAATCCAAATGACATGTGAGTACTCCTTTACTAGCCAGTGATGGAAATGGAATGCTGATTATTTAGTTTAGTGCAGGTATTACAGCAAAAAAGGGCCAAATTAATGGCTAAAGGATGAGGAAAGGATAATTGGAAAAGAAGAGGTGCTTGGGAAAAGATTTAAGAGGTAGTTTCACTTGGGCTTAGAAAGAGCAATTAGTATTTTCCCGACCCACTTATCCATATTCTCCAAGTACAGGACTTAACTTGGCGAATTAAGCCATAATTTAAGTGTGCTGTAATTTTGGAAATCATAATCATGCAATCATAATATTGTTCAGTTTTCAAAGGTTCCTCAACCTTACTTTTAATTTTGATGATAACTTGGGTTACCATTAAATCTGCAGTGTTCCTGGTATGAGATCACTATTTGAAACCATAGCCATAAGGCCTTACAAACTATGTTTAATGATGAACATTTCTCCATAATGCTAACCATAGTTATTGCCCAAACTAAAAGCAAATGAAAAGTAGACCAACCTAAAAATTATGTTGGCAGCATTGGTCCTTGGTTTGCCAGACTCCAACGACAGATCAGTTCTCCTGGAGAAAATGGCTTCTTTGGAGGACATTTTAGTGGTATTATATTAGTACGGCTTTCTGCAGCATTATAACCCTACTGGGATCCCTCCCCTTCCCAAACTCTGTCCTCCTTAGGTTTTACCCTAGATTTCCTGACTAAGAGTTGACAGTTCTTATTTTCATTGTTGAGAGGATGATATAGCCTTTATAAAGAAACCTAAATACAATAATGAATTTGTAGCCACAAATGCCAATTGAACATGATTATTAATTTAAAATAATCTGCCTACCTGAGGGACCGTCTCTCCCCACACGTTCCCCAGAGAGTACTGAGGTCTGGGACTCAAAATCTTCTCACCATCCCTGGGCCCAAAGAAGTGCGCCTCAAAACAACTAGAGACAGGGCCTTTTCCACAATGGCCCCTATGTGGTGGAACCAGCTACCGGAGGAGGTGAGGGCCCTGCGGGATCTTACTCAGTTCCGCAGGGCCTGTAAGACGACCCTCTTCCGGTTAGCCTACGCCTGACTGGACAAATGTAGCTTTCTAGATTCCAGATTTTTGTGATTATACTGCATAGTTTTAATGTATAATGTAAAATTTTAAGGTTTTTAGGTTTTAAATGCTTGATTTTAAATGTATTAATTTGTTCCGATTTTATTGTTTTATTGTTTGTTGTAAGCCGCCCTGAGCCACTTGTGGGAAGGGCGGGATATAAGTTACGGAATAAATAAATAAATAAATAAATAAAAATAAAAATTGTAGTGGGAAAGTGGCCCATAAATACGTAAAACACCCATCAAGGTTGGTATGTTTTTAAAATACAACCCATTTGTCTATGTTTAGATACTTGAAATTGTCTTGTGCACTAACATTCTTCCTCTGACACTCAAGGTCTAAACTGGAAGTTTTAATCTTATTTCATGTCTGTTAATATAGTGCTGTTGATCATTTGTTTAAGCATCTTGAACATTTAAAGTTTTGCTTATAATGACTTTTTAAATAACTTTTTATTGCTGAATAGTCAGGTTTTTCAAAATACTGTGCTTTTTGTTAATAGTAGAGGTTTTTTATTTTAATGGGAGTAAGCCAAAAATATTTGTTCTATATGATTTCAGTGTCAGTATAATTGCAGTATACCTAAAGTTTACATGGTACATTTGCTGAAGTATACAGGAAACTAAACCAGTTAGCAATTTTGTGTGAGTGTCTGGGCTTTATGGCATTATTTTAATCTCCCAGGTACGATAAACTCCTTTAATAGCTTTCATATCAGTTCATCTCTTTTCTCTTTTTTCTCTCTGCTCTCGCTCTCTTTCTAGGCATTCTCTCTGTTGCTAATTCCTTTGTTCGGAAGTCTTGAGCTGAAGACTGTATAATGAGGAAGTGAATCAGTTGATACTACTTCTATAGCAATTTAAGGATGCTGTTAAGGAAGACACCATCATTTCAAATTTTAATTCAGAGTTGTTTTTGTGAGTCCATAGAAGAAGGACTGAGTGGTGGGGAAAATGCTGAGGTAGGCTTTAAAGGGACTATGGAAGAAATTGTGAGTATGCTGTCAAAAACTTTCCAGTATTTATTTTATGGGACCTTTCTTTGTTCTGTTTTGGAAAGCTTTTTCTTATTCATGCTTTTAGCTTTCCTTTGGATAGCCTTCACAGTTAGGAAAGTCCCACTGGTGTATATTAGCTGGAACAAAGTTTTTGCAACTCGTTCTGTCTCTGTCAGCTGCTCAGTATTAGACAGTTTATAATTGCAGCATAAATATCCTTCCTCCCAAACTGCATTCATCAGGCTATGTGTGCATACATATTTTGCATCTTAGGGAGAAAGGTTCAGCAGAGATCAGGTGTTGCCACTAATTCTCCTGAATGCATATACTGCCTCTTAGAATTTAGGTTTTAGATCAGAAGAACAAGTAGCTGTGAAGTGCTGCATTTTCTATATCTCATTGGAAATCATGCTAGGGATGGTGACTATTTGAGTATTTGAACTATATCTGTATATCTGAATATCGAGAAGTTTAGGCTAAGGTGAAACTTCTGGACAGGTCTGAGTTGAAGCTATTCACTCTTCTTGGACTGCCAAAACTGTGTCTTTTCCTGTTCACTGGTTCTTCAGCATACTTCTCAAGGTTGTTCATTCTAAATTTCCTTCACTTTTTCACACCTAATTGGCTACATAGTGTTATAGTAGTATTGATGATATAATTTCAGAATGGATAACTTCGCCCATGTGATTTATTAAAGAAGGATGATGAAGCTGGCAGGGAAACAATGGTTCCAAATAGTAAAAGCGGGGTGAGGGGGGGAGGAGGAGGAGGAACATATTGTATTATTTGGCATGAGAAATTTTCACCTACCAAAAGATTCATTAGAATAAGATGCTGAATTTCCTTCATCATTATCCACACTTGATTCCTAGTATAATTTTTAAGGGGGGATGGGTATGTGATGAGACGTATTATATATGATTTCATGATTAGGGTTTTTTTAACCTATATTTTCTCCTCTTTTTGCATGCATACTTCTAAAGTAAAATTTTAGTGGGGAGCTGTACAATACTTATTTGCTTAAACATGTCCTCTTGTTAAAATTTCTTTCTAAGGATATCTGCAGTGGATTATTTACAGATAAATATTCTAGTAGAGAGATAAGATTAGAACAGCATTTATCTGTTCTGAGGGACTTCGCTACAGTGTTGGATATATAAGAAGCTGATGGAATTTATATGCATGGTGATGAGGTTTTTGGAGCATTATTAAACTGCTACTGCACAAAGCAAAGTAAAAGGCCTTTGTGTTTAGAAGACTTAGAAGCCTAAAGATAGAAGATGCCACAATAAGTACATTACTGATCCTGAAAGCATCTAAAGGTCAAGACATTTAATGTCACAATTCATACTTTTCATAACTAGTCTTTCCTAATGAAGGCTTTATTCATACTACTGTACAACCCCTCCCAGTTAAAAGGTATACATTCAATACACATTCTATTGATATGTGTTCTTTAAGATACATGTCTCCCTAGGTAACACCCCCCCCCCCTTATAATGATGAGGATCTTTTAATTATTGCCTAAATAATTTGAATCTGTTATTTATAGACACTGAATGGCAGAGTGACATTTTGTCATGAAATGCCATAATATTTGCACCTATTTCAAACTTGTACTGAGCCTATAGAACTTTTTAACTCACAAACATTTTTATGAGCTCACCTATCCACACAAAACTTATTTTTATCATTTGTGTAAATTTTTAAAAACATTTTTGTTTGTAATTGTCTTGTTGCTTGGAGCAATTCTTCGTTGCCGTGGGCAGCCAAGAAAGAATTAAAAAACGCCACCAAAATGTAAGCTCTTCTTCATGATTTAGGACCTCAGAGCAGTTTAGAATTTACGTATCTTGAAACATGTACCATATGTTTAACCTTTTAATTGACAATACTAATAATATTAGTGTTTAAATAACCAAAGTATTACCACTGAAACATCAGTTACTGTCCAGTACTTTCACTCAAGTGGAAAATGATCTCTTTAAGAACAGAAATTGTTGTTATTGTTGATGATGATATTGGATTTATACCCTGTCCTTCACTCTGAATTTTAGAGTCTCAGAGCGGCTTGCAATCTCCTTTACCTTCCTTCCCCACAACAGACACCCAGTGGGACTGAGAGAGCTCTCACAGAAGCTGCCCTTTCAAGGATAGCTTTGCAAGAGCTATGACTAACCCAAGGCCATTCCAGCAGCTTCAAGTGGAGGAGTGGAGAATCAAACCCGGTTCTCCCATATAAGAGTCCGTGTACTTAACCACTACACCAAACCACTACATCAAACTGTAACATGTGTCTAAATGCCAGGTGATGGTCTGGCTGTCTGTAGTGTCTTTGTAGACAATTAGTTGCTGTCACTTAGAAGGCTTTTGACCCATTGTTCATTGGCCAAGTTTCAGACAGTGGGATTACCTGAAGTAAGGCCTGCTTAACTATGTTAAGGCATGTTGAAAAACATAAAGGAGCAGAACCTGTTTCTGTTAGTGGAACTTTACCATATTTATAAGCCCAGTATAGTTTTATATATTTTTTTCAGATGATGTAAGGTTATTGTTAATGAAACTGCCAACAAAAACTACTTGCAGCATCATAGTCTTAATTTTTGCATGCGGTTTCATTTCCTTTGCAGTTGAGCTGTGCCATCTCAACCTTTCTTTGGGGCAGGGGGCTTTAGTGGCATGGTTCAACTTAATGGTTCCCAACTTCCAGGTGGGACCTGGAGACCTTCTGGAATTACAACTGATCTCCAGTGTACCAAGATCAGTTCCTCTGAAGAAAATGGCCACTTTGGTGCGTGGACTGTATGGCATTACACTCTGCTAAATTCCATTCCCTCCCAAAATCCCAGCCTCCATCGTCTAATATCCAGGAGTTTCCCAACATGTGGTTGGAAAGCTTATCCACACTTTTCATATGGCCATCCCTTCAAATGGCCCTATGTGTCAGATCCTCTTTTGACTTGGATATGCTTGTTATTTGGCAGTGTATTGAAACTCCACGGTAGATTTGGAGGCATAAGGGAAGTTAGGAGAAAATTAAATTTCTCCCTAATGGCCTCAAGTAGGAAGGAGATGGGATTTTTATCATCCACTTGTCAGCAGTTTTGGTGCAACAAATTGCTGACAGCAACTCCTAATTATCTAGTTTGCATCACTGGTGGTAATACTAAAAACCTGATTTTCTTCTCTCTCTTTTTCTCACATGCTAGCTTTCTACAACTATGATGCCAGGGGGCCAGATGAACTGTCTTTACAGATAGGAGACACAGTGCACATATTGGAAACACATGAAGGTGAGTGGTACAAAAGTTGATTTCATATGCATTATTTACATAGTCATTATTGGGAATGACTGTATCTTCCGGTTTAGGCATTGAGTCCTAATTTGAAATCAAATGAAACACTGAAGAATTTGAATTGGCACAAAATTAAGTCAATATTTCAAATGAGAAGAAATGTAGTATCTAATGAACAACCTTTCCAAGATGCATCTCTCTCTTTTTCCTTTGGATTTATATTTGTGTGGCTTAATTTGTATGGATCTCTGGTAGCAATGGCTGAGCTGTTAGAAAGAAGACAGATGTTCCAAGGATACCCTCAGATAGTATACAGGGCCCTTCTTTTAAAAGGTGTTAATCTCCAGTGCTGAAAATATAAATGATATTTATCTTTGAAATTACTTATATGCCTGTGTACGATAGTAGTAAATATGTCTCTGCTTGTTCAATCCTTTTCAAAAACATTTTTTTAAAATTTTCATCCCTTCCATAGTGAGGTTCAAGTTAAGCAGTATTAGTATATTATGACACTTCTTTAGATTTTTATGCCATATTTAACTCTTACCAGTATTGGTTTTGAGCATTTTGTATAAAAATATTTAGCTGTTATTTGTGGCTCCGATGCAACGCAGACATTGTTTGCATTCCCTTATACGTGATCTGTTATCAAGCACTTTTGTGTGCATCCAGACATCAATATTGAGGAGGGCTAAAATGTAAATGGTTGCAGGTGCACAACCTTTGACCCCCCCCCCCCAGTTTTTCCCCAGACTGGAGCATATTCATCAATATGTATGTTTTCTTGCTCTTCCTCTAGCTTTTCTTTCTCTGACCTTTTCAGAACCAAATAAAGGATGCAGTCCCACCGTTTCTACTGACACTTTACAGCCCTAGAAAGGCTACTTGCATAAAATGCATAGCAGGGGGTCTCTATCGCAGTTGATAGCAGGAAGTATGCCCTTCCTTTCTCATTTGTTTGTTAATTTTAAAAGTCAGACACTGTTGCATGCCTCACCACTACAATGACATATGCAAACTTGTGTAGCAGCATAGATTACATTCTGGATCTCTGGCAAGCATATGTAATGAGTAAGTGTCTGTTTGTCTTAGACAGGGATCTTTGTTGGAAGAAAGAAGTGGAAGTAGCTAGTTATTAATTTTAATGTTTTTTCTATTCCCTGTCAACATCAATTGATAGTGTACAGTTGCAGTGAATATATACTAATTTGCTTGTGGTTCAAAGGGGGTAGCCACAACCATTGTTCCCTGTAGGCAGTCACAGCTGTTAACTTTTTTGAATGGTGGGAGAGATTTATCACAGTCTCCTAGTTTTGGCCCCATCTGGCTAGCAGACTGATGGTCAACTGCTCATGATAGACTCCTTTTCTCCTCAAGCTTTTCTTTCCCAGCTCTCCTCCTACCTTGTTTCAGTCACTGCCAGGTACTAAGGTTGGGCCTTTGGTGAAGAGCCCCTGTAAAGGTTTGGTCTCTGGGAGGGCAGGATGTAGGAACTCCATTTCAGTCAGGAGTTTTCTTTGAAATGCCAAAAGCAGCATGTAGGTCAACTTCACTATGCTATTTTCAGTCAAGACAGTTAAACTAGCTGGCAGAGGTATCTAACCTCAGAAGGCTTCTTGTGGTTTTTGACACCACAGTTGTTAAATCATGTAATCACTGACATGTGTCCATTTATGAGGCTGTATTTTATTTAGTAGTTACAATCCTATAAGCTGTTTTGCTTCTCAAGCATTCAAAAATCAAGCAGCTAAACTTTTAGAAAAATAATATGAGGTTAGACTGTGGATTCAAAATTGCCATTCAAACTGGTTAATTGTACTTTGAAGAACCAGGCACTTGAGAACTACATTTTGATGCTCTCTTCAATAAAAATTGTTTCTCAGCTCAGAACACTGAGGCTAATTATTCTCTCTCTCTCTCTCTCTTTTAAAGCAGAAGGATGTTTTGGTTAATAAATTTTAGCAGAACAGTGAATTATGCAGCTTTGTATAACTTCCTGGCATCTTTCACTAATAACAAAAAAATAATTTCAGTTGGTAGTTTGTAATCCAGTGGCGATAATTTTTCTAAATAGCCTTAAAAGCAAAGAACCCTGTGGCGCAGAGTGGTAAAGCTGCAGTACTGCAGTCAAACTCTCTGCTTATGACCTGGGTTCAGGTAGCTGGCTCAAGGTTGACTCAGCCTTCCATCCTTCTGAGGTCGGTTAAATGAGTACCCAGCTTGCTGGGGGGGAAGTGTAGATGACTGGGGAAGGCAATGGCAAACCACCCTGTAAAAAGTCTGCTGTGAAAACGTTGTGATGCGACGTCACCCCAGAGGACTAGCTTTACCTTTTTATTAAAAGCTGCTTTATTGCAGTCTTATTAAAGAAAGATGGAAGAAATATGCTCTTTGGAACCACTGTGACCCATCATACCAATACGTTTGATCTTGGAGACCACTGAGCTCACACTTTATTTCAGGTACAGACTTACTGGAAGGCTGTGAAAAGACATTACAAAGGCCCTTGGTATGCAGAACTGGAATTATAATTGCCTGTCTTTGCAGTTTGTGATTAACAAATTAAACAAGTCATCAAGCATTCTGTATAGTTAGTTTTCCCAAATCCAGGAAGGCAGACCAGTAGATGAACACAGGCTGCTGTAGGGGTTGTCAAAAATATATCATTTCCTTTATTGCTATTTGTATTGTATTGCCCATTCTGGATCGATTTAATTGACTGGATTTGGCTTGATATTCATGGAGACAGTCTTTCCCAACTTTGGCTACTAGATGTTTCTTGCAACTGTGGGTTAGAGCTAGCTTGGGATCATGCTTCAGATTAATAAACTTGTGATCATTATAATTATTGGAAGCTTTTATCCTGTTAATTAGAGGCTCAGAAAATACCAGCTTCTCTGAGGTAATGGATAACAGTTTAAACCATTCAGTATTAAATTAGGCAAGCTTCTTGTTAGGAGGCTCCCAAGTAAATATGTTGAAAATCCATTCACTCTTTTTAACAACAGCTAAATTGGAGAAGGAAGTCTTTTTACATTTAATTCTATCTGCAGTTCTGTTTAATGGAATAGTGGAAACGCAAGAGATCCTTCCCTCAGGTGTATGGCAATAATCTCTTTTACTTGAGGCAGGCAAGCCGTCTGCATTGGTTGTGGTGGGTGGCTGGGGGGAACCTGGTTTAATTGGAAGAAATTAGTGGCATAGATACGTGCTGAAACTGTGTAGTCTTTTACCATCTTTGTTATAACATTTGTCTCTGGCCTCTCCAGAGGATCACGGAGAGAAAGGACCAATATTTACTGAGACTGACATACAGAACAGTTTACAATGCAGGTTTGCTTGCCAATTTTGTGCTGAATTGAGTACAGTTTGTATGTGAGATCCCTCCCAATTTGCTTGGCACAGTACCATCACTGCATGTCAATGACTATTGTGTATGGAATTTTTTTAATTAAACAGTCACACTAAAACAGAATGGACTTGGTAGCAATAAAAGCCCATAGTGCTGATCGCTTTCAGTTGTGTATGGGGAAGGGGGCACAATGAATGAGAAATTACCTCTCTGTTTGCCTGGCATGGCATGCTGCCCCCACAAATGTGAGAAATGTTTTGATGGGCTGAAATAATTATACGACAATAGGGCTGTCAGTGAGGAAAAGCTTTATAGCTAACTGCTGGGATGGGGAGGAGAGGAAAAGATACTTCTGGCTCATTCACATTGAGTGTTTGGGAGAGGGGGCATAAATTCTAATTGTGATAGGCAATGTAAAAAAAAAACAACACACCTGTTAAAATGTATTTAAATACCCACCCAGTATCTTTGCTTTGTCATTTGTTTTTTTCTGGTCTTTTAAACATAATTATTTGCAGTTTCTGTCTTTCTGAGCAGGCATAGCCTGATCAGACACATTGAGTAGCTGCCTTAAACAGCACTTGATTGGTCAACTTGGGATAAATAGGTGGAACATAAGCAGCCTGTTGGATCCAGAAGCTGCATGGGGTCTGAGATTTACCACAGCAATAAGGGAGAGAGAGGTGAGGATCCCATTAAGAAGACCTTGTGTTTTGAATGAAGGAAGCCCTGTTGTTGTCACTGCAAGGTGAAAGGGAAGAGATAGCTAGGTCTTGGAAGTTGCAGTTGAAGTCACACTCACAAGGTGCGATGCAGTGGAAATGAAGGATGGTGGATACAGTTCATTGCCTTCAAAACCACAATCCAAAGGCTAGCATAACTGCTTAGCTTTACCCTCTAAGTGACTGTCAGAATGGTCTCCTGACATTCTTAGTTTCCAGTATTGTTTTCCTTACTCATTGATCATAGACTCTGTGGTGTGTTCTGTATTTTGGTATTGTTTTCCTTGCTTATTGATTTCTATGTCCATGTAACCAGACTATTTTATAGTTTTAATATTGTTAGCTATTAGAGAAAGTTGGTGGGAGCATCGGCCTTAGAACATTACCTCAAGGAATATTGTTATCTGGTATCCAAGGTGATGGACAGGACTGGCACAGGCAGATGCTTCTGCCCATGTAAAACTAATCTTGAACTGAACATAGAGATATTGTAAAAGCTTGGAAATCTTTTTAAATGTATGAAGAACATGAAGTTTTGGTGTGCAACTTAGGACTGTTATATCTGCATATAAATATGTACTCAGTTTTGGTTAAGCAGTTCTGACAAGAATCACCTTGCTAAGTGTTTGCTACTGATCTTTCAATAAAGCTTTTCCTGCATTCATCAGAGAAGCCTCCTTGATTGAATTTGGCAAAATCTCACAGTGGCAGAGGCTGGGTGTCTGTGGTATAAGATCAGTACTCCAGCACTGTTAATTCAACCTCTATAAAAAGTGCTCAGGTTGGTTCTGGTGGAGACTATTAGTATTTTACACTCAAGTATAGCATCTTGAATTTGATTGTGTGTGGAATATAGTTAGGTACAAAAAAGCCACTAAATGTTTACAGAATTAAGAACAAAATTAGGATAGTGGATGTAATGTTGGAATTCGCAGTCACCAAATGAAGGACAGACTTTATTAAAAAATATATCATTCTATGGTAGTGTTGCCAGGTCTGTGTTGGAAAATACTTGGAGACTTTGGGGGTAGATCTGGGAGAGGGCAGGGTTTGGGGAGGGGAGGAGCCTCAGCATGGTATAATGCCATAGAGTCCACCCTTCCAAACAGTCATTTTCTCACCTGAAGGCTGGCCATCCTCTTCTGTGGAATTTACTGCCACTTTGGAGCAGAGGGCCATAGAATAATAGAGGGTTCTAGGTTCAATCCTTGGCACTTCTATGAGAGAGAATTTTTAGTAGCAAGGCTGCGAAAAATCTGTCTGGGGCTCGGGGAACTGCTACCAGTCAGAGTAACCAGCAGCAGGCTAGATGGATGGTGGTCCAGCTGTCATTTCATTTTGTTCAGAGTCCTCTACCTCTTAATACCAAGGCTGAGGAAATCTTAAAGGCTGGGGAAATCAGGTAATGTCAGGCCCTGCTTGTAAATTTTGGGTTGCATCTGGCTGTCCAGTCTTGGAAATGGAAAAGTTATACTAGATAATATGTAGCTTAATATGGTAAATAATTTATGCTCTTGTAAGTTAAGTTGTTGTTGTTCAGTTGCACAGTCGAGTCTGGCTCTTTGCGACCCCATGGACAAAGTCACGCCAGGCCCTCCTGTCTTCCACCATCCTCCGAAGTCTGCTCTGATTCATGTTTGTTACATCAGTAACACTGTCCAGCCATCTCATCTTTTGCCGTCCCCTTCTTCTTTTGCCTTCTGTCTTTCCTAGCATCAAGATCTTCTCCAGGGAGTGCTCCCTTCTCATTTGGTGGTCAAAGTATTTGCGCTTCAGCTTCAGCATCTGACCTTTCAGTGAACAGTCTGTGTTGATTTCCCTTAGGACTGATTTGATCTTCTTGCAGTCCAAGGGACTCTCGAGTCTTCTCCAGCACCACATCTCAAAATCATCTAATCTGCTCGGCCTTCCTTATGGTCCAGCTCTCACAGCCATACATTACTACTGGGAATGCCATCGCTTTGACTATACGAACTTTTGTTGGCAGGGTGATGTCTCTACTTTTTATTATACCACCCAGGTTCGCCATAGCTGTCTTCCCAAGGAACAAACGTCTTTTAATTTCATGGCTACAGTCACCATCTGCTGTGATCTTGGATCACAGAAATGTGAAGTCTCACTACTTCCATGCCTTCTCCTTGTATTTGCCAAGGTGTGATGGGGCCAGATGCCATGATCTTAGTTTTTTTGATGTTGAGTTTCAAGCCTACTTTTGTGTTCTTCTTTTTCACCCTCAACAAGAGGTTCTTTGGGTCCTCCTCACTTTCTGCCATTAGAGTAGCATCATCTGCATATCTGAGGTTGTTGATGTTTTTCCCGGCAATCTTAATTCCATTTTGTACTTCATCCAGGCCAGCATTCCGTATGATATACTCTGCATGTAAATTAAATAAGCAGAGTGACAATATACATCCTTGTTGAACTCCTTTTCCTATTCTAAACCAATCAGTTGTTCCATATCCTGTTCTGACAGTTGCTTCTTGACCCTTATACAGGTTTCTCAGGAGACGTGTGAGGTGGTCTGGTACTCCCATCTCTTTAAGGACTTGCCACAGTTTGTTTTGATCCACGCAATTAAAGTCAATGAAGCAGAAATAGACGTTTTTCTGATACTCTATTTCTGATAGAATTTTATGCTAGTTAAATATTAGTTTTGATCCAATGTAAGTTAAGTACATTGGATCAAAACTAATATTTAACTAGCATAAAATTTATACATTCTATATAACGTATAGAATGTAAAAATGTATACATTCTATATAACGCTGCTCTGTTTAAAACTAGTTTAGCGCATTCTTTGATAAGATATTTGCGATTAAGCTAGAAGAGTAGATAGGTTGAAATGTTTCTAGTTTTTGTGGCTATGTTAGGGATTTATTGGTGGAACCTATTTGTTGTCTACTTAGAAATTCCAAATCTGCTTTTCTTTTGGTGAACTGCTGTAGTCAGTAGGATTGTGCCCAAATAAAGTAGATTAAAGACTTGTGTGTTATTTTTAGGAATCCCAAAATGTCTTCTGAAAAGTCATGACAGGCTTTGAAATTATGTGATACTGTAAAAGCTCCCTTTGGCATGAGTATGTTCTCATGACAGATTATGATTTTATGAAAGGCTCAAAGTAGAAGCTGACTTGTATATAAAATGCTAAACTAGATATGCAGAAATAATTCACTGTTTTAGAAATATTGAATACTTCATTTATGGGCAGCAAAACTGGAGTATTAACTGCACCATGGATTGATATTTTATGAAGTAGGACACCTTTGGCTTTGTTTTTGTGCCAGTGTTTACAACAAGTAGGCCTTTTTGGCAAAGGTTGTATTAACTGTAATAGATCTGTATCTTACAGTGAGATCTGCTTGGTATCTGGACAAGCTACTTTCCAATTTGTTGACAATAGCTTATTAAGAAATTCTGTCTTCTAGGTTGGTACCGAGGCTACACGTTAAGAAAAAAATCTAAAAAAGTAAGTATTCTGTTTCCATAGCAACTGACTGTATTTATGTTTTTGGTATTTTAAGAGATTCTAATATCTGTTGAAAGTTTTTATTGAAAGATAAATTAATTTGAAATACATGTTGAAGTGTCTAAATGCTGATGAAGTTGACTTCCTGTTTTGTTAAAATAATGAATTATAAAATGAAAATGAATCTTGAAAACCAATAAGCACTCTTATGATATTTTCTGCAATTCTCTGGAAAAAAGGACTTGTTGATTAGTCTGTAGACATATCTAAATTTTTATTTGTTTACAGCCATCTAAGATGGGAAAGGTGTAGTTAATGTTTATGGTAACTTTGAATTCTAATTTTAATAGCTATTTAAACAAAGTTTAATATTATCTTCTCTTTCTGAAGAAAAGTGCCTAGCTATTAAAATATGTTGTTGATGAAAAAGAGTTATTTACTGGATCCAATTTAGTCAACTGAATTCAGACCCTTTGGTGTTAATCTCTTGAGGAACAAAGATTCAGCAGTTCTTCATACGGTTGCCAGGTCCCCACGACTCACTGGAGGGAGTAGGGAGTGGAAGGGAGTGTTCTGGGAGTGAGGCAGGGCTCCACCCCAAACAGCAATTTCCTTGTGCGACATCCCCCACGCAATCATATCACATGGAAGTTGGGGACGATCAGGTTGGGGATGTCGCATGGTCACACTCTGGTTCGAGGGCAAAACTTCGTGGAAAAATTGTCTCCAAATAATAGAGTTTTGCCCTCAAATCAGAGCATTGCCATTTGACATTCTCAACATGATGAAGTCACTTTTGTGTGATATTATTGCATCGGGGACATCACTGTTTGCGGATGGGTTTCCCCTCACTGGCCAGCTGGGGAAGCCCCCAAAAGTGGGGGATCTTCTACCCCCGCCTGGGGAATGGAAACCCTAGTTCTTGTGGTGCCTGCATACCAGCTAAACGCATCTGAGTCATTCACACATGGAAGTTATCTGTGATCTTTTCTTATGAGGAACATGTAGATTCTGGTACTCATTTTGTGGTTCTTGTGGATTAGGACCACACTCCAACATATTTTTAAAAAATCATTTTAGGTGGAACGTTAAGTAGGATACTAGTCTGTGGCATACAATATCTCTTTGTGGTTGAATCCCTTATAGGTCATCTGCTTGACAAGATTCAGGCAGGATCCAACATTTATTTGAGGAATTTTGTTTAAAGTAAATTATTTTAATATTTTGTCCTCAGGATAATGGGTCCACAGAGATGAAAGTTACAAAGGAGCATGCTTGAGAAACACAGATTCAAATCTCCCATGGGCATGTGGAACTATTTGCATGGTGTTTTGGCTTTGACCTTGATCTTTCTAGAAATTCAGACACATGCTGGTCATGGTCTGTTAGACTTCGTTTAGACTTTGGGAAGACATTTACTATTTTGATTTGAGTGTTTCCTGGTCTTGGAAATAGGTCATGTTTGTTTAAAATGAGTCTGTTGAATTGACACGCTACCTTAAGGGCATGTCGTCTGTTTTATACCAGCTGGGGGGGATATTTAGGATAATTTTATGATGAAATTTGATACTACCTTCTGTAGAATTTAAGTCCTACTTTTAGTGTGTAATACTGTTTTTAATTATATAAATTAATTTTAACTTTGTATATTTATTGATTGTTGTTACTCACTCTGAGCCTGTTGTGGGAAGGGTGGGTTATAAATTTTAAATAATAAATAACATTGAGGCAGCCATTTCATTTTGTTGTAGCACAGCAGAAAAGGAGTCGTATGGCATCATGAAGATTAATATGGACTCTAGCTACAAAAACTGTTATTGTAATAAATCTGTTAATCTTTAAAGCAGTGGTTCCCTTTTTGGTATGACCCACAAGAACAAATTTACTTGGTATGATAACCCACTTAAAAATAAAAAGACAGCGCATGCCCAAATCAAGAAAACTACAAAAGCCTGAGACTGACTTTCACAGGCTTTATGGCCTGCTTTTGGGACAGGACTTACAGATTAGGAAGATTTGCTTTAAAGTACAAGAAGATTCCTTTTTGTTCTGGGTTAAGTATTTTTGAGTAGAATGAGCTGAATATCATTAGGCAGTTTTTTTAAACATTGGAAGGATGAAAATGTAAATAGCATTTTCAGGAAAAAGAAATCTAAATATGAACTTTTAAAAATGTTATAATAACCTATGGATTCTCCTTCCTGTTAAAGGGCATATTTCCTGCTTCCTATATTCAGCTTAAAGAAGCGATAGTGGAAGGAAAAGGGTAAGTTGGGGGCTATAATGGTTAACAGATTAAAATTACAGTTATCTTTTGCACTTATTAGTTAATAAATATGGATGTAGTAGAACCAGTGCTTAGCATGTTGGCAAATCCAGCTTCCAACTGCTTTGGGACTTGTTGGGTGATCCTAAGCCTCTCACACACACTCAGACTAAACTACCTCACAGAGTCATTGAGATGATAAAATGGAGGGAATTAAAATGATATAAAGCTTTTTGGGTACCCGTTGGGTTGAAAAGTGGTTTATAAAGAGAGTCAGTTTGGTGCAGTGGTTAAGTGCTTGGACTCTTATCTGGAAGAACCGGGTTTAATTCCCCATTCCTCCACTTGTACCTGCTAGAATGGCCCTGGGTCAGCCATAACTTTTGTAGGAGTTGTCCTTGAAAGGGCAGCTGCTGTAAGAGCTCCCTCACCCCCACCTACCTCACAGAGTGTCTGTTATGTGTGTGTGTGGGGGGGAAGGTAAAGGAGATTTTGACTGCTCTGAGACTGAGATTCAGAATATAGGATGAGATATAAATCCAATATCATAATCATCATCATCTTAAGATAAAAAGATAAAATGCTTTTCTGCTTTCAAAGATCAAGGTTGGGCACAGGGTTGAGGCCAGTAGATAGTCCAGATTTATGTAAATCATATTAAACTGACAGCATGAATGCCCACTCACTTAGTCAATATGCTCTGGAATAGTATCCTAACTTTTAGTGTTTGAGAGATTTCAGGAGGTGTCTTTGTGAAGTCAGAATAGTTGATTAGGCTGCTGGGTCTTTGACCTCTTATTTATGCCATTTTGTTAGAAATGTTGGGAAAGGACTTACAGAGAACTGTTCACATGGTAGGCTTCCATAGAAACAGCTTTCCTGAAGGCAAGAGGGACTCATAAAAAGTGATGGTGAGGCAGTTGGGCAATGAGAGAGATGAGTTGGGTACTAGATAGGAAAGGTGGAAGATAGAAAACTAACATTACTTCTTTTAAGTGAGGCCAAAAGATGATAACTGGCATTTGAGTCCTGGATACTTCAGCCAGTTGAAATAGTGATGGCATCTGGTACATATGGATAAATTAAAACATTATGCTCCAATCCAGATATTTTTTGCAAGTACATGAGTACCTAATTTATGAGTGAACAGAGCGGTCCACTCTATTCAGGTGAATGCGGAGAACAAACTTGAGTGGGACGAGTATGGTGTGCACTGTGGTCTGAGGCACAGTATATTTGGAGAGAAGGATGACCTGTTGCTTTTCATGATAACCCATTTAGTAATTATCACCATAAATGCATCTTGACTTTTCCACTTTCAGTTTTTAATAGCATTCTGATAAAGCTACTATGCCATGTTTCCCCCCCTCCCCCCGATACGGCAAAAAATAATGGAGTATGTGATGCTCTCCAGCAAAGATCTTATTACAAAGAGTATTTTTTCCAGATCAAGAATCTTTCATATATATCTTTTCTGCCAGATCTTATATTGCTCTGTAGTGAAGAACAACTCTATTTCAGCTTTTGATGGTATTTTATGTACTCCGTTGTCTTCATTGCTTAACTTACAGATATTTGGGGCTATTTAGGAATTCAGTATGCAGTACCAATTAGCTATGGATCTGAATTAAAAGTTAAACAACTGATTCTTGGGGGTGGGGAATTGTGATCAGATAGAGTGTAAAATGTTCAAAAACTTAGTCAGGTACAGATCTGAATTTTAAAAACCTATTCTGCTCTGTCTGATTTATTTTTATGCCCTTTTAAATATGTAAATTATGAAAAGCGCTAATCATTTGATTACTGCATAATAGCACATTCCTGACTGATTGCAGAGCTCCTTCAGTTAGGGCTGTACTCTTGACATAGTGTGTGGTGTATCAGTTCTGCAATACTCAGGTTATGCATTATTTAAATATAGCAGTTTAAAGCCAGAAACATTAAAGACCTGCAAAACAGTTTCTTGTGTCTTTGAAACTTAGCACTGCTGGGGTTGAGCAATGGAGCAGTCTCCTTTATAGTCACGGGTAATGTTCCATTAGCTTTTTTGCTTGAGAGATGAATGCTGAATAATTATCTCAAAAGAATATATCCATTTTTCAACCTTTTTAACAAATGTTATATAAGGTATCGGTTGTTGAATCTGAGAGTAGAATGAGTTACCTAGAATAATAAAGTATTTTAATACTTGATACTTTATTAATTGATGCACTAGTTAGTTCATAATTTTCTTTTTGTTCAATGAGATGATATCGACTATTCATACCTTCTAAATTTCTAGGCAACATGAAACTGTCATACCTAGTGAACTACCACTCATTCAGGAAGTCACCACAACACTACGGGAATGGTCCACGATATGGCGACAACTCTATGTTGTAAGTAGCTTTTTAAATAGAGATTTTTTTGGGGGGGGTGTTGGTGTTAAGGATGCCTAGAGCTGTGGACACTCCTGATAACCTGTCCCTGCCTGTGAAGGAGCAGCAGAGGCAGCTCAGGCAGTCAGGAAGGAAGGAAGGTGTGATGATTCACCTGGGTACTGCTGATGAAGTGTTACTGATCATCTGGGCTCAGTGAAGCAGAACTCTGCTGCTGGAGTCCAGGAATGAGGCCTCCTCATGACTGTGAGTCCAGCTGGTATCCAGTGGAACTGGCAGCTGGAGGAGGCCCATGGGGAAAAAAGGCAGCATTACTGGGTTCAATCAGAGCACTGGGCAGGACATCCAGAAGGCCATGGCAGCAAGATGAACTCAGCCATTAAGTGGGAAGGGAAGGTTGATAGGAAACCCCCCATCAAATCCAAGCCAGGGGATGTTCCATGGATTGGCAGCCAGGGGATAAGGGAGGCTCCTGGAGAGCTGTAAAAAGGGCATGGGAATGGCTGGGGGTAATGGACCTTCCATTTAAAAGAGGAGCTCTCAAAGGACCAAGGAAGAAATCAGGTGGAGGGCTGCTGTTCTGGCCAGCTAGGACAAGGGAGGATTTGGGTGCATTTTACCCCTCCCTGACCCATTTTGAGGCCAGGGGAGTCTTTGGAGCTCAAGTTGTACCATGGCAGAGAGGTAACAGGAGGAGCAGGCCAACCAGGGCCTCACACTTGGGTGTCTGATCCTTGAAATGTGTACAGTTTGTTATTGTGTTTTTTGTGTGGTCCCACATGAGAACTGTGCAGGCAAGCTATGGAAAGTTCGGAATACACTCGAGTGTCAAGCATTCTTCTCCCTTCTAAATAACTTTTCCTACTTATGTGTAAAGATGGATAGTTGTACTTTTCTACTCCATCCTCTCCATTATGAGAAGAGGAAAAGATAGTAGCACAGAAAACACTTAATTCTGCCTGTGCTTTCTTTCATTCTCACTTTCATTAAGAAAGACTGTTTTAAAAATTGCAGGGTAGATAGAACTCAAATTGACAGCTAGTCCCTCTTTCTTATCAGTTTCACTGAGGAATGTGAAGTTGCTAAGTGCCTGATATTCAAACAATTCACACCCAAGCCTAGAAGAGACAAGATCTCTTGGCTAAAAGTTGCTTTATGGGGAAATACATTGGTAGCTAGTAATGTTTTTAATACCTTAATTGAGGAACTGAAAAAGCTAGCTCAAGGTGGCATACCAGAATAAATCTGATAAGGCGACATGATGGAGCCAGTTGGCTTGTCAACCCAAAACATTATTATCATCATTGTATGACAGTGTGTGTACTATAGCCTGGAGATCCCAGGATTGTCTGGCAGCCAGCAGCTCTAGCTTGTTTGTGGTAAGCTAGGCTTATGTAGGCTGAGACAACTTGGAGAGAACTGTGATGACCCAGGGTCACCCAGCTGGCTTGAAGTGGAAGAGTGGCGAATCGAACCCAGTTCTCCAGATTAGATCCTGGCTCTCTTGCGACATGAAGAGAGGTTCCATGAAAAGAGCAAGGGAAAAACAACTCTTCCACAATACTAAGTTATGCAAAGCACAATCAGCCATACTAGAGAAGGTATTGGGAATATTTCTAGTTACAGGATATGGGAATAATTCTAGTTACTGGTATTTGTACCCATCAGTTGCAGAGGATACAAGATTCTCATCTTTTGCCCCTTCTTTGAAAACTGCATTATTTTATTATTATATGGACAGTGTGTATCCTGTGCTGTCCATAATGTACCCAGGGTGATTTATTCAGTAGTATGAATTTCTCATCTTGTACTGCATGTTCACATCCCATTGGTGAATCCACTCATCTAACACAAGGGGTTGCATGAGCTATTTCCGATGTCCTCAGCTGAGGTGAGTAAATGGAACCCCGTGGCCTTTGTCTTCACTTCCTACAGGTCATTGGTGCTGCCAATCTGGCGCACTATGTAGTTCATCTTCATTGCTTCTGTACAGTCCCACATGGACTGTGCATGCTAGTTCAGCCACAGAGAGGATTTTAACTATATTCTAGAGACTTTTAGCTGCAGAGAGAGCACTCCCTCTTTCCATCTCGAGCTGGCAATTTCCACCCAAACCAGCACATGACTAGGAGAGGGGAGCAGTCTCTTCCCAGTCTTTTCTTTGCTGCCATAAAGAAAGGATGTTCTGACTAGAGCTGTGTTGGTTTTCTAATTTCTTTGATTGAGGTAAAGTCAGAATGGCTTTTTTCAAGAAGTGTGTTGACTGCGGCACAAAAATAGCCCAGTCTGATGACCTCATTTCATGTCAGGTGTCTGGGAGAGGCTCATAACACAGCGGTCTGTGAGGTATGCCAACAATTTACTCCCAAGGCCAGGCACGATAGGGCCTCCTTGCTTAAAACTACCCTATAGCTTTGACATCTGTGCCAGTCAATCCCATCAGGACTGGTGTCTATCTACCTCAGTTGCTTTGACCATACTGTAGTTTCTGTGAGGGTCACCTTAGATACCCTGTTTCTTTCCCCAGTGGACCCAAGGAGAGCAACAACATCTACCTGGGTGGCCTCATCCCTTCCAGTGGGGGATACCCTTGAAACCTGCCAAGTCAGAGAAGTGAGCTTTGAGGCGGGAGGCATCTTCCACTGCCCTCATCTTCTTCAAAACTATTCTTCTCAGACTTTGAGGGATCAGAGACACATGGATCTGACATTGAATCTGAAGATCCATGTGTGTCATCTCCTGATGATGCAGTGGGATTTTGATTGCCATTGTTTCTGACCAAGGACTTAAAGTTCTATGCTGAACAACTCCTGCATATGGCCAAAGCTTTGGTATTGGAAATGGCCTCCACAGATCAGAAGCCATTGGACACAATTTTGAAGGTTCTCTGCTCCAAGAACGTAGGACCAGTGGCCCTCCCAGTGCTTCAAGGACTGTTGGATATAGCAACAGACCTGTGATCCAAAACAGCTTCTATCCCAGTCTTGGCCAAGAAACTGGAAAAGCATTTTTTGATGCACCATCTTCTGCCTAACTCTTTGGTAGAGGAGGTCCACTCCTTCAGGCAAAGGTTGAGCACCCACTTTGGTTAAAGAAGGATGCAAAGTAGATGCTCTGGGAAGAAAAAAATATACCTTGGAAGCTATGGACCTAGAGTAATTAATTTTATGGCTACCATGGGGTGCTACCAGATGTTCCTTTGGGAGAAGCTGGAATAGTTCTTGGGTGCTCTTCCATAGTATCTAAGCTTGGTCTTCCAATGTCACTCCTAGCTCAGCTGTTCTGCGCTGTCTGCAGGTCAAGAGTAGAAGACATGTCCTTTAAGGGGAAGGGGCTCTTCAGTAGCCAGGTGGAGTTGATGCTTGAGAGGATGCACAAGAATAAACTGACAGCCAGATCCTTGGGCATTACATCTGCTTCCTTCCTCCTTGGGAAAGCTGAGGTGATTTCCAAGGCACTCCTTCCAGTATGCAAAGCCTTATTGTTGCCAACTGCACAGCAACAGTACAAGCTGTTTTGTTTATCCTGTTCTCAGCAGCAATCCAGCAAGAAGCAACATGAGAGAAAGCCTCAGTCCAGTCCCAGTGGAAACCAGCCCAATAGAGGAAAATTCCTAGGATGACTAACTGACCTTCTGGTCTTTGGCAACATTTGGCCCAGTTTATCCAAAGCTGGTGTTCTGTTACTAAATATAGTGGGGTTTTATCTATTAGTTGTGGTTATTTCTTGGACTTTGCTTTCCCCCCACCCTTCAACTCTCCAAATGCCTCACCTCCTGAGCCCCCCACCCCTATTGATGGAGGAGAGTGGAAACCCTTATGCATAAAGGGGCAATCAGAGAAACCCCTTACCCAGTAAGAACACAAGGATTTTTGCAAGGTAGAACATCCAGGGTCATCTAGCCCAACAATTCAGGGAATTCACAAATACCTCCCCCTCCCACATCCCCAGTGACTCCTGCTTCATGCTCAGAAACCTCCTGGATCCCTTGCCAAACTGGCCTGGAGAAAAATTGCCGACTGACCTCAAAGTTTCAACCAGCATTTCCCTGGGTGTGTAAGAAAGAACCACAAGAACTAAGACTGATGCAACCCTTCCTGCCCTAATTTGCAGAATCAGCATTACTGTCAGATGGTCATCTAGCCTCTGTTTAAAAATCTCCAAGGAAGGAGGACACATCTTGCTGGAGCCTTTTCCTAGTGATAACTGCCCTTATGAGCAGTTTGAAACCTTGGGAATAGCTGATACTGCACTTGTGTCCTCCACAACAGCATTTTTTAGTAGCAATCACATTAGCATACAGGGTTACTGAGCTAGGGCCCCTACAATGTGATCCCCCATATGTTAAGTCTCATATCAATAAGGAGGCTCTTAGGTGTAGTTTCTTCTTTTTACCAAGGGTGGCCTCCCACTTCCATTTTCCTCAGGACATCATGTTACTGGTGTTCTTTCCAAACCCTGACCTGCCTGTAGAACAAGTATTGTATGCTTTAAATATTAGGAGATGTCTATAATTTTATTTGACACACACCAAAGACTTTTTTTTTTTTTGAATGCAATAAAGAGCTGCCTTGTCTTAGTCTATCTCCAGATGACGGGTCTCAACCATTAGGTTAGCTTATGGGACACTTGGAGCATCTTGCCTGTGGCAGAATGTGCCTGCTCTGGTCTGCAGATCCTGTTTCTACCCTGCCCTCCTGAGACTGTGGAGGCCTTTGCGGTACAGAGAACCACTACCAGCATCAAAAGCCATAAAGTATTTATTAGAAAGAAAATGTTTACAAGCATACTTTTGGCACAGCACTTGAGCAAGCAGTTCCAAAAGAAATAGGTAAAACACAAATCCTCTGTCCCTTTATCTATACCAGGGGTGGCCAACAGTAACTCTCCATATGTTTTTTTTGCCTACAACTCCCATCAGCCCCAGCCATTGGCCATGCTGGCTGGGGCTGATGGGAGTTGTAGGCAAAAAACATCTGTTAGCATTTGAACTGAAGGTGAGTGGAAGTACATCTGAAAAAAGTTTGCACCAATGCCTTCCTCCCATGCCTGTTCTCTGCCCAGAGGGAAAAAAACTTTTAAAATGCACAGTGGAGGCTTTGCTTGTCTTAAACCTCCCAAGAGAAAAACTGCATCTCTTTACATTTCCCATTCCCTCTCAAGGCTTATTTGACCAAGGCAGAGTCTTCTTTGGCTGTTTTCATGAGCAAGGTCTCCATGACGGACATCTGCAGGGCAGCAACCTGATTAAACCCTTCTGCGTTCGTGAAGCACTACACCATAGATGTGGACTCCAGGAAGCAGGCAGCTGTGGAGAGAACAGTATTACAGTCATTATTCTGCAGCCCAGCCTACACTCGCCTCCTTTATAAGTGACATTGCTTACTCTTCCATGTGGGACTGCACAGAAGCTATTAAGGTGAAAACATAGTTGCATTCACCTGTAACTGATGTTCATCTTGTAGCCATCTGTGCAGGTGCACATCCCTCCCTCTTTTCTCTACTGTGGGCTGCTCTGTGTAAGGGCCTGGTCCTTAAGGTTTGTGAAAAGAGGGAGTCTGCTCCCCTCTCCTAATCACATAGCTGCCAGCTCCAGATGGGAGGGGGGACCACTCTCTCAGCAGCTGGAAGTCTCTAGAATCTAATTTAAATTCTCTCTGTGGTTGGTCTATGCACATGCAGTTCCATGTGTGCCTGCACAGAAGACAACTTTACGAACATTGTTTACAGGTAAGTGCAACTTTCTAGAGATTCGTATGTCTATCTTGTTGCTGCATGTTAGAATATTTGAATTAGAGCTAAGACGACTAGTATTCTTAACTTTGATCCTTCTGAATGCCGCATAGTACTTAGAAGATATATTGGACTCTAGCATAGTAAGTATTGCCAACTATTTAAAGCCATAAGAATACCACTGAGGTATTCCTGCTTATCCTCTCTTGTGTATACAGTGAATAGAAATCAAGTGCACCTGAAGATCCAGAAACTGGTCCAGACATTGAACATTTAAACAAAGAAATTCAATATTTTCAGTTGAAATTTTGCTAGTTGTTTCAGTGAATTATATATTTTTTTGGGGGGGGGGGGGGCGGGAAACCTGAGGTTTTGTTAACCTCATCACTTGGCCATTAATGTCTATGCTAGCAAATGTCCGTTTTTCAAAGCAATCATTCATAACTTTTGGAATTGATGTTTATTTCATGTGCTATGCCTTTTCCACTTTTTCCAAGGAAGCTGGAGTGGCATTTTAGCATTGTCCTAGCCTGAAAAAAAGATAAGGTTGGCAGATGTTGACTTCCAAGGCTTTATTAGTAGAGGAGGAAGACCTGGACTTCTTGCATTAGGCTCAGTACTCAAGCCACATCAGCTTTCTGGAAAACATGTCTGTAAACTAAGAACAATAACAGAACTAATGCACATAATATTCTTTTAATGTAACAAGGAGTTTTGTGGCACCTTAAAGACTAATGAATGGGTGATGGCATAATTGTTTGTGAGCCAGAGCCCACTTAGCTAGCTGAATGAAATCTAGCATTCAGTTGGCAGAAAGATGCAAACATGCATGTACTCGGTGGATAAAAATAGAAGAGTGGGGAAAACCTTTATAAAGAGATCCTGAAAAGCCCAGTGTATTATATTACATTGTAGAGCATGATGAAAGAAATATCTAGTTAAAAAAGTAAACAACATACTGCAGGTGCGTGATCCACTCTCAACTGCTAATGTACTGACAAAGACAGGATGTATGTGAAAATTGTACATAAATTTCTAAGGATGTGTGAATACTTTCTTTAGTAAGCTACCAATCTCAGTCCTTGCTGAGTCCAAGAAATATAAAATCTGCATATGAATTCTATTTCAGGGGCTTCTAATATTTGAGTTTTCTCCTCTCTTTCAGCAAGATAACAGAGAAATGTTTCATAATGTGAGACACATGATATATAATCTAATTGAATGGCGATCACAAATCCTTTCTGGAACGTTACCCCAGGATGAGCTGAAGGAACTGAAAAAGAAAGTCACTGCTAAGATTGACTATGGAAACAGGTTTGTGAGCATGGTTTCAAATGCATAGACACCCCCCCCTTTTTTGTTGTTGCTGTTGTTGTTTTGTTTTGCATGTAGGGCACATGAACACCAGAGCTGAATGGTTAGTTAGCTGTTGTATGTTCTGCTTTTATCATGGGAAGCTGGGATACTGAGGACAAAGACCAACTTTGAAAAAGGACACTTTCAGCTGCCCTATAGCTGCAGTGTGCATGCAGCTTCGCTACTGAAATGATAGATGTGCAGACCAGTGAATTGAATATTGGCTTAGGTCTTCATGTTCGCATTTTGTAATGGTTCAGATAGATTGCAGGACTTTCTAATTGCCATGTGTTTGTTTAAATAAATAAAAAAAATATTTATCACCTTACTTAAAATAAATGCCAACCACACATGTAATGTAAAAATAATGTGAGCGCTGCACTCTGTTTGTGTGGTTATGTTTTCTTTATATTCAAAATTAGAAACCGTAATTTACCACTAGTTTTCATGCTGGACTTTCTAGAATGTTACGTTTCTTAGGACAATTGCAGGGATCCCTAGTAGGAAGGCTTGCCTTTTGGCCCTATGGAATTTTTCATTGTAATTCACAGATGCATGAGACTGCAAGTGGCGTTCAATCCAGTGAGTTTCAGCAGGCCTTGGTTGGTTCCTTGCAAGAACTGAGTTTTTTAAACCCTGTTCAGGATCCCCTGCAACTTGTTTGGATCCTATGGCAGGTGTGCAGAAGTTTCTCAGCAACCAAGGGAACAGGAAGATAGTTCCCTCAGGGCTAAAAGGTTGAAAACTACTGTGAAGTTATATTCTGAATAGCCAAAAAGTTCTGATTTTTGCAAGTTTTGCACTCATGGGAAAACGGCAATGCTTCTGCAATGTTTTCCAACCTTTAAATGCCATTTGGTCACATGGCATACTGCCTCCTGTGGAGTCAGCCATATGTGATCTTCGAACAGTTCTTTTCTTTACATTCTTAGTCAACAGAAATGGTTATGAAAAACTTCCTCTGATGCCTCTATGTGCTAGGACATTTTATAGCCCCAGATATAGGCTGCTTTACCTCACACAATTAGCCAGATGTTGTTGGTATTATCTGTTGGCTACTTTATTCTGCCATCTGGCTAAGGAAGTGGTAAAAGGTATTCTGAATAACCTCCAGATGCTCTATGTTCAGACATTATAGTAATGTATTTTTATGCATTATTGTTTTGATGAACTAATTAAATGGTTGAAACATTCTCTGTAGAGCTGGAAAGTGAACTGAGTGTGATCAGGGTAAAATATGTACCATAAAATGTAGTTTTTTGTTGGTGTGGCTGTGTATTTTGTCTTCCTCATAACAAAACAAAAATGGCAGTTTCAGATCCAATATCTGTCGACATAATCATTTATTTGTTATGCCTTTGGAAAATGCCCTATGGACTTCACAAAACAGCTTGCTTCCCTTTTCGTTTTCTGTAAAAATTGCATTTTAGTATTGCTTTGCTGAAACAACTACAAAATATTTATGAAGTCAGATATATGGCTTTTGACTAAGGGTTTTAAAATGCATAGTGCTTTCTGGCCATCGTAGTGGTCCTAGAACTATTTTGTTGAGTGAATCTTCTTACTCATTGACTATATGAAGTGGTAATATTATGAATAGCATGAGACTGAAGGTCAGAGAAAGTCAGTTCTGTATATTTGGCAATGGGCCAATGCTATGATTGAGGGTGAGATCATTATACTTTAGGTTTCTCTTTTTAAATATGCTCAGTTGCGCTTCTTTTTGTGTGTGTGTTGGATAGGGAGTCTGTGGGTTTTAAAAAAACAGTTCAATGAGTGGATGGCTATTTCCTTTTCTGTATTAATCTCTATTGCCACTCTCATCCAGAGGTTCTGTCTTCTGGCATCCCCTATTGCTTTTTGTCCAAGTGAGAAATAAACTTGTTTCCATTGGTAATATAATGGAAGGAAAAGTACAGACACATTTGTGGATTTTCTCTTAGAAGCTTTCAGATGGAAGAATATTTGAAGCACAACTATTGTGCTTCTTCCTTTTATCCCATCCTGTGCTGTCAGTATTTCAAATGCAGTAGCAACAGCATGGTATTGACTCTCAAATTCTCATGTTTGTGAGAAATTATATGGAGACTTTATGTCCCATATTTAATGATTTTTTGAGTATTGGAGACTTTGCATCCTATGTTTCAATTATTGGAAATTGGATATGGATAATCCCATTCATGAAGAAATAGTTTTTGAAATGAGCGCATCAAGTTGACTACTTGTCATGTAGGGATTAACTGACTTTCCATGGCATGGATTTTGGATTATTGGGGCAATTTATGGAACTGTTGTTAATTTGAAACATGGAGAGCACTGCAATTTCTTTCATGTTATGGATCATAGACTATTGACTGTGAACTTATTCTCCATCTATCATCAGTTTGTCATTAAATAATGAACAGAGACTTGTATGTTTTTCTGACTTTATTGATAATAATATTGTTTGCATTTTCACAAATATATATATTATTACACTTTATGTACATTAGTAACTTCGTCATGATAGCTTGTGGGTTTTGTTACTACTACTAGATTCTTTTGTGACTTCTTCTCTTTCATGGTAGTATTTCAAATGTAGCTGCCTCTTTGGATAAATACCATTTACTGTCTTATTGCTGATATAGGGAAGTACTCTGAATCCTTCCTGTACTTGTTTGAATAATTATATTATGCTCTGTGGCTAAACTGGTGCATTCATTAACATCTGCATAGGATCCAGAGAACAAGACCTTAGACAAGTAGATATTCTATGGATCAACACCCCCTCACCCAGGTTACATTTAAAGTGGCTTAAAGGTGTACAGTTAGAAGCAGGGTGACACTCAATTTGATCCCCCCCCCCAATAGATGTTATGTTAATCATTGTCTGGTATTGTGTTTCCTTTTACACAGAATTCTTGATTTGGATCTTGTGGTAAGAGATGAAGATGGCAACATTCTAGATCCAGAACAAACTAGCACCATCAGTCTTTTCAGAGCTCATGAAATAGCCTCTAAGCAAGTGGAGGAAAGACTACTGGAAGAAAAAGTAAGATTTTTGTACTACATATCATGGAATGTTTAAATGGCAGTTAAAATTGGAATTGGCTTGTAAGACAATCTTGGAAATACTTCCTGAGCTGTAATGCTGAGGATGTTAGGATTTTCAAGATTAAATGTTCCAAGGCATGGATTATTTTATGTGTGTTCATTTCCAGAGTCTTGGAAAAAAATATAAATCAGTAGCACTGTGGTATAAATCAGTATATAAATCAGTCAAGGATGATTGCCCCCCTCCTTCTAGAATTTATGTAGAAGATGCAAGTCTACTCATCTGGACCATGTAGGCTTGCCTCAGGGAAACGGACAAGTGGCAATCTACCCCTGTGACCTGTATCTCCTTCTCCTTCTATTTATGTGTCCTCACCCCACACAGTCACAGTGCTGCAGTCCTGTCCTGGCTATATCTTCCAACCTTTAGACCAGTGCTTCCAATTTGCAGGGTCGTGACATCAATACTGGGTCACATTAATAACCAATTCTAGCCCTGCCCCCAGCAAAGCCTGAGCTCTGCTTCCTTCCTTTCCCATCTCTCTGTTGTGCAGAGAAAAGCTAGGCTTGAAAACTAACACAGGCTGCAAAGCCTGAGCTCCATTTTCCTTCCTGCCATCCCCCAACGTCTCTGTGTTGTGCAGAGAAAAGCTAGTCTTGAAGACTGACACAGGCTGCAAAGTCTGAGCTCTGTTTTCCTTGGAGACCTCTATAGAAGATAGAGACAGGCTTTTCTGTCTCCTGGCTCCACTCCCAAAGTCTCCTGGCTGCACCCCCAAATTGTAGTAGGCCACGAAGGAGAAGTGTAAAAATAACCGGGCCACAGGGGGAAAAAGTTTGGGAAACCCTGCTTTAGACTGTGTGCAGCACCATAACGGCTGTGTGCAGCACTATAATGGAAAACTTACACAGCATTTCTCATGCTTCTGCACTTGCAGAAGCGGGTGAGCATCTTTGGATTTAGTTTTTCCTTATGCAGCTCTCTACAGTGAGGGTAAGACAACCCTGCTGTAAGTGGAAGATACCTTTTGGGTCCAACATTACTGAGCAGCTTGCAAGTCTGTTTCGGCTGTAAATGAAAGGCAACTGTTACAGCTTTATATTTGTATTGTGTCCCTCCATCTCCTGACTTGGCTCTAGCTGGATAAATACCAGCTGTAGTGAAGGAGTGATGAAGATGTGAGAGCTGATAAATGACAAGAGAGTAGATCATTAAGTAGTCCTTAATGACTTTGTCCATGGGGTTGCAAAGAGTCGGACTCACTGTGTGACTGAACAACAACAAAAACATCTATATATGCGTGTTTATGACTATAGTCAAATGATTTTGCAATGGAATTATATTCAATGGCTTTTTTCTTACTTTCCTTCTTTAGTCTCAAAAACAGAATCTTGATATTAGTAGACAAGCAAAGTTTGCAGCAACACCTTCATTTGCCTTGTTTGTAAACCTAAAAAATGTTGTCTGTAAAATCGGAGAAGATGCTGAAGTCCTTATGTCTTTGTATGATCCTTTGGAATCCAAATTTATCAGGTCAGTACTTTTATGGATTTTGTTTTCATTGTTAGATACAAAACTCGTGTAATACATAGAGCCCAGGATTATTAATATGAATATATACATTTTAAAACTTTCTTTGAAACAAATGTTGTTTGGAGGGGAGATACTTGTGTAGCTCAGTTTGTTAAACATTGAAGATGTCAAAATGTGTTAGAAAGATTTGAGGGCTTATAATGCACTTCGGTTATGTATCTCCTCTCATTCCCGTATGTATGCACTTTGCAAGAAAGACCACCCTTTCAAATAAATACTTCTTTCTAGTTTGTACATATTTCCTAGTGTAATATTTAAGCCTTCTGTTCTTACATCAGCCTACCAAAACCACATTAAGACCAATTAAATAAGTTCCTGTCTTCAGTCTTGGGTGTTCTGCTAATACTAAACTGTCATTACTTCATTAAGCTTATGGGCTCACAAAAGCTATTGATGCCCATATCTGAGGAAAGTATCTGAAGAAGTGTGCTTGCACATGAAAGGTTATACTTTGATTAAAACTTTATTGGTCTTAAAGGTGCCACAAACGTTCTAATGCCCCATAGATAGTGGTACTGACCCACAAAACAAGCAAGATCTCTCTGTTTCCCCTTTGGTGGTAAATATGACAGAGTTGTATTGTATATTAAAGACTCTGAAAAATATGAATGATATTTAGTCCTCAGTTAGATGTTAAATTTCCTATCCTGCCCTATGTGGAAAACTAATTAAAAACTCTCAGTGGAAAATGGTCAACAACTATGTTCAGTGGATTTCCAAAATAGATAACTAATTTTCTTAGACAATAGAAGCACAAAAGAATATGGTTCTTTTTTCATATATTAATTGTTTAGGTGTTTCTACTGTTACTTAAGGAATGCTTATTTCATTGGGTGCATGCCATAACCAGAACCGAAAACTAGAAAAACTATTGTGCAGTGTCAGGTTCCCAAGCTACTTGCTTTTAAAGAAGGCTAGAGGTGATATTCATGCAACTTATTGCCATTTAAATTAAGGTTCCCCTTCAGCAGCCTTGACTTCTCAGAAGCTTCTTTTAGAACCCAGGTGTCCTGTCCTGGTTTCCAAAATTTTTATTTCTTACATTGCAGTGTTACAGGATTCCCCACAGGTATTTCTTCTGTAGGGCTGTGGTTTAGTATGCAACTTTGCATGTGGACTATGCATTCCCCATCTTTGCTACTTAGCACTAGTGCGTTCAATATGCTGGTTCTGTGCTGCAGTCCTTACAGAAAGCCCCCATTCCAATTTTAAATCTGAGAGATTCTCTGATTTGAACTATGGTCCTGTGCATTACACTACCATTGCTACAGTAGCACTTGTTCTGCTGGGCAACTGTGTTCCTTGCAACCTAGCACCCTCAACACAGTTCACTTGACTTCAGAGATTCTCTAGAGTGGGTGACCAATGGTAGCTCTCCAGATGTTTTTTGCCTACAACTCCCATCAGCCCCAGTCATTGGCCATGCTGGCTGGGGCTGATGGGAGTTGTAGGCAAAAAACATCTGGAGAGCTATGGTTGGCTACCCCTGCTCTAGAGAATCTGACTGTTGCCTGAGGTATGTTTTCCCATCATAGATGGCTTCCCTAGAGTTTAACCCCCTGGTCCAGTCCTTTTAGAAGTTGGATGTTTTGTGGGGGAGAGGCACCAGAAGCAGCATGCAAATTTAATGTTATCCACTCAAACCTCCTCCCCCACAAAGTCGCTTTCCCCATTGCAATTGCTTTCCCCCCCTCATCATAGGGGGAAAGAGCCTCTTTGGGTGCCCTGAGAGTTGACCCCTCTGGTCCAATCTTTTTGAAACTTTGGGATCCTGTGGGGGAAAGGCACCAGAAGCAGCCCTGCAAATTTGGTGCCTCTCACTCATCACCTCCCCCCCCCCGAGTCACTTTACAGTGGGAAAAATGACTTATTTTTTCCCATCATAGGGGGAAAGAGCCCTCTTTGGGTGCCCCTAGAGTTGAACCCCCTGGTCCAGTCCTTTTGAAAGCTGGGAATTCTGTGGGGGAGAGGCACCAGAAGAAGCCCTGCAAATTTGGTGCCTCTCACTCAAACCCCGTCCCCCCCAGGGTCACTTTTCCTACTGTAATTACAGTGTGAAAAGTGACTTGTTTTTTTTTCCCATCATAGGGGACAAGGGCCCTCTTTGGGTGGCCCTAGAATTGGACCCCCTGGAGCCTCTACCTCAAACCCCCTCCTCCCCCTTAGTTGCAATTCATTATACTCTATTTTGCCATTGATTTCAGTAGTCCATAGGGTGTAATGGGTCCATATATTCGGGAATAGCCAAATATCTCCTGAATCCCTATTAGAGATATTCCCCCCCTCTGAATTTTTAAGCCCTGAACAAGCCTGAATTTTACCAATTTTTTTCTTTGCACACCCATAGTTATTAGAACTTTATTGAAAATTCATATGAAATTTTAAAAATGAATGATTTAAATTTTTTATTTATTCTGTACTGCTTGAGGCAACTTACAACAATAAAACAAAACCAAATATAGTAAATCATTCCAGTAAGGCCATAAAGAAATCATGTCAGGTACAGTAGACAATAAAAGAAATCCAAGGCATAGCACCATGTAAAACAGAGCAGTCTTGGGGCTAGAAACAGACCATAAGACATTTAAAAAGAGGGAACTGTTTAGTTTAGGAGTGTCAAACATGCAATCCGGGGGCCGAATCAGGCCCCCCGAGGGCTCCTATCAGGCCCTCAAGCAACTGGCCGTCATCTGCTTCTTTCTTCCTATATCTTGCTTCCTTCTGCATAAAAGCTTGCCAACATGTACTGTGATATACTGAAGCAGAGCATGATCTCCTCCCTTCGGAGACTGGGCCACAGGGCAGTATTCCAACATGATAATGACCCCAAACACACCTCCAAAACGACCACTGCCTTGCTAAAGAAGTTGAGGGTAAAGGTGATGGACTGGCCAAGCATGTTTCCAGACCTAAACCCTATTGAGCATCTGTGGGGCATCCTGAAACGGAAGGTGGAGGTGAGCAAGGTCTCTAATATCCACCAGCTTTGTGACATTGTCATGGAGGAGTGGAAAAGGACTCCAGTGGCAACCTATGAAGCTCTGGTGAGCTGTATGCCCAAGAGGGTTAAGGCAGTGCTGGAAAATAATGGTGGCCACACAAAATATTGACACTTTGGGCCCCATTTGGACATTATCACTTAGAGGTGTACTCTTGTTGCCAGCAGTTTAGACATTAATGGCTGTGTGTTGTGTAATTTTGAAGGGACATCACATTTACACTGTTATACAAGCTGTAGACTCGCTACTTTACATTGTAGCCAAGTGTCATTTCTTCAGTGTTGTCACATGAAAAGATATACTTCAATATTTACAAAATGTGAGAGGGTCTACTCACTTCTGTGACTTACTGTGTATGTGGGAGAGAATCCCTGATGATTTATGTGCCTTGCTATGCTCCTTAACTATTAACACATGTTGCTTGACTATAATTCCTTTTATCTGCTTGCCAAACATTTTTACAAATAGAATCACCTATTTCTACTGTATGGACTTCTGGTGGTAAATGTTAACGTGTGTTTTATTAATTTTTTCTTTTCTGGTAACTATTGGCCAGGTGAACTAACTGTAAATTGGTGTTAGTTTATTGGTTACTGCTAGGATAGGTTTTCAAGAAAGGTTTAAATTAAAAAGTACAGTATTATGCTTGGTTGCATTGCGATATGGAAAATAACATAGTACAACCTGTGCTAAAAAGCCTTAATCCGTCTACCAACTGCTGCTGTTGTGTATAATACATGTACATATGTATCTACGTGTATACATACATACATAAAAGATACTGTTGTCAAAAACTACTTTAGTGAACAGAATATAGATTACCTGTTCAAAGATTACTTTTAACATAATGTAAAGTGACACCTTTTGTTTGCAACACTTTTCTTCTGCAGAAATGCAAGACTTAAATTGTTTTTCTTTTTATAGTGAAAACTATCTGGTCAGATGGTCAAGTTCTGGGCTACCAAAGGACATAGACAGGTTGCACAATCTTCGAGCAGTTTTCACAGTAAGTTTTCTTCTTGTGTTTGCAGTTTCTTTAATGTTTAGTAAGGTGCAGAGGGTAGCATCTGAGGAAGCTGAATGGCAAACAGTAATCTTCTTTTTGTACTCTCAATGGGAATATGAATGTGATTTGTAAAGTAAATTATGAAAACTTTATACTTCTAGGACCTTGGCAGCAAAGACCTGAAAAGAGAGAAAATCAGTTTTGTTTGTCAGATTGTACGAGTAGGCAGAATGGAACAGAGAGACAACAACACAAGAAAGCTAACCTCTGGCCTAAGGCGACCTTTTGGTGTAGCAGGTAATCCATTATCTTTAAGTAGACTGTCCAAATGTGCTGCACATTAGAGCAGCTGTTCAGTGCTGAAGAACTACTGACTTCACATATTTACAGGTATCTGAGGAACAGGTTGCTCAGGATCATGCCATGTCTCTTTCTCACTTTATGTGTTTGCTGTAGGGAAACTTCTGTAGCTCTGAAACTAAATAGTCTACAGAATGACTTCTTATTGTGTTCTCTGTCAGTAATTATAGCCCTGAAAGGTAGAACCACAATAAGCTATAAAATTGTCTAAGTGGCTTGCCATAATGACAGGTGGTATTAATTAGGTGGTATGACTGTAATCTGATGTGATACGGAAGAATCTGAAAGAAATATAGCATCTCTCCAGAATCACTACTTGGGATAGATTTGCATAAATAGCATTTCCACTGTAAGATGACATGTTAATTTTCTTTCCACTTGAAATCCATGTGAAGTCTGGTTTTGTGAATGGGTTCAACACTTGTTCACCTATCCAATTGGCAAGGTCTGTTATCAAGAATTGCTTTGGCAGTAAGGGAATGAGGTAACTACCCTCTTATAAAGTCTCAGTGTGAATCCTGATGTATTGCCATGTCAGACATCCTTCTTTCTCTTTGTACACTGGATTATCTTGAAACATAAGGATCTAGTGTTGCTTGCTTACCTGTCCTCAGGTAGCGAGAAATAGAGTGGAGTCTGTTTTGATTATTCAGTTTCTAGAAGCAGTTAGGGAGATGTGAGTTCTGAAATTAAGTATAGTGAATAGTGCCAGTGTCAACATGGCACTGATTTTTGAGACTTGATGGCTTTTCATGCCTTGGATACTGGCAGTGTTCATAGGAGGAACATTTTTCATTAACTACCCAACCATCCTCTTTGGATATCATTGCAAGACTGGTGCCTAGTGGGTATTCTTGGTTCCGGTGTTTTCATGGTGATTCGTTGATTATCGTTTTCTGCTAATGCTTTTTGGTCTTAAGGTTTGGGCTTTTGTTGCAGCCCTGGAGTTGTGATGTACTGTCATGATGCAGATGTGGCTATTCTAGCTGACAAAATCTATCCCCTTTCAAAGTCATAGTATGCACTGGCTATGTTATCCCATGACTGATGTAGGATTGTTGAATTCAGCACTCTAAATAAAGACTGTTTCAAGCACTGAGTTGGATATTGAAATACCTTTCTGAAGATATTGCTTGCATATCCACTGTTCACTACAACTGAATACTCTTAAATATTTCAGAAAAGAGATTTTGGACATTTTTTCTAATAGATGCTATGTTCTTTAGTCTCACAGTATCTTCTGTGAGATTGTGAATTTATTCCACTGTGGAGTAAGTTATCAATTGTAACATATTCCATTTGGTGACATAGAAATGCATACATCTATATCCATTATAGCTTCAGAAGATTCTGCTCTTTTCACTGATGTGAAAATTGCCTGGTTATCTTTGAACATAAGAATATATTTTGTCACAAAGCATTTCATAATGCCTGTCATGAGGTACAAAGATGTCTTTATTTGTCTTTGTCACCAAGTTTCTTTTAGATGTTGATCTCTTTAATGACATTTCTTTCTTTTTGATTTCAGTAATGGATGTAACTGACATAATTAATGGGAAAGTAGATGATGAGGACAAGCAACACTTCATTCCATTTCAGTCGTAAGTACAAAGAAATGTCATAGGTGACTTTTAGAAATGTATTAAAAAGGACTGTGACTTTCCTAGATTAAAATTTAGTTCAGATGGTTTTGATAGTGGCAACACCAAGAACGTGAAGGAATTAATGTTATGCTAACTTCAAATACCATACCAAATTAGGAATAAATCACTTGTTTTAGAGGCATTTTCTCTTTAGTTTACAGCTAGCTGATTAGGTTAAAAAATCAGTTATAAGAGACAGTTTCAAACTGCCATGCATAATTTCTAGCTATCTTTAATATTTAGTGTTGAGGTTGGGGACATATTGCATGTTTCACAGATGTATACGGTCTGTAATCCAAGTGAATGCAGCTCTTAGTGCCATGTCTGGCTGTGATGCAATGAGTCACAGTTTATGTGGAGTTAGTGGGGTTTTTAAAAACTTTGAACAGCAGATAACTTTGTCATAATCTAATTTTGGAACTCTGCTATGCAGTGACATACTGGGAATGGGAGATCTGGTATTCTTCTCATATATCTTCCCCACTTGGAAGGGCTTCACATTTCAATGGATAGAATTGATCTGTGCTTGTACTTTGTAGAATCTGGCCACATCCCCTGAAATAAATAGGAACCCTTATGTTTATAATAGATCCATATACATGTAAATCTCTGATTTGGGATGCAAGAGTGCATACAAATGAAAAAGGTACCTGTTTATTGGACATGTGTTGTAAAGCCTACAAGATGTCAGAATGCTGATCAGCTAAGGGATACTGAAATGCATTTTGCTCTTTCAAATTAGTTGTCAAGGGCAACAATCAAGCATTTTGTTGGCACAGTATGAGAGATGGTGTTTCCTTTTCTGGGGTTTTCCATAAACTTGTAATTGAATGCTTTTTGGCACTTATTTGGTCTCCAAATAATTTATAATGTGGGCAATAATTATGCATCATGTGGGCGATGCTGAAGCAGTTCAGCTTTGCTTAGTTTGTAAATAGGCAGCATTTTATGCTAATATGTTCTGTTTAGAAGATAAAGATAAAAACAACTTAAGGACAGGCAAATGAAATAAAATTTCATGGAAACCAGGTTTAAACAGTAAGGTGAGAGTGGGATGGACAAGACTATTTTTTAATTTGCTAGATTAATAATTAGTTTGTGAGTTACAGTTTATACGGCTGATGGCTTTAGTTATAAATTCATGCCTTGATAAAAAAAAATTAGGTGATGGATAGGTCTAATATTGTTGGAAACCTCTTGGTTAAAAATGAAAGATGGTGGTTCAGAGTAAGTACAAAAAAGAAGAAAAAAAAGGCTGAACATACAAAAAAGAACTATTGTGACCTAACGTGTTTTGACTCAAATTGGCCTTTTTCAATAGTTAACAATGTATGTACATAAAGGCTCATGATATAGTAGTCAACATCACGCAATATACAAGATGATATAGGACTGAGAAAGGAGTTAAAAATCAAATATCAGCAACGCAAGGCAAAAGGATGTTTGTGAGGCATCATAGAATCTAACCTTGTGTCTTAATCAAATGCATACATGCAGAGTGATGTTTCTTATTGTGTGCCTTTCAGTCTTGAGAGTACAGATGCAGACTACTTATCAGAGCCAGTGTACCATAGATAACGTGCAGTGTTGTCCTCTGCACAGTTACTCTAGTTTAAACCTATGCATATAAATGGGCTTAAATTATAGTAATTGTATATTTCAGTAGATGTGAATAAACATAGGAAGCACATGTTTCTGAGTCATGAATGGAATGCTTACAAATCATTTGCTCTTCTAAATCTAATTTAAAGCAAAATGTACAAATCCATTTTTGAAAGGATGCATAGTAATATGAACCTTGTTTGTCACAGTAAATTAAAATGTTCTTTACAAAAAAGTCTGCATCAGAAATGAGTAACAAGTACACTTAAGATTAATAGCAGTGTCACTGACTTAAGCCTTCTATATATGCAGCATTTTTTCTATATATGCAGCATTTTTTTTTCTTATGTGTTCCATGCTATGATTTTTGTGTACCACTTAGAGTTTCTGTTTTTGTATGTTAGTTCTGGTTGTCAATCAAGTGAATAAAAACATAACCCATCATATGACCTTGGGTGTAAAGTTGGGTTATTAAATGCCAATTTTGTAAATGTGTGTTTCATTTATTACTTTTCTATTTTTATCTTCAGCAGTAGAATTAAAAATATTTTTTACTTTTATGTGCCTCCCCACTCTAAATGACTTCTGTTTCTAGTAGCTTACCCATGTCTCTAAACTTTCATTAAGCTACCACTTAATTCATGTAATAGCAGAAGCAAGTATTTAGCATTTCATGGGAATAATGTATCACATTTGAGTCTTTTTGTTGTTTTGTATGTGACTTCTCATCTTTGCTCTACATGCTTGTAGAAATGGAACTAGAATCTGATACATGTTTGCTCTCAGAATCATAGGTTGGCCTTACTTTTCTTTGTTAGGTTCACATTTTCTTGATTTGATTATCTTCCTGTCTCTGTTGTTCCCTTTCCTATCCTTTGTCTTCTGTTGACTAATGAACACTGTTTGTCAACTATATGATACTCTCTTGTATTTCCTTGTTACTGTGACTTCTGGTTTTCTGTCCCCCACCTTTGTTTCCTTCTGGTGTTGGTTGTCATGTGCATCCTCCAGGCTTGCCTTGGATAACGCCATTCGACACAAGCAGCTGAACATATCATCCCGTTTTTCACCCAGGGTGGCAGGGGAGAATGATTTCCTTCAGACTGTAATAAACAAAGTGATTGCTGCTAAAGAAGTTAACCACAAGGGCCAGGGTAGGTACTTGGCTTCATGTATCTGATTAGCATGGGAAATGCTGTAATAGCTTGGAAGTTAAAACTTTTAGTTCCTCAGGAAACTCCATAAGAACATAAGAGAAGCCTTTATCTAGTCGTGACTCATACTGGGTAATTGGGTTTTGATCATGACCCTTTCCCTTTCTGGGATTTTGATTATTACATTGATACAGTCCTCATTACTACTCCTATTAGACGCATTTACCACTTTTTATGCAACTCGTTCTAACACTTCTATTACTATGGGATGTGTATGTCATATTGTAGATCATTGACTTACACTGCTGTTAGCATTTCAAAAAGTAAAGCAGACTGAAATGTTTTTTGTTTTGTTTCCAGAGATGTCAAAATGCCTGAACACTTTTTTTTTTTTTTTAAAGTGCTGGTATTTCTCCCTGCTCAGTATGTTACTTGGCATGGCTTGTGCTAAATGAACTAACTATACCAGAAAACTAATAAGGTAGATGAATCCCATAGGATCATCTCACTCACTACTCTGAAATAAAGCTCAGTCTACCCATTGCCAAAGCATCCATGGCAGTTTGGCTCATATGATGGGAGAAAATAGTCGCTCACTCATTATCCACTGTTCTGAAAGTCTGTGGTATGTCGTGTTGACTTAAAGTAACAAGGCGAATTGAATTATTATAGCTTATTTAGTAACTTCCACTTAAATGAAGCAATTTAAAATCCCAGTTCTTAAAAGTTGAAAGTAGTTGTATTTTGTATTAGAGCTTACTTTTGTTCCTTGAGCATTTTGAATTCCCACAACCCTGGGATCAGTTGCTTCATGTGCTCTTTTTAAGGTAAGTAACAATGAATTGAGAAGGAAAGCGTTTTTCTTGATCTTTGATATCGGTTTGTAAGGTAGGCACAGAAGGCAGAATAAAGGCGTTGGGCATTTGGAAAATCAAAAGTGGAGGACAAAGCTTTTAAAAAGTAGCAGAGTAGAAGTACTGAGTGGTGTGCATATGTTTCCTAATTGTGAGAAATCCTAGCCTTCATATGTCAGGTAAGTTAATAATGTAGACTGAGGGATGCTGTGTAGACAAATGGCTCTTTGTTTTATTACTCCCTTTATATAACACATATTGTACTGATGCTTAAGGTTCAGCAAAATGCATTTGTAGGCCAGTGTTGAGGAAATGTTAACTGAAGAGCTGTATCTTAAAATAAGGCTCATTTTCACAACAGCGATACTGATGTCATTGAATCTAGAGACTCTCCTACTAACTTGTTTGTATTATACTTGGTTGTTCAAAAACTGGCCTTTTGTTAGATGACATTTATAGTTACAGTGTGTAACAATCCTTGCCTGATTTTGGTTTCTTAAGCACATAATCATATATTTGCCTTGGCATAAAAAAAAATTAGCCTTTCTGTCCTCGCATAGTTCCTATTTTCTTTTGAACAAATGCCTTTTATTTGTTTTATAACTGAAATATTGAAGTGTTTTCCCTGTATGAAATTTGTATGGTTTGGTGGCAGTAATGCTTAGATGTTTCCTTGTTAATACATTTTTCTGTTTATTGTTGTTAAAAAAAATTAAGAACTGTTGGGGTGGATTTGCACTTGAATTCCGTCCCCCCCACCCCAAGAATGTTTCCTAAATAGCATTTTGTATTTATTGCTACAGGTTTATGGGTGACACTGAAACTTCTTCCAGGAGATATTCATCAGATAAGGAAAGAATTTCCTCATCTAGTTGATAGATCCACAGCTGTGGCTCGGAAAATGGGGTTTCCTGAGATTATTATGCCTGGTAAGTCTAATATTCTTAAAAAATTGGAGCTACTACAAATGTCAATGTTTCTTAAATAGTACTTGAATGAAAAGAATAAATTTAATTTGAAGTTTTGGTACTAAATTGTTGTTTGGAGAGATTTGGCTTAAAAATGATATTTTCAATCTACTTTCAGACTTGTATTAATAATGTAGTAGCACTGTTGTAAATGTGATAGACTAACTGTGCACAGATGGTAGAATGTCTCATTCATTTAGTTCAAAGTATGGAATCCTGGTGTGTTTTGACTACTTGGGCTTTTAATATATGATATAAATCAGGGGTGGCCAACAGTAGCTCTCCAGATATTTTTTGTCTACAACTCCCATCAGCCCCAGCCATTGGCCGTGCTGGCTGGGGTTGATAGGAGTTGTAGGCAAAAAACATCTGGAGAGCTACCATTGGCCATCCCTGATATAAATGAAACTCTGAAGCAATAAAGGCAGACTTTAAAAGTGCCTCTGTTGGTTGCATATCCAAATAGGCGATAGAATGCTTACATTACATGCAGATGTGTGAACATTTGTGCACAAAATGCTAACATTTACTAAGTGAAATGCTTACTTTATTATTTAATACATTAATGCAGAGCAATACAAAAGTACAAGGCAAAATACATTCTTAAAGAGCATTTACACCATCCCCATTATATCCTAATAATGGTATTTCAAGAAATCTTTGTAATTAAACATCCTAGGAAAGTAGGCAGTTGTCCCAAATGGTTGGTGAGTAGCACCCAACTAGTCCCACATGACTATTTAGAAGGATTTAGTATTTTCCAGAATTCCAGAACTGCTGGTTTCACTTAGAACACACATTCAACCAGCATTGAGACTATGCCAGAATAACTAAGCTGAATCTTGTGGTCCATCAGTAGAAGGTCCTGTGGTCACTGATATGCCCACCTTTCCTCTTACCAGCCATCAGTCCTTTTTGGCCCAGGAAAAGTTTGTTCCTTGGTCTGCAAGATCATGTGGAGTAAAAATTGCTCAAGTTAGGACTGCAGTGTAGAGGGTGAAAGGGTGAAATTGCTCTATTCTTCCGTCAGCACAACTTATGTAAAGTTGGTAAAGATTGCACCCTACATATATCCTCTGGAAGCCAGTTTGACAGAATAGAAGCAATCAGTGAGTTTCTGAAATTAGTCCTAATTTGTATAATTTAATACATGTCACACGCTTTCTTAAAACTAAAGAATGATGGTCAATCTAAGCAGTGCTAATTGAGCATGTGTTAAGGTGCATAAATTCAAAACTGAAGATTATCATTTGTACAGTAAGATCTTAAACACAAATTCTGTTTATTCACAAATGTATATCTGAATTCATTGGAAAGATGTAAACCTAATATCTATGGAAATTCTCATATATTTCTATTAGGCTATTATTAGGACATTTTGCCCTGACTTGTACTTGAATGATAGACACCCACATACCCCATCTACTGGTGCTGTTTTGGTTTTAATTTAACTGCTGTTATGATTGCTCTTTTATTTAGTACATACCTATAATGGTGATATGATTTAATTGTAACTGAGTACTTTATAAAGTTGATAGATAGTAATGTAATTGAATGTTTGTTGTGAGTTGCCTCAGTGGGAGGGTAGTTAGGTAAAATTGTCTCCCCCAGCTGCTGATGGTAGAGCAAGTGTTAATGGTAAAGGAAGTAGTAAGCAATTTTGCCTAATTTTTCTCCTTATGACAGTCCCATTTGTCTGGTGTATGTTGTATAGGGGATGCCCTCTGCTCCTCTTCATGGAGGATTTCTGGTTGTTCTATCCAGGGACTGATGGAGGAAGAGCATCGTGGGAAAGATACACTTCTGCAATTCTTTTTACAAGTTTTTTCATACAATCTCTTTAATTTGGAGTGGAATTTTTTTTCAAAAATAGTTATTATAAAAAGTATAATTTGCATGTTTTTTTTCCATTTACATCCTGTTTGTGTGAAATTATTAATTGTGCTCTCTCCTAGGTGATGTTCGTAATGATATCTATGTAACATTAGTTCAAGGAGACTTTGACAAAGGAAGCAAAACTACTGCAAAGAATGTAGAGGTTACAGTTTCTGTTTATGATGAAGATGGCAAAAGGCTGGAGGTATTCACTGAGAGAGATTTTTATCTTGCATGTTAACTGGAAAGCTTTTCCTGTATGTTGTCTGAGAGAACAAAATATTGTCTATTGTTTCAAACATCTGAATCTTACATTTTTGAATCAACAGATTTCACTTTTCTTTATGGTAAATATATTTTCTGTTGTGTGAATAGTTGCCATTGTCGCTGGAATTCATTATACCTGATTTGAAACTTTTAAACTTGTGGGTTTTAAAAAGTATTATAGTACCTTTTGGCAACTGAGAAATTGGTTTTAATCAATATGATTTTCTTTGTTTCTATTTTTGTTAAAGAATGTAATCTTCCCGGGTGCTGGAGATGAAGCCCTTTCTGAATATAAGTCTGTCATATATTACCAAGTAAAACAGCCTCGCTGGTTTGAAACTATGAAGGTATGCCTAGCATTAAAGTTTTATTTTTTTTTTTAAAGGAAAGGTGCAGGAGAGAGAGCAAATCATATTGATAGACTTGGTACATTGCTGCCAGAGTAAGCGAGCTATCTGTGCTAGAAAAGCTTTTGAAGGTTGCTAAGGAACAACGCAGATAAAGACACTGAATGCTATATATTTTCCTCTCAGACTTCTGGTCAAGACAACTTTGAAAAGAATGATTCCAACATGTGTCTGGTATACCTCTTGCAATAGAAAGCTGAACAGTATAGAAAATGGTCATATATATATATATAGGTATAAACTATACAAATGCACTTTTAGATTTTTGGGATCTCTCATGCATTGCTATTGAAAGCAGAATCCCGGAAGAACCAAAGTAAATGCTAATTCTTATTGTTATAAATGCATGCTCTTATTATGCATATTAATGACATTCTGGACCCAAAGGAATTATATATATATATATAAAGTTTAAAGTCTGCATTTGGTAAAATTACTGTTTTACAGCATATTTCCAGATGGCATAGTAGTTGAAGAGCTTTGGAGTAGCTGTGAGGAATTCGATAGCTTAGAGAAAGAGAGATGTTACAACATCAGTATTTTGCAGAATGAGTTTCTAGACATAAGGAGTGACAATGGAGAATATATGAAGATGGTTAGAGAAGTTCAGAGGTTTGGCCTTAGTAGGTTGTTTTTACATATGCACAGTGCATCATAAAATTGGAGAGCCGGGTTAAGAATGCGAACAGCTATTTTTGGAATGGAAGTGATGACACCTATGCTTAGTATTGGGAAGGGAAGTGGTGAAAGTCTTTAGAGGTAGAAATGGCAAAAGAAAGGTAGATGTGGAGAAGAAAATTGTGGCACCACCATGTCAACAGAATGAATAGTGATAGACTTAAATTAAAAGTTGTGTCATTAACTTTTGATGGCACCTGTATATTAAGAGTTACATATGAAGCTGCCTTAACTGTTGCTCAAATGTACAGTATATTTTTCTGCTTTTATATTAAAAATAATAAAGAATATATTAAAAAGAATAAAATGTATCTTCCAGTGCAGGAAGTAGACGTAAAATTGAATATTTAATGGTTTTCCATTACTTGGAATTGCATGTGGGCCAGTGAATCTGATTTTAGTCAAGAATTATGTCCAGTCATGATTCAATGATCCTAATTTTTTTCTTCCTTTAAAGAAAAGGCCTATCCTACAGAAGTATTAAAGTCAACGTGTTTGCTTAGTACAAGATACAAATGTCAGAATAATAAGCATGTGGGACCTTGTGAGGTGATCTAACATTTGTACAGAGATGAAAATATTGTAAAATTATTGGGAAGAAAATGAAAAATATGGAAATTTGAGAAGATGAGTATGAAAATTTGGACCAGAACAGATGACATGAAAGAACTGTGAAATGGAGCACTTAAGTTGAATTGACTAGGGGTGTGCATTCAAATCTATCCAAAATGAAAACATGCCCCCAAAAACACTTTATTGGTATTTTTCAGGTATATTTCAGCTTTGCAAATGTATCTGGGTTTTCCTTGAGAAACCAGGAAAAAAATTCCCTAAGAAATCTAGATATATTCAGGAACTTTACTGCTAGATCTGAAAACTTCTGTCAGACTTCTACTGGAGTCCCTTTAAAGTTTAAAGGCTACAGAAGATAGCCCAAGGATCAAGATCAGCTATGCCAGAGGGAGCAGACTGTTCCCATTGTCTTGGCTTGGGGCTGGCTTCTCATGCAGCCTTGTTTAAACTGGACTACAGGAAAAGCCATCCTAGGCAGGATCAGTGTGCTGCCTGGTTTAAACTGTGCTGCAGAAAAAGCTGTCCCAGGCAGAATATATGTGCCTTGGGGGGAGCGATCTCCCTAAGGCATAGAGATCCTGGGTCTGGCTTCTTCTGCAGCACAGTTTAAACTGCTCTGCAGGAGAAGTCAGGGTCTATGTGCCTAGGGGTGTTATCTTCCTGGGTCTGGCTCCTTCTCGGATTTTTCAGAAATTCCAAAATGTTGGGGGTCCACTAGGCCCAAAGAAAAATACTGAATTAAAAAAAAATGGCACACCCCTAGAATTGACAGTTGTGCCATCTCATTGTGGCAATCCTATGTTTAAAAACTTTTTAGAAGCAGCAACAGCCAAAATGCAATATCAATAAAAAAGCAAACCAACAGTAAAAGTGAAAAATAAAATTGTTCCAGTACTGATAAGCCATACTGGTGTTTAGAAGATTAAACAAGTAGCAATATAAACTACAAGTGAAGCATGATTTATGTTGTCCTTGTCTTTGTCCAAACATAGAGATCAGTGGGCCTGTCCAAACCTTTCCCAAAGCCATGGTACCACCTTCACAAAGGGTTTTGCCAGGTGTTCTGGGTCCATTCGGAGTCCCTGAGAGGTTTGGTTCATCATGTGCAGTTAAATTCTGGGTTAATGTGAATTGGGATGGGGGGGGGGGAACTCGGAAAAATAATCATTGATCTGTAGAATTGCCTGTCATTGTTCTTGTTTTTCAAAAAGGTACTTTTTGTGTCCTAGATAGCTTAGTGTGTTTGTTTTAACACTGAAAAAGTAGCCTTACTGATCTTTAAATATATCACAATGTTACATGCTTTTTGCTAACTTAGTCCTCTAGTACAGCAATGTGGTCTTTAAAAAAATCTTAAACGCAGTCCGATGGCTGAGTAGCTATTTACAGGCCTGATCTATGGCTTTATGCCTGTGGTGAGTCAAGGCTACTGCTGCTGACCAGACAGAAAAGATGCTTGTAATTTGGGCTAGAGAACATGCAAAATTTTCTTTCTGTCAAGCTGCTCTGTGTATGCCATATGGCTAATGTAGCAAGCTAGTAAATATGCAAGCTAGTTTATATGCTGGTAGCTTTTTGTGATCTGTGTGTACATTTTGTTTGTTTTGCAAAGGTTGCAATCCCCATTGAGGATGTAAACCGCAGCCACTTGAGGTTTACGTTTCGACACAGGTCATCACAGGACTGTGAGTAATTACATCTCTGTATTTTCCTTATTTACTTGACTCATTTTTTTCTACCTTTACTTCAGAGAGTTCAAGGCAGAATACATAGTTCTCCTCTCATCCATTTTATCCTTACAACCCCCTTGTGAGATAGGTTAGGTTGAGAAGGAGGGACTTGTCAAAGGTCATCCACAAGCTTCCATATCTGAGGAGTTTTGAATCCTGTGTTTTCCCACTCCTGGCTGGTCATGCTAACCACTCTTCCATGCAGGCTTCTCTGCTTTTACTACTCCTGAGTAGCAAAGTCTGTTTTGCAGAATGAATGATGCACAGTAACTGTTCTGTCTTTTGGAGGATTTTTTCTCTGATGTCTCATTTTCCCTTTCTCTTGCCTGCTTTTTGATTTGTGTTCATCCCTTATCACTTCTCCAAGTAAGCTAGTTGCTGGCAATGACTGTACATTGTGGAGGTTGGTAAGTAGTAGTTTTTTTTAAGGAAAAGGTACGGTGACTTGCTCAGAATATCATTTGTGTGAGGTGCTGTGGTCTTTGTTGGTTATGAAGTCCAACTTTTGGGAAAGCTTGCTCCTGACTTATTTATTAGCTATACTGACACTATTAAGGCAATTAGTAGTTTCAAGTTAAAGTCACTGGTAATATTCTTGACATCCTTAGTATCCTGCTTATGTATGTAATTGAGAAGTAGAGCATGCTTCATATGCATGCAATGAGACAGTTGTCTTAACTAACACGATTGAATCTTGTGAAAATCTGCAGTTTGAATGTCATTATAATATCAGCAGAAGAATCAAAGGTTTAATCATGTAAATTTCACTGGATGTATTTAAGAATGTGTAATATTTGACACCTACTCCATAATGGTTAATGCTGGTGTAACTGAAAGCAGCTATTCTGATCTCAAAATTAGCCACATGGATCAAAGCAGTTCTTATTCTAATAACATATTTAACAATTTTGCTAATTAAAACAATGTGTAGCAAATCAGTGTCATATTTATGACTGAGCTCCTAATTGATTCAGTAGGAAACAATCACTTTATGTTGCAGTGGCTCATGGGTGGCCAAAATGTATTAAGCTCTCAGTTACTGTATTCATTCATGGGTAAAAACTCAGGACTGCCACAGTGCTACTTCACAGATGCTTTGAGGTGCTATTGCCTGCCTCTTTCTACTACTTATCTCTGTTTTCCATTTCCTTTTGCCACTCTGAACTTTCACTAGCAAATTTCTTTATTAATAATAATGAGAGAAAAGTAGCTGATTGATTAAAGTGGAGGCATGAACTTTGCACTGCAGCATAGATTATTTTTCAGGCTTTTAATTAAATGCTAATGGGAGAAGATTTTTGTTTGTTCATTTATTTCTTGTAACCACAGTTTCATATTTCTGCAACCATAAAGTATTATTCCTTGGTTAAGGAACAGAAAAGAAATTGTCAAAGTGAGAGTACTAGAAAATTGCACTCTGAAGAAGGCCAAGGCTGATGGTAAAAAAGCTGTTTTGCAGCTTTGCAAACGATTATCCTGCAAAGTTACTTTAAAAACTTAACAGCAGGTATCTTTTGTATTTGGATATTTAAACTCAGAATTTAGTTCTTGAACAGTCTTTCCCATGTATTTATGAAATTCCTTGATGATTATAAGACATAGGCCTTGTTTGTGTGGCCAGTGTTGCTGGTGTATAGTCGTGTGCCTGTTCCATGGCAAAGTAGTTCATAGAAAGAGGTGGGTATACTAAGAAACATGGGGTAACCAAGGACCTACTGGTTGGTGCATTTTACTTTGGAGAGGGAGGACAAAGAAGCTATCCCAGATCATTTGTTAACAGAACCAAAGAAGTCTAAATGCCCTCAACAAGCAAGTTAGGGATGTGGGAATCTTCTTTCAGGTCTGTCTGGCCAGTTCTGTGGTGCTTGTGGAGTTTAATTCCTTGCTGGCAGGTGCAGAGGACTTTCTGTAACCAGTGTCTTACTGGTGCACCCTGCTGTGCAGTAGTATGATTTTTGTATGCATGTGATTCATTCAGGCTGTGCCGAAATGTTGGTGGCATACGCATATGGCTCTCATCACCAGTTTTTAATGAGGGGAGGCTCTTATATGTGATGTGTGCGTAAAGACAGTCAGCTGGATTGTGCCTTAAATTTCTTCAGTATTTACAACATTACACATACTGATGATCCAATAAGTTCTTCTTTAGATTTATTTTTTTACAAAAAAATTACAAAAGTAGATATTTAATGGATTCCACAAAACATTTAAACATATGTCTAATACCATCTTTGATTTTATTCTTTCTTGCTTTTTATGATAATTGACCATATCTCATAATTTCAAAATTTCAGTTGCAAGACACATTCTTTTAGATAAGAGCAGCATAATTATGGGTTCTAGTTAATATCCTGTAAGATCATAAATAATATTTGTAATTTATCCAGTCTTTTTGTCAACAACAGGGCAGGTGCAGAATATACATATAAAATCTGGAGGAACGTCTCCAACAAGTACTAGTAGATCCTGGATATATAAACTACTAGGTGCTAAATACTAATTGTACATAGTTTTTGAAAAAATTGACCTTGTTGGAATGACCCAGTAAGTTCTAAGACTTAACCAAATCCTGGGATATATATATATATATATATATATATTATTGATTGATTTTATTTTTAACAGCTAAAGATAAGTCTGAGAAGATATTTGCTTTGGCCTTCGTTAAATTGATGAGATATGATGGCACCACCCTGCGGGATGGGGAGCATGATCTCATAGTATACAAGGTATTTCTCCTTAATTTGCTGGGAGAGTTGAAATGTACAGGGGAATGTGAAGTAAAAGTATAATTTGTATATATGATCTGCAAAATCAAAGACAGACAAGGAATGTGCATGCCAGACACAAGAATAACAGTTCATTATTGCACATCCTCAGGTGGTGATCCATAATGGTCTGAAGTAGAAAAGTAACATTCATATCCAGTAGCACCTTGAATACCTGCAAGATGTCCAGGGTGTAAGTTTTGAAGTGTCAAAGCTTATACCCTGGAAATCTTGTTGGACTTTAGGGTGCTACTGGATCTGAATCTTGCTGTTATACAGCTGTTTCAGAAATAGGTGCACTGCTTGTTGAACCTGCTGAGATTTCTTGGTTGGAAACATTTGTGGCTTTTGAAAATAATTAAGCCATATTTATCACAGCTTTGTCTTTTTCTTCATTGTTTCCCCTCTCAGTGTCAATAAGAATATTTGTCTGTATTCACATATATACAAATTAATTTTGCTCTGTGACAAGCTCGATCCAATCCTTGAAGTCACTGAAGGAAGAGTGTCTTCAAGCTACCCTCTCTTTAAAAATGGAATAAATGGTTAAGTGTATCTGCTCTTACACACAGTGGACTGGAAAATAAATGCTCTGGGTTGGCTTTGGGAAAATCCATGTTTGTCTCTTAAAAATGTTTTTAGCTTCATGCTTCAGCTTTGTATTTTGTTTGGGGGAAAAACATTGCAGGCAGAGGTGAAGAAGTTAGAAGATTCATCAACGTATTTAAGCTTACCATCCACGAAAATAGAATTGGAAGAAAAAGGTCACTCCACAGCTGGCAAGAGCATGCAGAACCTTGGAAGCTGCACCATCAGTAAAGATTCTTTCCAGATTTCAACTCTAGTTTGTTCAACAAAATTAACGCAAAATGGTGAGAAATATGTTCAGATCCAAGGAAACAGATTTTATTCAGCTTGTATGTAATAATGTCTGCATCTTTTCTGATTTCTGAGACATGTACCATCTCTGTGTGAGAGGGCCTTTTCCCTTCTATTGTATCTCTTTCATTCTCTAAAATACACAGATACTTGCCTTTTTTTGGACAGCAACGGAAGTAGCAGAGAAGCTTTGGTTCTTTTCTCTCAGGCAAACATAGTATGGGAAGCAAAAATCGAACTTTCTATTCTTTCTCCTTCTTCCCCACCCCCAAGACCTTGCCAACAGCTTCTGTCTTGGAATTTGTTGCTTGGAAAAGCATTTGCTAGCCACTGAATTATGAGCTGATGTATTCCACTCTGGGTACTGGGGCCACCCAGAGGTTTCCTGTTCAATTTCCTTAATGAGACGTATACTTAGGAGATATTTTGAGCAAGGCCCATCCCTTATCCCTTTAGAAATCCTATTACTGGTGAACACTAAAAAAGCGAGGCGCTGCCTTAAAGTATGGTGATGACAACTTCATAGGAGCTACGTATGCATTTTAAAAAATTGGATTTTGATTACCTGAACTTATGGAAAGCTTTGTAAGTGATGCTGTGTCATTTGAAAGGACCTCCATGCTCTTTTTGAAAATAGTCAATGAAAGCTTCAGTAAAAAAGGAGAAAATGATAGGAAACTACTCCTGTAATTTTCTTCAGTTCCCCCGGGGAGGAAAGAAGCTTTTCTTTTCTGAATCCCTGTATGACTTAAAGAGACTTCAGAGTTTTATTAACTCCAGGTCTGAAGGAGAAAGTGGAGGAAAAGTGTCATTGTACAGCAAAATGCTTTATACAGTTTGATGTTTCCAGATGTGCATCTTTCCAGAGGTGACCAGTAATATTTAATAGGAATATTTGATAATTTCAGAAGACAGTAAAGCTCCACCAAACACTTAAGAAAAATAATTTGGTTGCTTTTAGCCTCTCAAGGGATTCAAATTTCACAACAATTCTTCCAAAATTGCAGTTGTCAAATTGCTTAAGACTGGGATTTATTTACTTCATTTACACCCCACATCCCGCCCCCCCAGTCATTCTCTTCTCCTGAGAAGAACTGATAAACAATTTTCAATATCAATGACTTAAGACAATCTTATTTTTAGAGTCTGTATACAAACCATCTATATGTGTTTGCCTCTATTTGATTAATCACTCTTGATTAATTATTTATTACTGACAGGGAAAAGAAAAAAAATCTTGCAAAAAAAGTGTGACCTGTACCAAGTCTTGTTCCTTCCTCATGAATGCCTGCCTACTTCTTTGGTATCTTTGTATTTGTCAGAGCATTACAGTGATGTTGCATTCACAATAGCTGCATGTGTTCTTTTCAGTGTACCAAAAGGCACATCAAAATCCCTTTTGCTTACAGTTCTAGGTTACTTTATCTCTTAGCCATGATAGCTAAATTAAAGTACCATTTGAAAGTACCACTTTTAGACAGAACAGCCAGACACAACAGCAGAGAGTTACTGTCTTCATGTTCTATCTGTGAGTTCCTCAAAGGTATCTGCCTGGCTGCTTTTGAAGTAAGAGCTGTAGTAGGACAGTTATGTTCCTATGTTTTAAAGATACAGATTGTCCTTATGCCAAGCAGTTTGCCATTATCAGTCTATAACAAATTCTGCATTCTTTTTTCCCCATTGAGCCTAAGAAAAGGGCAACTAGAATGATTAATGGATTGGAACACTTTCCCTATGAAGAAAGGTTAAAACGCTTGGGGCTCTTTAGCTTGGAGAAATGTCAACTGCAGGGTGTCATGATAGAGGTTTACAAGATTATGCATGGGATAGAGAAGGTAGAGAAAGAAGTACTTTTCTCACAATACAAGAACTCGTGGGCATTCAGTGCTGAGCAGTCAGGTTAGAACTGATGAAAGGAAGTACTTTTTCACCCAAAGAGTGGTTAACATGTGGAATTCACTGCCACAGGAGGTGGTGGTGGCTACAAGCATAGACAGCTTCAAGAGGGGATGGATAAGCACATGCAGCAGAGGTCCATCAGTGGCTATTAGCCACAGCTTATCGTTGGAGCTCTCTGTCTGGGGCAATGATTCTCTGTATTCTTGTGATTGGGAGGGGCACAGTGGAAGGGCTTCTAGCCCCACTGGTAGATGGCACTTGGGGGTTTTTTTGGCCACTGTGTGATACAGAGTGTTGGTCTGGATGGGCCATTGGCATGATCCAACGTGGCTTCTCTTATGTTCTTATGTACATTAATGTGGTGTTAAAAGACTGACAAAGTGGCATCAATTTTCATTTTCTCATCTTCTGCTTATATTTGCATAAAGTACAATATATAAACCTGAAAATCTACACACACATACTGTACCAACTTAAAACACACTAGACCAGCTTAAAACTGTATTTAATCACTTCATTTACAGCTCGCCTTTCTGCCCAGTGGGGACCCAAAGTACAACTTTCTCTGCTCCTCCATTTTAGATTAGGTTGGTTAGACTGAGAATATGTAACTGGTACAAGGTCACCCATACTGGTATTAGGGGGTAGCTTCCTTAATAAGTATATGCTTCACTGTTCTTTTTACTGATTCACCAGCCTTTGGTATCCCAAGGCAGGATGTATGTGCTTATACAGTTATCTTGGAGTCCAGCTAATGTATGCATAGGACACAAAACAGCCTGGCATGAATACAATTCAGGGTTTAATAGAGCCCTATTGCTCACTCCATCTCAGTAGACTTCCCACAAGGATTAATATGTACCCTGACAAGAGGAAAGGCTAAATAATGATGAAGAATTCATAGATAGGTCACTTTCAGTGACAGCTTAGATACTGCAGTTATATACTCAGTGCAGATGGGACATTAAGTTTTCAAGCCCTGAGTCCATTTCTTTATCTGCAGGTGGTATTCTTCTGCAATGCAATTAATGCTCCAGTTTTTTTAAAGAAAACTGCATCGCTTATTTATTTGTTCAGAAAATTTAAATGCCACCTCTCCAGAGACTTACTTGAGGTGACTCACAAAGTAAAACAATGCATTAAAGTAATCAAAAGAGCACAAAATTGCTATTTTAGTGCTTGGCGGGGGCGCATTATGACAAATTGATCAGAAGAAAACTTATTTCTGAGTTGGATAATGAATTATGAAATGGAGGCTGAATCAAGGTGCTCTTGTTTTCTCTAACCAGTGTATAGAATGTGGCTTGGAGCAGGGAGGGAACTGCTATTCAGAGAAGCAAGTACAACTTTATATCCAGCTTTTGTTTGGATTATTGGTTTATTTTTTAATCTTGGATCTCACTCTTGGATTACAAATAGGGCATTCAGCCCTGGATTACAAATTTACACCTTGAAGTTTCTGAAATTTGAAGTTACTTGAAAGACGTTGTGGTGATTGGATTTCAATTAAATCAGCATTGCTAGAGAACTTTTAATAGTGAATTGTTGTTGTAGTGAACTGAATTGTTTTGTCTATTGACTATCTAGTGTGGTTGGCTAAAAAGTTCTGTTTATTATTATTCTTAGCATTGTTTTGGCTACCACAAATTGTTGATAGAAGCTAGAAGGTTGTTTTCTTTTTTAAACTACTTCATAATAAGGGCATCGCTTGGTGGAGATTAGTTATCTGTTATAAACAGAAACAGTGTTTCAAAACAAATGCTGAAGAGGCGTTATTGAACTTGTGGCTGTGAGTGTGCTTACTCTAATAAGAATGAAAAATAAAGCTGGAATTGGTTTCAGAAAAACCGTAAAAAAAAGAAAACAGAGAAGAAAGCCACCATTTCCTTTGCCTAACGCTCCACCTGGGCCAGGGAAATTTATGACCATGCAGGGAGATATGAAAGAAATGCAAAACACCTTAATGACTGCTATAACACAGCTGACTAGTGACATAGACAATATTGGTGAACAGATGGCAGAGATTAACAAGAGCTTTTGGAGAATAGCAGACAGACAGCTGAGCCCAACAAAGCCTTAAAAGTACTAGATAGTCAGGTGACAGAATATCCAAAAGTGGAATATCTGGAAAAAGAACAGAATATACACGATTCTAGACTCTTGCAGCTGGAAGTAGACAGAGCTGCCTATATGTTGAGGTTTCAAAATATACCAGAAGGGAAAAATGAAGATTTACAGAAAATTTTAAGCGAAGCCTTGGCTGAAATTTTACAGGTGACTCAGAAGATGGAAGAAGAGTTTGATCAAGTTAGATGGGTGCCATTGAGTTATACAAGACGAAACAAATTACCTAGTGAAGTTCATTTGAGACTCACAGGAAAGAGAACTAAAGATGACATTTTGAAGCAAGTAAGAGACAGACCTATGATGATAGCTGGAAATATGGTGAAAATTCTAAGAGAGGTACCTTGACCAGTGAGACAAAAGAGGAGAGAATATCAAGCGTTAACAGGCTTTTTGAGAGGAAGAAAAATATCCTACATGTGGCTAATGCCAGAAGGCCTTCTTTTTACCTACCAGGAGAACAGATACAAGATTAACTCAATTTTTAAAGCTCAGAATTTTCTGGATAGAGTGAAGGAAAAAGAAGGCAAGGAAAAGGAGGAGGAGGAGGAAGAAAGCTCTGGTGAAGAAAATCCAAGTGAACCACGGAGATATTGTACAAGACAGCATTCCAAAAAAGATAAGATAATGATAAGTAAAACCCATAATGTCTTCAATAGTTTCAATTAATGTGAATGGACTCAACTCTCCTGCCAAAAGGAGAAAGACTTTTAGATATTTGACAAAAATGGAAATGGACATAATTTCCCTACAAGAAACTCATATTTTAACTAAAGATCAACATTTTTAAAAAATAAAAAACTTGGTAATTTATTTACAGCAACAGACATGAATAAGAAGAAAAAGGGAGTGGCAATATAAATTAAAGATAAATTTAACCCACAATTGCAGTATGCTTCTGAAAATGGAAGAATTCTATTAGAGGAAAGTATAGTGGATAATAAAAAAATTTTACTTGCAAATATCTATGCCCCAAATGATCATCAAGATAAATTTTTTCAAGATTTGCGTCTTAAATTATAAAATTTGGAATGTGTTGAATATTGTTTAGTAGGAGATTTCAATGCAGTTTCTGACAGACAACTGGACAAAAAAATGCACTAACAGATGAAAAGTAAAGGTCTTCAGTTGCCAACAAGTTTTTGGAAATTAGCAGAAGAAATGGATTGGGTTGATGTATGGAGAACAAGATATCCCAACTCCAAAGATTTTACTTACTATTCCTCTAGCCACCAAGCAAGAATCGATATGTGTTGGCTCTCTGCAAGTATTATTAAAGACTTCGTTGACACAGAAATTCAAACAAGAGTTATTTCAGACCATAGCCCTGTAATGATAAAGCTGAAAGGTCCATGGATGAGAAGATCATGGAGGCTAAATATTTCAATTTTGAAAGATAAAGACTTTCTCAAAGAATCTAAGGTGGAAATGGAATCTTTTTTTAAACAGAACATAACACAAGAGGTAAAGATGCAAGTAGTTTGGGACGCCGCTAAAGCTTATTATAGAGGCCTTGCAAATAGATATAATATCAAGAAAAAGAAAGAAAGAACTGAAAATGTTCAAAACTTAATGTCACAAGCTGGAGAAGCTGAAAAGAATCTTAAAAAACAGCCAACAAAATGTGAGTTTCAAAAAAAAATGTGAAAGAAATGCAACACAAATTGAATTTAATTCTTATGAAAGAGATGGAGATTAAATTGAGGTATGCTAAACAAAAATTTTTTGAACATGCCAATAAGCCTGGAAGGTGGTTGGCTTATAGGATGAGAAAAGAAAAGGCCAAAAGAATAATTACGACACAAAGATGAGAACAACAAAGAGAAAACTCAAAAGCAAGAAATATGTCAAATTGTGAAACAGTTCTATAAAAAATTATATAAAGATAAGCAAGTTCATAAAATAGATTTAGAAGAATATATCAACCAAAATCATCACAATAAATTTACAGAAGAGCAACAAAAAACTTTAAATGAACCAATAACAATAAGGGAACTTGGAGATGCAATGGCATCTCAAAAGAATGGTAAAACTCCGGGTCCAGATGGATTACCTGCAGAATTCTACAAAGCTTATGAAGAGTCTTTACTCTTACCATTTAAGTATCTTATTGAAAAGATTCAAGAGGAAGGCCAGTTACCAGTTTCATGGCAAGAAGCTACAATATTGATTCCAAAAGAAATTAATGATTTGAAAGATAATAAAAACTATCATCCAATTTCCTCTTAAATGTGGATTATAAAATTTTTGCTGCAATATTGGCACAACGTTTGTAGAAAGTTCTGCAGTCTATAATGCATTATAATCAAACAGGATTCCTCCCCAGAAGATATTTGAAAGATAATGTTAGAACAGTTTGTAATATCTTGGAATGTTATGAGACTCATCCAGAGAAACAACTGGCTTTAATTTGTTTAGATGCTGAGAGGGCCTTCGATAATGTTCGTTGCACTTTATGCTACAGCAACTGAAAGGCATGGAATGTGGTGAAAACTTCTTGAGAGCAGTAGAAGCAATATATTCTTCACAAAATGCAAGGGTGATAGTGAACGGCAAACTAACAGATGTAATTAACATTCAAAAAGGTACAAGACAAGGCTGTCCATTGTCACCTCTACTTTTTATCATCTCTAGAGGTATTGAATAATCAAATAAGGGAATATACAAGTATAAAGGGAGCTGTGATAAAAGATGAACAATATAAACTCATAGCTTTCGTAGATGACTTAGTCTTTATACTAGAACAACTGATGGACTCAATAGACTGTCTTATAAATAAAATTAAACAATTTGGTTACTGGGCAGGATTAAAGATTAATTACCATAAAACAAAATTTCTGACAAAGAATATGACGATGGAACAAATTCAACCCTTCCAACAATAATCAGGGTTTTTGTATGAAAAAAGAATCAAATATCTAGGTGTTACTATTTCAAATAAGTGTAGCAACGTAAAAATAGATAATTATGATAATACTTAAAGAAATTAAAAAAGATTTGGAAAAATGGCAGAACTTGAACCTTTCTTTAATGGGAAGAATAGCCTTAATAAAGGTGAATATCCTCCCAAGGTTACTATTCCTGTTTCAAACTATTCCAATATTTTTAAATTGTGGATTTTTTCAAGAACTGAACAAGATGGTTGCTAAATATGTTTGGCAAGGCAAAAAACCTAGAATTAAATTAAAGACATTGCAAGATTCTAAATTAAGAGCAGGTATAGGCCTTCCAGACTGGCAATTGTATTATAAAGCTTCTGCGCTTCTGTGAGTAAGAGACTGGATACTGCTGACTGACAAGAGACAATTGCTGTTAGAAGGACATGATCTTACTATGGGGTGGTATGCATATTTATGGTATCAAAGACTTGAAGGCCATTCCTATTTTAAGAATCACTAGTTTCGAAAATCCTTGTACCATACGTGGTTATGGCTAAAGACTAGAATTTATCAAAACATTCCAAGATGGGTTTCTCCAGTAGAAGCATTGACTCATCCAAATCTCCTAAAATCAAATCAGAATTATAGGTATGATGACCTGTTGGGAAAAGATAATCAATTGAAAACCAGAGAAGAGCTGGAAAATATGGATGTTAAAATGAACTGGTGGTTGAGAATGCAAGTTGAATCCTGATATGCCAAATACAAGGCGGTAGGTTTCAATACAGAACAATAGCTATTTGACAAAATTCTTTTGGGTCCATCTCCAAATTATATGCATATCTACTTCAAATGAAGACACAAGACGAAGTTATAAAAGATTGTATGGTCCAATGGGCAAAAAAATTTTGGTCATAATATTACATTAGAAGAATGGGAGAAACTGTGGAAGCTTAACGTTAAATTAACTAGGTCAACAACTTTTAAAGAAAATTTGTATAAGATGTTTTATAGATGGTACATGACCCCACAGAAATTGTGTAAGATTTATACTAATATGTCTAGCAAATGTTGGAAATGCACTAAACAGGTTGGTTCTTTTTACCATAAGTGGTGGACATGTGAGACGGTGAAGGGCTAATGGAAAATGGTGCATAAAATATTACAGAAGATTATGAAGACACAGATTCATTTCAAGCCAGAACTATTTTTATTGAACATATTTCCTGAGGACTATTCCAAAGAAATAAGACATTTGTTGGCACACTTTAACACAGCAGCTAGGATTCTCTTGGTGCAGAGATGGAAATCTCAGGAAATTCCCACGAAAATGGACTTGGTGGGAAAAATTCTGGAAACAGCAGAACTGGACTTTCTATCCCAGCTGTTGGCTGGGAAATCTAAAGAAGAAGCAAGAAAATACTGGATGAAATTTTATGCCTTGTTAGACATTCAAGACTCTTAAGATTCTCTGGTGTGAACTTGTATTTTATATTATAAAATTGCCTTTACTGGAATTGTCAAAACTAATAGATAACTTTAACAAAAGATTTATGCTATAAAATTTTAAAATATGGATGATGTTTAGTTTAGACATAATAATATGGGACGATTTCTGTAAAGAAAGTATTGTACTAAGCTTGTACTTTTTGAAAGTATTTTTATGTAGAACAAGGTCAAAATGTATTGTGCTTTCTACCCCCCCTATTCCCTATCCTCACTCTTTTTGAAACCAATAAAACTTTTGAAAACTGGAGAATGTGGCTTGGAGCAGGGAGGGAACTGCTATTCAGAGAAGCAAGTACAACTTTATATCCAGCTATGAAACAAAAGTTGACTGTATGGATATTTGAGCTGGAAAATTAATGGAATTACTGTTAACTGCTTGATTGATGAAATAGTAGAACATGTTATTTTGTAATGGTATCTGGAGCATGGGATCAGTTGCACAAAACATGGTCAGAGAAAGAGGAATGGGATTGTTGGTTTTGGATGCAGTGGTATAGTGTATTGTTTCTAGTCATTGAGCTTTCTTACATTAAAGGGAACATTTAGATATTTTCTGTTTTGTAATGTCCAGCTCTACAGTGATTTTTATGGAAAGTCAAGGCAGCTGTAATTCCTAAAGTATTTTCAGTATTTAAATTAAGGTATCTGTAATGTCTGCCTAATATACTGTGGTGATGTTTCCTTAATTGGTAGAGAAAAATCGTATTGAGTTAAGACGGCAATTTCTTGCTTTTTGATGTTCAGCTATATTCTTTTTGTCAGCTTTTATGCAGTATGTTAAGGATGGTTTTATGGTTCTCTTTAGTAGCTTTGAGATAGTGCTTTTATATCTCCCATATGTTGATTGATCTGGATGTATGTTGTTTGCATTTGATTTGGCACTGCATATCTGCCAGTAGTTAAGCACATGTTTTACAGAATTCTTTTCCTATTTTCAGTTTATTCAGCTGTTAAACATAGGGCCTTAGGATGCACAGTGAGCTGAAATTCTGTTTTTGTATGATAATGACATTTATTCTGAACAGTTTTTCTGTTTAATATTTGTCTCCCTAATAACTTTCACAGTGTAAATGTTTTGGACTTCATAGTCTGTTAACAATTTGTGAAGTTTGCTATTGACAGATAAGCTGTTCTAGGATTGTATTTACAACAGCCATCTGTCTTTTATCCTAACACAACAATTGAAGTAAAATGCAAATTAAATCGGTTTGTGTCATAAAGTATATTGAACTTTTGAACAGTGGCAGACAAGAAAGCATACAACTTGTAGATAATCATCCGTTCAATTAGCTGCCCTTCTTCCTGATGTAATTTACCTGTTTATAAGTAGCCTGATACATTGCTGCTTCTCTTAGCTTGATCTCATGCTAAAGCTTTGTTATTTGAATAACAAAGTTATGAGTGATGGGCAGATCAAAGGAAGTTCCCATTATTTTTATGAGCTGCTGGCATGGCAGTTTGTCTCTTAATTTGATAGTGTGGCCATACTGCTACAGATGTGGGAATACCATGGTTGAATGCTCTGTTTGCTATGGAAGACACTGTGCCATATGTAGACAGACCATCCTGTATTAATCCCATCACTTTGTGCTGTCTTTCACCTGCCTCTGTGCAATTTGTTATCCATATTTACTGCCTGAACAGATTGGCAGTTGTCTCATTCTCCTACCTCATAGTATCTTGTTGCCTGTACAGCCAACAGTTTCTTCCCTTTTTCATTACTTTTTTTTCTTTGCACTTAGTGGACCTGCTGGGGCTTTTGAAGTGGCGATCCAACACAAGTCTGCTGCAGCAGAATTTGAGGCAACTTATGAAGGTTGATGGAGGTGAAGTTGTTAAGGTAACAAATCCAGTTTCTGGCTAGTGTGGTCTACTGATTTATTGATTTGAAAGCAGATGTACAACACACTATGATACAGAGTTCTAATCTAGTATGATGCTTTTTTAAAACGTGTGCTGTTTGTTTTGAGATGTCTGATACATAGGGATATGCCCATAAAAGTGCTTATAATTTTTTTACTACTTGCAAAACTTTAATTATTAGTTGATAAAGTAGTAAAATACCTTTGTTTCAGAAAGCAAAATGGACTTTTAATAAGCTTCCACCCTTCATCTAATAATTCTTGCTTCAGAAAACTATTTTGTTCGTCTACTTGCTGAGAATTAAAGAAGCAGCTATGTGTTCAGTTATGCACCTACCACCTCAAATTAAACTTAATTACGTGTAACGATGCATAGGATTATTGCCATGCTTTGGCCAAGTAATTGATAATTTGCTATAGTGAATAATGCTAGATAACAGCGTTTGGACAGGTTTATTGGTTGACTCGATCAAATGCTCTTGCACTAAACTGAATCCAATTGTATGCCTACTGATGTAATACAGTGGGAGTGAATGATCTGTGAGAAGCCTTTGTACTTGTTTTGTGTTAAGTCAATTAAATTAATTACTAAAAAAATGTGCTGGACTGGTCATTCTTCACCAGCAAAGGAATATTGTTTTAATTAATTAGAGCTTTATTACATCCCAAAGTCCATATTTATGTAAAGTACTGCATAGAGATCTGCTTTGTGTGCAGTGGATTTCAGAACACTTCACTCACAATTGCCTGTGCTGCAGAATAAGCCATTCCCAATTATGTGTGTAAGGGGACGAAAATGGGAGAACAGTTCTGCATTGCATAGTTGCCATAATTTATTAAAACAGAAAATTACAGAAGGTCTAGTTTGCAGGTAGAAAAGCCTTGTGCACTGGACAGAGTAACTTATTTCTGAGTATGCACAATACAATAATGACACTCAATATAATAATGCCCTAGAAAAGAGATTGTCTTTTGCACATCTAGGTTAATATTTTGATGCTGATGTTGTTTGAATACCACGCTAAGGGACATCAGTGTGGCATCTGTCATTTGCTTTCCTTCCTCCCATCCTTGCTCCATATCCCCTGCATAAACTAATTATCCAATAGAACGAGCATGTGCCAAAATTTGGATGACAGAAATTTATTCTGAATAAATAAATATTCTCCGGTGCTTTCTCTAAGAAATCAAGAGCAGCGCACACATCATATTCTTCCTCACCTTCATCCTTACAACAGCTTTGTGAAGTACGGTATATTGAGAGATGATGACTAGTGCAAAATTATTCAATGAGGTCTATGGCTGATCAGGGATTGTAATCCAGGCTTCTCTAGTAATGTTGCCAGCTACACTATGCTGTCATACTTTACAGGTTACAGAACAAAGTTTGAATCCAGTGGCACCTTTAAGACCAACAACGTTTAATTTTGCTATAAGCTTAAGTGTGCATGCCTTTGTTATACCGTTTCCTCCTAAATGGAGTGAATAAAACTTCAGAAAGTGTTCAGTTGTCAAATTCTTTTTCATCATCGTTGTCATTGTTATCATTGTTGTCATCATCGTCATCGTCATCATCATGCCATCATCCACTTTCTGTCATTGTCTCTTTCCAAAGATTTTACATAAGGATATTTCAGATTTACTTCTGAGAGAGACATGGGTAATGTTGAGACATACACACATCTGATCTTAGAAATGTATTCTACTTAAAATTCAAAGAAGAGAAACTAGAATTTTGTTTTAGGTAATGGTTTGTAGGAACATTTCATTGACTTGGGATTGCTGGGTATCAAGCATCCCAAAATGTAGAAAGCACCATCCAAGCCAGATGTTTCCCTTAAAAAAATGTAACCATTAAGGTTCCACAATTTTGAGAGTTAATGTGATGCAGTGGTTAGAACTTTATACTAGGAGAGCAGACCCAGGTTAGACTCTCACTCAAACATGCAGCTTACTGGGCAGCCTTGGACCAGTCACACTCTTTCAGTCTTAACCTGCATCACAGGGTCGCTGTGCAGATAATGTGGAAGTGAGGAGAAAAATATATACACATCCCCAGCTGCTTGGGTGACTGGTGGGAATATAAGAATATGATAAATAGCTATTTTAATTCTGTGAAATTTGCATAATCTCGCTAGTATTTTCATGTATTTCTCGCAGAGAATTGTGGGCTAAAATAATAGGAATGGAATACTATAGGAAAATTGAATTTGAAGTTTCTTGTTACGATAGTGATTTGGGTGTTTCTTTGCAGTTTCTCCAAGATACCCTTGATGCACTATTTAACATCATGATGGAGAATTCAGAAAGTGAAACTTTTGACACATTGGTGTTTGATGCTTTGGTAATTATATATTTTAATCTACTTATTATGTTTAAATAATTGCTCTTTTAAGTCACTTACATAGAATGGTTAGCTGGCTAAGATATGACACTTGAGACTTATACTGCCTTTCTTTGTGATCCTAGCCTTATTAGATGTGGAAGATCTCTTTTGAAAAACTGGTTTTAGAAATGTTTGTGCCTTTTGGACCTCAAGTACATTGACTTGTTTAGGTGATTAGTAAGAGGAGGGGTATTAGTGATAGTGCTCCAGATACTGGTTTTTGGATGCTAGCACTTTTATTACCATTCAACCAAAAATAGCTATATGAAGTAAACAGTAATATGGCTTGGACAAAGGGAAAAAAAACTTGTTGAGGATGTATCATGTAAATCAAGCATTGGTGGAAACTTTTTATTAAAGGTGAGCTGATCATGTATGGAAGTATAAACAGTACCTCTTCCTCGTGGAGAAGGGGAAGGCAGGTATGAGAATTCTTGTAAATTCCTAGAAGAAAACAATATAAACAGAAATACTGGAGCTGCTACTTCAGCTACAGTTTGGTGCAGAGGAACAAGAATTTGGAAAGTCCTCGAAGCCTCCTTCTGAATACATTATATTTCAATATTTTAAAAACCCAATAAGAATATATGTCATGATTAACCCTTATCAGGGCTTTTTTCTTTTTGTAGAAAAAACCCAGCAGGAACTCATTATCACATTAGGCCACACCCCTGATATCACCATTGTTCCTACAAAAGCCCATCAGGAACTCATTTGCATATTAGACCACACCCCCTGTGCTTTCCTGCTCAAAATAAGCTCAAAATAAGTTTCAGTATCTAGTATTATCAACACAGGACAATCACACTACTTGACATAGGACATAATTCCATTTGGTTGCTCATAACAGTCATTTGTCATGTAAAATTACTTGTGAACAACCTTTTAAAATTAGACTTGGCAAATTGAATGACTTTTTCCACAAGAGAGTGTGTGTGTGCGCGTGCGTTTGTGCAAACTGCTGACTTATAGCAACCCAGCAAGAGGCTTTCAAGGCAAGTGAGAAGCAGAGGTGGTTTGGCTTTGCTCTTCTTTGCAAAACCTTCCTTGGTGATCCCCCTTCTAAGTATGGACCTTGCTTAGCTTCTGATATCTTACAAGATTGTGCTATAACATTCTGCCTTCCCTCTCACAGCAGTAGCCCAGGAACTTCAGAAAATGAAGTCTTCCTTAGAGCACTTATTTAGTTCGAATGTCAGGCATCCTGGAAATCACTTGTCCCACAGTTTAAAAGCTTACTTTGTCATTTGTTCTTCAGTAGACATATACAAAGACGGAGCCCTCCAATATTAGGCCTTAAGCCTTTAGCAGATCAGTAATATGTGGCTCTTAATTGTGCTCTTGAAAGTGTCATGGCAACCTTTTCTAGCTTTCTAAGGAGTATTTCATGCAGCATTTTTGACAGTCATGCCAATATTGGAGATGTTGACTTGGTGAGCATTGTAAGGAATTGTGAGGTATCTTAATTGCGTATGTTTTATTAAAAAGATATATAAGAGTCTAGATAAGGGTTTGGATTCTGCGGTGTGCAGACCCAAGGATTGTGGGTTTTGCTAACCTTCCTCTCCTCCATGGAGCCCTTTCTGAGCCTGCAGAAGTTTTATTTCTGGAGTTCAGGGACTTATGCTGCAGCAGGGAGCAGAAAGAGGGCAAAATTGCTTCTTTCTTTCTCTGCACACACAAGAGACAGAAAAGGCAAGCATGTTCTGTTCCCTCTCCTCACTATACAACTGGTGCAGCTGTTAGGACAAACTTGCCAGTAAACTTCCCAGGAGTTAAAAAGGGCTCCAGTGAGGCAGGGAAAGTGAGGAAGATCTCAGACAATCTGCTTTTTCCATTGGCAGTTTGTGGTGTCCAAGCTTAGGACTGCAGAATGCCTTTACCTTTGTCTCAACAAAGGCATCTGCCAAGGGGTCTACATGAAGATGGTAGAAGATAATGTTCATATTCTGAAATAGGTTGTATATTCCACAAGAAATTTGCAGTGACATCTATCTTCAGTACTGCTGCTCTTAAAACAGACAGATTCATCAGCTGCTTCTTTAGACGTCAGAAGTCCAGCCTGTAAAACTCACAATGTGACTGCATTACTAATTTAACTGCCTGTCAAACTTCTCCTTGGCCATTTTCCCTTTGAATAGAATTTATGCAAATAAGGTTCCTTTTACAGTTTTTTTCACACTGGATTCCTTGTTAAGTACCATATTTTCAAGATGACTGAATGTTCTTTCATATTGGATAGGTATTCATCATTGGATTGATTGCTGACCGGAAATTCCAGCATTTTAATCCTGTTTTGGAAACCTACATTAAGAAACATTTCAGTGCTACATTGGCATACACGTAAGTATAGTGTTTTGACCCAAAAATAATGAGTAAGGAGTATATTTAGAAGTCATTATTGCTATGGCTGTTCTTGTTAGATTTATCTGCTCAAAATGGATTCCAGAACTATTAGATGCAGTATCTTGAAGGCTACTTTTGTATGCCAAGGCTCAATTGAGTTGATCTCGGTAATTGTCTGACAAGGGCTGTTTCTCAGCAGCAGTAAGTACAGGTCCCTTTATAAGCAAGGACCAAGGAGGCTGAAGGAAGAGATGAGAAAACATTATGGTGTTAATGCCAACAAGTCATACCTTCATGAAAAGGCAGTCTTCTGTCCTGCTCCATGATTTAGTTTCCCTTCAGGGATGTTGTTCCATTATTTACTTTCCTTCCACCAAAATATGAGAGCCATTTTTTTGCAGTTAGCCTTGGCCAGCATTTGGTAATAAGAGTAGTGCATTGTTTATTCTCTGATTATTAAATATGTTATGATCCCAAGCCTTGTCCTTAAAATGGGTAGTTTACTGTTTAATATTCTGTAAGATGAAACAGGATTTCTTCTTTTTCATATAGATTATTCTTATTAGAATTTCACACTGAAGATATGAATTAAGGTCTCTTGTGAGATGTGTGCTATTTTAACCTACTGATGCTATCCCAGATTGTCAAAGATAATGTTTGTCTACCGCACTTGGCAAGAAATGGGGCAGGGGGAAGGGCTTTAGTGTGGGAATGTTGTGACTTTGTGACACAGCACATGCCTCACCCTGCAGAAGGTACCGCATTCAGCCTCAGGCATAAGCTAGACTAGGAAACCTAGATTTGAATACCTGCTCTGCCATAGAGGCTAACCTACCTCGTAAGGTATTTGATGTAAGGAAAAATGGAGGAAAGGAGAATAATGTTGTAAGCTATTTGGGGTCCCCACTGAGGAGAAAAATGGGGAATAAATGTCCAGTTAAAGCATCTCATGTAGCAGGTTTTGGGACAGTCTGAGATCCTGGAGAGACACTGCCAGTTAGAGCAGACAGTACTCAGAAATATGAACCAGTGATCTGGCCGCTTTACATGATCCTGTGGTAATATAAATTGTTATTATCCATATTTAACAAAATACATAGTAGGGATATTATTTTTTAACAGAGTACTACAGCTTAGTGTTGTAGAACATTCTTATTTTGTTACCATGTGTGACAGACTGTCAGGGTTTATTGCCTAACAGTGTCTTAGAACCTTTGAGTGTCAGGCTGTTTGAATGGAATTCTGTTGAGAGAGTCTACCAAGGAATGACAGTTGGGAACTGACAGTTAAAGAGGAGACAGGTAAGCAATGACTGAGTGGAGTGGACTGAGAAGGAGGCTAAGAAAGTGAATGGATCAAGGCGGATCCTCACACAAGCCAAGTAAGGGAGATAGCTTCAAGTAAAGAGAAGTGAATCCTGCCCAGTTAAGATGGGAAGTAGTTCTTAAATAAAGGAGTGATCTGTGGTTTGTGTATAAAAAGGATTTTGGAAGCTTGGTTGTATGTTCCTGCTTTCTAACCGTCACATGTTGGTGAAAAACTCAGAAACCTGTGCTTGAATTTAAAGCAGAAACTGGTTGAATTTAAAGCAGAATCTGGTTAAAGCAGAAACTGAAAAGAAAGCCTCTCCCCTCTAAGTTTTAAAGACCTTGTTGAATAGCAGAAACACTTGTCGGCAACAAATTATGTGGTGTTTGTGTGAATACAAAGTTACATCAGTTTTATTATCTCTTCATCTTACACATTCTATACCTGATTCCATCTCACCTGTTCTCCTCCAAGTTAAATAAAACATTTTGTTTATCTTGAATTTTCATGTGCCATTTCAAAAGCAGAATAAAAGAAGGAGATTTTGTCTCTTCCCTTCGTTCTCTGGGCTGGGCCAGCATTTTATTTTTATCTGTCTGTCTGTTGTTCAGCAAGAAAGAAGACAGAAGAGGAAATCTTGCATGTGTGAGTGTGCAAGATTGTTATACCATGTTAAAAACTTGGGTTTTTAAGAAATGCATGCTCTGTCTTAGCATATGAGTAGTTCAGTGCTCCTGAATGTTGTCATAGGTACAGTAGAAGCTGGGCTTGTGGAATAGTTTTCACTGAAACTGTAGTTCTGTTCTTGTAATTTAAAGGAAGTTCTCATTACTTTTCGAGATTTAAAAAAATTTAAATTGTGTGCTAGCTTTAATTAAAACATCCTGAAATAAGCATACATCCCATCCTGATTTGTATACTGCAGTGTGTGAGAAGATTATCTGATTGAAATTCTGTACATGCAAAGAGAGCAACATAAGAAACTTTATATACCTCTAGAACCTCATTTCTGGTTAAAGCAAATGCTAGTATCATGGTTGAGGTATTGCAGTAGTGATAACATTTTTATTTGTCCTTAAATTTAATGTATTTAGATACCTGAAGTGGATGTAAAATAGGTGGGTTATGCATTACTCGTGTTTTGAAGAGCATGGGATATAGTTAAACATAACTTACTACAATGAAAGGCTTTTTTGTTAGTATCCTTATAGCTGCTATAAATGTTTGGCCATAATACTGGATGTATACAGATAAATGGAAACTCAAGCATACATGCAACACTGGCATTTTCTCTGTAACATGCATAGTTGCAATTAGAAAGTACTATTTATTTTTTCATTTTATATATATTTCATTTTATATATATTTCATTTTATATTACCACTCTGCGCCAAGGGGCAGCAGTAACCATTTGGAGTGTGCAAAAAAAGAGAGTATTTTTTGGGTTCAGGTATATCGAGCCAGAAAATACTGGTATTTTGTGATATTTCTGAATCCCAATATCACTATAGCATTGGGATTCTGGAATTTTTCAGAAAACCTGAAAGTTTTTGGCTCCATTATATCCTGTTGGGACCATGTGCCTTCTGAGTTTGGTGTAGTGGTTAAGTGTGCGGACTCTTATCTGGGAGAACCGGGTTTGATTCCCCACTCCTCCACTTGCACCTGCTGGAATGGCCTTGGGTCAGCCATAGCTCTGGCAGAGGTTGACCTTGAAAGGGCAACTGCTGGGAGAGCCCTCTCCAGCCCCACCCACCTCACAGGGTGTTTGTTGTGGGGGAGGAAGGTAAAGGAGATTGTGAGCCGCTCTGAGAGTCTTCGGAGTGGAGGGCGGGATATAAATCCAATATCTTCTTATCTTCTTCTGAGTTCACTCACTGAAGGGCGGGATATAAATCCAATATCTTCTTATCTTCTTCTGAGTTCACTCACTGAGTTATGCTGCCACTGCGGCAGTTGGGCTTCTCCAAGCATGGCGGCATGACTCAGTGAATTCTTCTGAATTCACTAGCTGAATCACACTCATGGTGAAGCTTGGAGGCTGTAGGCATTTAAAGGGACCAAGAGCTCTTTAAATATCTACTGCTTTTTCCAAGCGTGGCATTTGTCACTAGCCGTGTTATGCTGTGTGGATGCGGCTTGGAGGAGACAGTATTTCCTTCTTCAGGCGTGTTGGCAGCAGAACTCAACAATTGAACTCAGAAGGCACTGGACAGGACTTCTTGATGCAGCTGAATGTACCTGAATAGAAGCAGGAACACCCCCCCCCCCAGCTTTTTTTCAGGGTCAACTGTATCAGTAGCTGAATACAGTAGTTGAATACAGTCTCTGATCTATATTCAGCTTAAAATACCTGGAAATATAATAAGGTTTTTTGGGGGTATTTTTTAGATTCAGATGAACTGAATGCATACTCCTTGTAACCATTGCTAAGTTTGTGTATTAAGTATTTTGTCAATATTTAATGTCATCCCTATTAACGCTACACATAGTAAATCTACAAATGGAACAGGGATATAAATCAAATATTAATATTCTCTAATATAATTTGCAATTTAATTTATTTAGGATATTGCAACACTTTTAACCCACTTTTCCCTGGCAAGGAACTGTAAATGAAAGTAAGAGGAGGGGGGGAGTCTTGGCTTTGTAGCTGGCCTGATTAGAGGTCATTTGGACTTTTATTTCCAATTGTTTTTTCTATTATCTATTTTACAAAACTATGGGCAGAATTTTCTCACGTAATAGGTTAGCATCTGTTTTTTTAAAAAGGTTATACACTGAAATGTGATTCATTTTAGTGAAGCAATATTTTATTTTATCAAATTTATATCTTGTCCTCCCCTAATGGGCTTCATGATACATGTTTAAGTAGTTACAGTGCATTCAGTATAGTGGGAAAGATCACACCTCCATAGAAGAATGGGGAAAGCAATCCTCTCCCTTCCTTTATATGTCTGGCTTGTTATAACTGAATTGAATGTAAAGTCTGTACATGGAAATAGGTCATAGTGTTCATGAGGCATTCTACGTATATGGAATTTCTTGGCAGGGATCCAAAGAGTTATTTTAGGGCATTTTAAGAATTTGTACATTCTCAGTTGAATCCCCCCCCCCCAAATTCCTTTCTTTCCTTTTAACAATAGGTATCTCTTTTCATCTGTGCCATAAGACAATGTGCTTTATTTATTTATTTCTCTGATGCCTGAGTTCTGCCTGAGGTGGCTTACAATTAAAAACCACAATATGTTTTAATTTTTTAAAGAAACCAAGCCATTAAACATAAGCATAATAAAAGCTATCTAAAAACAGAAACAGACCATAAAAAGCTTAAAAACCTGGTTAAAAAGATGTGCTTTAGCCTGGCACCTAAAAGAAAGCAAAGTAGGTGCCATGTAAGCTTCACAGGGAAGGGTGTTTCAAAGGTGAAGGGCCACCACAGAAAAGGCTCTGTGTTTAGCTGCTACCTGCTTCACCTCTGAAGGAGGGGGCAGAGAGAGCAGAGCTTGACAGGCACATCTTGTGTGTGTTGGGATTTCCCTTCATTTTAAGTGTCTTATAACAGCCAGCTATTTGAGAAATGCAGGCTTGAGGCTCCTTTTGAGAATGCAGAACTACCTGTCTATTTTCTTTTTATCCCAGCCTTTCTGTTCTGGATTGTATCTATTGTGCATCATGTTTTTATTTCAGAACATGTCATTTATTAGTTTGTCAGTAACCTTAACAAATCTTTCCACACAGAAAACTGACGAAAGTTTTAAGAACCTATGTGGATAATGCTGGTGTCACTGATCAACTATTTAAAGCTATGAAATCTTTGGAATATATCTTCAAATTTATTGTACGGTCGAGAATTTTGTTCAACCAGTATGTATCCTGTTCTTGGTCATACCATATCTTTTAAATGCCTCAGTTTTTGTAACAAAGATTGTTAACAATAGACATTGGGTTGGATCAAGCAGAAGAGTTCACAAAAGGAATTGGTATAGAGTGGATCTTTCCCTCACTTCCCTTCCACCGGTAGCCTGCTCCCTGTCCTGAAAATCCTCTCTGAGGACAGGGAGAACCGCACAAACAAAATGTTATGCTGGATGAGGTGCTGCAACAGTGAGGGGAAATCGGGTCACAGCTTCTCCCTTCCCCCTTCTACTAACAAGCAATATCACAGGAGGAGGAGGAGGAGGCGGTTTACCTCGTTTCTCCCATTCCGTGGTTGCCAGCTCAGGCAGTACCTGGAGATTTTGGAGGTGGAGACTGCAGAGGGTGGGGTTTGGGGAGAAAACGGTTATAATGCCATAGAGTCCACCTTCCAAAGTGACCATTTTCTCCTGGTGAACTGGTCTCTGTTGCTTGGAGATCAGTTGCAATCCCAGGAGATCTCCAGCTCGTAAGTGTGCGATGGCAGCCTTATATGGCAGGGCTTCCTGTTTGGATCAAACAGATAGCCACTTGAGGAAGGAAAGGGAGAGAAAGAACCTCTCCATCCAGAACCCTTCCTCTGAATCCAATGAAATAAACGGTTATTTGGGAGCATACTGAAAGCACTATATTTTTATTACTCTCTAATTAAATGAACAATGTTTTGCATTTCACTGTGTTTTTCTTGCTGGTTAATTATTAATTCATTTTGTGTTACTGTTGACTCTGGAAAGGCAGTATGTCTGAATAACTAGGTGAAGTTCCAAATTTAATGATACTGTATTATCGCATTCTTAAACTCACAGTATTACTTGATAATGGAAATACTTAAGAAATGCTGAAACTGCCATAGAATTGAAACACAAAGAGTAGATAATCTCTTGGCTATAATGAAAATGCTTAGTCAAGGTTATATTCGAATTTAAGGTCAGATTTTAATCTATATTTGGGAATATAGGAGACAGTTATGGTATATATTTTCTGTGCTGTTAGAATTGGGACTAATACTTGTTTTCACAGCAGTTATAATGCACACTTTGCTTTATAACTGATTTTTACGTTATTGATTTTTACCCATAATTTACCAATAATTATTTACCAATAATTTACCCATGGGCAAATTATTTATTTTCTGGAGATTTGAGCATATATTTCCAAAATCAGTAGTGTGTTTTAGAGACCACATTGGTTTGAATTAGTTTTTTAGAAAATTAGTTTATTCAATTAGTTTAATCAATGTTTAATATGTGGCTGTTTTGACAGCAGCATTAATTTGCCCATGCAAGCAATAGAGAACAATGCTGATATTGTTCCAATACAGATAAAATTTGATTTTTTTTTTAGTTTTTGTGATCTCATTCTGTATTCTGGCTTTCAGTATGTATGTGAGTCACCCTGCTTAAAAAGTTTAAAAAATATATTCTGGCACATAAAATATATTCAGGCAGCAATTTATACCATATAAGCTATTCTGGATCTTCATGAGGAAAATGGGGTATAAATGAAGTAAATACCAATCAGAATATCATAAATGTATCTTTTGTGCTTTTGGTTACAATATTTTGGTTAAAGAAACCATTTCCGTGACAAAAATATTCAATACTAGTTCAATGAATTTTTTTTTCTCTCAGAATATTGGTGAAGGAAACAAACAAACAAAAATTTCAGCATAAATTACCAGTGTGTTCCTAATCTTCACAATAAACTTTCCTGTTCTTTAAAACTCTTTGTAAGAGAGGTATTTACATAATGATATAATGACTACATCTAAAAATATTAAAAATATCACTAGATGTTATAATAATAATATAATAATAATTTTTTATTTCTATCCCGCCCTCCCCGCCGAAGCAGGCTCAGGGCGGCTCACAGCATAAAATACACATCACATCAGTTGACATTATAAAAACATGGTTAAAACAGTTATAAATTATTAAAATTAACATAACAATATGGCGTTATAAATATGTTTAATATGCCTCTAAAAGTCATAATACAATATGATCACTTCAGTCAAATGAGCACTGACCATACCAAGTGTTGTGTTGAAATGATGGAGGCATAACTCCTGTCATGTAAAAAGTAATCTTTATGTTTTTACAATTTTTGGATTTCAGTATTCTTGCAGAAGGTAATCAATTAACAAACAAACCCATAAACCCCACACATGGGTTATGTTTTGACTGTCAGTCATCAGAAAATAGTTCATTCTAACTATGTTTATATTGTTTGTTTTTCAGACTTTACGAAAACAAAGGAGAAGCTGACTTTAGGGAGTCTTTACTTCAGCTCTTTAAATCTATCAATGAGATGATGAGTAGTGTGTCTGATCAGACAGTTATAGTTAAGGTATGATTTAATGTTTATTTTCTCACATTGAGGTGCAGTAACATATTTCTAGTGTCCTGTACAAAGTTAGGGAATTGTTTGTTGTAGACATAATGCATTATTAGGTGTAAGAGGAGGACTTTGGGCTTGCATACTTCTTCATCCCTTTGATTATGACCAGAGTAGTAGATATTTCTGTTTTTGCAGCGAACTATAGTTTGTCTAACCTGGCAAACTGTGGGTTTGAGTTTTCTCTTCAAACTGGGATTAAGTTGGAGATTTGAATTTTGATTAGGAAGAGCATAAACCATAGACTGCTGATTTGGATGTAGAATCAAATTATGTTTTGCCACAGAAGTCAAAGAATCTAATTAGATTGTAGCATGTGAGAGGAAAGGAAGGTGGAGTACATAGTGAGTTATGCAGTGGTCTTCTTAAAATAATATAGTGGAAAATCATACATAGCCATATGCATATTTTATAGCTCAATATCAAGTTCAAGTTAGGCCTTATTGGAATAAACATATCAGAACAAATTAGTTAAAAAAGGTAAAATGGAACCATTGTGTACATATACATCTGAGTAAGCATGGACATAAATTGTTTCTTTGAGATCCCTTGGCATACCTTTAAAACAGAGTAAAGAAACTTTGCCACCTTCTCAGTGATGTTAGGTGAAGAATCGTTCAAGTCTATAGACCTTAAGGGCATCAGAACAGTCCATCATGCTAACTAAAACAGAATGTAAATACTTGTGATGAAGATCAGTATACAAATGGCAGTAAAGAAGAATATGACTCAACACATTTTTGTTTACAGAGGCAGTATAGCTCAATATCTTGTAGCAGACCCTGATTCCTGTTGCTTTTGATAGATTAATTATTATATTTAATTTGTGATAGAAATACTGAATTGATTCTCCTATGTGGTCTTGAGACAACTTCCTGAACTGGCAGTTGTACGAGTATATCTTTGCTATGCTGCTCTTTTGCACAATGGGTACATTGGATGTAGTTTATAAAAGACTTCCTTCCCAATAAACAAATAAAAAAGGCAAAACTAGCAAAATCATGCATATCTGTTTGTTATTACTGTTTCTAAAATTGTGTTGGTTTGCATGTGTTTAATCATGTATATTGCTGGTTAGCTCCTTGTCCTCAAGCAATGAGTGGACCTGCTTTTTAACCAGCACAAAGTAGATTTCTGTCAGACATTGGTAGCTGTGCAGCCTTGGACCTAGGCTAGATTAATGCACATTGTACTAGTATGCAACACACTCCTGTGCATGGATATTAAGGTTGTATGCTTTTTAGCTGTGATCTCCAGACCAGTTAGATATAAGAATTTCAAATACTGCCACATCAGTCAAGACCAATGGATGCATGCAGCAAATAATGTAAAAGATTTATTCACTTTGTACACCTCTTTCCTTTACTTAATTGAATTGGCCTTAAAATATGTAGCTGAAGGTCTATAGCAGGGGTGGCCAAACTTGCTTAACTGAAGAGCCACTTGGAATAAATGTAAAATGTTTGAGAGCCGCAAGGGAGGGAGGAAAGCAAGCAAGCAAGGAAAATAGATGGGGGAAGGAGAGGCAGAAAGAAAGCAGCTTTAACTTTTCCAAGTCGACTGATTGGGCAGAGGGAACTTTGAGAGCCACACAATATATGTGAAAGAGCCACATGGGGCTCCTGAGCCACAGTTTAGCCACCCCTAGTCTATAGCATGAGTGAAAACAAATATACGTAATAATGTCTTGTCATTGTGCTATTGGTAGAATAATTTAGCATTTCTCAACTTCTAGTATTTATTTACATTTTTATACTTGGAGGTATTCATTTTTACAGGGAGAATGTAATTATAAATTCTAATTTCTTGGCTTGTTGAAGTTTCACCCCATCCCCCCATCATAGTTTTCACATTGTGGTCTGACCTGGGAGCAATAGATGATTTGTGAAATTACAGTTCTGTTAATTCAAATCAGCCTAGAAAATAGCCTTTTCATACTCTGTTACAGTGCTTAGTCATTTAAATAAATGAGAAATTTGTTTCATATGATAACTCCACCTGTGAACTGTGTCAGTTTCATTAAGAAATAATTAACTTTTCAGTGGTTGATCTTCCTGTCAGAATGTAAGTGATTTCTAGAAAGATATAGAAAAAAATGTCCTATGGTAAACATGTTATCTTCATGTAACAGAAGCCAAAATATGGTGTGGAACTATTTAAATGAATAAACAAACTCTCGATGTTGTGTCCATGTCAAATTAATTATTGCACCTCATGACTAATACTGTAACTTGATTCACACATCCAATCAAATTTCCTGTGTCAGTGGCTGAATGGATGCAAAACTTAATAAGCGCTACAAAGACAGTGGTTTTGATTCAAAGTACCTTGTAGATGACCAGTATATATTTTAATTCACATATGAAATATTTATGAACTGATTTCTCAACTTCTAGTATTTATTTACATTTTTATACTTGGAGGTATTCATTTTTACAGGAAGAATGTATTGTACTAAGAATATGTTGTGATCCACCTTGATCCCCTTTACGGGAAAACGCGGAATATAAGCCTACTAAATAAAGAAATAAATACTGATATCTGTGACTCATATCAAATTGCCTTTTGTAGAGCTAGGTGACCATTCTCTACTCCAGCTGGCAATGATTCTGTCCTCTTTTCCAGCTGTTCTACCTGCTTTCCTTTTAATTGGAGATGGTAGGGTTGAGTCTGGGATCTTGTTAGGCAAAACATGCTGCACTTTTGAGCTGTGGCCCCATCTGTAAGATATGTCCCTTAAACACTTACTTGTAATAACTAAGAACTGAGTTTTCTATCCTGATATTATGACATAAGTTTAATCTAACTGATTACATTTTATCCTACCTTCCTTACAAGCAGCTCATACTTAGATGGTACTAATCTGTTGTTTAGGTCTAGAGGCTGTTGCTTCGATGTAGGTGTAACACTTACCTAGCATTGTGTCCCCATGAGAGCTATCCATGGAGTTTCAAAGGAATGCTAATTTCTGCTAAGAGGTCCAGGAAAACTAAGGAAATATCTTATACTTAAAGTTGGGATTTTTTTGTCAAAAGGATAGAAGAAATTTAATCTGCAGAATGTTTAGCAAATTGGTCACTGATTTCTTAGCAAAGAGACTAGTGGAAATTAGTGTGACCCATCCAGTAGTACTTCTGGATTAATTACAAAGCTGGCCCTTTACAACATGATGGACCAACCTTTTGTGAATGTGTGCTGATTGGTCTTCACTGGTCAACCTTCACTGATGTCAAACCTTTCTTCTTATACATAATGATTGACAGAGTTTAGTCTCTTGCTTTTTAGGTATATACCAGGGGTGGCCAACGGTAGCTCTCCAGATATTTTTTTTTGCCTACAACTCCCATCAGCCCCAGCCATTGGCCATGCTGGCTGGGGCTGATGGGAGTTGTAGGCAAAAAAAAATCTGGAGAGCTACCGTTGGCCACCCCTGGTATATACCAAAAATACTTTTATAAAAGTGTTGCTAACCATTTAGGAACATTTCCAGCACATTGGCCCCATGCTTTTATTCCCAAGGCTAACCACTTACACATATTACTGCCTATATTTTTCTTAATTTTTTTTCTCAAATTAGTACTTTCCCCTATATTCTTGTTTTACATGCTCTCCTTCAGTCTTAGGAGGATAACAGAATCCTTTCATTTCTGTTAACTCGCTCATTCCAGCACAAGTGACATATCTAAGAGTAGTGAGGAGCTAGTCTGATGTGTCCTTTTAGTGGGTAATTATGGAAATCCATGTTGCTGGATAAACTGTCACTTTTGCTATGATGGGAACAGGTTTGTGAACTTTGTACTCCCCTACAAGTGCATTATTAATTCTAATTAAAAATGTTAAGAAGTCAACAAACTGTCTAATTGTTGGTAATTGTTCCTGATGTTGCATTGGTACCTGATGATTGTCGCTTGAAATTAATATCCGTGTACTCTTGTATATTGGCATCTGGGAATATTCTAGGTATTAATGCTGCCACTAATCATGCAGAATCTCATTTCAACTACAGCTTGCAAACAGAGTAAAGGTTACATTCTTGGCTTAGCTTTCATAAGACCTTGTGCTATGTTAATAGGCTTTCTAATTAAACCAATTTATACCCAATTGCCATCCTTTGTTCTTTCAAGCTATATTATATTTTAATAAGATCTGAGGCATTAAATGTAGATTTTTCTGTAATTTTGAATTGGTTTTTTAAAACTGTAGGCCAACTTTTGCTTCATATTAGAATTACTGAAAAACTGGTTAAATTAAGAAAATATTGCAAAAAGTTGCTCTTTATTTTAACCAATATACAAGAATATTCATTACAAAGATCATAGAAATATAAAATATTTAAACCAAGGGGAAATGCCTTAAGCTAACTGTACTCAATATACTCAATGTCTTCTGATAAATCTTTCAGTCCATAATACAGTTACAAGCTTTGTTGCCTGAGGGGATAATGCAGAATTCTGAGTTAATCAGCATTGTCCAAAGGGCAGGCTCCTCCTCCTTAGCTGATATACCACTGCATTTTGGGCCCATGTACCCCACTCTGACCTTTCTAGCAGGCCAGCTTGATGCTTCTGAACATTGCTGCCACCTGACATCATTCTCGGATACCTCTTTCCTCTCTCTGTTTTGAGCCGTCTCTGTTTTGGACACCTGTCCACTTCTTGTTTGTTATGTTGGGTGGCTCTGTGGTGGAAGGGGAAGAGTCCCTCTATGCAGGGGGAGGGCTTTCTCTCCCTTTTAACACATAAAGCTATCTTATACTGAATCTGACTATAATTCAATGCTTTCCCTACTAACTTCCCTCCTCACCCTTTCTCAAGAGGACGGAAAAAAGGGAAAATGAAAATAAAAGCCCCAAAGCCTTAACATGGTAACAACAGAGGCAAAGTCAACAATGGGCATATACAGCTTATCATCTCTCGAGGATAGAAGTTCCTTCCACTCTCAAAGTTGGGAAGCTGGAATCAGCTTTGCCTTGGACACAGTTGCTGTGATTCCACTACAGATAAATGTAGGGCTTAGGAGAGCAGTGCAGGATGCCAAGGCTGAGTGCTGGGATGGCCTAGTTGGGGAGGAAAAGGATCTTTTTTTGGCAGGAAAATACCTCCATCAAAAGAGAGCAGAACAGCACTGGATTGCTGATGGTGTCTGATGCAGAACAGCCTGGTGGGAATTTAGAACTCAGGGTCATCACATTACTTTACTGACCACCACCACCTATTTGTAGCCAGACAGCTCTGTAGAGCAAGGCAAAATTATTAGCATTGCTACTGGCAGGTGTAGCAATAGCATCTTCTAGACAGGAAGAAAGTCTCATGTTCCTTCCTTCTCCTACTCCATGCTCTTTTTTCTTTGAATGGGAAAACACCAAGAGCTTGCACGGAGCCATGTTGCAGCCTGCAAATCAGCATGTCTGTATTTCCATGAAGTCTTAGGCAATAGTCCTCCAAACAGGAATGTGATCACCAAACAGTGGAATCCTGGCTTTACCTGTATGAAAAGCTGCTTTCAAAACTTCTCAAAAGTGGTTTGTCATGAATTATGATAGCTTCTATTGGGGGGGGAAAAACAAATTCAAGGTTCCTTTGCTGTGTGAACTTGATTCTGAAGTTTCTTAAATTCAGGCTTAATTTAACCATTTTTAATGTGATCACAAAATATTATGCAAGGACTCCTTGGTTTAATTTAAAAGCCATTAAAATTAGCATATTTCTAAAAAACCCTAATGCATGTTTAACAGCATTTATGATTTATCTCAAAGAACCACCACTGGTGACAGTGGACTAACATGTTCAGTAATTCTCTGGTAAGTGATAACATACATATGCTGGGAAAGCTGCTGTTAGATGGCTAAAACTTCATACTTTGCCTTTAAAGTGTGTGTGTTCTTGGAAGTGATGGACCATTCTGTGGCATCTTAAAATGGCCTTCCATATATTTCACTAAAGATGCTGCTATGGGACTACATGTGAAAAAAATGTCTATTTATTCATTTTTATTTATAAAATTTATATCCCATTCCTTTCCCCTCAAAAGGTACTCAGGGTGGCTAACAGCATATAAAATAACACATTGATTAAAATCTATCCCCATTAAAATCTATTCACTATCAAGCAAATTTCCAAGTATTATCAGGAATCTGATCATTAGAGTCTGTTTTCTTTTGTAAAAGTTATTTCAAGTTATATGACTGAATAATATTTTGCAACTATTTAACACCTTGGCAATAAAGAACAATTTATCAAACTTTGTTTAGGATCTTAGGAAGTTTCTTACCCTGGAATATGTTTTGTTTCTTAAGTAAAACATGCCGGAACTAAGAACATAAGAACATAAGAGAAGCCATGTTAGATCAGGCCAATGGCCCATCCAGTCCAACATTCTGTGTCACACAGCGGCCAAATATATACACACACACACACACACACACACACACACACACACTCACTGTGGCTAATAGCCACTGATGGACCTCTGCTCCATATTTTTATCTAACCCCCTCTTGAAGGTGGCCATGCTTGTGGCCGCCACCACCTCCTGTGGCAGTGAATTCCACATGTTAATCACCCTTTGGGTGAAGAAGTACTTCCTTTTATCTGTTTTAACCTGTCTGCTCAGCAATTTCATTGAATGCCCACGAGTTCTCGTACTGTGAGAAAGGGAGAAAAGTACTTCTTTCTCTACTTTCTCCATCCCATGCATTATCTTGTAAACCTCTATCATGTCACCCCTCAGTTGACGTTTCTCCAAGCTAAAGAGCCCTAAGCGTTTCAACCTTTCTTCATAAGGAAGGTGTTCCAGCCCTTTAATCATTCTAGTTGCCCTTTTCTGAACTTTCTCCAATGCTATAATATCCTTTTTGAGGTGCGGCGACCAGAACTGCACACAGTACTCCAAATGAGACCGCACCATCGATTTATACAGGGGCATTATGATACTGGCTGATTTGTTTTCAATTCCCTTCCTAATAATTCCCAGCATGGCGTTGGCATTTTTTATTGCAAACGCACACTGCCTTGACATTTTCAGTGAATTATCTACCATGACCCCAAGATCTCTCTCTTGGTCAGTCTCTGCCAGTTCACACCCCATCAACTTGTATTTGTAGCTGGGATTCTTGGCCCCAATGTGCATTACTAGTGTGATAGTTGTCATCTTTAGACCTGGCTGAATTGGCAAATTACCGGCCGGTGTCTAACTTGCCATTTTTAGGCAAGATTATTGAAAGGACTGTGGCGGTGCAGCTTCAGAGTTTTCTGGATGATGCTTCTGTGCTCAACCCACATCAATCCGGTTTTTGTCCAGGTCATGGGACGGAGACAATTCTAGTTGCCCTCACAGATGACCTCCAGAGGCACTTGGATAGAGGTGGCTCGACAGTACTGATGTTGCTAGACCTGTTGGCGGCGTTTGGCACAGTTGGCCATCAGCTACTTACCTGTCACCTCGCCTATGCTGGGATTCAGGGGTTGGCCTTGAAGTGGGTTTTCTCCTTTCCCCAGAGTTGGGAACAGAGGGTGGCGCTAGGAGATGAACTGTCCTGACGACACCCACTTATCTGTGGTGTGCCGCAGGAAGCGGTTCTTTCTCTGATGTTATTCAACATCTACATGTGCCCCCTCGCCCAGATTGCCCAGAGGTATGGGCTGGGTTGTCACCAGTACGCTGATGATACCCAGCTCTATCTGTTGATGGGTGGCCAGTCCAAGTCCACCCCGGAAGATCTGTCCACAGCATTGCAAGCTGTGGCAGGGTGGCTCAGGCTGAGTGGACTGAAATTAAATCTGACGAAGATGGAGGGTCCTGTATCTGAGCCGTCGCGGTTTGGGACCGGAGGTCCACTTACCAACTTTTGATGGAGCGCAGCTCATGCTGGCGCCCAAGGTTAAAAGCTTGGGGATGATCTTGGATTCCTCTCTTAACAGTGGAGGCCCAAGTAGCTGCCACTGCCAAGTCAGCTTTTTACCATCTGCGGATGGCAAGGCAGTTGGTCCCCTTTCTCGAATGCAACAACTTGGCAACAGTGATCCATGCTACGGTCAGCTCAAGACTGGACTACTATAATGCCTTCTACAAGGGGCTGCTCTTGTCTCAAATCCGGTGACTCCAGCTAGTGCAGAATGCTACAGCAAGGCTGTTAATGGGAGTTCCTCTGCGGGAGCACATTCAGCCTGTGCTGAAAGCACTGCACTGGCTACCAATAATGTACCGGATTCGTTTCAAGGTGCTGGTTATTACCTTTAAAGCCCTATATGGTCAGGGTCCTGCATACCTGAGGGACCGCCTTTCCCTGCATATGCCGCAGCGAGCACTTCGGTCCGAGTCTCAAAACCTGTTGTCAGTCCCCAGCATCAGAGAAGTGAGGCTCAAATCAACAAGAGCCAGGGCCTTTCCTTCGCTGCCCCTAGCTGGTGGAACAAGCTGCTAGAAGAAATCAAGGCCCTGCGAGAGCTTTCACAGGTCCTCAGGGCCTGCAAAACGGCACTCTTTCTATAATGATAACATCTGCAGCAGCGGGATTGGCCCATAGAAACATCACCGATGGTCTACCTTTTTTGTTATTGTGATCCTAGGAGCTCTTAGAATGGCTAACCACCATTCAGATCACTGTCTGAAACCTTGATACCAGTATAAGTAGATGTTTTTAGAAATTGTTTTTATGTTTTATGTTTTTATTGTTGTTTTATTTTATTTGGTCACACAGTGTAACTGTGTGACCTCAAATTTGTGAGCTGCCCTGAGCCTGCCTCGGTGGGGAGGGCAGGATATAATTCAAATAAATAAAAAATAAATAAAAATCTATGATTCCTTGGGACATTTTCCCATTTCTCCCAGGGGCCTTCACATTTCCAGTCAAAACAGAATATATTTTCTTGTATCATTTAATTACTATATTTATACTCCACCCTCCTACTGCAGTACCCAGCATGGCTTAAAGTATTTAAGACATTAAAAAATAAAATTGAAAAACTGTATAACTGTGACAGAAAAACTGTATAATTACAACTGTGACAGAAATAGCGTGTGAGTTTCCTCCTGCCCCACTGAGGGCTTTCTGCCCTCTGTCATCTTGTTTGGAGTTAGAAGAAGACATTGGATTTATATTCCGACCTCCACCCTGAATCTCAGAGCAGCTCACAATCTCTTCATCTTCCTCTCCCACAACAGACACCCTGAGGGGTGGGTGGGACTGAGAGGGCTCTCACAGCAGCTGCCCTGCTGTGGCATACTCCTCTGTGGATCTCAGAATGGGAAGAACACCCCAATTAATTGGATGTTTTTCCTGCATCCACTTTATGCCTATCCTGGTGTTCATTAGAAAACTACGCTTAACTCAGTATCTAGTTTGATGTGGACTTCATGTTTTCAAAATAGAACTGAAACGGCATGATCATTCCTCAGATAAGGATAATAAGATTAGATGTTTTCCGAACTAGTAGTTGAAATGACCATTAGCGGATAAAGTAGTTAAAACTAGTGAGTGTGACTGTTTTGGGTGCTAAAGCACAATTAATAGTAAGTTAAAAAAAACTAATCAAGCTTAAAGTAAAATTTCATTGGACTGAACTGGCATTGGGCAGGTATGAGCCATTATTTATTAAAAATCTCTATTAGATATATGCATCTTTGAATATCAGGCACACTATTCTTGCAGAAAGTACTTCTTAAAAACTTTACATTGTAACTCTCTCTACCTTGACTCTGCTCTGGAAACTGCAACTGGTTAAGAATGCAGCAAGCATGGATGTTGATGTTGCCTATGCGAACACGGATCTACTCTGTGCGAGCTACGCTGGCTGCCTGCTTAGTACTGGATCCATTTCAAGGTGCTGGTGCTTACCTGGATCATTACAGCCAGTGGTGGGATTCAGCCGGTTCGCACCGGTTCTGTCGAACCGTTACCTAAGGTCTTATTGGATCGGCAGAACCAGTTGTTGGCCGGCGCCTGGTGTTAATTTTTATCTAGAGCGTGCAGCTTGCAGCAGTAGCTGCTAGGCTGCTTTCGCTCCGTTTGCCTCCCTGGGAGGAGGAGGCGGAGTTTGCTGGTTTGGGCGCGCAAGCTTGGGGGCGGAGCAGAAAGCGCAGAAGCGCCGCTTGGCCCAGCCGGTCCCGCAGCTCCAGCTGCAGTCGGTCGTTCCACGAAGGGTCAGTTTCCAAGCCCAGAGCGGGAGACGCGGCCTCTCCTCCTCCTCGGTTTCGCCTTCCCTCTCCAGCAGCCACGGCCCCTGCTGAGCTCCAGCGCAGGCGACGATGCCGGCGAGTCCCACTCCTTTCTTCGCGCCTGCCCAGCGGTGGGGGTGTGACTTGGCGGCTCTCTCGCCGTCCTGCCCCGCCCTCGCTCCCCCAGGAGGAATCGGCCGCAGAGCGCGGGGGAGGCACAGTGAGCTTTGCAAGGACTTGGCGACGACCGCCCTCCGTGGCTCAAAATGAGAATGTAATTTGCTTTCAAATCTCCCAGAAGAGATCAGAATCCAAGAAGCAAACTGTCTGGCACCCTAGGTACGAAGGAGGGGAAAATAAACTGGGGACACTCAGTACCAGCTTCTTATCACTGAAGTATGTGTGTGTGTGTCGGTGTGTGTTTGGTATAGTGGTTAAGTGAGCTGGTTTGGTGTAGTGGTTAAGTGTGCGGACTCTTATCTGGGAGAACCGGGTTTGATTCCCCACTCCTTCACTTGCACCTGCTGGAATGGCCTTGGGTCAGCCATAGCTCTGGCAGAGGTTGTCCTTGAAAGGGCAGCTGCTGTGAGAGCCCTCTCCAGCCCCACCCACCTCACGGGGTGTCTGTTGTGGGGGAGGAAGGGAAAGGAGATTGTGAGCTGCTCTGAGACTCTGTCCTTGAAAGGGCAGCTGCTGTGAGAGCCGTCTCCAGCCCCATCCACCTCACAGGGTGTCTGTTGTGGGGGAGGAGGGTAAAGGAGATTGTGAGCCACTCTGAGTGGTGTAGAGCCAGTTTGGTGTAGTGGTTAAGTGTGCGGATTCTGATCTGGGAGAACCGGGTTTGATTCCCCACTCCTCCACTTGCACCTGCTAGCATGGCCTTGGGTCAGCTATAGCTCTGGCAGAGGTTGTCCTTGAAAGGGCAGCTGCTGTGAGAGCCCTCTCCAGCCCCACCCACCTCACAGGGTGTCTGTTGTGGGGGGGAGGAAGGTAAAGGAGATTGTGAGCCGCTCTGAGACTCTTTGGAGTGGAGGGCGGGATATAAATCCAATATCATCATCATCTTCTTCTTCTAACACACACACCTATACACACATGCATAATTTTTTAATTTGGAAATTGAAGAGTTTGCCAGGTAGCTTTCCAGTTACCTGGAAAGACTATGAATGAGAACCCATAAACCAGTGTGTACCATATAAGGCCCCCACACTAAGCCCACTTCTATCTGAAGTGGCTGTTCCCCGCTGTGCTTAAGACCCTCTTTACTGTCTCTAATTGGCTATTTTCCCTTCTGCTCAGTCCCCTCCCTTCAAGTGTTGGTTGTTTCTGGCTTTCCATCCAAGTTGACAGGGTACAAAGAGAATTGGCAGGTTCAGGAAAAGGGGACTGTAACATTTTTCTCTTCTCTATGTGATCCCTTTATGACTGATACCTCACTAGCAATTGCTCTGCCCCTGGGCTACTGCTTTCCCCAACATTAAGGGAGCTTGGATTCTTAAAAGCTTATACCTTAAAAAATCTTGTTGGTTTCTAAGGTGCTGCTGGATTCAAATGACTTTTGATAGACAGGGATAAGAAAGGGCATAGCAGTAAATTATGTATTGGGGGATGAGTGTGGGAAGTTCACTAAACAGACAAGCTAGATGCAATGAAGATCTAGGTGGACTTCAGAAAATGGGGCCAACCATTTTCCAAAGGCCATTAACCATAATAGCACCTTGGTGTTCAGAAGAGGAATCCCTCTGATAACCTACTCCTACAGTGCAAAGATGGTTAAGGGTAAATCACACAGCTGATGATGCTCGGATAAAAGCAAAGAAAATTGCAGGTGAGAATGCCAATCAAACAGCAATATGGAAATATCTTCAATAACTGTCAGGTATTGAATATTATAAATCTTTCTTTAAACATAATCTAGTTGTCTTTACCTCTTTTACTGTTCTTATTGCAGTATTTAATGCGTGAATTATTAAACTACCTTTTGGTATATCTTTTGGTATAGTTAAAATGGTCATTAGGACATAGAACCTGTTGTTAATTTATTTGAATCCCACCACTGATTACAGCCCTCTGTGATCAAGAGCCAGCACACTGAGCTCTTCTGCCAGGACTTTTAGTTGAGGCTATGGGTGTCTCCTTCTATTAGGCCTCCTCCTGCCTGTGATTTCAGGGATCTGACTGACCAGCTGGACCAAATTTGGTCAAAACTGTTGAGGCACTAACTTGTTTGATAATTTTAGATGTTTTTAAACTTTAATGTTGTTGTTGTTTTAATGTTGGAATTGTGATGGAACCTGCCCTGAGCCTGCTTGCGGGAAGGGTGGGATATAAAACCAATAAATAAATAAATAAATAAAATCTCCTAGTGTTTATAAAGTTCGTGAATCTAGGTGTGTTCTGATCAGTGTTCCCTCTAAGCTGAGTTAGTGCGAGCTAGCTCACAGATTTTTAGCCTCCAGCTCACACATTTTGTCTTTGCTCAGGAAAGATGACCTCAGAGCACAATAATTTATGCAGTAGCTCACAACTTTAATGCCAGTGGTTCACAAAATAGAATTTTTGCTCACAAGACTCTGCAGCTTAGAGGGAACATTGGTTCTAATGTATTGAAAAAGGCCGTAGTATTGGATTGTTCTGTGTGGAACGCCCTGTTCTTTTTGTAAAGAAAAAACAGCTATATTTATGGGTTGTGTGAATATCTTCTTTATTCTTCACTAACAAAAATCAGCTCAATAGGCATCATCTAGAAAAAAATATGTAAATTAATAATTACCTCATACATTATTCAAGGAAAAGCTTATTTTGTATCATTGATAGCTCTTATCTTATATAAAGATATGCTAATGGATTTAATTAAAATAATTATACTGAATAATGTACCCTGAACTTTACCCTAAAATATACCTTATTACTTACTCTCCATAGTTATATTTTTACTCACAAAGTCTGATGGCTAATGGATAATAAAACTTAGGTCATGATATAGGCACTCAGTGGACTGTAGGCAGGACTGATTTGGCTCTTGTAGCGATCTAATTTCCTGTCAGGGAGATACATAAGCTAAAATAGTTCTAGCTGGGCTCATAAGAAAAATCTAAATATAACCAGCATAAGACCCTCATATACTTGTGAGGGAGGGGTATCTACAATATAACAGGCAGAGGCAAGCTTGCAATCCACAGGCTATTGGCCTGCTCTTGTAACCTTCTGGACAAGGGATGATATTACAAGAGGAAAGGAAGTATTATCAAGGAAACTTTCCACACATTTGTAATATATGTTGTTGATCAGAGAATCAGACCTGCTTGGCAGAACCAGGCTAAATTCTTGGACAGAGCAACAATAAGGCAAATAGATCTGTAATGAATAGATCTGCATTGCTTTCTCTTCATGTATCTTTTTCTTTGTCTAACCATTCATACAATAAACACAAACATTTGGGATCGTGGGACTCTGGACAATTCCTATAGTTTATAGACATATAGGAGGGATCATGATTTGCCATCTATGCTGGACATCTTAGGTTAATTCCTTCTTTCCTTCCCACATGCATTTTGAACATAGTTACTCTTGCACATGATATTTTGGGTGGGTTATCTGTTAGCTTGCAAGGGAAAAATGCTATGTTTTATTTTATACTGAGGTTTTCGTTGCCTTGATAGCTTTTACTCTGGGTATTGATAGTGGTATTAAGAGTTAGAGAAGAGGTATGAGTTTAGGAATGGTTGTAAAAATCCCTTTTGAAGACATAGGGAAGTGGATTGGATGTAGTTTTCAGCAGGGATTTTTTTTGAGAAGGAACGCACAGGAACACAGTTCCGACTGGCTTGGTGTCAGGGGCATGTTGCCTAATATGCAAATGAGTTCTTGCTGGGCTTTTTTTGTAGAAAAAGCCCTGTGTGAAACAATGGTGATTCCAGGGGTGTGGCTTAATATGCAAATGAGCTCCTGCCAGGCTTTTTCTACAAAGAAAGCCCTGGTTTTCAGGCATGAGGAGTAGCATGGCAGAGAGCAGATAAGTGTAAAGAAAGGATGAGCCAAGAGGATTAAATATTGTTACCTTAGATATTGAATTCAATTGTATGTGATTTCAATATATTATCAGACACTACATATATTTTATTTTCAATTCCAGGGAGCTGCACTTAAATATTTGCCTACTATTGTGAATGATGTAAAACTTGTGTTTGATCCAAAAGAACTTAGGTAAGTGTTACCTATATAAAGAAGAGTTTATATGCTTATTATGGTTCTTAGCTTTGCTTCTTACTTTATAATGTTTCATTTTTAAAAATGTGAATAGAGAATGTTTACTATGTGTATTTTATTGCTTCAGGGGGAATCTGGCATCCAAGATTAACTATATTCACTTGTTATATATTATAGATTCTGAAAGCATATAGAATACACATATATCACTTTTAGAGTAGATATTTTTCCCAGACAAATGTTTTTGACCTCAATAGATTATGCAGTGAGATGTCAAAGATTATAAGTGATTGGAACTTCAGAATATGAATAGTAATTCTTATTTTTCATGGTATAATGCATTTAAGTGTCAATATATTTTTCATTACAAATATTCTGATCTTTGATTATTCTCTGAATGGATACCAATATATTGCTGGTATTTCTTTTTAAATAGAATAATGAGAGAATATTTTCCTCCTTTCACTCTGAAAATGTTTAGGAGGTAAATCTAAAACTTATGTTAAAAAGTAAAGAAAAGCATATCAGGGTAATCAAGACTCTTCTCTGATATCTGCTTTAAAAGGTTCCTGTGAAGAATTGGAACAAGCATATGTGGGACAGCTCTTCAAAAACTTTAACCCCCTAGAGGATTTCAATAGTAATAATATCTTTTTGTTGTTTTAATATACTGTATTTTTTGGACCATAAGACGCACTCCCCCCCCCCAAATGGGGGGAAAAGTGTGTGCGTCTTATGGTCCGAAGGTACGTACCTTCCGGGGGGGGATCCGCTGCCTCTTCCTCTGATCCGGCGCTTCCCCCATGCCTGCCTGCCTGGCTCCATCTTCTTCAGGCAAGCGCTGGGATCGCTCCACATGGCCCCACCGCAAACCCAGCGCTGGGATCGGAGGGGGGAGGGAGCGATCCCAGCGCTTGCTTTAAACATCACAGCTGAAGCCAGGCACACAGGCAAGGAGGAAGCACCCTCCCCCTCCACAAACCCAGCGCTTTGCGAGCGCCGGCTGTGGAGAGGGCAGTGTTTTAATCATTGATTGGTTTTAATGTGAATTTAATATGGATTTATTGTTTTATTATTGTGTTGTTCACCTTAAATGTTGTTAGCTGCCCTGAGCCTGCTTCGGCGGGGGAGGGCGGGATACAAATAAAATTTTACATTACATTACATTACATTACAGCGTGCTTCCTCCTTGCCTGTGTGCCTGGCTTCAGCTGTGATGTTTAAAGCAAGCGCTGGGATCGGAGGGCGGAGGGAGCAATCCCAGTGCTTGCTTTAAACATCACAGCTGAAGCTAGGCACACAGGCAAGGAGGAAGCACGCTGCCCCCTCCGCAGCCGGCGCTTGCGAAGCGCTGGGTTTGCGGTGGGGCCACGTGGAGCGATCCCAGCACTTGCCTGAAGAAGATGGAGCCAGGCAGGCAGGCGCAGGGGAAGCGCCAGATCGGAGGCAGAGGCAGCGGATCGCCCCCCAGGAGGAAGGTGCGTCCTATCCTCTGGAGCGCCTTGTGGTGCGAAAAAAATGGTAATTTAAATTAAATATGGGTATGAAATCTCCAATGACTTACATGAAAATTATTTGATTTTGGTATGAGTTAGGAGAAACTTATACCCACCAAAAGGCATCTCCCTTCCCCAGAGTGACCCAAAAACAGTGAGCATTGGGCATGGTCAAAATTATTGAAATTCTTGAACAACAACAAAAAAGTGCCTCAGAGTGAAATTGAGGTTGGTGTCTTTTAACTATAACATGATCCAGTTAGATGGGCACTTAATTTTTAGTAGTATCAAGTAATTTAAGTAATTCAGTGGCCTTTAAGAGACTCACATGAGCCAAACAGTTAAACTTCAGGTTACTTAGGTAATGGTTGGGTATAGTTAGAGGGCTGAGTTGGATAAGGCATGTTAAAAAAATAAAGTCTGGGAACAGAGAGTTCTAATCCTAACTGCTGGGCTTCCGTCTGGCTAAAAGGATATGTTAATGCTGAAACTGGACTCTTTTTGTTAGATCCTTTTCTAGGTAGCTGGCTAGGAAGGAGATGAGGCACATAAAAACAAGGTATTTCCAGGATAAGCTTCACAGTGTAAAAAAAGACTTCACTAAATGTTTGCACAAGTAGGTGTCCTGTTATTTTAGAAGCTGTTCAGGTTTGTTATCCCATCTTAACAATTTTGCTTCTAGGTTTTTAAAGGCATGCTCACATTGTTGCTTAACGCCCCCCACCCCCAGCAAAACCATAGAATTCCAGCAAACCAGAGGGATTATAGAATCTTCTTTGGCTGGGCACCTTGATATTCTACCATTATTTCTTCTCATTTTAGCTAAACATTAAATTTACCTTTCAGCTATGTAAACAAATTTGATATTACAGCAAGGGGTCATATCAGTGCTGCGATTTATGGCACATTCAGTTTCCATACAAAGTGAACTAGATGAGAGCAAAATATTGCCACTGTATTTTGAACAAAGTATTGCAAACTGGAGGAATTCTGAGATATGCAGACAAGGTGCACACATTTATTAATGAGTTTTTAATTATGTTTTTCAAAAATGCCTACATATACTCCTATATATCCTTTAATTCATAGATTTAATACAGATCTCTAGTTCTAGTTCCAAAAAACTGTCTTTTCTGTTCTTTTCCTTTTTATTTCTTCCTTTCTTTTTTACCAGCAAACTATTTACAGATTTTATACTGAACGTTCCAGTGAGCCGTCTCACAATTCAGAAGCTGTACTGCTTGATTGAAATAGTTCACAGTGACCTTTTCACACAGCATGGTAAGGAAAAATCAAAGAATCTTTAAAGAATCATTAAATTGTCACACTATTTGTTATCTGCCAGTCTTTGTCAATGTGAGCTGTGGCTCACTGCAGATAGTATTTGAGTTTGTAGCCAATAAAAATCACTGTGTTACTAGTATAAAAAGGTACATAGCTCTAGGGGAAAAGTAATATAGAATATTGTATTAATTTTGGGAACTCTGGTTTGGAAATGATACTCCTGTCCCCATTATTCAGGATTAATTTCACATGTATACAAATATTTATTTAAACCCTTTAAATCCTGCTTTTAGCACAAAGTACTCCAACAGCTTATAAGATATAAAAGTATTTTATAATAAAATACTTTAAAAAATCTATATACTGCTAGGAATTCAGAAGCTTCATTGTTAGTCTCAGACATGTTGGAACTAGTCGTTTTTTAGACAGAGTACCCTTAAACTCTTTAATAAGTTTTTCTGAAGCTTCTATAGTCTTTCCCCCAATTCTTGAGGGATGTCCATCCGCAATGTGACTGTTCCTAGTGACACCCTGGAATCATTTGTTTTGAGCTGTAAGTAGCCTCTTTCCTTATTGCTTGCTGTTTTATACCTGGCCCTACCCCTATTTCTCCAGAAACTGAAGTATCAAGCAATTGATCTTCTTCGTGGTCTCTGTGCTTCACACTCATGGGATAGAGCGCCTGCGCCGATCCCCGAATCGGTACCTAAAAAGACTGGGATTTCTTCGCGCTCGGCACCATTTACCTAAATAAACGATCTTATGATTTGTAGAAGTTATATGTGCAGTTTTTCCAGTGGTTTTGATCACCCTGGTACTGTAATTATTGAAGGCTGTGTTAAAGTTAAAATGGATTAAGGGCCAGATTGAGACACTTGGGTCTCAAAGCAAAGATTGCTTACCTATAATGTGAATGTAATTCACCTTTCTCACTAGCTGAGTTGGTGAACTGAGTTGGAGAGTGATGCCATGTATTTATTTATTTGATTTTTAAACCACCTTCTCCCATACTTGGGGCTCAGGGCAGTGTACATCTTGTATTATAGTTTCACGTGGCGTGGAAACTGGGACAAGTGCGCTGTGGTTGCAGATTTAATTTAGGATTTGGCAAATGTATATTTTCTCAGTTCTGCTCAGTTGTTGTCATATTGTTTCATTATGTATTGAATTCTGCTCCCGTAGTCTTTTGGCAAGAAAGTAGAATTTTCAGAAGCAGATAATGATTTTTTTTGCAAGGACGAAGCTTATTCCTTTGCGATCTATATATTTTTAAAAATAATAAAACAAATGGCTACCCCCAAAGGTACCACTCGGATGTTGGCAACCGAAATTTCACTGCCTCAGTGACAGCTTAATTGCTTTACATAAAGAGAAAAGAACAATTTGAACTGGGGAAAAAATCAGTGGGAAAGCAGTAGCTGATTTGGATTTTGAACACTACAGAACTAGTTTGAAAACAGTAGAACAAAGTAGGAGTCAAGTAGTACCTTTAAGACCAACAAAGTTTTATTCAGAATGTAAGCTTTTGTATGCATGCATACTTGTTCAGACAAGGGAATGGGGTAGAGTGAGCAGAACTACATATAGCTGGTGGGTTAAGAGTGTAAAGTGATACAAAGTTAGGATCAAATGCCAAAATTAGTTTGAAAGCAGTAAGCATTGGGATGAACATAAGAACATAAGAGAAGCCATGTTGGATCAGGCCAACGGCCCATCAAGTCCAACACTCTGTGTCACACAGTGGCAAAAAAATTTATATACACACATACACTGTGGCTAATAGCCACTGATGGACCTGTGCTCCATATTTTTATCAGAGTTTCAGAAGACATTCCACCCCATTTTTTACTTCAAATGTTTACTTGCAAATGAACATCTAGCTGAAGCCACCTCAGATGGTAGTGGTAATTTTAAAAGATTTCCCTGGAAGTTCATTCAAATGTATTAATTGCCTGAAATAAATACCTGACATGTTATTCATGAGGCCTGTGGGGCTTATATTTATTTATTTATTTGGGATTTATATCCCGCCCTTCCCACGAATGGCTCAGGGCGGCTTCCAACAGTTAATCAAACATAAAATTTAAACAATTTCAAGTATAAAACAGTTAAATATTTAAACAGTTAAAAACATTAAAAACAGAGTAATTCAGTTTCCTGTAAACAGATGGCTGGCCAGTTACCTCAAGTTGTCATCCTAGCTAAATATAGGCTAGGTATAGGCTAGCCGGAAGAGGGTCGTCTTACAGGCCCTGCGGAACTGCGCCAAGTCCCGCAGGGCCCTCACCTCTTCCGGCAGCTGATTCCACCATACGGGGCCCATAACGGAGAAAGCCCTTTCCCTGGTGGCTTTCAGACGGGCTTCTTTTGGCCCGGGGATAGTGAGGAGATTTTGTGTTCCTGACCTCAGTGCTCTCTGGGGAACATGTGGGGAGAGACGGTCCTTCAGGTAGGCAGGTCCCAGGCCATATAGGGCTTTAAAGGTAATAACCAGCACCTTGTACCGGACTCGGTATATCACTGGAAGCCAGTGCAGAGTCCGGAGACCCGGCTGGATGTGTTCGCACTTTGGGAGACCCAATAACAGCCGGGCCGCGGCATTCTGAACCAGCTGCAGTTTCCGGGTCCGAGACAAGGGCAGCCCCATGTAGAGGGCATTGCAGTAGTCCAACCTTGAGGTGACCGTAGCATGGATCACTGTTGCCAGGTCGTCGTGCTCCAGAAAGGGGGCCAGCTGCCTTGCCCGCCTAAGATGAAAAAATGCGGACTTGGCAGCGGCTGCTATCTGAGCCTCCATCTTTAAGGAAGGCTCCAATAGCACCCCCAAGCTCTTGACCCTGTCCGCCGCCGTGAGCGGCGCACCATCAAAAGCCGGCAGGGGGATCCCCCTCCCCGGGCCGCGGCGGCCCAAGCAAAGGACCTCTGTCTTCGTAGGATTTAACTTCAGCCCACTCAGTTATATATGAGTAGATTTTCTGCTGTTCATGGTAGGTGTGAGTTACACAGCTGTATAGAGCAGGAGAGGAGCAATGATTCAGGGGGAGGAAGAAAACAGAGGGCAATGTGCCTTAAATTTTGCAAACATGCATACAGTATGGACCGCTACAAAGTAAGTTGCAATGTGTCCTAGCTTTTACGATCAAATGTGCTGTTCCAGATCTCTAAAAATTGATCTGCGCATTCAGTGTGCAATCTGTAAATTTCCCTGAATGTACAGAGGTGCTCTTACCAGCATTCATCTAAAACATTTAAGCATTTTAATGCAATATTTTCTCTCATCAGACTATAATCAAGTACAAATATTAACCAAATGTAACATTTGAAAATTACACATATCAAATGAAGGAATATAATGGGTCACAGTAAAATATTTGATTTGTAAATATTAAGTCAATGACAGAAAATATGCATATTATTAGTGTGCAAAGTTCTCATATTTATTACATTGAAAGTCCCGTGAACAAGAAATACCTCTAAATGTCAGTTCCAAAGTTAATAATAGGGCATCTCATTCTCCTCTTGCACACAGCCAACTAATGAGTGCCTGAACTACCTTGTTTCCCCGAAAATAAGACACTGTCTTATATTTATTTTTTCTCAAGAAGACACACTAGGGCTTATTTTCAGGGGATGTCTTATTTTTTATTAAGTATAATGCAACAATCTACATTTATTCAAATACAGTTAAGTCATCTTCTTCTGGAACATCGTCATAACTCTCCAGATCCGGAATTCCATCCTGAATTTTTTGCGACTCCATTTCCTTTAGAACCATTGGCCCCAATCTTTCATGTCGAGCAATAGAGCTGTCATTAAATGAGTAGCTCTTATCCATGTAACCTGCTCGGAGTGCATTGGTAACACTGTCAGTGATTTTATTCCACGAATTCTTCACCCAAATCATGACCTCTTGCATGCTAGGCTTCACAAAGTTTCCACGCTGATTTCTTGTCATTCTATTTTCAATGTAGTTGTTAATTTTCATACGCAAATGGTCTTTGAATGGCTTGTTTATTGCAATATCAAGAGTCTGCAGATAGGCAGTCATTCCTGCGGGAATCTATTTTTTTCTCTGCAAGGAAGTTCTTCATTCTTTAGCACGGTGAGTGCTGGCTGAATCCCTGACTAGCAGACCTCTTTGGCCACCTCGCAAAACAAGTGGCAGCATTAAATCAAGCCACTTCCTTATAACTGCTTGTGTGCACCAGGCTTTTTTTGTTTCAAGAACATAAATGCCAGAAATATGTTCAATCTTATCTTTCTTGCCTTTAGTGATGATAAGAGGTGTAGCTTTCTTTCCATCCAGATGGAAAAATGGCCAAAATACAGGTAACACGTGAACTTTCGTGACCGGTGGAGGGAACGTAGATTGAGGAGGCACCCCTCTGTTCAATTGTTGTTTGGGCTCCTTGACCCATAAACACTGCAGTTTCATCCATAGCAATCATGTTGCAAGGTTGGTATTTAGAAAAGTTGATGCCATCAACAAAGGACTTGAATGCAAGTGCTCTTTTAATAACTTCTGCATCTTCCAACTTAAACAGTGTTGTTGATTTTCTTAGAGACAGTTCATATCGCTGAAGGAAGCCATCCAGCCAGTGTTGTGATGCTTTGAATTCTGGGGATATTTCTAACTGTGGTTCCATTGGAAGGGCAAATGCTTGAATGTCAGCCCTGCGCACAACCAAAGCCTTTGCTCTCCTGTCAGCAATCCATTCACAGATTATGTTTTCCAGCTCAGGAAATAAAGGTTGCCGACCTGAACCACACTTGCGTTTCTTAGCATTTCCTCTGTCCACATGTAGAATGAGGTTAACGTATTCTGCCCGCCATTTTCGGACCATTCGGATATCCAACTTCTTCTTCTTCTTCGCAGAAAGCCGTAAGATTCTTGCCCTGGGAGTCCTCGACAATTCCTTTCTTGTACTCAACAGAATAGCTCTTTCTTTTTGCACTCATCTTGTCTAGGGGTACAGATACTCAGGAAAAGCAGAGATAGGCCAGCAAAGCAGATGTGTAAGGACTGAATTATTTTTTTGGAATCCAGCAAGCACTGGGTCCAATCTGCACAGTGGAGCTGGGATGATCTCTCTGGGCTCAGTAGCAGACTACTTGCTGAAGCTTTCCCCCTATCCCCTGGTGTTTGTGGTGGGGGGTGAGAGACGCCCACTGACTATTGTTGGTCGGTGCTGGGGAGCAGCAGCTTTACTGGTGTTTCTGTAGGGTGAGAGAGGCCCACAGACTGTTGCTGGACTGGTGCTGGGTAAAATAGCAGCCACAGCTTTCCTTCTTCCCCCTGGCGACACACAATATGATAAAAAAAGCGGAGCGTCCTGCTCCTCATTTCACTAAGGAGACTTTCACTGTAGAGACCTCCAGTCTCTATGTCTCCGTCTCCACCTGAAGCCTCAGCGTGCATAGGATGGCCGGGACTTGACAGGGGGATCCAACCTTGTTGGTGGGGCTGGTACTAGTGATGCGTGAACTCCTTTCCCCTAGCCGTTCGCGCGTGTGCAATAGGATGCCTGCGACCGCGGTTACCACACGTGCACCCGCGCATGTGCGAACGGCTAGGAGAAAGGAGTGATGTGGTTGCCACTCGTGCATCCGCACAAGTGCGAACGGCTCAGAGAAAGGAGTTGTAGCAGATAAAAGGTATTTCAGTCTTCCTTACCTCTCCGTGCCGAAATGCATGGTGTGGCTATGCAGATATGCTGCATAGCCACGCCCATCACTAGGTCTTATTATCGGGGTAGGGCTTATATTTAACAAATGCATAGAAATACTGCTAGGGCTTATTTTTGGGGTAGGTCTTATTTTCGGGGAAACACGGTAGCAAACTTGGTTTCCCTGAAAACTGGAATTCTGTGTAATGCTTTATTTCCAGTAAGGAATCTGATATGCAGGGAAGCACAAAGTATACTTTGCCAGTTCAGATGTAATTGCAAGTCCATTCATTAGTTTACTATTTACGTAACAACAGCCAATAGCTTGCCACCTGAGTCTTAAAAGTTGAATTTTAGGCTGTCTTTGGGGGAATGTTGATTTTATCAGTTGTAAACAAGGATCTCAGGTTGCCTTCTTCAAAGTGTTACCTTTTAAAAAACCAAACCTCAGCTGATTATTCTTCAGCCTGGATAAAAAGTGGTGTGGATCCCATCCTTATCTTACTACTACTGAGCAAAGTTTATTTAAACATTTATATAAATAAATATTGGAGAAATTTAAAGCCCCTTTGAAGAAACAGCCACTTAAATTGGAGGAAGCTTATTTTCCTTTATGGGATCGCTCTCTGGATAGGTTCCTTTAACCAATATGTTGAGCAGATCCACACAACGTTTTTGCAACGTATCCTTGGAGTGCCAAACTGTAGCTATGCAGCCATGTGTTAAGAGAGAGGACAGCACCTCCTAGTGACTAGAGCCTGGCTGTTGACCTTGAAATTTTGGTTGTGCCTCTATTTTAGAACAAAACCCAATAGCTATGTCCTTTTGTCTTTGCTGGACTCATTTACATCTAACTGGCCAGTCTCAATACTGAGGAAAATACAATCAATTGGTATTTCCCTTGATTCTTTGATCATGTTAGATCAGAGGCTCCCAAACTTATTTGGCCTAACGCCCCCTTTTCAGAAAAAAAGTTATGCAGTGCCCCCTGGAAACCTACCTTCAAGAAGTGGACTAAAAAATGCAGTGACGTATTTGCACACAGGGTAAGCAAAGACGTTTTAAGAAGAAGACACTTTGAAGCTTGAAATTCTAAAATTATTTTATAAAATCATTCATAGTAACATTCCCATACACAGAGAATTTTTGAAATTTCTTTATAATTATTATTCACCTTCCCCTTGTCAGATCCAACTAATGCAATGGGAAGGTGCCCCGCCCAGCCGCTTTCAACCTGAAAGCAGCAGGCAGTGGTAAAATGGGGCGCTCTTTGGAGGCTTCCTTGGAAGCCTCTGACAAATGCAGGCAATGTTTGCCCTGCAAACAAAAATGGCAGCATGGCAGCACCGCCTGGGGCTCTTAGCTTGCCTGCTGGCTGGCGCAATCATGCCACAAGGAAAGGGGGAGTAAGGGGGTGCCCAGCAGTGTCCCCTAGCAGGGTGAGACCCTAGGTGGTCGCATACCCGCCTACTCCCATGTGCTGGCCGTGCAGAAGACACTCTGACCGATTTCGCACTTGTCTTATTCCTCTCTCAAGCTCCTCTTCTCAGCAGGGATTCCCTCCGATTTCACACTATCTGCCCTGGGGCTGCAGCTAGCTTTGGCTTTTTTGCGCTGCAAACAGAAACCTCTAAAACCCAGTTTCTGTTTGTGGTGCAGAAAAGCGGACGCTAGCTGCAACCCCGGGGCAGATAGTGTGAAATTGGAGGGAAGCCCCACTGAGAAGAGGAGCTTGAGAGCGGCGTAAGATGAGTGGGAAATTGGTCTCTGTGTCTGGGGCATTGCGGTTGGCTGAAATTAACAGAAGCAACCACCTGGTGACCAGAGCACTGCAAGAAGACGCTCTGCATAAAACCTTGTGAAGAGCAAGCTACATGTTGAAACTCTTCAGAGAAGTTTGTGTAATTGCCTTAGTGCTTCCACTGTCCTGACTTGAACTGTATTGCTGAGAGAGAAACTGCAAGCAACCTTGAGAAGCTACTAGCTATAGCAAGTATTGGTTAGGATAGACTAGTAAGGTTTTTTTGTTTCTGTCTTTCTTGTTCGTCTGTACACCTCTATTTTTTTATTCTTGTAAATAAACTGTATCCTTATATTTTAATTGGAAGAAGTTCTGGTCATTACTAGTCTAATTGGGTGAATTTGCACTAAGTAGCAGACAAAAAGGAACCCTCTATTTTTGTTAATTGGATTTTTTTCTCTAAATTAGAAATTCTGGACCCCTCACAGAAACGTGATGTTTTGACACCTCCCACCCTCTTCTCTTCTCCCTTTATGCTTCCATTGCCCCCTTATTTTTATTCACCACCCCCCAATTGCATCCAAAGCTATTACCGCCCCCCCTGGATCATTCCAGCGCCCCCAGGGGGCAATATCGCCCACTTTGGGAAACACTGTGTTAGATGTACCTCAGATACTCAGATCACTGAGACAGAGGCTCCTGGATATCAAAATACAAGACTCTTTGTTCTAGTGTTACTGCTCCTCTCTGAAACTTTACATAATGTTGAGTAATGGGCTTACAGTGGCCTATCTTTAACAGCTCACAGTCCCATTGTTACAATGAGCTTTCATGCTTGCATGCTTTGATGCTTTGCCATCAGCAGTTCTTCATAGCAAATCTGCAAATGTCCCTTACCCTGAAAGGTCTTGTCTCTGTAGTAGCAGGAAATCAGAGTCGATTGCCCACATCTTGCTCAGTTGTGAATTTTATCCAGGGGTCATTTTGTAGAAAAATAGGTGGTGGAACTCATTAGCATAACTCATTAGCATATGTGCCCCTCCACCAGCAAAAAGCAAACCCAACTCAAGAAAGGAGAGCCCCAGGCAAGCAAGGCCTGCTTGAGCTGTCTAGAGATCCAGCCAGCCCAAGCAGGCTTCGTTCACCTGGGACTCTCCATGGCCGCTGCCCCACAGTCAAAAGGCCTACAAACCACTTGCCACCCAAAATCAAATAAGAAGTGGAGAAAGGGTTAATGAGGACTGCTGGGGGTGTAGCAAAACCCATGGTGGCTGGCTGGCTGCCCCTCTTCTAATCCAGGGATTGTTATACAGCTGCACCTAATATTCAGTGGACAAGGTAGACAGGGGGGCATCAGAAAAGTTCAGGAGCTGTGCTCCTGTGAGCCCTGCTGAATTCAAGGTCTGATTTTTATCATAAAATATGTGATGTTGTAATTAGACCTCTTTCGTACAACAGACACAGCTATTCATAAGAGAGACATGTCTTTCCTTTTGTTACACCAGTGGTCTCATACTACTTTCTCAGTAGTGAGGTACCTCTTGATTGCTATGAAGATTAGAGAATGGAAGGTTAAAGCTCTGGTGGGTTGACTGTTTTCTGTATATAAGAAAATCTGTGATTTATGTTATTTTTAAAAATATGCCAATAAAGGTATTTACTGACTGAGCATAACCTTGTAAAAATCTCAGAATTAATTGTTTTAAACTATATTTTAAGAATAATTTAAACAAAAGAGAAAACAGAATCAAGTCAAATTTCGTTACAGAAAATGTCATCTATGGAGGTAGACAGGCATATCTAATCTTCCCTTTCCTCTTTTGCTAGACCTGGCCTCTGGAGAACAGGTCTATTCTCCCTTTTCCAATAGATTGCTAGACTTGGCCTCTGGAAAAGAGGTCTACCTATCCTTTTCCACTATAATGGTAGACCTGGCCTCAGACTGTTGTCCTGCATTGAGTCATAGAAAATCTACTAGTACTTGAGGAAGGGGGACTGCTTGCAGTCTACTTTGAGGTTTTTAAAAAAGTAAAATATGACAGATTTACATGTCAAGTATAAAAGAGGTGGAGCAATCATTATCAGAACCCTGCCTAATTGAACAAACAGGAAGTTACTTAAATGTTATCAACCTGCTCAAACTACTTATTTATTTAAATATTTATATCCCACTTTCACCTGTGACTCAAGGCAGCTTACAAATCATACTGAAAAACATAATAGGGGTGTGTAAAAAAAATCGACCTTCCCCTTCCTCTTCCATTATAGCCTGTGGAGACCTTTATGGTCAATGGGCCCCACAGACTATAATGGAGAATTTATCTGGGGCTCTGGAGGGCTTTTTTATGAGGCAGAGGCACCAGATTTGCTGCATAGCTGCTGGTGTCTCTCCTCAACCCTCCTCCTCCCAAGTTTCAGAAAGACTGGACAAGGAGATCCAGTTCTGTGGGCCCTAGAAGAAGGTGCTTCCATATTCCATTGTTTCCAATAGAGAGAAAATGCTTGTGAGCTGGATGCTAAAATCCCTGAGCTGTCAGCTAAAATTGTGTGCATCAGCACTCCCTAGTGTAGCTTGGAGGGAACAATGGTTGTGACTGGCCCAAGATCACCCAACCAGCTTCCATTTCACAAGTGGTGTTTGAATCTGAATTGCCCAGATGCTTGTCCTAGACCTTAGCCCCTACAGTGCCAGGGTGTCAGACTCATTTGTTAGAAGGGCCAGATCTGACATAAATGGGACTTTGTGGGGCCGAGCCATGCATGTCATAAAATGTAATGCCAGATAGTGGAGATACAGAGTTTCTAAAGGACACAGGCAAACACAATTGAAGATATTATTTTTAACTTAAAATACAAACATGCTTAAAAGTCTTGCAATATTTTATTTAAAACAGAAAGATGGAGGAATAGTGGAATTTTGCAATGCAATATTAAAATAAAACATCAAGAAAAAGCACAAGGATCACAGCAGAAAACTAAAAATATAAACTGCTCTCAGCCTGGGGAAACATAAAATGTCAGGGCATTGCAAGCTTCTCCCCCCCCCCCCCATCAAAGACAATAAAGATATTGATTACAGTTTACTCTATTATTCTTTTAGTTATGCATCATTCCATCTGCATTGCAGTGGGTTCCATGTTACCATAAGAACTGGACTCATGGCTCTGTTCCACAAAATCACATGAAAACAAATTATTACTGGAAGATTTCTCTCTCTCTCTTTTTTTTACCTCCATAACTGGATATGGCAGACTCACTGAAGCCTTTTATTGTGCAGGAAAAATACTTTAGAATTAAATAAATTTAATTTAATCCTACTTTAAAGAAATGTTCTTCCATTCCCCCCCTTGGCCTTGTATTGTGTAATTTGTAGCTGGTATAAGACTCTAGTTCTGCTTCTGTTATTTATTGAATAACAATGATGAATGGTCTTTGCTAATAAAAAAAGCATCAGTAGTTTTTTTTTTGATGCTGATACAATTCTACAATAAAATTAGGCTGTGTTTGCCTATTCCATAGGAAGGTTGTCATACTAAATAACATCTTTTGTCTCCTCCACCAACATCCACATTGCCATATGTATTAAATTTGATTAAATTGCTTAAGGTTAGTATTTCCACTGTTACTGAAAAAAAAAATGAAAAATTGCCATGATAATATAGATGGCTTTTGCATGTTTTTGTGGGTTGAGTGGGTGGGTTTGCACAAAATAGTATCGTTGAATTCAGTATTAATGTGTTAGATACTATTAAATATTGGACTCCGTACCACATGAAAAGGTTTGATATGTGTTTCTGGTATACAGTCTAGTTCCTATTGCTGAAATGGTACCATTTCCACTAATTTCCATTAATTTATTTGCTTCATTTATACTGTCTTTCTCCCCAGTGGGAACAGTGGCTTACTTCAGTCAGATCTGGTCTTCCAGATCTTTCATAGTTCACAATACCGATTACAGGTCACTTTGATTCAGTATGAATTTACATTGATAAGGGGAAATGTAAGTTGCAAGTGAGAGTGCATAGGTATCTTTATTATATAATGGTCTCCTCTTTAGTTTTGAGTTTATGTGAATACTACAGTATAATAATTGTTGTTGTTTTTCAGTCGCACAGTTGAGTTCGACTCTTTGTGACCCCAGGCCCTCCTGTCTTCCACCATCCTCCGAAATCTGCTCAAATTCGTGTTTGTTACATCAGTAACACTGTCCAGCCATCCCATCTTTTGCCGTCCCCTTCTTCTTTTGCCTTCTGTCTTTCCTAGCATCAGGATCTTTTCCAGGGAGTGCTCTCTTCTCATTTGGTGGCCAAAGAATTTGAGCTTCAGCATCTGACCTTTCAGGGAACAGTCTGAGTTGATTTCCCTTAGGACTGACTGATTTGATCTTCTTACAGTCCAAGGGACTCTTAAGAGTCTTCTCCAGCACCACAGCTCAAAAGCATCTATTCTTTTGCGCTCAGCTTTCCTTATGGTCCAGCTCTCATAGCCTTACATTACTACTGGGAATACCATTGCTTTGACTATACGGACTTTTGTTGGCAGGGTGATGTCTCTACTTTTTATTATACTGCCCAGGTTCACCATAGCTGTCCTCCCAAGGAGCAAACATCTTTTAATTTCATGGCTACAGTCACTATCTGCAGTGATCTTGGATCCCAGAAATGTGAAGTCTGTCACTACTTCCATGTCTTCCCCTTGTATTTGCCAAGGTGTGATGAGGCCAGATGCCATGATCTTAGTTTTTGATGTTGAGTTTCAAGCCTACTTTTGTGCTCTCCTCCTTCACCCTCAACAAGAGGTTCTTTGGGTCCTCCTCACTTTCTGCCATTAGAATAGTGTCATCTGCATATCTGAGGTTGTTGATGTTTTTCCCGGCAATCTTAATTCCGGCTTGTGCTTCATCGAGGTCAGCATTCCACATGATGAACTCTGCATATAAATTAAATAAGCAGGGTGACAATATACATCCTTGTCGAACTTGTTTCTTATTCTAAACCAATCAGTTGTTCAGTTAAACCGTTCAGTTGTTCCATATCCTCTGAAGTCTGCTCAAATTCGTGTTTGTTACACTAGGGAGTGCTCTCTTCTCATTTGGTGGCCAAAGTATTTGAGCTTCAGCATCTGACTTTCCAGGGAACAGTCTGGGTTGATTTCCCTTAGGACTGACTGATTTGATCTTCTTGCAGTTTGAACATTCCTTGGCATTACTCTTCTTTGGAATTAGACTATAAACTGATTTTTTTTCCAATCTTGTGGCCACTGTTGTGTTTTCCAAATTTGTTGATATAATGTGTGCATCACTTTAACAGCATCATCTTTTAGGACTTTGAATAGCTTAACTGGGATACCATCATCTCCACTCACTTTGTTGTAATACTTTATAATAATTAGTCTACCTTTTTAGGTTTCAAGCATTTCTAAATTTCTTCTCAAGCATGAAATGATAAATAGGGGTTGTGTTTTCTGATTGCTAGAGATTGCTTGCCCGTAAGTGACCGTGGAACATATGCCATTTATATGAGCTCTTGCTGTTTTAATTTTCATTAAAAGTGTTAATTGGTTTAAGTACTCTCTAATGTCAAAGAAATTGTTAATCAGCATTCACTGAGTTTAACATGACCAGCAAAATATCAAATTCCTCCTTTCAGAATATAGTGTTTTAAAAAGGGCTTTAAATGTGGTGATTCAACAACTTACATGGATCTGTGTTTGAGTGAAACACTTTTGCTTTGGCTGATGCTTTTCTGAACATCTGTTTAAAAAAAGATTAATACTTTATTCTAGTAAATGTTCATCTGACATTAATCATTGTGGGTTAGGGCTGGGTAACAGAGGATGAACAGATGTTGAAGTATTGTTCCCTATGATTATAGTCTCATACTTACGAGTTATCTTTGTCCTTTGGGTTGTGAACAAGAGCATAATCCTACAGACAATAGATATTTTTCAAGGTCACTCATTAATCAGTGTTGGAAAATGCACGTGACAATAGTTTGATGCTTTTTAGCATTTACTCTTCTGCACAATTTGCTTATCACTGTGTCCTGATAATGAAAGTAAGAAAAAGGACATACTGCACAAAGTTTTAAATAGCTTATTTTTTTAAAATACATGATATTGACAAAATACTATAGGCAGACAATTCCTGAATTGCTGGCTTTGTTATTGATCTGAATTGTAATGCTTTCCACATAGTTTGACAGTTAAGTGCAGAAAGTGAGCCCCAGATTTGAAAATTTCAAAAAAGGAAGTACTGGATCCAGTGGATTCAGAAAAGGAAGTGCTGGATCCAAAGGAAGTCCACTTGTAGAAATTTCCCACCAGCTCATTGTGCTCCTTGAAACAGTGCTGCCATAAATTTGGTGACCCACCGCTGCCCCGCCTCCCAGGAGCAATGTTGGATTTGATGGTAGTGGAGTCAGCAGTAGGGAGGGGAATGGGAGTCTATAGTGGTAAGGAGGAATTTGTGCCCACCACCACCACCAGCAGAGGACATTCTAGGGTGTTGGAGTCTGAGTAAAGAATTTTAACCATGGCTTTTTATTATAGCTGAATAGATCTGAACAATGGGCCTATGAAGCAATAAAGTGAGTGGTTCAGATTCTGTATTGTTTTACAGCTAGATTCAAGTCCAGTAGCACCTTATTATGGGGGTATAAGGTTTTGAAAGTCAAAGCTCCACTTGTCACATATCTGATGAAGAGAGCTTTGACTCTTGAAAGTTTATACCCTCGAAATCTTATTGGTTAATGGGCTGCTGGACTCAATTCTAGCTGTTGTATTGCAGACCAGCATGGGTATGCTTTGAAACTGTCTTGTTTTATGAATTGTGAGTGTCCCTGTTTTCTTTAAACTATACCTTGATTCCTTGTTTTCTTAAATATGTAGACTGCAGAGAGATTTTACTGCCAATGATGACAGATCAGCTGAAGTATCATCTGGAAAGGCAGGAGGACTTGGAAGCCTGCTGCCAGTTGCTCAGTAACATTCTAGAAGTTCTTTACCGAAAAGATGTGGTAAGAAATCCAATTGTGATGTGAATGTTAATCTTTATCCTGTTAGGTTTATGACAGTAGGAGGCCTTGATGTGGGGCCTCTGGTGATGAGACCTGGAATAGTAACTGTCAGTGCTACTACAGTAGCTGGCAAAGCTGAGTACTGCCAGCCTCTTGAATGCCACTGCTCAAGACGACAGAAGTGCAGCATTGTAGCTATTAGTTTAGTAGCAGTCAGATAATATCAGATAGTACAAGAGTCCACTAGCGTTCTACCTTCTACAAAACTTCCATTTTGGCCTGGTTTTTCAGTTTGAACAATTTATCACTCAGGAGCTGAATTAAGCACCTTTCAGACTTTGTCCCAACTTACCTGTTGAGAGGCTTGCCAAGATCAATGTCTGCTTACATCCCAGTGTCATTAAGTACCTGGTTGATAGTTGCTTGATTTTAGGCTTCTAGCTTTGATAAGCTTACATTCTAAGAGGAATCAAAATGGCACAGCATATATTGCTTTAAAAGAGGATTAGGCAGATTTATGGAGGAATAAGTCTATCAGTGACCTCTGGCCATTGATTAAAGGAAACCTTGACATCCAGATGCAATTACTCTCTCTGTTCTAAAGCTAGGAGTCAGGATTCAGTCTCCTAGCTCTGTGTTTTGACTATGCATCGCAACTGGATAGCTGCTATGGTAAACAGGATGCTGGACAGGTGGACTAGGCTTCCCTAATTCTGAGATCTGATGAGAGCGGGCTAGCTTGAGCTATCCAGGTCAGGGCAGCAATCATCCCTTTTTAAGTTTTTATTAAAATAAGAAAGGATACAATATTATATTAGAAATACAATACTTGGGTTCAAAAATATTTTAGAATAAGCTTAACCCCCATGTACATTTGTTGATGGATATCACTCCACAAAGGAAGACAAAAAAAGAAAATTTGAAATATATTAGGATGTGGGGCGGTATTCAAGATAAAATGTATAATTTTTAAAAACAAAAGATTGAAGATTAAAAGGAGATACTAACATGAATCAATACGAATCCCCCCCCAATAAACCTATCTCAAAGTTAATCAGAAAATTACTTCTGCAAAGCAATAACCTCTTTTGACTTACTTGAGGAACCTCTGTGCCTCCTCAAAGCTTCTATCAAATTCCTATCTTCCAGAACAAGGATGGCCAAACTTGCTTAACATAAGAGCTGTTTGAGATGTTTGAGAGCTGCAAGACATGAACACAGCCAGACTTGCTGTGGCCCACCAGCTCTCAAGATGTTGACCTCACCCCCATCTGATTCATTGTGCAATTATGTATTATTACACATACAGAGAGAGAGGGAGAGAGAGACCATCAAGCAAGAATAAAAGCAGTCTTGAGCTGCTTTGCATAACATCTTATTTATTTCAGTGTTTAACCGATTTAATAGTAATAAACTGGACTACTAGAACTGTGTTTCCTGAATTATTTCTTGAGAGTGAAATATTTTGGTAAGCATTCTTTAGCTTGATCAATTGGAAACAAATGAGAAAGAGAGAAAAAGAGGTGGAAGAAAGAATGAAAGAGAAAGAAATAAAACAGATGCGGAGGGAGGAGGGGGGGAAGAGAGAGAGAGAGAAAGAAAGACAGACAGACATAGAAAGAAAGCAAATAGATGGGGGAGGGAGGGAGGGAGGGAGGGAGGAGGGAGAATTGGAAAGAAAGCACCTTTAACTTCAAATGTGTTCTTCAAGCCCACCCTCCCACCAGTCAGCTTGGCTTGGAGAAGGGATTTAAAGAGACAAATGCTTCCTCTGAGCCAGGCTTAGCGGGCCAGTGCTGCAATGGGGCAGGACTTGCAGTATACATTTAACTTTAGAGGGTGAGGGAGGGGACAAAGAAAAAAAAGAAAAAATGGATGGAGTTGGGAGGGAGAAGTGGAAAGAAAGCAACTTTAAATGTGTTATCCAAGCTGATGGCTGGTTTGGCTTGGAGAAGAGATTTAAAGAGACAAATGCTTTCTCCAAACCAGCCAATGGGGCATGGAGGCTTTAAGAACCACACAACATGTGTGAAACAGCCACATGTGATTCCCAAGCCACAGTTAGTCCACCCGGTTCCAGAAGAACAGTCTCTGTAAACTGCTTAATAAGAGAATGACTAATTCCCCACTCAAATAGTGTTTCTGTTTCATATAAGGAGTTTTCTTTCCACTCCTCGAACAGGTGAGGTTCTGACACTTCTTTGTCAAACTCTCTGTCTCCACCCCAAATCTGTTATTTTAAAAGCCAAAACCCACTTGCTCTGCTACAGACAAGGCTTATCAGACATTTTTCTCTTTAGAGCCTCTCCCTTGGAGTTTTCTTTAAACACTCCTCCCGAGCTCCTACTCCAACTGTTTTTTCATCAATTCCTTCCCACTTGAATTTATTTAAACAGCTTACTGTTCCATCCCACAGTAAGCAGTCTTCACCCAATCAGAATGAACTCCATGTGCTGTCAATCATTTTTTTCAGCTAGCTTACCCTTTCGCAAGCAGCATTGCTTAAAAGACTAAAATTGCTTGCTGTCAGTCACAATTACTAACTGATTTCATAATTGCATTGTATTTCTTTTCTGCCTATAGTCTCAATATACAGTTCCTGATCAGCAGTTCAAGGTCCTCATACCCAGTGGACTTGAGCTCTTATATGCATCCAGAGGGTTTACTAGGTTTTAAGGGCTATTAAAATAGCTTGCTAGGCTTTATTGAACTAGGACACTGCTGATTTAAATTGACTTTTTTGCATTCAAGATATATAAGTTTCCAGTGACACCATTTAACTTGATAATGTTCTTGCATGTTTGGTTAAGAGTGTCGTTGCTTAGTGCTGCCAACTGCTTCATCTGCAGGATTTAATTTTTTTAAAAAGGGAAAGTTGTTTGAGTTGTACCTGGGGCACTAGCAATTATATTACAGTTTCATTCCTGCAGAGAGGAGCAAAGCTGAGGTGCTTCTGGTTAGGAAGGTGGCAGGATACCTACTGAGAAGACAGAGTAAGCAAGCAATGAGTTTGCTGAACAGAGAGACATAGTTTTGAATGTTACCAGAAGTCTGCTTCCCAATGAATACTGGTAGGGGATATTATTGGTTATTACTTGTTTGGGATGGAGGAACAGAATGGGAAGAAAAACTTGGTAGCTGTAATTAAGGAAATTTCTCTTTTCAGTAGAGAGATAAATGTATGAGAGGCAGGACCCTTGTTTTATGTTAAGAACATAGGAAACATAAGAGAAGCCATGTTGGATCAGGCCAACGGCCCATCCAGTGCAACACTCTCTGTCACACAGTGGCCACAAAAACCCAGGTGCTATCAGGAGGTCCATCAGTGGGGTCAGGACACTAGAAGCCTTCCCACTGTTGCTCCCCCCCTCAAGTGCCTAGAATACAGAGCATCACTACCCCAGACAGAGAATTCCATCAGTACCCTGTTGCCTCTGCTGGAAATGTGGTTATCACTTGCTATCAAGCTGGTAGAATGTGTGGTTCAGGAAAAAAGAGTTGGACATATACAGAAGGTAAGATAATCTTTTTCACTGTATAGGAGTACATTGAAAGGGCAGAAGAGCTTCCTGTTAATGTCAACTGCAATGTGAGGAATTTTGGGTTCAAGTTACACATATTTAGGAGGGGCACATCAATCCAGGTATATAGAAAGTGTGTCATGATGGAAAAACAAATTTCAGGGGGAATAGGTGATACTAATGTATCCTGGATCCTGGCCTATCCAAATTCATTTACCACTAGGTAGAATTTCCTTATGTCCATAGTATTTAAGCACTCAAGTTTCACAGTAATCTATTGTGTCCCCCAAACTGTTTAACATCAACATGAAAATACTGAGCGAGGTTATGCAGGACCCACAGCATAGCAGGTGAGGTTCTGCCCCCTGTACTTACTTTATTAAGTGTCAAAATGGCTGCCCCATGGCTATTTTAGCATGTGAAAAGGTGAGGGTAGGGAAACCAGTAGCCACAGCATTTTAAAACCATGTTAAAATGGTGGCAGCATAGTCATGGCAGCCACTAGGAAACCAGCATGTCTAGTTTGGCCCTGAGGTGTTGTTGGGCAATTGCATAGGTGCCTGAGGGCTAAGGAATCAACCTGTCCTGGAGTGTTTTGAACTCCCCCTGAAGGAGCAGGTTTGCAGCTTGGGAGTGCTTCTGGATCCTGGCCTACAGATGGAGGTTCAGGTTTCTTTTGTGTCTTGTAGCACCTTTGCACCAGTTACAGTCCTTCCAAGATTTGGCCATGGTGATTTGTTCTCTGATCACTTATGGGTTAGATTATTGTAATGTGTTTTAAGTGGGAATGCTTTGACACCTGTTTGGAAGCTTCAGTTGGCCAAAAATGTGATGATGATGATACTGGATTTATATCCTGCCCTCCACTCCGAAGAGTCTCAGAGTGGCTCACAATCTTCTGTATCTTCTCCCCCCACAACAGACACCCTGTGAGGTGGGTGGGGGCTGAGAGGGCTCTCACAGCAGCTGCCCTTTCAAGGACCACCTCTGCCAGAGCTATGGCTGACCCAAGGCCATTCCAGCCAGGTGCAAGTGGAGGAGTGGGGAATCAAACCCGGTTCTCCCAGATAAGAGTCCGCACACTTCACCACTACACCGAACTGGCTCCAAAATGTGGAAACTAGGTTATTGTTGGGGGCTGGATTACTGCTATGTGGAAATATTTGCACTGGCTGTCCATCTATTTCCATTCCCAAATGCTAAATGCCTTGGGACCTGGGTGTTTGAAATATTGCTTCCACTCATATTGTCCAGCCTGCTGGTTAAGATCCTCTTTTGATAACTCTGATCTCTGTGCCCCGCCTTCAGAAGTGAGATTGGTATTGACCAGAGATGCAGTGTTTTCAGAAGTGATGCCTTCCCTTTTGAATGCCCTAGTCTATGAGGCTCACCTGGTACCTTTTTTACTTTCTTTCAGGCACCAGGCTAAAACATTCCTTTTTACCTGGGCTTTTAACTGATCTTTGTTTTATGGTCTGCTTCTAGGTTGAGAATAATTTTATTTACATTGTTTTAGGACACTATATGTTATTTTATGTGACATGCCCTGACTTGTCTTATTGGTGTTGGCCTATTTTTTAGTGGCTTGTTTTAACGGCTTTGTTTTATTATCACAGTTGTAAACTGCCTTTAGCAGGTCTCTGGAGAGGTACCATAAGCATTTGCTAAGTAAACAGGTGCTGACTTTTCTAGTCTTCACATATGCATGCAGGTATATGGCTGAGGGCATCTCAACTTAGGGTTCCTTTAAAAGTGATTTGTCTGGCAAAAAATCTTTGGTGCTCAAAAAGTGAAGTCCCCCAGTGTGCTCTATTTGAGCTGGCTTTCAGATGGTTGCTATCAGCTTAGATAAAAGCTCAAGCTGTTCACATGGTCATTTATGTGAGGCTTAATATTATTTTTTAGATCATGTGTATTCTATGGGCACTCTCAGCAGCTTAAACAGTTATAACTAGCAGTTTAGGACAAAGTGAATGGCAGTGAAACAGTTTCTTCTACAAAGAAAATTGGTGTGGTGAGCCAAAATGTCTCCTTTCCCTCTCTAAAGCGCTGTGAAGGAATGAGAGGTGGGGACCATGCTGATAGATGTCACCACCCTCAGGTGGTTCTGCTGCTTCTACTGCTTTGACTGCTGCCTTTCATGAGGATATCAGTAGCTTCAGAATTAAGAAATAGATTTCTTTCTCATACTGACTGTCCAGACAGGTTAAAAATTCCAGATCTGCAGCAAACGACAGTGAAGAGAAGGCATGAGTGCTAATACCCTACAAAAGGAAGACTTGTGTTTGCTTTCCCTGGCATGTAATTTTTTTAAAAAATGTCAATACTGTTCTGTGAGCAGTTGGTTGGTCTTTACCATGGTACTTGAAAGTTTGACTAACAAACAAAATTATTGTGACATAAGCTTTCATGAAGCAGAGGCTTTATTATTAGATGTGAGAAGTATTTCACTCATTTTGGAGACAAATAATACGCTTTAAGAACATAAGAGAAGCCATGTTGGATCAGGCCAGTGGCCCATCCAGTCCAACACTCTGTGTCACACACACACACACACACACAGACACACACACACTCTGTGGCTAATAGCCACTGATGGACCTCTGCTCCATATTTTTATCTAAACCCCTCTTGAAGGTGGCTATGCTTGTGGCCACCACCACCTCCTGTGGCAGTGTTAATCACCACATGTTAATCACCCTTTGTTCTCATCTTTTACTCCTTTGTGTTTTGTGTCTTTGTCTGTTTTAAAAATGAATCCTACAATCATCTGTACCTGCCTGCCTTTTCCCCTATCCTTTAGTGTCATCTGTTCCTGTGACCATCACTATATCCTCTGGAAGCAAATTCCACATTTCAGTCACTCGTTGTCTAAAGCATTTTGTTTTGTAGGTCCTGAAGCTACTGCCCATTGACTTAATTGGATGCCCTCATTCTAGTATTTGTGAGAGGGTGCATTCTCTGCCCCCCCCCTCCGGTTTGGTGTAGTGGTTAAATGTGCAGACTCTTATCTGGGAGAACTGGGTTTGATTTCCCACTCCTTCACATGCACCTGGGTTTGATTCCCCACTGCTTCACATGCACCTGCTGATGTGACCTTGGGTCAGCCACAAGTTCTCTCATATCTGTTCTTCTGAAGAGCAGTTATGGGAGAGCTCTCTCAGTCCCATCTACTTCACAGGGTGTCTGTTGTGGGAGGGGAAGGGAAAGGAGATTGTAAACCACTCTGAGACTCCTTGAGGTAGTGAAGGGTGGGGTATAAATCCAATCTCTTCTTTTTCAAGTGCCGACCTCATTAGCCAATACTTTAAACTGGTATTTTTTGCTCCAGGGTGCATCGTCTTATACTTACCTACATTAAACTTCATTTGCTGTATTGTTGCCCACTCATCCAGTTTGTGGAGATCCTCCTGGACCTCTTCACAGTCATCCTTGGTTTTCACCATCCTGAATAATTTTGTGTTGTCTGCAAATTTGACTACTACACTACTCACTTTCAATTCCAAATCATTTATTAATAAATTAAATATTACTGGCCCAAATACCGATCCTTGTTGCTTAAAATTCCTCCATTGTGAGAACCACCTATTTATTTCGATATGTTTCCTCTTTGCTTTAATTCATAAGAGACTTTTATCCAGTCCTATTATATCCCATGACTGCTAAGTTTACTTGGACGTCCTTGGTGAGTCTTTGGCTCTTCCAGCTGTTGAGAGGTACATAAACCTGTAAGGATTTCATTTGTTTCTAGCTGGTAGTTTTAGCTTTATGTTGAGATCTGAAGACAATTACTTATAGGAGACAGAGCTGGAGAATTGTTTCTTAGTCTTGTTTTGGAATCTGATTTCTTCATGATGACCACTGCATTTTTTGTCAGACTGTTTGACGATAATGCCAGTGCTGTTTCTGTGACTACAAATGATATTACGTTCTGCAAGTCTAAGATTACAGGACAAACTGTCCACAATTTTGGCCTAAGCATGAGGGTGGAACCACTCCATTGTCTGAATGTCCAGCTTGAGGGGAGTCCAGAACTACCGCACTGTAAACTGCTTTTCCAATTCAGATGATTATTTCTTTAAAAAGAGTTCATCCTGTTTTTCAGCAGCATATGGCACTCAATGTGGCTTACAAAAATATGTGAAACATACTTTAAAAATTTAAGATTTTAAAGCTATTAGAGCACTGATGTCTGATGAAGGTAAAGTATAAGTCATTAAAAATAAATGGTAATTGGGACAGAAAAACCTAGACACAGAAGGGGTCTGACCCTTTTCTAATTTCAGCAGGTACCCTCTGTGGACTTAGTCATTATATTGACAATTCAGAAGACTTTTGCGTATGTGGAGAGGAAGTGCTGAATGATTTCCCCACTGTTTTGTTCAGTTGAGCTTTTTAGAAGGGCATAAGATCAATAGCTGGAACAGTTTCTTGCTGGCACTGTTTTCTGCTCAGACCAACAAAAATAGAATTTCTGTTATCCAGTTGCAATGGATATAAACATTACCTTTTTGGTTTTCTTTTCTTTTATTAAAATATTTACGTACTTCTTTCATACAGAAGTGGGCCCAGTATACATTGTTATAGCAGGAGTTTGTATTACAACTTCTTTTCTGTGAGTGTGTGATTAGTTTTTATTTATTTTGAGCCAGGCAAATAAAATATATTTGCTCTGATTTGGTCACAAGCCTTACTACTGGAAGTGACTTACTTACTTTTGTGGTATCCATTGGTTTTATGTCTTGCCTTTAGGGACCAACACAGCGCCATGTGCAGATTATTATGGAGAAACTACTGAGGACAGTAAATAGAACCGTCATCTCAATGGGACGTGATTCAGAACTCATAGTAAGTGCTTCTTGGCAAGAATCTAAAAACATTGTTGCAATTATCCCTCTTAAAAGTGCATAATCCTCTAGAAATCTCTACTAAAGAAAATGGTAAGAAATTTATACAAGGCTCTGAATATATTCTCAAGTAAATCTGCTTATTTTTGTGGGAGCTTCTGCAACATAATCCCATTGGACTGCACCCTAAACTATAAAAGTTAATTCCTGGGCAGCAGGAAAAAAATAGACGTTAAGAAAAGCCATAAACTTGGATCCTATAAGTTCTCTGGATACTAGTCTGTACTGTGGAATGGGTTCTCTCTTCTGTGAAAACTTTTTTTGTGCTAGATCATTTTAATAGGCCTTGTGCAAACAGAAGTTTTAACAGAAGAAGTGCCCTCAAGGGCAGACTATCTAGTATGCATAGAAGTCAAGCTTTCGTGGGTTTTTTTAAAAAAAACATCTACAGTATTGAAGTAGAATTTTTTTTAAAACTATGAATTAGTAGTCCAAGACACATGACTGTTATTTGTAAGAGATTATTTTGTATTACACTTGGTTTGACTTCATGGCTGGTTATTTTCCTTTGAGATGTCTTCTGGCAGATAAACTGTACTAAGCAGTGTGACATCTGATAGTATAGTTATGGGCAATTGTTTTCAGGAATCATACCCAACCTAACCATACAATGTTTGTATGAAAGAAAAGTTTTTCTGAAGGATGTCCTACAGATCCAAATTTGCTTTAATGAATTATGCCTACTAGTATTCACTAATGAAAAGTTCATATATAATTTCATTTCTATCAAAAATTATAGTTGCTTGCTTCTATAAGATGTCTGCTCTCACCTCAGTGGTATTTTACATTATATATTGCTGTCTGCTATTTTGAAGCTCATTTCATTTGTCAAATACACTTGGTGTATACACTAAATTTCAATCTTGATTACTAGACAGGTGATAAAGTTTTTATTAGCTAGAATGTCCATACCTCTCATTGATGTATTTATTGGAAGATACTGAAAGTGACCCTTACTTTAGGAATGTTCATTATTTACATTAAGGCTTCCAACTTTATATTGGTGAATTTTATTTACAGTTGTGGCTTTCTTATAGTTGACAATGATTACTTTAAGTTGAATTATGGTCCTAGGGAATATTTCATTCCCTAAATGCAGTATTTAAGGCATTTACCTCAAGGTTTCATCTAATAAAGGATATTAGGCTATGGAGTTCTTCTTTCCCCAGCTTCTGGGATAGCACCTTCTTCTGCTTCAAAGAGAAGAGCCAACTTGTCATTTCACATGGAAGTGGCACGTTTACAGCTTATCAGATCTATTCTGTCTTTTGATCTGGAAGCATTTTGTGTGTGCGTGGAGCTCTTGTTGCTTTTATGATTTTGCACTTAAAAGTCCTTTTCTTTGTTTCCTTACTTTGCCCCTGTCACACTTCCTTTACTCACTTTCCTGCTTGAAAAAGGATTTAAATGTATGTGAATGCAGTTCTGTATCTGAAGTTCACCAAGTTAACGGTAGACTGCTTGACTGAAATACACTCTTAAGCTTTAATTGTGCTTACTTAATTTTACTTACTGCATTTATACCCTGCTTTTTCCCTATTGGGGGCCCAAAGTGACTTACATTGTTGTCCTTTTCCTACACTTTATTCCCACAGTGACTCTGTGAGGTAGGATAGACTGAAGAAGCATTGACTGACTCAAAGACATGTTGAGACTGAATTTGGCAAATTCATAACTGTTGACGAACATATCTGATTTTCTATATCCATGTATGACCATTTTGAAGTTTTATTTTACCATTAGTAACTGAGAATTCTGTTGGCAGAGTTTCACAGTTTATTTATGTACTGTTCAAAAAAATAGTCAGAGGCATTAAACCTTCTGTATGTTAACATCACTGGTGTCTTCAGAGGAAGCAGTCTTTGTTATTCCTTCTTTACATTAATTTTCCTGTCCTTTGACACTGTAACTTATTGTACCTTTAACTCTTTATGCTATCCCATGATCTCTTGATGCAATGAATTTATCACTCTCTCTAGCAATTTCTTGTGTACAAAATTAAAGTAGAGTCTATTGGAAACTAATTATTTTGTCTAGTTCTGTCTTCACAGTCTGTTCTAACCAGGTCTTCTTTCACTGCTATCTGCTGTGACTTTGTTTCTTACCAGTGTTCACTACAAATCCCATGACATTATGTGTATCTTGAAGATGGATTTATTTTTGTATGATAATATAAATTGTACAGTGTGGCTTAGCTGGTCCAGATGGTGTCCTCAGAAGACCCCTATTGTGTTCTCAGAAGAAGTCACTGTGGTGATTTTGCATAATTTTACTTCACTAGTAAAATTATTTGGATCTCATCTAAATTACGAGTTTGTGCTTAATGCTGTCCTTTCTCAACTCCTTCCAGCCGGGGTTGTGTGAATCAACATTAGCGTTTCTGGTGGATAATCTGTATCTTGAGGTTGATGAGGGCAACACCTTCCTGTTGAGTATGTTGGACCTCTCAGAAGATTATAACAGTAAATACGATGCAGTTGCTGGAACTGGACAGGCATGCCTATTTTAAAATTCATTTTTACTGCATATACAATACAGCCATTTATTGGGGTAGTTAGCACCATGGTAGTTGTCTAGCAGTGTCCCTTTTGTTATTTTTTGCAGATGTTGCATAACTTCTATATAAAGATTTTTGGCTATAGATAGGGTGCCTTCACCCTAAACTGGTTTTGGAAGCCATGAGTCTATGAAGTTAAACTGAATTTGAATTAAGATAAACTGAAGGTGATTCTGGTGGCTATTGGTGGTTGTGTTATACTTGCTTTAAGCAGAGTAGCATGTATTTTTTTGCATCAGGTTCGTAGGCTGCATGTTGTCCTGCATACTTCTGTATATCAGGTAGCAGCAATGCCCCCCAGTTTCTCTTATGAGCTGCATTTAGTGTGCAAGCCCCTCCCCCCTTTTGTAGTCAGGAGAAATTGCTACTGCTTATGTAATCTTGAGAATTATTATGTGGGCCTCACCTTGAAGTTGCAAAATGCTGTAGTTGATCTCTTCAGGAGGTGGGAACACATTAAATCATTTGTTTTTTAAGCACACATATTCTAACTACCTGTGTTCTTTTGGGTCCAAACTGTTGTGCTGGAGCTTACCTTTAAAACCTTCATAGCCTTAGAGTGACAGAATCTGCCTCTCCTTGTATGAATTTTCATACCAAGAAGATCCTGTCATCAGTCACCTTTCCTTATGCTTATTATGTGAAGTGAAATTATCCAGCTGGAAGTAAGGTTTTGTTGCTGTTGCCTTGTGATTTTGGAATGAAATCCATCTGAGGTCAAAATGAGTTGTTTTATTTATTTATTTATTTCATTTGATTTCTAACCCACTCTCTCTGAAACTGGTCAGAATGGGTGACAAAAATTAATAACTGTACAATAAAGCCTTATAAATACAACATGAGATAATAAATAACAATAAAATCAGTAAAACAGTATACAATTTAAGATGCCGTAAAACTCTTACAGAGGGGCAGTATAAACATCTGAAGAAGGGAAGAAAGGGGGGGAAGCAGGGGGAGAAGAGAAGGAGGGGGAGGTCCAAACTTGCTGTATCCTATTGGCTAGGCACCCAATACTGCCCTCAACCATAGGACTGGCAAAACAACTTTGTTTTGCAGGCCCTGCATAACTGTACTAGATCCTAGAGCCTGGGACGAAAAGGCCCTGGTCAAGAAGAGTCAGATGCTCTTTGGGCTGGAGACCACCAGCAAATTTTAATCACGAGCATAACACTCTACAGGGGCATACCAGAAAAGGTGGTCCTGAAAATATGCTAGTCCCTTGCTTTGAAGGTCAGACCAGCACCTTGAACTTGATCTGGTGCTCAGTCTGGAGCCAGTGCAGCAGACAGAGCACTGGTTGGATATGCGCTCTAAAGGGTGTCCCTGTGAGAACATTTGCAGAACATTCTGGACCAGTTGCTTTTTCCAGATCAACCTCAAGGGAAGCTCTGCATAGAGCGAGTTACAGTAATCTAGCCTAGAGGTGATCATTGCATGGCTAGATCAGAGGGTGACAGATTTAACCTGGCTAAGATAGTAGAATGCCAGCTAAATCACCTTTATGACAGGTGTCCCAGTTGTTAATGGCATTCTGTTGGATGGGAATTGGCAACCTCTCCCTCTGCCCCACTGGTCCAGCCACAGGACCTCTGTCTTAGTTGGATTTAGTTTCAGCCTGTTCTGTTTTAACAAACCAAACAACCAATGCCTCCAGCCCCATGGCCAGATGTTCTGAGGCAGCCTCTGGGCAGCTGCTCCTCAATAGATAGAGTTGGATATCATTAGCATACTGGTGACAGCCCAGCCCATAATCCCATGCCAGCTGGGCAAGGGGGTGCATAAAGATATTAAATAGCATTGGGACAGGTTAGTCCTCTGTAGGACTCCACATACCAATGGGTATCGCAGTGAAACCCTCTCCCCTAGCGCCACCCTCTGTCCCCAACCTTGGAGAAAGAAGGCAAACCACTGTAAGGCTGTCCCCTGAATTCCCACATCAGCAAGGTGGTGGTTCAGAAGGTTATGACAGGTTCAGAAGGTTGCCCATGTCAAATGCTGCCAATAAGTCAAGCAGTATCAGCGGTGCTGACTTGCCTCAATCCAGCTGCCTGTGGAGGTCATCTGTGAGTTACTCTTTTGTAGTTTTCTGTAGAGGCTTCAAGTTGTTTTCCGTGGGCTAATGATATAAGAGACTGTTCTTAGTTATTTCTTGGCAGCTAAATTTGTGAAGTTGTGCTGGTTTGCTGTAGAGTTTTATTGTATGATTTTGGGTATTATTTTCTTTAGATGGAAACTGCCTTGACCCTAGGAAATGTTATTTTTATAAACCATTTAATTAAAACCTGTTAATTTAAATGAAATATAGTAGATTTTTTAAAATCCTGTACATTTTGCGGTAGAAGGAATGTCCTGAAGTATTCTGGGAAGATTTAGACAAGCAGATAACATGATTAAATGGTGAATTTTGCTGTGCTTTGTAATTTTATATTCTTATACTTTTATGCAGTATATACCAGTCCTGTTTCACTAAATTATGCCACTGTGATGCAGTCTGAAACCTTAACTTGGTAGATCTTGCCTAGGTTTTTCTTCTGTTCTTTGAAATTCAGTAAATTATATTCGGAAGTTAGCCTTCTCTAGACATTTATAGACAAGTACAGTTGTATTAAAAATACATATTGTGACAAGACTACAGTCTTGAAAGCATTACATTTCAGTGTACTATAATTATGCTGACAGGCCCAAGAATTTTTTGTGAAGCATTTACCATTCAAGATTCAGTGCATTTCTAAAAGAAAGTCATTACAGTCAGCCATTGAAGACTCATTTTTATGATGTCAATGAAGATTCTGAACTGTAACAAAACTTTAGCATGTATCATCTTGTCTTTCATGGATCAGTGTCAATCTGAGATTTATGCATAACTTATTTTCTTGTGGGATGATCAGTGTAATAACATAGAATGTGAATCTGAAACTAAATTGGTGTGATGCAGGATAAAAGGAAAATGGTTATAAAACTGAATGCCATAATTCATAATAATCACAATCAGATTTTTATTTTTAAGTTTCAAGGTACTTGCACACATATTTGTGCATAAACAATAATATCATGAAAATCTAAATGTAAACACTAGAAATGTGTGTATCAGACTTTTTAAATTAAAGCCTTCCAATATGTTGGGAAGATTTGTGACAGTAGTTACATTGTAGAAAAGCATTATGACAGTGATACAGTGTAGTTTGGGAACCACCCATGGCACTTTTGAGCACCATTTAGAAGAAAAAAGAAGAGATTGGAATTATATCCCACTCTTCATTCAGAGTCTCAGAACAGCTTACAGTCTCCTTCCTTCCTCTCCACACAACAGAAACCCTGTGAGGTTGGTGGAGCTGAGACAGCTCTAACAGAAACTGCTCTTGAGAGGAACAGCTCTGTGAGAACTGTGGCTGACCCAAGGTCACTCAGCAGCTGCATGTGGAGGACTGGAGAATCAAACCCTCCCAGATTAGAATCTGTGCACTTAACCACTACACCAAACTGGCTCTCTACCAAACTGGTAAATTACCATTTGTCCCATGTTTCAGGAAAGCGGGCAAGGTTTTTATGTAGTGGGACTTGTGATTGGCAAGTGATTTCCACTTTGAAACAGCTGTTGCCAGAAGAACAGAAAAGTTGTGGGGCTCTTTGAGGCACAGGCCCTTTGCCAGAGATGATAGTAAATGTAGCTGTTTTGGTTGATGATTGACAATTAGAATGTGGCTTTCTGTGATTCATAGAGTGAGTACCACTGGTTAAGTCAACACACAAGGGTTTGAACTTTAAGCTATTTTGTTATGGGTAGTAGTCCTATTAGGAATGGGAATGCTACTGCATCCAAGAAACGAAGAAATAATATTTTGTTTATAATATCAATTATACTTCAGAGCAATGTTTTAAATTTGAAAAATCAAATGATCTGCTGTTTTATTAACTGTGGCTCTGGATTTGTCAGAAGAAGAGTTAAAAAAAAGGACATTAAAATTTAATAATAAAGGTGGTTTTGATTCAAATATGTTGTAAAAATCCCTGAAGCATTTTGAAAACCTTTCTCAGGGGAATATATATATTTCTCAGGGCATATCAGATCAAACTGTGTTTATTTATTTTAACTAATTTGTGTATTTGAACTGTATTTTAAAATTCGTGTTTACATTGTATTGTATTTTATTTAAATCATGGTTTCCATGTCTGTGAGCCGCCCTGAGCCCGCCTTTGGCGGGGGAGGGCGGGATATAAAAATAAATTTGATTTGATTTGATAAGAGAAACATTAAAAATAGTATTATCTCAGAATAAATAACATAATACCTTCAAATAGGGAAAAGCCATTCCCCTTACAGCAAGATTTAACACAGAATAAAACCAATCTGAGTAATAAAAAAACCTTTATGAAAAATGTGCCACTGAAGTACATGGAAATAATCATATAAAAATTACATGTGACAAACCAGCTTAAATTGTTAGTCTTTCAGGTGCTGGTGGAGTCCTGTTTAATTTAACTTTAAAAGGCATATGCAGTTGGTAATACCTTGTGGCTATTAAAAAGTATATCTCTAAAAGAGTAAATCCAGGTTGAAAAAAAAGAGAAAGACAATACATCACATATATCTAGGTAACTGGACAAGGAACAAATATATCTAGGTAGATGGACAAGGAGCAGATAGGATAGCTAAACCAGACACGAAAATTCAAGGATTCATTACCCCCATTAGTCCAGTTTTTGTTGGTAATTCTCAGATACAGTCGTCTTTTTTTTCCAGCAATAACCTGAATAAAACGGTCAGTTTTTATGTAGCGTAAAACATTGTCTCTGGATTTATGATTATTATCAGACTGAGTGGATTGTTCTAAATCAGTGGTATAAGTGATGATTTAAATTGAAAAAGGAAAAAAGGTAGGTTTAAGTAACTTAAATCAATGTTTTGTGCAGTATATATGTGCACATTGTAATGGGTGCCACTGGGATGGTTTGCCCAAGTGCCACCCTCTGACCCCAACCCGGCCCGTAGCCACAGGGGGCCTTGGGGGGCATGGCCTCCCCACCCAACCCCCCTTCTACCTTTATGGCCTTTCCTTTCCCCACAGCTTTGGCGACCCCCGCTCTTTCCGCTGCCACTTTTCTGACGGTCCCCAATCTCCCCGCCACTCTGGCAGCCCCCACTCCCCTCTGTGTGGCGCCTTCCCTTCCCACCCACCCACCCGGTTAAGGGCCGCTTCCCTGATCTCCCCACCACTTTGGCGGCCCCCGCTCTCCTCCGTGCAGCACCTCTCCCTCCCTTCCTCCCACCCACCCAGTGAAGGGCGTCTTCTGGAGCTCTTTCAAGGTGCCCCCCCGGCAATCAGTTGATCAGCGGGAAAAGCCGTGCCCAGGCTTTGTGTTGCACTCAGCAAGTTCAGCACTGGCCGCCCCAGCGCTGAACATGCTGAGAGTGCTGTAAAGCCGGCGTAGGAACTGCTGGCCTCAGCGCAGCTTGGGGCACCTTGAAAGAGCCCCAGGAAACCACACTTCACTGGGTGGGTGGGTGGGAGGAAGGAAGGAAGGAAGGGAGGGAGAGGGAGGTGTTGTGGAGGGGACGAGGGCACCAGAGTGGCAGGGAGATCGGGGGCCTCCAGATGGGGGTCCCCTCCACCCCAAAAAAATTTTCTGTGGTCCTCCCGCTAAAATTTTCTGGCTATGGGCCTGTCCCCAACCCTGATGAAAGGAGAACACCACTGTAAGGCCAGTCCCTTGCCTGGTGGAATGAGCTCCCCTTGGAGATTCAGGTCCTGTGGAACCTACTCCAATTCTGCAGGGCCTGTAAAACAGAGTTGTTTCACCAGTCTGTGGGCATCACCTGTTCTTGGCCTCCCTCCTTTCATTCCATCCCAGTTCTGCGTAGGACCTGCTGGACCTGGACAATAGACCATACTTGTGAGACTGAATCTGTCATGCTTGTGATGCTGAATCTGTCATTTTTAGCTTTCTGTAATTTGGATTTTATATAATTTTAATCTGGTTTTAACTGTTGATTGTCTGTTTCTGTGATGTAACCCGCCCTGAGCCTGTTTTACAGGAAGGGCAGGCCATAAATAGAATAAAATAAATAAGCACTACATGGTTATAGAAATGCCTTCCAGCAAACCACTATTTCAGAAAATTTTATTTAATGCTCATAAGCCCAAATAGGTGTTTTGTTTTGTTTTTGGCAGATACTACTTGGAATCAATGCTAGAAACTACTTCCTGTTTCCAGTGTTCCTTTTTGCTTTCGTTTGCCCTTTTCCTTTGTATTATACAGCTGCTGCCCTGCTCCGTTTGACTTTTCAATTAGGGACAAGGACTGATAGTAGTTTCTGAGCAGGTCAGTATTCTGCATCATATGGAAGGGAACTGCTTGTTCTTTAAATGAGACAATCAATAACGTAAGTGCATAAAATACTGTGTGGTGTGATGACAAATGAAGATGTTTTTCTGACTGTTTTCCAGTGGCCAGGGTTGAGCAGTCTCAACTTCTGGGAAGTAACTCCTCCTATAGGTAGGCAGGTTCACCCATTTCTATGTGATTCCTGCACAGGAGGGATTTCTCTCTCGGATCCCAGTTTTTGGCCCTGCCTCACGGCAGATAGAGGGTGTCAGCTGCACTTCATTGGAGTGCTACAAGTCCTAACTTTTAAAAATTCAATTCCTTTCTGGCTTCCTGAGAAATTGACTTGGGCGTAGGTAGGACTTGGTTCCCCCCTCCCCTTTTTTTTTGAGCCGAGTTCTTCAGTGGCAGAAGTATCAGGGATACATTGGTAGTGGTGAGGAGTCCTCTCTCTGGCTCCTTTGCCTCTTCCAGAATATCCCCAGCTTGCATGCTCTTCAGCCTTTGGGCGAGGAACTTCTCTATCTGCCCCTTTTCAATAGAAGCATTGGCAGCTTTCATACCAGAGCACTCAGGCCCTCCACACAGTTTCTAAGAGGCTTTACTGACTGGATACAGCAAGGCACTGCCTTTGCTGTTCCTGCAGATGCCTGAAGTCCTGAATCCCAGTAAAAGGGTCTTGAACTAGAAACCTCTGGAAGGGTTCTTTCTAAGGTTGCCAAGTCCAATTCAAGAAATATCTGGGAAATTTGGGGGTGGAGCCAGGAGAGATTGGGGTGGAGCCAGAAGCAAGGTTGTGACAAGCATAATTGAACTCCAAAGAAAGTTCTAGCCATCACATTTAAAGGGACTGCATACCTTTTAAATTCCTTCTCTCCATTGGAAATAATGAAGGATTGGGGTACCTTCATTCGAGGCTCATAGAATTGGACCTCCTGGTCCAATTTTTTTGAAACTTGGGGAGTGTTTTGTGGAAAGACACTGGATTCTGTGCTGTAAATTTGGTGCCTCTAACTAAAACAACAACAACAGTCCCCCCAGAGCCCCATAGATCAATTTTCCATTATACCCTATGGGAATCAGTCTCCATAGGGAATAATATCTCCCTCCCCTGCCCTGGCTTTCTGATCCTGAAGTGGGAGCAGAACCTCCAAACTGGAGGAATAACTGCCCTCACCTGGTATTGGCAACGCTAATTCTTTCCCCGTAGTTTAGTTTTTCCTTTTAAAAAGCAGGGCAGGAAATACTGGTGTGCAATACTCCCTCTAAGCTGTGGAGTCTTGTGAGCAAAAATTCTACTTCGTGAGCTACTGGCATTAAAGTTGTGAGCTACTGCATAAAGTAGTTTGCTCTGGGGCCATTTTTCCTGAGCTAACACAAAAATGTGTGAGCTTGAGGCTAAAAAACTAAGCTAGCTCACATGAACTCAGCTTAGAGGGAGCACTGGTGATGTGGGCAGGCCTTTCTGAGTCCCCACCTAAGGACAGTATAGTCTTGAACTTCCTTCCTCCCCTCCCAACTGCACACATGGCTCAAAACTGGAATATGACCTGGCTGGAATCTCTGATTTTGTTCTCGGGAGATAATGCTCCAGCTAACTTCATAACCTGGATTAATGTGGAAATGCAAGGAGAAATTAGGAGTTTTCATTTTCAGAGTTCTGTTTGAAGCTCATGTTTTTGATATATTGCATTCACCAGAGATCTCACAAAGCTATTAAAGCAACTGCCCTTTTGCTCAGCAGAGCCCAGAGGATTTGCAGTTTTGCAGTGCTATTTGGAAACAGCAGAGGAGCTGGGCAATGAAGCTGTCAGTGGGATCTTTCATCCCCTGGGGAGAAGGAGGTACTACCCTGTTTCCCTGAAAATGAGACCTACCCCAAAAATAAGCCCTAGCAGGATTTCTATGCATTTGTTAAATATAAGCCCTACCCCAATAATAAGACCTAGTGATGGGCGTCGCAAAAAATTCAGGATGGAATTCCGGATCTGGAGAGTTATGACAATGTTCCAGAAGATGACTTAACTGTATTTGAATAAATGTAGATTGTTGTATCATACTTAATAAAAAATAAGACATCCCCTGAAAATAAGCCCTAGTGTGTCTTCTTGAGAAAAAACAAATATAAGACAGTGTCATATTTTCGGGGAAACACGGTATGTGTTCAACAGAGCTTCCAGGGGGTGTGCATCATAGGATGGCTGTGCTTTCTGCCCACCAGAATGTGGCCCTGCTTTTCTCCCCTACTCTAGGGTTGAGCAAGGTGGAATTGGTATTGGAATCGGAGTTCTCTGATCCCCTCCCTCAAGAGATGCCAGGGGGTTTACAACAGCGTTTGCAGTCCTTTTATCAAGGGCTGTGGGCGGTAGGCATCATGACAGCCACAAGCACCTGCACTCACCACCTTCCCCCAGAGGTAACCTGTAGCATGAAGTGGCACAGACTAGGTTACAAAAAGAAGCTCTTTCCCTCCAGTAATCACACAAAGATTGGCAATGCTGCCTGCCTATAAGAGGAGTTTCTTCCCAGAATAGATTACAAAGAGAAGCTCCTCCCCTCCAGAAATCACACAAAGATTGGCAATGCTGCCTGCCTATAAGAGGAGTTTCTTCCCAGAAGTTGAAATTACCCCACCTCTGGACCACTGTGAAGGAAGATTCATGTTGAGACAAATGTTATAATGAAAAGCAACCTTTCACAAGAGGGTGATAAGTTCAGCTTAATGTTTACATTAAATTCAGTTTTCATTTTAAACCAGGTTATTTTTAAGAGAGATCCTTTCTGAAGCCAAGAAAAATGTTTTACAAAAGGAGCACCCATTCTCTTCAGAAGAATTTGTGTTCCTTGGTTAATTTTTGAGGTTTCTCAGTGTTTTTCTCACCTATGGCTTCTTGCAAGGACATTTGATGAGGTGTATCACTTTGCCTGGACCAACATGTAGTGAAGTCATTTAATTCATAAATCTTACAAGATTTATAAAACATTTAATTTTACATGCAAGTCCACATTAAGTATGTTTTACACAAGATAAATGCTCTTGTGGAGGCTTCTGGATATTTCTTTGATTTTTTTTGACAAACAATGTCTATTTGAAAATATTCAAAGTATTGCTAATTGCTACAGTTGATGTTTTAGCTTTTTAAAGATGATATCATACTGTATGTTTATTAGAGTTCTGTGGTATATATCTTATATCGTAGAAAAAAATTGTATTATGCGTTTGTTATACCTCTGAAACTAAGTTATAAAATAATTTCTGTAATTTAGATGAGGAGTCTGGTGACACTATATAGATCAATTTGAAATGCCACAGAACGCTTTTCTTTGCTGAAGGTAACTGAAGTAGTTACTCCTTTGAAACCTCAGGCTGAAATTGGGTTTTTGATGTCTGTGAATTTCATCTGAAAATTACCTTACTGGTATATTGACCTTCTGCTGGGAATGCTGTCATGTGAAGGAACTGACATCCTTTGATTCAGTAATTTGGCTCATGTTGCTGGATGTGTGGAATGTAGCTGGAAGAAAGCAGCAACTGCACCACTTATGAAGTTGTGATCAGCTTCAGATGTTGGATGACTCCTCAAATGCATATGCAAATACCTGTCCCTGTAGTTTTTCTACTGCAACTGTAAAAGTCAGTGTGAACTTGTTACAGGGGAAGTGTACAAACAGCTTGTTCTTCCTTTTTGCACAGGTGTCACTTCTGCCCACGAACTGCATAACAGAGTCAAGCACCAGGAGCAAACTGGCCCTTTAATTTTCCAGGATGGCTGTTGCTCTGGAGTGCCGCCGGTCACAGAGCTACAAGGACTGACTGGCTCAGAGCCAGGGCTTTTTTTGTAGCACGAACTCCTCTACATATTAGGCCACACACAACTGATGTAGCCAATCCTCCAAGAGCTTACAGGGGTTTTAGTACAGGGCCTACTGTAAGCTCCAGGAGGATTGGCTACGTCAGGGGCATGTGGCCTAATATGCAAAGGAGTTCTTGCCCTGCAGAGAACCAAGTTGTAGCATTGATGACAATGGCCAGCACTGTAGGATTGCCCAATGGCCAGCACTATAGGAATCACTTGGCTCAGCCTGCCCTAGGGCTGTTTTAATGTTTCAGTCTTTCTGTCAAACACTTTAACTTTACCAAATTATCAACTTCCAGCAGTGTTTCATAAGAAGGCAAGAATTTGAGTACTGCAGTGCCTGCCTTCTGGGAACATCACATCACTGCTGGATCATGAAGAAAGGGGGGTGGTTAAGGTCAGAGGATAAACAAAATAACTCAGCATTATTTATTTATTTAAAACATTTATTAGCAGCCTTTCTGCCTTGCGCAACTCAAGGTTGCTTATAATATAAATAAAATTATTTTTAAAAGCTTTAATAAAAACAATGTGACTAAAACAGCAATTATATTATAAAAACACATAAAAGCTCACAAAACCCCCCCTCCAATTAGTACTGCCAACAAATATCTGTCTAATGAAACACTAAATAAAACTGGCTTCAACTACCTCCTGAAGATCAACAGTGAGGGGGCCAGGCGTACCTCCCTGGGGAGGTTGCTCCATAATTGTGGAATGATCCCCCCCCCCCAAGGCCTTCTCTTGCATGTCCACCAGACAAGCTTCTTTGATTGGTGGGGCAGCTGGGAGGGCGTTCTTCCTGTGATCCTAATTCCTAGGTGGGAAAGTATGGGAGAAGATGGTCCTGGGACCCTGGTCCCAACTATGTAGGGTTTTAAAAGACAAAGCCAACACATTGAATTGAGCTTGGGAGTGGATTAGTGCTATAGTATCAGGATCATATAATCCTGGTAGCTGGCCCTGACCAGCAATCTAGCCTAGGGATGTCAAACATGCGGCCCAAGGGCTGGATTAGTCCCCTAGAGGGCTCTTATCAGGCCTTTGAGCAGCTCACTGTCATCTGCTTCCTTCTCTCTCTCTTTTGCTTCCTTCTGCATCACAGCTTGCTTTGCTAGGCTTGCTCAATTGCACAGGGCTACAGAGCAAAGCCTGTTTTCTCCATTGCCTGACCAGCACATTAAACAACTTATGTACAAAAACTCGCAATGCCCAGCCATTTAATGTTTTCCCTTGGGTCTTAGATTCAAAGCATGGACCATGAGATTTCTGTAATGAATTTCAATAAATCAGAAGTAGGTTTGCAACTTAACAGATACACACCTGAACAGCCTACTCAAGATTGCTACAGCACAGACATTGTCTCCATATTTTGATGCAATAATTAAGAGCAAGAGGCGTCAGTTATCAGAAACTGTTAAATAAAATATTGCAAGAGTGCTAATCTTTTAAGCTTTTTTCTTTTTTAACCCTTTAATTGTGTTTGTCTGTGTCCTTTATAAAGTTTATATCTCTGCTACCTGGCATTACATTTAATGACACACATGGCCCAGCCCCACAAAATCCCTTTTGTGTCAGATAACAAATGAGTTTGACACCCTTGTCCTAGAGGATTCTTAAAGTAGCCCTTCTGGGTGATTTGCCATGTGCCTCAATTACTTGTCCCATCTAATCCCATGTCTCTGCCTGATGCCAAAGTGTCAGTGGAAGTGGGCAGCTGACAAACTTGCCCGGTTCTGTCTTTAAATTAGAAATCATAAATATGCCAATTCCTACTCTGCTAACTACAAATTAGATGTCTTGGCTGTAATGTCTCTGAGGTATAGTGTAATGGGTGACTACCCTTTCCCTCCAATTTTAAGGCTCCACTTTTTCATTTGCATATCACCAGTTATTCTATCCCAGCTGATCATTCAGGTCAGCTAATTTAGCCCCTGGTAATTACTGGTAACACCATTGAAGTCAATACTGATATTGCTCTGCAACGGAAACAGTGGAATCAGTCAGTGAATTGTTAGGAAATTGGGAAGTGGCAGCTAATTATCTACTCCCCCCCCCCAACAAGTGATTTAAAGTGTTCGTTATGCTATTATCTATACTAGGGATTCCTCATATGCTGACATTTGTTTGGCAGCCTGCAGTCAACATACAGCCTTTACTGAGGGAAAGTACTTTCCCTGCAGTGAAGAAGAAAGCAGCTTACATCATTCTCCTCCCCTCCTTTGGTTCTTCACTATAACCCTGCCAGGTAGGATATGCTGAAGTCTGTGACTGGTCTGAAATCACCCAGTCAACTTCCACAGCAAGAACCTGGGTCTGGCAGACCCTACTCTGAAGCATTAACTCCTGTGCCACACTATCTGTCATAGGGTGATGGTGGCTGAACAGTAAGAAGCCTAAAGTAGCCAACCTCCAGGTGGAGCCTGAAGATCTCCTGGTATCACAGCTGAACTCCAGACAAAAGATCTCTCCCCCCCCCTGAAGAAAATAACTGCTTTTGAGGGTGGACTCTATCTATGGCATTATAATCATCTGAGGCCTCTCCCTTTACTGACAGAACCAAGCTTGGTTGCCTAGCAACAGCCACTGCCTAGCAGCTTCCCCAGTCAAATCCTCCTCTGTCCTGGGATGACGCTGAGGGAGGGAGGGAGGGAGAGACAGGAAAGAAGCGGCCACCATGGCCCCTGAGTAAACGTTTCCAGTTGGGCCAGACCTTGTCATCTGGTCACATTACCATCTTTGTTCCCTGTCTCTTTGCCATCTGCTAGCCACCTGCTTTCTCTTCCAAGTGCCACAAAGAGTTTGTAGGCAACAGCAGGCAGGAGAGAGGAATAGACTCAACCAATGGAATGCAATGGAACTTGAGTGGCGGTTGACAGGCCAATGGCTGATGGATATCACAGCCAAGGGGAGAGCCGGAAAGTGCCAGTATGCTTGCACTTTTATATTGGCCATGCTGGCTGGGGCTGATGGGAGTTGTAGGCAAAAAGCATCTGGAGAGCTACCGTTGGCCACTACTGTGCTAGTGTACTCAGAAGAGGGGGGCTGATTCTTTAAACTTCCTCAATGGCACATCGTGCCATTCTTTTTTAAGTTTCAAAGCCTGATGGTCAAGAAAAGTAAATGAGTATAGGATCTCATCACTTAGGAAACTGTTGCTGCCATTAAACATAGTATCTCCAGTCCATTAGATGTTGCTGCAACTAGTACGAAGGACCTTTCCAACCTTTCCATGGGCTTGCTTGATGGTGGAAGCCTGCCAGATGGTCTTGGGCCAATCACAGCTTCTCAGCCTAACATACCATCTGTGCTGTTGTTGTGGGGTTTAAGTGGAAATGTGGAACTATGTGAAAAGCCGCTTTGAGTCCCTTGAACAAGGAAAAAAGTGGGACATATATAATGTAAAAAACAAAAAAATGTTTCTTCAGTTATCTCATGTAACAAACATTTTGCTCAATAGGTTGTGAATTGGATCCTGTGATTCTTCAGCAGAAGGCACTGATGATTGCTGATTACCCCAACTTTCCTATTTTACAGGTAGTCCTTTCCAAATGTTTATTACTGCAATCACAAGATTCATATGGACTAGTAGCCACATAGGTAGGGAGGCTGTAGTTGAAAGGGGGAAAAGGGCAAACTTGCTCCTTCGTGGCTCACAGAGGAGCCGCCTTCCTCCTTCCCACTGTAACATCTTTACTCATGTGGTTTATTACTCTATATGGGTTCTGCAACCTGGGGAATGTACTTTCCTGGAGTTTGGAAGCATTGCTTGGGAAGGGGAAGTTGGGAGTCGGTTTTAGCAATCTGTGCTGGATCCAACCACAGATGATCTGAGCTAGAGATCATTCCAGATTCCCAAGGGAACACATACTCCACTCAAATATATCAATTCCATGGTAAGTATAAAGTATAATTTGGTGTTATAATCTGGTGGCTGCAAAGAGATAGCATGTAATTAAACTTGTATGTTACTATTTCCATTAGCTCATATTTAATATTAACCTCATTAACTATTTATATTTAATATTAGGTTCTGTAGAAAGAGATATGCATAGTTTATAAAAATTACTTTCTATCTATTACTGTCTGTCTGTCTATCTAATCTGTCTAATCATCTATCTAATCTATCTAATGCTTGCACTTTTATCTCCTATATATAAAAGTGCAAGCATATTGGCACTTTCCGGCTCTCCCATTGGCTGTGATGTCCATCAGCCATTGGCCTGTCAACCGCCACTCAAGTTCCATTGCAATCCATTGGTTGAGTCTACTCCTCTCTCCCACCTGCTGTTGCCTACAAACTCTGTGGCATTTGGAAGAGAAAACAGGTGGCTTGGACTGGGGAAGCTGCTAGGCAGTGGCTGTTGCTAGGCAACCAAGCTTGGCTCTGTCAGTAAAGGGAGAGGCCTCAGATGATTTTAATGCCATAGATAGAGTCCACCCTCAAAAGCAGTTATTTTCTTTAGGGGGGGGGGAGAGATCTTTTGTCTGGAGTTCAGTTGTGATACCAGGAGATCTTCAGGCTCCACCTGGAGGTTGGCTACCTTAGGCCTGACTGCTTCTTACTGTTCAGCCGCCATCACCCTGTGACGGACAGTGTAGCACAGGAGTTAATGCTTCAGAGTAGGGTCTGCCAGACCCAGGTTCTTGCTGTGGAAGCTGACTGGGTGATTTCAGACCAGTCACAGACTTCAGCGTATCCTACCTGGCTGCCAGCGTATCCTACCTGGCAGCGTATCCTACCTATCCTTTGTGCAGAACCAAAGGAGGAGAGGAGAATGATGTAAGCTGCTTTCTTCTTCACTGCAGGGAAAGTACTTTCCCTCAGTAAAGGCTGTATGGAGTAGGTAGGAGGTGGAAAGCTGAAGTAAGAGAGGCAGATAAAGGTAAGCTGATGGTTGCCTGAGGATGGGATAGGATTGGGAACATCCTGGATATCTGAGGGGTGGAGCTGGTAGACTTCAGACAGGTAGAATACCATAGACTTCATCTTCCAAACCAGACTTCATCTTCCAAACCAGCGTTTGAAGTCAGATCAGTACCCTTACAGAAAATGGCTGCCTTGAGGCATATGCTTTATGGTATACCGTAGCACAACCATGTCAGGCAAAAAAACCCTAACAGATCACACCACAAGAACACACTGATACTAAATGTTGCATGGCTAAATATGACAGGAAAAGGTGACAATAATTCACTGCAAAAGAATGCTGTGCTTCAGCGTCTGTGTGACCATCGTCATGCCCTGCCTCGCAACCCCCATAATTTTTCTTCTTTATCTCCACTCTGGGCCTCTTTTAGGGCTTTGAGCCACCACAGACACAGGGGCAGACAGACAGACACACATTCGGGTGGGGGGGAGTTGGCATCTGTTTCAGCCGTGGGGTGGGTGGAAAGACAGCAAGGGTGGGTGTGAGTGAATGTCACAGATGGGGGGAGTACTGGAGTCCCATGGGTGCAGGGGTGGTTGAGAGGAAGGGTGGTTGGGGGTGGATAGTAGTTGCAGAGAGGATGGGAATTGGGGCGTGTGTGGAAGATGCTAAGGGTTGGGGGAAGTGAATGCCTTCACTTGGGTTGGTGAGTGGGAAGACAGCAAGGAGGGGCACTTGCCCAGAGCTTCTTTCTAGAGCCCACTGTATTTTTCTTCACAACGAGCCTTATTCCTAGCGTGTGTGTATCCCTCTGAGGCTTGTTATAATTTGCTTTCCCAGCATCAGGGTTTCTGTTAACAGTGCTTATAACTTTATTTATATTTATTATTTCATTCATGCCTTTCTCATATAGACTTAAGGTAGATCTGGGCCCAATTCCAGTCCTGTGACTGCTTAGTAGCAAAAAGAATCTGCTTTGGTTTAAAATTTGTAATCAGGAATTTCATTTCATTTAATTTTTCAATTTCTACCCTGCCCTATCCCACAAGCAGATAATTTAATGCTACAGAGACCTAAGGTTGGTGTGTTCCTCACATCTGGACCTGTTTGTCCTTATAAACAGTGACACAAAAAAATTATGGGCTAGGTATGTACTGTTACGAAGGCTAAATTGAGTGTTCTCTCTTGTTCAAATTCACCTCAGATTGATTAAATCAATGCGGCAAGAGCTTTCATAGGCAGAGATACTGTACATGACTCAAACTGAAATAAATGAGATCGAATCACTAGGGGTGGAGAAGCTCATGTAAATGGGACCAGGCGAACCTCTAGGTTTACAAACTAGTGCTTAATTTATATGACAGTACTTCTGACATAATTACTGTTTACATTGGCTTACAGTACAGTCCTTTGTAGAGTTACTCCAGTCTAAGCTCATTGAAATAATTAGATTTAAACTTGGGTAACTCCATAGTCCTAAGAAGGAAATGAAATGTCCTAAGAGGTTTTCATAGTTGCGGTTCATGTATTAGTATAAAGAGTCAAGTCACATTTTAAAGACTTCAGATAATATTTTCTGTTACCAGTCTAGGCATTACTTCTCCCTGAGGTTACGCCTAAGAAATGAAGTCATATTCTAGTATTTTCACAACTCTGTCCTACCCATAAGCCAGTTATGGGAAATGATGGATGGCCACTGTTTTCATCCACCCACCCTGTTTGAATGCAGAATAATAGCTCTCACTTGAGGACAGAAGGTGATACACTGACATTACATTCAAAGTGCAAACAGTGGAAGGCAAATATGGACTTGCACATCTTTGGAGTGTTAATTCTAATGTCAGAAGCTGTCCTGAATTGACACATGTTTTTCTTGGGAAAGAACATGAAATGATACTGTCTTTATCTTCTTGATATGGTAAAGCTGCATAGAAATGATCATAGGATAAAAGTACTGCATGTTGCATTCACTGTTTTAAAAAGTATACATAATTCAGAGGAAATCTTAAATTATTAACTCTTGTATCTTTAACCTTGCTGCTGTGCAAATGTAGAGGAAAGAAGCTTAATAAAATGGAATTCAAGTATGGGCTGGGTTACTCAACACCAAAAACCTATATCAGATGTCTGTCAGTATATATGTACGTTTTCTTTGAAACCGTAAGACAGTTATGTAAAAGAATAGGATTTTCTGAGAATAGCCTGCAGGCAACACTCGAGCACCTTGAAATCTGTGTGTGGCTCATGACACAAGTTTTTTTTTCTAATGTTCAAATGACATTTTAAATTATTATTGCTAGTGTAGTGAATACCAGATTGACTGTCAGATTGTCAAAATATTTCCAAAGCGCTGGGTGATATTTTTGATGCAGTAAACCCTGCTCACTGATGATATTGTATATTCGATATTAAAGTTTTCCGGATATAATGTTAGGATACCGCAACACTAGGTTCCAAAAATTAGGAATTTTTACAATTCCTTTAGATCCAATTCAATACGTACCTTATTTATAATAGGTTTTCTTTGGGACATCAAGATTTTCCTTTTGGGTGAGTTTGTGTACACAAACATACCCTGTAATTCTTTTCTGATTTTAAAAGGAAACAAGATTTATAAAACTATACTTACCCACATAGCATATAAATACTTTGACATCCTAGTTTTCATTGGAAATCTTCTCACCAATATGTTTGGCAGTTAAATACAAATACTGTATAGATCAGCAGTTTGGATGGAGCACTTGCATTTGTATGAATTTCTTCTAAGATGAGTAAAAATAGTTGCTTATAACTACAAAAAGAATTGGAAGATATAGATCACAGCTTACTTTTCACTGTGTGTCTTCAGATTTAGCTAGAAGACGTTCAATGTAAACTGTGTATGGTCAAATCAAAATTCCAGATACTACTGTATTTTAAACTTGGCTTCATAATTTATGGAAATCTGCCATACTGTTTATTATGGATCATAGTGGGATATAAATTCAAGTCTGTTCACTTCACCAGGTCTTAATTAAGGATCGTACAGTTCCTTCCTCAAGAAAGAGCATAATTCAGTGTCTGCAGTTCTAAATACTACTTCTAATTTATAGGAAAAATTATTTTCACTTGATACAATGTCAGTTCTGTTTTCTTTTTTGAGTTTCTGGATAGCATCTTTAAATGCATGTTGGGTTTTTGTGCAATGTAGACTTTATTGTTTGTAACATATGTCAGGTTGTCTTTGAGACACAGATATGCTTATGAACTCAGTCATAAGAATATATTGACAGCCCTCTGCAAGACAGGAAGCCTTATAAGATTTGCTGTGATATCCTAATTTGCTTTAGTGTCATTTTGATGTTTCACAAGTACTCATTTAGATTTTAATAGTCAAAGCAACATGGTGATACTACTTGTGTTTTAGGACTCATTTACATGGTTATCAGCTGTTATTGCTTAAATGATTATTTCCCGCCTTAACAAGTTATATTAATGCTTCCAAAGGAATAAATCATAGTATCAAAGTTGGCAGAAGTATCACTTAGTCAAACCTTTCTTCAGTAAAACGAAGTTTGAGTCCAGTGGCACCTTAAGGCTAACAAAGTTTTATTCAAGGTATAAGCTTTTTCTGTGCATGCACACTTTTTCACATACTGAACATGTCTTGAATAAAACTGTTGATAGTAAAGGTGCCACTGGACTCAATGTTTTTTCTGCTGCTTTAGACCAACAGGGCTACCCACCTAAATCTTTCTTCAGAAGCTGATCTTATACTAAACCATTCTTGGAAGGATTCCTGCCCAGTCTTTATCTGAAAGGGTCACAGATGTGACAGGACTATCAACTGTACTATTACAGGGAAAGACAGTAGAGAATATATGTCTCCACATGCACAGTACTTTATGAATATTTGACTACAGTCAGTTGTCACTCTGTTTGGCCAGTCACCATAGTTAACTATTCAAGCTTCCCCACAATGGCTAACACAAATGAAAGAATCAAATTTTCATCTTACCTGATAGTACCTGGCTCTGTAGCCTTTCTCTTGCAAGGAACATCCAGTAGAACCTTGGTGACCTTTTTTGATGATAGGTAGATGAACCCAGGCCTGACTGAGTCTAGGGTCCATTCAGCTGAGGCCTCTCTCTGCCTTCCATACAGGGAGCCACATACAGGAAAAGCCATTTGTGGCTTCAAGAGATGAGCTGCACCTCAAATGTGTACTGTAGGATAGGAGTCTGGGACTTCAGATGGCTGCCATAGGAAAACACAATGAGGAATCCAGGAGCAGGCGAGTAAAAGGCTTGATCAAGGAGATAACCTGCTGAAGTGATAACCACTTTTTGTGTCTCCGTGGATGAACCAGTTTGACACTTGGAGAACAAGGATCCCCTTGATGTTTGGATACCCTTAGAGCTTTCTTCTGCATCCTTTCAGTTTGTCAACATATTCTGTTGAATCATTGCATCCAAATATATGTTGTTTATTGCTCAGTAGGACAGCATGATAGCATTAGAGTTTGTTGTCAGCACTTAGTCTACTATTTAAGAGATGTGTGCTCCATTTCAAGGTCAGTTCTTATATTGCCTTTGCAGTGGTGTGGGAATTATCGGCTGAACCCAGTTCCAAACATAGTACTTGACCACATGGAAATTATGACTGTTACAAAGGCAATGTAAGAAATGGTGCTTAATTTATCTGTGTTGCGTGAGGTTGATCAATGTATTATTCTCTGTGGTGCTGGCTGGCTAGGTATTTGGCTGTTTATAGATGCTTATAGAGTCAGAAACTTAAGAACTGGACAGTTCATTGCTTACAGCATTATGCAGTCTTGACATGTTACTAATGTCTTATGTGCAAAAAATTCTGTGATGGTGAATGTGTATATACAGAAATACATAAAAAACATAAAGCAATTTTCTGTAGTTCACAATAATATTTGAATGGATCAACTGGAAACAATGGCTTGAATCTTCCAGAGCATTTCGAGTGTTTCTCATTCTCCTGTCTCTCACTGCAGCCCCAAGTATTTCCTGAAATGTTGGACAAGCATTTTGGGGCACAGCAAGAGATTTCTGGTTTGCTTGAGGGAAAGGTGAAATTTTTAATGGGGGACACAGCCCAGTTTCTTAGTAACTCTATTAAATTAGCTGATAGTTCAGGTGAACTGGTATAGTCCTTCTTTAAACTGCTTTGATTCATTAATAGGCTTCGTCTTTCCTTACTGCATATTAACAGTACCATTCTAAGCAGAGTTGCACCCTGCTAAACCCGCTGACTTTAGCAGATGTTGAAGGATGTAACTGTGCTTAGGATTGCACTGCAAGTCATAGTACATATTATTTAAATTATTATGAATATTATTGTTATTACTTTTGATTTCCCTTGTACTATGAAACTGTTAACCTAATGTAAAATATGCAGTATCCCATGTGTAACTAATGAAAATGGAACATGCAATATCTTTTTTTAAAAAAAACCTTAATAGACTGCATTCAGCTAAATAAACAAGGGAGTATCTTTCCAGGAGCGCACATTAATTTAAACAGCCTGTACTCATACTTTATTGATATGGAAATAATGCTGAGAGATGCTGGAAGCCCACTGATTCATTCTAGCACAGTAGAAGTCTGTGCCATTATGATGCTGTTTAGTGGCAACGATAATTACCAAGTTTACAAATAATATCAACTCAGTGCTATTATGCAGATGTTGTTGCAATAATGCTATCTTAACAAGAAATTTAATTTTTCATGAGCATTTTTAAATTCATCTATTGGATTTTAAAAACTTAATTTAACAAGGAAATGTTGAAGGAAGATAGAGATAGCACAGTCAGTATTGTTTCAGTGGTTGTACAAATTTTCATAAGCAAAAAAAAAAGCGCAAACAATTCATACATTGTTTTTAATTTTAATAGTTTTTGTTTATCCTGACTATAGAAAGTATTTTACAGTGTCTATTTCTTTAAGAAAACAAGTGATATTTACATGTATTGTCTCCCAATAATAATCTCAAAACAAAGATCTATGTTATTGTTGCCTTATGGGAAGTATGCAAACTTAGAAAATATTGTCCCTGTAGTATGAAAATAGCAAGTAATATAAAATTACTGCAGCATTTATTGGTCTGAAATGGAGTCAAAGCATGATATGGTAGTGGGTTTATAAGTAAACCAGTGGTTAGGACCACATGATATTGCTAATGAATTTAGCAGCAAATTAAATAGTATGCCAGATTGGAGAGTGATGATACACTTGCTTTTGGAGGTTCTACCTGTTTTTTTTTAAATATGAGATCTCATTAAAGTGGAACAGTCACCACTTCCAACACATACTGTATTTAGCTACATTTTTTAAAGAATTAACTTTTTCCCTTAAAACCTCTAAACTGTGCCTGAGTGATCCTAAATGTAATACAATATGATACGGTTTAAACACTTGCAAAGAACAGTTTATTACAAGTTACATAGTATGAAACGGGAACACAATATGTAATTTTGAGCAAGAGTATGTACTTTACCTTTTTGAAAAAGAAAATATAAAAAAATTAAAATTTGCAATCCTCTTTAGGGAAAATACTCTATTAGGAGGCTCAATTAAAAGTCTAATTTTTCAGCTTCAAAATGATTCCCAACTTTATATTTGCCAGATAATGGTAGCCTATGTTTTACTTGGCAAGAAGCAAAATACATTTTTGGATTTCTAAGTGAATATTAGCCCATGATAATATGGGCCATTTGTGAAACACATAGATCAAATGCTATGTATCTCAAGAGGGATGTATGCTTAAAATACACATAGCTGATGAATGTCATAGTTTTGGCTCAGTTCCAAAAAGAAACTAAACTTCCTGTGGGCAGCAAACCAGCAGATCCTTTAAAATTGTCCCAGATGTGCATACTGTATTTCAGGGGTGGCCAATGATAGCTCTCCAGATGTTTTTTGCTTACAACTCCCATCAGCCCCAGCCATTGGCCATGCTGGCTGGGACTGATGATAGATGTAGGCAAAAAACATCTGGAGAGCTATCGTTGGCCACCCCTGCTGTATTTTGTTCATTTTTCTCAAGTAGCAATCTCCAAAGTAACAGCCTCTGGATGATTATATGGCTTTCTGTTGGCAGGGCTGGGTGAGGAGAAAGGTCATTGAAGGGGCTGCTAGAGTAAATGTGAGAAACCCCATACATGTCGCGTCCAACGTGTACATTAGATACTCATTTGATTGTGGGTTGGTCTACTGAGCAAGTTCTTTTTTTCTGTTGGAAAAAAATAGCTGGGTTTCTGTTTACTGCCATTGAATAGCAGCTACCTGCATTGGACTGTAACCTATTTTCAGACTAAAGAGAATTTAAAAACAGCTTGAATGGTGGAATCAAGCTTCATTTTCAGTAGACGTAACTGAAGGCTATGCTATGTATGTAGATTTTCCATTTATTCAATTATAACTATAATTGAGTCCATGTTTAAGCAGACATAGGAACTGAGTTGTTCGTGTATGTGAAGTCATTTTCAGTAGCACATATAACAGTTTAATCTAAATAATCATATATAGGAGGATTTGTCTTATTTTCATAAAAATAATATTTAGTGCTCTAACTGGGATTCTAAAATATTTATGGTGGGGGATCTTTTGTAAACAGTTGTTGAATTTTAATTTAAAAACATTATAAAATACTTTATACCCCTATACCACTCTCCCTCCAACTTGAAACAATTGCACTTTCCTTCATGGCATAGAAATGCCTTTCTCATCCTTTAGCTTTCACACACACTCAAGAAAGCAATACTGTTTGCTTATGTACAGTGACTCATAGCCCTCTTGGAGTTTTACTATAAAGGTGTAAGTTTTCATTAAAGCATAAATAGGATGTAGTGTGTGTTAACCATAACTTTGTTAATATACTCATAACAATCTTTATATACTGTATATTTCATAAACTCATTAACAGGCTTTTTTTTAAATGACCAAATTGCTTGCTCTGGGATCCATATAAAATGGATGGCATTCAAATAATGACGTTGGTGTTGAAGTGAGACAAGTATAGTATATCGGGCATTTTGGTGTGGATTCCCCCCCAGTTACATTATTTCTTCATCCGTTCTGCTACTTTCCAGTAGTGGGGAAAAACCACCCTGTTTGATGATTTGAGATGCGATATTCTAGGCTTTGTACCTCCAGCAAACCTATTGAAATATAAAATATAAACAATAACAGAATTTGCAATGCCCAGTTGCGGAGAGGGCGGGATAGAAATTTAAAGTAAATAAAATAAAATAAAAAAAAGATTTTGAAAGAGCTGTTTCAGATTTTTTTCAAGAGAGATTTATAAATAAAGGGGAAAATGCAAAGCACAATCTTGGCAAAGCTGAGTCCTCTCAAAACCCAATGACCTCAGTGAGAGAGTTGAGAACTCCATCCTGTTGCTGTAAGCAAAGCTTTAACAAGTGTTTTACTTTACCTTGCTTGTTACCATAGTTGTTTCTGAGGGCAATCTTTGCATCTTGCTCTTAAAATAGCACGATTTCACAGTATTTCCATTCAAAGTACTGGTCTGCTAATACTGAACTAAATATGTGCACTGGAATGGTTGGATTGGATATCTTTCTCTGATGCACTAAATAAAACTGCCTGGCATTTGTGAACTTTTAAAAAGCACGACACGTTATAAAACTTCTGGCACAGTGTGTCATTAGTGTAGAGTGTTTTTTCAAGATTGAACTACAAAACAGTATTAAATTGTGGCAGCTGCCAATGATCTGTCACTTAATGTTATCTATTTCTTCTCTCTCCCCCCCCCCCCCCAATAAATATGATGCCAGAACACACAATTTTAGCTGTTGGGTACCAACAGATTAAAAATGATATCTAAGAGAGCTTAGTGCCCCTAGCTTTGACCCTGTCAACTTGCAGTGATTAAAGGCATGTCCTGACTTTGGGTGGCTTTTGACTGCTCACCATCTGGAGTGAGCAGTAGGACTAGTGATGGAAGAGGACACTAAATCAAAGGTGCCAGCATTTCACTGAGATGCAGTCACTTGGCTTAATGCTACAGCACATAAAGGCAAGTATACACATAATCACATCTTGAAGATTGTTCATGGTTTCAGACCATTTGAAAATATTGTGCTTTCCTCAGGATATTATGTGCTGAAAATGGCACTACCCAATCCGCAGCATATTTGGAATGCAATGTAACAATGGAGTCCTTTTGGAACAAAAGGCTTGCTCTTTTCCTTTGCAGAAATTCTTTACTGATATGCTAATATAAACTGTACTGATGTGAACAAGATGGCAGTTTGACATTAAAATGTGAATCAAAATGAATGTGGATTTAAGGGATTTGGGGGAGAGTAGTTTTACTTTCATCTTTGCTAACATGAATTTCTATCCTGATTTTATTTTTTTTACATCCCACACTGGTGAATTTTGAATAAAAAGTTGGCAAGGTGTGATTTGAATGCCTTGCTCCTGAAAGTTAGTTCATAGGTACAAAGGCCTTTTTGGTACATATGGTGAGAACAGAATGCTTCCATAACATAGTCAGATTAACACTTGCTGACTGTCTCCTGTTCAAATTACCAAGATCCATTTTTTAAAAATCCACAACTTTTGTTTTCAAAGAAGACCTTAAATTCCATATACTATGGATTTAGTTAAAGAAACCAGAGTTTCCATCTTCCGTGCTTTTTTGATTCAGTTTTGGATTTTTGCTTAGGAGTTGAGGAGTAACTCTCCTGGGAATAAGGCAAAGGTGCAACCTGAGTTTCCTCAATAGGATGAAGTTTTCTCAGAACTGGCTGTAGTTTGTCTTCTTGTTGCTTAAAATCTAATTCCACACTAAATAGTGGAGGGAAAGAGAAAACCATAATCAGTTGCCAAGATAAGGATTTCAGCTAAGTCAGCATTGAAAATGAGAATGAAATGTTTTTAAAGTCTGCATTCCATCAACAGAACACATTGACAGGCAATGTTCTAAAACTTTATTTATTGCACTTGTATCCTGCCCTTCCTCCAAGAGGCTCATGTTAGTGTATATAGTTCACTCCTCCCCCATTCTGTACTCAAAACAATCCTGTGCAGTAGGGAAGGCTTAGAACAGTTGACCCAAATTCCCAGGTAGATTGATAGCATAGGGTGAACTGAACCTCAGTCCACCTTAGCCTATCACTTGATCCACCGTACAACAGTAGAATATGAACTCAACTATAGATAGCTGTAGGTTTGTAGTGGTTACAAAGCAGGTAAAGTATTATCATAGTTATAAGATGCCCTAGTGCTTTGTCTTGCTAGTAACCTGACTGTGCTTGTCCTTGAGTTTTGATTAAGGATTTGTCAGTGCCTCCATGTATGGATCTGTTTTATTCCTAATAGTATGATAGAGATCGGAATAGTCTTTGAAATGCAGGCGTTTAGTCTTCGCCTTAGGAGTTTTCATAAATACAGAGTTATTTATTTAAATGATATCCTAGTTTTGTCCCCATTGGAGACCCAAGCAGCTTACAAAGAAATACAAATATAATTAAGACAAACCGCAACAATAAAATATACACAATGCCTTTAACTCCTGGGCTGGGCTAGCAGCCACTTGGCCAATTTACTGAGGGCTACAGGCTGTCAGCTGTAAGCTAAGAGCCAAGTTATATTATCATCCACAAATACATGCCAAGACCCTGTATGGAGCCTGTGTGTCTGGTTTATTTTTTTGGAATTTGACACAGGATAAATGAATAAACCTTGAGTTACCTGCAGTCATCTCTTTGTTGATTCTTGCTTACCTCTTGAGAATTCCCTTTTCCCAGTGTTTAGAACAGACAAATGAAGCAGTTGCAGCAGCCAAGAGCTAAACAAATGTGTGAATATGCTCTTGCTATAGCTTAAGCAAATCAGCAACCGTTGTAAGATAATGAGGAAATCAGGCCTTCTGCTGCAGGACTGCAATCCTCAAATAACACAGTTTAGGTTTTTATTATTATTATTCATTTGTTTTTAAAAGCATGTTCTAAATGTGACCATCACATTGAAATAACTGACCTCTTTGTTTTTTCCCGTTTCCTTTGCCCCCCCCCAGCAAAATCTTCTTTTATGTAGTAATCTAAACTTGAAGTCTGGCAATTACAAAGCTAAAGCTAGTGAAATTGCTAGAGAACATAATGTCACAAAACAGAACTTCTAGGCATAAAGAGTGCAAGGAAGAAACAAAATCAAATATATTACTCATTTCAAGGTTTAAAATTGCACCACAAAACTGTAAAGTTAAGCTCATAAAATATGCATCCTAAATTGTGAGCAGTATGTGGAGTGGAAAGCCCTGCTGGCTGCCCTGCAGTTAAGGAAAATAAAGATTTCTGGGGGAAAATATAGCTCAGAGATCAACATGTATCTGCAAAATTCATTTCAGATTTAATTTATTTTTAAAAAGGTGAATAATTTTAAGCTGCAGTAAAGGGGTAATTAATAAAGGTATTGTAGAGCAATCTTGGACACCTAAAATATAATCTCAGCAACAAGAAACAATTGTTTATTGCATGATTCTTATGTAACACAAAGTAGGTAATTTATGCAGCAGTTTCCTCGTTTGTATTTGGAACAAAGGAACAAAAACAAGGGCAGAAATGCAAGGTAGTGGTATGTTTAGGTATGGCTCAAGGCCCAGGGTCAATACATAACCCACCCACCCCTCCAATAGTATACAAGAAGATTAATTCTTGTAATGCTAGCATAGTTAATCTGCTGTACGGTGCTTCTTCCATGAGGAAATACAGTTTTGTTATTATAAGCTATACATTTACATGAGACATTATAAAACAAACAAGTTACTGTAGGAATTTATTATTCTGTTGCAAGGTTGCTGTCAAGACTGAATCTGGATATTTAACAATTGTCAATATAGCTGACAAAACAGAAAATCAACAAGATACAACAGTGGTATGTAACACATGCCAACAGTGGCATCCCAGATCATTTTGCTTGGCACCCAGAGCCAGATCTCTGCCTATGCAACCAAGGCACTGGTGCCACTGCTGGGGCCTGTTGTATTCAAGATGGCAACACACATATTTTCTGTGTTACTGCCTTCCAAGCCTGCGCATCCACCAATCCAAGGTGAATCTCTAAGACGCTGGCAGAGCTAGGGTTTACCTTTCTCAAAGAGTGTCTAGTTGAGTACAATCTAGTTCCTCTCTCTCTCCCCTCCCCTTTCTACCTGCACACTAAGATCTTCACAGGTAAAAAATGCATTTGGGGGGCAATTGGACCAAAAAGGTTGCCTACTCCTAAGATGAATGTTTAGAAATACCTCTTCGTTTTTATTCTGTATCCATATATTTACTTCTGGAACTGTGCTATTCCAGGAATTCTAAGGAATGTGTCATTTCCTATAGTTCCTTTTACTCATATGTTTTTGTTTGTTTCCCAGTACTAGATTGAGCCATGATTACACAGCATAATTGTGGCATGAAAATAGAATGTGTTAGGTATACTGAATTGAGTTAACCTCATTCCCTGAACTTCCAATATTTGATTGAGTTCACACAGAAGACAGTCTTCCAAAGGAACATAGGCTATGTTTGGTATCCAAATTGCAATGGTTCTTTTGCTTAATTGTTGGCATTAAAGAAAACCCCTATTTCTGAATACTGATTTAACACAAAGCCAAGAACAGCGGCTTGGATAAACTGGAATTTTCTGTTCACAGAAAGTAATTCCTTCATCTGAGTTCAGCCTCCACTCCAATCTGCAGCTTGAAATGCTGTTCCTGGGGAGGTTGAAGTTAAGAAGAATTCCACTTCAATCCACAGAAATCCTCTGTGAATGACTTTCAAACCAGTGTTTGTGTTCATTTCTGGTCATCCTAAGCTATTTTAGCTCAACCTAGGGCACCTAGGAGACAGAAACAACTAGGTGTTTTTTCTGTGCATGCAGCTGTTTCAAAAGGGTATAATCACTATACCGTTTTAAAATGGCAGGAATGGAAACTGCTGCAGTAAGTGTATGGTCATCCTTTGTATATCTTCTTTGGGATGCCGGGGCAGGCACAAGTGTGCACAGGAGGGCATGAATCCTATGGAAAAGGTCTGTTCCAAATGGTTATGTGAGAATATTCAGGTACCAAATCCAAATCTTCCTCTATGTTTTTTGTTTAAAAAAATGTGAGTGACTGTGTTGGGTCCGTTGTTAGCTTCTAACAACAGAAGTACCATTCACTATCCTATTGCAATGGGCCTCCCTCATATTTTCACAGATGCCACTAGTAGCCCACCACAAGTATAATGGCACCAGCTTACCTTCCCTCAACCTATATATTTCCAAACTTTTCAACATCAAAGTTCTATTCCCAGGTTTACCCTCTGAAATTCCCCCATTTACCAAGATAGTCCTCCTTTCTACATTCATGACAACTTAAATATACCTGTAATGAAAGTTAATTTTTCCCATGAGCTATCACCATCCTTTCTATTCCTGTCTCATCTTGTCAGTAAACTTCACTTCACATATTCCTGACACCCCTTCCCACCAGCACTGCTAAGGCAAAGAGAGTGTTGATGGGACATACTGCAGAGACATATGGTATCAGTCATTCCCGAGTCAGACCCATTCCCTTTTAAGGCATCGCTTCCTAGCCTAGACATAATTCAATAATTTGTGTAAATTGCTGTAAGGGTGCTATATGAGTCCCAAAGAGACTGAGTATGGGCACTTTCACACATACTGAATAATGCACTTCCAATCCAGTTTAAGTGCACTTTGCAACTGGATTTTACTGTGGCAAAATCCACCTGCAAACAATCACCAGTAAGTTTAAAGTGGATTGAAAGTGCTCTGAGTGTTAAAGTTCTATCGCTGAACAACCATGTCATGTTAACATCGTATAAATAGTGGTTAGTGAAGGAGAATAGGCAACAGAAGATGACTGGACATAACATACCACCAGCGTTCAAGTTACTGTTTAGTGTTCATGCATATAGATAGAATGATCTTGGTTGAGATAGTAATTTCATATGTCTTGGCCCAAATAAAAAAAGTCAGTACTTAAACAGTATCATACCAGATATGGTACTACTGAGGGAGTGCTAGAAGAGAAATTCTGATTACAGTGGAGTCCTCATCAGCTATAGAAATGGAGCTGCTGGCTCAATAATCTATCATGGCAATAAATGGCCCATTTTTAATCATCTTTTTAAAGAGAATGGCATTTTAAACTGCCATGCACATTACCTTTACTGACACTTAGTAACAATGTTTAAAATGCTGGATAATCCTATCCATTTTAACGCAGAAATTAAGCATCTGTCTTCCATTGTCATTCTGTCAGTAGCCTTATGCTTTGAATTTTGTAGAAAGCTGGCTACTTTACTTTATCTTCAATGATTCTGTTTGGGTGAGCTGCTTGAATAGAACTAAGCTGTGGGGAATCAAAGCCAGTTCTCCCATATAAAAGTCTGCACACTTAACCACTACACCAAACTGGCTCTCAGAATCACCATACTGGGGAGAATGAATGAAGATGGTACAATCACCCTCTCTCCTTGTGTGGAAAGGATGAGCCCACACAGGCCTTAGGGACAGGAAGGAGAGAAAGAAGAGTGGGAAGAGAAAGGGCACTTGTGACCTGATTCTTGCCATATCTGCTCATGAGTCAGCCTCCTAGGGTTCCTGAGGATTAGCTCCCAAGGCAGTGTGTTTTGCCAAGGGCACCTTTGCACCACACAGAGGACACCAAGACTGCACAGGACTTTCAACAGGTTTTTAGTTGGCTGCTCCCCCTCATTCGGATGTGAATGGCCAGTGTGATCATTTCCCTCACCACCACCTTTTGTGAAAGGAGTGAAAAGGGCTGGAGCTTTAGCCTGGGTTTGTGAATCCATAGAAGCAGAACAGTGTGGGTTTGACCTGACCAGAAAAGGCACTGAGAATGGGGAAAGAAGCAGGGTTAGAGAAATCAGGCAAGAGAAATTACACTGGCTTATGGTTTCCTGTATTATAACTATTGTGCCTCTAAACAGAAGTCACTAGGAAAAAGGCCCATTATGGAGAAAAATACAATGGGCTCTAAAAAAACACGATGGATGTGTGCCCCCCCCCTTGCTGTCTTCCCACCCACCCAAGTGAAGTAATTTACTCCCCCTCACACACACACACCTCAAGAGGACCTGATCTCTGCCATCTGGAGAGCAGTTGTAATTCCGAGTGATCTCCAGCCCTCATCTGGAGATTGGCAGCAGTGGTTCCCTAAGAGGAAATGCCTAATTTGGAGGGTGGAGTCCATGGCACTGTACCTGTCTGAGGTCCCAGCCCTCTTCAAATCCCACTCTCTTCAGGCTCCACCCCTCAAATCTCCAGGAATTTCCCAACCTGGAGTTGACACCTGCTAAGTCACATTGGCTGTCATAGAGAGGCTGCTGCTGAACAGGAGCAAGCAGCCAGGCTTAGTTAATCATGCCAGTCAGATGGCATCAAGTCAACCAGAGGGTGCTGCCAGGCCTAAGGTAGCCAGCCTCCAGACAACAGATCTTTCTCCCCATCCTGGAGAAAATGACCGCTTTGGAGGGTGGATTCTATGGCACTATATTCAGCTGAGGGCTCTCCCTTTACTGCCTAGCAACAGCCTCGCCCAATCCTCTTCTGTCCTGGGGCAAGGCTAAGGGAGGAGGGAGGGAAGGAGTGACAGGAAAGAGGCAGCTGCCATGGCCTCTGAGGAAATGCTTCCCATGGGGCCAAGCCTTGCCACCTAGTCACATTATGGCAGTGACTGCCTGGCTATTTTGGTGGTGTTCAGGGTTTGTGTTTGCTGTGAGGCCATCTGTGTGGGCCGTTGATGGGGCGGCAGAGGTCTGTTGCCAGCAGCGGCCATGGTGCCTTTTGTGAGGCCACAGTAGAGTGGCAGTGCTTTCTGCAGCTGGTTGACAGAGAGGACACAGAGAAGCATCGGGCATCTCTGAGGCAAGAATGTTTTGCCAGTTTGTTCAACATTCCTGGGCCTGCAGTAGATGGGGAACAGGGGAGTCGGCCACTGGGAGGCCAGAGACGCTAACTGGACCATGATAGGCCAGTGGTTTATGCATGGAATGCACCCTTAAGCCAGTGGGTGAGCTCCATTGGCCACCACTATTAGCGAATTATATATATAAATATAAAGAGGGGACCAGTTCTTCAAAAAGCTTGAGGGATTGGTGGAGACAGTAAGGAAAGTACTTACTTTAGAATGGAGAAATGGGGAAGTTCTGAGTACTGTCTAGAAAGGCAGAGACAAACATATCTGGGGGCTGCAATGGATCCTGGCTGAAGTAGGAGAGTTCTCTCCATTTTGAAAACAAGACAAAGAAAAACCTGATTAAATTTTGCCTTCTGGCTTAAAAAATAAGTTTATTTCCCCGGAAAAATGGATGAGAAAGTGCTTCTGCAAGTCTTAAGATCACTCTTGCTTTCCCCAAGCTCTCTGCGCCTTGTCTCCCTGCCCTGTTTCCCTTTTTAGGTTCCCTTCTATAGCTGTGGTGGTGGAAAATGCATCAAATCACAGCTGACTTATGGCAAACCAATTCATTCTGAGATTTAAACAAGGTTATGGTAATCTTCTAAAAAATTTACACAAAAGTCAAATGTAGTCTCAACTCAAGTTCTTTTGGCTCACGAAGTAGAATTTTTTGTGCCACACTCCACAGTTTAGAGGAAACAGTCTAAACAGAAGAATCTTTTGTCAGTAGTAGGTGAACAGGGTACAAAATATATGTATATATCTGACATATGATGTTATTCAGGGGTGAAATTCTAGCAGGAGCTCCTTTGCATATTAGGCCACACATCCTTCATGCAGCCAATCCTCTAAGAGCTTACAAAAAAGAGCCTTGTACGCTCTTGGAGGATTAACTACATCAGTGGATGTGGCCTAATATGCAAAGGAGCTCCTGCTAGAATTCCACCCCTGGTGTTGTTACAAGTCCTGTTTTCATGAGCAACCATTTTTGTTCTTCAGTTCCTTCCAAGCGTCAGGGAGTTGCCTCTGAATAAAGGGACCTCACTCTAGAAGCTGCCTTTGGTGAAGCATAAAATGTGCACACAATCCAGTTTTCTGTTATAATTTCCCTGTAAATCTGCAGATCAGTACATGTATTGGACTTAGATGCAATGACAAAATAAAACTATCAAGAACATTTACATTTTACTATATGAAGGAACTTCTGTTTAAAGATAGCTTTTTTTGGAAAGATTTCTCAGGAGGTGCTTTAAGACTTGCCTTTAGACCAGTCACTTTCTGCTTCCCTGTATTCCTTTTCTTTGCAGGCTAAATGCTCCCTATTTTGTGTGTTGGCTGATGTGTACAACAACCCAATTTTTCAAATAGAACTATCCCCCATTCCATACTGGCAACCACACTTGCACGCTTTAGCCTTTGATATGGGACCCTCATAGGGTTGCCAAGTCCAAATTCAAGAAATATCTGGGGACTTTGGGGGTGGAGCCAGAAGACATTAGGGGTGACCTAATATATCCCTCAGTAAGGATATATTTTAAAGTGATCATCTGGATAAGGCCAAAACCTAGATGCTTTTGAAAAATGTAGGACAAATAATTCTTAAGAGGCACTTTTCCTTAAAAAGCAATCAAAAACTTCCCAAGTTAAGCAGAAGGAACAGAAGCAAATGTGTTCTGGGAAAGAAGGTAGCACTTTATTAAATTTAGCTATATTGTTTGACCAGACACCACACTTTTTATAGTTTTATCTTCTTTAGTTTTTAGAGGTTGTTATCTCTGGGCTGCATTATCTTAGTTGTGCAGGTACTGCTTCAAGAATTACTATGTATGGTTCTGAGTGGTTTAAATTCTGATCCTCAAATCTCTTGAGCCAGTGAAGTACTTTTTTTTGTTTTTGGCCACTGTGTGACACAGAGTGTTGGACTGGATGAGCCATTGGCCTTATCTAACATGGCTTCTCTTATGTTCTTAGTAAATACACTGTTGAGATGTAACTTGGTGATTTCTTATCATTAGTTTTCATCTCACAAGATAGTCTTAACAAACTAAATTTGTTTTTATTTGCTGCTGTGAATGAAAATATTACATTTTATAGATTGCAATAGTTTTCAACTGAGTTCGGAACTGAACATCAGGAGAACCATAATATGGAGGTTTAAATTAAATTATTTAAAACAAAATGCACCTAAAATCTCAGAAGAATTGACAAAAGCCAAAAGATAGACTGGGTTGACTTTCAGTAATATTTCTCTAGAAGCACATTTATATAGTTTGGTTTAATCAGTATGCCACTGTAAGCACTAATCAGTAATATATTTTAGATGTGACATCTCTGAACCTGAAATAAGGCTAAATTGAGTTCATAAAAGCACTTCGAACTTTTTGACTAGTGTGAAGTCTGTTAGGGATGCTTAAGGAAGTTATTTCATTAAAACAATTCATGGTAAGTGCCTAGGATCGGTGTGCAAAATATTAAAGGCTGTTGTTGAACAGGAGTAGAAAGGACATTTCCATTGTGAGATAATCACAAAAGGAAATTTCACAGGTTTTTTGAAATATGCTTGAGACAGGGTAGCTGCATAAAATGCCATTACCTCTCAATAGTAAGTGCATAATAAAGGAGAAATATTTGAGCTCTTGCCTCTATCTTGATTAATGCTAATAATACATAAGTTTTTGTGCGGTATTGATCTCATTCCTTTGGTACATCTGCTTGCAGTTTTATGAAATATAGCTGTTTCTGAATGGAAGACATACTTGATCTGCTAGATTGTGATCTTCACACTAATGGGATAGATTTTCTCTGCTTGAAACATCTGACAGAGTGAAACAAAAGAATCTTTTTTATTACACCCATTTTATTAAAACTTTAGGGGCTTTATCTATTTTTCTTATCACTACATGGAAAAGAATTGTCACTTCAGTTTACTATGAATTTTAATGCTGCCTCATTTTTTTTATGTGGCCTCCCCTCTTCCCTCCCCCCTCCTCAAGGATGAGCTAGCCACCAGTGGGCTTTTGGCCATCTTTAATTATTACTGCAGACACATACTCCCACTTAACTCAGTGCATTTAATAGTATTTTCTTATGAGAAAGAATTACAGACCACTATCGTAGTCTTTTGCAGCCAAAAACTGCTGAAATAAATTGCATGTTTAAGTGCTTGCCTATATGATTCAGTCTTCAGTTGCATCAGTGCATTATTTCTTGGCACATTTCTTGAATTAGAGTGTTTGCTTCTGGACGGAGTTAAATGGATAAAATGGTGGACTTGAGCCAGGGAGAACCTTGGTTCCAATCCACATTCAGTAGCAAACATCACTGTGCCCCAGTGCTTGCTGTGATAATGGGAATATCAGTAAGCTAAAGTAATTTGTATATTTTAAGTGCTCTGCAAAATAATGAATATAAACAATAGGCAGGATCCAAAAAGCTGTGTAGACTTGGTTGAGGGCCTTATGCTATTCACTAGACTTTCTGAGTTCTCTTTATATGATTTTGAAGCACTGGGACAATGACGTTGGAGCGAAACAATTCTAAAGCCTGTGCAGACTGGTAGAATTAGTTCCACTCTGCTATGATTTCTAGATGACGTTGATAACTTTTTTTTATCAGGTGTAATCCCGTCAATCAATTTTTTGTAGAAAAAGAAAAGAAAAGAAAAAAACATTTAAAGGCGGATCTAAAAATTTGTTTTAGGGTCTCTAAGGATTTGAGCACACCCAGGGAGATTTTCATTTTCTTTGAATTGCAAATGCTGTATTACATACTGCATACAGAATGAGCTGCACCTCTGATTTGCTGAAACAAGCAGAGGATATTTTGGTAAATGTAAGTAAAAACCAAGAAAAATATTTTAAATATCTGAAATATTTATTTTCATGCTACAATGGTCTGTAATTTGAAGATGAAGAAATTGGATTTATACCCCACTCTTCACTGTCTGAAGGAGTCGCAGAGTGGCTTACAATCTCCTTTCCCTACACCTCCCCACAACAGACACCCTGTGAGGTCGGTGGAGCTGAGGAAGCGCTAACAGAAACTGCTCTTGAGAGGAACATCTCAGAGAGAACTTGTGACTGACTCAAGGTCACTCCAGCAGTTTGCATTTGGAGGAGTGGGAAATCAAACCTGATTCTCCCAGATAAGAGTCTGCGCACTTAACCACTACATCAAGCTGGCTCATAGAATACAGCTATTATGTCATTCCATGTTAATATTCTAAAAATGTTATCTTGAGGGGGGAAATTAATTACGTTTGATTGTTTCTACATTTCACTTTCTTAGTTTGGTGTAGTGGTTGTGCATGGACTCTTCTCTGGGGGAGCTAGGTTTGATTCCCTGCTCCCCGAAATGAACCTGCTGATGTGACCTTGAGTCAGTCACAAATTCTTACAGAGCTGTTCCTCTCAAGGGAAGTTTCGTTCAGAACTCTCTCAGCTCCAGCTCCCTCACAAAGTATCTGTTGTGGGGAGGGAAAAGGAAAGGAGATTGTAAGCCGCTCTTAGACACCTTTGGGTAATGAAGAGTGGGGTATAAATCGAATTTCTTCCTCTTAGTCTTATTGTACTGGACTTTATAGGATGCAGTTGGGTACTCATGAGGGCAATGAATTTATTGCTCCATGATTATTTTGTGCTACACAACTCTGTTTCAAAGGGTCTCATTATTTAGATGATAATTTCAAGCTCATCCTACTTCTACTCTCTTATGGTCCTGGTTTTTATATGCAACAGTGAAAGCACACTGTAGAGTTCTGGTTCAAAACACAATCTATTTTAAACAGGACAAATTCTGAAAGGAGTTTCTGACTTTCCAGTGGTAGTTGGAGGATTTTTCCTCCATTATTTGACTGCATCCACCACCAAAGTTCTGGTGTTCTATCCTATTTTGCATATCCTTATCAGTCTCCATTCCTTTATTATTGGGTTTCAAATCTTTTCCTCAAACTTTGTGAATATGCTTTCTTCAAAAAGGGGGAAAGGAGAGAGAGAAACAATTGGATTTTGGGAATCAGTGCACCACTTTCTCTACTACCTCTTCCAAGATATAAACCATTCAGTAAGAGAACACGAGAGCACACTTTCCAGCTCCTAACATACCTCAGATTGGTTTGCAGCAGTAATATGAGTGGGAGATGAGAGCTGATGGCTTAGCTCATATATAATGTAAAGCCATGGTTTCAGTGATGGTTAGTTTGTGAAACAAGGATATGGTTCACAGACAATAATTGAAAACCTGGTTTTCCCAGCTTCATTGTTTCCCCTACTTTGCTGAGATCCTGCTGGCATCCCAGCCTGTATTGCAGGGCAGGTGGCATCAGGGAACATCAGGATGGCTGGACTCAGGGCTTTTTTTTGGTAGAAAAAGCCCAGCAGGAACTCATTTGCAAATTAGGCCACATCCCCTGATGCCAAGCCAGCTGAAACTGTGTTCCTGTGCATTCCTGCTAAAAAAAAAAAAAGCTCTGGCTGCATTCCATCACTAAAAACTTCGGTTTAGAGTCAACTAAGTGTGACAGATAAACGAAATTCAAAATGTGGTTTCAGGTCTAGTTTGATGTATCCTAACTAACCCCTTTTAGCAGAACAGCCTGCATCTGGATGGTCTCACTAACCATAGTTTAATTAAATCATGGTTTCATGTGTCATCTGTATTGAGTTGGGGGGGGTAAAGATAAATGTGTAGCAGAGTAGTATATTTGAGCATTATTATGTTGGACACAATGGCTTATTGCCAGGATATTTGGTGTCCCCAAATCCACTGAAAACTCTCTTTTAAAACATAGTATCATTCTCACTTACAGCTTCCTCATATCTTGTACAGTGATTATATGAGTGTTGTAGGAGTTTACTTGAGAACATCTTTGGTAGCCCTGAGATACTTAAAGAGTTTTTTTAGAAAGTAATTATCTTGAGCATGTTTTGTGGAGACTGAATTAAGGGTTAGTCTTAATTTACACGTATTATAGATGAAGTTGTAAAATATTGTTGATAGGGTTGCCAAGTCCAATTCAAGAAATATCTGGGGACTTTGGGGGTGGAGCCAGGAGACTTTGGGGGTGGAGCCAGGAGACATTAGGGGTGGAGCCAAGATCAAGGCTGTGACAAGCATAATTGAACTCCAAAGGGAGTTCTGGCCATCACGTTTAAAGGGATGGCACACCTTTTCAATTCCTTCCTTCCATAGGAAATAATGGATAGGGACACCTTTTGGGGCTCATAGAATTGGGCCCCCTGGTCCAATCTTTTTGAAACTTGGGGGGTATTTTGGGGAGAGACACTAGATGCTATACTAAAAATTTGGTACCTCTACCCCCCAAAACAGCCCCCCCCAGAGCCCCAGATACCTGTGGATCAATTCTCCATGATTTTCTATGGGAATAAATCTCCATAGGGAATAATAGAGTTCCCAGTAGACATTTCCCCCCGCTTTCTGATGACCCTGAAGCGGGGGGAAGGTCTCCAAACTGGGAGATCCCCTGCCCTCACCTGGGGATTGGCAACCCTAATTGTTGAGGATTTTACAACTTTAAATTGTATAGGAAACTGCACCATTGCATGCTCCCCATATATCATTACTTCAGATCACTTTTCTCCTCTCCTCCCTCCAGTGGTCATTATGTATGAACTCATATAGCAACAAATAAACGCACAAAAGAAGAGCTTTTGTTTTTAAGTGGCTTCAAAAGGAAGAAAACCTATTTATCACATCTTGCTATGGTCAGATTCAAAAGCAATCATGCATGAAAAACATTGCAAAAGGAGTCTCAGTTTTTATGCCTTTAGAAGAATCGTATTATAAGGTCACTGCTTAGTCATGTTAAATCTCATACACATTTGAAAAAAAAATACTGGAATGGGGAATAATATGAGGTATCTTGATGTTTGGAATGCTCTCTCTCTCTCTCTCTCTCTCTCCACACACACACATATGTTCTATAGAAATTTTATCTAATTTAGGCCAGTTAGAGCAATAAAAACAATAATGTGCACCATGTCACAACTTATGGTAACTACTCATGGGGTTTCCAAGGCAGGAGGAGTAGATACGGTTTTCCATTGCCTTCCTCTGTGCAGCAGCACTGGACCTCCTTAGTTGTCTCTCATTCAAGTACTAACTATGGCTGACCCTGCATAGGTTTCAAGCTCTGACAAGACTAGGTAGCCAGGGCTATTATTTCTGTGTAAAATATCAACAATTAAGATAATTTTAGTATTATGATAGGTTGTATGAATAAAAGTTGATGGCTCAGGGTACAGTATTGTAAAACTTGTTGGTCATTGATCTTTGATAGTTTTGAGCATGTTCTGGGGCTGCAGGCTACAGATTATGGGCTCTCCACATAGTTAGAGACACCAGACAAATTAAAATAGTCACTGTATAGTTGTAGTTTTCTTCTTTCACTTGCTGAGGTTCAAAGTATGTATTACTTGTAGGCAGGGCTTTTTTTGTAGCAGGAACTCCTTTGCATATTAGGCCACACACCCATGATGTAGGCAATCTTCCAAGACATTACACTAGACCCTGTAAGAAGAGCCCTGTAAGCTCTTGGAGGTTTGGCTACATCAGGGATGTGGCCTAATATGCAAAGGAGTTCCTGTTACAAAAAAACCACCCTGTTTATAGCTATGCATAACGAAAGCCTGACAGCTGTTTTTCCTCTACAAAGCACCTAGGACCATTAACAGCAGAGGGGTATTCAGGATGGTACCCCCTTTTGAATTTGCAATGCTCCCATTTTACCTGCCGCACCAGCCCAAACCACCAGCCCAAAAGGGAGGGAACCTGGAGCAGACAGTGCTGCCTTCCTCCGAAGTATGCTGCCCACTTTTTTTACCTGCCTCAGACATAGGGGGCAGAAGGCTAGGAAATCCTCATCTCATGCACTTGGCCTTCCTTCTTTCTCCAGTCTGCAGGCAGGTGAGGTTGGATGGTGAGGAAGTGGGTGAGCTTGGGCAGCAAGTAGGGAGAGGGAGAGCCACGCTCCGGAGTTTGATGCGGCCTCTTCTCCTGCTCCCTTAGCCATCAGCAGTGAGATGGTAGGTGAGCTCAGGTGGCAAGAAGGGGAGGTAGAGCTGAGAGCTGCCGCTTCTGCTCCAGGGCTACCAGCAGACCCAGCAGCCACCGAGCACCCTAATTTCCGTGTCGACAGAGAAGGATGCAGAGTTAAGGGGTTTAATTCAATTAGCGTTCCCTGGCATCCTCTCCTGAATAAATTTATGGTTTCAGCCCTAAATGCACCCCTTAGGGTTGGGATAATTTACTATGGAGAAGTGTAAGGGAGCAAGGATGGTATGTAAACCATGTCCAGCCTCTTTTCTCCTGAAATTCCTAGTCAGGTCCTCCTTTTCTTAGTGAGTTCTAGATCTGTGCTGTCATAGTAAACATAAGTCTGTAAGCTTGGGGTAAACACTGCGAGGGAGTTTTGGGGGACAGTGATGGATAGGGGAAAGGACTGAATGAACCTCTTCAGATATTATTTACTGTGGAAGGGGTATAAATATCACTATAGTACTGCATTATCTGATGGAGTAGTCTCAGATTGTCTACCTGTGTCCTGATGTCTGCTAATTTTTAATTAAGTTTTTATTGGTTTAAGTCATGTAATACTGAAGAGCACCTCTTAAAATAAACCAATTAAAACTCCTTGTTAGATATATAAGGAGTACAGCAGGTTTGATTTGCTGCTGTTGTCACTTAAATCTTATGTGGAAATGAAACCATTCGGCACTTAAGAGCTTCTGAAGTTAGAGCACCTAATTTCTTTAATGGCAGACATTACGCAGTAGAACAAATGACATGGCATTAGGCTTCCTGCAGTTCAGTGATAGTACACCAATTAATGCTGAATTAATTGTGCTGTGTAATCAGATGGCATATGTAACCTTGTACAAAACAAGGTACGTGGCCTTTTACTAAACATATGACCTGACAGGTCACTGTATTAATACTTCATGCTTATTCTTATATATGTCCATAACATGTCACCCAGAAATATTATTGGCAAGAGTCATTCACTTTTTCACCTTCATAATCTCTCTGTCTCTTCAAAAGTACCATGGTATGTGACTGCTTGACACACTTTTGCTACCATTTGGTCCTATCTTACTTATGCTCCTACTAAGGAAAGAATGGCAAGATTCTTCTTGGAGAAATAACATGAGTTATATTACAAAATAAAAAAAAAATTACAAAAAAAAAAAGAATGACAAGATTCTTGTCTGAAGGGTTGTGGAATTAAAAAGATATATTGTCCATGTCCAGAGCTTTGTATACTTTGTGCTAAAAGAATTCAACTTCTGTATTAAGGCAATCAAATTCTAAATTCAGTAAGGTTTATAAATTATGCATTAATTTTAAAAATTTACATACGTTTATTTTGAAGAGTTTACCATGCTTCTAATAGTTATGAGGACAGTGAAGACTCACCATTAAATACTAGAAATCTTATTAATCTTTGTTCCCTCCAGTTTCTTAAGGTTACTTCACATTTTATATTTTAATGGATAACAGGCTGGATGTTAATTGGTACCTGAGATGACTACCATGCTATTATTTGAAGTAAATATATCTGTTTTTAGTAGGGACAAAAATGTAATATATAAAGCATCTCTGAGATTTAATCAGTGGAATCACATAATACTCATCTGCCTTCCTATCTTACCTATTTTAATTTTGGTATTTTAAATATTTATAAATTGGATTGTATAGTGCCATAAGTATTAATCTCTTGATCTCCTTTGCTTTCTTGCTGAAATAGCAATTTAAAATTGTGACCTGCGTTCAGTCTCCTACTAATAAATAAAATCATGATTTTTCAAAGTTGTAAAAGAATTAACCTACCTATAGATTATACATGCACTGTTCCTGCATGTGTCACAGTTAGATGTGTCTTGACCAGTCCGATATGAAAGCCTACAAAGATAAGAACACGTGATGATTACAAGTTTCTGCTTTCTGCTTGACTAGAAACCAAAACTTTTTTTCCCTTTTCCATTTTATTCTTAAACATGTTTTAACATTTCCCCTCAGGAATATGGAGATGCTGATAAACTTGACAGTTTCAAAGTCTGCAACTAAAATGTTCTAGAATGATCAAGAGTCTGGTATGACCATAGTTTGCAAAAATGCACTGTGTGACATTCTACCTTTTTGGATAATGGCTGCATGGGAGAAAATCTGATTGGCATTCAGAAGGATTCTTAGCAGTGTGTACATAGACAAACATGCTTGCAGCACAGGGGCAGATCCGGGGAAATATGAGGTTTGTACATAACTCCTATTTTTCCATCCAGTGGTTGGTTACAGCACAAAATTTCCACTTGTACTAGAGCCTCCTCCACATGTGGGAACACAGGAAATAGACCACAGTAGTCACCTGCGCTAAGTCAAACATTGCATCTTGTGCAATCAATTTTGGGGTCCTGTAATATACAGCATGGATCTCCAGTGAAGTACTCTTAGTCACTAAGATGCCCACAAAGACTATTCCTTGTGCCCACCAAATGTTTTTATAGAGTGGATGGGGCCAGATGGCTTTTGCCTAGCACATCTTTTGATTGGCCACTGAAGATCTGATTGGCAGTGCAAATTTTTTCAGTATTGCTTTAGCAGCAGCTGCCACTACAGCACAAGTGTCATCACTGCACAACTGACGGGAAGCTGTTTGTATGCAAAAAAAATTTTAAAACAAGGCATCCTGTTAAACAGAGTGTTTGTCCAAAACATTGAAGGTTTACTATTAAGAGTTATACAGATGATGTTTTGTGGCTGGCTCTCCACCCTGCAGCAGTCATTTTGTGGTTATGCCCACCCTCATGTATCAGAATTCCAATGATGCCTGCAGGCTCAAAAAGGCCGTACACCCGTGATAGAGGGAGGGAAGAAATGTGTTGCACAAGTGGAACTGCACCAAGTCTGTTTACGTGTCCACTTGAGCAGTGCTGAATGTTTGTCGAATGCAAGTTACTCATTCTTTAAAGCAGGGGTGGGGAACCTTTTTTCTGCCAAGGACCATATGGATATTTATAACATCATTCGCAGGCCATAAAAAATTATCAACTTAAAAAACAGTGCTCCGTGAGATAGAATGATTCAGGCCAGCAAAATTAATGCAAATAATTGTTTTTCTATTTGAAGTCATGTGGGGAGAGCCTAATCTGGCACACACACTTACACACACACCCTAGGCAAATGCATAGGTCCAGGGCTTTTTTTGTAGAAAAACTCAGTAGCATATTAGACCACATCCCTTAAGATTAGTATATTAGGCCACACACTCATTAGCATATTAGGCCACATCCTCTGGGATAATCAAGTGCAAACTGAACTGTGACAGTAACTTTTCCAGGCCCTGCAGCAATTGTGACTGGCCATCCAGGCCCCAGGGAGGCTGCCGCACAGTACATCTGGGCCCTGTGATCCCTGCCTGACCCTGGGGAGGCTGCTGCGCAGCGCAGTTGGCCCCATGATCCTCGCTGGCCAGCCAGTCCCCAGAGAAACTGCCGCATGGCTCAGTTCAGTCCAGCAATCCCTGAGGGCCACACCAAGTGACCTTGAGGGCCGTATATGGCCCTCAGAATTGAGGTTCCCTACCCCTGCTTTAAAGCATAAGTAATTTTCAGATCAGGGACACAGGATTAGATGATGGATATAGCAGTATGCATTGATGGCCCCATTCTCTTTATGATAGTTATGCTGCCTGTACACCTACCCATGCCCATGGAAAAATTAATCTCTTGGCCAGATGGGATATTGATATCAGGTGTGGTGGCAAAACATCTTTATTTCTGTCAGAAGATGATTACAGTGATGAACATTAAAAATAGGGTGAATAAAATATTGAATATTAACAGTTGTGAAATGATAGCATGACATTTATAAATAAAAATATATGCATATTGAACAGTTACAGAATTCACAAAACTAACAGTTACAATGTCTAAAAAAATTACAAAATGTGGATCAGTTCTCATGTGCCTAACTATAGCATATTAAAATTAATTCCTTCATACTATGGCACATTGAAAAGGCAAAATAATAAGTTATGATTGTCTAATATACTTCAGGTGACTGTCTGGTTTTGGTTAGCATTATATGCAATAACCATGGAAAATGGAGTTTCCCCTTGATTTTATGCCTTATTTCATGAAAGTGATAATGGATAGAGACACTATTAATATTAGTCATTTGCAGGGAAATTTATTAGCCTTCAACAGTGCTTTAAATGTTGAAACTGGTTGCTTGGTTCTTGAGTTATAGCTCAAATTAGTACTGTTAGGAAAAATTGGCTTCAGTCACCTTAATAGCATCATAAATTGCTTAAAATACCGATCAGAATGGGTTATCACATCAAAACACAATACATAGCCATATACCTTCCAGGAAAAACGTGGGAAGTTTTCTCCCTTTAGTTAAAACGTTTACATCCTGCCTTTCCTCTTGTTCAAGATGGCTTACCTGACACCACTATATCAATTTTTGGCTCTTAGTCCAGGAACTAAACAGGGCTATATTAAATTAGGATCTCTGTATAATGTCCCTGCACACAAGCATGTCCTGTATTGGTTTCAGAGTGTGTAAATGGAGAGAAGTGAAGCTACTGGATCACCATGAATGAGGTACGGACTGCTGAAAATGGACTGATTGCACTGATGTAAATGTTTTAATAGTATTTTCCATAAGCCTTTACACACCTGTTGTGGGGCCTAATCTCCATTTCAGTTTGTTGCAAAAGAAACAGAAAATATATTTGCCACTGGAAGTTCCCTGCTTCAGTAGAATCTAATTAGTTCAATGAAAATTCATCCTTTGAAATGGTATATATGTTTAAATGTAACTTTTAAATTACAGCTGTTGGTTCCCCCTCCCCAGCATTTTATGCTTACATTGAAAATGGAATGGAAATCTCAGCCATGCTGGAACTGATCAAGCAAATACAGAGGCATATGGTCTTCATCCACTACACTGTCTATTTCTATAGTACACTTTGCCTTAGGCAGTTTGTTTGCCTCAATCTTTAATTATGTACTGTTGCATTGTTCATTGGATGACTTGTGTTGTATGAGTACATCATTCTTATTCCATAACCTGCTATGAATCTTAGCAAAAAAGGAAAGGAAAGGTCCCCTGTGCAAGCACCAGTCGTTTCTGACTCTGGGGTGACGTTGCTTTCACGTTTTCATGGCAGACATTTTTTCAGGGTGGTTTGCCATTGCCTTCCCAGTCATGTACACTTTCCCCCCAGCAAGCTGGGTACTCATTTTACCGACCTCGGAAGGATGGAAGGCTGAGTCAACCTTGAGCTGCTAAGCTGAAAACCCAGCTTCCACTGGGGATCGAACTCAGGTCATGAGCCGAGCTTAGGACTGCAGGACTGCAATTTTAACACTCTGCACAACGGGGCTCTTAGGAAGAAAGGCAGGCTATAAATACATAAATATACATGTATGTTCTTTAATTCCTATTGGGAGAGTTTTTGTGGGCCAAATTAGAGATGATGGTGTCTTTGTGGTTGCCACCATTTTAATCATTTAAGAATGCTATAGGGGCTCAATCCTGATCAGGCCTGCAGTATATTCAGCTGAGTCAGTCTTGTCCCACCACATGAACCTATCAAGTGCTGAAATGGCCACATGGAAAGGTTTGTAGGGGGAAACTATAGTGCTGTGTGGTCATTTTTAAATTATTTTAAAATAGCAGTGATATGCTAATGGTAGCCACAAGGACACTGTCATATCTATTTTGGTCCCATAGCAATACATTTTAGTAACAGAAAACTCTTGATTACACAATTCATCAGTGCCCAGGAAACTGTGCTGATTATCATATGTGCCAAAAGTATGAAATGTAATTGCTGTGCAAGCTTGTTGATGCAGCCTAGTAGTGATGGTGCTGCTCAGTTATTGGTCAACTTCCACTTTAATGCAGGCTAATTTGCCATTGTATCTGAACCAACAATCTGTCGTTTTTGTTTCCGTTCCAAACCAAGAATGGAGGTCAAGAATAAATTGATTTGTAATCTATACCAGCAAGGCTTGGATATAATGGCGAACTATTGAACTATAATGGAAGTGAAAAATAAAGATGGGACAGGAAATGTGCTAGCAGGGCTTTTGGTCAGATCTCACCTCAAAGCTGCTATTGTACCATAGGTATAGAAGGTTCTCAGAAGTAGTAAATGTTGTTAGTATTTTCCATTGTCAAAATAATTCAGCCCTCAATTTATATTTAATTTTCTCATTTGCAGAATGCCAAGATTCAAAGAACTGTTCAAATATTTCTATTAAGTTTAAGGGGAATTTAAATTTGTCTTTCTCAAAAACCCCTATGGCAGGGGTGGCCAATGGTAGCTCTCCAGATGTTTTTTGCCTACAACTTCCATCAGCCCCAGCCAGCATGGCCAATGGCTGGGGCTGATGGGAGTTGTAGGGAAAAAACATCTGGAGAGCTACCGTTGGCCACCCCTGCCCTATGGCATGGCAGTCTGCTTTTTAAATGAAAAGTAGCTTGTGATATGGCATGAGGGTTAGCTGATTAAAAGAAGCAATATTCTCTTGCACTAGGAGACACTGCATCCTAAATATTATTTATATTTATTTATTTATATTGGGATTTATACCCCGCCCTTCGCACCGAAGTGTTGTTTGGATCCCGCCCTAGTAGTTTAAGAGCTATCTGTTTATCAGTTACTGTTGTGCAAATGTAAATATTCCTAGTGTGTTCTGACATTTTGAAAAAACTACACAACTGCAGTAAGATGAATTGAGAAACGAAATGCAAGCTTGCTGCATCAAGGGACTGAGCAAAATTATTATTATTTATTGATGATATATTTATTTATTATTTATTATTGTGTAGCTGATGCTGCACCACTATCATTGAGGAGATTGGTCAGTTCCTTTAAAAAGGAAGGAGGTAAGCGACATTCTGAGAAAACCAAGAGAAGGTATATATTTAGATGACTATGTATTGAATCTCCTATTCCAAAGAATATTAATGTGTAGTTTATTAGCAATATAGCCAAAGATACTGAGTGGGATCAGTGTAGGAACAGGACTCTCCAATGCATACAAGTTCAGCAATTAATTATTGTAAACATTTAGAAATATTTTTTCTGTCCTCTTTTGTAACTGAACACAGAGTTTATGTATAGCAAGTTTTAAAATACTTATGAACAGGGCTTTTTTGAGCAGGAACACACAGGAATGCAGTTCCGGCTGGCTTGGCATCAGGGGTGTGGCCTAATATGCAAATAAGTTCTGGCTGGACTTTTTCTACAAAGAAGCCTTGTGTGGAACAATGGTGATGTCAGGAGGTATGGCTAATATGCAAATGAGCTCTGCTGGGCTTTTACTACAAAAAAAGCCCCCTGATTATGAACTTCTTCTCCCTCCTATATTGGGTGATAGGGAGAAAATAAAAAAAATCTAGTACAGTTTAGATGTAAATGGCATCTCATGCAAACAACATAGGAACACAGGGTTGTAAATGGGGCGTGTATTTTAAGGACTAGCACCTCTACTAGAAGGATGTTCGTATGTGTAATACACATTCTGAAAACTGACCAAGGTTTGATTTTCTTTGATGGTGATATTCCTGTAAAATTAGCTATATTCTTGCTTGATACTCATGTAACTATGTAGAATGCAGCACAACATATTTGAATGGTCTTGGAAAGAAACTTCAACTATTTTAAAATAGCCATCTTGTTCATCTTGAATAGTGGGTCCAACTCTCTTTCCCTCTTCTTATGTACCTCATTGAAAATTTTCAAGCTTAAGTTTCAATTAAAATGTCAAGGCATTCTCCTAAGAAAAGGCTTCATTGAGTTCATGCAAAAAAAGGGGGTGCTGATGACATTTGGGCCCCAAGTCATGAAGGAGGTTAAAAATTAAAACCAGCACTGCCAGTTGAATTCAGTGGTGAATTGGAAGCCAATGAAATTTCATTTAAAATGTTGTAGTATGATCACAGAATCATATAATCACAGAGTTGGAAGGGACCTCCAGGGTCATCTAGTCCAACCTCCTGCACAATGCAGGAAACTCACAAATACCTCCCCCTAAATTCACAGGATGATGGTAGTGGCTTGTTCCAGCCACTGTTCTGCAGGGCCTGTAAAACAGAGCTGTTCCATCAGGCCTATGGTCGAGGCCCCTGACTGAGGGAAATGACAGCTTCCTTGATGGGCCTCCCTGCTGTCTCCCTTTTTGCCCTTTTCCAGTGCTCATGATTATACCTTTCTCTGAAGAAACTATATGGTATACGGCCACCATCTATGTATTGTGATGAGTTTTAATTTTCAATAACTATTTATGGTTGTTTTTATAATATTTTGTTATTTGCCCTGAGGCTTGCTATAGCAGGGGTGGGTAAGCCAGAAATCAAATGAACATCCAAGACAACCCAATTCTGAAGCAAGGTATGCCTGAAGGTGTTCCGGCACCACTCACTTGATCACCTTGCCTAAATGGGGCAGGCTTAAAGACCTGCAATTATCCACATCATCCACAGCCAATTATGGTATCTTCAGCAAGGGTCCCGACATAGCCTTTTAAGGCTAATGTAAGCTTAGACCAAGGAGGATTTTAGTCTTTAAAGAAGCCTCCCTAACTTTACCTGGTAAGTTTTAATTAGTCAGGAGATTCAAGGATCTATTTTGTATGCAGTAGACTTCATAGCCTCAAGCACTCTGTCCACATTAGTCAAGGCAATCAGTCTAAAATGAAGACAAGCAAGTGCTTCTGACACCCCTGGCACAGGCCCAGCTCAAACTGCCTTCCAGGTGTGGCCTAATCAGAGACTCTCACCTTCTAAAGACATCATAAAAAGAGGTATATAAAGGAAGCAAAAGGCACTGGAAAGCAACTATTTCCATGCTCTCAAAGAGTTTGCTTCATATTGAAATTTAAGCTTTGAGCCACTGTTCTAACTCAAATTCTGTCAGTCACTAAAGAAAAAACACCTGACTCTGGTCCTGAAAGGAAGAACTGAAAAGTCCACCCTTGTCTTCAACAAGCAGAGATCAAGTGAGGCCCCTTTAGTGTAAAACTGCTGACTACAGAAAAGAATGCATCGCTATAACCAAATATATACAGCCCAATACAACTTGGGGCAGTCGCATGGTGACCACAAAGTCCTCGAAGTAGGACAACAAGGCAGAGTCAGCATGAATGTTTAAAGTCTCTCAGAACTAATTTTCGAGAGATCTCCAATACCAATCCTTTGATCAGCTCTGCCAGCTTAGTGAAAGCTCTAATAATCAAACTAGATGGACTTCAAGAAATCTTCTGTGAGGTCAACTGTGAGGTCAGACTGGGTAATCATTGTATCTGTGGCACTGAGCTCCATTTAGCAGCAATGAATAATGAAGGACAGAGAAATCTGCATCACTAGGATGGTTAATTACTGTTGTAAACTCCATGTGGCCCATGTCTGGGCAGTTTATTTAATATAATAGTGATAGTGAATTTGTCTCTGGCTGTCACTTTAGAGCAGAATCTCTTAGAGATACATCCTAAGCAGGTCTACTTAGTATCCTCCTCAATTGCACCATCAGTGTGTGTTATTTTTCTCAAAATCTTCTAATAACTAGCCAGTAACTGAACTAATGCCATTACAACCATTCATAATTGGACTTAAAGGTATAAATACTTGTATCCCATTGAACACCTATTAAATTTACCCCTGCCAAATTAATTTAAATATGAAATACTTTGTTTTCTGGGGTCAGGTAGCTTAATGATTTTAATAGCATAGCTGTTATGCAAATTCTTTTTGACCGGCTTATGCCCTCACAAGTTTGTATCACTTAAAATCCCTAGCTGAATTAGCTCTCAACTGTTCAGTGATTATTCTACTTCATGGACTGTGGCTAATAGCCCTTAGCCAGACTGAGTACAGGGATTAATAACATCCTAGTTATTATGTAAATGAGAACTTCCTTATCCAATCAGATTCTGGTGAATTTCGTAATTGAGTATATTTTGGGGTCAGTAACTCTTTCTATCCTTGAATTGTGGTTTACTTAGTTCTATTTCAGTATATTAACAGTGAACAGAGCAGTTTTTAGTACAGCTGAAACAACCGACATTCTCTGGTTTGCAGTAGGCATACATAGTATTTGAGTAAAAAATACATTCCAGTAAGTGAGAATAATAAGAAATATTACTCATTTAAAAGATTCACCATCATTAAGAAAATTGTAGTAGGAGAACAATAGCTCTTACATCCAAAGTGGCAAATTAGGTTTGCCCCAGAATACAATGTCAGAATATGACCTTGAAGCTGGCTTACATAGTGCTAAATCTTAGGTTGGTTTTATGATGGAGTCATTGAGGAGTATTGCACTGAGGATATAGGTGTATACCAAATAACCCCATTGCTGATATGCATATGCACATCTTCTAAGCATGTTTAATTATGGTATGAGTTTTCTCTGCACTTCCCCTTTGTTATATACAGAATAGTTAGTTACTTAAGATTTGTAGTGATTTTTGCAGACAAACAGTGTGTACTGGAGTTTTGGTTCATAGCTGGATCAGTCAAATAGATGCTATTTAGATTGTCATGTATTCCCAAAGCATGTGATTTTGGAATTATAGGTTATGTAGACAGTAGGCATAGTGAGTTTGAATACAAAAGGATTCTGATAACTGTGTGTATTTAGTCTATTTATAGACTGGGTGCTAGTGTATAGATATATATACACACACACATATACACACACGCACATATATATCTCCCCATATAAGTGTAAAAGAGAAAAGAGAAATTTAAATCAATATCGCTAACTAAACCTGACAGACTTGAATGTACATACTCATGTGTGATGTGTGTAAATTAATTACATTTGCCTGCAGTAACTGAGCATACTGTATATTGATGATTAAACAGAAATTATGAACACACTTTTCAATCCCTCATTCTTCAAAACGAAAGCACAGCTAACAACAGTGATAAACATGTAGAGCACTAAGAGTGGAGCACTAAGAGCACCATGGAAATTGACAAGGGAGAGATGACAAATATAATACTAAGATACTAAGTTTAGTTTTAATATACACAGTTTTATTAGAGTTGAATATTGCTTTGCAAATTGGCATGTTTCCTTTTGAGGTACAGTAACCACTATGGAATGAACTGTGGGTACAGTCTTTCAAACATTGCTGATGTTTAGCCTACTTTTCACTTCACTGGACTTGCATATCCAGTAGCTCTTAGGAGAAAAGTTAAGTAATCCCAAAAACATTTACTACAGCATCTGGAGTGAGCAAAAAAAAAAAAAAATCAGTATTTTTTGGGTTTGAGTATACTGAACCCAAAAAATATTGGTATTTTCCTGTATTCCTGAATCCCAATAGCACTGTGGTTTTGGGATTCAGGAAATAATCGGGAAACCCGAATTAATTTGGCTCCATTATAGATAGCATGTGGGGACCATTCTTCATAGGTTATAATGGAGAATCAATCCATGGGTTTCTGGGGGGTGGTGTTTTTTGAGGAAGAGGCATCAAATTTGCAGCATAGTTGCTGATGCCTCTCCTCAACCCCCCTCCCAAGTTTCAAAAAGATTGGGCTATGTGGGTCGAATTTTATGGGCCCCAGAAGAAGGTGCTCCCATCCTCTATTGTTTCCAATGGAGGGGAGGAAAGGGATGTAGTATTTTCAAATGCCTTCTCCAAGATGTGGCATGACTGCACACTGTGGCAAGTGCACTCCAAAGACACTACAACTTTAAATGCCTTGCTGAGTGTTCACCCCAAAGGCATTTAGGTGGGTAAGTGAACTCTATAGAAGTTTAAATTTTAATGAAGGTATTTAAATGTAATATGTTTTGTGGACATAAGCTATAATGGAGAATTGTTCTGGGGGTATCTGGGGGGGAGGCTGTTTCAAAAAAATCTCTCCCAAGTTTTAGAAACAACGGACCAGGAGGTCCAATTCTATGGTCCCTCAAAAAGGTGACCCCATTCTCCATTGTTTCCAATGGAGGCAAAAAGACATGAAATGGGACACAGTCTCATTAAATGCCTGAGTTCATTCGCCAATAAGGGATTTAAAGAGATCTCTTTAAAGCCGTTTTCTAAGCTGGCCCGCACCGCCACTACACAACTCGGCTTCTCCAAGCTGTGCCCAAATAAAAGTTGAATAATATTGTTTTTTATTCGGGCTCTGCTATATTGGTAGCCAAATGAAATTAAAGAATCTGTATTTGGCTGAATAAATACCTGAAAAATACTAATAAAGGTATACAGAATAAGGGTATTCAGTTTGGTGTTTATTGAACACCCAACCCTAAACAGAATGCACATATTTTGGATGTTCTATGTACTTACAATGAGTTGAGTTTACTATTTGAAACATGTCATCAAAAATGAGCAAATACTGAATGATCAATGTGGAAATCTCCTATGAAAGTTATTTTCCTTTTCTGTAATGATGCTAGGAAGGAGGTATATTGCCCTTTGGAATCCCTTTTCCATTTGTTTGTGTGTGGGGTTAGTGTGCAGATGATGCAAGATGGCTCTTTCTTACATGCCCAAGGAAATGCTGATGGCTACTTTGGGGGTCAGGAAGCAATTATCTCCAGGCTAGTTTGGCCAGGGACCCTGGAGGCCCCTCCCCCTCATCTTCTGGAGCAGGGGTAACTGGAAGAATGGGGCGGGAGGCATTTGTGAATTTCCTGCATTGTGCAGGGGATTGGACTTGCTTATCTTGAAGCTACCTTCAAACTCTGTGATTCTAAGAGAAGATTCTCCATGGTTTCCAGGCCAGATTCTCTGATTAGAATCAGCTGATTAGCCAGCATGGTGAGAATGCTCAATGAGTAACTTAGGGAACCAAATCCATGCTCTGCCATGAAAGCTTGCTGGGCAAGTCACCCACCCAACCTCTCACAGGGTTGCTGCGAGCATAAAATAGAGTAGGGTAGAATGATGTAAGCCGCTTTGGGTTACCAGTAGGGAGAAAGGCAGGGTATAAATGAAGTAAATAAATAAAATGATAATAATAGGGCCTCAACTGAGTTCACAGCAGAACATTTGGTGGTGGTTTCTATGGCAGGTCTGTTTATGCATCCATCATTCCCACAGATAGTAGAAATGTAAACCCTGCAATAAATGCACTGAAATGTCTCTAAAGAAGGGCTGTAAGTTTTTCTTTAGCCTTGCAGGTATCAGTAATGAATCATGTGGGGTCCTTTCATACTCACAGAACTTCCAGAATTAAAGAAATCACTTTTTTCAAACAACAATCCTGCAAACTGCAGGAAAGATAACTCCACCAACCAGCCTTCCTTTTTTTATTTCTTCAAAGAGAAGCCCTGTTTGTTAGCACCATGGATGCTTGCAGTCCCAAATGGATTAGAGACTGCCTCCAAAACCTCATAAAAGCCTGGCAAGGATCAAATACAGATGCTTCCTTGCTGTCTTTCAGTTATCGCCTTCAATTAGTCAGGGTTCCAAGGAATGAGATTGTAACTTCACTGTGGACAGGGGATTCAACCAACCATAACTTGACCAGCCATGAATATATGAAGTTTCTTCACTTTGCCTTTGCAGATCAACACTATCAGTACTGCAAAATACTAAAGAGTCCAGTATGACTAACATATTTTATTGTAGCACAAGGTATAAGGCCTGTTGTGGGAATACAATGGGCTGTAGAAAGAGATCTACCTGACTGTTTTAAGTGGAGATGTTGGGGAGAAAACCTGGAACCTTCTGCATGCCAAGCAGCTGCTCAACCAATGGGCTGTGGCCCCTTCTCCATCTCCATGGTAGAATTTATGACCAGTCATTTTCTGTCAGCCTCTGTGGCCCTGGCTGTGCTCAGATACAGTGGCAGTGGAGCGATGTGCAGAACAGCCATCTCTATTTCCTTGAGGGAGGGAGTGAGGTGGCCCAGAGGAGACCTGTTGGCTGTGGGAGCAGCAGCAGCAATGGGGCCATCTCTGCTGAGTCTGACTGAGGGATCCCTGAGGGAGGGAGAAGTCAGCTGATAAGGACAAGAAATCATGCCCCCTTGCAGCCTGGCCGCCCATGATTGGGGTGGAGGGCTCTGAGGCTCTTGAGAAGGCCTTGTTATAGCAGCAGTGGAACCGATGTCTCCTGCGCCCTATCAGAGGGTATGGGACAGTGGCGAAGATGCTGGCAGCAGTGGACTTGGGAGAACAGGGAGGACCCCTGAGTTAGTGATAGTTCCCTGGCATGTCAGGAGTTGTTTGTATGTGGTGGGAGAGCAGTTGCACCGGGAGTCAGCTCTGTAGGCAGCATCTTGGAAGGGCGGGGGAGCTGTCAGTGGGTTGGCCACCTGAAAGGTGATGGAGTGGGTCAGAGAAGTGGAGGTGTGTGTTCATGGTGTCCCTGAAGTGAGAGGAGCATTTTGGCTGAATGGTGCTGGGTCAGCAGAGGTCAGGGGAGAATAAAGTCAGTCAGTACAAGGCCAGAGGGGGTGATGGACGTGTGATGAGCCAATAGTTGATGCTCCACAGTCCCAACCAATCAAGGGGCTCCATTTTGCCAAGACGAAAGAGGAATTATAATAAAGGATAAGCTTTTGAGAAATACAGCTGCATCTGATGAAAAGAACTATGTTTCTTGAAAGCTTAAGCTACAATAAAATTGGTTAATCTTAAAGGTGCTACTAGACTACTGTTTTACAGCAACAGACTAACACTGCTATCTCCTCTGGATCTGCTCTCAGTACTGGGCTTTATAAGATATCGCTTCTTAGCAAGAGTATTTTTGTAAGGGTTCTGACAGCTTCAGTCCTCTCTGCATCTCCAGGAAATAACAGTTTTTCCATATCTAAAACATATTCTCATCTCCTTGCCTGATGTCCTTCAAGACTTAAGGATGTAAAGATTGCAATTTCAATTTCTTCAGCATGATTTTGTGGAAAAGGAGCACAAAAACCAAAAAACAGATTGTTGAGAAGTGAACATTGGTAACTAGGAGGACAAGGTGAGTTTGTCAGAAGACGAGAAGACTCACATTCTGTTCCTTGGGGATGTGTGTTGATTGATCAGGCTCAGCGCATCCGAGTAGGCCAGGTAGGGTGCCTAGGTGGCCACCTGGCCTACAGAGGTGCTGGGTGCCCCCTCGCACTCTCTTCCCCCTGGTAGCCCCAGCAGCCTATGTGGGAGACTGAGCTGCCAGTGCAGATAAAACTGGCTGGTGGCAAGAGGCGGCGTGGCAGGAAGGGAGCACCATTTCCATCTCTTCCTGTTCACTCCTGGCTCCTCTCTGCTGCACCACCTCATTCTGTTCGCCTGCCTGTGTCAGCAGCCAGAGGAGCTGGGAACAAATGAAGATGAACAGCTGGGAGTGAATAGGAAAAGGGTTGGCAGGCATGCTCCAGCGTGCCAACTAGGGCCCGCCACTGCCACGCTTGGGTGGGGTGGTGGTGGAATGGCATGCAGGACATCAGGGGTGGGGTGGGGCGCCTTGCCTGGCATGCCAGCTGAGTGTCGGCACTCTAGCACCAGCACTGGATTTGATGCTGATGGATCAGCTACTTATGAGAATATTAATTGTGTCCAGCACAGTTTTAAACTTGTCCTGCTGTTGTACAGTTCTTGGATTCTTCATATTTATGTTAGCAGTGATTCTTTCCAGTTCTTTGGGCTCAGTCTGGAAGGATGCCCCCCTCTCGCCCACTGTATGCCAACTGACTTTGCCTGCAGGCAACAGGAGAAATTGTCCTTGAGGTCAGTTGCCTCATAACACTACAAATGGGAATTCACAGGAAAAGGTAATTGGTCTTTCACAGACATGCCATGATAATCTTTCTTGTGGATTAACATGGCTTTACAAGGCAAGAATGGTGTGTGGTGAGGGGAGTACAAAAAATGATGGCATGCGGTCTCAGCCTTTAGCAGCATATTTCTAATGCAGTCACTAAGGATCAATTCATACATTCTTGTCTCTGTAAATTTCATCCAGAGCTCTGAAGAGTGTCTCTCAGGCCCACTTCCACAGCATTTTTTTCTTGATCTTGTTCTTTTCTCATTTAGAGAAAAATGAACAACCTGGTTAGTAGATCCTGCTTCTCTTACTAATATAAAGTTGATGGCTGATCATTTTGAATACTGAACATTCTAAAGGGATCTAGCCTTGCAAGATTCAGCCATTCACTTCTTGGAGGGAGGAGTGGACGGGGAGTCTGTTTCCATTCTCTCTTCAAAGCCACAAAGGCCTGGGTGATGTTTGACAGGGTTTTTGAAAAGCTACCGAAAAGTTGAAGTGAATGAAAATAATTTCTGAGAATATGTATCAAAAGTTGTGGGAACAAAGTATACAGCTACTGACCCTGGATACCCAGCTCTTTATAACTTAAAAAACCACAAATGTTCTACCTGTCTGTAGTAAGTCTGTATTTCTCCATTGCTTTCTGCAAACCATAATCAGAGGGTTGCTGTGACAATTTTAAATAAAAAGACTTATCATTTACTTCCTAAGTGATTTTCTCTTTCAAAGAGTGATCATTAAAGCTTCTCTTTCTACTGCACAGCTTAGGGTCAGTCTAACCCATTTTGTAAAATATCTTCTCTAACTAGCATGTATGAATTCATCACAGCAGGTCACCAGCCGTTCAGTGCTAAGGAACAAAAGTGAGGACTTTTCAAAACTCTTCTATCAAGTTAATTTTATACAGCTGTTCTCTATCTAAATTTCATGCCAGTAGTTCCTGTTCTCAGAAGTGCTGAAATGTTAATTAGTTTGACTGATTTGTTTTAGACTGTCAAAGTTAAAAAGAGATCTTGCATCAAACTACTGAGTGGAATACCCAGTATTGGTTTCTTATGCTTGCATCCTGTCTTTCTTTTAAGGGGTTCAGGAGAACATAATTTAAGTCTTGTAACAAACCTGAGTTAGGTAGGGCTTAGAGACAAGAAATTGGACTGAGGTTGCTACTGAGCTGAACATAAATGTTGTAGCCATTACATGTAGCATGCTCTCATGAGATTTTACTTCAAGTACAGGCAAGCTGCACCTGCCAAACATGATGTCAGAAAATTAAGAGTTAATTCACACATTGTCCCCTGCTTTCACTAATTCATGGCCAGTAGCTTCCTTAAGATCTTCATAGTCTTCATAGTCTTGTTACTTGATGCCCCCTCAAGCCAAAGAAGCCAGCAATTGTAACTGGGACCTTCTGTATGTAAAGCATCCTTTCTATAATAAAAGTATAGTGGTATTGGCAAAATGGATCTCTCCCACTGGTTGTGGTGTGTGCTCCATCAACCATTGGTGCCTCAACTGCCACTCAAGATCTGTTGTGTTCCACTGGCTCAGGACTGAGGCACTGCTTTGCAGAGGAGGGAAAGAAAGCCTGCCCTTGATTGACAGACAGAGAGAGGATGGAATCTGCCACAGAAAGCCTTCACTCAATTGGCACTGCTTCACAGTGGAGATAAAGAAAGTCTTCCCTCGATTGGCTGAGGGAGGGAGGAGCAGAAGAGAAACACCCACAGAAAGCCTTCCCTCAATTGGCTGAGGGCTCTTCACCCTCCCTCTCTGGGAAACTAAACAGCCAGAGAGACAGAGACAAAAAAATTGCATACCTTGGCAGCAAAATAATGCCATATTATTCTAGGTACAGAGAGAGTGAAAAAAGAGATAGAGAATATGGAGTCCTGTGTTTAACATGGAGCTACTGGAGAAACTGCCTTCACTTTCCCCTAAGTGCCTGCTTCTAGCCAACCAAGTACGCTTGCAAGTCCCTAGGTACCAGTGGTCAATCCCCCAGTTTTGCAGGCTCCTCCCTGCCTACCCGAACAGCCATCATGTTTCTTTATATCTTGGCAGGCTTAACAGAAGCCTTCAGCCTGCCTCTGTTTTGGACAGTGTGTGTGTCTTTAAGTACTGTGGTAAATACTTGGATGGGAGACCAAGAGGAATGCTGAATGGATATGGCAAGTTGGCAAAGCCACCTGAGTCTTCCTGGTGGGACTCTACCCTCCAAACCAGCCATTTCCTCCTGGGGTACCATTGTTGCCAATCTCCAGATCCACTCCAAAATCACTCAGAACTACAACTGCTCTCCAGATGGGCAGATAACAGTCCCCCTGAAGAAAATGGCACACTCTTAAGACATTATCCCCGCTGAGGTCACACCCCTGTGACAGCAAGTGTGAGATGGCAGCTGGTACTTCAGAGCAGGGTCTGCCAGACCCAGGTTCTTGCTGTGGAAGCTGACTGGGTGATTTTGGACCAGTCGCAGTCTTTCAGTCTAACCTACCTCACAGGGTTGTTGTGCAGATCAAAAGGGGGGGGATGAGAATGATTTAAGCTGCTTTGGTCCCTGCTGTGGAGAAAGACTGTCTTTTCCCTTGGTACAGCCTGCAGGGAGGGGAGAGGAGATGGAAAGCTGAACTCAGGGGGCCCAATGAAGGAAGACCGATAGTTGGCTGGAAAGGAGATAGGGTTGCCAACTCCAGGTTGGGAAATTCCTGGAGATTTAATGCGGGCAGCCTGAAGAGGGCGGGGGTTGAGTAGCGGTGGGACCTCAGACAGGTACAATGCCTTAGACTCCACCCTCCAAACCAGCCATTTTTCTCCTGGAGAATCATTGTGGCCAATCTCCAAGTGAGGTCTGGAGATCACTGAGAATTACAGCTGCTCGCCAGATGGCAGAGTTCATTTCCCCTGGATAAAATGGCTACTTTATAGGATGGACTTTGTGTCATTATACTATGCTGTGGACACTTGCTGCCTACTTTGGTCCACACTGTGGAGAAAGACTGTAGTTTTGCTAGATAGAGGTTGGAGGGAGGGAGGAGATGGAAAGCTGAAGTCAGATCAGTTCCCCTACAGAAAATGGCCACCTTGAGGTGCATGTGCTGTGGTATACCATAACACAGCCATGCCAGGCCAAAAACCACAAATAGATCACACCACAAACACACACTGATACTAAATGCGGCAAGGCTGAGTATAACAGGAAAAAGTGGCAACAATGCACTGCAAACAAAAGGAATGCTCAGATTCAGCATCTGTGTGACTGTCGTCATGCCCCCCTGTAAACCCCCCTTCCCCATAATGATTCTTCCTTCTCTCCATTCTGTGCCTGTTTCAGGGTTTTGAGCCATCACAGACATGGGACGGACACACACACACAAAGAGGAGTGGGAAGCTGGCATCTGTTTCAGCTGCAGGGTGGGGGGGAAGATAGTGAGGGTGGGGGGCAAGTGGATGCCAAGGGTTGGGGGTTGGTGGGAAGACAGCAAGGTTGGGGAGATGAGTGAAGAGGGCTGGGAGTGGGGAGGAAGACAGCAAGGGTGGAGAGTAAGTGAATGTCATGGTGGGGGAAGTAGTGGAGTGCCAAGAGTGCAGGGGTAGTTGAGAGGAAGAGGTGGTTGGGGGTTTGGTGTATGGTTTTGACCAGAATCTATCGCTAGACTTCTTGAGTAAATACAGAAGAAGCTTTAATGAAGAAGCACGCAGCAAACACCTGTAGCATGTATACACAAGGCCAGACTGATATAGAATGAAATTTACAGTCCAAATATAGATTATAGGTTAACAGTCCATCACCCCTCTTGCCTAATTTTCCTGCTTAAAAGTCTTTGAATTATTTCTCAAGCTGCAGTGTTACTTTCTCCAAGCTTGCATTTCAATTTACAGACATCTTACATTGGTACCTATCTTCTGTTACTAGGGAGATGAGATTACGCCCTTGCTTCCTACAGTGACTTACCCTCCATGGTGGCCTCCCTCGTTACCAATACTATTTTACATAAAACCTTAAAATAATACAAGGAACATGCACAATGGGAGTTAGTGAATACTGATATTCTAATACATGGGTTAGTATGGTCATGAATATATGTGTAGTTATACCTGTATAACTACAAACAATCATACAGTTATGGAGTATACTTTGGATAATTGGCTCTTTATCAGTAATGACAATACTATTAGGAAAATCAGTGGACTCTTTATAACCCACAAGCTTAAAACAAATCCTTGTTAGGGATTTGTGCTTGACAGTGGGCAGTAGTTGAACGGGAGGGGGGGGGGAGATACCAAGGGATGGCACTTGCCCAGAGCCTCTTTCTAGAGCCCATTGTATTTTTCTCCATAACGGGCCTTATCCCTAATACAAAAATAAGTCTCCCTTGCTTGTGTGATGTATGACCCAGGCTATTATTAATATGGTCAATGGCAAGTTCTGTGATTGTAGTGGCACTTTTCCTTATTAGTTTTCATAGGTACTTATCTCAGGATGTCTGAGATCAGGTTTTCCTACTTTTATCATTTCTAAATGGCTTGTGGGTAAAAAGAGATTATATTTTCTTAATTGTACATGAGATAGTTACCTATTTTTGATTATTTCAAGAACGCTATTGAATAGATAAAACTACTGTAATAGAATTAAGAATCCCTTTTGTAGTCTGGAGTTGTGTTCCTAAATTGCCTTGTCATAAGACCTGCGTTATACTGCATTATGTGCTGGCTAGATATTGTGAGATGAGATTAAATGTAACAAGGCTGTAGATTTCAACTGCCAGTCCAAATTTTGTTGTTACGTTCTGTTGTTATTTTATGCAAATTTACTTAGTCCTGATGAATTCATCGGGCTTACTTCCAAGTAAATAAACACAGGATTTCAGTTTTAATCATTTTGGTTGCTTCAGTCATAAAAGACTGACTCTGAAAGGACAAATGTTAAATGTTGTCTGAAAGCGAACATGGAAAACTTGCTGGGAGTACACTGGCATTATAACTGGCATTATACTGTGCATACAGAGGACATGCAAGAACATGTGGGAGGCATCTCATCACTATTTCCTCTTTCCCTTCCCTGAAAGCCCCTACAGCCTCTTTCCTTTTCTTGCTTTCTTTTTTCCTGCACATTCACCAGCCAAACCTACCTTCTTCAGATATAGTAATTATTTATTTACTTTAGACATACCCCAACTTTCTCCCCAGCAGGGAAATTAAAGCAAATTAAATCATTCTCTTCTCTTTCATTTTATCCTCACCACAACCCTGTGCAGTAATTTAGGCTGACTGTGTGTGACTGGTCCAACGTTACCCACTGAGCTTCCATAGCACAGTTGAAATTCAAACCTAATCTAAAACTGTAACCACCACACCACACTGGCTTCTGTGGAGTGGCTCCTGTTGAACTGCAGCAAACTGCAGCAAGCAGATAAGACTTGCAAGTCATGTGGTAGTAAGTTACCTGTGGATGCTTTGGGGCCCGGCCTCAAAGGCCAAGCATCTGTGGAATGGGCTCTGATCTATCCACCTGCTTTTTACTGACAAATCAGGGCTTGAAGGCTAGCAATACTGTTGTGGTGACCTAGCAGTGATCACTAAGAGGGCCTTCAGTTCTTAAAGTTACAGAGGCTGCTTCTGTTATATTGTGGAAGTTAAAATTTCTCCCTTTTATTTCAGTTTTTTTTTTTGCACACCTGAGACATTTTTCAGGTTTATAGAAATATATATATGACTTGTCTGTTCATGTTTAAACATTTATAGATTAGGCTTTGTTAAAAACTGGCTACATTGATCAGAGAATCTTACAAATATCCTTGTTTTGTAAGGTGGAGGGCCAGGTTTGAAAAGCATTAAAACTGAAAACATTTAAAAAACTTAAAACCATTTTTTAAAAATAGAATGCATAGCCTGACTGAATAATTTCTGGCTACTTAATCTGGCTTCTGTTTACTGTGCATGTTGAAATGCTGTTCTAAGTTCTGTTTTCCTCCACTGGAAGTAAGTGGAGAACTTGGAATAACAAAAATAATTTTCCTTTGGGAGCAGATGCAATCTGAATTTACAAGTGCCACTTTAAAAGATTTTTAACCCTTGCCTGCTTTTATCTGCATGTGTGAAAAACATAAAGACATTTCTAAGAGCCTGGTTTTGCACTAGAAAAACTTGATATGTGTATTTACATATCAAGTTTCTCAAGTGCAAAAACAAGGCTCTTCTGAATGCACTGATATTGGTTTTTTAAATAAATCTATGGTCACACAAGAAGGTTAATTTACAATTGCATTTCAATCTTCCCGGATGTTTAATTTCAGTCTTTCTGGGATTTGCATAGTTTTCTAGACCTTTCTTAATCCCCAAATATTTGGTTTCACAAAAGAGATTTCCCCCATGCTCTGCTGGCATATAATTATGGCCGCAATCCTAACACTTTGCTAGGAGTAAGCCATATTGAGTAAAATGGGGTTTACATCTAAGCAGACCTGGTTAGGCTTTCACCCTGCATCGTTCCTCTTTGCAGATAAGTTGCTTGCACAAACTATCTGCACTGTTACGGGATCTTGACTGCTTCTGCTGGTAATAGACTATTTATTTAGAAAATTTTAATGCCACCTGTGCAGAAACTTGGCCAAGAGGTGGCTTAAAAATAATTATTTTAAAAAATCAAAAATTCCTTAAGTGCAGTAGACTGAATTAGTGTTGACATGCATGGTATGAATGTGTGGTATGAAAATAGTATGTACTGGTTCCGGCCTTCACAAAAATTGAATTCAAAATGCAGTAGACTGAATTACAGTGTTGACATGCAGTGATGTGTGGTATGAAAATAGTATGTACTGGTTCCTGCCTTCACAAAATTTGAATTCAAAGGGCTGAGTAGATGATTTCATTCCTTACAGAACTATGATTCTTTAAATCAGAAAGCTGTTAAGATCTGAAAAGGTCACCAAGTCACCTGGGTACAGAATGCTAGTTCTTGCCCTGAGAGTAAAAGAGCCACCAGTTCAGTTCAGTTTCAATGGGTTTTAATTTTTACATATGGTATGGATTGATTTCTTCCTCCCAGCAAAACTAATAATGAAAAGTAGAGTTAAATAAGCTTGAGAAGCATTTTGATTGGAAGACAGGATTTTGTAACCTAAGAATGTATGTTCTTTTTGAAATAACTACAAAATTAAGGAGAACATTGCAGCTGCTACTGTTGCTACCTTGGGCATTATCAGGAAAGGATGAAAAATGTTCATGCTCTAGGAAAGAAATTTATGATGCCAGCAAAAGGGGCAGCACAACTAAAAGAACATTCAAGGAAGTTACTACTGCAGGCAAAAGTCAGCATAGCACAAGCTTGTACAGAATTATTTTTGTCTTGACAAGGAGGAGATGTCCAAATAGATTTGCAGTATTTACTGTAAAACAGTGAATTGTTGCAACCTCCAAGCCATTTTAGCATATTTGCATTCAAGAAAGATCTATAAAAATGCATCTGCAGAGTTACGGCTAGAATACTCGGGGGGGGGGGGAAGGGAGGGATGAAAACAGACTTCAATATGTTAGTGTATGTTCTGTGTCAATAAACTGACCCAACCAAACATAAGGACTTGTGAAAACCATGCTAAAGAAAGCAAAAATAATCTCACCTAGATTACTCAACCGTGTATTATCAGAGTACAGTAGTAGGGTTGCCAAGTCCAATTCAAGAAAAATCTGGGGACTTTGGGGGTGGAGCCAGGAGACATTAGGGGTGGAGCCAAGATCAAGGCTGTGACAAGCATAATTGAACTCCAAAGGGAGTTCTGGCCATCACATTTAAAGGGATGGCACACGTTTTCAATTCCTTCCTTCCATAGGAAATAATGAAGGATAGGGGCACCTTCTTTTGGGGCTCATAGAATTGGACCCCCTGGTCCAATCTTTTTGAAACTTGGGGGGTATTTTGGAGAGATGCACTAGACGCTATACTGAAAATTTGGTGCCTCTACCCCAAAAAACATCCCCTCCAGAGCCCCAGATACCCGTGGACCAATTATCCATGATTTTCTATGGAAATAAATCTCCATAGGGAATAATAGAGTTCCCAGCAGACATTTCCCTCCCCTCCCCCCGCTTTCTGACAACCCTGAAGCAGGGGGAGGCTCTCCAAACCGGGGGATCCCCTGCCCCCACCTGGGGATTGGCAACCCTATACAGTAGTCATCAATAGTTAAATAATATTTTAGTAACTATCGTAAGAATCCTAGTTTTTGTGGTATACATATACATAGCAGTGACAGATTTTTGCTTTTGGATGTTTTCAGCCACTATTTGAAATACTTTTTTTTTCACCTTTAAAAAAAAAAGTTGAATGAAGCCTCCTTCTGAATAATCCACCCTTATGCCTACTAAATGCAGCAAGATTTGTAATTCTCTGTGTGTACGGATTCTAGCTGAAGTGAAGGGAATAGTTTAGCCTAATTTGTTGTACCTAGCATGCCCACAGGTCTCTGCTCAGATGGCACAAAGGTAAGTTTGCTGCCCCTGTGCCAAGCAAGCAACTAGGGAGCAGCAGTGGGAAGTGCACAATCCATGCTCTCTATATAACTGTTTGTATAAGCATCTTCTTAAGTGTATTTGTGCAGTGCATCCAGAACTACATTACATTGTAGAAACTATAATTTCCATGCATAGTATGACGCTCCTTCGTCATCTGAGTTGGGCCCTCTCTTTTCTTATGAATTTCCCTGAAGCATCACACAGATTCCAGTCAGCACATGAAGCCCACAGCCTGTGCTGAGACCAATAGGCCCTGACTAGGCTTCCCAATCCCCAGGTCCCAGTGGGGAATCCCCTAGTTTTACAGGCTTCCCCCTACCCCCAGCCAGCTGGCCAGCGGGGGCAAGCCACTTACCTCTAGATCTCCCGCAGGTTTAGAAACCTGCAAACAGGTCCCCTTTCAAAATGCTTGTGTGTGTGTGCATTTAAAGTTGAGCAGGAAGCAGGAAGTACTTCATGGGGAAGTGTCAATAGCAGAAGCTCTTCAAAGCACAGCCCCTCCGTTTGTTTTGCTTTCGTTGTAGAGCAAGTAAATGGGTGGGTATGAGTTTGTGTGAAAGAGAAAGCAGTGTAGCTAGGGCTGCCAATCCCAAGGTGGGGGCAGGGGATCCCCCGGTTTGGAGGCCCTCCCTCCCCTTCAGGGTCATCAGAAAGCAGGGGGAGGGGAGGGAAATTTCTGCTGGGAACTCTATTATTCTGTATAGAGTATTATTCCCATAGAAATTAATGGAGAATTGTTCCATGAGTATCTGGGGCTCTGGGGGGACTGTGTTTTGAGGTAGAGGCACCAAATTTTCAGTATAGCATCTAGTGCCTCTCCCCAAAATACCCCCCAAGTTTCAAAATGATTTAACTAGGGGGTCCAATTCTATGAGCCCCAAAAGAAGGTGCCCCTGTCCTTCATTATTTCCTATGGAAGGCATTTTAAAAGGTGTGCTGTCCCCTTAAATGTGATGGCCAGAACTCCCTTGAAGTTCAATTATGCTTGTCACACCCTTGTGCCTCGCTCCACCCCCAAAGTCCCCAAATATTTTTGAATTGGTCTTGGCAACCCTAGCCCTGACATATGCATATTATGACACTACTGGATGCCAAGCCCTATAGTCAGGTGACCTTGAATGATGACTCTGGGGGTATATTGGGTAATTCCATGCAGAATTTCCTATAGAATTATGGCTAAATAAACCCCCAAATCTTTGCCACTAAATCATGTTTTCTTAGTTTTCTAAATTATTTCCACAAGGATTGTTTTAATCTTGGGTTTTAATTTTTTGTTTAAAGACAGCCTTACAATATTAGTATAATGCCATTGAAGTTTTTCTTACTACACCTAAACCTTAGTTAAAATAACCTGTAGTTGATTTATAGCAATCCAGTCACACTAATAGTAAAAGACTTACTTTAATGGATCAAGTCTCAACAAATGAGAAGAAGCTTTCATTACATAGTCAAGGTCCGATTTCGACATAAGGTTTTTCCCCATGGAACAATATCTGTGAAAGAATACATGTGAAAAAATTATGTAGGATTCAAAATCCATATGGATTTTGCAGAGGGGGGAAAAACTGGTGAGGAGTGAGCAGCAATCAGATTTTTGCAGCAGACCCACGTAATGTTTTTCACATATATTTCACCATACATTTTTTCTACAGAGGAGAATCACTAGTTTGGATTTGGATAAAAGTACTTGCACCTGATAGGTTTAATTTTAACAGATATAAAATGTTCCTGTAGGAAGAATAAAGATAGAGAGATGTACATGGAGAATTACAAGATGAAGAGAGACTCTATGCGTAGTGCAGAGACATTAAGTTGACTAATGATTTCCTTGCCTTTCTGCAGGACTGAGGTAGATTATTTTAAATGATCTCATCTCAGTGGTAGATATTTGCTTAAATAATCCTTTGGCCCTCAGTGTAGCTCTGGACTGCAGGACAATATTGTCAGGGAGCAGGCCTAAGCTTGAATTGGAGTGTGATACAGGACTAGTATGTTCATGCAATAGGGTTAGCATGCATGATCATTCAGAGTTTTTTTTGTATCAATATAGTTTTACTATCAATAAACTACTTTTAAAACCACAGAACAGTCTGCCTCACTGGATGTGAGATACACCACAACAAAAATTGGATACCAAGTGTCACACGTGTTCCCAGGGGCTTGTTTTGTTTTCATGTTACTGGACAGCATTTTTATCTTTAAATACTCACCCTTTCACCCTAAAGAAAGGAGCATTTATTAATTTAATAAATTAACAGGTTTCAAGAGTAATTTCCCCTTCCTAATTCCAAGAAGGGTTGGTTTTGCTTACAATCAGTAAGAAGGTTAGTGTGTTTTCATGATCTAGAAGACATATATTGGTGGTTCTAGCTTGATTCTAGATGACTGTTTTGAATTAGTCCTTCCTTTTATACAGGATGCAATAGACATCTTGAGTCACTGCTTCCTGTTTGTAAACTTGGAACTCTAATCTGCTATACATTTTGAACAAATAACCATAGTATTCTTTACTTATTCCAAGGGTGGGAAAGGATTTAGTAAAGATTTCATAATTATCCATGGGGTTCTTTTGCCCATTATAAACTTCCTTCAGTTTGTGAAAATTAAATTAAATTTAAATTAATTTCTCAGTGACATATGCAAAGAGTGAACTACTACACAAGAACAATTTTATGCTAGTTACATACAGTGGTCACACACAAAAAGTCGTCTGGAGCGTGTTAATTGCAGTGTTTAATTTTAAAATGGATGCATTTCAAAGTAATTCACATGGGCTAAATAAATAATTGCTGTTGTTGCATAATCAAATTGACATTCCCTTCCCATATGGTATTTTTGTTGGGATTATGTGTTTGTGTTTATTGCTTTGTCTCTTGTGTGAAATGTGGTGATTACAGATTGCTTGCCCTTCACGTGCCTGTCATTTTATTATGTTGTTTAAATCTTTTTTAAAATACTAAGGTGTCTTCTCATACTTGGAGACACAGATGAAATCTTTTTAATGAGCCTTGCATTGAAAAAAAAGGAGTTTTGGTTTCTTCAGATTTTTTTAAAAAAATATTAGGTATGGGACTTTCTAAGATGGGTTGTTTATATGAACCACTACTAATAATCAACTTTTGTATTTCCTGTGATCACAAATATATTTTCGCAGATCCTCTTTCCAGTATTCTTTGAAATTTATAGAGTCATTCAAATAGTACCTAGAAGTGAGAGAGAGGGATATCAATGTGTTCTGAATGCTGCTGGGTTTGAGGGTTTGGGAAATCCTGTTTCCTGATTATAGTCTATGTTAAAGAGGTGCAACACCCCCCCCCCCCCCCGCTCCATCTACTTGATGTTGAATAGAACTGCTCTCCCTTCTGCATTTCTTCTGCAGTGTGTTTTCAACATCATCTAGTATGGTAGTTTATTACCATTCACCATTGAAGATGGAGAACTGAAGTTCCAAAAAGTAAACAGATACCCAGAGAGTGATTTCACTAATGTTAGCAATGCTGACACCAGTACAGACAAACTCAGCATCGTTTAAGGCCTCCAGCGGATTTGTAAAAAGAAGTCCGCTAAGCACTAATCTTCCAGTCTCATTAAAGCACTTATGAACTGTAACTGGGAAAGTATCAGTTATTAGGTTTGCTGTGTTTGGTTGTTTAAAAAAGATATTAAGTAGCACAAACATTTGTTAATAATTGAAGGCTAGAGTAGTCATACTAGGCTTGTAAACTACAAAATTGCTTGCTTTTGTAATTTAAAAGAAAGTTTTTTTTTCATTCTTTGACAACCACAAAACCATTTTCTTTTTTTCTTTTTTTTTACAACTACATGAACGTATAAAACCAATCAATCTGACAGTATAGCATTGTATGAGGATAGGGAAGCCGTTTTTATTCTGCCTTGTATGATGATGAAGAAATAGGAGTGAAGAAGTTTACACATTATAGAACATTTTATAAAAACTATGTGTGTGCCTTCAGCACAATAGATTAATTTTTTGTTTGGCTAACACTGCAGTCTGCCAAAAAGCAAACATGCATAGTATTGATTTGCAAACTCTTTTGTATGTCACTGCTCCTCTAAGTGCGGCATATGTTTTTGTGCCTTTTGCCTATAATTAGGGTTGTCTGGCTTGGTTTGGTCTGGCAACTAGTAGGAGACTGAGAAGGGTGAGGAAATAAGGGAGTAACCATTGACAACTGTGTGTAATCCTTCCAGGAAAAGCCTGGAACTGATATCACACCTCTAGGAAACTCTGTGGTAAAACCATAGAGTTTTCCGTGATTCCTAGAGAGGACTGATATTACTTATGGGTTTTCCATGGAAATGAAGTTACACCATCTGCCCAATGGGCATTTATTTATTTTTTCTCCTGCTGCCACTCTGAACAGTGGTGGGAAACAAGAGGCAGAGGCAGGGGAACTGGCAACCTTACCTGTAAGAAAGTGGAATATCCTTAAAAGGATGCCAGTGTTGAAAGAATACTTTGCTAGCTTTTAAACAATATTTAACTATAAGGAAATGTAATTACAATGGATCTATATTGAATGCCAACTGTACTTGCATTTATATTACTGTCTGATGCTGGGTGCTAGAATGGCACGACATAAAATGGATGATCACTTATTACTTGGTAAAGGCAGTGAATATGTCTCAACCTAGATACCCTGCAGGGAAGGAGAATGGGTAACAGTAGTACAGCTGTTTAATAATGATATGAGCAGTTCAATGGAAGTTGCTGTGTCTCAGCATGTTGTTAGGAGAGAGGATGAAGTTACCATGAGTTCCTGATTTCTTGAGTGTTGGTGAGAAAGGCAGAGAAAAGTAAATAAATAATATATATATATATATGTTTCCTGACTTATCAGGAAGGGCTGTTAGTATATGGAATATATTGTATAAAAAAAGCATCTTGGCTTGTTCCTTTCATAAGCAGTAGCAGTTGATTCTAGATAGAGGCTAAAATAGTGAAATATCTAGCTTATAATATCTAGATCAGAGGTGTCAAACTCATTTGTCACAAGGGCCAGATCTTACATAAATGTCACTTTGTTGGGCCAGGCCATGCATGCCATAAAATGTAACACGATGTACCAGAGATATAAACATTATAAAGGTAATTTCAGATGTCAAATGACAATAGTAGGTGAATGACAATAGAAGGCTTGATTATATTAGGTTGATATGCAGAGGTGTAGTAGATGTGGAGATACCAGCGTTGGTAATAAGACAGGAAACCTAGGTCTCAATTGCATCCAGGAGGATTCAAAGAATAAATGGACATGTCTGACATTAGATACCACAACATTCAGTTGCTGATGTAAGAGTACCAGTGGTCTTACAAAGGAATTTCAAAGGGATATTAGAAAGAGAGACTGCTGACTTGCAGTTGATAATGAAGGTCAAGACAATGCATTCTCCAGGGCTGAATTAAGAGCTAGTTTTCCTGTCTCATTATCAATGTGCACTATTATAATTTGGCATCTGAAATCACTCCACTCTCAAGATATAAGGACCAATCCAAGTATTCTAATTCCTAATTAGTGCCTTTTTGAAAGAAAATAAATCCAGATAGAAACAGATATCTCCACTCTTCTTTTTTCAAAAAAACAACTTTACAGAATAAGCCCAAATAATTTCTTCAATGTAAATTGTGCTTATCAGAAGAATCCATCCAACCCCTCCCTCCCTCCCTTCTTCCCTCCCTCCCTCCCTCCCTCCAAAGAAGTGTGCTTGCGCACAAAAGCTGATACCTGGAAATCAAAGGGAAAAAATGTTGGTCTTAAAGCTGCTGTGGGGCTTCAACAACTTTGTTCTCTTTCTCTGTTTCTGCTCTCCCTCCCTTCCTCCCCTCAAAAAGAGGAGCAACTTAAAGAAGGAAGCAGAAGTGTGTGTGTCAGAGAGAGAGAGGGTGTGTTTGTGTATGTGTGTGGGGGGGAGTGTTTGAGAAAGAGAGGAGGGAGGCAAAAGGAAATCAGGAAGCAAAAAAGAAACAGGAAGCAAAGAGCCACCGAGGGAGCTATGAAAAAAACAAGCTGCAATTCAGGTGCAGCAACAGTCCAGGAAAGGGAAGCAGGAGAAGGAAGTTGCTCAGGCAACAGATTTGAGCCCTACGTGGGCTAGATCTGCCCCACAAGCCACATATTTGACATCCCTGAACTAGATGGTTGTTTGATACTGCTGTTTTACATTACATAGCCTTTGGAAACTTGGCTATGTAAGATAGGAAGCCAGAAGGAGTCCTGAGGCAGGTGTGACTGAATAACCTACAAACTGATGAAATTGTTTTCGCCCATATCTCATGACAAAATAAGAGCCTGAATTTAAAATTTACTATTACAAAGTCCTTATCGGGCTGTCTGATGTTTCACTTGCTAGCACCAGCTGACTCTTTCATGTAGAGCATTGTTCATTAATAGTATGAGTGACAGTATGAAAATAAAACAAGATCAACTGCCCACAGGCTAGACAATGCTAGGTGCCAGGTTGCCATGGGACTTAGAAATTTCATTGGGATGCCTAACAGTTTTGACAGTGATTTTATTGTGATGTCTCTCAGCAATTTGTGGTACAAGTACAAAGTTAATTCATTATTTTTCATCAAAATATCTTCTATTAAATAATGTGCTTAAATTTTAATTAATTTGATTCAGTGATGAAGTATGAATTCATTCCTCAAGTAGTGGTTTTCTGTACTGGTGGCATATTTAATGGGGTTTTTAAAAGCAGTAGCAATTTAATGAGAAACTGGGGGAAAGATGTTAGATTAGCATTAGACGATAGCTTTTTTGTTATTATTCCTATATTTATATAATGCTACATTTTCATCATAGAATTGATTGATAAAACTGTGAAAAGAGGGTAGGATCAAGTTTTGTGGTAGCAATAACAGAAAAACGTGGTCATTAAAATACAAAATCCGGGAGGCTTAAAATCAATCTAGTTCATAAATTTTTGAGCTAGCTCCTAAGATCCAAATAAAATCTGCTGAAATCAGCCCAGACTCACATGGTTTAAGATCCTTTAGTATCCTAATATGCTTTGTTAACATAAATTTAAACATCACATTTGTTAGTTAGTTTTTCTCTTTAATGCACACGTCTAATCATTTTCCTTGAGTCATGCAAATGTTTGTGTGGGAACAAGTACCATTTTAAAATTACAATAACTATGTAACTTCCTATTTAAAATTTATAAATTGTCTTTTTGTCCCTTTATTGGCTAGTGTGGATATTCATACATTGATTGTTCTGATCCACCTGGGAATCTCTGTCCTCTTTACATTAACATGAATCCAGTCTTATGTATAAAAGTGTTTCCCAGACCTAAGCTATTTTTCTATACTTGCTTTGTCTTCTCCCTACCCAGCCCCAACTACCCATTTCACAGCCAAGTGTGAAGAAATAATTGCACATAGTTGCATACATGCCCCTAAAGTATCTGTGAATTTGATACTAGTTCAACACTGCTATTAGAACAGGGACTATAACAGGACAGCTCCCCCAGAAGATGGGAAATATCCCACAGTTTAAAAACCACATAGAGACCAGCTTCAGATCTTCATGAACATCCCTAGTCCCAAATCAGGTTGTGATGGTGACTCTCATAAATCCACAGTGGATTGCTGATGACTTCTGTCAGACATTATTGAACCTAAGTGGGGAAGTATCAACTTGCCAAAGTAGTCTCTCCTTTCTTAGAACTTTATCCTCGCAATTTAAACACATGTGTTTTAACAACATGTATGGCAATGAAAGAGGGGAGAAAAGAAATGGTAAGATACATCAATGCAAAGTCGTGAGTAGAAAACTGTACATGTTTCAAAAGCACATTCCAGCTGTATTGGCACAGGCATTGTATGCTGGTTTTCAGCATGGTTCTTATCACTACAGTTGCCCCCAGCATAGAAACATTCACACTTGACAGTGATAAATACTGTGTTAATCCAAATACCGTTAATTTTACTTAATGTTATAATCAGTCCTGGCTGTTTTTACTCCCATCTTTTACATCAATGTAGAGTGCTAGTGGGAGCCCTAAGACTTTAATTACCACTTTGTTTGGAAAAAGGTCTCCCCTGTTGGATTATATTGTTGCATTTACCACCTTGTATTCCTACATTAATAGCTAAAATGAATCAGGCCTTTGGTGTCTACTTTCTTTAAAAAAAAAAAAAAGTCTGCACAACACTCCAGAATGTGCATTTTTTCTTTTGGAAATTACACTGTAGAATAAGCACTATACAGACTAATATATAATCTTCTAATGATAATTCAGAAATCTTTTTATTTTAGGGTTCTTTTAAAAGCAGCTATCCAAGTTCTGCTGATAACATCTTTCTCTTTATATGGTATGGATGATGTGGTGTGTCCAGCACACATAAAATGTTCTATTTTTGTTCTGAGGGTCACATTATATTGGTGGTTTTCAAGTTTTATTTTAGGATACTTTGGAGTTTGTCAATAGCTTCTCATGGGTCCTCAATGAGATCTAGTAGGCAGCCTTCTTTTAAAGATAGCTAGTCCATTTTCTCCAGCAACATGCCTGAAATATCATGGATATATTATCTGGGGTCCCCAACCCCTGGGCCGTGGACCGGTACCAGTCCGTGGCCTGTTAGCAACCGGGCCATGGAGTGAGGCAGAGACCTGCACCTACTCCTAAAGACCCCCAATGGGGGAGAGCAGGGACAGAGTGTGGGCATGGGGGCAGCCTTGGATAGCAAAACCCCCAGCATTCCCACCCTCACTGGTCTATGAAAAAATTGTCTTCCACTAAACTGGTCCCTGGTGCCAAAAAGGTTGGAGGCCAATGTTCGAGATCATTTGCTTATTATCACATAAGGCAATGATGCAACTAGCAGACTTTGCTCGTGACCTGTAAACCCAAACAGTATGCTTCAAACTGTTTAAGACTGGGACTCCTTCCTTCTCAGTCTCTATTTGATTCAGATGCAATGCCAAAACTATGGTTCAGTGCTGTGTGAAAAGCTTTGTTCTCACATATTTTTCCCGCTCCCTCATTTAGTAGCTCTGTTTTCACCACTAACCATAGTTTGCCATTATTAACATAGTGGCAAATGCAGAGCAAGTTAAGGGGGAAGAGGATATGCATAAACATGGTGCTCACTCACACAGTGCCAACCCATTATTCAGTATTACATCTGGACAGGGCTTTTTTTTCTGGAAAAAGAGGCGCTGAAACTCTTAAAAGGGAAATGAAGGAGAAGCATATGGGTGTCCCATGAAGTTTTAAACATTTTCTTTCTTCTTCTTCTTTTTTTTTTTGGAGAACTTTGTTTCCACAAAATGGTTCTGGAACTCCATTCTATTTCATTTCCCCCAGAGGAAAAAAGGGAAAAGTGCCTCTTTGTTCTGAGTGTACATATTCACTGCAGACATGCTAGTTTTCCTCCTTGGGACTTCAAGAGCTGTAATTAGTGCATGTCCATGTGTGTGTGAGAAAGATATCAAGAGAATTCCTAGTATTTCTACCAAAATGCAATTTCTAAGCTTAAGGTGGTATGAGGAAGGTTAGGGAGAAGCCATGTCAGTTAAAGCAGTCTAAAATAGGGATGGGCGCAAACCGGTTCAGCATGAACATGACCCATTTCACAGCCCCTGAACCAATGTTTGGGGAGGTTCTTTCCCCAAACATTTACTGGACTTTTGTCTGGTTCAGGTGCACAGGCCATTTAACAGCTGAGCAGTGCTGGGTCCACAGCTGACCTGTTAGGTTTAAATGGTTGCAAACCATTTCACCAATTGGTTTTGATCCTTTCCCCCACTTCCAAGTAGTGAGAAGCAAAATGGACAGGTGAAATGACTGCCATCTATTTCATCCTAGCAGCTGACAGGTGCATCTGCCCCACTGTTATGCTGAAATGGCTGTCAGCCAGTTAAACCTAACAGTGGAGTGGGTCTGCCCATCAGCTGTTAGATTTAGATGACTTTGAAGCAGGGGAAGCAAAATAGACAGATTAAATGGCTGCCAACCATTTAACCCTTCCCAGATTATTCAGGATTTTTTTGGCTTGGCTCAGGGACTGCCCCCAGCCAAACTGGAATTTTTAGGTCTGCCCATCCCTAGACTAGAATTAGGATACATGTGTACTGTAGTCATCAGTGTTCCCTTCCTATGATCTATCTATGGTGTCATGATTTACTAGCTGAAAGTCAGTGCTCTTAATTATATACAATGCTCTGAAGAAATTTCTAGGACTTCTGTGGCAAACACTCAAGGATTTCATGACAAATGAGTCAGTATAGCTTGGGTTTCCACAGGACAAGAAAGTCTGAAAACCAATGGAGCATATAAAAATGCTACATATAATGTTTGTTCAGCTGTTAGATCAGATTTTGCAAAAACCACTTGGGTGACCTAAGAGCTTTTAACTCAAGTGCATAGGGGAAGACAGTCAAGCCAAGTCCTTTAATGACATCAGGGGCAGATAGCAAATGCACTCTGACAGTTTTTACCCTTTACAAAATGGTTTATGCAAGTGCAATAACTATGAGGGGGCAATGTGACTGAAGTAGAACCTCTGTGATTGTCAATAATTTGCACACTGACAAATAGCATAAATCCATGCCAATTTAATCCTAGCTAAATTTAAGGGTCCTTGTGATTTGCAGAAAATCTACCATCACTGTCAGTCTAGCTTGAAATGTGCCGGTCTTTAGAGTAACCACAAATGGAAAAGATGTGCATTTGTTCTCTGGAAAGCTTGTTTTGACAGATCATTGTTTGCATAATGTATTATAGTTTAATCTGATAAGATCCAAAATCAGAGATTCATTTGTGTTCTGTATTATCTATCTGCACTTCAAACTGAAGCCAGAAAAGCACTTTTTGAATAAATAATTCTCTAGAAACTACATTTAAGTGATTCTTAAATTCTCTGTTCTTGATAATGACCAAAAAGAGTCTTCTGAGCAACCAGATTTCAAGAAAATTTCTCCTAATGCATATTACAAATAAAAGATAGTTTTAGTAAACTTGATAGGCTTAGCATTACCATTTAAAAATACAAATTGTTCTACTAGATTCACCTAGGACATGAGGTGACCTAGCAGCTGAAAATTAAGAATGGTTTTTGAAAAATTTTGCAACCTGACCTGAGTCCCAGGCAGGCTTGTCCATTAAATGAATATGTGATGTCAGGCTTGGGCCAACCACAGTCTTGATAAAATGTTAGAGTTCAGTAGCACCTTAAAGACTAACAAAATTTATGTTAGGGTATGAGTTTTCATGAGTCACTGCTCTTTTCTTCAGGTACAGCTAGATTGTGAATCCATCTGTCCTTATATCTTGGAGAGGGGCACATTTTCAGATGCTGAATGTAAATGGCATGCATGACTGGATTAGGTGTGATATGCATAGGGCTAGTAGGTGCAGAGAACTCAGCATTGGTAATGAGACAGAAAACCTATGTCTCGATTCAGTCCAGGAGGATTCAGTTTTTTGAGCTTTATTACCAGCTGCAATTCAGCAGTCTTGCTTTCTAATCCCCCTGTCTAATTCCTTTGTACGAGAACTGCTATTCTTAGTTGTCAACTGAATGTCCTGAAAGGTTAAAATGTTCTTGCACTTTGAATGTTGAGGTTTCTAATGTCAGACTTATGCCCAAAACAAAGTCCAGTGGACCCTTCAGATACCATTTCACTGTATCTGAAGAAGTGTACACGAACACGAAAGCTTATACTCAGAATTAATCTTTGTTGGTCTTTAAGGTGCAACTGGACTCAAACTTTGTTCTGCTGCTTCAGACTAACATGGCTACCCACCTGAATCTAGGCTTCTGTCCATTTAATCTTTGTCATGAAGACTGGCTTGTTTGTCCAATATAGCGGGTGGGAGAGCACTGTTGACACGTGATGGCATACATCATGTTAGAGGATGAACATGAGATGGTATGGCTGATGTTGCTGGGGCAACCCATGGTGTTGCTAGGAACTATATGAAAGCAAAGTTGGCATCTTGATTTGTTGCAAGCCTTGGTACCAATGTTACTGTTAAATAATTTATCATTGCAGGTGAGAAGTTGTTTTAGGTTACCAGGCTGTCTGCATATCACTTCTAATCCAATCATACCTGCTGTTGTCATTTGGCATCTGAAATAACTCCATTCTTCAAGATAGAAGGACAGTTGGATTCACATTCTAAAATATGGATCTGAAGAAGTGAGCAGCTCATACCCTGCCATGGTTTTTTTACTCTTTAAGATGCTACTGGACTCTTGTTCTTTTCTACTGCTGCAGACAGAGTAACACAGCTACCCATCTTGATAAAATGTTGACACATTTATTCAAGAGAACACCTTGCTTCTGTGCTGTAAAGTGATCTTATGCTTACTGTGTTTCCTATTCACTTGCTTATTTATCAGGAGCCACGAGCAACCTATGTGGATATTGCTAAATTTAGGTAATTATAAAGAATAAATGGAAGGAAGAATGTTTTCCTGAATGGGAGAAACTAGGGCTGTGCAAAGCATTTAGGAAGTATAGAGATGTTTGAAATCTACAATCATAAATTTTAAAATTGTGTGTGCCAGAATGCAACCATTGAATTAACTAGCAGATAAAGACAATATATATTTAGGTGAAGGAAGAGAATGCATATGAGATGCCAAAAGCACAAAAGTTACAATTATCAGATAAAGACTTAATTAGCTGAGTCTGAATAAATAACTAAGCTTGTACAAATAGATCTGAGTAATACTTTTGTAGTAAATAGTTAAACAAAAGAAGGCACACATTAATGCATGTTTAAAATACTCTGTAGGCATTCCGGTTCTGTCAAATAAAACTGCTATATATTTAGGACAATTTCAGATTTTGTTGAATGTTTTCCTGTTGCCTACAGTACTAAATTTGCTAAACAATACCTTTTGGAAGAAATTATGTTGGTATCAAAGGCATGCTTATTTACAAACACAATTGTACTAAAACATAAACTGTTTTATATGCATTTGAAACAAATGAAATAGACTGAAGGTCATTTTGCAGCATTCGTACATTAGTGTCAAGCTAGACACTGAATTATGTATTGCAGGTATAGTGAATCAGGTATAACTGTTTCATGAAAATAAAGCAATTCAGCAAGATAATAGATATGCAGTTATGTCTACTTTTATAGCAGTTCTAACACGTTTGGAGCAAAAATCTGAGGATGCATAAAATATAATTGAAACAGTAAAAGGCTAAGTAGAATTCTGTTCGGCTGTAAACAATTTTAGCAAATGAGATGATCATGCATATTAAGGAAGATTGTAAAAACAGCTTACCCTTCTCTGTGAGCTTCTCCTTTTTCCAGCTCTTGAATAACACCCAACAAGACCTTTATGGTTTCCTGACTTGAGCTGATCAAGTTCTCCATCATCTGTAGCTGTGCTTTCAAGTCTACCACTTCTGTGTGAGGCACGATTTGTTGACATCCTTCACTCACAGCGACTGCTGTCTGACAAGGCTGATTTCCTTCCATAGGTGAAACATGTATCTGAAGGGTCTGTTCATTACATTCAGTCGACTGGCACTGTGCCTGCGTCGAACAGGCCTGAGCTGCACTTACGGCTTGTGATTGCAGGCCATTAAGATGCACTGTTCTTTTTTTGTCCTCCTTAGCTGGGCACAGAGACCATTCATTCCCTGCTGCAGAATTTTGCAGGTCAGTCTGTGAGGTGTGTGAACTGGATTCAGGCAAGTAGACAGAAGCTACTTCGGTCTTGAACACTTTTCCATGGGTGGCTGGATGAGCTTCCTCGTTCCCCAACGGCCCTGTGTGGTGTTTTGCTTTGTCATGCAGCTGGTAATCAGGCTCTTCTGAAACAGAAGCTGCTGAGTTTTGAAGAGAAGGAGGTTCTTTAGTACAGCTGTGCAAATCAGTGCTTCTACATGTCTCTGAACAATTGTCACTAGAAGGCTGCTCTATTGCATTCATCCGTTCATTAGTATGGGAAATAAACTCCGCTGTCACAAATCCAGTGACTTTCTTGCTACACTGAGCAGCCTCCCCTGAGATTCTGCTGTCTTTATCTTTAACATCTATTAGGAATCCATTGTTTTGACTGGGAAAAGTGTCAACAGAAGCTATGCTTTTGATGATATTCCCCTTTTTCCGGTCCAAAGGGAATGTCTGGTAACACTTTTTAAGTTCAGGTGAAGTCTGAACTCCTGTACTCTTAGTAACATTAGGGATTGATCTCCGGGCAGGCACTGTCATATATTTCCGGTAAGCTGCTCTGTAAGTGATGGGCTTTGCTTCCTTTTTGTCTGTCTGCTGTAATGTAGAAAGCTGCTTGTCCCGCTGTTCGTTCTGGGCCTCACAGATGTCTTTGAATCTCACCTGTAGGGCTTTGTTCCTTTTCTTGATCTGCCGATTGGAATCCAGTGCATATTTCATCTCTAAGGCAAGCGATGTCGCTGGATCAACTTCACTTTCAGAGGCTGTAAGCAAGCATTTGCTGGGGTCCTTACTCATCATGGTTCCTGTATTCAAAAACAGTTTTTAGGAAGAGTTTTACACTATAAATTTTCATGCTTAATTTAAATGTCCTGATTTTTTTTAAAAAAAAGGTTTTAGGTCTCCTATCTGCTGGAGAAAAAAAATTCCCCAGATATCCCACCCCCCTCTTTCTGTATTATACTGTCTTATTCTTTTCATTTTTGTTGAACTGGTATATTCTAATTAGGAATGCTGGTTAGCTAGAATTAAATGTGTTATTTTGGATGTGGATGAACAGTGGAGAGAGTTGGTAATACGAGGTATCACCACCATCTTCTTTTCCCATCTTTTAGGGTGTCCTCAATGCTTTATTTACATTATCATAGGAATCCATACAATACCTCTGTCAGGTCTGCATTACTACCTCCATAAAGAGAGCCAGTGGGAACAGCATTTAACTTGGAATGGTAAGGTGCCTACTCAGGCATGCATTGTAGGGGGATCTTGGACTAGTCACCAAGTTGAAGTCTAACTTACCTCACAAGTGGATGCAAAAGGGATCAATGGATAGTCATTTCTGTGATATTTAAATGTATTGGACAGTCTGTACTGGAGCCTCCCATAAGTGCACTGCAACTGTTAATCAGGTTGGCTGTGTTTTCCACTAATACTATAGAAATAATACTAATTTGCCTACAGAGAAAGAGGTTAGTGAGATAGCAGCTATGAACACAAGCTGCAAAAATTATGAAGAGAATGTTATAGACATCTAAAACTTAACTAGTCAAAGGGGCGAGTGCATATTGCAGAGATTGTCATTAAGTAATGCTGAATTTCTGTAATTTAACACTTTCTTGCAGGAACATTTTACCATTCAATTTCCCTAGTGGTCCCTCATTTATTAGGATCAGAATTTAGTTGGCTAGACTGAATTTTTAATGATTTCATAATTAAGCTCTGAAGAGATTACAGAGAACACCTTAGTATAAAATATAAATATTCTATTATACGTAAAATACAACTATTCTAATATAAGCAGATGTGAATGGGTGACCAGTAATTTTTATAGTAGAAGTGCAGCTGTGTGGGGACTCTTATTCCGTATATTGGGGGAGGGATGTTGCTATGCTTGAGCCAGTTATTGGAACTTCAGTCCCCACCCCCCACCCCCAAATGACTTGGAAGTGTGCATCCTTGTTAACTGCTTTCCATGGCAATGGTGCCACTGGAATTTCTTTGAATACCAAAGAACCAGTGTAGTAGAAGAAAATGATTACTTTGTTGTATCCAGTTTTTGTAGCAAAACCTTATTTTTGTGTGTGTCAGATATAAAAAACCCTCTTAATTAAAATAGAAAAAACATGGAGCTTAGTTCTGTGTACTTAATATTCCTAGTGTGTTCAATTATTAAAAGTAGCTAAGATGATGCAGGTGGCTGCTCAGTTCCCTTCAGGGAATACTCTGAGGGTCACACCTTCGATTATTATGCTGCCTCACAGCTGTTTTATACACATGGCAAAGTTTATTTGGTTGCTGAGGTAAGAAAATAAAGCTAATTTTTAGAGGAACTGTGTCAGCTTGTATGAGGAGAGTAGTCTGTTACGTGTGATTTCTTGTCCATTACTTACAGTGTTTGAGCTGACTGAAAAGGGGGGAGGGGGAAGCTGAAAATTATTTTTTTAAAAACCCTAGATCTTTCTGATTTCATTAACACTGTTCAATTTGACATAATTGGATCAACTTGTTTTTAGTTTTTTTTTCAACTTCCCAGAGAAAAAGGACATTACAAAAAACAGATCAGTCAGCCTCTTGGCAGGAAGCATGAATCCTCAAGCTAGCTTTTGCAGTTGTTTCTCATAGTGGTCACCACTTTGGCCCTGGTTGTATTTTATCTGACCCTAAACTGAACTTCACAGACAAACACTTTAAAAACACAGTCCCTCTCCCAAAGCCAGCCTTAGGGGAAAGACAGTATCATCTGTGTTGCAGTTCACTTTGGAAATGCTATCTGAGATGTAATGCCATATGGAATATAGCCTGCCTTTTTTCTAAGATAGGACTGGGGAACAGTAGGCACTGGTTCTAGTCCACTTTGACTTAACCAACTCTGCAGCTGCTGGTGTTGCCACTTCTTCTTTCCTTATCCTTTACAGTTCCAGCACCTATGCTGCTGAGCATGTAGACCTCTGCCTCCTCCTTTCCAACATCTCTCAATGCACAAGCTGTTGTCACCACTGCTCATTACACCAGTCATTTCAGTTAGGAAGGGTGGTTGTGTCATAAGTTGTATTTTGTTTATTAAGCCCAGTGCTGAGAGATGCAGGGAAGAGAAGCTCATGTGGGAATGTATTCCTATCTCAAAGTGGGAAGGAAGGAGGGAAGACACTCCCGAAAAGAGGCTATGAAGGGATTGGGGTGGCAACATAGAGCATGGGAAGGGGACAACTGACAGTCTTCTCTGTTGTATAAAATGAGCATCCCTTTCTTGTAAATTTTCTTCTGTTTCAGCCAAGCAGTAGGATAGGAAAACACAGAGGGTACAACTCACCAGCTATGAAACAAGAATGGAGGACACTTAAACTCCCCCCCCCACCAGAATATTAGTTATTTGGGGAGGGGGGAGAAGTAATTTTTGTTATGCCTGTTTAAGCCAAACCAACTGGTGCTTGCTTACAGCCTTGTAAAGTTTATCCAGCATTTTATTTGCCTTGAAGAGAAAATGTGCCTTGGATCCTAGTCCACGGACCAAGAAAATAAACTCAAGATTTAGGGTTCACAAGCTTAATTTTTTTTTAGTTGATATGAAAGTGGTGTTGATATCCAAGTTGCCTTCCAAAGACACAAATTCAGGTTTTCATTTGTTTTAGCAAGTGGATGTGTTCTATGGTGAATTAGTAAATATCTACTTGTTGTGAGCACTAATTCCCATAAACTATAAGATGAAGGATATGGAGGGCAGCTTTTTACAAAATGATTTCTCCTCCCAAATAAACAGTTCAGTATATCCAACCTGAACAGATTTCTTCTTACAGAGCCTATTGTGGTCTCCCCTGTCCATGTTAAAGGAAACTTTTGGAAACAGAGCAAATATGTAGTAGGTATGAAACTGTCTTATAGTGGATCATACCATTGGTCTAACAAGGTCTTTGACTGATAGCGTCTGTCCAGAGTGTCAAGTACAGTTCTTTCACACCTCATACTACCTGATAGACTTCAAACTGAATCGAAGACCTTCTACATGCAAAGATATCCTGGCAGTAAGCCACAGTTATTCCCAATTGCGTTTCTTTCCACTCCTAGAACATGATGGCCAGATACAACCAATGACTCCCTTCTGCTACTTGTACTAGCAGAAAAAGATTGTTCACTTAGTGAGAAAGAGTAATTGGGTCCATCCCTTTGTTCTTAACAGTTTTAAGACTTCAGTATCAACCCAATATTCAGGGAATGATGCAGGTTTGATGCAGTTTTTAGAAGTGGGACTCTAGTAAGAAACTGCTTATTTAGAAATTATTGTCTCATGTTCTTACTATGGCTTTGACTGGCTTAGGTAATCTAAAGGCTGTTTCTCGTTATCTCTAATATTATCTTTATCTAATGGTTTTCTAAATCTAATGTGACTGTGGCTGTATTCAGGAAATACTTTTGAGGGTGAATTCTTAGTGTCTAAGAGTCTTGCCCCTTCATTTATTTTTTGTACATAGGATCTCTCACAACCTGTGATCTTTTCTGCCCTTAGTACAGAGACAAATTGTGTGGCTGTAAATATTTTGTATATAAATTAAAATAATACAGCATCAGAATATCCACATATTTTGGCGGGAGAGAACAAAGGGACAAACGCAAGAGCTGGAGAATTGTTACACATTGATCAGTGAGGGAACTAACCAGAAATGTAACGTTACCTTTTTAATTCTATAAAATAGGTAATATGCACACACACAGAGAGTTTCATAGCAGATCATGACCACTCCTGATGTCACAAATAAAGTGAAAACCCAGCAAAAATTAATTTTCAGCATCAGAGATATATAGCAAAAAAAGTTTTGTAGTAAATTACTGACTTACTGACTGTAACTTATTTTCTGTTACCATGATGAACCATAAAACACAGTGACCTTACTGTATTTTTTTTCCTGTGAAACTCTTTTATCACATTTATTGAAACTATTTTTAAAATGTTTTAACTTTTTTCTGCCTTAAATGACAACTGCAGTAATCAACTATTGTACTCCAATTGTCTCAATTGAGAATAGTAATTCAGAAATGATTTCAGAAAAAAATTGTCCACCTCCCCACTCCCTGCAAATCTACACACCCAACACAAAAACGGTTGTGGTCAGTAGCCCACATACCAAACCTTTCAAGATGATACCAACTCAGTTTGCATGTAGCAGAGAATGTAGAAGCTGTTTTTCACTATGCACTGGATCTAATCATGTGCCATTGTAAAGGACAGGGAGTATCTAGGGAGGAATGCTTTAGGAAGGGTTGTTCACAGCAGCATCTTGTAAGTCCAGATCACTTGGCAGCAACTGAAAATTGACTCAACGTATAAATGGGTTTTACATATTTAGTACCACCTGTGACAGTGACTAAAGGAGCAGTTGAAATGACCTTTTAGCCAAATAAGGTGTTTTAAGTACAATCTTACAAGTTGAAAAAAAAATAGCACCGAAGCTTCATGCTCTGAAAAATATGTTAAAATAAATTAAATTTGGGACTTCTTCAGGTAGGTTTTTTTTTAAATACATGCAGAAAATAGCATGTGATATGACACCAGAGGGGGGGGGGAACTATAATCTGTTTGCACTCAATATGAGCCCCCTCTCCCAATAAAACCTGGGTGTATAGTGTGTTATATTTCCTCATTCATTCCATAGAGACTAATCGTCCATTGCCTTTCTATTTATAATTTTTTAAAAGTAGAACTAGGAAGGGGCAAAGGTAGCAGGGCACAAATGATCCTAGTCCTTGAAAAATATGTTAAATAAGTGTGTACTGGCTTCTGGCTTCAAGTATCAGGCGCCAGAAGTCAAGCAAGGCAGAGTTGTTCAGTCCAGGGTCAGAGGTCCAGAACTCAGTCATGGCAGAGTCAGTGGCTTAGCATCTGCTGTACTCGTTGTGCTGAAACCTAGCAGCCTCTCTTGGTTGGTTTATATAGCCCCATGACTAAGGGTCATGCTTTCAGCCAGCTGCTCAGAAGTAATCCTGCAACTGCTCATCTTTGTAATTAGCAAGAAGCTGGTGTCAGGCCAGGAGGCATGCAGTTTGCTGTCTTGTCTGCAGCTCTGTTCTTAGCCTCTGACTGCAACACTATAAGGATGTGGCTGATACTGCTGGTCTGGGAATGGCCTACCGATGTTCACCTGCCAAATCATAGGGGGGTTATGGGAGGCATGGCAGCAAACACTTCAGGTGGTAGGATTGTGGTTAGGGGGCTGCTCCTCAAGGGCTGGAGAAGCTAACTCTTGGTTTTCAAAGAATGGCATGTGCCAGCTTGTTCTTGAAATCGGGGGTATTAGTAATTGTGAAATTAAACTGGGAGAAAAACAGGGACAGCTGAATTTGTTCTGGTTCAGTTAGCAGGCTGTTTGCAGGAGTTTGAGGTTATGATGGTTTAATCAGATGGTTTTAATGTAATAATATATATAAGTGAACTGTAATGTGTAATTTGTTATGTAACCAGTGTGCTTTTATTATTGCATTATTGTAATGTTTGTATTTTATGTTATGCTATGTGAGCTGCCCTGAGCCTGCTTCGGCGGGGAGGACGGGATACAAATTAAATATTATTACTATGATGATGATGATGATAGACCATGCAAGTTGAGCCAGGTGTTGGGCACCTTCCAGATGGTGCCACCAGACTTCAAAAGCTGAATTTATAACCAGTAGTTCCTCCTCCCAGATGCTGTAGTTTTTCTCATTAGCATTTTGCCATGAATAGTAGGCACAAGGTTGTAGTTGTCCAGTGGGGGGGGGGGCGTTCATGCTGATATAGCATGGTACCTATGGTGATACTGGAGACATCTGTCTCAACCATGAATGGTAGGCTTGGGTCTGGGTAACATAGCAGTGACTTTGTTGCAAACTGGGTCTTCAACTCCTGGAAAGGCTTTACTGAACAGTGGAAAGGTTCTTGAGGCCATAGCAACTTGGTGAGGGACATAGCTAGGGAGGCAAATTCCAGGATTAACTGTCAATAGTAGTTGGCAAAGCCCAGGAATCATTGAATGTTCTTCAGATTCTGAAGTGCCTGCCACCCAGGACAGCGCAGCCTCCACCTTCAGGGGTTTCATCTTTATGTCTTACGGGAGGATGAGGTGTCCCAGGAATTCCATGGCATCCAGACTGAACACACATTTTTCTAGCTTGGCACACAAGCCATGTTGCTGGAGGCACTGCAAAGCAGCCTGCATGTGTTCAGTTGGGTCCTGAATGAAGATCAAAATGTTGTCAAGGTAGATTATGACAAAGCAGTCTAGCAAGTCCCAGAAGATGTTACTCATAAAATGCTGGAATATGGTTAGGGCATTACACAGGTAAAACAACATGACCAAATACTCACATTGCACATACCGGCTACTGAACTGGATGCATTCTTCCATTTGTCCCTGGAATGTAAGTGCACCAAGTTGTAAGCACTTTGTGTACCTCCAGTTCCTACTTTGTGTACCTCCAGTTCCTCCTCAACTGGTCCAGAAGATCTGGTGTCAGTGATAGTAGATAGCTGTCAGTGACACTAGTAGATAGTGGTTCCTGATGGTGATTCGATTGAGTGCCCGGTAGTCATTACATAGGCATAATTCCCCTACAGTTTCTTTTTTACAAACAAGACAGGCCAAGGTTGGGGATGTAGATGGACAAATGATACTCTTCTGCAGATTCTTGGCTAAAAACTCCTGAAGGGCCTCCAATTTGGGTGCCAACAAGAGAGTAGGCAAGAGAGCATCAGGTATCAGGTTGATGATGTGCTCATACAGCCAATGCAGGAGCAACTGATCCATTCTTTTCTCCTGAAGACATCCTGATAGTCCACATATTTTGCTGACAGCTGACAGATCTGGGCTGGCAGTAACTCCAGAAAGCACAGGAAGAGCTTCAGGATGACAAGGGTCTCATAAGTACAGATCCTGCTTGTGCCACTTGACCATTAGATCATGCATCTCCAACCAGGATATCCTTAGTACTATTGGAAAGTGGGCATCATGGTGATGTCAAAACACAACTGTTCTCAATGTTTCTGTATGGGCAAAACCAGAGGTTGAGTTTCCTGAGTGACAGGACCTGAATGTGGAAGCTGACTGTCTATGGCTTCTACCAGGATAGGTGTCCTTTTAGCACATATAGGAACCTGGTGTTGCTTGGCAAAACTGGCATCCATATAAGAAAGAGATACTCCGGGGTCTATCATTGTGTACACCAACAACCAGCGCCCTCTGGTAGCTGAAGCTTCACTGGTATTAGGAGATGTTGGGGGCCGCTATCAGGAGTGCTTTGGTGCTCTGCCGTGTGCCCAAAAAGGCAAGTACACTTGAGGCCAGGGATTTTATATTGGCAGTTGAGTCTTGTTCCTCTGGCTAGTTGGTGTAATAATTTGTACCTTCAGCCATGATCCCTGTTGGAGAAGGGAAATGGATGGAATCTGTAACCAATTGTGGGCATCCCAGTTGTAGGCATACTTCCTTACAGGCCTGCTTCCAGCTATTCAGATGACTATCAAAGCACAGGCAGAGCAAAATCAGAGCTTGGAGGTCTACTAGACACTCAGTTCAGACCAGCTTGTCCAGCATTTCCTCTGACAACTCCTCCAAATACTGGTCCATGCCAGCAGCTGGAATTCGGTGGTGTAGTGTGTCACATTACCCCCTCCCAACACCAAATACACTGGTTGGCCATCTCAATCTTTAGAGGGTCTGCAAAGGCAAACTTCATATGTGCCACAAAATCAACAAAATTACTTAGCAATGGAGACTTCATAACCATTTGGCAGCCTTCCCCTTTAAAAGGGTTATTATGAAACAGACCTTTGCCTTATCAATGAGGATATCCCTTGTCTGTCCATGTATAGCTTGCACTGTGTCAAGACTGTAAGGAATTTTTTTTGGCCTCCCTTGAACTTCTTTGGAGTTCTGGCATCTCACTTGGCATTTCCCAGGAGAAGGGGTAGCAGTGACCATGGTAGCAGAATCCTTTGCCTCTGTTAAAGCCCAGCCAAAGCATTTGGAGGGCCTGGTTCTGAGCAGCCAGGTCTGCCAGGGAGAAAACTGCAGCTTTCATGCTGCTGCTAATTTTGGGAGGACACAAATTGTACTGGCTTGCAGGCTCTTGAGTATTGGTGCCAGAAGTCGGGCAAGGCTGGTTCGGTCAGTCCAGAGTCAGGGGTCCAGAAGTCAAGCAAGGCAGAATCAATTAGCCCAAGGTCAAGGGTCCAGAAGTCAGGCAAGGCAGAGTCAGTGGCTCATTGTGTCCACTCCTAACCACCTTTCTTGGCTGATTTTTATAGCCCCATGACTAAGGGTCATGCTTTCAGCCAGCTGCTCAGAAGCAATCCTGTAACTACTCATTTTTGTTATCTGTAAGCAGCTGCCATTGGGCCAGGAAGCATGCAGTTTGCCATCTTGTTTTCAGCTTCTATCTGTGGTGCTCTAAGGGTGCAGGAGGTACTGGTGGGCTTTGAATGGCCAACTAAGGTTCATTTGCTGAATCAGGGCTGGAGAGTGTCAGTGGTTCTGCACCAGCTCTTAGCGGTGAATCCTGACAAGCCTGCAGCTCATTTTCCTGTTGGTCACCTTCTGTTAACTCAAGGCTGACTTAAGTGCAGCTCCTCTTCGCCTGAGGAGTCCTCATTATTGTTGACCCTGACTAACTCAAATTTTTGCTAAAAATGTTTTAAAATATCTATGACCTCTAAATACTTTACAGCCCAACTGGCAAAAGGAGTGTTAAGAAATCGAACAAGGAAACTGGTGATTTTGACTAAAGTGGTTGTCTGAGCCATTACTATATGTGTATATTCAAATATGTTCAAGTTTTTTTTGTTTTTATTGAATGTACTGTATAATCTTGCTTGACTTAGACCTCCCAATTGTATTCTAAGGGTTCAGACTGAGATACAACATATTCTTAGCCCATTTTCTTCTCAACAAAAAAAAAAAAGTATGAGAAGTTATGCTGAGAGATAGGCCCTTATGTCCCAGGTCATCAGGTATTCAGGATTCCATTAATAACAGTGATACTAAGAAATCAGTTTCCCTACTGAGTCATTTAGGTCTGTTGTTGCCAAGGTCAAAAGATGCTAGGTACCCCTAGGTATTTCTCAGAGTTGCTGCTAAAAAGAAATGTAACATTGTCCTGAGCGGCTTCGAGGGATAATAGGATACAATTTCAGGAATGGAATGGGAAAACATTCCCATACACATAGTGAACTAAATAAAGTTGAAGTCCAGTAGCACCTTTAAGACCAGCAAGGTTTTATTCAGAATGTAAGCTTTCATGTGCATGCACACTTCATCAGACAATGAAATGGGGTACAGAGAGCAGAGTTATATATAGCTGGTGGGCAGTGATTAAGCATGCAAAATAGTTATTTATTTATTTATTTTAGTATATTTCTATTCTGCCCATTCCCTGTAGGGCTCAGGGCGGAGTACAACATATGATAAAACAATAAAAATACAATAAAAACATTCTATAAACAAACACAACAGCACTCAGATTACCATGTCATCACATATTGCCCAGCCTAGCTGTTTCACATCATGGCAGTTTTTATGCCATTTCCTAGCACAGATGACAGTGCTGGGCGGGGAGGCCAACCAGATCAAGAATAGATGCCCACAGCCTCAGCTTAAAGCCTGGTGGAACAACTTTCTCCAGTAGAACACGGCACTTTCTCCAGTAGAACACGGCACTTGAGCCCGAAATATTCTACAAACCCTGGTGGAACAGATCCGTTTTACAGGTCCGGAAGGCTAGTAAGTCAGGTAGGGCCTGGATCTCAATAGGGAGCTGATTCCACCAGATCGGGGCCAGGACTGAAAAAGCCCTGGCTCTAGTTGAGGCAAGGCAGGCATCTCTTGGGCCGGGGACGGCCAACAGATGTTGGTAGGCCGAACGTAACAACCTCCTGGGCATATATGGAAGTTAACAAATTCAGTTAACAAACTGAAAGAACAACCAGTTTGGATACCATTTGTTGTGTTGGAAAACAGCAAAGTCAATAAACAATGTCAGAATTGAAGAGTGATGGTGAGAGAGTGTGTCACAGGCACTAAATGCAGTGTGTTAATTGCTGTGCATGCACATGAAACCTTACATTCTGCATAAAAATTTATTGGTCTTAAAGGTGCTACTGGACTCCAACTTCGTTCTATTGCTTCAGATCAACACAGTTGCCTACCTGGATCTAATTATTAGATTATTCATGATACCACAAGTTATGTGCTGTTTCCTTGTGACTGAGTTGGTTCTAGATAGGATGGTGGCTTTTGGTAGTCTTGCTTGCATCCCATTCTTGTTATATCTAGGATTTTTTTTTTAAAAAAACTTATGCTCTGTGTAGTCACACACTATTGAAAATAACAAGTGCAATACAAAATACTGAAAACTAAGCAGTTCAGTTGCTATGGGAAGTAGATAGTTCATCCCTTGTGTTCTTTGACAGAAACTCCTTTTTGTACATTTCTTTCTGGTAAATTTAAAGTGGGAAAATTGTAGAGCAAGCTATGTTAACATCAACCTATTATTGTTAAGTATCAAGGTAAAAGAACCACAAATGTTAAAAGAACCACAAAGTGGCCACTATGCAATTAACAGTCAATCATCAAACAAGTAAATACTTTTTAATCCTGTTTGAATTAATTGGGAATTAAATATGCTTAACTTTGCACTCTATGCAAGACTTGCATGTTACTTTATTTGTGAATATATTGTAAATCTTGGATGACTATATACAAAAAAACAATCTACTAGTAAAAAATTAGCAAGTAGGTTGAAAATGAAAATGTTCCAGATTGGTATGAATTCACTGTGGCTCAAGTTTGGAATCTTTTTTCCCCCCATGCTAGGTATTTTGCCGTGGAATATATGAGGTAAGGAGACAGGGAGAGAGAGTCCTCTTTAGTGGGTTTATCGCTGTGTGAAGTAGCCACACATTTTGCAATGGAAGAGTTCCATTGGTGTTGATTCAGGCCGCTTTGAACCTGGATACATTTCACTTCAAGATAGGCACACACCGTTCTGGAAGAACATTTGAGAGAGGTTTGTGCTGATAAGGCAAAGTCTTCCATAGACCGATAAAGACATTATGTCTTCAACTTTGTATATCATTTTAACATGTGGCTTGTAACTAGTGGAGTGTCACAGATTTGCTATGTATTGCTAATAATGATCTACTGATTTTGTTATCCAATCTATATGGATTTGTAACGTTAACACTTTTTAATGCTAAACTGATTCTTCCCCAGTATTTTAACTTTTGGAATCTTTAACAAATCACATCTTTTTTTTTTTAAGTCATGTTTGCAACAACTATTAAGGAGGAGTTGGTGGAGGCTCTTGCTTACCTTCATCACTGAGAGATTGTGAGGCTGGAGATGAAAGATTCCACATCTCATTATCAGTCCCTTTAGCCATCTTGCCACTTGCCTAAAATTAACACATGGTATGTTACTGACAGGCTATATGTTGGGAGGGGGGACTTTAAATCCTTTGTATTCCAAGTCAAAATTCACCAGTGGGACAACACTGAACCTCCCTTGAATGAAGCAAAGGTGATGTCATTGTTGTACGATGCTTCAGACACTGCAGTGTTATTTGCCCTTTCTATGGGTGCATTCACACTACAGTAAATAATGCATTTTGCAACTGGATTTTTACTGTGAAAGAATAGCAGAAATCCACTTGCAAAACACATTACTTAGTGTAGTATGAACTCACTTTATGACATTTTCTTCCTTGAGCATCTGAATTAACAAGAAATGTGAATTTTAAAAATAAAGATTTCTATAACCATGTACAACTTGATTATTGTAATTCCATACAAAAGCTATAAATTAGTACTACATGAATAAATCCAAGATGGTAGCTAAGATCATTAAGCTGTATTCTGTAAATGTTTGTTATAATTTAAAAATGAAAATAACATCTGTATTAAACTAGCCTTTAACAAGCTGTATTAAAAAACAACATGTAATTAGAATTGAAATCACTATTTAGGAGAAGAAAGTAAGAGTGCTGTCAGTTTACTCAATCACGTCATAGTTCTGAAATGTCATATATCACATTTATCTTCAACTCATAACATGTAGTTTGTAAACTGGTAATTAATTATATGTTGCTGTTTAGAGACACTTTTTTAAAACCATGTTTATGAATGGCAGACTTTGGAGTTGGATAAAAGAGGTATCAAGAAATATAAAATGTTTCCCTAAGCACAGAAGACTTTATGAGATATATTCTTGATATGTGTTTCATCTTTATTTGAAACGGCATTTTATTTTGTACTTAAATAAGTAACTAAATTATAGTCAACTTTTATGTAAGAAGGTTTGTATTCTGTTTTTTGTTTTGTTTTTTGCTAAGGGAAAAAAACTGAAGGACCATCTGACAAGGATCCATATGTTAATCGTCTTCTGTTTTCAGTAGGTAAAGGGACAACCCATTGAAGGGCTGATAGATTTTCAAGTGGAACCTGCTGTGTAACAGCTGGTTTACTTAGTAAAACAGACTGGCTTGCTTACACATCACCTAAAATTCACAGTGCGTAATAAAACTGGCTATGTTTCACATGGTTATCTGACAGACTCTCCCAACCACTCTTTGTAAACAATTACAGATCAAAAGTGAGTTGATCTAGTTTAATTTTAAAATTCTTTAAGACACAAAGGCTGAAAAACAACATAACAACTGAGCTCAGTGTTTTCTATGCTAACAGTGAGAATGGCCCATACCCATTCCAAGCTAAAAGGTAACAGAGAGATGTTCTCCACACCAAAATCTATAAACACAAGAGCTGAATTGAGTGAAGGTATAATTTAGAGCAGGGGTGGCCAAACTGTGGCTTGGGAACCACATGTGGCTCTTTCATGCACACTGTGTGGCTCTTGAAGCCCTTACCACCCCACTGGCTGGCTTGGAGAAGGCATTTCTTTCTTTAAATTGCCTCTCCAGGCCAAGCCAGCAAGCAGCTTGGAGAATGCATTTTAAGTTGCTTTCTTTCTTCCTCCTCATATATTTTCCTTCCTTCAGGTCTTAAGCTCTGATGTTCATGTCTTGCGGCTCTCAAACACCTCACATTTATTCTATGTTGCCCTTACATTAAGTAAGTTTGGCCATCCCTGATCTAGAGCCTGAAGTACAGCAAATATTCCACTTGAACAATACTGGAAGGCTAGACTCCTAATATTTACATCATTCTTATCCAATGAAGAGGGGCTTTGTATTGCCTACCAATTGAAGGGACAGATGGTGTCAGAACTATTATAAGTAGTTGCAACACTACTTACTATTATGTGCCACAGAAAGTTCCTGATAGACCGCTTTGCTAACTTCGAAGTTTAAACCAAAAAGTTACCAGTAGAATCTTTAAAATATTTAGTCCCTCAATCCAATAACTATGTGACTGCATGGGGCCATTTATTCCAATCTGGAGCATATCAGGTTTATAAAGCAGATTAGAGAAATAATTTTCCAATAATATGAGGCAGAAGTGTCAAATTTACTTGTTACAAGGGCGGGGTCTGACAAAAAAGTTAGTTTATAAGGCTGGGTCACATCTGCCATAAAATATAATGCCAAGTACCAGAGATATAACACAGGCAAACCTAATTAACAGTATTTTTTACTTAAAATACAAACAAAAGGAATTGATTCCTAGTAATGAAAGCAATTTATTTACTGGGGAATCCACAAAAGCCCCAATAAATGTATTTAATCAGTGCAAGGCTAGGGCTTTTTTCGGGGATACCATACCCACCCCATAGCCATTTCCTTTCCTTTCTTGACAGCTTTGATTACATACACCTTTACTGTGTGCATCTGTGCACCTGCTCCCACCTTGAGCAGCCTTCTGCCTTCCTGTCTTGCACTAGTTGCTCGTGGGATGGATAAGAGCTCTGGATGGGCCCCCAGGTCTTTGCAAATCACTACTGGACATTATTGTTTCTTGTAAATGTCCTGTTCATTTCTGTTGGTGCAATACACAGTCTTTGAAAGAGGGAGAGAATCACTCTGATTTTTACGATACTTGTCAGTCCTAAAATCATTACAACTTTAATTAATGTTAATTAATGCTGTTTGAAAACACGTTTTAGAAGTAAATAATTGTGGCAGGAAAGACATAAGATTAGGAATCAGACTTCTGAAATAAAAAGTGAACCAAGATAAATCACTAATGGCAAGAGAAAAGTCTGGCAGAGCTGGTCATGAGCAAAAGAGGCAAAGGCTAGCAGGATGAATGAAGCAGAGTGCCTTACATTTTACGCAAAAACCAGTGCATTGGTATGTCTGGTAGCAAATAGTTAAATGTATAGTTTCATATGCCAAGATTGATCTGCTGTACATGGAGGCCTATTTGATGAGATAAATATGGACCAAAGAAGTTCATTAACATCAGAACAAATTGTTCACACATTATTGTGTGCCACTGACCATTGTTCATTAGTGTGGCTGTTTTAATGGACCACAAATGCAGAGAGGCCCCTTCTGTTTTTTTTTTTTTTTAAGATGATGCATGTCTACGGAGTGAACATTTAGAATCATACATAGAGTTTAACATCTATATTTACTTTGTAGTTAAAAATTTAGAATAAAGTATCAGCCCTGAACTGTTTTTATTTTGTGGACTTCCAATCCAATTGGACTCCCCCTGTGCTCATACTGAACATTGTGCCCTTTTATATCACCCCCAATATGCCAAGTTGTGTTGCTCCAAAGAGGAGAGCTACTTTCCATTATATTCAACTTCGTCCAGTCTCCATGGAAACTAGAAGGCCAGAGATTATACATAGTACAATTAGGCAGGGGGTTGAGGGGTTGGCCATTTGTTAGGATTCAAACAGTCTATAATGCTGTCTTCAAATTACAGTTTATCACATGGAAAAGGAGAAATGGGTGTGGTTTCAGAGACTTTGAAAATGTATAAATCTTAGGAATTAAAAAGGTTTGAAAGGACAAGTAGCATTTAGAAAAACTGAAAGAGATACCATGAACAAGTCCTTGATAAACCTGCTTTATCTGTACTGATATCAGATTATGAAGATCACCACAGGGTAACTCCTTGGAATTCTGACCCCCTCCCCCATTTCCCCTGAGTAGTGTACTTATTCAGATCCGCTGTGTATTTTCTCAAAACCTACAGGAGCATGAATGCAAGCTGCTTAACTAAATTCATAGTATCAAGATCACACAGAAGTGATATCACCTTAAATATTGTGCAAAACCACTCTCATAGACAAGGACAACAATATCAATGACCCAAGGTTTTTTTTGTTTTGTTTTGTTTTAAAAGGAAAATACTGTTATGCAATTGTAAACTTTATGGAGGTTTCGTGTAATCAGTTTTACATACAATTCAGATGGAATCAGTGGATCATGTTTCAGCTTTCATTTAGACCAGGGATGTCAAACATGTGGCCTTGAGGGCCAAATCAGGCTGCCGGAGGGCTCCCATAAGGCCCTTGAGCAACTGGCTCTTGTCTGCTTCCTTCTCCCTCACACTTGCTTCCTTCTGCATAATAGCTTGCCTTGCAAGGCTTGCTCAATCACACAGGAGCTACAGAGCAAAACCTCAATTTTCTACATTGGTTGAGGCTCCTCCCATTCCTGGTCCCCTGGAAAGGGAGGAAAAGAGCCAGAGCTTCCTAGTTCCCTGGATCCCATGGAAGAAATTCAAAGAATGACCTTTAAGACCAACAAGTTCTAATGTTTTAAGCATGTTTTAAGAGGGTTTTTTTTAATTTAGCCATGTTTGTCTGTGTCCTTTAAAAAGTTTATATCTCTGCTACCTAATCTTAAATAGGTACACACATGGCCCAGCCCAACATGGCCCTGGCCCAACAAGGTTTCATTTATGTCAGATCTGGCCTCATAACAAATGAGTTCGACACCCCTGAATTTTAGACACCATGCTTGCCATTTTATTTCAAAACATTTATAGGTGTAATGGCTAAATAAGACTTAAGTCTTAACCATGGATAACTTGTCTTTGCCCAGTCATTTGGTTACCTAAAGTATAAATATTTTAATGTTAATATCTTAACAGAAGGGCATGAATCTCTGTAGTTCAGTAATTCAAATGATGAAGAATCAGTTTTGGTCACATGGATGATTACTTCTGTTGAGAACTAAAGAGGAAGGATGTGACCCTGTTAGTTCTGCTGGATCTCCCAGCAGCCTTCAGTACTATTGAGCTTCATTTCAGTACTGGAACACAGAGGCTTCCATGTTAGAGTGGTTTGAGTCCTATTGGGAGAGGGGGGGTCAGTCTCAGAATATAAGTTTTAGGGGATTCATGCTCTGCCTCATGGCTGTTGGCCGGTGCCACTAGGTTCCATCTTATCCCCCATATTAATATTTACATAAAGCTACTGAAAGGTTGGAAAAGAAGGGTAGAGCTGAGTATCATCTGCATATCAGTGACACCGCAACTTATACCTTTTTATTACTTTCCCCAGTTATATAGGTATTATATGCATTATATAATCAAACAGATCTTAAATAGCAGGGTGGGTTAGGTTGGAACCCTGCAGAACTTCACAGGCCAATGTATATCTATAATGTATATCTATTTCAGTACTATCATTACAATACATATTGACTGAACAGGATGCCAGTGAATTTAGTAATGTTCAATACAATAAATGATTGTCTAGATTTGAGCTAGTTTTCAAACCTTCAGGCTAGTTTGATTTCATTGAGCTTACTTTAACAGTGTTATCTCCATCAGTTGCTTATCCAAACTTTAGACTACTGTGAAATATTTTAATTAATCCCAGACGTTCAGTGAGATTGCATGTTACTCAAAAAGCACTGTAATATTCTAGGTAAGTGTCTAAGGAAAAGGCTGTGGCTTATTGGTAGTTCATCTGCTTTGCATTTAGAAAGTTCATTCCCTGGCATCTCCAGTTAAATAGATCAGGTAGTAGGTGATGGGAAAGGCATCAGTTGAAACCCATTGTCAGAATAGATAATGCTGACCTTGACAGACCCCACATAAGGCAGCTTCATATGTTCATAAAGATTATTTATTGTTATTATTATTTATCATATTGCAGAGTTACACACAGGAAGTACATAATATAAAATAGGTTTTTGCAACAGATATGCAAACCGAGTGGACAATCCCTCTAAATACTAATATCTAGATTTTCAATCCACTCAATGGCAACTGGGGAGGGTTCAAACAGCTCAGTCACATAAAGATATGTTTAGAATTGGGCTCATATACATCCAGTTCTGGATCAAATCTTGTTGGTATCACTGTAGAATTAATTGTTAAGTGTTTCTATTTCAGTAGGGGGGGCATTTTGTGCTATTTCCATTCCAGCTTTTGGCAGATTGCTAAAGGCTTTCCTTTTTAAAATTAGACAAAATCTATGATAAGTTGCTAGTGCAGGCTTTTACATGGTTGAACTGCAAATTGTTCTGATGCTGAAATGTGCTGTCAAAAGTGTTTAATGTCAGACTTGTTTTCTTGTGTCCATTTTTGCAAGTAATGTATCTTTGTAACATGTTATTTCCTGTGTCAGAAACTAATACTTCTCTGATTACATTACAGTCCTATGCATACTTACCTGAAGGTAATGCCCAGTGAAAATAGTGGGAATTGCCTCAGAGTAAATATGCATAGGATGAACCTAGTTTTAAAAGCTTGCTGAACTGCCAGATGTATATTTAATTGTTGCATTTTTACTGTGAACTTTAAATGATGAGGAAAACAATACTTTCTTTGGAATTTCTTGCTGAAATAATTTATTAAAGATGTTTAATAATATTCTCAATAATATTGCAATACTGTGGAGTGGTTTTAACCAGCAATAAGAATAATATATAAAACAAAAGAAAAAAAATTACCTCAAGGGCTAACTTTCCATAAAACTAAAAGATCAACCATGAGAGAGACACAACTGACTAAGGGGGAGGAGATCAACAAAAAGTTGTGTGAACATCCCACCCCCCATCCGAAATGTCTGTTTGAATACTTTGCTGTGATCTGCTACTGGTTTGGGTGCCCTTTAGATGTTCTTTTAGCCACCTGGAGCACCACTTATCCCTGAACAGCTCCTGCTCAGCTGGGAAAAAACAACAACAAACTTCTGAGTAATCTACCTGTGTGGATTGAACCTGACTGTGCAAGTCTTTCCTATGAAATCAGCATTGCTTCAAGCAGGTATTGATTTCTTGGGATAGATCTACAAGCCAGCCCAAATGGTTTGGGTGATTTAAATATTCTTCCAGCCTTATGGGGGCTTCCTGTGTATAACCAGGTTTCATATGGCTGGAAGAATACCTAAAGTGTTTGACAGTGTGAGTATGCTTTCTAGAAGAACGCCTGGAGGGTTCCACAAACATCTCTCTGGATCAGAGTTTTATATGGTAATTACACATAATAATGAATTCATACTCATTCTTTTTTTTTTTTTGCCTGTTTGTTTTCCCCCAGTCTTGTATTTATTACAATGGGATCTCCACTTATGTCAGTTAATATCTGTGGTTCTAAAAACACTATGTAAATATATTATGCTCAAGCTGTTGTTGAATTTCTAGGTTTGCAATTTTACCGCAGAGAACAAAAATAGTTTCTAACATAAAACTGAGCATTGGGAAATGGCAGTTTTCTGGAAATCAGGGTCATAGAACAAGTACTGCAGACTTGCTATGGGAAACTTAGAAAACAGAAGGGTCTGATGGGATTTCCGTAGGTTAGAGGATGAAATCTTACACAACACAACTATTTTATTATTACTTTTATATTTTGCCCTTCCTCTGAGGAGCAGAAGTAGGTTATGTACTGTGAGATGGTGAATTGCTGACTTCAAGGCTGTTTTGAACCCAAATTTCACAGATCTGCTCAGCACTCTTGCCACTCTTCTTATGGTTCCATTTTGTTCTTTAGCTCAACAAGTCTGCTTCAAGGATTGTTTGCTTTTATATCCTATTTATGAGCTTTCAAAATGAATGCTGGATCTTTGGTCTGATCCATTTGGATGGTTCCTGTATTTTGAGTAACAGAACTTAAGTTTTAGCATGTTTATAAAATGTGAGCTTTGTTGACAAAAGTCTACCTACTCAAAGGGAAACCTCAGGATCTCCATAGTGCATCTAACTGAAAGGCTGGGACATATAAATATAAAAGACACGCAGTACTACTAGCTATTAATAGTCAAGCCTAATAAACTATATAAAAAAGATTCCTGAGGGGAAAAAAGTAACTTTGTTCACTAAAATGTTGTTTTAAAGAGAGTCTGTGATGCTGTGAAGAGAATCTTGGTTGCAGTATCACTAAGTTTCACCTTAATGAAATTTAGTAGCTGAGAGACAGCCGCAGAGTGCATTTTCTGTGAGCATTGTTTTGCAAACTTGTAAATATATATGGAATAATCAAAAAGGCATTATCAGCAAACCTAAAATAAACAGAAGAATATGTAATTAGCTATTGAGTTATTTAAAATTTGTCAGAGAATCAGAGTCCCCACTTGCTCCCGGATAACTGGAGTCATCTGATTGTGAATAGCTAAACCATAACCTATATATCTATATATTTTCCTTTTATGCCAAGCTGATGTTCTCTGACAAGAGTGCAGTAACATATACATTTGGTGGTTTGTGCTGGGCATTTATATTAACTGGTGCTTGGAAGTGGAACAGGAGGTGGGTTAGTAGAGTTAGAAGAGAAAATATGATGCAGTGTAATCAGGTCCCAAAAAAGGTTTTCTGTCCCCTTAAGCATTTGAGCAGTAAATCAGTAGGTGTATTGTTTTCTTCTCACAGCATCACTGTGATTAGGAAATCTATGTATCTGGAACAAATCAAAGCCCCTTTAAGGTGAAGAGACATCCTAAACTTTACTTTGTATGTGAATAGATAAAGACATCTGGGAAAATCACAGCTCACACATGTGTGTGTGAGTGAGTGAGAGAGAGAGAGAGAAGAAAACTGAGAACCAGTTAAGAAGATATTGCATTTATATCCCGCCCTTCAGTTTGAAGATCAGAGTGGCTTACAATTTCCTTTATCTTCCTTGCCCACAACAGACACTCTGAGATAGGTGGGGCTGAGAGAGCTCTCACAGAAGCTGCCCTTTCAAGGACAGCTCTGCAAGAGCTATGGCTGGCTCAAGGCCATTCCAGCAGCTGCACGTGGAAGAGTGGGGAATCAAACCCGGTTCTCCCAGATAAGAGTCCGCGAACTTAACCACTACACCAAACTGGGGCTTTGTAGTGACGTAGTAATTTGAATCTCCACTTATGCCAAGGGAGCTCATTGGATGAATCCCCACACATGTAATGGATGCTTGCTGAGTGATTTTGGGCCAGCCATACTCTCAGTCTAACCTGCCTCACAGGGTTGTTGTGAGGATAAAATGGAGGCGAGAACAATGTAAGCCACTTTTGGCCACACTGGGGAGAAAGATGGGATACAAATAAATTAAATAAAAATAAATAAAACACTGTAGTACACACCTTTATTTTTTATTAAAAACTTTAGAAATGCCTACTGTTGAGGAACTGACATCATGGCATACAAAGCACCTTCTAAACACCCTTCAACCATATTTTACCTTATTTTTCTACTTGTGCCCTCTTCTACCTAATACATAGTAAGCACTTAGAGAATTTTTAAAAACAAAAAGAAAAGCAAATAAAGATTAGGAGAAACATAGCCTCAAACCCAAACAAAAAGTTTGATGTGACAGAAAAAATAGCAAAGAAACATTTTGAATAGCGCTAAGTATTAAAAGAATGATTTTAACACAAATACTGAACTGGTTTATCCAATATAAGTTCATAACATGCCCCATTATTAGCAAGTTCAAGGCAAGATACAGAACTGAAATCAATCTCTGGATACTCAGGTGTAGCTTAGTTGTGCTTTTTCTCTTTCCCTTCCCTTTTGTTTAACTATAGATTGAAAACTTTGGAATAAGGAACTATAACTTAGATGTATGGCACTATATAACTTTATTGTGCCAATATTATTATATTAAAAGCAAATAAAATTCTTATGCTAGGGCTTGTGAACCAATTTGTGAAATGATAAACGGAAACAGTGTTTGGAAGAGCTCTTCAGAACAATGCAGCATTTGCTACGGCTGTTTAACACTAGCAGTTGGAAACTGCTGCTGGAAGTGGATGCTCTTTCTACTTGGAGAAGCAAAGTATAAACTGTTGGAAAGAGAGATGATTTACATGTTATGTATGACTTGATCTATGACTCTTTAATCTGCATCAGGAGAATTGTTCTTAGAATATTTGTTATGCCACACCCTGTATTGTGGTTGCAGATTGTAAAAATAATAATCTATAATGCGTCTGAAGTTTACAAAAACCTCACATTATAAATGTAGCAAAATAGGAATGAGGGTTTTCAGAAAACACTGAGTAGCACCATGTATGCATCGTTTTATCAGTTTCCATAGAATTCTGTTCTGTGGCATTGGAATATGAGTATACATTTATGACGTATGTTCTCCATTTACAGTTTTGGGGTAAGTTCATACATCACCTGGTGATTGCAAATAGAAGTGCAAATATTAATATATGAAAGGGTCACCACAGAAAGTTTTCATAAAGCTTTACATTACTTTCAACACTGGCCATTTAATAGAGGCATTTTACATATCCAATTGCAAATCACTGAGACAACCCAATCATTAAGTCATTATAATGAGACATCAAGTAGTGCACATGCATACGTGAATCAGCCATTTCTGAAGTACTTAACTGATGTAAACAGTGCCTCTCTATTTAATAAAGAATCGTCCAGTAAAAGAATTTGGATGTATTCCAGTCCATGTCTATTGGTGATGTAGTCCCATATGGTAGAATAGAGGATTTTAGTAAATGGAAATTGGAACCAGCTGCATTGATGTTGTTGGTTGATCAGTAATACTGACATGAAAGGAAAAAACACATTCTCATTTCTAAAACTGAGATAATGTACCAGGAAGATATTATGCACAAGTATGGTCACAAAATGAATATTTTACTGTTCTTTTGCCTTCATATCTTTGTGTATCTAAAAATCTGTTCAGTTTTAAAGCAACTGATTACTTTTTGTGCTATAGTATTATTACTTTTTGAAAGCTGTAAATTTGCCCAGTAGATAGGCTTCACAGTACTGATGCTGCACAAAAAAAGCATCTGATCATGTTCTTTACAATTAATAATTGATTTAAAGGATTCAAAGTATGTAAATTTGAATATTGGATTACTTGTAACCTGGCATGTTGTCATTTATTACTGTGCTTATTTTATTTGAAACTCCATATCACTGCTTATGTTGTACAGAAGGGCCTGTGGAATGACAACTACTCCATCAAATGGATTTGTACTTATATCCCACTTTTCTCCCCACTGAGAACTTAAAGCAGCTTAAAATACTGTTCTCCCTTCCTCCATTTTCTTACAACACCCCAGTGAGATCAATTAAGCTGCAAGTGTTACTGAACCAAAGTCACACAGCAAGCTTTCATGGCAGAGTAGGGATTCGAATCCTGGTCTCCCACATCATCTATGCCACTGCTTTAAAGTCCTCATCATTACCATGCAAGTCACAACATGGGGGGGGGGGGGGGGTTGCAGTCTGGGATCTAAATAGCTACTTTAGGCACATCCTAGGATTTAGGATTGGCAATTATTGCTATAGCTAATCTCAACACCTTTCTACAGTACCTGATTAGGGTGTGGTCTGCCTAAAATAACATGTGCAGTGAGCAAGTGTGGTCTGCTGTTATACTGTGAACTCTTTGAAGTTTACTGTTCCTTAGGGAGGCACCTATTTGGACTAACAAATTATTGGAATTGCTCTGTGATTTCACAGCTCAGTAACTTTGTGAGACTAAATGCTTACATTTTTAAGTACAGATTTTTTGTGTCAAGTAATTACACTTCAGTGGCTTCCTCTATTGGGTTGGTTGTAACTAAGGGCAATTATCTTAACATAATTTTCTGATGAAGTGCCCCTTTTTAAGATGACTTGTTGCTTTCTAGTTGGCTTTGAATTTTTAAGCAACAGGGCAGTTGCCTGTGGTATTATAAGGTGGAAGAGTTTAGTGGGGATTTTCTTCTCCTCCATCCTTAAACAGCTTGAAATGGGGAATAAATAATGGTAATGGGAAAAACTGAAGGAAAATCTTGTAAAATAAATAATTTTAAAATAGAGTTTTAAAACAAGGAAGAGCACAATAAGTTTGTACTACTGCAAGTCTCTTACACCCCAGATGACAAGGCAAGTAGCAGGAGTGACGTCAGCATGGGTACTGTGTTTCACTGGATTAAGAATTCACTAGATTATTGAAAACTATACTGCAGATAGGGAAAAACCTTAAGTATTTGATGCAGAAGTGCAGTCTGGGAGTCAGCTAAGCCTATTGCTCCTGAAAGATGGTGGCAAGACTTTGGTAAAACAAAAACCTCAATTTGCTGCTTATGTGCCTGAGGTTCCTCCATCTTCTGATGAGTGTTTATAAAGACAGATACACTGTCAAAGAACAAACCAGTGTTATGAGCTGAAACCAGTGTTATGAGCTGAGGGGCTTCACTAAAATCCATATCTCAAAATGAATGTCCGGAATAAGCTATTGATATTGCAGATCCAGATTCTCATTAATTGTTTTTGTAATCCACCTTCAGTCTCAGTGAGAAGGCAGGCTATAAATAAAGTTAAGAATTAGTATTTACTGAGATGCAGCAGATACACATACAATAATAAAAGGAACTACCTGCCGTTACCAAGACTAGGTATGATGCTGCAATAATGTTGAACTGGTCAGCCATATTATAAAATGTAACTCAGTATCCAATTCTGTTGCTACTACTTAATTACAGGGATTTTCTATGTCTTTTGTTTCTTATCTCTCAAGAAAAAGGGTTTGTTTTCATATTTCACAATGCTGAGGTTGACTTACAGGGTTGAATCCAAGATAATGTTCTAATGGATCTTTTCTGCTTCTTTCTTTCTGCTAACCCACTGAATTTCATGAAAATGCTGTTCTTGTGGGTCAGGAACTTGAGAAACAGTTTGGGATAGGAAGTGGGCCTGTAAGAGAAGGGTGACTGACAAAAATTATACCTTTATAGGAGCAGAAAATTATGTTTGGATCCAACCCATGGTTTCTGAGTGCAGGTTGTAAAACTTTTTGTACAGAATTTGTGGTTTATATTTTCCACATTTTTACTTTTTGCCACTGACTAGCAAAAACATAGATGTATTAAGGAACATTCTAGTGAAGCAGTGTGTAGTCCTATCTCTAAAAGAGGCTATATTTGTAATTGCATTTATAATAAAGTGATTTTTTTTAATCTCATAAATATTTGGAACAATTTTAACACTCAAATATGTATTCTTAAATAAGTGGAGTAACTTTAAGTGTTATGCATATTTGGTTTCTTTCACACTTTCTGTTGTCCTGAGGGCACAGGGGTGAGAGTAGAAAAAAGCTAAAGATTTTTTGCATGACTTCCACATTCTTGAAAATGTTACCTAATGACCACACATCATCACTTTGCTGACATGTTCTGCTACAGGTAGCTTAGGCCTGATTACAAACAGAATGTTACCAAATGTTGTACTCATTGATAGACCAGCTAACTTGCAAAATGCAAAAGTGAGTCTGCAGGAGAGGTTGCATATTAGCTTAATGAACAGACCTGTGCACTGAATATTGAGCAGTTTAAATGCCCCCCCAATTAGTAAATACTGGTATCTTTATTAATGTAAATTTCCTTTTCCAACTGGATATTTGTCTGCATAGCTTGTATCAAAGGGCTATCTACTTCCTGAAAGGGTTATTATAACTCCAGAACATTTAATATTAAGGAGTATCTTCAAATCATTTTAATCAGGGCTACACAGAGCCACAGAAAAGCACATTTCTTTATTTTATTTGTACTGCAAGGTGTTCCTAGGTTAGATCAGTTAAATTCTAATACTGGAACACATAAATGTATGATGAACTGTATTTTTAAAAAGTAAGTAAATAATGTACCAGCAGTAATCCTAAAACATTTGCAAGATGCCATATTATTACTGATGTCATCAGTTTAGCAATGATTCCCAAAATGCCTAATAGTTCATTTATACATAAATACTTGCTTAAATTTATTTGTGCTGCTTTTATACAGTGCAGAATTTACACTAGAAGGACACCAAGCTTCATTTCCAAGTTGGGAGGGTAAAAAAAAATGATGGGAAAAGAAAATATACAGAGATAATATGCTTTACAGTGCAGGCCAAAGCAGAGCTACGTTCTTCTAAGTCCACTGAAGTCAATGAGCTTACATGTCCGTAACACTGTTTAGGATTGCACTGTGAGAATCTTATTTCATTTCATGATTACCATTTTTACCAGAACATTTGCGACCATGTTAGTCAGCTTGGTTAAAATACACAGTGTGTGTGTGCAATACGTGGATTGGTCATGTCATGTGATTTCTGCTGGCAGCCGTTCAGCCAGCATCTTGATTTTAACCTTGATATGCACAGAATCCAAGGCACAGAATATAAAGTATCTTTGCTGGAATGAAAAATCACAAGGAACGGATGGCACACGTACCCCACTGCTTTGTCTGCTTTGCTAATGTTTTAGCATTATTTTATCACAATATGCCCCTGTCTTTCTGAAGGGAGAATGCGTCCTTCCAAACTTCCTAATGCTAGTTCCTAAGGAGTTAAATACTTTCAACCAGCCTTACATAGGATTCAAGCTGTTCAGACAGGCAAGGTCGAATTTAAAGTGCCTTATTCCCTAGTCTAGTTTTTGGAGTGTTGGAGTACAAGGAGAGGAGGGTTGCAAGTCCTTTGGGGAGAGACCCTCTGGAGAGGCAGGTGCACAAATGTAACATTTAGTTCCCCTTTTCCTGGTTGCAAAGAATGGGCAAGAGCTGATCGTTCATCTCCACCACCCAGTCCTGGCTAGCAAACTGCAATCCTTGTTGCCCTGTGACATTACTGGCCCTGGCTTTTGCGTTTTTATTTAGTAGAGAGCTTGAGGTCACAGGAGATGATTTTTATTCGAGTACTAAAGACGCAAGGCGGAAAATCCCCCCTCCCCTCCCCAGCATGAGGCAGCAGGATCCAACTCCCAACGAGATGGTCTCGGTGACTTTGGAGGTGCGCTATTACCCTTTTGTCTTGTTCTCCTGATACAGCTGAATGGGACTTCCGATTTTAAACGTGTTAAACAGGGGCAGAGCAGAGTCAGGTTAGCACTAAACTAGAATAACCCATTCATTTTCAAGGCAGCAGCACCATCCCCCCCCCGCCCTCTTCAACACCTTTAAGCCCCTAACAAGCGCCAGGTAGATACATATACATGAAAGGGGGGGGGGGGTTGAAATATTCCACTGCACTGCAAGTTACTGGCAAGGAAATCTGCTTGTAGTATTCTCTATTACCCTGCAACCGAGGTAGATCTAATGATGATCTCTGGGGGTGGGTGGGAATAACAGTCTTTAGAACAACCGTGTCAATAACCTGGAGTAGTTAGTTGCCAAAAAACATTCGAGGGGTGGAGGGGGGGGGACCAGGACCAGCAGCGACACCGGAGCACTTCAGCAGTTCCCCCTAACTAGTAGCGAGTGACCCGTGCAAGCTGGATGGTATTTTTCTAGAACGCCGAAATGCTAACATGTGGAGTGGTCTTTTCCCAGGCTCCCTCCTACGCTTGCCTCTCCCCCCACCCTCTCGTCTGCCGTGAAAGTTATAAGATGCAATTGCGTTTCCAGGCAGCCACGTACTATTGCATAACGCGACCCCCCCCCCCCCCTTTAAAAAATTTACGCTTCTCATATTTGCTCACACTTTCTGCCCGTGAAGTTTTAATTAGGCAGCCATGGTAACTCACTGCTCGGAGGAAGCCTCTTCCAGCGAGAGATGCGGAGGCTCCCGAAGCGCTGGCTGATCCCCCTCTGGAATTTAGGGGCTGCCTGGGCAGATTTCGCACAAATCTGGGCTGATGTGCAGGGCGATGCTTACCTTACTACGCTTCCTTACAAATAAGTAAAGGTCTGTGCAGTTCCTTTGCGATGATGCATCTCTCCCAGCTCACTTCTGCAAGCTTGCAGAGCAACAATCCACTCTTGTAAGAGCATCTGCTGCAAGATAACACCAAAGGGGATTTTTTGGGGGGGGGGGGGGGGAGGGAATTGCTTCCCGGAGACTTGGTCACCCACGACCACCACGGACTGCCTCCTCTTCCTTCCTTCTCGTCGTTAGATTTCGCAGTGAAATATTAATTCAGCCGTGACTGGAGGGCAGTTGTTAGAGCAGTAGCGGCCACGCAGTCCTGCAAATGTCCTCATTTACTGCAGCTGCCTTCAGTGAGATCTCCGATCCGATCCGATCCGATAAAGCGGGGAGGGAGGGCGGGGAGAGAAGAAGAGGCTGTTATGGGGCGGAAGCCGAAGAAGGGGGTGGCGGGAGTCCTTTCAGCAGCAGCCGTTCCAAACCCGGATTCCAGACCTGTTCACTTTGAAGCATTCTCTGTAGTCGTCCTGGCTTGCAGGCAGAGGGTTCGGGCAAGCGCGGTTGCCTCCTACTTTTGGAAATGCATGAGGGAAAAGGAGCGTGTGCTGTTTTGCTGGCGCTTGGTGTGTGTGTGTGTGAGCGCGCGTGCGTGCGTGTGTGTATGTATCTCGCTGGAGAAGAGACGGAACTGGCGCCGGCTCTCCGCTAGGGAGAGTTCTTGGGTTCCTTCGGATGCAGGCGGGCTGTGCCCGGGAACTTGTTGAGTTTAGTGTGCAGCTCGTCAAATAATGGGCGCTCGGAAAGCGGCGGGGGATGGGGCGAGGAGGGAGGGTAGAGAAAACCCGGGCCGACACAGACAGGCGGAGTCGCGTGCTAGCTGCTTCATCACCTCAGAAGGTGTGCGCGGGGCGGGGGCAAGAGACGCTTGAGGCTTCTTTGCGCGGTGGTGTCAACTTTTCTCGTTACGACGATTTAAGCGCTGACTCTGGCGCCGTGTCAGCCCTGAGTTCTGTGTACTGGTCCAGAATGCGAGAGGAGTACCGTCGATTTATCAGAGCTTTAAAATATATATGACCCGTAGTCTGCAAAGGGGCATATGGTTTTGGTAGGAATGTGGGGATTGGCAGCTGCTTGGTTCACACTTTCTGACCTGTAAGGCACCTCCCCCTAAGTGCAGTTACGGGAGGGGGGGAGGTATGCATGTTGGTGGCAGTACATTCTCACAGTGCATTTAGAAACTACAGAGTGACCATAGTGCCCTGATAGAGCATCTGCTTTGCACACGGAAGAGCCCAGTTTTCATCTCAAATCAAAAAGATCAGGGGGTAGGTGATGTGAAAGACATCAACCTGGAACTTAGAGAGCTGCTGCCAGTCAGAGTAGGCAATGCTAACCTACAGTAACAGTCTGGACACCATAAAAAGGAACTTCATGTGTCCATGGGTACAGTAGAATAGTCACAATTTTTCTGCTGCTTTTTGCTTCTCCATGGAGGTGCTTTTGGTTTAAGTTTGGTTAAAATCACCAAGAAAAATGATTTATAAATTTGGTTTCCTTTTTTCCCTTCTTACTTCATGCATTTCCATTAAAAGAAAAATACTAATTTTCTCCCGTAGCAATTTAAAGTATTTTAATTTTGGGATGGATTTCTCACCACAGTTGCACTTCTTTGGCAGAATACTTAGAGGAGAGGCTCTGAAACTTTGTCCTTTTAGGGCATTGTCAACTTTCGGGCATTGTCAACTACACATTACTTTCTTTTTTGTATTTTTAATATGTTTTTGTGTGTCTGCACTTGGAAGTCATGGCGATCTCTAGTGACTGACCCCTACTGGGGGCCTGGAGGATATTCAGAGAGGTGGCTGAATAAAGTCTGTCTGTCCTCCCAACTGCTGGTATTTCAGGGAGGTCTCCCATCCAAGTACTTGCCAGAGTCGACCCTGCTGAGCTTCCAAGATCTGACAGGATTGGGCTTTCTTGGGCTAGTCAGGTCTGGGCATCACCCACACATTACTGAAGAGCATCCCAAAAGTGACAGCTATTTACTACATAGTTTCCTTTTTGTAAACCAAAACCACCAGGGGTATCAGAAACTGATTTTACACAGGGATGACTTTTTATCTCATATGAACATACGAAGCTGCCTTATACTGAATCAGACCCTCGGTCCATCAAAGTCAGTATTGTCTACTCAGACTGGCAGCAGCTCTCCAGGGTCTCAAGCTGAAGTTTTTCATGCCTATTTGCCTGGTCTCTTTTTAGTTGGAGATTCTGGGGATTGAACCTGGGATCTTCTGCTTATCAAGCAGATGCTCTACCACTGAGCCACTGTCCCTTCCCCAGCCCATAATACACTATTCCAGGGAAACATTTTTAAGTGCTTCAGAGAGAGATAGCTCCTCCTGATGACTCCTCATGATATACTTCAGAGAGAAGGAGGGAGATGTTTTTGGGTGTACAGAAATCCTGAAGATTGAAAAACAAACCATTATTGTCAATGCACTAATTTTATGAAAATAACTTCTTTGAGTACTGTGAAACCCAATGAGTTGTTACTGCCAAAAAAAAAATCTGCTTGGGGACATTTTTAACCTCAAGACAGAGCAGAATTTGGCTTGGTGTATGAATATAAGTTTGTAAGATTTTTTCCAGAGGTTTGCTGGAGGTAAACATATTTGGTTTCTAGTAAATGAAATCTTTATTCTACCTAAGAACGTAATTCAAACTCTTTGAATTTGGGCCTACATGCCCTTTGTCCTGTACTGTTTTATCTATTTAGAGATAATGGTCAATTCATGAAATTAATGGATTTCTGTTTGGCTGTTTGTACTTACTGAAGGAAGGAGCCACAATCCAGTACTATGCGTAGACATCCAGAGTTGTAGGATAAGTTTCCTGAGTTCTTCCAAAGCACATTTTTTAGGAATTAGCAGGCAAAGTAATATTTTTCTATGAGATGTGAAATAAAAGCCTCTGCTGCTTTGTTAATAGTCATAAATATTTATAATTTCTTCAATAAAATATATGCCCTTTTGGATCATAGGAAGGTGGCTTACAAAAACACATGAAATAAATCTAAAACATAAAAACCAACATTTAAAATCACAGCTCACAACTGCTAGTAAACTTAACCAAATTCAGTCCTAAAGCTGATTTCACCTGCTTCCTAAAGATCAAAAGTGATGGGCAGGCAGACCTATCTGGGGAGGTTGTTAAGTAATCTTGGAGCTGCCACTGAAAAGGCCTTCTTGTGTGTACCCACCAAACAAGCATCTTTGATGAGACAGACAGCCTCTCTCTATGATCATAATTCTCAGGAGGGTGATACTTAAAACCATTGCAGTAGACTACTATCCTATTTCCTGCCTGAGTTCTCCTGAGCTGTTTCATTATACTGCAATTCTAATCCCTTAATAAAAATGTCCTGAACATTTCTGTATTGTACATTCTGTAAACTGATAGTAGCGACTCAGAGGCTTTGTGATCTCCTTAGGTAGGCTGTTTCACAAGGTTCCTGTTGGTGTGCATTGATTTTATTATTGTTTCTGTTTACTGTGTTAGTTTTATTGAGCATGGCATGCCATGGAATCATCACCTGTTTCCATGCTTGTGTTTGGGCAGCTGGGAGGTGCTTGTATCAATCAAAAGCTCTACTGGTTCTGGTGGCATCCACTGTTTGTGGGGCGAGGGAGGAGGTTATGGCAACCCCATCAGAACCTTTCTGATCTTTTCAAAGAGTAATCTTCCCACAGTTTCCCCTTTCAGTTTCCCATTGCCTCTGCCTTCTTTCTCCATGTCCTATTCTCAGTCTGTTACCATCCTTGATCTGTTTGCTTCTGGGCTCTCTATCAGGGGTGTGCAAAAGAAAAAAAAATTCGGAAAAATTCGGATTTGGGGCTAAAAAATATGGGAGGCCGTATATCTTCTAACAGTAGATTCGGCGGCCAAATCTGATTCGGGAGATAAATGGCTATTCCCGAGTATATGGCCCCATTATACTCTATGGGGCATTGAAATCAATGGCAAAATAGGGTATAATTAAGTGCAGCTGGGGGGCAGGGGGTTTGAGATAGAGGCTCCAAATTTTCTGGGAAGCTTCTGGGGATTCTCCTACAGAACCCCCAAGTTTCAAAAACTATGCAGCAGAGATGGGGCATGAACTTCCTGCATGTCAAACATCTGCCCACTGAACCACAACCCCACAGAAGAAATACCTGTGTGGAATCCTTCAGCACTCCACTTGTTGTTTGTCACTGAAACTGGGGCACTTGGGTTTTAAAAGAAGCTGATGAAAAAATAAGGCGACTCAAGGAGAACCTTGACTGAAATGGCAAGTGGCATGCAAATATCACCTCTAGTCTTATTTTAAAAGCAAGTAACTTGGAAACCTGTCACTGCACTGTACTTATTCTGTGTTCTGGCATGGCACACATCTGAAGAAAGAAGCATCCCTATCTATGATAACAAAGCTGAGAGACCAGTCACTGCAAAAATACTTGAGACCCAAGAACCCCCAGGACTTTATAGAGATATCGGCTTCCTATCTCAGTAGGCATAGTAATTAATAACTAAGTTGTTTAGTCCTCAGCTTTTCACAGAAAACAGATTATGTTGTTCTTCAAGGTGCCACTGCAATCAAACTGTTCTCAGGCATGTTATTAACTGGATAAGTATCTGTTCTGAATCCAAAATTGCAGCTTTTTTTTGCTCTTGTTTAATATGTTTATCCACTTCTAACTTCAATTACTACTCTGTCATTTTGGCATCTAGATTCTAATGGTGCTTCCTGGCAACATATACCCCTCTCCCCCCCCCCCCCGCAATATGAAATATGAGGGGACACCCTTTTCATTGAATCTCATGGAGTTTTGGTAGGGGCACCCTCTTTGGATGCCCACAGAATTGTACCCCTTTGTCGAATCTTTTTGAAACTTGGGGGTTCTGTAGGAGAGAGTCCCCTAAAGCCTCCCAGAAAATTTGGAGCCTCTACCTCAAACCCCCTGCCCCCCAGCCGCACTTAATTATACCCTGTTTTGCCATTTATTTCAATGTCCCATAGAGTATTATTGTGCCAAATGGCTGAAGAATTTCGGCAGCAGTTCGTGATTCCAGTATACGGCTCCCGAATCAGAGAATCTGATTCGGCCCTATACTGCTTTAAAACAGCCAGATCAGCTGTTTTTTGTGGGTCTATTCTGTTCGGCTGATCCGAATGCACACTGTCACGGGCTGGGGCCAGGCCAGGCAAAGTCCAGGGGCAGTCCAAGGTCTGTAGCTGGGTAGCAAGGAGGGTCCAAAGCGCCAAAACCAAATCACCATCCAGGTATCGTAGGTCAGAGGTTCAGAAGCCGAAGTCAGGGGGTCCAGAAGTCAATGCCATAGTCAGGGGGTCCAGAAGCCGAAGTGGATGCTAGAACGTCAGGTAAGTGACTAGTTGCTTCCACAAAGCCTCCTCCCAAAGCCCACAGTTATATGGCCCTCTGCTGTCTGTTGCTCATTTGGGCTAATTGCTAGCTCAGAAGGCAGCCAGGATCCTGCTGAGACTCAAGCATCCTCACTCCTAGAAGGGCCAGAATCCTTTTAAAACTCAGGGAGCGTCTTGCTTGTGAACGTGCCGCCCTCCTTCAATCCCTGAGGTCCTGACGAAGGCGGTCACGCACACAAGCCACCCGAGAGGGCGAGGCAGGGGGGCTTGACTCTTCTCCAGCAGGAGGCAGGGGCACTGGTGCAGGTGGCAGGGGCACAGTTTCTTCCACAGGCTCGGCTTCTTCCGCAGGGTCCCCAGCACCCATGACACTCACCCCTACTCTCTGTCCCTTATTTTCTGTACCACTCAAAATCTCATGCTTGTTCTTCAAAATCTCTTCCAGCTTCCTGTTATTAGATGTTTTGCTCTTAGACAAAGTGATAACAGTCCTGTTTCCATTCTGGAATGTAAACTGCTTTTCTGAGCAACTGAATGTTTTTTGCCACCACATTATCTTAGGCAACCAGTGTTGAAGGCTCTAACCACCTGTGTGCTTCTCCAGAAGACTCTGTAATTTTTCTGTCGTGTGGAGTGTGCCTTGAATTGCTAGTAGTTTGCAAGTTGATAATGGACATATGGATATCATTTCTGTTATGTCTTTTGTTTTTTATTTATTTTGAAGACACAAATGTGATGCTGAAAGCAGGAAAAACATTTATCTGTTACTTCAGATATTTCCATTTCAGATGTCTTAGATTTGAAAACCTCTTTGTTCTTTATATAGGTTGAGGGATTGTTTACATAATAAAGATTCTCAACAAATGCAAAGTACAGCACAATTCAAATCATTATGCAGTCTGTATAGTTACGAAATAAATGAGGATCTAAAGATCTTGGAAACCGTGATATATAGTACCCTAAATGGCTGCATTTTGCTCATATTTGAACAACCATTTAGCCTGTCACCATTACAAATGATTTGTACCTTTTACAGTCCTGTTCTGCATTTCAGAATGGTTTTGACCATCTGAATAATAATAAATCTTTTTTCTCATTTGTTCTGAAAGAACAAATGTAAAATTATTTTCATAAAGTTATTTGTAGAGATTGTGGTAAGATGGCATGTTATGACTAGTGCCTATTTATACTTAGAATTTGTTTTTCCTCCATTATGGAGTGGTATCATGCTTTTGGCCCCACATTGTGATAGCAGATGTTGAGAGGTCATGGTCCTGTAATTAATATTCTAGATTGCAAAGTAAGCATTAAGGGGCATCACCATTGGGTGCCCTTTTCTGAATGCCTTTGGATGAGTATGTGATGAAGGTATTTTTATAGATTGTGAAATTTTCTGCTGCAGAACACTAGGCTTACCGCTTCATTTCTGGTCTCCTAGAAGTTGAGTAAAACTGTCCCTCCCCTGGGGGTTGGGGGGATTTTGAGGTTTTTATCTCTTGAACTATTGGTTTTAACTCTGTTCTGGCCATTCTGCTGACAAATTACAAATTAGGGTTTTGCTGGTGGTGGTTTGATTTACTATCTTGTATGTCTGATGTTTATGTTGGGTTTATGGTAATGTGTTGTCTTTTTTTAATCTTGTGGTGAATCACTTTGTCTATTGTTTTAGTACCAGAAAGGCAGGAAACTTTCTAAAATGAATGAAGGACATACATAAAAGAATACTGGATACATGCAGCATTGCACAAGCAACCTCTTCTGCACCACCATTTAGGGTTGCCAATCCCTAGTTGGTGTCAGAGGATCCCCTGGTTTGAAAGCCTTCTCCCTGCTTCAGGGTTAGCACAAAGTGGGGGGAGGGGGGAATGTCTGCTGGGCACTTCATTATACTCTATAGACTAGAGACTGGTCCCCATAGGGTATAATGGAGAATCAATATGTGGGTATCTGGAGCTCTGGGGTGTCCTGTTTTTTTGAAGAGGCACCAAAGTTTCAGCATAGCATCTGTTTTCTGTTATCAGAATCAAATTAGGTTTTTCATTATATGAAGTGTAGTTGCTAAAAGAGTGAAGTGTAAATGGGAAATCATCCATTCAAATCTCACATCAGCCATCAACTCATCATTGGTTGGCTGCAGACAAATAGCACTATCCTTGCATCAGTCCCCAAGTATTATCTCTAGATATTATTGGCCTACCCTAGAGGACTGCTATATGGATTGCTGGGATATATGAAGCGCTTTGTATAACAAAATCACTATACAGGCACAGATTATTATTGTTGCTGCTGTTTTTGCTATTACATGAACCATTTGTTTTTCTTGTACTGTACCTCAGAATGGCAGGACTGTATTTAATTATACCAGTGCTGTTCTCCTGATACCAAAGACTGAAAGGAATAAAGTGAGAATAGAGGAAGACATGCATGAGATGTTATGTCTAACCCAGGGGTGTCGAACTAATTGGTTATGAGGGCCAGATCTGACATAAATGAGACCTTGTTGGGCCGGGCCATGTTGGGCTGGGCCAAGTGTGTACCTATTTAAGATTAAGTAGCAGAAATATAAACTTTATAAAGGACACAAATACAATTAAATATATATATTTTTAAAAACTTAAAACCTGCTTAAAATGTTAGCACTCATTTGTCTTAAAGGTGGTTTCTTTGTATTTCTCACATGGGATCCAGGTAACTGGGCAAAGGAAGCTGTGGCTCTTTCCTTCCTTCCTCAGGGAACTGGGGGGGGGGAGCCTCAGCCAATAGAAGGAAGAGAGGCTTGGCTCAGTAGCTCTATTGTGTGATTGAGAGAGCCTGGAAAAACAAGATCTGCCTCCTTCCCCTTCCTTCCCAAGGGAGGAGCCTCAGCCAATGGAGAAAATAGAATATTTGCTCTGTAGCTCCTGTGCAAGCCTTGCAGTTATGCAGAAGGAAACAGGATACAGGGAGAAAGAAGCAGATGACAGCCAGTTGCTCAGGGGACTGATAGGAGCTCTCCAGGGGCCTGATTCAGCCCCCAGACTGCATGTTTGACACCCCTGGTCTAATCTCTGTCCCATCTGGAGAAATGTGACTGACAAGGCTTTTCTGTGTGGTTCCACTTTGACTTTGTTGAGTAAACTAGTCAGAAGGCATTTAAAGAGACCATCTCCTTAAATGCCTTCTTCGTTCACTTGCCAGGTTGTGCCACTGCAGCAGTCTGTTCAAATGCCTTCGCCAAACCAAGTTGGTGAGTGAACTCAGAAGGCATTTAAAGAGGCCACAATCTCTTTAAATGCCTTCTTATAGCTTTGTCTGAATAAAAGCTGAATAATATCAGCTTTTATTTGGGTTCAGCTGTATTTTTTTTGCTTAACTCCCCCCCCAGCCCCAAAAATACCAGTAAGGTATTAAAAAAAAAAAAACAGGTAAACTGAATGCACACCCCTACTAGCCAGTATGAATATATCTTGCCTACTACACAAGAACTGAAGAAGGGCCTGATCCAATGATTCAGAGATTTCCTTTATCCAAATGGCAGCCTCATAAAAATTACTTTTGCATTAAAAACTACAATGGCCATCAGAACATACTGGCCACTTCTTGAATAATAAAACCTAAGAGAAGAGCATTGGAGTTTGTATTAGCAGTTTCAGTTGCTACTCTGATATGTTGTTTCCAATGAAGGTTACAACTAAAAACTACACCCAGATATTTAAAATGAGACACCTTTTCTATTTTCCCACCCTTAACAGTCCATATTTTCTGTTTAAAGCAGGGTTTGTTTGATTTTTCATAATTAACTGTTAACCCCTCTTGTGTAGAATAGTCAATAAAAGCACCCACTTATCTTGCACAGGCCCACTTCTGATCTTGATAGCAACACTGTGTCGTTTGCATAAAGTAGTAGTAGCTGAGGGTTTGCTTCCAAGTCCAATTTAAAGTTTTGGTTATGACTTTCGAAGCCCTTCATGGTCTAGGACCTATGTATGTAAAGGGCTGTCTCCCATATATCCCTGTGTGCTAACTGTAGTCCTCAAGCTTCTACCTACCAATCTTAAGGTAGCCCGTCTATCATAACCAAAGCCGATGCCTTTTCCTGCTTTATGGAACAAGCTCTCTAAGGAGATGAGATGTTTGCAGCCTTCAGAAATGTTTAAGAGATACTGCAGGGCCTTTTATTTTCTAGGTTTTTAAAAAATGGAATACAACTGCACGAAGAGGAGTTATTTGGGGGTTTTAATTTGTATTTAAATTTAATTTTTTTAAAAAAAAAAATGATTTGTAAGCTGCCTTGAGTCACAATGAAAGCCAAGATACAAATATTTTGATTAATCTTTTAGTAATAATTCTCCTGTTGCAGTGCCAAATCTGACCATCCTGATTGGTTGGGTCTCAGTGGGACTGTACAATATCAGCCTTTGGCCTGTCAAACTATCAATCAAGAGTACTTGTGTCCCAGTGGTTCAGTCTTTTCCTCTCTCCCGTCTGAGTGGCTGTTGCTAGCCAGGAAAGCTGATTCTCTCAGTGAAATGCAACCAAACTTAGTTCTGGCAGTTATTGGCTCTCTCTACTCTCCCATTGGCTGAACCGCCAGTCACACTGATTCACACAGCAGAGAAAGAAACCCTGACCTGAATTGGCTGAGGGAGGAAGAGGGAGACAGCCAGAGAAAGGCTTCCTTTAAATGACTGAGGACTCCTCTGGAAACGGGGGGGGGGGGGGGAATGGTGTCCTGTGGCAACAGACCAGATACAGAGAGAGAGATTGAAGTCTTGTGCAGTCAGAGGGACAGATAAAGGGAAGGAGATAGGGTTGCCAACTCCCAGTGAGGAAATTCCTAGAGATCTTCTTCGTGGTCTCTGTGCAGTCACACACGTGGGTCTTGCCGCAGGCAACGGATCCATTCCTCGGAGCTCCAATAGCTCGTTTATAACGTCTTTTGGCGCGCTTTCCTCCCGCTCTGGGGAGCAGGCAGCGACCGCGCATGCCTGGAGCGGGGGGGGAGCGCCCCTTCCACTCAGTTTCTTTCCTACCGCCGCCCGGACAACACCTCCCTCGCTGCGTTCCTCCTTAGCTCGTCTGTTACTTCATCCGCTTTCTTTCCTCCTTCACTGGTATCGTATTTCTATCTCTTATATCTTCTCTTTCGTCCCAAAACAACAACAACAACAAAAAAAAAACCCGTTCTGCGCTTTCTTTCCCCTTTTCTCCCTTCCCCCCCCTCCCTTGTCCGGGGCGCATGGAAGGGAAAGTTACCTTCAAAAAGTGCACGCGCTGTGGGACCAAAATCCCTACTACAGACGGCCACAGCCACTGCCTTTTTTGCTTGGGGGAATCTCACCGAGTCGACTCCTGCCCTCATTGTGCAAATTTCAGAAAGCAGGCCCGAAAAAACCGCGCGGCAAGGCTCCGGAGTTTCCTGATCGAGTTGTCCTTAAGGGCTATGCCCACATCGGGCTCGCCGCCTCCCCAACAACAAGCGGGAGATTCGGCTTCTACGGACGTGTCTCTCGCTAAACAGAAACACAAGTCCGATAAAAAATCTTCGAAGCACGCCGAGACCGGCCATAAGGCTTCGAAGAAATCGCGCCACCTGGAACCCACGGGTCCGGCGCACAAAAAGTCTCGTCATCCCGGATCGGCCGATTCGGGTCCGAGGAAACTCCACGCGCACTTGGCTCCCAAGAAGCCTCAGCCTCCAATTTCGACATCGACCTCCATGGATCCTGTGACTCCAACTCAGCCTGCTCTTCCGCTTGAGTTGACGACTCCGTCGGACGTCATCACCGACATGCCCCAACTGACGCCTCACACATCTACAGCAGTTGAGGTCATACCGGTCCACTCTCGTTCGCCCTCGGTGCACAGCGTGGTCCCGACCGACTTCCTTGAACCCGATCTTACTAGTGAGTCTACCCAGACCTACCTGAAACCCCCGCTTCGAATCGGATCCTTCCGCGATATCGGGATTTCTCCCCTGTATAAGGACCTCCGAGACGTCGGGATTTCTCCCCTGTACAAGGACTCGGCCGTTCAGGCCTCAAACAAGGGGCGCTCTCGCTCACCCTCACGTCGACTACGATCCCGGTCACCGCTCAAGGCTCGCTCCAGATCACCGCGCCGGCGCCGAGACTCCGACTCCTCTGATTATTATCGGGACTATTATGCCCCCAGATACGACCGGCACCACTCTCGCTTTCATCGTCCTTCTCGTTCTCCTTCTCTTGAGGGCTCAGGTTATTCCCCGTACCAATACGAGGACTCTCCTAGACCCCGTGATCGACTCCGTGACTTTTCTCGACGACTCCGCGATTCTCCACGCCGTGATTACTCCCGGGATCGGACCCGAGAGCCACGCCCCCGCGGCTTCGACCATGACCTCTCTTCTCCACCCCGTGACCAAGATCGGACCCGTGAACATGCCTATCCTTGGGATCGGATCCGAGAGCCGGACTACTCTCGCTATTCCCCTCGACTCCGCGAAAGGCTTCGGGAATCTGTTCGTCACTCTGATCGACAGCGACCCCGGGACCACTACCAGACAGAGGACGCTAGACCGCGCACTCCATCAGCCTCGGCCGCGATTGCTCCTCCGGTCTCCACTCCTACAGACCAACCTGCTCAGACGATGAAATCTCAACCTGTTCCTTCGGACCCGATCCGACCCCCGCACTCTCCCTCGGGTGAGGATTCCCACTCCGACCCGGAATCGTCAGCATCCTCAGACTCCGAGGACCGTCCTGACTCGGTAGCCTCGGATTCGGTACCACAGCCCCGACTATCTCCATCTGATGCGTCCAAGGCCTATCTCCACCTAATTACAACCATGGCCGAAGCCCTCAACATTACTCTTCCGTCGGACTCACCTAAGGTCTCTGACCTTGTACACGACCTCGTGCAAACGGACTTTCCACCGGGCTCGCTTCTTCCCATGCTCCCGGTACACCTCGAAGGCCTCCGCGAAACCTGGGACAAACCTGCCTCGGTTCCACCTACCGCGAAACGCTTTGACTCTCTCTACAGAGTTCACGCTCCTGAGGCTAAATTTCTTGCTTCTCATCCGGCGCCCAACTCCATTATCGTGCACTCAGCCACTAAGGCTAAACCATCCAGACATCCGACACCTCCTGACCGTGAAGGCAGGAAATTGGACACCCTGGCAAGAAAAATTTTCGGCCTTGCCTCTACAAATTCTAAACTAAACAATTATTTAGCCTACTTTTCAGCCTATGTCTACAACTTGGCTAACCAATTTACGCCTCTTATTTCCGCCCTTCCTGAACCCTCCCAAAGAACGGCCTCCGGCTTGGTATCAGAGCTATCTAGAGTGTCCAAGCAACAGATCAACACCATACGCCATGCTGTTTCTTGCTCGTCCAGGGTTTTTGCATCCTCTGTTGCCTTACGACGCCACGCCTGGCTGAGGTCCACAAATCTACAACCGGACATTAAACAAAAAATAGAAGACCTTCCCTTCGATGGCCTCGGCCTTTTCCATGCTTCTACTGACGAAGTCTTAGCCTCGGTGGATGATGGCCGCAAACGTGCCAAGCGCTTGGGAGTTTCCCAACCGTTTTCCCAGCGTCCCAACCGTGCAAAGCCCTGGAGACCATCATTTCAAAGACGCCAAGGGTCACCTAAGCGTACCGACTTCTGGAAGAGGAAGACTGGCCAGCAGAAACCGCAGTTTCAACAAAGACCGCGGTCACAACAGGCCAAAAAACCCTCCCTTCCTTCTAAACAGTCTCTTTGACTCCCCCGTACCGTTCTTCAACACACGTCTGTCACCGTTCCTTCCGACTTGGAACTCGATAACAACCGACTCCTGGGTGCTGACCATCGTGCGTCTAGGTTACGCAATCGAGTTCATTTCTCCACCTCGCCACCACTATTTCACAGCTACCCCCCCCTCTCCCCTCCTCCGTCAGGAGATCCTGGACTTGCTCCACAAGGAAGCCATAGAGCCCGTTCCCCCCCTCCATCGGGGGACAGGCTTCTATTCAAGATACTTCCTTGTTCCCAAGAGGGATGGAGGAAGGCGTCCCATTCTAGATCTAAGGAAGCTCAACAAGCACATCGCATACAGGAAGTTCAGAATGATCTCCCTGCAGTCCATTCTGCCTCTTATCCCCAGGAATTCCTGGATGGCTTCCCTAGACCTTCAGGACGCTTACTTCCATGTGACAATCCGCCCTCAACATCGGAAGTATCTACGATTTGCCATGGGCCGGGACCACTACCAATATGTGTCCCTACCTTTCGGCCTCTCCACTGCGCCCCGCGTGTTCACCAAGTGCATGGCGGTTGTGGCAGCTGCACTTCGCACTCGGAACATTCCAGTCTTCCCGTACATCGACGACTGGCTCCTGGTGGCCCCGACACAACAGCAACTGGAGCACAACCTCGACACAGCTCTCACTCTTCTGAGCTCCCTGGGTCTCCGCGTGAATACATCAAAGTCGCACCTCACACCTACCCAGGACCTCAAGTTTATAGGCGCCCTTCTCCGCAGCTCACTGCATCGAGCTTTTCTCCCAGAGGATCGGGCATGCACTATTATTGCCCTAGCCAAGGCAGTTCAACAGCAACCCCGTCAGTCTGCGTTCACAATCCAACGCCTGCTGGGCCTTATGGCTGCAACGACATCTGTCCTTCGATTTGCCAGACTGCGAATGCGACAACTGCAGATCTGGTTTGTTCGAGCCTACAACCCTCAAACGCAACCGCAAGCTGCTCTGCTCACTATCCCACAGAGAGCGCTTCTATCTCTCACGTGGTGGACTGTGCCCAACAATCTACTAGAGGGCAAGCCGTTTCTACCGACTTCCCCTACGACCACTATAACAACAGATGCCTCCAAGTGGGGATGGGGAGCCCACCTAGAGGACAAAACTGTCAGAGGGCTTTGGACGACCACCGAGAGACTCATGCACATAAACTGCTTAGAACTGATCGCGGTGCACAGAGCTCTTCAATCATTTCTCCCATTAATAAAGGGCCAGCATGTCCAGATCTCTACGGACAACATGGCGACTGTTTATTATATAAACAAGCAAGGGGGCACCAGATCCCTCCGTCTCTGTCGTATAGCCGTACTGCTCTGGGAATGGTGTGTCACACACAACATTTTTATGACTGCCATTCATCTCCCCGGTGTGGAGAATACCTTGGCCGATTCCCTCAGCAGGTTTCGGATAGACGACCACGAATGGTCCATCACTCCGACCTACCTTCGCAGCATCTTCCGCTGCTTCGGAACACCCGAGGTGGACGCCTTTGCATCCAGGAACAATGCCAAGTGTCCTCAGTTTTATTGCAGGAGGGGCAACGACGCCTTTCTGCACGATTGGACAGGTCCCCTTCACTACTTCTTTCCACCGACCCCCCTTCTGACACGTGTGTTGGTGAAAATAACTCGGGATGGCACAGACTGCATCCTCATTGCGCCATGGTGGCCTCGGCAACCGTGGTTCACGAGGCTGCTTCAACTGTCACGCCACACTTACTGCCGGCTTCCTCCTGCGGGCGACCTCCTCTCTCAAGCCAACGGTCAGGTTCTTCATCACAACCCTCGGGTCCTGGCCCTGACCGCCTGGAGAATACGGCCACCTTCCTCTCTACAGAAGTAGCCAATGTCATCCTCAACGCAAGAAAGCCTTCCACCAGACTTTCTTATCAGCGTAAATGGAAGCGCTTCTGTTCCTTTGCAACATCTTCTCAGCTGCAGCCGGAAACGGCTCCACTTCCCCTAATTCTGGACTACCTACTTTCCCTACAGAAATCCGGACTCTGTTATTCCTCTGTGAAGGTTCACCTTTCTGCGGTTTCTGCTTTCCACAAGCCGATCGATGGCAAGACTGTGTTCTCCCATCCCTTATCAAAGTCCTTTCTCAAGGGCTTGTTGCACCTCAACCCACCGGTTAAACCATTTGTTCCGACATGGAGTTTATCGTTGGTCCTTTCCTGCTTGATGAAAGCCCCTTTTGAGCCTATGGCTACCATAGACCTCAATCTCCTTTCCTGGAAGACAGCATTACTCGTAGCCCTCACCTCGGGCAAACGGGCAAGTGACTTATGCGCTTTCCGCTACGATCCTCCCTACACCATTTTCCACAAGGACAAAGTTGTTTTGCGACCGGACCCTGCGTTCCTGCCTAAGGTTGTCTCCCAGTTCCACTTATCAACCTCAACTTCTCTACCAACGTTCTTCTCCAACCCATCCGACCAGGGACAACGAGCCCTGCATTCCTTGGACGTTAGAAGGGCGTTATCCTTCTACCTTGATCGTACACAACCTTTCCGTAAGGACCCTAATCTGTTTGTGGCCTACGGAAACCCCCACAGGGGTCTTAAAATTTCTACCCAACGTCTGTCAAAGTGGGTAGTCAGTGCCATCAGGTTGTGCTACGAACTGGCTAAACAGCCTTTGCCCGACGGCCTTAAGGGCCACTCTACTAGAGCGGTCTCCACGTCTTCGGCCTTTCTACAAGGCGTGTCTCTAGAGGACATTTGTGCGGCTGCATCCTGGTCCTCTCCATCCACGTTCGTCTCCCATTATGCGATGGACGTTCGTGCGAGACGTGACGCCTCCTTCGGCCAAGCGGTCCTCAGATCCATCTTCCTCTGAAGCCAGGGGTGAGTGCATCCGCTTCCATCTTTACACTGCAGACCACGTCACATGATGGTTGATTGCGTGATTGCATGTGATTTGATTTTTCCTGTGACTAACCTTTTTCTTTACCAGCACCCTCCTCCAGTCCATCCAGCTGGCTAGTCACCCATGTGTGGGACTGCACAGAGACCACGAAGAAGATAAACAGGTTGCTTACCTGTAACTGATGATCTTCGAGTGGTCATCTGTGCAGTCACACACGCCCACCCAGCCTTCCCCGCTGCTGGCCTCCTGTGATTCTTCCGTAAACTTACAGTGTCATTGCCGGCGGCGGCTGGAAGAAACTGAGTGGAAGGGGCGCTCTCCCCCCGCTCCAGGCATGCGCGGTCGCTGCCTGCTCCCCAGAGCGGGAGGAAAGCGCGCCAAAAGACGTTATAAACGAGCTATTGGAGCTCCGAGGAATGGATCCGTTGCCTGCGGCAAGACCCACGTGTGTGACTGCACAGATGACCACTCGAAGATCATCAGTTACAGGTAAGCAACCTGTTTATTTAAGGCGTGAGGCCTGGAGAGGGTGGGACTTGAGGAAGGGTGGGACTTCAGACAGATACAATGCCATTTTCCCCTGGAGAACCACTGTTGCCAATTTCCAGGTGAGCAGGTAGAAAGCGCTAAAGCATCCACAATAAACCAGCCTCAAGAATAAATAATTTCTATTCATGTACAAAACATAGAAACCTTGTGCAATAATTATTACAAAGGTGCAATGATATCACATCCAAGTCCTGTAAGTTAAAGTTCTCAATGAAAGTTCTTGTTTTTGTAGAGGAGGGTCTGGAATGCGATAAGACAAGCTGTGAAGACAGAGACCAACGCTCCAGTTCTTCTCTGGAAGTAACCAGTGTAGATCATTACGACAGCAAGGCACATTGACGCAACAGGGATATGCCTATGGCCCTGTTTCACACGTGGCTTCTACAAGCTTCAGTATCTTTTATAATAATATACAAGGCAATAGTTCAATCCTTTCTGCAAAGTAGCAACGGCGCAGTAACAGAAAGGATTGAACTATTGCCATGTATAATGTTATAAAAGATACTGAAGCTTGTAGAAGCCACGTGTGAAACAGGGCCATAGGCGCATCCCTGTTGCGTCAATGTGCCTTGCTGTCGTAATAATTTACACCGGTTACTTCTAGAGAAGAATTGGAGCGTTGGTCTCTGTCTTCACGGCTTGTCTTATCGCATTCCGGACCCTTCTCTACAAAAACAACTACTTTAATTGTGAACTTTAACTTATTGGACTCAGATGTGACATCATTGCAGCTTTATAATAATTATTGCACAAGGTTTCTATGTTTTGTACATGAATAGAAATTATTTATTCTTGAGGCTGGCTTATCGTGGATGCTTTAGTGCTTTCTACCTGCTTCATTTTCCACATTACTCTTTTTGGGTTGCTCCAATCTCCAGGTGAGGGCTGGAGATCACTCAGAATTACAACTGCTCTCCAGATGGCAGAGATCAATACCCCTTGAGGTGGGGAGGGAGTGAATGTCTTCATTTGGGTGGGTGGGAAGATAGCAAGGGTAAGGGGGCAGTCGCACAAAGACTCTTTCTAGAGCCTGTTGTTTTTCTTCAAAATGGCCCTTATTCCTAGTGAACAAATACAATGCAAAGTAAATTCGAGCCCTGCTAGTTTCAAAATGATTTGAGAACACCTTAATTTTTCTGGTCAATGTCCAATAAATGTATTCAGTTTGCTGTCCTACTAATCATTCCCCTTGTTCTCAGCACAAATCTAATATTATTTATTCATTTATGATTTACTGTATTTATAACTGGCCACAGCATGTTTCTAGAGGAATAGTTTTTAAAAGGAGTGGGTGGATATTGCTTAACCATTCTCTGTTGTTTTAAGAACAAATCTAATAAAACTATCCCAGTTTATTTCTTTTTTGCTCAAGCCCTCTGAGTGGCAATGGGTTTATAACATGGGAATTTGAAACAGCTATATCTTCCCCACAAACTTGTCTTTATATTTTCTGTGCATTTTAATTGACTAAAAACTATTATTCCATTTTTCAGGAACAATGGAGTGTAAGTTTGTCTAGCTTCCCCCAATTGTATAACCATTCAAGAATATTATCAATTTTGATAAGGAGTGCCAAACCCTTTATATATTCTAAGGATAATGTAGTGAGAGGACATAAAGGTGGTGATAATTTTTGGAATACAAATTTGTTTATACAATGGCATGTGGGTAGAGTGTTAAAGTAATATTTATATTTCCTAAGTATTTGTATTTTGACTACCCTGCCCCTGAAAAGCTAGGGGGCTGGCTGTTTTGATTAAAAAAACTATTGGCTATAAAATTCTTTTTGTTGTTTTGATTAGTTATTTGTTGGCTGGTTATAGAAGAAGGGATATTAGCTGTCATATGAAATGCAACATTTATTTTTATGTATTTATGGATTCAAAACATTTTTATGTTGCCATTCCATCCAATTAGGGTCCACAAGGTGATGACATTAAAACAGTTAAATATTAAAATGCAGTTAAAATTATAAAATTGAGTTTAAAAATACATGGCACTAGAAGGAGGACCAATACTGTTCTTGGGGTATGCCAGATGAAACAAAATGGTCTGATGCTGCCTCCGGGCTCTGGATTTCAGAGGTTTAGTGTATCTGATGTGGAGGTTCCCCTCAGTCACCATGGCTAGTAGCCACTGATAGACATATCCTCCATGACTCTGTCTAATCCCCTTTTAAAGCTGTTTATTCCTGTGGCTGTGACTACATCAGCTGGCAGCAGATTCCACAATTTAATCACTCTCTGTTTAAAGTAGTATTTCCTTTTTGTCCATCCTGAACCTACAGCCTGTCAGCTTCATTTGATGCCCTCAAGTTCTAGTATTATGGGAGACTTTGCCGACTCTCTTCACCTCATGCATAATTTTATAAACAGAGGTAGCCAAACTTGCTTAATTTAAGAGCCACATAGAATAAACATCAAATGTTCCAGAGCCACAAGACAGGAAGGAAGGAAGGCAGGCAGGCAGGCAAATAGATGGGGGAAGGAGGGAGAGGTGGAAAGAAAGCAAACTTAACTTTAAATGCATTCTCCAAACCACTGGCTTGGTTTGGAGAAGTGATTTAAAGAAACAAATGTGTTTTCTATGGTGGCTGATGGGGTGGTGGGGTCTTTGAGAGCCACACAACATGTGTGAAAGAGCCACATGTGGCTTCTAAGCCACAGTTTGGCCACCCCTGTTAAAACCTCTATAATGCCCCCCTTGGTCATCTTTTATTTTTACCCTGAAAAGTCCCAGACTCTTCAACCTTTCTTCCTAGGGAAGTGTTAAGCCAATTGCCCTAAAAATATGGTTTTGGGGGATTTAGAGTGGTGGGCAATCAGCCTTTCAGCGATATCTAAAAACCTGTTTATACAGAAGGCATCTGCTTTGAGAGTTACCCTCCCAGTAACGAGGCAAGATGGTCTAATAGTCAATGGGGTGTTTTATTTAAGAAATAAGGGCAAACATATAAGGGAGTAAAATCATACAACATACATACAGGCCTAAGAAAACAGATATGAAATTGATAGAGGGGTAACACAAGGGTAAAAACATAGACAGGGTATATGAGCTGATCCTGGTGGCTTAGGGTCCAGTCACAACTAGAAGATATAGACATGCACTGCAATGTGCCATGCCTGATGCTCCTTACTTAGAGTAGGGAGGGAGGAACAATCTGGTTATATATTACTCGGGCATAGAGAGAGAGAGTAAGCATGGCTTTCTCTCTGGTTATATTATTTTTGGAAAGGAAAAGGTCCTCCCAAAAAGGGGCTGGCTTGTTGGTGGGCAGTATCTAGTCTATTCTGGGTGCCTAATTGGATGCCCACCTCCAGCTAATGAGCAGGCCTGACTCTGGTCACTTGAATGGATCTCCAGGTAACAATGGGACAGGGGGAGGCTCCAAAGTGGCAGTTTGGGCAAGGCATGGGTGGAAGCATTAAAACAAACTATACAAACTTATCTAAATGTGACAATAGAGGGCCAAATTAGTACCTAAGGTGACATTCGATCTATACAAAGAACTCTGGCTCTGGGTGAAGCTGGTCTTCCTCTTCTGGCTAGCACTGTCCATTGTCTAAATTTCCGTTTGACAAAGACTTGGGCGGTGTGGCAGGACCTACTCCTAAGATGAGCTTGATTGCCTTATATAGATGTAACAGCTGTTGAGTACGTGAGCCTCTCGCTTCTTTGTCATGGAGTCTGGCAGTGCAGGAAGATGGTCGCTGATAATGTTAGCCTACCAACATGGCTTTCATGGTCAAGGCTGGAAACCGCTTGCCCAGACAGTTCCTGGCGACGTGACTTCTTCCACTGCAACGGCTGAGATGGTGCATGCACGGAGCGGCTGGAAACCCATCTGTACTTCTGGCTAGCACTCTTCCAGAGACACAGAGTGCTGTTGTAACGCTGAGGCTGTTAGTATTCACATAAGTCTCTTATAAAATGGTAGATAAAACCCACGTTTCACAGCAGATGTGTGTGAGTTGAATCTCCATGCACTCTGGCAACCAAATGGGTGATTACGTATATAACTGAAATTAGGGGTCTCTTGCTCACAGAAGGTGTTCCAACCCTGTAATCAATTTTTTTGCCCTTTTCTGTATTTTTCCAGCTTTGCAAAATGTCGTTTTTGAGATACAGTGACCAGAACGCTACACAGTATTCCAAATGAGGCCACACCATACACGGTATTCCATAATATTTCAAACGAGGCCACACCACTATACAGGGGCATTACAATATCAGTTGTTTTATTATCAGTTTCTTTCCTAATAATCACTAACATGGTTTGCTGTTATCACTGTTGCAGCACTGTGAGTTGACACTTTCATTGAGCTATGCACTACAACCCCAAGATCTTTTTCCTTCTCAATCTCAGCTGGTTATGACCACATTAACCTATATCTGAAGACTGGATTTTTTTCTCTCATTGTTCATCATCTTATACTTACCAGTGTTATATTTCATTTGCCACATTGTTACCCACTCATCCATTTTGTGGAGATCCTCTTGGAGCTTTTCACAGTCAGCCCTGATTTTCACCATCTTGAAAAATTTTGTGTCACCTGCAAACTTGTGACACTACACACCCTTAGTTCTAGATCATTTACTAATAAATTAAAGAGTACCGACCCCAATACTGATCCTTGTGGATCCCCACTGCTTACTTTTTGCATTGTGAGAACTGTCCATTTATTCTTTACTTCCTGTCATTTAATCAGTTTTTAATTAATTAATAAGAGAACCCATTGTCTTATCTTATGATTGTTAAGTTTACTCAGAAGTCTTTGGTTAGGTAGCTTGTCAAAAGCTTTTTCAAAGTGTATAATGTCTGCCAGGTCACAGTTGTCTACATGGTTGTTTACTTTCTCAAACAACTCCAAAAGGTTGGTGAATCAGGACTTCCCTTTGCAGAAGCCATGCTGATTTTCCCTCAGCCATCTATCTTTCTATGTTATTTGAATATTATTTGGGCACTGGAGTTTTTGGGGGTACTGATTTCTGCGTGATTTGAGGCATGGGTCTTACTGCCTGTTGTGCCATTCAATGTTTTATTGTTTTTATCATTTGATGGGTTTTATGTTATAGGATGGCCTGAGCCTACTCTTGGGTAAGGGTGGGGTATAAATTAAATATGTGCCTAACAATTCTGTCTTTGATTTCTACTAATTTGCCTGGGACAGATGTTAGGCTGACTGACCTGTAATTTCCTTATTTCCCTCTGAATCTCTTTTTAAAAATTAGTGTCACGTTTGCTATTCTCCAGTTTTCTGGTACAGTGGCTGAATTTGGTGACAGATTACATATATGGGTTAGTAGATCAATCAAGATGGATCTTGATTTATATTTATGGATGATTTTCAGTGTATAAACTTTTTTCTATATGTTCATGCTTGCATTATGTGGGATATATCTGGTGACAAAAGCATGCCTCTTATTTTTTTTCCCATACTAATAGTAGTTTTCTTCAGAGTTCTCAGATTAGCCTCCCCCCCTTTTAGTTGCAAGGCAGCAAAGATGAAAGTTGTTTTCACTCCCTTTCAGATACTCTGTGGGGTACAAATGAAAGACATAATAGAATTTACCCATAAACCTTTCGATAAACTCCAGAAATTGCTGCCATATGGTCTACTGCAAGAATTGGAGATAGTTGAACGATTTGTGATTCTTCCAAGGAACACATCTTGTCCAGATGCTAATATATTTCTCTTAATTTCAACATCAGTTGAACAATAGTGCATTTCCATGTCTTCGCATCTAATGTGTATTGTAAGCAAAGTTGTTTTCCTTTTCAGTACCTGGACCTCTCTATTTTTGCTAAAAGCATTGTATTCTAAGCATTAAGTGTGTTACAAAAAATATCTTATATTTAAAGCTCTGTAGATGTTTTTTTAAACTTTCCACTTTAGCATTCACAAAACTGAGTGCTTTTATTCACAGTTTTGTTTCTTGTGCTAGAACATCTAATCTGTTTCCCCCTCTTATTTTGTTGCAAATGCTTTATTTTCCTCCATCCATAGGTTTTAAATCTGTCAACACAGTACCTTGTTTTTCCTCACAGATGCAAAATTGTAAGCCGGGAGTGATTATGAATGAATTTCAGAGAATTGTATCTACATGAAAGATGATACGTATTCTTGCTCTTAAAGTGAATTCTGTGGGGTGCATTTAAAGAGAACTACCTGCTCTACTCTGAGGTAGAAGTTAGCACCCACTCTAATTCCATATTCATTGAGGAGCCAGGACCCTGGGGCTTCTCTGATTGTTTTTAGTAACGATCTACTCTGTACATGCTTCTGTTTTCTAATTTGTTTAGTGAGAGTTCTCCCCGCTCCCCGCAGTAGAAGCTCTAAAAGGAGAAGAGGGGGCCAGGTGAGGTTCATAGTGGAAGTTCCAGGCAGGGAGGTCAAGAGGAGGAAGCATGTGGAGCAGGACTGAGTAGAGGAGCCAGGAAGAACCCACAGTACACAGTAGGAACACCTCAAAATTCAAAGCTGAGACTATTTGAGGGTGTTGGGGCAGCATTTGGTATAGGAGCAGCAGATAAATAACAGGAACAAAACATGATTTTCCTGGTCTCAGTGAGAGGAGGGGAATTTAAGTGAGATCAGAGGATCTTTTGAGATTTATCAAAATTGTGACCAATGGAGTTGCCCCAGCATGAGAACATTTCCAAACAAGGGTGATTCATTTATTATTTAATTCATTTATATCCCACCTTTCTTCCCAATGGGGAACTTAAGGCAGCTTACATCAGTCTTTTCTCCCCACAAGAATCTTGTGACGTAGGTTAGGCTGAGAGAATGTGACTGGCCAAAGGTCACCCCATGAGTTTCCATGGCATGAGTGGGAATTCAAACCCAAGTCTCCCTGGTACTACTCTAACATTCTTAAACAGTACATTACACTGGCTTATTTCTAGGTGTGGGACGGGGTTATTGCAGGTGGTCTTCATGACATCATTGGGAATGAGGTATTGCTAGTTGGTGCAAATAAACCATATGACTTTATTAATTAAAGAGTGATGTCACTAGGGGCAGGGAGGGAGAGAACAAATGCAAGATTTGTTCTAGTTCATTTCAGACCTATCGTATCATGCAGTGTGGTTTAGATCACAACTCATGTTGAACAAGGAGTCTGTAATTTCATTTGTTTAATAAGAGTCATTATCACCTGTTAGTTTTTATAAGTAACCATGAAGTATTACATTAAAAGAAATTAAAAACCAAATTATATAGAAGTCAAAGTGAATTAACAAAGTACTTTTCATAATGTGGTATGAATTTTTTGATGAGATTTGCTGACTCTTTTTAAAATTCAGTTTGTAGGAGTCTCCATGGTACAGTTTGGTTTTTATTTCAGTGTTATGAAAACAAAAGGCATCCTTTTTATGTTTGACAGAAAACTTCAGGGAAAAGGCCCAACTGCAAATCAGCAACAATCCCTAAAGAAAACCAGAAATTAGCTCAAAATGAGCAACAGCTCTTTATTAGAGACCCCCCCCCCAAGCTGTATTTGAAAATGATAGATGAAAAAAAGCAAGAATCATTTTTCATATGTTGTCTAATTAGATGCTGATTGCATTAAAGCAAGCAATGCAAGTTGATTAAAACCATTGCTGGGTTGATTTTGGTTGTGAAATTCTATAGTTAATTACTAGAATGTGATAACAATGTACCCTAGAAGCTACTGGAAAATACAATGTATGCTGCTGTCTTAAAATGGCTTTATGCTTTTAGACAACCTGAATTATAGGCATAATTTTCCATTTCTACTTTAAAATTTAATCCTTTTGACATATTTCCTCCTACAGAGAAATGCGGCAAGTAAGAGAGGTCACTCTTCAAAGGCCACAAAATACATGGAGAAACTTCAGAACACAGTAGAGGAGTTGTTCACATAGTCTTTGTAATCTTTGTAATTATTTACCTGAATATTTCCATTTGGAAATTTAATTGTTGAAAAAGTAAGAAGTATCTCAGACATTTTCTTCCACTGTTGAAACCCTTCAGGGAATTTAGTTTTAAAAATCCAATACCTGTAACCATTGTGCTTATATATTTTTGTTGCTAGCACACGAAGGATAGCGATTAGCAATTTTTGCTCTTTAAAACATTTTTTACAATAGAGTATTGTAGTTCTACATCAAAGGAATGGACATTCATTTTAGGGAATCACAGTTGCCAGAATGGTTTGTTACTTTTTAAACAGAAAAAAACGCTGCATGGATGGAAAAAATGATCAAGAGAAAGATTGTATGATATACAGGTCAAATGTTTTGTCAGCAGTTTTTGCTGAGCTTAAAGACCCACAGGATCTAAATTTATCACTAGTTATAAATGGCATGGCTGTAGGATTCCCTTGAATGTTTAGAATAGCATACTGTCAGAATATAATGGAGTAACGAGAGAACTCTGTGGGTTTTTTTTAATCTCCCCCCGCCCAGCCCCAAGTTTGAAAGCTGGAGAGCACAAACTATAGTTAATGGGCAAATACATAGGCCAACAGAATATGATTCGACAAGGAAATACCATGCATCATTTATATTCTATTCCCTATACACTGAGACTTTTAAAGGAGGTTCCTTTGCTTCTGAGACATGATCTGTTATAGAACTCTCACCCTGGAGGTTTGCCTATTTCTTTCCTAATTTTAGAAGACAAGAAGACTTTTCATTTTAGATAGCATACAGTGTTTTAATCTGGAAATTTGCTGGTTTTAGTCTGTGCTTCTTATGATGTTTTATTGTTAGCATATTTATCTTTTAGTAATAATTCTCCTGTTGTGGTGGCAAATCTGACCATCCTGATTGGTTGGGGCTCAGTGGGACTTTGGGGTACCAGCCTTTGGCCCATCAAACTATCAAAAGAGTACTTGCATGCTACTGGTTGAGCCCACTTTTCTCTCCCGCCCAAGTGACTGTTTGGCTAGCCAGCAAAGCTGATTCTGTCAATAAAATGCAACCAGCCTTAGTTCTGGCAGTTATTGTGGGAACACTATTGTCCCATCATGCATGGGTCATTGTCTCTGGCCTCCCATTGACTGACTTCCATGCCCCTGCCTACTGCAGGCCCAGGAATGTTAAACACATTGCCAAAAGCAGACTTACCTTAGAGACAGCCGCATCTCCAACTCTTCTCTGTCCTATCTGTCAACTGGCCTCAGAAAGGGCTGCAGAGCTACTGCAACCTCCCAGCACACACAGCCTCCAAAGGCCACAGAAATAGCTAGGGAGGCTGGACCCTACTGGGAATGTTTCCTTAGAGCCCATGGCCTCCCCCTTAGAAGTGCTAGCCAAAGGCCCTTGCTAGGCAACCCAGCCTGCTTTTGTTAGGAAAGGGAGAGACCTCAGGGGAATAGAATGCCATACAGTCCACCCTCCAAATCAGTTATTTTCTCCAGAATGGAGAGAGAGATCTGTTTGGAATCCAGATGGCAGAGATCAGCTCCCCTTGAAAGGGGAGTGAATGCCTTCACTTAGGTGGGTGGGAAGACAGCAAAGGTGGGGGGGCACTCACCAGGAGACCTTTAGTGATACCTTTCCAGGTGAGTGGGAAATCCCTGGATATTCTGTGGTGGAGTTTGAGGAGGGTATAGGAGTTAGGGAGTGAGGCCTGCCAGACACAGGTTCTTGCTGTGGAAGTTGACTGGGTGATTTCAGATCAGTCACACACTTTAAGCCTAACCTGCCTCACTAGGTTGTTATTCAGATCAAAATGGGGAGAGGAGAATGATGAAAGCTGCTTTGGTTCCCCCCCCACACACTGTGGAGATAGACTGTCCTTTGCCTGTGTAGAGGCTGTAGGGAGGGAGAAGGCAATGGAAAGCTGAAGTCAGAGGGGCAAATAAAGGGAAGGCGATTGGGTTGCCAACTCCAGGTGAGGAAATTCCTGGAGATTTAAGGGGTGGGGCCTGGAAACGGTGGGGTTGAGGAGGGATGGGACATCAGACAGGTACAATGCCATTTCCTCCTAGGGAACCACTGTTGCCAATCTCCAGGTGAGGGCTAGAGATCACTCAGAATTACAACTGCTCTCCAGATGGCAGAAATCAGCTCCCCTTGAGGGGTGTGTGTGGGGGGGAGTGAATTCCTTCACTTGGGTGGGTGGGAAGATGGCAAGAATGGGGGTCACTCACCCAGAGCCTCCTTCTAGAGCCTGTTCTATTTTTCTTCACAACGGGCCTTACTCCTAGTATTACATAAATGATAGTGATGGTGGATCCAAATCATGGGATTGGATCCCAGAGGTGCTTTTCACTGATGGAAGAAGGACCCTTTGGATCCAGTTTGCTGTTTCTCACACTTTTTGTGTTTAAATTCTGTTGTTGTAGAGCAGCATTTAAGTAAAATATTTGTTCATGTGCTTATTTCAAATATTTATACATCCACCTTTAAATCCCTAGATGGGTAACAGCAACAAAATTTTTTGATAAAATAACAGATAATTTTTTTATTCCTTATTCCTACATTGACAGTGTATTCTATAGTCTTTGCACAGACTGCCCTCAAAGCTCTGCATAATAACACTGAATTGCAGCCTCCCTATATAGTCAAAAGGACAATAACTTCCCTGACATCTTCTGGGATGCTGTTCCAGAGGCATGGAGCTGCCACTGGAAAAAAAAAAAAAAGCTTTGCTTTGTAGACTATTTAATGTATTATCTAGATTGTTGTAAGATTTAGGATACATTGCATACAAAACATGCTATCCAGGCAAAATAAAAGGTACGGAATTGGCATTATTTATTACATTTGTATCCCACATTTTCTCCGAGGACATCAGAGAGTTCTTTAAAGTCCTGAAGTAGTGTAGTAAATTGGGCTGAGACAGCAAATTGGCCAAAGCCACCCAGTGAGTAACTGCAGCTAAGGAGAGATTTGAATATTTAACCATTACACCACACTAGCAGCCACTCAGAATAAGGCCAAGTTGAAAGTTCTTGCATTCTAGTTACTTATTATTGTATTTTTTATCTTATGTTTGAAAATGTTTAAACTGCTTTGAGCTTAGAAAAATCAGTGTGCAAACGTGAAGCATATAGTTCTTCACTATTCAAGTGAATATGTGATTGTATCTGTTAATTTTTAACCACTCTCCTATGGATACTGTGGCACCCAAACAGTGGTATGGTATTAGTATATCTTTTTTAGAAAATTAATATTTTTAAATGTATACCTCTTCGTTTGCTGGGGCATCATTTGTGTGGAAAAACTCACCTCTTTATTAGGTGGTACAATCTCACTCAATCAAGCCTCACTGTCACCATCCCTATCCTGGTATGAAGCTTGCTGTATGACCTTGGGCCTGTCTACATTCTCAGCCTAACTCAAGAGGCAGCCAAACCTGCATTACACAAGAGCCACACAGAATAAATGTCAGATGCTTGAGAGCCACAAGACAGGAAGGAAAGAAGGAAGGACGACTAATAGATAAGAACATAAGAGAAGCCATGTTGGATCAGGCCAATGGCCCATCCAATCCAAAACTGTGTCACACAGTGGCCAAAAAAACCCCAAGTGCCATTAAGAGGTCCACCAGCAGGGCTAGACGCCCTTCCACTGTGCTGCCACCACCCCGCCCCCCCAGCACAGGAATACAGAGCATCACTGCCCCAAACAGAGAGTTCCAACAATAAGCTGTGGCAAATTGCCACTGATGGACCTCCGTTCCATATGCTTATCCATTCCCCTCTTGAAGATGGGGAGGAGAGGAGAGGTGGAAATAAAGCAATTTTAACTTTAAATGCATTCTCCAAGCCACTGACGGCTTGGCTTGGCAAAGTGATTTGAAGAGAGAAAGGCCTTCTTCAGGGCAGTGGGGGCTTCAAGAGGCACACAATATATGTGAAAGAGCCCCATGTGGTTCCTAAGCTGCAGTTTGGCCACTCCTGGCCTAACTTATCTTCAAAGGTTATTGTAAAGTTGAAATGGAGAACAGTGCATGCAGGGCCTGTTCCAGATACTGGGGTACCCTGGAGAGAGTACTTAGGGCCCTCCCCCCTCCTCTGGCCACCACTAGCTCCCCTTCCAACCTGTGTTCCTGTGCATCTTCATCTAGGGTTGCCAAGTCCAATCAAGAAACATTTGGGGACTTTGGGGGTGGAGCCAGGGAACTTTGGGGTGGAGCCAGGAGACATCAGGGGTGGAGCCAAGATCAAGGCTGTGACAAGCATAATTGAACTCCAAAGGGAGTTCTGGCCATCACATTTAAAGGGATGGCACACCTTTTCAATTCCTTCCTTCCAAAGGAAATAATGAAGGATAGGGGCACCTTCTTTTGGGGTTCATAGAATTGGACCCTCTGGTCCAATCATTTTGAAACTTGGGGGGTATTTTGGGGAGAGGCACTAGATGCTATACTGAAAATTTGGTGACTCTACCTCAAAAAACACCCCCTCCCAGATACCTGCAGATCAATTCTCCATTATTTTCTATGGGAATAAATCTCCATAGGGAATAATAGAGTTCGCAGCAGACATTTCCCTCCCCTCCCCCTGCTTTCTGACAACCCTGAAGCAGGGGGAGGGCCTCCAAACCGGGGGATCCCCTGCCCCCACTTGGGGATTGGCAACCCTATCTTCATCCCACCTTCTTGTGAATCCTCTCATTGCTTGCACACACAGCTACCTGTACTATTCACACACCCTTTCCCTAACAATGCTGGGCAGTGCGTGTGGATGACAAGAAGCATGGATGGCAGAATGCTTGCAAGCCGGTGGCATAAGGGCATGCAGATCAGCAGTAGGGAACCCTGCCAGAAGCCTTAGGCTTCAGCAGGGACCCTATCCAGAGGTATGCTGATGTGGACCTTGAATACACATTACCCTAAAATCCTTGTAGAAGAGGTTGATTAAAAATGTATTAGCTAAATTTACCAGTATAAAATCTGCAATTACCTCCAAATAACAATACACTATTTCCTGAGAAAGGAACTTCAAAATTTTTTGTTCCATTTTATCTCTCAACAATACATGTATATGCACAGGCAAGCAAATCAAGCATTAAACCAGATTGCAGGAAAGTTCCATAAAATTCTTTTCAAAGCGTGTGGAAAACTTACAGATGGCTCTGTGGAAGTGTGTGATGTGAATGTGAGAGAGGGAATTCTTGCAAAGCTTTTGGATTATTATTTATTTTTATTTAAATTTAATTAATCACCCCATCCTGGCCAATGCCAGGCTCTGGGCAATGTACAACACAAGAATAAAATACCTACATTGAAATCAGTAAAACCAGTTACACTAAAAAGAAATTATAAACCCTGATGGTGTCTAATATAAAGTGCTATCATTCAGTTTCCAGTCATAACATCGGGGGTGGGGAGAAGAAGAAGAAGGTTTGGTGGAACATCTCTTCCTTTATAGGCCCTGTGGACAAGTCTCTGTAAACCAAAGTCCCGGATGATATGTCATCCATACAGCTGCAAGCAATGCTTTAAGAAGCATTTTATGATGCTGGGAAAATCTACTAGAAGCATCACTGGGAAGTAATGCAGCAGGGAACATTTTATGGTCTTCTCTCTTCTCTCTGTGTGTGTGCCAGCCAACCAATATCTCTTCATACTTTGTCCCATTTGGATGATTTCACAGTATGTTTACAAATGTTGTGTGTTGCAAACTCTTTCCAGTACTGGCATACTGAGTCATCTCCTCCTGTATTTTTCTGTAGGATCCCTTTAGGATTGACTGTCATAACTTATTTATATAGTACCTTTCATGTTTAAAGCATTTCTGATAGGTGTAGCAGTATATATTTTACTCATACTATTGCAAGTTGATGTAATGGTGTTCATGATTTCAGGTGGGAAACTTAGAGTAGGGAACATAAGAACTTGCCTAGGGCAACATGATAAATGGCTCTTTTAGACTTAGAATGTAGGAGTTCTAGGCTTAGTTGTTTACTTAGATCAGTGTTTTGTAACTTCTGTTTTTATTTTTGTGCCCCCCTTTTAAATGAAAAAGTACTTCGAGTTTCCCTGCTGCTAAATAAGATCATCGGGACACTGATTTAACAAAGCCCTGAAACAATGCTGGAAGTATATTGATCCCATTAGCTGTAGTAGGGGAACTCCAGAAAGTTGCTTTCATAATTCTTTTGTATCAATATAAAATACACAAACAATATGCTGATATAGAAACATCATTATGTGAAACTGGTAGCTGCTTGCCTTAAACAGCGGATAGTCCTATTTTATGCTGTTGCTTATCCCAATGGAAAATGTTTTGGAAAATGCACCTGGGATAAAGAGAAGCTTCCTTTTGTGTAGTAAATGTGACCACTGGATAGCAAGACATGGTTTATAATATATATTGAAAAGAGCTGAGCTCTGGGCACAGTAAGGGGTTATGAACAGGCTCCTGGCCAGGCACAAACATGGCAAGATTGTGCATCAAATGCTCAAGGTTTTCAGTTGTGCAATTATTTCCTGCTTCTTGTTTTCCAGGCTCTATGAATCAGAATGAGTAAACAACAAACTGTCACCTAGCAAACTTTACCTGGAACTTGGTTGTGATAATTGTCTCCTAGGGGAGTAGTGGCATGCCAGATCTTTCCCATCCCGTCCCAACTTTTGACAACTGAAAAAAAAAATCCACCCTTTATATTTTGTATCCTGCCTTTTAAACCTCAAACAGACATTCTTCTTGCAGGTTCTATGATAGACCAGCTTTGGGCTACAAAGAGTAATTTCTTTCTTGTGATTCTTGGCATATACAATACTTACCCTTTGGTGTTCCATGTGTCCAACTGAACCACATAAAATGGGCAAACAATTTTAAATGAGACATCAGGTGTATGGAATACCATGATTAAAGTAAGAGGTGCACATCATTTTGCATAATTTTGTCTATGGCATTCAGAGCCAAACAACTGGAACTAAAATGAAGAGCTTTAATTGTGCTGCAAAATAAACACTTCAGAAAACAACAGTAATGGAAGTAGCATGTAGGAGTGTGCAACGGGGGGGGGGGATAATTTCCCCCCAGATTCAGGTCTGTTGGACTGGAAAAACATTGTTATTTCCTGATATTTCCACATCCCAATATCAGTATAGTACTCGGATTTGGTAAATATTTGGGAAACCCAAATTTATTCAGCTTCAGTATACCTTATGGGGACCATCTCTATAGGGTATAATGGTCAATCCATCCAGGAGTATCTGTTTCTCTTCAACCTTCCCCTCCCAAGTTTCAAGAAGATTTGACCTGGGGGTCCAGTTCTGTGAGACCAGAAAGAAGGTGTCCTCCATCCGCTATTGTTTCCATTGGAAGAAAAAAGAGAGCACATTCCCTTTAAATGGCTTTTGTAAGCCATGCTGCATGCAAATCAAGTCCAAAGCAACAAGTTCACACAGAATGTGGGTGAACTCGGTTTTTGGAGTTGACTCACACACAGTGCAGCTTGCATTCCATTGTAGGGAGCTGCAAGAGGAGTCCACCAGCCATTAGGTATAGCTGAGCCCAAATAAAAGCATATTTTTTTCCAGCTTTTATTTGGGCTCAGCTTTATGAGTAGCTGAATCAGATTCGGGTATTTATTAGGCTCGTTTTATACTGAGTGTCCTCTTAGTAGCCTATGTATTATGGAAAAGTACTTTTGAACAATGTGCATATTCATCCCCCCTCAGTACACATTATTCTGTTTTATTTAGCAAAAATAAAGGTTTAATTTAATGTAAAACGCATTTCCATATCGATAGTCATTTCTTTCTGTTGCTTGTACTTTCACTACAGAAGTCCATGCTCTTCAACTGTCTGGTGCAGAGTTGTGAAGTTATAGATGTTGAGACTTCTGGAAGCAAAATATACAAACAGTTTTAGATATAGTTTTTGGCTTACAGGCTTAGAGAAATGCTAATTACAAATTAAAATTGGTAATTTATTGCAATCCATTTATCTTTGCAAACAGTCAGAGAACTGTTTTTGAAATACAAGTGATTAAAAATCAGTATGAAAGGAATTGTTTAAAATTAACTATAAATGTTGTGCAAAAGTTACACTACTATGAAATATTCAAATCCTAGTGGCTTTGCTATGTTGTGTATCTAAAGCAAATATCCCAGAAGACAGAGATGACTTTGCTGTCATAGATATGTGGCTTATAAAAATAAAATACCTTTGCAAATCTGTAATAGTGGTTTATGAACAAGCAGTTTGGTTTTATGTCTCTGAAATCTAGCTTTAAAAATGTAGTGAAGCTGCAGAAGTTTCCTTTTTTGCTATATATTCACAAGTATGTAAACTTTTAAGTAAATATAAAATAAATGAATGATATTTAGTCATATTCAAGCAGGAGACCTGTGAATACTTAAAAGGGTGGAGAAATTCCATTCCTTCACTGGCTTCTGCTTCTTTCCCCTTTCAGTTTGCCATTTCTTCTTTCCAGTATCACTTTCTGATGCATTTGCTATCTCTACTCCTTTTTCGATCATTGCTTTCTTCTACCCCAGAGCTGCTGCCATTGCTACACTCTGTGGCATTGTTTACTGAGGTTGCCAGTGAATCCCCAAAAGTGGTGGCTGAGAGATCTCACATACTCTGGGTTTTTTCGTTTAACTTGGGGGAGGGGGGGTTGCTTAATCCCCCTCACCATGTTTTTCTTTACAGATTCTTCTGGCTCATCTACCCTATTGTTACTAGGGGATAGGCATGAATTGGCTCACAAACTAAAGTTTATGATCAATTTTGGCCAGTTTGTGGGTCACAGAGTAAAGTTTGTGGCAGGTCAACTGGCACAAACTTTCTGTGAACTCTCAAGTTGTTTGTGGAGGTTCATACAGGTTCATGAGCAGATAGATTTCCCGACAGACTGTCTCCACTGAATCTAAATGTTTACAGAACTTCAAAGTGGAGCTACAGAGCAGGTGGAACTTGTAGGGCATGTAGAGGAGCATCCAGGGGAGGTCCCTTGACTCTAGCCCACACAGGAACTGTTTGCAGGGGGGCTCCCCTGGATGTTCCTCTACATGCCCTCCAAGTTTGGTGTCTCTAACTTGATCTGTGCTATACATTCCTGAACCTGTGCCTATCAAAATCCACCTATCAAAATGATGGTCATTCCCTCAGAAAGCACTTCCCGGAGGCACCTTATTTGAGGGCTGTAACTCAGACCCTATAAATCCAATCCTCACCAAACATGGAGGGGGGCAGATGGAGGATCCATTCTTTAGGTCTGTCCCAGCATTTCTTGCATTGCTACAGAGGATGTTAGGCAGGCCTCTTAAATGAAAGCTGGAGATCCCCTGTGAATTTTGTGTCTCGGGAGCAGAAATCATTTTCTCCCAAATACAATAAATACGAATGATCCCCTCCTTCCCATTTTCCATTTTTTTTCCTTTCTCTTTTCAGCCAGGACTTTAAAAAGGGACAAAATTGCTAGGATACCTGAGGCCCTGTTGCTTCTGTCTTTGAAGAATTGCATTTGCACTCTTCTGAGACTTTTCTACAAGAAAGGGGATTTTTAAAGTCAGGCTGTCTGAAAAGCTGGAGGGAAAATGAAAGTCAGGCCCTCCTCACCTGCAGTACAACATTAATATTTTTAATACCCCAGGCCTTGGTGCAGGGCCTCAACAGGCCTCTTTTCTTGTCATGTCTGAACAAAGCATTCTATAGGTCACAATGGGAAAACCTATGTAAAAGAAATTCTGGGGTTCCAGCTTGTATACCAGCATAGAGTAGTGGTTAAAAGCAGTGGACTCTAATCTGGAGAGTCAGGTTTGATTCTCCACTCCTCCACATGAAGCCAGCTGGGTGATCTTACTTTAGATTTATATACTGACTCCACGAGCAACTAACAGTCTGGGCAACTAACAGTCATAATAAAACAGTGTAAGTACAATTATAAAAGAATAAGACACATATAAACAATTTTAAAATGACATTATTAGGTGCTATAAAAAGATTGCATAACAAAGGCAACTTCTCCATATCTCAGTTTTCTGTTCCTTGTATTACTCTATTAGTGGAATTGCAGATGATACTGTTCAGCGACAACTGATCTTGGGTCAGTCACAGTTCTCTCAGAATGCTCTCAGCCTCACCCACCTCACAGAATGTCTGTTGTGGGGAGAGGAAGGGAAGACGACTGTAAGCTACTGAGACTCATTCAGGTAGTAAAAATCAGGGTATCAAAACCAACTATTCTTTTTCAGGGTTTCAGTGGCAAGTTTATAGTCCTCTAGAGCAATAGGAAGACTGTAAAGTTTTGCCCAAGTTCAATCATGAGGCTCCTTAGGCTGGTTCAAAAGAAGCTTTAATGATGATGCTTGAAGCAAACATGAATGGCATGCATTCACAAGACCAGGTCTTGCTGGACTGAATTGGCAAATCCCTAGCAAAGGTTACAATGTAATGGCTCCCTTTTTCCTGTGCCTGTGCACTAAGCTCCAAGTGAAGAGGAAAAGGGGAAGGGTTCTCTATCCAATCTTAAACAGTCCTGACTATCCTGACATTCCCTCCCCGGACAGACGCGTTCAGAAAGGCCTCGGGATGATGGCCGGACTTCACGAGACTCCTTCCTTGCTTTCTAGCCAGGCTCAGTCCTTTTGCAAGGTTGCTGGCCCTCTAGGTGCGACTGGAGAGTCTGCGCTGAATGATAGAGCAGGAGCAGCCCAACCCACAATATAGAAATGCTCGCTAGAGCCGTTCACACAGATCACAATCACTCATTCATTCACACAACAGCCTAGCTAGCAAGACTTCCTGGATGGTGACATCCCACTTCTGGCTGTGTGAAGACACACGTGTCGACTCGCATGCGTTCACACAGTCAGGGTTGCCCGCATTCGCCACCAATATCTGTAAGCCAAAATGCCCTCAAAACAAGGTTGGGGAATTGTCAGGTGGGCACCTGGCTCACTCAGGATCTTTTTACCTGTGTATACAGGATTACCACGTCCAGAAAAGTAATGCTTAAAATATTAGGGACTCTAATTAAGTAAAAACAATTAAAATTTATTAAGAAAAATATAGGCTTCCATACAAGATACAATATTCATAAATCATTCATACAGTCCTAGGATGGATGGATGGATGGATGGATGGATGGATGGATGGATGGATTGGGAGAGAGAGAGAGGAACACATAGGTAGACAAACAGGGGGATATTTACCGATCGTAGTCTTCAAGGAAGGCTCCAACGGCGACGAGCGAGGAAGTGGGAGAAGGGACCCGGAACTGATCAGGAATCGGGGATGGATCTATGCAGCGGAATTGGGATACTGATAGAAGCACACCTGTGGGTAGCTAGTCCACAGATTATAAGGACTCTCTTGAGCCCTTAGGGGATGGGTGGTACGAGGGAGGAGGAAGGTGGTCAGCTGATGCATGACCTCACGAAAAGGGGAGGTTTCGCAGTGACCATAAGGGCTGGACTACTGCGACAACCAATAGAAAGTTCATTGGTGGCACCTAATTGGGTGCTTGCTCTTGACCAATGGACTGGCCTGGATCCTGGATACCTGAGTGAACTTTCAGGTTGAAATGGACCAGGGGGAGGCTCCAAGATGACAGTTGGGAAGAAGAATAGAGAGAATACTTGGGTGGGGAGATACTTAGGACTATTAGACTTATCAAAAAGGGTGACAATAGAGAGTCAAATCATGGCCTAGGTAACACCCAGTTTGTACAAAGGAACTTGGCTCTGGCTGAAGATGGTCTTCCTCTTCTGACTTCTCCTTGGCACTAGTCTTTGTCTGGAATTTCGTCAAACAAAGAAAGTGGCAGTTGGACAATTAACCACTCCTGGGGTGGGTAGGTTGCTTGCAGGCACAGGTGACATCTGGTGTGTATGTGAGCCGTCCACTTCGCTGGAATGGAGTCAAGCCTGGTAGGAAGATGGCTGCGTGTGGTGTTAGCCCTCCATGGTGGATTCCATGGTCAGAACTTCAAAACCATTCGCCTGGATAGCTCCTGGCGGTGCAGTCTTTTCCGCTCCCTGGTGGGCACTCTTGTACTGGTCTAGAGTGCCTTTGTAGCGTTATGGCTGCTAGTACTGCATGTCCCTGTTGCTCCTGGATAGGTTTACCCACACTCTCTGGCCAGATGTGTGTGAGTCACTTTTCCAGGTGCTCTGGCAACCACACTGGTGATCACGATGTTCTGTAAGGGGTTTTTCCCTCACAACTAGTTTGAGGAAACCCAAGAAATCAGGATCAAACATCCTTCCAGTGGGATTCAACAAAAAATAGCTTTGGTCTCATGGTGCATCACCTGGAAATGTCAGGACATTTTTTGATCAGGCTCAATGCACTACCTGAGAATTTAGACTAATTGGATGTTAGTCTTAACAGTTTTAGCATCTTAAAAGCATTGTACCAGTAGGATATGTGATTCAAAATAGTTAACTTTTGTAAAATGGTAAAAGGGCCATGTTGCATCTACCTAATCCAAAGATTTGACACATTGGGCCTGTTCAGATACACAGTTTAAACAGTTGTCTCTGCTGTTTCCTATCAGATTAAAAGTGGCTGATCAGACAGCAACATCTGCCACCTGGTAGTCAATCATTGCCACCCCCCCTCCCCCCAATCCTTCTCCAAACCGGATTATTTTGTTACCTGCTCCTTTGCGGTGTTTTTTTAGTTGTCCGGTTTCACCTCATAGTTTTCTCAGTCTGGATAGTTCTGCTACGATATTGACCAACTTCCAGATGTCTGAAGGCTGTCCCAGAGCAAAAGGAGCCTCAGACATCCTGTTTACAGTCACCATTTTTTTTACTACTTAGTGAAATGTGCATAACTACATAACTTCATAATGTTTTCTGACCCATGTGCATATGCACACAATGTGTTTTTGTGCATGATGTGCTTATGTGCACAACAGTGGGGAAAACAAAAACAAAAAAAAGAACTGCATGGTGCTGTCGTATGGATGGCAGAAGATGGTTTCACCGCGGAGTGATTTGAATTGCAGTATGGCAATCTGATCAATAATATCCGGAACAAAGATATTTGGAACAGAACCGGGTCAGTTTAACACAGACTCAACATGCTGTGTGAACAGGGCCATTGTGGATTTTTGCTTGTTAGCAGTCTTAACCACAGAACCCATGAGCTGATTAAGGGAAATATGCTCCTTTCCATCCTGTGCAGTTCTGTTGATGGGAAAACATTGCTTTTACGCGCCAGTGGACAAAAAAAAAAGGAAAAGTACTCATATTGTGCCTGCCTATTTTTCTCCTTTGGAAGCTTAAAGTGGTCTGGAGGAACAGGTATTTCCAATTGGTGACCTAGTCCAGATCTCTTCTGCAACTGCATTTGAGAATTAAATTACATCTTTGGAATCATGGAATTCTAACTCCTCATATATAGTTTGGTCCCCAGAGAATCTTAAGGAAAACAAATACAGGTGCCATTTCAAAGTGGAAATGATTTTTTCCCCCTTTATGACTGTGTCAGGTATCAAAATCTGCCATGTGCTAGACTTAAAAGGTAAATGTTATGTTCTTATCTTTCATAAAGCTAACTTTGCAGTTCTCTAGAACTCTCTGAAGTTTGTTTGAAGTGTCTCGTTTTAAAGTTCTGACATTTCTTCGACAGGAAAAGATACATAGATTTGTTAGTGAGAACTCTACTAGTTAAACCAGTACCAGGGCAACTTCAGAGAGCATAATATTATGTTGTCTCAGGCTTCAGTTCTTAATTGGTTACAAAATGTACAAACACATTTTAAAAAGACTGCCAATAGTACCAAATATTTGTCAATACAAAATACAACATGAAACAAAAAGCAGGGGAATGATGGATGCTTGTTTTTGCTAAAATGCTTCTGGATATTTTAGAAGGGGTCTGGTTTTAACTTTATATTATTGATTGTTGTTACCTGCTCAAAGCCCATTCGGGAAAGGGCGGGCTATAAATCAAATATAATAAATAAATGTGAAAAAATATTAGGCATCACATGGACCAATGCAAAGCTCGGCATAAGAGAAGCTTTAAGTTTATAGTAAGAATTGACAAACCTTTTTGCCATCAAAGCAATTGATTCATGCCATCCTAGAGGTCTGTCCTAACATTTCTTGCATTGCTACAGAGGATGTTAGGCAGGCCTCTTAAATGAAATATGGACATAATGCAGCTCAGGACTCAGAGTTGTACTCAGTTCTCTCTTGGACATACCAGATGTCTAGAAGTCTGTCACAGATTGTGGGGAGTTTCATGGGCACCACCAAAAGTATTACAGTTTAACTGCAGTTTAACTGTATTTACATCCAAAGAAATTGATAAAGGGGTTGAAGTCTTTCAAATAAGATACAAGCTTAACAAGAAATATTTCAGAAATTGAAGCAGGTAGCTACAGATTTTATTTTTAATTTTTAATTGTTCTCTTTTTATGACTCTTATGGGATTGGCTAGATAACCAATGAGACCTAATTCAAATTTATTACTCTGAGCATCTTCCGCTTTCAAACATGGTTTATTTTCTGCGGTTTTAATCATTTTTATTTACAACTACTACTCTTTGGTAGTTATTTTTTGTGAACTCATGCCATTTTAAGGCTTGTATCTTTCTTAATTTGAAATCTGATCTGCTTTTGTTGCACTGACAATATCAGAAACTTGTTGAAGGCATAGAGCTGCTATAATAACTTAAGTAATAGCAAGATTTTATTCTGTAAAAGCTGACAACTGGATCAGTTTGTGGAAGCTTTAACAGGGGTGCCAAACAAGTGGTCCGAGGGAAAAATCAGGCCCCTGGAGTGCTCCTATTAAGCCTCCAAGCAACTGGCTGTCATCTACTTACTTCTCCCTCTCTCTTGCTTCCATCTGCATCACGGCTTGCTTTGCCAAGCTTGCTCAATTGCACAGGGTCTTTCAATTGCACAGCAGAGCTACTAAAAAAAGCCTCTCTTCCTTCTATTGGCTGAGGCTCCCCCCGCAGTCCCCTGGGGAAGGAAGGAAAGAGCCACAGCTTTGTTTGCCCAGTTCCCTGGATCGCACAGGAGAGATACAAAGAAAGCACCTTTAAGACCAATGAGTGTTGGTGTTTTAAGCATGTTTTATTTTAAGTTTTTAAATCTTTAATTGCTTTTGTGGCCTTTATAAAGTTTATATCTCTGCTATCTGTCATTACATTTTATGATGCTCATAAGCTTGGCCCAACAAGGTCACATTTATGTTGGATCCGGCCCTTAACAAATCAGTTTGACACCCTTGCTTTTAACTAGTTGCACATTAGATGAGTTAAACTTTGGTTGGAGAAGGTGGTATTGGGAGCTGTAAATACTCTCGCACTTATTCTTGTACTGTTGATTACCAATAATTAGCAGTCTTCAGATATATTGACTTACTGTTCTGGACAATCCAGTATATTGTGGAGACTGTTATTTCTCAGTGGTTCTCAAAATTGTCTTACATAAAACATTTATTTTTTTTATTTTATAATGTGTGTGTGTGTCAATATAAATAGTTGACATACCTTCCTACCTTTGCTGTCTTAAAGAGTCAGTCCTTGTTTTGATGCTGATTAGATCCTCTTCAGCTTTTATTCTGTTGCTTGCTTCTGAAATGAAGTATGTCATGACTCAAGTTTGCCTAAAAGCCATCACTACTGGCATGGAAACACATTCCCTTCATTTTAGAGTACCATTTTAGAAAAGTTTCTCTGTGCAATCTCAGGGACAATTTCCTGGTTATACTTTTGTCATGTTCTCAGACTATTCTTGGCATTAAAAATTGATGTGGGAACAGAGGCCTGGTGATACTTGGACCAGATTAAGCCCCAAAGATAGCTGGTTAGGTTGTTCGTTGAAAACATTAGATCTGTCATGATTTTTGATTTATGTTTAAAGCAGCCTATCAGCTCTTCAGCAATAGCAAGTAAGGTTTTCAAATGTTTATCTTCCATTGGTTTCTAATGCTTAATTGGATCCCTAGGATACTGCTCCCCTCCTTAATATAGCATGTCACTTCAGGCAGAACAAAGAAAAATCTAATTTTCTGAAAAATCAATTTCAATTTTACACTAGGGGTAATTGCAAAGCTGTGTTTTTATTAGTACAACAAAGGTCAACATATGGGTCTTATGGGTTCTCCATACAGTTAGTCTTTATCCATCCCAAAGAAGCACTGAGAAGATTTAAACCTTTTACAAATTAATACAAATGTACTATATTAAGTATTCGGTGATCAGTGCAATTGATCTGTAATACCAGGCTACAACTAATAAATAGTCTACGTAATTTCTCTTATAATTAATAATGTATCCCTGAAGCTTGCCTAGTAGAGGAGCTTTTAAAAAAATTCCTTCACCTGAGATAGCTGAAGTTTTAAGATTGCCCTAAATTGTATTCTGTGATGTACTGTGCCTTCAACCAGATCTTAATAGAAGCAAGAGTAATTCAGTCTTAATAAGTTTGCTGTGGTGGGAGAGAGGATCAATATCCTAGCCCATTTTTTAAAAGACCGTTGACTTCTGTCCATAAAGGATTCTATTACAACCTGAATTATACAGTTTATTTGAAATGGATTTTTGGATAGAGTGCAGTTCCAATATATAAATTACAAAGTCTACCTCTCTTCATATAGCTTCCTTTGCAGGAACTGAAAATAGTAGCAATTATATTAAGTGAGATCCATAGATCATTGTTGTTCTACAAAGATTACATTTAGCTTTCCAAACTATGTTCGTAAGTTTAAATCTGTATTAACACTGAAACATTGCCAATAAGAAAAGATGTACAGTTCAAAGGCAGTTATTTGGGCTATTGTCTGTGATTTTTGTGTGTAAAGTATGTCAAGTAAAACATTCTGGCAATTTTGGATACAGGACCTATACAAGTTGGTAGATATACGAAATATATCTACAAATGTAGCACAGATGCTCACTCAGCTACGCAGTACTGTTGGACTTTTCCAGACTTCTAAAACATTTTTTTTTATTATGCCTTAGATAACATAGCTAATGAACATGCTTCACAGTAAGTAAAGCAAAATACAATGGAAGCATAGTAAGTGATACTGTAATCATTTAAATAGCTCCATTAAGGAGGTGGGAGGAGTAACAGTAGAGATCTTCCAGGATAGGTTATGTTTTCTTTTAATATATGACATTATACAAGCAACTGAAGCATCTATTGAGTTTTTGTATTCTTTGCGCATTGCTTGTTTTCAACAGAAATTTCCCATTAAATCTTTCCTCATATGTGAGAAATGTCCATCTGTCCTTTGAAAAAGGAATAAAACTATTAAAACAATTTTCTTCCATGAAAGCCTGTGGCGTATAAATAAGGTTTGCGTAATTTAACTTTTTTTTCCTTTGGCCTTCAAAATAAAGAATTCTTTCCCTAAGCAGCATACTGCCCAGCTTAAGAATTAAACAAAACAAAAACCAAAGCTCACATATATGTTTGCCATCTGCTGAGCCCAAGACTGTAGCACAGAAGGTCTGGGGGACAAAACCAGATCTATCAATAAAGAGGAAGAAGAAGAGAAGTTAGCAGCTTGGGTACAGGGAAAATTTAACACTGTATCCAATTGGTACCATGTTTTTATGCTTTAAATGTTTGCCACATCTCTGTATATTGTGGCAACAGCAGATAATTTTGTATTTTGAGTTTTTAAAATGTCAGTTCTTTAGAAGAGATCTTTAGGATTAGTTTAATGGTGAAGAAACACAAAAGGAATAGGAAGGAGTTTCAATTGAAGATGGGATTGAAATTGTGTACTTTTTATCTATAGATCAATTTCTCAAAAGTCCCTTCTGTCTGTGGATACTTATTTATTCAAACAGAGGGCATACTCTCCCCCAGCAGGTTTTGCTACAGACTCACAGAATTCTGTGGGTCTGCAGAAAAGTCCAAGAAGTTTTTTAAAAAAAACCTTAGAGAGGGTTGAATCCCCCCCCCCCAATACCTTTTGATACCTTTTCAAATGGCTGCTGCAGGAATCTACTCCAGGCCCCACCACATCGACCGTGAGAGATTGACTGGCTGATAGCCAGAGAGACAGAGACGAGGCAGCAAAAGCAGAACTGGAGCTGGGATTGGATAGGATTTCTCCAGTATGAATGGCTAAATATCGGGGAATATTTTAAAAGGACATCAGAGCTTCTCACCACCACCTCTTTTGCTATGTGCTCCACTTCCTCTTAAAACTTTCTTGTGGGGAGAGGTTTCTGACTGCTTCTCCCCCTCCACCAGCTCAAGAAAGACTGACTGGCTAACAGTGAGAGACACCCAGAGACAGAGAGAAATAATGGGTGGGGGAACAGGGGAGGAACCAAAAGCAGAACTGGAGTTGAGATTGGGTAGGATTCCTCACTGTTATATGCCCATCTCCAATGCCCCCCCCCCATAGTATGAATGGTTAAATATCAGGGGGAAGCTTTAAAAGGACATCTGAGCCTGCAGCTGCAAAGCCTTGCAAGCAAGACAGAAGGATGATTCTCACCCCAGTCGCTATAACTGCAGCCTATTTAAAAAAATTCTCTCCAGCTTTTAACTGCTTCTCCCCACCCCAAGAGCCTGGCAGCCGCTTTTCCCTTTATAAGTGTTATAAGAAGTTATAAGTTATAAAAGGACAGCTGAGGCATCATTAATGCATGGGTAGGCACAGTGACTGAGAGGTGGAGTGCAGTTGGAGAGGAAGCGAGAATTCCTTCAACCAGTGTCAGTACGTTCTATATCATATTTCTATTTTTATTTCAAAAATCTGGATTCAATCCCAATGTAAAGATAGAGTTCAGCTATGATATAGAATAAGAAATAATACAGCAGATTAAATCACTGTGTTGGGTCTTCATTTTGGCATCCTTTGGATTAATTTCAGATTGCAGATGGTTACAGGCAGGGCTTTTTTTCTGCAGGAGCCCACAAGAGCAGAGCTTCGCCTGGGCTGGCTAGGGCTTTGGCTGATCCAACCCCCCGCCATGTGGCAGCCATGTGCTCCCAGGCTAGTTGGTGTAAATGAGCTCCTGCTGAGCTTTTTCTACAAAAAAAAAAAGCACTGGTTCCACTCAGTCCTTTTGAAAGTAGGACTTCTTGGACCTTGTTGGACCTCATTGGGGTCTTACAATGATTCTATTGTAATCAGAAAACTGAATGCATGCTTCCTAATTGTAATCCTTCCTCCTTGTACAATGCAGTAATCAGACTGTAATATTGATAATTATTATATGGATATAATGTAATATTGATAATTATTATACTTAGCCTCCGTATTTGAATACTGGAAACCCCACACAGTCAAAGCAGTATGGTTTGCTATGCACATTTCTACTGGAAAAGGTAATGAAAGTTGCAAAGAAAAGCTCTTCCTGTGGTTTTCAAGTGGACCTGGGTGAGCAAGGTTTTGCCCATATTTTAGGTAGCTCACTTAGAGCATTTGATACCCAGATTCCCACACTTGTAGTTCTGGAGATAGGAGAGAGAATATGCAAACAGTATTTTGCCCAGTAGTTCAACAAGATACCCCCTCCCTTCACAGTTGTAGTCAATAATGTCATTTTGGTAATTAATATTAAAGAAAAACAGCAAGAATTTATTGCATATTTTTGTCAATTGCATATGCTAGTGAATGAATGCAACACAAGCAGTATTTCTACAATCCTCCTTACCAGCTATAGCAAACAACAACAACAAAATCATCATTATTAAATTTGCTAGAAACTTAGCTGAATTAAACATAGAACAGCATGTGGTGTGACTAACTCTCCTCTACATTTGCAATGCCTTCAAAAAGTTTATCCCCAAAAGAGTTATTGTAGTGGTAAGGAAAATGCATCTGCACATACTCAGAAGAGCCATTTACTTTATTGTGACTTTGCATATTCTGAGATTTGTTTGGGGGAAGGGAAAGGAATGTGGCTCATTTAAAATTCCATATTAGAACAGTTTGCAACTGTTTTCTTTTTACACAGCCCAGCTCCAAACATTAATTTTGCAGGATGCAAACATAATATGCTGCATGCTCACAAATACACTGAAGTGTTTTTAACTGAGTGTGGGTATTAAAGAGATGAGGAGTTATATAGAATGTCAAGTGCAGCCACTCAAGGCACAGCTGTCTAAGCAGTGCAGTAGAAGCTGAATAGAAATCACCTAGGAAATGCAACATCAGAAAGTGGCCTTCTCACACCTCTGCATTTCTCACATCGTCTGATCACCCTACTTGGGTCAGTGGCTTTTGGTACAGGGCAAGCTAGAGAGGACCTGCCGAACCCTGGTTTGTGCAGCTTCTAACGATGCTGTTCCATCCCTGGCCCCTTTTTTCCCTATCTCTTGCCTTTGATGATAATGTATCTAAAATCTTTTCCTTATCTGGCTCTTTTGTGTCATCCTTTTATTCCTGCTCTAGTTTTGCTACCACCGCTGTCTCTCCCTCTTCCTGCCCTCCTTCACCTGTGTATATTTGCACACTCTGACACTTTAGCTCTCCTATTTTGCATGAACAATTGCTTTTCTAACATTCTGGATTATAGTAGCATAACCTGTCAGTTCACAATCACAGGCATAACATAATATAGATATTCGGTTACTGCAGATGGTGGTGGAAGGGTAAAATATAAAGCGGAAACATTAGCAAATAGCAAAGCTGACAGGCAATCCTTATCCATTGTCATTTTGGATTCAGCTTCTAGCTGTTTGGGTCTACAAGCTATGAGGACATACAATTTTTTCTTTTGATTAAAGGTAAATAATACATGTCTATTGGGAGCAGTTGGGAGCAAAACAAGGTATTCCTACTCACATTTAAATGTCCACATTAAGTTTGGAGTAGATACAAAACCATATAATTTCAGATCTGCAAAATCAGATACATTAGGATCTAGCCATCTGCGGTCTCCCTCCCAGCAAGTTTTGCTGTGTTCTCATATAAAGAAAGAAAGCAGGACAAGTGGGAGAGGTCAGTTTTTCTTAACATGAACAAATTAGCAAGATGAGAATGACAATCATTCCACTGCTTCATTTTTTGATGGTGCTTGCCAGGAGCTAACAAAAATAGCTGGTAGGAAATAAACAATGTGTTTGATTTGCTGACTGGATTGAAGGATATGACATCTATAGCCCTTCTTCCATATGCCTTCTTTCTTCACTGGTGCATTGTCTTTTGCTTTCAGCTTAAGGCTGCAATCCTTTGGGCTGTCATGTGTGAGTAAGCCTCATTGAACTTATGGGATATGTTTCTGAGTAAACATGCATGAATTGTTAATATTGAAAATTAGAATAAATCTGAAGAAAAGCACCAAAATATTCATAGTGCCAAAATGTAATGTAAAAATTCCTGAAAAGTTTAAGCAGTATGTAAAGAGAAGATCTGCATTATTAAGTTTGAGTGAATACAAACCTGATTAACTATGAGTTGAAACCTGAGATATTGTCAAGGAAGAATGCACAAAGACTATTCCTATAGTCAAAAGAAATGAAAGGCCTTGATGGATGACTGATGAAACTCTTAAAATTGCTACAGATAGACAAGAAGCAGCAGTAAAAGGTGACAGAAATAGAATCAGAAGTGTAAATGCATGTGACTGCAATGTAGATATAAAGGGAACTATTATAGTAACTATTATATAGAAATAGAACAGCAAAAAACCAAAACAAAACCAAGAGATCCTATTCCACAAGATCCAAGAAATCAAAGGGAAACTTAAAGCACACTTAGGCATACTGAAAGATCAACATGAACAGGACAAAAAGGTCAACATTAACTGAACAGATCATAAGATGAGCCCTGCTGGATCAGACAAGTGGTCCATCTAGTCCAGCACCCTTTCCCAGACAGTAGCCAACCAGTTCCTCTGGAGGGCCAATAACAGTGCATTCAGGCTAAGACCTTCCACTGATGTTGCCTCCTGGCTCTGGGATTCAGAGGTTTAATGCCTCTGAACATGGATGTTTCCTTCAGTCACCATGGCTAGTAGCCACTGATAGAGCTACCCTCTTTAAATCTATCCAATCCCCTTTGAAAACTGTTTATTCCTATTGCCATCACTACATCCTCCGTCAGCAGATTCCACATTTTATTCACTCTGTACAAGGACATAAGAAAAACAAAATAAAGAAAAGATCGGAAAGGATGACAAATCCCTTCGAGAAGGATTTGTTTGAAGAAGGACCTGCAGTTTTATAAAGTGAAGTGAAAACTGCAACTGAAAACAATTGGGAGAAACAAATCACTAGATGGGATATCAGTAGAGCTCTTTCAAACCACAAAAACTGTGTCCATCAAAATCTTAACAAGTATATGGAAAACAAAATGGTGGTCCACAGACTGAAAGCCCTCAGTCTACATTCCAATTTCAACGCGGCAGAACGCGGCGGCCAGGCTGTTGTTGGGACTCCCGAAAGGGGAACATATACGGCCGGGGCTACGTGGACTGCACTGGCTGCCGATTATATACCGTGTCCAGTACAAAGTGTTGGTCATTACCTTTAAAGCCTTATATGGCCGAGGACCCGCCTACCTGAGGGACCGTCTTTCCCCATACGAACCCCAGAGAGCACTGAGGTCAGCCGGGAAAAATCTAATGGCTATCCCTGGGCCGAAAGAGATTAAACATCAAAATATCAGAGCACGGGCCTTTTCAACCGCGGCCCCTGCCCTATGGAACCAACTCCCTGAGGAGGTGTGGGCCCTGCGGAACCTTGACCAGTTCCGCAGGGCCTGCAAGACCACCCTTTTTAAACTTGCTTACCCAGACTGCTGAAGAAGGCTGTTAATAAGGATCCGCCAATGCGGCTTAAAGATCTAGACCGCTGTATATAAACTGGCAGAACTAGCGTCAAACATCATCAGCACTGTCAGACTAAACTATTTAATTGTATAGACTGGTTTTTAATGTTGTTAAATAATGTTTTATATTGTTAAATTTAAAGGTTTTATTATACTGTATGTTATTGAGAAATGCTGTTAGCCGCCCTGAGCCTGCCGAGGCGGGGAGGGCGGGATACAAATAAAATTTATTATTATTATTATTATTATTAAAAAAAGAGACATCAAAGACTGCAGCAACTATCTGACAATCACATTAATTTATCATAGTGATGTTCAAAATCTTGCAAAAAAACCTGTTACCATACATGGAGTGAGAAACTAGATTCAGAAAAAGAAGAGGCACAATTGATCATAATGCATCAGACTCTGGCATTGGGCTGGAGTCTAAGACTGTCTCCTTCCCCAGGGTACCTCTAGTAGGACTTGCCCTTGGGAAAGTTATAACCATTTCTCCAGTTGCTTGCCTTTGTTCTGTATATTTTGAGTGTTTCTAAAGAACAATCTCCTGTTTTAAATGGCAGTATATAGAAAGGACTAACCTCTTCATATGTCTGACTCTTACCATGCTAATTAATAAGGTTTTTTAGTTATGTAATAATCTCTGTTAGCAATGATTCATCTTCTTTATTTGCTTATCAGCATAATCATGGTAATGCCCAGAGACAAACACTGCTCAATTACAAAGAGAGGATTAGGATCTCTTGATAAAAGCTGAAAGTATTGAGGATATGAAAGAAAAGTTTTGAGTTTACACATATTATTCTTAAATAATTAGCTGTTAGTAAAGGAAAAGAGTCACAAATATGCATGGGAGATAAGTCCATTTAAGTATCTTTCTACAGTGTAGATTCCTCTTGAGAATTCATGTTTAAATCCATGTGGTCTCTGTGTTCCATTCATATATATAGTCAGCACAATCTTTTCCTGCAGGCCTCAGATTAATGTCTCTTGGTTGTTGCCCTTCTTCATCATAATTTAAATTGCTAAACAAACAGAATGAGGCTAGCATATGCATATGATCAAAGCTATTAGCCAGGAACAGAAATAAATGTAGATAAGTTAGTCATTAAGGCCGCAGTTTTGCAAAGGACAACTATGGTTCCAACATCTTAGGAAAAATAATTAAACAGCTACACAGTTGTGAAGTAAAAAAATTAAGAGATGCTAAACTTGGAAATACATTTTGTCAGACTGAAGGATATCTGACATAAACAACAAAATTATATTTTGATGCCTATGGCTATTAAAATATAACGATTGGAATGTAAACAAGGAAAAGAACTAGAGATTCTTACTATATTTTGGAATTGATGTATTTGGTATGCATGCTGTTCTACTGGTAGTATTATCTGTAAAATATCCCTCCCCCCCACACACAAATACACAAGGAAGCTGCATATAAACGTGTTATGGAAAGCAACAGTTTTCAAAGGATGTTTCTTATTATGTTATAAGAATACGTTTGCCCTTTCAACATATATTTCTTATTACAAAGATGTACTTATTCGTATTGCAGTTTGAAGGTATTTTTCAGGACAAGTTTTTATCCAGTTTATCATAAATTGGAACAAAATAAACCTGCTTTTGGATTTTAGAGGGGTTGAATAGAAAGAAAGGGTAAATTGCAAAGTAACATCCTGTTTTTATACAATGAAACAATGGAGCAAAGCTTGATGATGAAATGTTAGGAAAGCCATAAAAAACAAAAACAAAGTAGTGCTTAAAATCATGCAGTTGTAGTAGATATTTTCAAAATACAAGCTGTTATATTGTCCAAGCATGGGAGAATAGCAGTCTAGTCTGAAGTATTCTAGTTTATTTTGTTCTTGCAGAAATGCCTGAAAAAATAATTGAAGTACTAAATGTGTGCTTTTTTTGATGACTACAAATATTTTTTTTCTTTTGTTTGCAGGGGAATTTTGTTGCAAGCATGACAGCTATTTTAAGACAAATGGAAGATTATCATTATGCTCACTTAATCAAGACTTTTGGGAAGATGAGATCGGATGTTGTTGTAAGTTCAGCTTGAAACACTTTTTTGCCTTTTCAGTGCTCATTGCTTGTGTTCTTGCTGGTATTTGATAAAGGAAGTTACAAAGCTGGAAAACTTTATTATATGAGCCACATGACCTGGCATAAAAATCGATGATGCATTGTTGTTCACCTTCTGAGCCAAGAGCAAAGATTGTATCATTGCCTTTATATTAAATGACGAAGCAACTGATCCTCAAGGAAAGTCAAAATTTGGAAACACAGCTTAAGCTATTGGAGTAGGGGAGGAGCAATTGATTTCTTATATATGAAACTTATACCCACACTGAAACTAGCCTACAGTTCTGGGCAATTGGCAAATAACACTATTGCAGTATTGGTTCAAAGTCCCTAAAAAAATTGTTACCTAAATCTTTCTTGAATGCTTGCCAGATTCCTCAACAGCATTTATTTTCTTTGGATATGTATAATTTATTTCTATAGCCACTATTTTATCCAGTGTTACTTCACGAGCTGAGTTTTAAAGATATGTTTGATTATTGATACTCGTAATAAGACAAACTCCTCAAGGTTCTTTCTAATCTTTGAGTGTATGATACAGCTTAATTAGAGCATTGTAGAAGGGAATTTATAGCTAAGTAGATATCTCTCTAATGACCTGGAACTATCATTGCCATATGGCAAAATGCATGCTGCAAAGTAGCAACCAAACTTGTTGGCTCAGATCCATTAATTAGAAGATGACCTGAAGTCTGATCAACTGTGTTAGATTACAGACTCTGTTACCTGGGGGAGTTAGGGTCTATGGTATTGCATTTTAAACAGTTTGAGAGAGAGAGCTGAATCTTCTCACTATATATTGTAGAGAAGAAGGACAGAATTAAGAATCCTCAATTTATGGCAAATGCAGTTCTTATATATTTTTTAGTTTCATTCATTTGTTGCTTGGGAATGTAAACAAGAGATGAATAAATAGCCATTTCCTAGATATACTCATAGTCATCTCAGTTTAGGTTTAATAAAATACAGTAACCCAGGGGTTCCCAACCTTTGTGAGCCCATGGCCACCTTTGGAATTCTGACACAGGACAGTGGGGACAGTCACAAAATGGCTGTCTCAGGAGGGACAGCCGGCCACAAAATGTGAGGAAGTGAAATTATATATACCTAAAATAGTAACTTTTCAGTATTTCAGACAGAAGCTTAATTTAACAGGATACTTATTAATCTTCACAGCCAATTGACCTACTGGGGAAATACCTCACAAAACCCCCTCTAAGACCCCATTGGCTGGGAGGCAGGTGCAGAGGAAAATCCACAAATGCTCCCATGATGTTCTACTGCTGCAGACAAGGCTATTTTGCTATGCTGAAGCCACAGTGTAGTGGCTCCACCCATACTCTCCAGCTGTTTCTCCCATGCATCAATTGCTTGTGGGTCGCATAAAAGCTCTGGATGGGCTAGTTCTGACCCCCAGGCCTTATGTTTGACACACCCAGTCTGTTCACTATTCAAGATTTCTGAATAAGACGTACTGCGCAGTCCTAAAGCTTGTATGTAAATTGCTTAAGATGCTTCTTGCTAGCATAATATAGAGATTTGCTGGCACTATGCAGAATAGCACTTTGTTGATGTTGCACCCATATAAGCCTTGTACAGGCATGGGAATTATACAGACCCCACTTGATGCTAAACTCATCAGTCTTCAGTGTTTGGTTCTCACCAGGAGGAAACAAACATCATCCTCTGCACGAATGGGGGTGGGGCAAGTTTCTCCTTTTCACATCTACAGTGCACTTGCTATGTTCCCAGCGACTTGGAGTTGACTCTTTGGGGCTTCTTTTCTCTGCTGAGAAAGCATTATAGGATACTGACTAACTATGGAGCTACTGCATTATGACTGTGTCCCAGAAGAAAGACTGAGCTGGTCATCCTACACAGAAAGCACAATAATTCAAATTTATCCTGTGAGAGAAAAATATTTAACTGATATAAGTCTAGGATCCAAATTGCACTTTTGATGTTTACAGAGGTTTCTTTATGGCATCTTTCTCCTTTTCTCCAGGGTACCAATATTATCTTAGCTTCAAAATCCTGTTACTTTCCCTCTTGTAGTTATTGTGATGATTCTTGGAAGCTGTCTCATTGCTATTGTGTCTACTGATTCAATAAAGTAGCAATAGGGCTTCCACATGGTGGTTACCCTTGTTTTCTCTGCCCCAAATCCCCATGGTCATGATCCCCCTCCTGCATCATTGGGGGCTTTTAAAATATATGTACTTTCCACAAAAAATGACTTCAAATCATCTTATAAACAAGTATTTAAATAATACAAACTCAACAGAAAACAAAGGCTGTGGCAGCCCAGTTAAACAGTAGTTAAATGATAACAGCACCACCATATTAAATGCTAACCCAACCCTACCACTGAACCCTAGCTCTAACCCTATCCTGAACCTGAATCCTAACCCTAATTTGAATCGTAACAGTATCTCTACTCCTAATTCAAATCCTAACCTAAAAGCTAAAGCTAACTCTAAATCCTACCCTAACCTGGAGTTGAGCCAGAACCCTAACCTGAACCCCAGTGCTAGCCCTAACTGAAATCCCTCCCTCAATCCTTAATGCAACCCTAAAACCAACCCTAATATGAACCCGGACCTTTACTCTAACCCTATCCCTAATCCTAATTTGAACCCTAACCCTAACCCTAAACCTAACTCAAACCCAAACTCTAAACCTTACCCTAAACCCTACTCTAATTCAAACTTGAACCAGAATGTTAACCTGAACCCCAACACTAACCCAAACCCTAATCTAACCCTAACTAGAATCCAAAGCATAAACCCAACCCGATTTATAAGCACAACTCAAGCCCTAACCCTACCTTGAACAAGAACCCTAACCCTAAAGCGAACACTACCCCTAAATGTACCCTTACTCCTAATCTAACCCTAACTGGAACTCTAACCTGGACCCTCACTCTAGTTTAAATCTGAACCCTACCCTTAAACATAGCTGTATCCCTACACCTAAACCAAAACACTAACCCCAACCCTAATCCAAACCTAAACCCAAACTTTAATCTAAACCCAGACTTTAATCTGAATGATAACCCTAATTTGAACCTTAACCTAACACTAGTTTCACCCAAACCCTAACACCGCTAACTTGAACCCCAGTGCTAACCAGAACCCTAACTTTATCTCAATCCTGAACCCTAAGCCCAACCCTACCCTAATCCAAACTTGAAACAGAACCCTAATCATAACTTGAATCCTATCCCTAAAAGTATCCCTGCCTCTAATCTAACCCCAACCAGAACTGGAACCCAAATCATAAATTCAGATCCAAACCTGTACTTGACCCCTGACTTGAATCTAAATCCTATCCTTATATCCAAACCCTAACCAGAGCTGTAACCTGAAACCTAACCCAAACTTTAACTCTACCCTTTAACCCTTTTTCTAACCCTACCTTAACCCAAATACTAATCCTAACCCCAATGCTAATCCTAACCCTACTCCTAAACTTCCCCCTAACTCAAACTCTAACCTGAACACTGAACCCAAACCCTACTCCTAACCCAAACCCAAACCCTAACTCTACTCATACCTCTTTCTTTTCTACATAATTTTCACTTGTTCCTATTTTGAGTAATAATTTCATTGCAGTAATTGAGCCTATGTGCAGCATTTATACTTGATCATTAAAGAAGGTCAATAGGCCAAAACGTATTTGCTTTAGGGTTGTATAAGGGTCCTAATTGTTCTTATGAAATTCTTATTGAGGCTATATTTGGGTTTATACCTCTTTTTAAATTAATTTGTAATTCCTGGCCCAAAATGTGTCCTGCTGTCCTCAACCAGAACCAGGACTTTTTCAGTCCTGCTGTGACCTGGTGGAATGCTCTGCTGGTCGAGATCTGAGCCCTGCAGAATTTGATGCAGTTTCACAGGGCCTGCAATGTAGAGCTTTTCTGCCAGGCCTGTGGTTGAGGACAGTGATGGTGTCTATTCTAAATTGGCCTTCCTCCCTTTCCTTTCTCTTTTCCTTTTCCCTTCTCCCATATTTTGTATAATTTGTAATATTTATATTGTGTATTGTTTTTAACATTGGGTCCCGTAATTTGTATCCATTTAACCTTCTGGTTTTTAATTCATTTTTTGGGTTATGTTTTTTGCCCCCTCATTCTTTTCCTATTAATCTGCAGTAAATCATTTACAATTTCTCAATCCTGTTTTTGTCACTGATACAAATTGAGATTGACTGCGATTTGGTGTGGGCAGTAGTGCTTCATTACCTTCATCCCCTCATTTTAGGCATATTTTACAGCCCAATCTTAAGCTTTTTTGTTCTAAAATAAACTCTCCAGAGTTTGGTGGGATGTGTCTTGGTGATAATATGTAGGATTTACAGCCTTAGTTGTTACTGAAATATATTCCATTGTACATGAGTTTATAATGAATTTTCTATTCTTACAGAGTTTTGTAGAATCTTATTCAGGCAGGGTCATGCTTATAATTCTATTGCTGAAACTTTAATTGCCTATTTTGTCCATTTAAGTATTACTTTAGAACTCTGATGCAGTGACCTGGATACCATTGGGAAATGTGGTGAATTACTTTTATTGCTGCTTTATGATATAAAGCAATTGATCTTTGACTTCATTCGATCTCCTCTTTGTTTTGACTTGGGGAAAAATATTTTACCTTGAATTTCGACTTGTTTAAGCAGAACATGCTGTCTTCTAGAGCCCTGCTTACTTTACTGAAGTACATGCTTGCAAGAAAAGTCAGTTTGGGTCCTGCACAGGATCTAAATATGTGTGTAAATCAGCAGACATATTGTCAGATTATTGGCCCATCTGGTCCAATACTATATCTCTTTATAACTCTACTACGGATAAGGCTCATTGTGAAAAAAAATACAGTGGACTCTAGAAAGAGGCTTTGGGTGAGTGCCCCCCCAACCTTGCAATCTTCCCACCCATCCAAATGAAGGCATTCACTCCCCCCACACACACACTCCTCAGGGGGAGCTGATCTCTGCCATCTGGAGAGCAGTTGTAATTCTGAATGATCTCCAGCCCTCACCTGGAGATTGGCAACATCGGTTCCCCAGGAGGAAATTACATTGTACCCATCTGAGGTCCCACCCTTTTTCAAACCCCACCCTCTTCAGACCCCACCCCTTAAATCTCCAGGAATTCCCTCATCCAGAGTTAGTAATCCTATCTCCTTCCCTTTATCTGCCCCTCTGACTTCAGCTTTTAATAGCCTTCCCCCTCTCTGCAGCCTATGCATAGGCAAAGGACAGTCTTTCTCCACAGAGGGAGGGGAACCAAAGCAACTTACATCATTCTCCCCCCCCCCCTTGATTTGCACAACAGACCTATGAGGAAGGCTAGGCTGAACGTGTGTGACTGGTCCAAAATCACCCAGTCAGCACTGGTCCTGCTGGGCTTGCAAACCCTCCCCTTCCTTTGCTTGGAGTGTGATTCTGTGCTTCACATCAGTCCTGTTAAGCTGGCATGCCAAAATGGCACTGGGTTCTGCTGAACGAATGTAGTAAAAGGAATGACAAGATTGCCCATTGAAAACAATAGGAGAGGCCTGAAAGCCCATTGGAGATAATGGGAGCCAAGAATGCCAAATGACTTGCATGGGCTCCATTTAAATACATCACAGCACAAAATAGTTGCAATGAAAATACAGAGTGAACTGTAAATTAATGTCTCTGGGCCCTGACAAACTGCTGGAATAACAGGTCCCAGAATGGAATGATGAACCCCCACCCCACCCCCAAATAGAATTAGTGCTCTGGAACTGGAATGACAGCCCTTCCAAGTGGAACAATCACCCTTGGTGATTCCCCCCAACTTCCTACCCCGCTGTCCTAATACCACTCATCCTCCAAATACTTTTTCCTCTCAACTACCCCTGCACCCTTGGCATGCCACTACCCCCCCCCCCCCACCATGACATTCAATTACCCACACCCTTGCTATCTTCCCACCCACCCAAGTAAAGGCATTCGCTCCCTTCCCACTTCAAGGGGAGCTGATCTCTGCCATCTGGAGAGCAGTTTTAATTTTGAGTGATCTCCAGCCCTCACTTGGAGATTGGCAGCAGTGATTCCTCAGGAAGAAGTGGCTTTGTACCTGTTTGAGGTCCCACCCCTCCTCAAACTCCACCCTCCAGGAATTTCCTCAACTGCAGTTGGGAGCCCTATTTCTTTCCCTTTCTCTGCCCCTCTGACTTCAGCTTTCCCTTGCCTTTTCCTTCCCTGCAGCCTCTACCATAGGAAAAGGACAGTCTTTCTCCACAGTGTGTGTGTGTGTGGGGGGAACAAAGCAGATTACATCATTCTTCTCTCCCCGCCTTTAATCTGCACAATAACCTTTTGAGGCAGGTTAGGTTGGAAGTCTGTGACTGGTCCAAAAGCACCCAGTCATCTTCCCAGGGCCGGCACATGGGAGTTGGCAAAGTAGGCAGCTGCCTGCGGCACCACTTCACTGCAGAGGCAGGGGCAGGCACTTCCTCCCCTCTCGTACCGACCCAAACCTGGCTCATCTGTCCCTTGCTGGGTGGCGGCAGGAATGACTTTGGCTGCTCTTGAGGGGGAGGGAAGTGGCCTCCAGTGCTTTGGCATCAGCCCCTCCCAAACACAGCTTGGCCTCTTGCTGGGCAGTGGCAGGAGTGACTTTGGGCTGCTCTGGGGGGGGGGGGTGGCCTCTGGGGCCCAGGCCTCCGTCCCTCCTGAACACGGCTTGGCCCATCCATTGCCATCCCTCTTCCTCTTCAGATGGAGCCGGGAAGAGGCTGCCGTCTTCCCGGCTTCCTTTGAAAAGGAGCGAGCCAGGCTGAGTGCTTGTGCGAAGCGCATGTGGCGAAAGGGAAGAGTCCTCAGCCAATCAAGGAAAGCCGTTCTCTGGCTGTCTCCCTCCTCCTCCCTCCCTCAGCCAATCGAAGGAAGGTTTTCTTTCTCTTCTCTGTGAATCAGTGCAACAGACAACTCAGGAGAGTAGAGAAAGCCAATAACTGCCAGAGTTAAAGTTGTTTGCCTTTCACTGACAGAACCAGCTTTGCTGGGTAGCAACAGCCACTTGGGCAAGAGAGAGGAGCAGACTCAACTAGTGGCTTGCAAGCACTCTTGATTGATAGTTTGACAGGCCAAAGTTTGCTGCAGTGCAATCCGGTCCCAACCAATATTCCAAGACAAAGAGGGGTTTATTATAAAGGATACAGTTTGGGGCCAGCATACCTTAAGGACTGCCTTCTCCCCGAGAACCTAACCATCCACTCCGAGTCATCTTTGGATGCCCTGCTTTGGGTGCCTCCACTATCTGATGCTAGATGGATGGCAACCTAAGAAGAGCCTTTCACTGTCGTGGTACCAAAACTTTGGAGCTCCCCAGGGAAATTCATCTGTCTCTACGGCAGTCTTCCTCCAGTGTGTGAATACTTTTTTTGTTTTCTTTTGCATACTCCCTGTAATTCTTATTGGCCCACCTCCCTTGTTGTGTTATGTTTGTAAGTCTATATGTTTTTATTGAATAGTTTTAATATTTTATATATACTGTATATACATATTTTATATATAGCTTGTTTTAAATGCTGTTTTAATGTTTTAATGTTTTCCCTTTTGGATGGAAAGGCAGTATAGAAATGCTTTAAAATAAATAAATGATATAAATAAATATTCTAGCTGGCAGCAGCTTTTCAGTGTTCTGGTAAGCAGTCTTTACTAGCCATGGTACACAAACCTATTTTAACTGAAAATGCTAGGGATGAAACCACTTACACTGTACTGTGGTGCCTCTCCAAACTACAAAGGGCAGTTCCTATGTTCTTGTAACTGTGTGGATGTTCCTGATAATTGCTCAGTGTTCCACATGACTGCAAACATTTTTTTAAAAAATTATCTTCCCATGAGGATTAGCTGGATCATGAAACTTTGCCCATGCTGGTCCTCAGAAAGATATGATTTTTAAAAAAATCATCTAATACACTTTGGAGTGCATTTGGAAATGTTCCTGTGGTTTACTGGAACACTGACTACGTGTAACTGATTTGAGTGGCAACTGCAGCACTGCAGACACCTATGAATCAGTCTTGATAGATTTAAAAACAGAAGTAGGTTGATGATTCATTAAGGGAGATTCTTTTATCACAGAATACTATTTTGTATTCATTCGTCTTCCTTCCTAGTCATGTATAAACTTGTTATATATTTAAAAATCTTGTAAATTGTAAAAACCTCATGATTCATGGTTCATGAAATATTTGAGACCCTGTTGGAAAGAGCAAGGAATGTTTTCTTTTCCGTTATACAAAATTATAAGGAAGAATGGCAAGGAATAAGGTGGAGAAGGCACTAGTTTAGTACTTGCTGGGTTGCTTTCTCAATGTTTTACTGCTGAAAGCCTAGTATGGGCATGAAGTTTCAGTTAAAAAGTTAAAGGGAAGGAATAGATTGCCTTAAAATATAACTTCACCTCCGTTTACTTTTGCTTTCCCGCTGTTGTAAGTATTGCATTAAGATTTGTCAGTAGTTTGCATTTTACCATTTTTGTTATTGCATTTGGTGGGCTGAGTTGAGCATTTGTGGGATGTGTCAATATAGATAGATATATCTTAACCACAAGTTAAGCTGGGTTTCACATCGTAACAACACCATCAACTTGGCTAAGTGTTCAGCTGCTCAAATTAAACAGTTTTTCTTTGCAAGGGGCAACCAATTAGTTCCAGCAGCTATTAAAGTATTCAAAGCCAAAACGCTTGCCCAAATCCTCTATGGTATCCCTATATGGATCTCAGCTTTTACCAGGAAAGTGGAGGGCATTCAAGCCTCATTCTTTAGACAAATTCTTGGTTTGCCAAAATGTGTGTCCTACTTTGCTCTCTGCTCTGAAGTGGGTCAGTCTTTGGTGGAGACAAAAGCCTGGATTGCAGTGTTTAAATTCTGGCTCAAAATTCATTTTAGAACAGATCCCAACAGCCTTCTTGATTGTATGAAAAGAGACCCATATATTTCGTCCTGGACAGCAGTGCTTCTGTCTAAACTCAATCAATTGGGGTTAGAGGTAGATGATTTTTCTACCTCTGAAGAGTCATATATCTTCAGATGTATTAAACTGAGACTGTGGGAATTGGAGGAAACGAAATTACGGCCAACTCTCCCTTATACTTGCTCTCCAGCTTCCTTAGGTCTTTATGCTTTTTGTGGCAAAATGCCCAATTATCTATCAGACCTAACCACTCCAAGTCATCGCAGGGCATTTATGTTGGCCAGACTAAACGCGTTTCCCTCCAAAGTTTTACAAGGGAGATATCAGCGAGTCCCTTTAGCCGACAGACTTTGCTCCTGTGGAGCGAATACCCCTGACTCAATCCAGCATATATTGCTTGATTGTTCTTTTTACCATAACCTCCGTAAAGATTTATTTGGCAAGCTTTCTTTTTCTCCAGATTTGTCTATTCTGCCACCCTGTTATTATTTATTGAGTGATACTGAGGGGGTGGTTAGTGAGGCTGTGGCAAAATTTCTGGCTGACATCCTTAAATTTAATTCTGACCATGTTTGAATGTATCTGTAAGCTCGGTTTTATTTTGATTTTATCTCCAATGTTTAAATTTTTATATTCTGTGTATTTTTATCTGAATCTATTATGCCATTAAAGGTTTGGTATGGTATGGTATGGATAGATATATCTGAATCAGTATTTTACGACAGATTGAAGCATGCAAAGGACCTCAACAAAAAACGCTTGATGTGATTCTCCCTGCCTGGTGGAAAGGAACAGAGTCACCAGGACCAAGGGGTAGAAAGGACCAAGGGGTAAATTTCCCATTGTCTTAAAACAGCTTAGTTTACCGGGGGGGGGGGGGAGGAATTAATTTTATTCCTGGCATATTCTTGTATTTTTTTCTTAAAAGCAAAAAGGATGGGAAGAGAGAAACTGAAATATACCAGAGTAGTAGCCCCCTGACCTCTCATTTTTTCTACCCCCACTAGTTGTTTCAGGAAGCACAAGGGAAGGGAGAGAGGTGACTCAGTTGGCATTTGGGAGGTGCAGACAATAATATTCAGGGGGCAGGGGGCATCCCACAAGCGACCACTTAAAAAAATAAGTAAACATTTTGTAGAAGTCCGATTGAAATAGAAAACATTTTTCTGATTTATAGTGGGAAAACTGGAGCATAATTTATTCATTTTAAACATAGAATCAAATTCAATGTATAATCTATTCCTCTGCTGGCCTATCTTCAAACAATATGAAAATCTATCTGCCAGCTTTTTAGTAAACTTTGTGAAAACCCAGCAACTGAAGCATGCAGTACAACTAATAAAGTATGAAGTAGAATCCACTTTAAGAGAGTGTGGCTCGGCTGCTATAAAATATTCAGAGCTGATTCTACAGGCCCAATTCTGACCCTGCTCACATGGGCATAAATCCTACTGAAGTCTCAATTATTAAGTTATGAAGCAAGATCTGCAAGGAAACCAGTCATTTTATGCAAAAGGAAAAAATGCACGTAAAGGAAAAGGAGGCTGTACTCAGCAAAATATTAGGGCTGATAAGGATTTTTTCTTTTTATTTCAATGACCAGTAATCAAGTTTGAGTACATAATATAAGGACACATTCACTGAGCTTGTTAATTATGTTCTTGTAATGAAAATGTGTCTATTATATAATGCTAACAACGCACATAAACCACATAAATTTTAAATTTGCAAGGTCACTCTATTCATGTCAAAATACTGTTGTTCACTACTAGAATGATCCCGCCTTAAGACATATTATGTGAGATCATTGTATTTGGCTCCTGCACAGTAACCACTCCTTGAATTTAATGATTAGACTGGAAAATTAGTGTCTTTTCTTCAGGCTGTTAAAACATTTTAGCCAGCTTTAATCAATAATCTTTTGGTTCAGAAAGTCCTGGAAGTTGCAGCATAACTTTAAATACTTTAACAAAAAGTCACAGATTAAAAAAAATGCTACTGTTTTGCTGCAATTTCACACTATGTGGCATTCATTTTGAATATTATCTTTATTAGATTGTTATGAATCCAAATTTTCAGTGGCTTTATTTTTTTTCCTTATCGTATACTCCATCTATCAATAATAATGAATTAGTTGATTTCAATATGATGCTGTTTTGTTATAATCAGTCTGTAGGATACAAAATGTCAGAAGTCATTAGATACATACTATTGGATGTGTTTCATTAGATAATGGAAGTTTTGATTTAGTTGTCCAGCAAGAGCCCCAGTGTGAATCTGATCAAGAATTTTTTCTCACACAGCTGGTATTATTTAATCTCTAAAATATTGGCTATTTTAATAGATACTTTCCTTTTTATTTTAGGACTTCTTGATGGAGACGTTTATTATGTTCAAAAATCTAATTGGGAAGAATGTGTATCCTTCAGACTGGGTTATAATGAACATGATGCAGAATAAGTAAGTACAGAGGAAAAGCATTGAACTGCCACTTGGATAAATATTTTGTTGGTTTATTTGGAAACTCTCTCTTGAATGCGAGTATGTACCTATATACAGACTATAATAAACTATATTTTTTCATCTATGCTGCAGACAGGTATTTAAAGAATTGAGTGCAGCAATGGTAGAATACTATACCAACTGGAGCAACAACTGCTGGTCTTCAAAAGTCAAGCAATAATTCAAGGAAGCATTAGGGTTATAAAAAGACTCTTGGATATAGATCATAGCAGTTTTAAAACACTGTAGGGTAGAGTATACTATAGAACCATGGGAGAGGCTTCCTAACATAGGTGAGGAGCATTCTCTGATAAAACCACAGGTCTAAATATATTCTATGTAAAGCTGAATAGTGCGGAAGATCTTTTGGGTGAAGAGTACAGGAGAAATTTGCTGAAAGATAGTTAATTTAGTTTAGAAATTGGAAGTGATGATACTCGTGCACGCACAGTGGCATGGAAACAGTCAATGCTATTTTGTGTAGCCCCTCTTAAGTTCCTTAAGTTCTTCAGAGTTCTTTCCAGTCTTCCTAATCATTCTTTGGGACAGTGGTATGTACAAAGCAAGCATTGGATGCAGGTGTAAGGGGCTTTCATTTAATTTGTTAGAACTGTGACCTGAAATCACTTATGCAGAAGTCAGCTTATGAATACACAATTTCCTCGGCATTTTTACATCTGCCATAGAGTTCAACTATGCCAAACTCTTTGAATTGTATGTCTTGGCAGAGAAGATGCAGAAGCTTCTCACAAATTACTTTTTATTATAATAGTAGAACTTAATTAAACTGAAAGTTGACATCTTTGAATTGTACATTCCCTATAGGCAGGCACCTTCTTGTGATACTGTTACCTTAAAAATGATTTATTCAGAAAATTAGCCTGTATATTTAGTAAATGAAGGTTTGATTAGAATCTTGCCTGCAGTAGTACATGGTAGAGTAGTCTTTTCATGTGAAGTGGCCCTTAAATCCCATTGAAATTTATGAGGTTTATTTGCATGTAAGCATTCACAGGATTGTGATCTTCAGAATTTAATGTGTGTATTATTTAATGTTATTTATAAACCTGTCTGCTTTGGCTCTTTCAGTGCAGTTATAAATGCAAATAACTATAGAAGTTTTCACAGCATTTTCAGTTCTTACCATACAATAGTTTATAAGCATGTTTTCTGCTCATAGTGCTCTGCCTGTTTTAAGGAAGACTTTGTGCATTCCTTATGAAGAGATGAGTGGAATTTTCAATTTAAAATAATAAGCACAACTTAAATCTCTGGAGATTGAATGCAGCGCTTCAGGCAGAGATGGGCATGCTACATTTCCTGTTCCAGGATTATGTTTTCATGACTCTTTTGACAAGGGTGTGATTCCCAAGAGAACTGTCTTTCAGTGTTATCAAAAGCAGCTCAGAGGCTGGACTACATAGGAGAATCTTGTCAGTCTCCTGTTATGTTCATGTAGAGAACTTGCTGATGAGTAATACAAGATGTTTCTTTCCCCCAAAGGCCATTAACAATAAATCCTAATACCTACAGAAGGCATCACCTTCTCTAGAAAGGGAAATTAGTTACATTTTCCACAGGAGGCAGTGTCACATACTTTGACTTTAATATGCATCTTCCATCACTGTGAATGCATTTGGGTGAGAAAGAGACCATTTAGGAATGAATTGTTTACACTTGTTGATTGGTGTTTCAGAAATTAGTTTTACTGTTACACTGGACTGGAACCAGGTGTTCTGGTTAAATAAAACTGAGTGAAATATTTCTCAACATTTTAAACCTGGTACAGATGACACTCACAGCCACTGCTTGGGTGAGGGGAAAGCAGGCAGGAGCTCACTAGCCCCACCCCCTGCCTTTGTGCAGTTGCTTGGCTGTCTGCCCATTGTTACTGTGTGAAGGAAGCGGTCATACGCTTTAATCAGCAGTGTTTTGAAAGAAGTGTTGCTGATCACAGGGAGAAGGTTGCATACATGTCCACTTCCTCTGTGGGGTCACGTTCTGCAGACAACCAGACAGTGGCAAGGGGTGGTGGGGTCAGCACGTGCACATCCACTCTCTCGTTAAAAGTAATATAAGTTTATATGTGCAGCTTAACTTAGATGAAAGATCTGGTGGACAAATATCTTGAGCCTTGAATTAAAATTTTGGTACAGTATTGTACAGCTTTATTACATATGTTTTCTCAGAATTTAACAAGTGCTGTCAGTGTTCTTAGACCACCAGTTGAGAAACAGAAGCACAACCACATTATCAAGCACAGACTTGACAATGTGATTTTTAAAATATATCTAATGGAAATCTGTTGACAGCAGAGTCTAAACAAAATAATGCATCTACCCAGTAATTGTTGTCTTTTGCACCTTTTGCAGCCTGGTTAATGAGGATGCTATATATAAAATCATTTCATTCAGTGATAGCTGAAATCTTTTCCTGCACTTTGCCATTCCTTTCATTTAAAATATAATTTAGAACTGAATGAGCTTTGTCATGACTGAAGGAAGTGGAGGTGCAATATAAATTATTTAGTATAGCATACAATGCTCTGTTATCATTTTTGCTTATGATTCCATTGGCATATAAGCATTTTTTTTTAAAAAATTAAAACTAGAATAAATCCTGTTTTTAATATACAGTCCTGGTACCCAAGAATTAGCTGGTAAGTAAAATGCAAACTGTATAACATGCATAGAATTTTTGTTTAGTTATTTCATTCTACAATTTCTACATGTTTGGGCTTTTCAGATTCTTCAAGCATTGTATCTTTTTACTCCATGTTGAATAAACATTTCTTTTTATATCTGTAATACTGCTTGAATTTTTTTTAAAAAAAAATTCTGTATTTTTTGTCCCTTAGGACTCTATGCTTTTTCATATTATTTTCAATGACACATTTTGTCATGCTGCTTTTCCACCTACAATAGACAAACTTCAACTAATATTGCACGTGGGAGAAAAGTTGTTCTCGATTTTCTGTTCTGCAAAAAGTAATGTGAATTAATACTCAGCTTTCTGTGCACATGACTTCTCTCTCCACAATGCTCGTAAAATCTAATTAACATCAGCTGACTTAAACAATTTATTCATCAAGGATTTACTTTATGGGATGTAATTGATTTCCACTAGATTTTTGTCACTGGCTGATTGCTACCAATATGCACAAGAAATGTTTATTTGGTGGTTGACTGAATAAAGCAAAACATTTATCATCATGATTAAAAGGGGCAGTCTCTGCCAATATACTCTTGGATGAAGTCCTCTACATAATTGTCCAGAACATTTTGTCTTTATCCACTGTGCACTCCTAACTTTCCTGTTTGCATTTTCCCACCTTGTAGGCTGTGTTTTCCTTGGTAGTATGTCAGAGAGCCAGTCAAGGATTTTGCAGCTCCAACTGCAGCTCTATTCATTGTCACTGCTCTCTAATTTCTTTACAGTAATAACTGGAGGGTTTTTTAAAAATTATTTTTATTTTAACAAATTTGTAACCTGCCCTTTAGGACAATTGGGGTCTAAGGCTGGGAACAAAGTTACAAATAAAACAATTGCAAACAAAACCAACAGTGCTGGTTTATAAAACAACAATAAAACAAAATACAGGTATTCAAAAAGCTCTCACTTTTTTTAAGAGTTAAGTTTTACAGCCTCCCTTTGAAATGCCATGGGGGGGGGGTCTTCCTCAGCTCTGAGGAAATTGTTCCATAAAACAGGGCAACTTCCACAAAAAAAAAAAAACAAACCTTGTAAATGAGAGTCAGCTGATTATTAGGAACATAGCCCAAGTTTCAATGTTGAATATAATTCTCTTCTCCCAAGATAAAATCTGACTTTCTCATTAATTTCCTGCTATAATGTGGTGAAATATTGCAAATCAGTGCTGAAATCTTGTAAACATAACAGTTCAGGTTATAACATTTAAAGTTATGCCACTTTTTTTTGAAAGATAATTATTTTCAAATTGTGTAAATACAAGTATACAAGGGGACAAAGGCACAACAGCTTGGTATCTTGAGGCCTCTCTGGCAAATGAATAGTGTATCCAAGCTGTTGGAGAACTATGTGGCCCAGAGAACACTGTCAGAATAAAAAAGTAACCATATTTATTGAAAAGAGAAAGTCTATATGTACACCTTTAACCCAGCACCAGATCAGCAAAACAAACAAAAGAATTTTGGAACAAACATATGCTCTAGTTAGATATTGTGAGCAGAGTAGGCATAACAAATCTTAGAAAGTTTGGTATGTAACTGTTTATATCAATGGAGAGGTCTGCAGCATACCAACAGGCTGCCTGATCTGCTCTTCTCGAGAGCCCAGCACTCTCCCCCTCTCCGTCTCTCCGAGAGCCAGTTTGGTGTAGTGGTTAAGTGTGCAGACTCTTATCTGGTAGAACTGGGTTTGATTCCCCACTCCTCCACTTGCACCTGCTGAAATGGCCTTGGGTCAGCCATAGCTCTGGCAGAGGTTGTCCTTGAAAGGGCAGCTGCTGTGAGAATCCTCTCAGCCCCACCCACCTCACAGGGTGTCTGTTGTGGGGGAGGAAGATAGAGGAGATTGTGAGCCGCTCTGAGTGGAAGGCGGGATATAAATCCAATATCTTCTATCGTCTTCATTTGGGAAAGATCTCCAAAGTCCCACCCAGGAACTGGTCACCTTTTCCCTAGAGCAGGGGTGGCCAATGGTAGCTCTTCAGATGTTTTTTTGCCTACAACTCGCATCAGCCCCAGCCATTGGCCATGCTGGCTGGGGCTGATGGGAGTTGTAGGGGAAAAGCATCTGGAGAGCTACCGTTGGCCACCCCTGCTCTAGAGCACTCTGGGAAGAAAAGTTCCAAAGCATGTCTGAAACTTCCTGCTTTTGTCCTGCCTCTCTAGCTCTATGGTTAAAAAGGGGAGAGAGGAGAGAAAACAGTCCTGCTGCCCTTATGAGCTGTAAGCTGACTCCCTCCCACAGGATAAAACAGCTCTCTTTTAAAAGTGAGTTCCAGTAAGGAACACATTTCGTCACATTCACCAGTGGGCAATCACACTGTCTAGCTCCAGTCCTCATCTCAACTACATTAGCACATTCCTAATTTCCATATTATTTTATTTTTAGTTTGGTAAATTCCCCATGTCCTCAAAGCCAAATGGTTGTGACTACATGCACACATACAATACCATGTGGTACATATAAAATGTCACAGTACAAATACAACTGTATGTCACAGTACAAATACAACTGTTCAGTGTGACATCATCAGGCCGCACATAATTAATCTCAAGGTTTAAGATAATGGGAATTAGAAACCTTGGCCTCTCTCTCATTCTGTTCTAATGCCCCTTCCATGCAAATTTTAAAATGGCCCTACTCCAATATACTTCCATTTTTAAAAATATGGTGGGTAGTATCCTACTTTGGGATGAGAAAAGTTCTTTCGAACTAAAGGAGCCTTCCTCAAACTTAAGTGGCTGTTCCACTGGGGGAGGCTCTTTAGGCTTTAGTGGAGTGATGAGGCTAGTGATTTTCCTTCCCTTGGTATATTCCATCAATAGCTAATACTATTTAGTAACATTCCAGGAAGAACTATCATTTTAATTAGAACAATTCTGTCAAAGCAATATATTTGTTCCTGCATTCTCTCTCAAGTTTCAGCTTTTTTTTTTCTAATAAAGGCTCAACATTTATCAGATATTTCTCAGTTTTAAATTGCTTGAAGAGGTTAAAACCTATATACAGCATTCTGCAACAGAAACAATCAGTTGAAAATAGGGTTACCCTGGTTTTTGGGCAAAAACTCTATGGTAAAAGCTGTTTTTACTGTAGAGTTTTTGCTGAAGTACCAGACTGTCTAACCGATGTTGCAGTAAAATGCTGTCCCTTCCTGTGCAATACCAGGGACATGGCCTGGGCATTTTTCTTTCTCCTGTTAAGCCCTGCCCCATCCCCTGCCGGTTGCCAGGAGGGTCTGGCAACCCTAGTTGGAAATAAAAGTTCTGAAATCATAAATTAAAAAATGAAAACACTAAGGACAAATATGCATACTCTCTCCTCCAATAGTGTTCTAAGAACTTTCCTCAGTAACCTATATCAAGCAAGTTGTTGAACAAAAGAGATATTGCATAAGAATATTATCCAGTTATGTAATTCCCAAAGTTTAAAATATTACAGTGGTACCCAACACACAAAATGTGCTCTGATTTAGCTTGCATTGGAACTACCTGCCAGTCAGCCTTTATCTTTTTTATAGCCATATGGGGCTCTATGTAGAAAAAAGAGAAGCCTAAGTCAAACATATACAATATGGTGGAGAACCCGAGAGATTTGTCTGTTGCCAGCTGGCTTTTGTGTTGTTTGTCAATAGGCATGCTTAGCTTCAAGGATCTTTTGTTGTTTTGCTGAAAGGTTCTCTGAAGTCTTTACTAGATGAAATTAGGTTTGTTCAAATTTATATTAAATTTTTTAAAAAAGAATCACTTGCATCTAATTAAGTCAAAAAACATCAAGCAGAATCAAGGAGCCTGAAATGGCAGCAATCTGATAAAGATGCCACAATATTTATGAAATTTTCTTTCACAAGGTTCTAGTACTGACAATCAAATGTTTCACCGAAACCTGTATTTCTCATGTGCTCTGAACTCTTATTTTTGTATTGCAGGGTGGTGTATTATTCTTAGAAGTACTCAGTGTACAGATTGCATTTATGGTAAAGTGTGTATTAGGGATGAAGCTTAGAGCACCTTCTCTTTATATTTTACAACCTAGGCCACGCAGTTCTCTCCTAGTCTCATTGGATTGAATCCAGACCTCAGGAGTAGGTTTGGGGGACATGGAAAGTAGGAAAAAGTGGGCAAAATGCTCTGAGTATAACAAAGTTTAGAGTTATCTGGATCCAATCTTCTGTATTAATCATAATCATAGAATCATAGAATTGGAAGGGATCTCTAGGGTCATCTAGTCCAACCCCCAGCACAATGCAGAAAACTCACAAACACTTCCCCCTAAATTCACAGGATCTTCATTGCTGTCAGATGGCCATCTAGCCTCTGTTTTAAAACCTCCAAGGAAGGAGAGCCCAGCACCTCCCAAGGAAGCCTGTTCCACTGAGGAATCACTCTAACAGTCAGGAAGCTCTTCCTAATGTTGAGCCGGAAACTCGATTTAATTTCAACCCATTGGTTCTGGTCCTACCTTCCAGGGCCACAGAAAACAATTTCACACTATCCTCTATATGACAGCCCTTCAAGTACTTGAAGATGGTGATCATATCACCTCTCAGCCGCCTCCTCTCCAGGCTAAACATCCCCAGCTCCTTCAACCTTTCCTCATAGGACTTGGTCTCCAGACCCCTCACCATCTTCGTCGCCTATGCTATTTGTTGTGTTGGTTTTCACTGTGTCTCCTCATTGAGTGTACTTTTTTGCTTTTATTTTAGTTGTTTAAAACTGTCAGTAAAATATAAGGTCTGTTGCTGTCACATCTACATCTGTCTAGTAGTTGTATCAGTTCAGAACAGAGTCAACCATGTGTGTCTGTATGCCATGCAGGAACAGTGTCATAATCTATTCACTGTTGAAAAATTAAGCCACTCATTTGTCATAGTTTATAGTACTATACTTATCTAGATTTCTGTCCCTTAGTGTGCAATTTTTGTTGATGAATGAGTCAAAGCAAGATTACAATAGCTTTTAATATGATTAAGTGTTTGTAGACTAGTAAACGGTTGCCATACAATATATATTACATATTATTCCCTTTGTGAATGAAAAATAAATCCTCTGAAATTGGTGAAATGCATTTTTGAAACAGGTCTAAATTCATGTCCATTTTTTTCTTTTTAGTATTCTGTTTTGTTGCTCATAACTAACTTTCTCCCCTCTCTGTTCTTATTGAGTTAGCTAAGGTAGACAGAGCCTTGATTGACTGCGGACTGACTAGTTCAAATCAATCACAGAATACTGATTTTGGAACAATCTTAATCATAGTTTTCATACTTTTAGTTCAGCTACAGAGATCTGGAATTTCATTAAACTTCCAGATTTTATTTGGGAAGTCATATACTGGAAGCTACTTTACTGAAGGTCAACAATCATACAAATTACAAAGATAAGGGATATAAAAACAGCATTAAACATGTTTACAATTAACAATGTAATCCTACACTGTTAGTCTGGTCTAAGCAATTTATTTCAGTTGACAGACTTTGGCAACTCTAGTGCAAGTGTAGTAAATTTAGAGCATATACTTGAGATGCAAAATAAATAGTGATGTTTCTTACTAAAATAGTGTGATATATATTTAATTTTTCTATTAGAGTGTTTGTTGGGAATACAGGCAAATTGCAATATCAGTACTAACCTTGTTACATCTATGTGACACTATTATTAGGGTGATTTCATACTTTTAGTTCAGCTACAGAGATCTGTAGTTTCATTAATATTATCAACAGTTAATTCCTCCCTGGCATTCATAATATAGTTAAATACAAATCTGGTAAGAAGAGCATTTCTTTTCAGTTTTGAGAGTCATACCAGAGTCAGTGTCAGTTGTCAGTGATTAGCTTAAGTTTGATCTAGGTAAACTGATGGGAAGTATTATTAAAGATAAAATTGTCAAGCATGAAGGAGGACAAGCCCTGCTGAATAAAAGCCCACATGGCCTGTGCAAATGTAAATCCTCACTAACCTTTTAGAGCTCTTTGAAAGTGTTAACATGTGGACAGGAATAAGCCAATAGGCATTTTTTATTTCCAGAAGCCTTTTGACAAAGTCCCTCCCCAAACCCTCCTGAGCAAACTTCAGAGTCATAGAATAAGAAGACAAGTCCTGCTTTGGATTGGAAATTGGCTAAAAAACAGGGAACAGAGAGTAGGAATAAATTATCAGTCCTTTCAGTGGAGGGATGTGAGCAGCTGGGTCTATCAGGGATCTGTATTGGGATTGGGACTGGTGCTTTTTCACTTGTTCATAAATGGTCAGGTTTGCAGATGACACCAAATTATTTATGATGGTTGAGACAAAAATCTGATTGTGAAGAGCTCCAAAAGGATCTCTTGAGACGGGGGGGATTAGTCATTAAAATTAAAAATGAGATTCCGTGTGAGCAAGTGTAAAGTGATGAATATTTGGGCAAATAATTCCAATTTCACATATACACTGATGGGATCTGAATGGGCAGTAAATAGACCAAGAAAGGGACTTTTGGCTGGTAGACCCAGTGTGTGTCTACTGTAAAAAAGGCAAATTCTATGCTGGGCATAATTAGAAGAGGACTAGAGAATAAAACTGTCGCTATCATACTAACCTTACACAAATCTATGGTGGGACCATACCTGGAGTAGACATGCTCAGGATTTTTGCCTTAGTCTACCAAGATCAGTAATGTCTTTTGTGACTGGTAGCAGCTCTCCAGGCTTTCAGAATTTATTTAATTAATTAATTAATTTATACCTCGCCCTCCCCTCCAAAGGCAGGCTCAGGGCAGCTCACAGATTAAGTCTATCTATTTAGACTTAATGACAGAATGAGCCTATCTAACTAGTACTGCTTATATGGCTGTTGTCTTAAGCAGACACTAGAATCAAAAATTATTTTTTTTAACTTACTCAATATTATTTCTCTTGTACTTCATATTGCACCTATGCATTTTGCTGCTTAGAGGGTGACACGATCATTTGTATCCACCTGCAGCTATGACACCTAGGCTTGCTCAGCAATTCCATAGTTTTAAGTAAAGGGGTGACCAAATTAGCCCTCAAATCATTCAATTTTTTCCTGGCTTGAGAGACACGTTGATCATGAAAGGGTTTTTCCCAGGTTGAGGCTCATCCATTTCTCTCTGGGCGTGTTGACCCCTGCAATTTCCCCAAATGTGAGAAACTTGACTGCATAATTCGCAGTAGTGGGAGATTGTGTTTGCACTTTCTCTGGTAATTTTGAAAGCCAGTTTGGTATAGTGGTTAAGTGTGCGGACTCTTATCTGGGAGAACCATGTTTGATTTCCCACTCCTCCATTTGCAGTTGCTGGAATGGCCTTGGGTCAGTCATAGCTCTCTCAGAGCTATCCTTGAAAGGGCAGCTTCTGTGAGAGCTCTCTCAGCCCCACCTACTTCACAGGGTGTCTGTTGTGTGGGAGGAAGGTAAAGGAGATTGTTAGCCACTCTGAGACTCTGATATTCAAAGTGAAGGACAGGATATAAATCCAATTTCTTCTTCAATATAGGGCACTCCATAATCATATGTTCAATAATTTCAAGCATCATATGAGCATCTGCATGTTCTATTAGGGTATGACACTTTAAAATTTTCTTGTAAAAAAATACTCTTATTATATCTGCCCTCCAAAACTGCTGAGGGAACAGCGTTCATTCTTGCCAATGTTAAAGTTCTTTGATTTGCGACTGTCAATGGATAAAAATATTTTGGCAGTTACATCAGAAGGACAATTCCCAAATGGAGTGATGAACGTGCCCTGCACACCCTAAAAGATTGCTTGTAACCAATGTTCCTTCTAAGCTAAGGGGTCTTGTGAACAAAAATTCTACTTTGTGAGCTACTGGCATTAAAGTTGTGAGCTACTGCATAAATTAGTTTGTTCTATGGCCATTTTTTCTTAGCTAAGGCAAAAATGTGTGAGCTGGAGGCTGAAAAATTGTAAGTTAGCTCACACTAACTCAGCTTAGCAGGAACACGGCTTGTAACACCCAACTTCCTTACATTGAGGCTGAGTCCAGAGTTTCACATCACTTGTTCCTTTTTAACTGGAGGTGCCAGTAATTGAACTGGGGACATTTTACAGGTGAAACAGATGATCTGCCACTGAGCCACACTTTCCCAATACAGGATCAGTTATTTTGTAGGGTCAAAATAGACCAGTAGATTTGAAGATTTTAGTAGCATCTTAGAAAAGCTTCTTCTTGCCTCTGCCCCCAGTGCCAGACAATTTCTGTCCTCAAAAGGAAATGTAAGCATTCCAATAGTGCTGAGGGATTCAAAAGAAATCAATGATAATAATTCAAATAGGCTTGGAGTTCTGTTGTATTTTGTGGTGCTAGGGCCTTTTCAATAGCCATAACTTCATCAGCCAGAGGCTGCATCCCTTCTTTGTAGATTTTATATCCCAAGCACTATACTTCAAGCTTCATGAAAAAAATTCTGTTTTAAGTGCAAGCCACATTCCTCTAATCTCTGAAGTACTCACTCAAGTGTCCAAAAGTGTTATCACCTTTACCGGTGATAAGGATATAGTAAGTCCTGACCACTACCCCAGGAATCTCCTTCAATCCATGTTCCATAGCTCTCTGAAATATGTCAGGGGCTGAAGAAACACCATAGGGGTAGTTGGTTGTATTGGGACAAAACTTTATGAGTACTTTTTGTGGCATATTTCCTTTAATCCTCTTCCAGTTCCATCTGTTGGTAAGCTTGGTACATGTGTAGACAACTCACTTCCCAGACTGCCCAAGTGCATGCTAATGGTAGGGTTTGGTGGTGCCAGGGCTTTGTGGATTTCCCACTGTGTAGAAAGGAAAATAGCGCTGTTAGGTACTACATGTTTGTATGTAGAATATATTCTCTTCTGAACTGGCTGGACAGTCCCTCGACCTTTTCAAGACCTTTTGCAGATGGTTGTATCTGTCATGTTAACATTTTAAACAGAACACAGAAATTATGTTTTTAGATCTTATTTTCCAAACTCTTAGGCACATGTCACAGAGAAAAAAATACCTTGACAGAAGGCTCCTTTCAGTAGTGAATGGAATTAGACAGCATGAGCAAAAAGCTCACATTCTAGAATTTTATCAGTGACAGTTGAGATTGAGGTGTTTTCTGCTTGACATTGCTATTCTATTGATAATGACATCGCACAAGTATTTAGGGACTTGGTATTCTACCAGCACATGGGCTATAATGGATCTTTTTTTAAAGCCATCTATTTCCTAGAACTTTGAGTTATCATAGGAAGCCTATCAGTGATAACTCTGCGTCAATGAAATTGAATTTGCCGGAGGTCCCATTATAGAGATGAGATTCTAAAGCAGATTTAACTACCATTTTTTCCTTATAGGCTTTTTAAGTTTCCAGATTAATTACCTTAAATGCATAATAGGATGAGATTTCTGCAAATGTGGTGTACGTTATGTGTCATGTTAGATTAGGGAATATGGAGTTGGTGGGATTGAAAAGCTTTCTTTTTAAAGGAACTCAGAAAAGCTATGAGACAATGGTTCATCTGATTCGTTCTTTCTTTTTAGTATTATTCAATTACTAAACCTTTTGTGTCATTCTGTTTTTTAAAATACCTAGTATTTCAGTAATACAGCGGTTACCTTCCTGTGGGGCTGCACTTCTTTACTTAGCCTAAGGATGACTGCAATTAATCCTGCAGCTATTAGTTTATCATTTGCTCAGTGTGTCCTCAATATTTTTGGCACTCAGGCCCAGTGCTAGGGGTGCCTGTGACCCTAGGCTGGACTGCAATACTCCACCCCCCTGGTTATCTTAGTGTGCAAGAAGCACAGACGCTGGTGACATCACAATGATGTCACTGTCACCCCACCCCCTGACTTTGCTGAGGACTCCTGAGCCTCAGGAGACTCCAGCAAAGTCTGGAAGGGAAGCAGGCTCTGCCCGCCCTCCAGTGGAGGAGGGCCCTCAGTGCCATTTGCAGTGCCGTTTGCAAATACCCCCTCTCAACCTTCCCGCACCTCTTTCCTCCGCCTGAATCTTGGGCAGGGGAAAGAGCCGGTGCGGGACCTCCTCTTCACTCTCAGTCTGTCCTGCAGGGAAGCCAGCCTGAGAGTGAAGCCGAGCCACCTCCTTCCTCTGCCCGAATCGCGGGCAGGGGAAAGAGCCGGTTACGGGGCGTTCTCTTCACTCTCGGGCTGCCTTTCCTGCAGGGAGGCAGCTGGAGAGTAAAGCCAAGCCTCTTTCCTCCTCCTGAGTCTCGGGCGGGGGAAAGAGTTGGTGCAGGGGCTCATCCTCACTCTCGGGCTGTTTTCTCTGACAGCCTCTTTCTGAACTGCCTCTTTCCAAACTGCCTCTTTCCTCCGCCCGAATTTTGGGTAGGGGAAAGAGGCAGAGCTGTGTCAGCTGGCATGTGAGGAGGGGGTGCCTTGCAGTGTCCTGTAGGCCATGCAGTGCCCAAGGCAGCCACCTACATGGCCTACTCCCACACGCAGGGCCTGTTGGCACTTGAGTGGCTTCTGCATTATGCTTAGTTGCAATGCGAGGAGAAAGCAGCAGCAGAAAAAAGGAGTTTCAAGGAAGATACTTTTATGGTTGGAAGGAAGGATATGAAAAATATGATTACCGTAACTCAGTTTGTGCCCTATTTTAAAAATTTAGAATCTCATGGTCAAAGGAACCTGTACTTACTCTTGCATATTAATTGAAAATAGGTTTAATTGTATTTTTGATGCTAGTTATCTTACAGCAGTCATTTTCATGCTTTTTATCTTCAGGGAGTTTGTTGTTGTTGTGAAGGAAAAGTTGTATATGTTGTAGAGAATTCTTGTGCATGTGCTGGAATGTGTTATCAGTTTATGTGAAGACCAGGACTATTGGACATTATCTGGAAGAACTGTGATTATAACCTAAACATGCCAAAGCACTCCTATATCAATGCATTTTCATCAAAGATAAGTAAAAGGGCACCCCTTGTTTTTCCAGGAAGCTTGTCTGACCAGTGAACTTCTGCCAAGCCAGGAAGCCCCAGGGCCTTCCAGAACAGTTTCAAAATTCACACAAGATTGTGTTAGTTGCTGGTTTTATTGGAGAGTGAAATTAAATAAGTAATGATTGAATGTAACTTTTAAAGAATTATTAGGTTAAAAACAGATGAATAAAAATATGTTTAGCTGGGAGAACAATTCGCTAGCACTTTTATGTTTCCAAAATCTGAAAAAGCCAAGGGAAAGCAATAACTTTAATATACCGGCTACCAGAAACAATCTGTTCAAAGCTCTTCTAATTTTAAACATATCCTATGTAACATTAGGATTATACAGAAATTATAGAATTCAGGTATTATTTAGTGCAGTGAATGTGCCATGCAGATGATATATTTTGTGACTCATCACTGGAGGGTTCAACAGTCAAGTTACCCTGCTGGACACATTCTTCAGTACTCTTGACTAAATTGTTAACCCTTGGTCTTCCAAAATGTAATAAGTAAATTAGGTGTGAGATCAAATTCTGTTTTATTTACCAATTACCTGAAAATGTGGGTATGGAGGGTCATTAAAAAACCTCTAAGAAATTATATCTTTGTGACTTGTTACTTTATATGCTATGAGGATACGTGGTATTTTAGAACACTGTATATTCTATATAAGTATATAGTATGCAACGGTAATTTCATGCAGGGTTATTGATTAATGCAAGTATGACCAGTAAAGTAAGGTTGGTATGCCACTGTAATGACAGTATTTTTATTCTTCACTAAAGTAGTGTCCTGGCATTTATCACAAATTTATTACAACTTCCTAAATGGCAGTTGCAGGAGGAACCAGGACACAAGGACTTGCTGATCTATTCTAAATACTTATTAATAACTAAATCTGGAAAAGACAACAAAGTGCAGTTCAAAAAGTCCACATAACAGGGCCATGTGCAGATGAATGGATTTGTTTTTTCTACAAAAATTACAGGAAAATGTGATGTCAGAAGAAAATGTAGATTAAGTTTAAATGTTCTTGTGATGTTAAACCATAGGATCTAGGCTCCTGTTTTTGAGGTTACCTGGGTAACCCAACAAACATTGTCAGAGTTGGCAGGGGAGATAGGGTTGCCAAGTTCAATTCAAGAAATATCTGGGAACTTTGGGGGTGGAGCCAGGAGACTTTGGGAGTGGAGCCAGGAGACATTGGAGACGGTGCCAGGAGCAAGCATAATTGAACTCCAAGGGAGTTCTGGCCATCACATTTAAAGGGACAGCACACCTTTTTAAATGCCTTCCTTCCATAGGAAATAATGGATAGGGGCACCTTCTTTTGGGGCTCATAGAATTGGACCCCCTGGTCCAATTGTTTTGAAACTTGGGGGTATTTTGGGGAGAGGAACTAGATGCTATACTGAAAATTTGGTGCATCTACCTCAAAAAACAGCCCCCCCAGAGCCCCTGATACCTCCAGATTAATCCCCCCCCCCGTTTCTGCCGACTCTGAAGCGAGGGATTTGCGTCTCTACTCACGAGTTGCTGCCAACTTCTTCAAAGTAACAAAGACACACCATCCCAAGAGGAAGCCTTTCAATCGGAGACTGAAGCCTCCAGAGGTGGAAAGTCACGTGGTGTCTGTGGGGGCTGGGAGCGGGAAGGAGCCTGGGAAAGCTGGAGAACCCCCGCTGGGACCTGGGGATTGGCAAGCCTAAGGGGAGAAGACCACTAACATTGGTGCAGTGGTTGGGAGGGGGAAAAGAAGCTGAGCAGGAAAGAAGGTGGATACTTGGAGGATGAAAAGGAATATACTGTTTGGCCCATACATGCACGAGAGGTATGTGCAGCTGGAGCAAATGAATACACAGTGGAGGGTGAACAAAGACGAACTTGAATAAATTAGTGCATGAGTGACCAAACTGTGGCTAGGGAGCTGTTACATGTGGCTCTTTCAGACATATTGTGTGGCTCCTGAAGGTCAAGGAGAAACTTAATGCAGGCTTACTCTCAAGTAAGCATGCTTAGCATTGGGACCTCAGTCAGCCTCTAAGCACTGACCCATAGGTAAGTGATTATTTCTTCTGTGTGTGAAACAGGAAAGGAGGGGAAAATAGGCAGGCTTGCAAACTCTTCTCCACTACAGAAGTCATCCAGAGACCTAGAGTGGGGAAAGAGAGCACAAGAGAGCAGGGGGCAAACCTTCCCTGATTGTCTTTTGGCATGTCAGGGCCAGGGGAGGGGGGGAGAAAAGGGAGCTCTGGGAGAGGAGGAGGCACCAGAGGGGGGCTCGCTGGCTTGCTGGGATACACCTGGGTGAGGTGGCACTTCAGCGTACCCACAGTCCAGTCCAGGAAGCAGCTGATGATCTTGTTGGTGTATTTCTGGTTGGGTGCCCTGATGAGCATAATGAGCGGCTCCATCGGGGCAGGAGGCGGTGGCAAAAAGTGATGTGAGGAGGAGGCTTAGCAGCAACAGGCAGGAAACAAGCGGCGTCAAAGGGCAGACAAGACCCGGTTGCCCATCTTCATCCACTGGAAGCTGCTGCCTCAGTGGCAGACAGAGGAGGCTGGCTTGGCAGCATCACACACCAGGGCTGCACAACAAGGGTCCCAAGCTGGCCCTCTAGGGATCCTCACCACCCCGGGAGCAAGTGGTAAACTGCAGCCCCAGCCTCAAAGCAAGTATAAAATGAAAACCAGAAGAACAACTAACCGCCAGAACCGGTTGTGACTTTTTTGAGTGAGGGGCACCAGGGGGCACTGTGAGGCATCAGCAGTGCTCATCCTGAAACTGAGCCTGTGCAAGCAGAAAGGGGGGACATGGAAGGAGAGGAATATTATGCTTAGTATTTTTAAACTTCTTATAGCTAAAACCATTCAGGTTTCGGGTCCTGGCTGGGAAACACCTGGAGATTTTGGGAGTGAAGCATAAGGAGGGTGGGGTTTGGGGAGGAGAGGGACCTCAGTGGGATATAATGCCATACAGTTCATCTTCCAAAGTGGCCATTATCTGTAGGTGAATTGATCTGTCTCCTTGAGATTAGTTGTAATCCCAGGAAATCTCCAGCCACCCCCCCCCCCCCCGCGGTTAGCAACCCTAAAAACTATTTATTTTTCTGAATTAAAATTAGTGGCATATTTCACTATTCCATGCTAAAAGTGCTTTACTTCTAGAGATTGTAAGTATATTTCAGTATCTGATTCTGCTCTATCGTTCTCAGTTATGGAATGAAAGCATGAGATTGCATGCCAGGATGGCCCATTAGCTTGAGGACCTGGCCTCAGCCTGGTGGAATGAGGTCCTCCTAGAAATCAGGGCCTGCAGAATCTTCTGCAGTTCCACAGGGCATGCAAGACAGAGCTCTTCTGCCAGGCTTCTGAGTGAGGCCATGGATATCATTTATACACTAGGCCCCTCTTGTCATATGACTACTTCTCTGAAATGAGTATTATTTATGCAGATTCAGTCCCTCAAAAGTTGAAGCCAATTTATTGGGACAACTCTGAGCTACTGGATCATTTGGAATGTAACTGTAAAAAGTAAGAAGGATTCCTTTAAGTGGTCGAAAGCTAGTCCAAGTGAGATTAATAAAAGGGAATACAGGCTGTGGCAAATCAAATGCAAGATTGTGATCAGGCAAGCAATAAGGGACTATGAGGAGCATATTGCAAAAAACATAAAGACCAACAATAAAAATTTCTTCAAATATATTAGAAGCAGGAAACCAGCCAGGGAGGCAGTGGGGCCCTTGGATGACCAAAGGGTAAAAGGATTTCTGAAGGAGGATAGGGAAATGGCTGAGAAGCTGAATGCATTTTTTTGCCTCCGTCTTCACTGTGGAAGATGAGAAATGTTTGCCCACTCCAGAACAACTAATTTTAAAGGGGTGTTGAAAGATCTGAGTCAGATTGAGGTGACAAGGGAGGAGGTCCTACAATTGATAGACAAATTAAAAACTAATAAGTCACCAGGTCCGGATGGCATACATCCAAGAGTTCTGAAAGAACTCAAAGGTGAATTTGTGGTTCTCCTGACAAAAATATGTAATCTTTAATTGAAATTTGCCTCCGTTCCCGAGGACTGGAAGGTAGCAGATGTCACCCCCATCTTTAAAAAGGGTTCCAGAGGAGATCCAGGAAATTACAGGCCAGTCAGTCTGACTTCAATACCAGGAAAGTTGGTAGAAACCCTTATCAAGGACAGAATGAGTAGGCACATTGATGAACACAAGTTATTGAGGAACCGTCAGCATGACTCAGCATGGGTTCTGTAAGGGAAGATCTTGCCTCACTAACTGTTACAGTTCTTTGAGGGGGTAAACAAACATGTGGACAAAGGGAACACGATAGATGTTGTTTACCTTGACTTCCAGAAAGTTTTTGATAAAGTTCCTCATCAAAGGCTCCTTAGTAAACTCGAGAGTCATGGAGTAAAAGGACAAGTCCTCTTGTGGATCAAAAACTGACTAATTAATAGGAAACAGAGAGTGAGTATAAATGGGCAATCTTCGCAGTGGAAGACGGTAAGCAGTGGGGTGCCGAAGGGCTCAGTACTGGGTCCCATGCTCTTTTACTTGTTCATAAATGATTTGGAGTTGAGAGTAAGCAGTGAAGTGGCCAAATTTGCAGATGACACGTTTGCAGATGATCAGGGTGGTGAGAACCAGAGAGGATTGTGAGGAACTGCAAAGGGATCTGTTGAGGCTGGGTGAATGGACATCAACGTGGCAGATGAGGTTCAATGTGGCCAAGTGCAAAGTAATGCACATTGGGGCCAAGAATCCCAGTTACAAATACAAGTTGATGGGGTGTGAACTGGCAGAGACTGACCAAGAAAGAGATCTTGGGGTCGTGGTAGATAACTCACTGAAAATGTCAAGACAGTGTGCGATTGCAATAAAAAAGGCCAACACCATGCTGGGAATGATTAGGAAAGGAATTGAAAACAAATCGGCCAGTATCATAATGCCCCTGTATAAATTGATGGTGTGGTCTCATTTGGAATACTGTATACAATTCTGGTCACTGCACTTCAAAAAGGATATTATACCATTGGAAAAAATGCAGAAAAGGGCAACTAGAATGATTAAAGATTTGGAACACTTTCCCTATGAAGAAAGGTTAAAACGCTTGGGGCTCTTTAACTTGGAGAAACGTCAACTGCGGGGTGACATGATAGAGATTTATAAGATTATGCATGGGATGGAGAAAGTAGAGAAAGAAGTACTTTTCTCCCTTTCTCATAATACAAGAACTCGTGGGCATTCAATGAAATTGCTGAGCAATCAGGTTAGAATGGATAAAAGGAAGTACTTCTTACCCAAAGAGTGATAAACGTGGAATTCACTGCCACAGGACATGGCGGCTACAAGCATAGCCAGCTTCAAGAGGGGATTGGATAAAAATATGGGGCAGAGGTCCATCAGTGGCTATTAGCCACAGCATATTGTTGGAACTGTCTGGGGCAGTGATGCTCTGTATTCGTGGTGCTTTTTTTGGGGGGGGGGTAAAGCGGAAGGGCTTCTAGCCCCACTTGTGAACCTCCGGATGGCACTTGGTTTTTTTTTTTTTTACCACTATGTGACACCAAGTGTTGGACTGGATGGGCCATTGGCCTGATCCAACATGGCTTCTCTTATGTTCTTAACTAGTGTCTGGATGCCATTGTTTTATTGTAGAGTAATGATTTTAAATTATGATAGTTCTAAACACATGTCAATATATCTTTTAGTGTTTTGTGTTTATGTTGTAACCCGCTCTGAGTCTGCTCGTGGGAAAAACAGGCTAGAAATCAATTGAATCAAGTCAACTTAAAATTAAGTGCTTTGCAGAAGGGAAGAGCAGTTGCTTTTACAGTAGGACCTGGGAACTCACGGGAAAAAGGTACACACAGTATATAACCCCTAGTCAATGCAATTACCTCATTTCCATCTTAATCCCTGTAATGCATAAAACTGTTAACCAGAGGTTGGAACCTTGACTTCCATGTGATGTGTCCCTCTTGAGTGAGACTTCCATCTGAAGAAAGACTCCCCCTTAAAAGAAGGGAGCTGTTAATTGCATGTTATGCATCTGTACTTGATCTCTAGGGTGTTATCCCTGTAAGTTTTCTCCCGTCCACCGTGAGATTCCTTTTAAAAAATTCTTAGCTGTGCTTTGATATCTTTGTCTCATAATGCTAGCAGCAGTATGCTTCCAGATGAATTGGGAGAGAAGCCTTCCCCAAGAATATCCAATTATGATGCCCTGTGATATTTTATTCATAGGCTATTGCTTAATTGTACAGTGTTTGCCATTCAAATACCTAACACTTGTGCTCAGCCAGGTGCTCTGCCTAGGCTCTGTTTTGTGAAACTGTCTTGAAAGGTTGTCATTGTTTTGCTATAGCATCTACACTGGAGAAATGCAAATATTGTTGGAAGAAGGAAGGAAGATTTTTCAAACTGTTTCTAGTGAGAACAGTTAATTGTAAGAAAATACTTTCAGGAATACTGTTTTTTTAAAAATGTCCTCATTGGAAAGCTGTGTATTTCATATCTGTAATATACCCAATGACTTGTGGTGATTCAGTCAACAGAAATAAAATTAATTCTGAAATTTTGAACTTTTGATACATTGTCTACTGTAGGCACTGAAAGTAATCCATAAGAATTTTAAATCATATGGTGACCATAATTTCCACCAAAAGGCACAAAGTCTTAAATTTGATAGCCCTGGAAGAAACTCAATAGGATTGGATATAATTGATTTTTCAGTATGTTGTAGCAGGAAGCTGTTGTTAATATTGAGTTCACAATGAGTTCACATGTTTAGTGTACTGTATATATAGTGCTTGGAAGGTTAGGAAAATGCTGGTAGATATTGTGTTACCCAATATCCTAAATTTTAAGAAATTGGAGGTAGATGTGGAGATATTTTCAGCTGAGGGACTGAAGAAATGTTTCAAACATCCTTTTTTTGGACTCAGTTTTTTTTTCTCTTTGTTTGTTTTTACTGCCCATGGCTTGTTGTTTCGTTCTTTGGTGAAGGAATCACACATTTCCAAGGAGCTGGATGTGGACTGACTGGTCATATGACTTGGGTTGGCCAAGTCTCTGTGCTTTCCGCAAAACTAGGCTGAATTCCTTTGAAACATGTCAGGTTTTGCTAGAGCTTGTTCTTTATTTAAAACAAGCCATTGAACTGGCCTTAGTCACATTTCAAGTGTTGCTATTTTTCACTCTGTCATAGCAAGTGTCAGGAGCAAGAATGTGTTGATGTGTTTGTTACTTAGAAAAGCCACAGTGTGTGAACTAAGTAATTAAAGAGAAGCAAAAGTGTTAAATTAAAATAGGACTGCTTCAAAAAGTTTATCATGAGTTGCTTGTAATATAGCAACTATTTCTGAACAGTGGCTGCATTTTTATTAGGTTTTTTTCCATGGCAGTTTCACTCATATAGGTACTGTAATTGTACCAATTCTTCAAAAAATATGACCATTGGATGCTACAGAGAGGAGACTTAGCAGATAGAGCTAAATGTAGGTGTGATGGAAGGAAGTTTGGCTCTTTCTGTTATCCCTTTAAAATATCTTCACTCCTGATAATTTTCCTTCATAATAGATTTTTATAGATAGATAATGAAAATAAATACATGCTTTTAAAAAAAGGCTTTGATCCTATGAACAAATTCTGTGGGCGCTGGATAACCTCTGCCATGGAGTGCACTGCCTCTCGTGCAAGGGCTTCCATTTGCACATAGGCTCATTTGAAAGAGAAAGCATGCTACTTTGGAGAGGTCATCTAGTGCACAAGGACTGTGACACCAAGGTTAGTAAATATAGCTCCTACAAGATCTGTTAGGGGGGACCCTGCACCACCCTCTTTAATTCCATTCCTCCTTCCAGTGGCTCCCTCAGCTCTTGCGCTCTCTTTCCCCACTATAGGTCTCCAGGCAGCCTCTTGGTAGAAGAGAAGAGCTTGCAAGCTTGTCTATTTCCCCCTCCTTCCCTGCTTCACACATGGCAGAAACAGTTGCCTACCTATGAATCAGTGCTCAGAGGCTCACTGAGGTCCCAATGCTAACCATGCTTGAGAGAAAGCCTGAGCTGAGTTCCTCCTTGACCTACGGAAACCACACAATATGTCTGAAAAAACCACATGTGGCTCCTGGGCTGCTGTTTGACCACCCTTTCTTTATCCCCTTTTCTTTTCCACAGAACATATAGATTTTAGCATGGTTTTCACTGTGTGGAACAGGGGGAAAGTGCACGTTTAGCTATCCCAGTCCCATTTCTTTCCAAGATTCCAGCCCACAATGGCCAGATAGGATAGAGCCTTGCTGTATTCTCTTGGATGAATTAAATTGGTTTGTCTGTAGGCCTGCCAATCCTCAGGTTCCAGTGGAGGTGCCCCCGCTTTTACAGGCTCCTTCCTGCCCCCCTCCCCAGTCAGCTGGCTGGCAGGGGAAACTCCACCCCCATAGCTACCATGTGCCTTCAACCCTTGGAAGGCTTAGAAAACTTGTGAAGGGCTTCGGTTTTTTTTGGGGGGGGGTGTTGTTTTTTTTAAAAAGGCGTGTGTTCCTTTAAAACTTTGGAGCTAGGCTGAATGGGGGCGAGGTGAGCCTGCAGAACAACATGACTGTTGGGAGGAAGTTTCCTCCATTTGTTTTACAGACCCTCCAGAACTCATTTGCACAGTAAAATAGAGCTTCTGGTTTCCTTGTGTTAGGCTGATGAACTGGGTTGAGTGTACAGCATTCAACAACTCACATGGTTAGTAAAGTGTGTTTTCAAACTGTATTTAATTTGGCTGTTCTGTGTGTGTGTGTGTGTGTGTGTGTGTGTGTGTGAGAGAGAGAGAGAGAGAGAGAGAGAGAGAAAGCGCTGACAGAATGAAGACTGTATTCAGGTGAACTGCACTGCTATATTTTTATTTATTTATTTTGGGGGGTGGGAAAGTCTCCTGGCTCCACCCCCAAAGTCCCCAGGTATTTTATGAGTTAGACTTGGCAACTCTATTTGTCTGAGAAAGCAGAAGCAGCATGATAAAAGGGAATTTTCTGGATTTTAGGTTGCCATATCAACTTACCGGGTCAGTGGGGTGGTGTCTCCTGACATCCTTCCAGGAGACTGGAGGTGATGTTGGGCATTTTCAGGCCTACTTCTGGTTTCTGGCTTACTTCCAGTTGCGGGTGATACTCTGGTTTTGGGGCAAAATTCCATGGTAAATTCAGCTTCAAACCATAGAGTTTATCCTAAAAATACAGAGAGTCACCCCCATGCCCACCACTAAAAGTGGGCCTGAAACCAGAAGTAGGCCTGAAAAGGTCACTTGGGTGTAGGATCTCCCCCAAGAGCCTATGAAAGTGAGGGTCCCCTACTTCTACCAGGAGGCTGGCAACCCTATTTAGAACTCTCCTATTTTTAATTCTGATGATCAGAATTGTTTTCCTCTTAAGACTAAACAAGTCTTCAGATGGTCTTATCTAGCCTCCAGAACTGTTTTGTTTTGTTCTGCTTTGCTTTCTGGGAACCCAGCTTGAACAAGCATTCTTTGTAATTCAGATATTCATGTAGCTGCATTTTGAACACTAGCTGGTCCTATTTAGTTGCTCTCCAACTTTAGCAAGAAAGTATATTACAAATGAAATCAGATCTATTTTTGTATGTTCCAAAAGTAAACAAAAACCAAAAAAGTCACTTTTTAAATAAAAGAATAGTAAACATTTGAATTTCCCGTGCAGATGCAGTGTATTGTTTCTTTCCTCCCCCACTCGGGATTGAAAATTAATGTTAGAATTAAATGCACAGCGAGACTTTCCATGCCCAGTCTTTAAAAGTTGAAGTAATTTTGTTCCTTGATACTTAAATCTATGAGGCTATTAAGAAAGTGGATGGAAAATTATATCCAAAAGAAAATGAACTGCAAGATTGCCTCCTCTCGGGGCAAATCAGTGTTAATCTTCCATAGCTATAGTACTTTGGCTAACTGCCATTTTGACTGCTTTTTGCTGATCACAAGGAGTGAAAATGACTAGGAAACACCAAAGGCAAAGGTGTTAGTGTTTCACATTTGTATGCACCAAGAATATGACCAGCAAACATAAGGAAATGAGTTTTGGGGTAATGGTGCTAAAGAAAAAAAAGGTTTTAAACTTGCTTTATGTCTCCTGGATTTGAGGGCAGAAAGAAAAATCACTCATGTTGTGTGAGGAATGCCAGTTCTGACACACATATTGGTGAGTAGGGCCACAATCCCAAAGTGTGAGATGGGCTTACCTACCTTAGGAAACACAAATGAAATCCTTCCATGGCAGTTCCACCAACTATTTTTGTGCTTGTGCTAAACTATGAACTAGAGTGTCGTTGAGCTTCTACATGCTCTGTAGAAGCAGAATATAAGCAGCATAGGGGAACATGTTTCTCTTCCTGCATCCCTGAGTTCTTCTTACTTGTGATGGTGATTGAAACTAGTAAAATACTTAAAAAAAAATCCTTGACTTGAGGACTTAATATAAGTGCTCATGTGCTTGGATCCAGACAAATTGATAATTAGTGATTTTATTTTGGGGGCTACTCAGTCTTGAATATTCATTAATGCGGGGAAAGAAGTGTTTTGCAAGCGACTGAAGGGAAGAAGGTAGAAACATCTTACTAGAAGCATCTGAATAAGATCTGGGCTGAGTTTTTCTCCTCTATGGTGAATATTTTGGGGGGCATGGAGAAACAATTGAAGGACTCCTTGCCCTTTGCTTATAGCCTGTGATTCACAGCCTGAGACATGAAATGGGCCAGTGGATCCAGGATCTGCCCAGGATGCAGAGTATTCTTATTTGCAGTGGTAAAGTTGTGTACTGCAGTCGAAAGTCTCTGCTCACGATCTGAGTTTGATCCCAGTGGAAGCTGGGTTCAGGTAACCGGCTCAAGGTTGACTCAGCCTTCCATCCTTCTGAGGGCAGTAAAATGGGTACTCAGCTTGCTGGGGAAAAAGTGTAGATGACTTGGGAAGGCAATGGCAAACCACCCCATAAAAAGTATACTGTGAAACATTGTGATGCAACATCACCCCAGAGTTGGAAACGACTGGTGCTTGGACAAGGGACTACCTTTACCTTTTTAAAATTATTATTATTAAATACTTTGCTTTGGGTTTCCATTGGGGAGAAAAGTGGGTAAAAGTATAGAATAACTAAAGTACTTTAGTCAGTAAATAAATCAGGCACCACAGTCTGCCATATAGAGCTGTCAGCCTGCAGATTTCCTACTACTATACTGCACTGGAGGGTGGACTCGATGCCATTATAGTTTGACAAGATCCCCCCCCCCCCCCAAATCCTACTCTCCCCAGGCTCCACCCCCTAACTCTCCAAGTGTTTCCTAACTCAGAGCTGGCAACCCTATTGCCATATGACAGGGGTGGCCAACGGTAGCTCTCCAGATGTTTTTTGCCTACAACTCCCATCAGCCCCAGTCAGCATGACCAATGGCTGGGGCTGATGGGAGTTGTAGACAAAAAAACATCTGGAGAGCTACCGTTGGCCATCCCTGCCATATGATATACTAATTCCAAGCCATAGCACTCTATTAGAGGACTGCTACTGTCTCTATAATGGTATTATCTATTTGTGTATCCTGTAAACTCACATATAGTAGCATTGCCATGAGACTGCTTAATGTTGTTCAGCATGGCCTGGAGACAGGGCAGGGTCTTCTAATGACTAGAGCTTGGCTCTGAGTCTTGACACTTAAATTTTAGTTACACCTCCATTCCAGGCAGGACCTAGTAGTTACATCTTCCTGATGCTGTCGGATCCTTTTTTATCTAACTGGTTCCATTTAATCTTGAGGAAAATACAGTCAATCTGTGTACCTCTGGGCTCACTTTTTACGTTAGATGAAATTCAAGTATTTAGATCCCTGAAACAGAGTGTGGTGCCCAGGAGTCACCTCCCAGCCACCTCCCAGCTCCCTGTGAAGAGGCCAGCCTAAGAACTTACTTCCAGGGCACTTATGTCTAATAAGGGGAGGCCAAGCTCTTCCACCTTCCCCCAGGTTGCTGCCACCAGACTGGTTTGGTTTACAGGCCCAATCCACCATGGACTTCCCTAAGAAATGGACTGTCTCCAGCTAACCAAAAGCTGTTTAAGGCAATCACCTTCTTTTAAGTAGGGCTGATAGGCACTGGTACCTTGCAAGCCACTGATGCACACACAAAAAAAGTTTAAAGAAAGTTTTATTTTAACAGTGCAGGTAATCCCCCAACATAGTGTAATAAAAATAACAAAACTTAAAGCTAACTAGTACCTCAACCCTTAGGTTGATTGTAGAAAGCTAAAACGTTCCAGAGTCCCTCAAGCACTCCGTCCTGGGATGGTCCAACCACGTCCACGAGGGTTCCAAAGTATTCTGGCTGACCCTCAGGTCATTGCCATTTTTTGCCTCCGCAAGTTGTCAGAAGGCACAGACTAAGATAAAAACTCTCTTTTTTAATCCCACCGGCCTCTAACTTGGCCCTCAGGGACTGATACCCTGCAGCTGGTGGCTCCACCCTGTGGTTTACACAGAAGGGAAGGAATCCTGTGAAACTTAAGTCATGTTAAAACTTACCCTTGGCACTACACAGAGATTCCTTGACACTGAGAAACAAACCCTCTGGTCTTTTGCAGGTAAAGCTTGTTCCCCTCTGCAGTTTACTATGACATTGAGACAGGGGCTTTCAGCTGCCTATTTTACACAGTTTACAGCTCTGCAGCTATATCATGCTTTTATGTTTGCTTGATTTAATGTCTTTCCACCAGTGGTTCACTATGGAAGATTCGTGAATTTGCTTTACCGCTAAAGAATCTGGAATCAATTGTTCATATTTTGCTTTGATGTAAATGTTATGTCCAAATATAGGATGTTCTAATAATTATCCCTGTTTTGTGTAACAGGCATAGTTTCCCAGAAGTAAGCCTTGTTTCCCTTCTTCTATCAGATCAGTGTTCCAATATTACCCTCTCAGTAGCAAGGTCTCTTCTGATTGCTTTGAGAATCAGAATATAATAGTAAAGTTCTGGAGAGATTATCAGTTTTTTTATTGTACTGTGTATATTTTAATATTGGCTTTGTTTGATTTTAATGTATGCCAATAAAAGTATTGGCTGACTGACTGACTGACTGACTGACTGACTGAATGAATGACTGTTCAGCATGGAAACATAGTGACCTGTGACCTACAATGCAAATCTAAACAGAGTGATACCATTCTATGTCCATTGTCTTCAGTGGACTTAAAAGGTGTAATTCTTCTGTTAGCCACTAATTCCTGAACATCTCTTGGGATAGGACCAGCTTGCTAACAGATGATATGGTGTGGAGTTTGGTTTTATTGCAGCCGTTTTTGTGCTTCAATGTGTTTCAATGGAGCTCATGCAAGTCAATTGGCGATCTTGTCTCCCATCATATCCAATGAGCAATCCAACCTCTCCCATTGCTTCCTATGGGCAATCTTGTCATTCGTTTTGGTACGTCCCCCGTGACTCTGCTTTTCTCTACCGCAGAACTACTTTCTCTGCACGATCGCAACGTGTGCAGAAATAACCCATCAAATTATACACGATTATTCTCAGTTTTAGGACTGGATTAAAAGACCACTCAGGTGCTTGGTTTACCAGGCAGCTGACAGAGTTTTCAATCTCACGTCTGCTCACGCATCGATATTACTTCTGGTTGAGGTTTGGGCAGGGACCACTTCTGCTCTTACAATGACCCAGTAACGGAGGAGCGTTCAAACATGCAAAGTTCGCTCTTGAGTCGCCAGGAATGCTCTTGGTCTGGATTTAAAGCACTATTAAAAAACTCCGGGTCCAAGTTGAGGCAGTGCGGGACCCGGATGAGTCACCCACCATTCCCAGATGTTTGGAGGCCCACATAAAATCCAACATGCATCCATGCCCATGTTAGGATTTTCTGCATGTCTGACCCTGGCCAAATAGCAGTATTCAGAGCTACTGCAGTCTCAGCCCATTGAAACCAGTGGGCTTAAACTGTAGTAACTCTGCATGGGATTTCACTGTAAATTTCATCCAGTGAAACTGAGTGAGTTTTGGAAACATTTTCACTTCTTAACCTATGTCATTGGATTGCAAAACTTTACACAAGCTAGAAAGTTCTGATTAGGGAATGTAGCTGCAATGGTGACATTGCAGTGGAAAACCAGAGTACAGTGCATTCAGTATTGTAAGAGCCAGTATGGTGCAGTGGCTTGAGTGCTGGACTAGCATCTGACAAATATTGGATCATATCCTCACCCTGCCATGAAGGTTGTTTGATAATCATGACCAGATCACTCTGTCTGTCTGACAGCATTGTTGTGCAAATAAAATTAGAAAGAGATAGCCTGATACATCCTTCTGAGCACTTAGGAGGATAAGCAGGATACAAATTATAGGTAGATAGGAGTTGCTTGTTTGTGTGTGTGCACCTACTAAAACTACTTGAAAATAATTTTTCAGCTCCATCTGATCAGAACAGTGATGAGGGAGGGGTTGTTTTTTGTTAGCAACTCCACTGGATATTAAATCCTAAAACTGAAACTTGTGAAGAGTGAGAAGGGCTTATCCAGCCACTAAGGGAAGGTGGCCATATCCACTCTGTTAGAGAAATGCATGATATCTGTTACCAGATTCCTTGTTGATAGCTACCTTCTTAATTGCTTCCTTCATTTATTCTGGTTATGTTGCCGTTCAATCTGAGAGACAGGTAATCATTATAAGAAGAATCAACAAAGCTGATAGGACCCATCTGATTCAAAAGACAGCCTAGACAAGCATTCACATTCTCTTGAGTAATGACTTTTCTGCATTGTTTCCTAATAAATCAGAAATAAACTATGGCACATCTTCTATGTTGTGTCATGTCTGCTCTTCTTTTCTGGCCAGCCAAAAAGGCTATAAAGCAAAGGAAAACTAAACATGTAGAGTTCACTTTCATTCTCCAAAAGTATTGACTTTGAGTTGGTGCTTATGCCATTTGAACTGGGTAGCTCATTACAAATCTCTCCATTGCAGCTGAAGCGATTTTGCTGTCAAAAACATGAAGTGTGTCATTATTGAGTGAATCTGGTGGGGAAATTGGCTGATTAAGATGGGAAAAGCTTCAAATACTTTCTGTCTGGAGTAGCCGGCAGTAACAGGAATTGGAAATTTTCCTTTTCACTGATCTACAAATCTACACATTTGCTAAATGCTCTGCTTAGTGTGACAATTATTGTGTAAAAATAAATAAGCCTTTAAAAAAATTAGCATGCTGCTTATAAATCTGGGAAGAAGACTGAGGTCCTGAACCAGCTTCTAATGAAACACAGAAGACCTACATGGGGGGTGGGGTGGGGAGAGTTAAATAACCCACTGTGTACATAGGTGTTCTCATTTGCATCTTTGGGTGGGAGATACTGTATTGCATTGCTTTTACGTAGGCTTCTTCTGATTCATTAAGTCACTGAGGTGGTCGTACATGTGGTGGTAAGCACCTCAGTTTTCACATAGGGAGCTGTTTGGTTAATTCTGTCCCCATATGAAAATGTACCAGTTGTGAGATTGAGCTCATAGACTATCCCAGGGTTCCAAGCTCCAGGTTGGGAAATACCTGGAGATTATATCGGTGGAGTTTGAGGAGGAGAGGGTTTGGGGAGGGGAGGGACTTCAATGGGGTATAATAACATAGAGTCCACCTTCCAAAGTGGCCATTTTCTGCAGGTGAACTGATCTCTGTCACCTGGAGATCACTTGTAATCCCAGATCTCCAGTTGGAGGTTGGTAACTGTAAATTATCCACATCACTGTGGTGGATTTATTCTGTGATACAGAGCACTAAGGCAAGGGGAGTGTACTTTCAAACAAGCGAATCCCAATGTGAAAACTTACACCTTTCTAAGCCTATTGGACTCCCTACATTTACAAGGGTGTAATTCTGTTTAAGATTGCACAGTGAATCATCTTTTAAGACATCCCTTTGAGAGGGACTGTTACCTACATATTTTGACAGTTAAATTGGCAGGATGCTCCAGTTTAGAAATCAGAGTGGTTTGGAGTATGACTGAAACAATGACTTGGGCATTATGTGATATGGAATTTGGTTCAGAAACAAAGAAGAAGACTGCAGATTTATACCCCACCCTTCTCTCTGAATCAGAGACTCAGAGTGGGTTACAATCTCCTATATCTTCTCCCCCCACAACAGACACCCTGTGAGGTGGGTGGGGCTGAGAGGGCTCTCACAGCAGCTGCCCTTTCGAGGACAACTCGCTAATTGAGAAAAAATGGCAGGGAGTAGAAGTTGCAGACCTCCAAATGTCTGCATTTGAAGGTCTTTGTAAAATATAACTGCATATTCACCCATAGTTATCAAGCAGTTCTGTACATGTGCAAAGTAGAGGGTTTTGTGCATGTGCAAAGTAGAGGGTTTTTTAAAAAAAACGAAGGGCAGTGTGTCCCTCTCTGGTGCAAATTTTGTGCATGTGCAAAGTAGAGGGTTTTTTTAAAAAAACAAAGGGCAGTGTGTCCCTCTCTGGTGCAAATTGTTCTGAAGAGATTAGAGCTGTGCGAAGCTTGGCGTCAGATCACAGTGTGTCAGACTCTGCATCCGTGCCAGGCAATGCAGACAAAGAAGACTTTTGACTGGGATAAAAAGACTCCTATTTCCTTTCCTACTCAGGTCTGATGAAGGGAGCTTTGAACTCTTGAAAGCTTACACCACTAAAATCTTGTTAGTCTCAAAGGTGCAACTGAAAATCCCAGTAATAGTAATACATACACAGCAAAACTGTGTGTTTGTAGTAAATCCTTAGCCATAAGGGCTGTTGGCTCTATGCGTGCCCACAAAGAACTCCTGAACTCTTTCTGAAGGATCACATTATTTGGATTATATAAGACTGGAAAGAAGAAGCTGTGTTTTCTTCCCAGTAGGATCACAAAGAAACAGTTAAGAATTGTAGATAACCTGTTAGTCTGTGAAGTGTGATTATTGGAGAGAGCCTGGACAATAATAAAGGGTTTTCATAATTCCGAGATATGTTGTATATTAGATATAATAAAAGGAATGGAAAAAAACCCCTAAAGGGCAAATTTTGATCAATATAAAATTTCTCTACTAGAGTATTGCATAAAGTATTAGTATCTTTATTTTAGAAACCAAAATGTGTTCTGTCCTTCTGGCCATACTTTTATTTTTAGTCATTAACAAATGTTTCTACATTTTAGGAACTGAAAGATGAAAACCACCAGCCACGCACATGCCAGAATACAGTTTAAAAATTAGTGGTACTTTTGAGCTCGCTGCAAATTGCCAAAGGGGGTGGGGCTTCTACCACTGGAACACTATGATTCTCTGGGGAGATTTATCAGGCTTTAGAAGAAATATTGATCTGCTTATAGGAATGAAGAGCAAAGTCTGAAAAAAAGGGCTCCAGCTGAGACTCCTTAATTACCCAACGTTTCAGGGATTTAGCCTCTTTCTCAAGACCTCCATGGGGGAAAGTTGAGTCTCAGAGAGTTGAGGGGGGACATGTATTTACCACAGGGCCAATAACTAGTCTTCTCCATTCCTAGGCTTCCCAGTATCTTCTTTCAGTCTTATTATTTTTTTATCACAGTGGGAAACAAGTACAGGCATATTAAATCTCTTTGAAACAACATAGGGAAATTCTGTACTGGAGAATTAGCTTAAAGAGGCTTGAGGTCTCTTAAAGATATTCCTCTAAACTCTGTCTCTACTCTGGCAATGGCTCTTAGGCTGCATCCCCTGAGGCTGAGCCTTGAGCGATATGGCAGCCCTGTATTGTTAAGATCTTGAATATTCAAAAGCAGCCATATTTCTTTTCAGATATTTTCATTCCATTTGTGTGCCTCCTGTTGTTAAATTGTTTTCCTCACATTCTTTTTTTAAAAAAAATATTTATGAGCAGGAAAATATTTCTGTTAGTAAAACACAGTTGTCCTTATGTTAAATGTATCTGTTTAACACTTTAGTTGTTTATGCAGACCTTTGGACAAAACATAACTGTGACCAAAAACAACATCTCTTCACTGCATACTAGCGACTGACTTTGCTATTGCAAAACTTTAGATGGGCCTAAAGCAGTCAAGCTGTACAGTTGCTTGTACTAGAGTGCAAACAGTTGTTTAACTGTGCATCTTTTAAAAAACCCATATTCTCTAGCCATGTTTTTTTAAATGATGCATTATGATGTTACCCATGCTCATAATTACCTGGTTTGAATTTTTCCATTTCATGGAGTTCAGATGTAATGCAAATCAAACATTTTTTGCCATTGAATTTCTCTAGCTTAGGAACAAAACATTAAGCATTTGGTATGACTAAGCATGATTGAACTCCAAAGGGAGTTCTGGCAATCACATTTAAAGGGACCTCACACCTTTTAAATGCTTTACCTCCATTTGGAAATAATGAAGGATAGGGGTGCCTTCTTTTGGGGCTCAGAGAATTGGACCCCCCTGGTCCAATCTTTTTGAAACTTGGAGGGTGTTTTGAGGAGAGGTGCTGGATACTATGCTGCAAATGTAATGCCTCTACCTCAAAATACAGCGCCCCCCCCAAGCCCCAGATACACTCGGATCAGTTCTTTATTATACCCTATAGGAATCTGTTTCCATATAATGCAGTGCCCAGCAGACAATTCCCTCCACTTCCTACTTTCTTGATAACCCTACTTTCTTGATAAGCAGGGGGTAAACCTCCAAACCAGGGGATCTACTGCTCCCAACTGAGGATTGGCAACCCTATGGCTGGCTTGTTTTGTGTACAAGAAGTCTGTAAGAAGGATCAGCTTTAATTCAACAACAAAGTAAATTGCACGAAATTTGTACATGTATCTTTGCTAGGGAGAAAGTGTTAACAAAATGGCTGTGTTTTGGCTCAGCATTGCACAGTACTAGCCACAAGCTAATGGGCAAACTATTGACAGTTTTCCTGTTAATATATGGAACATTAACATGCATGACAGTAGTTTGCAATTAGCACATTTTCCCAAACACTGTGAATTGAGTTCACCAGATGGTGTTTTGCATAGTGATGAATGCCGATCAGACTACTTCTTTGTAGAGTTGAATTAAATGTGTATCAGATACAATAATGCATGCATGGTGGGATGTGTGAGGTTAGATAAGACAATCCTCACTTTCTCTACTGTCTTTACAACACACATTTCTCAAAGCACTCTGTCAGGCCATACTTTCCTTGTCCTCTACACTCAACACTCAAGTACTTTGGGCATCGGTCTCTGTAAATATTTATTTTTTAGGCCTCAGATGCCTTCATTCCATGAAACTTCTGCCATGTACTACATGTATAAAGGCTGTGTTGGTCTGTGCATCTTTTTCATCTGTTCAGTCATATTGTGAGAAATTGTAAGCCATTCATGAGCAGTACATACCACATGTTGGAGAGAATCTAGGGTTGCCAAGTCCTCTCCAAGCTCCAGCGGGGGACATTCGCATGCGTGTGACGAAATGACATCACCTGGAAGTGACATCATCAAAACTCTACTTGTTTTGTTTTCTTATTTCTGTTCTTAGAGTGATATTACATTTGGGGGACTGTTTCCTAGATAAAAGATCACTGGTTTCTTAGTCTCACTTAATTATCTTTTCATCCTAGTCAGGTTTCTGGCAGTACCTCTTACACTGTTTATCAAAGTGACTGAAGGTGGTTCAGGAGGACTATGTTGACAAATGCATTCACTTGCAGGCAAACAAAATTATTACCAAAGATTATTTTAGTAGTGTGTTTACTATCAGGTGTGCTCTTTTAGCAGTGTTTCAGACCCCCCCAACCAAGCACTGCCTTAGTAGACTGCCTGCAAAGACATTTACATAGAAAACCACTGTTTTTTTGTGCCCTTCCATAAGCAAGCACGCCTGTCATAGTTTAGAGGTACAAAGAATTCTTATTCTGTGGCAGAGTGAAATAGCATGCATTATAACCAATGAGCCAAACCAAAATAAATAGAAATCAAGTATAAATGGCTGAAGAGTTATTAGGATGCAAACCAATAGTGACAGAACAGAGCCCACTGAGTGAAGATATTTTCAACAAGCAAATCACCATTGTGATTTTCAGTTTTGAAGTATCCCATTTACAAAGCCATTATTGCATATTTTGCTGTGATTACAAACGTACACAGAACGACAAGCAAACAATACTGCTCCTTGCCCCAATATTATTGAAAGCAGGTATTTTTCTTACCTCATCCAATCAACCCATTTTATCCTTTTTTAAAGATCATTTCTAAGACAACTGACACTATGAAATGGAGCTGTGTATGCCATTATAAATGTCCATATGATTTACTTCATGCATTTTAAAAATGAAATATTAAGGATGTCACTTTTACATTTTAGAGGAGAAAACTCTAAGAATAAAAACACAAGGCAATCTATCAGTTGGTCTGAAGAACAGATGCATGAAAAAAGCAAACTTTAAAGCCCCAGTGAGGTCAGGGTGACTGTGACCTTGGAATGGGCATACAGCAGTATAGCAAAAGAGAGCATGGTGAAATCTCTGACTGATTTCCCACTCATCTTGTCTCAATCTCATTGCTCCTTTTCCCTGCAGGACTGCTGCTGGATTTCGCACAAGCTGCCCCAAGCCGGTGAGTTGCCCTGCCCCTTTTCAAGTTCCCTCCGCAGCAGACAGAAACCAGTTTTCAGAGGATCCTGCCTGCTGTGGAGGGAATTTGAAGAGAGGGGGAGCAACTCACTGGTCTGGGGCAGTTTGTGCGAAATCCAGCCACAGCCCCGTGGAGAAGAGAGTGAGAGCGGCATAAGTTTTGTGGGAACATGGTCTCTGTTTGACAACTAAAGCGTAGCTAACTGGTGACTACTAGATTAAAAAGTGAGTTCTCTGACTTGTTTTCTTATGTTAAACACTACTTTAAATGTCAGTGAGCTATCTTTATAGCAGGAATAAATGGGAAACTATTCATATGTGTTTAGCTATCAATTTTTAAAAAGCAGACTTCTAGCATATTCTTGGCTTCTAGACTGCTGATTTTAAATGCATTGAACAAAAGATGCTCTGGATTAAGGAAACAGATTACAATTGCATGATTCTGACTGCTGGGTGTTTGCATAAAGGGCTCAGTTCACACTTGAAGGCTATCTGTGTGAGGAAGGGGAGAGACTCCTTCACTAAAGCTTTTGCAGAGCTATACAAGGCTGAGTGTGTGAAGCAGGGTTGGGAGCCTTCTAGTTAGACTTCATGAGTTGTGATGCATTTGCAGTTTACTGTTAAGATGGATTTAAATAAAATATTCACTGCATCTAGAACTTGGCATTAAAAGTTACCTCTGTGTCTATAAAATCAGTTCAGTTTGTGTTCTTCATTGATTACATTTCTGTCAACCCGGGTGCAGTTTAACTTTAATATTTGAAAGGATCAACTGTTACAATGCTATACTATTCTTTCTGGAAACACAGCAAATATAACTTTTGTGTAAGATAACCTTTTAAAATACTCCACTATACAGTTATAGAAATGGGTCGTGTGTGTAGTGCTGTCAAGTCACAGCTGACTTATGGCAACCCCAGCAATGCAAGTGATCAGCAGACCTGGTTTGCCATTGTCTTCCTCTGCAGAGCTTTCCTTGGTGGTCTACCATCCAAGTATCAACCCTGCTTAGCTTTTGAGATCTGAAGAGACTGAGCTATACCATACCGCCTTCCATCCAGAAATGGGCTAGGCAGTAATTAATATTTTATATACTGTGATACTTTGATAAAATGTTGGCAGCCTTATTTGTCATAATCTCCAAGCTTGCCAGCAGAAAGTTATGCACATTAATTCCTTTAATTTGTTCCCTATTGATTCTGAAGTGTGGATAATTCTAGTGTAAAATATGGTTCATGTAGCTTTCACTTTTTCACAGATTAAGTAACTGGTGCATGGAAAAAAAATCAGTTCATGTTTAAAAATCTGTGTCCTCTTAGAATATGGATGAGACATTTTATACATATTATACATATCTCTCTTGGAAGATTCCAGTCTTTGGAGAACTTCTCCTTTCTTGCTTCACCAGCACTTAATTACTATTTGTAAAGGGAAGCACAGAGTTTTGAAGACATTTTATAATAGGTCCTTATGCTTGTTTTAAACTGCATTCATTCACAAGCACCACCTAGAGGCTATACTTCATATTAGTTTAATAATTAAGCAAATACTCCACTCTGAACAGATACTAAAGAAGTTCAGGATCTGACCATTTAACTGCAGTTCACATTGATGACAGAAAGGATGCTGTTTATGTGGTTCCTAATTTATAGTGGGCATGCTTACTTGGGAATTTTGCTAATTGCAATATCCACATTATATGCAGACTATTGAATTACTATTGCAGCACTGGGGCATTTTGATCCAGCAAGTAATTTCTATTTAATAATTTTATGTAGCACTTTCAAGCATATTCCTTTGAGTGGTATATTGGAAAGGGACCTCAACAGGGTATAAGGCCATAGAATACAGTTTCTAAAGTAATCAGTTTTTCCCCAGGTGAACTGAGGTCTGTTGTATCTGTTATAATTTTAAGAGATCTTCTGGCCCCACCTGGAGGTTACCAAATAGACAAGCCTCCATGTACACCAAGGTCTAAACACCAAAAACAACTTGTTTTATCAAAATATTATAATAAAGCCTCAAAATCACTATACAGCAAATCAAAGTCCAATGTCTTTCTGAAATACACCAAACAAATCCAGCTTGGAGCAGGTAATCCAAATGTGCATAATCCAACAGGTAAGTCTTTTAATATGTGAACAAATCACTTTTATACTTCTGTAAAGAGGATATCTTCAGTTCCAACATATATAACCAAGTATTATATTTCCATCTTGGTTCCAGATAGCAGTTAACAAGCAAACACAAAACATGTAGTCTCTTTTTGCTTTGTGCTTTATTTAGGCTGAATGATAATAAATATTTTATAAATCATGTAACCAGTCCACAACATACTAGGCTACGAAGCATTAATAACTAGTATAGGATGTTCCAGGTGCAGATGATTACAACAATTCAGGGATATTCACATATAAGGCTAACTGTCAAACACCATAAAACTTACAGACAGCATGACAAATCCCATTCATTATTCAATCATGGCTCTGAGAGCCAGTTTGGTGTAGTGGATAGGGGCGCGGACTCTTATCTGGGAGAAGCGGGTTTGATTCCCCACTCCTCCACTTGCATCTGCTGAGATGGCCTTGGGTCAGCCATAGCTTTCATAGAAGCTGTCCTTGAAAGGGCAGCTGCTATAAAAGCATTCTCAGCACCACCTACCTCACAGGGTGCTTGTTGTGTGTGTGGGGGGGGAAGGTAGAGGAGAATGTGACCGCTCTGAGACTGAGATTCAGAGTATAGGGCGGGATGTAAATCCAAAATCATCATCTTCTTCTTCTTAGTTTGAAAATCCAATGCATTTTCTGTTGGAACAGGGCAGATGATCCCATAAACAGCCCTAGATAGATAGATAGATAGATAGATAGATAGATAGATAGATAGATAGATAGATAGATAGATAGATAGATAGATAAATTTATTGTCATTGTTCTCAAAAAAGAAAATGAGAGCAACGAAATGAGGTGCTCTTCCACAAACATACCAACACATCAACACCCCCCCAACAAGGACATATACATAGACCGTTTAAATGCATCTAAAAACAAATAACCATTCATAACCCTGCATTTAGCCTAACCACGGCACTTGGATAGAAGCTGCCCTTGAATCTATTTGTCTTAGCCTTCAACACTCTATATCGCCTACCTGACGGTAAGATCTCAAATAGCAAGTGGCCCGGATGTGAAGGGTCCCTTAAGATCATTTGTATCTTCCTTTTACATCCCATATTATACAGATCCACCAATGAGGGGAGAGAACGTCCACAAATCTTCTGTGCTCTTACCATCACTCTTCGGAGCACCCTTCTCTCTGCTTCCGTGCAGCTCCCAAACCACACGCAGAGGCAATAAGATAAAATGCTCTCAATGGAACTATGATAAAAGGCAACCAGCAGACTCCTTGACAGTTGTTGTGATCTTAAGAGTTTTAAATAGTATAGTCGTTGCTGGGCCTTTTTGTAGAACAGGTTGTGTGGCCATTTAATGTTATTTTATAGCCTGTTGGAGGATGAATCTACTCAATGTGCAGACAAAAATTACAGGCTAAACACGAGTCACATTTAACATTTCCATTTATTCTGTCTTGCTTCCATGTTCTGTTCATTAATATCTATTCTAATCAGAATACCCCCTATATTTTTAGCCTTCCTAAATCCAATTCTAGGGAGATGTGTATGACAAGATGCATTAAAATGGATAAAGAAAAACAGTGGTCAGGAGTGAAAAAATGTTTATCAGACTTTTATAGACTTTTGTTATTTTAAAGTTTGTGTCCTCGTTTTGTTTGATGTTAATAATGCAAATCCAGACTGTTACGGCACTGGAATAATCTGGGACATGCAGAGGGGAATGGCCGTGGTAAAGCTCTTGCTTTGCATGCTGAAGGTCCCAAAATCACTCCCTGAAAGGATTTCAGGTAGTGTGTGTTGGAATATACCTTTCTTTGCCTAAGATACCTGGTAGCTTTCGCCTATCAAAGCAGACATAATTGACCTAGATGGATCAATGCCTTTACTTGATAAAAAGTAGACTCATGTGTTGATCAGTGATCAGTGGTGTCTTGAATGTGGCTTCTGACCATCAACTCAGAAAGCATTTTTTTCAGGATTTTAAACTGGCCTTTGCAGGGGCACAAATTGCCTGGCTTCTAAAATTGATGCCTAGTACTAGGATGTATTCAGCTGAATGTTTTGATTCAAATGCTAAAAGTTGTCAAAACTATATCAGAAGCTACAGAAAATACTATTGGGTTAATTAAACTGTGTGATATTTATATTTCTGTGTATGCACATATTTAAAAGTATATTAACAGTTCTCATGCTTATTTGCCCTGATAGTGTTGTACATATGGGGTTTCTGCACCTAGCTACAATGAATACTTTGTAAGCTGTGATTTTTTCCCACTCCATTAAACATGGGAAATCCTTTGCTATTGAGGAAATTCCATATCTGTAACAGAAATACCATCTATAAGAGAACGCTAACACATTATAATAGAGTTGCTAGTCCACAGTTGGGGGCATGGGATCCCCTGGTTTGGAGGCCATTTGGAATTAAGGGGTCTGCCTCTAAGAACAAGCAGAAAGTCTCTGCTTCCCTTTCCAGCCCATGGTGGACTCTGCATTTTTTGGAACTGTTAAACCCATGGTATCTGGTTTTAAATAACAGATTTCTAAAAATGTTACAAAGAGGCCATCACAAATAATATATATTGTATACAGTGTAAAATTGCTCTTTGCATACTTTACTATATAATTTCTACTGCCTGTCACTTCAGAAGTTGCCCATATAGTGTTCCAAGAATTTGGAATTAGTGCACAGTCTTCTGAAGAAAAATGCATAACATCTAGAAATTTCTACATACAATTTTTTTCCCTGGCCTATGATTATCCTAAAACGTTTAGTTGACCTTATGATACAAAGTTTGTGGTTATTATCTTCTCAGAGTTCTAAAACAACAACACACATCTTAACATTTAGCTAGATGTATTACAAGCTGTAAGGATCACAAGCTGTAAGAAACCATAGATAAATGGTTTCTGGCTGGCTTGGTGTCAAGGGGTTTAGCCTAATATGCAAATAAGTTCCTGCTGGGCTTTTTCTACAAAAAACCCCTCTGAAATATATTTGTGTTCTGTTTTCAAGACAAATTATGGTTACTAAACAATGATGCCATCATGAGGTGTGGCCTGCCCTAAACAATAATGACATCATGAGGTGTGGCTTAATATGCAAATAAGTTGCTGCTGGCTTTTTCTACAAAAAACCCCCTCTGAAATATATTTGTGTTCTGTTTTCAAGACAAATTATGGTCACTATGACCAAAGAATCTGTGGAGATAGAGGAGGGCTGAATGTAAGACTCCATAATACGTTTCCTACACTTGAAGTCTGTCATGTCTGAACTGTGCCTCTGTCTCAACATGTAGCTCTTTGGAATTTCAGTGTGGTGTAGTGGTTAAGAGTGGCACACTCTAATCTGGAGCACCAGGTTTCTTTCCTCACTCCTCCACATGAAGCCTTTTGGGTGACCTTGGGCCATGCATAGTTCTCTCAGAACTCTGTCAGCCCCACCTACCTCACAAGGCACCTGTTGTGGGGAGAGGAAGGGAAGGTGTTTATAAGCTGCTTTGAGACTCCTTAGGGTATGGAAAAGCAGAGTATAAAAACCAACTTCTTTTTTATACCTCTCCAGAGAAAAGAAAATATCACTGTTGTGCTAAGAAAACCTAGCCCCTTTTATTTTTCATTGCCGTACAGTTTTTTAGATTCTAGCATGACAAATGTGGGGGGGGGGTTTCCTCTCCATCAAGGGATTAGGGGCTCAGTATGAAAGAACAGACATTTTCTCAGTAAGATGGGAACAAGCTCTTTAAAGCCTGATGTCTCCAGACTGTAACTCTGAATTAAGCTCAAGAGATTGCACAGTCTGCACAGATTTATGGAACTGTGCTGTATTTGCTTGTAAATGCAAACTATAGCTTTCTAATAGTTTGCAAGTACATAGTCATGACCAATGGCTGTTATCTGCTAATCAGAAGAGGAACAGTGCCATACTTTCACCAAACTGAACTGATAAACCAGCATGTACCTATAGTTTCAATCTTCTTGGGGGAAATGGAATACCACAAATACCTTCCAGTTTCCTCTAGTGTAAAATAATTTTCTATGGCAACTTTTGATGCTTTCACACATTACATGACATGCAAACAGACGTTCTTCCATACATAGGAGAAATCCCTGTAGTTTGCTCATGGAAAACATTTTCTTCTGTTACTGTCAGTGTAATAACCAACTTTCCAACAGGCCAGGAGAAAAATGCCCTGTCCCTTTAATAGATGTTTAATATCTGGAAACAGGCAGTTCATGATATGGAGGTTAAATAGCATCACTGGGTAAATAACTAGGATTGCCATGCTCAGGCGAGAAAATTCCTGAAGATTTGGAGGGAAGAGTCTAGGAAAGGCAGGATTTATTTTATCTATTTTTATTTGTATTCCGCCCTCCCTGTGAACAGGCTCATGGTGGCTTGGGAAAGGAAGGATCTCAGCAGGGTATAATGCTGTAGAATCCATCCTCCTAAGCATTCATTTTCTCCAGGGGAACTGATATTTGTCATCTGAAGACTTGGAGGTTTGCAACCCTGTAAATAACAGTTCAGTAAGTCTCAGTGAAATGGACGGGATGTTTTTTCTCCAACCAATGGGCAACTATATAAATAAATACCACAGCATGGTTTGTACTGGTTAGCACCTAAAATCCAAGTTTGACAGAGCTTTGTTTGTGCAGTACTTAGAAGTAACCAAAGCCATTTTGAATGCAAAAGATCTCTTTTATATGACTGTCATAATTATAAAATAGCATGAAGACTGATTGTTGCTGAACCATTTTGATTTTAGCAAAGTAGTTTGTTCCCTCTTCCTAACTTTAAAACATGTAGGCAACATGCCATCATTAGTAAATTACACCGGAAGATCTGAGACAATTGCATTTAATGCTTGGGCTGTAATAACATTGTTCCAGATTAGCAGGAATGCATAGATGCCAAGTAAATAATCCTGTTTTGCTGCTAGTTTATAATGGGTTTGTTGATGGGAAACCACTTTTCTATCTGTTTGCATCACTGTAATTTGATAACCCATTTGTATTACTTAAGCGGCATATTTTGGAAATGTTGTCACAGCAAAGCAATTTGTAACAAGCGCTACGTAGAAGCTACTCCCATAAAAGTGTTTTCTAAATTGCTTTGCTTGCAGCTACAGAGGTTGCCATAAAGAATGATTCCTTGTATTGGATTTTCAAACCCACAGGAGTGGCCACAGAGCAGAAAGAGAGACAACTTTATGATTTAAGACTGTGTAATACCCCAGTAGTGAAAAAGAATGATATAAACTTCAATAGGCATGCATAACATTGCAATCTCCTAACGCCCCAAACAAGGCGGCTGATTTATCACCTGTTAGACTTTATTTCAAAGGGAAATACAGTGAATCACAGAAAATGAAAGGAAATTAAAAATAAGGATTATATAGTCAAATTTCTTTCCCTTTTCTGGCCAATTCAGTATTTGTGACTTTATAATCTTTGAGTAGTAGTTATAATTGGATTTAGTGTTGCTACCTATACTACACAATTTGACAGGTTTACAAAGGATGATATAAAATTATATCTGTTCCAGCCAGATGGAATACTGTGATGTGATGGCTCTATGCATTTAGGATCTGCAGCACATGAAAATATCATTCACTTTATCACAATAAATGTCAGGCCATATCCGTTTTGTTGCCTGATATGAATATTTGTGTTACAGAAAAGACTAGTTGCTAATGCAAAAGACAGCTCACAAGCTGTTGTGCTCTGCTTAAGAATCATCATATAGATTTTTCATCCAGGAATATATATTTTGTGCCTTCAACTTTATGCTGAGAGAAGACAGTACTAATTGTTTAAAAAATTCTATAGAAGCTGGGTTTGAAAAGAGGCTTAGAAAACATGATAATTATTTTATCAGATTGCTGTAGTATCTTTTGGAAATACTTATCCTCTGGGCTTTTCCCCCTGGGGGAACGCAGTGGAACGGAGTTCCAGAACCTCTTTGTGGAAACAAAATTCTCAAAAAAATGTTTTAAAAGTTCATGAGGAGCACCATGTGTTACTCCTTCATTTCCCTCTTGAGAGTTCTATCACCTCTTTCTCCAAGAAAAAAAGCCCCTTTTCTCCCGTTTATATGACTGTGTTCATGCAGAATTCAAGTTCTGCTTCAGCCTAAGCCAGATCATTGCTGCTGTGTGCCCTCTCTCAATTGCTACCAAGGGTCTCAGGCAGACTAGAGATGCTGGGCCTTAGCAAGAACCTACATTTTGTAAGATAGATGTTTAAGTCATATTGGAAAATATTACCACTGAGGTCCTGGAATCTTTGATAAGGCCATACATAGGTGAAACAATGTTCTAAAGCTGGCTGGTATCGTAAAGAGGATTAGAAAATAGAGGACTGGGAGATAGAGTATGCAGTGGCTGAATTTACATTGTGGAACAGTGTTGAGAAAGAAGACTAAGTCAGATATTTAATGAATCATGCAAGTTAAGGAATGTGACATGATTTGGCATGATCTCAAAATGTATACTGCGATTGGTCACCTACCTTATGTTTTAAAGGGAGTTCCAGTCTTCTCTTAAGGAATTATTACTGCTCTATAGCAGGTACGTCCAACAGGTAGATCGCGATCTACCAGTAGATTGCGGAGGGGTCAGAGGTAGTTCACCAGCCCCACTTGATCTCATGGTTTGCTGGACTGGTGTTTGGGAGTTTTTTTGATGATTGTTTGGTGTGGTGGTATTTGATTATTGTTGCCAGTATGATGAATTCTTATTTTTACTTTTAGAACTGCATGTGTGGTTTTGGCATCATACAAAGGTCTTCAGTTTCTGTTGATCTTTAATAATTTGGGACAGTGACAGTTTTGGACCAGATTCACCCAGTGTTAACTTAGCACCCCAGCCACCCCAGTATAATGAAGATGAGTGTTCCAAAGAAGAGCAAAACCTACCACTTTCGTGATGAATGGGAAATGGACTACTTCTTCATCATGATGAAAGATAAGTGTTGTTGTCTACTTTGTAATGCTGCTGTATCCTTGCCCAAAAAAGGTAATCTGGAGCATCATTATAAGGCTCTGCATAGCAATAAGTTTGATGCTGATTTTTCACCCAAAAGTGAAATTCGTAAACTGAAGCTCAAAGAACTTAAATCTAAATTGGCTGCATAGCAACAGTTGATGGAGACGCCAAGGTCACATTCAGTCAATGCAACCATGACATCCTTCAAGGTCAGCAACCTGATCGCAAAGAAATGCAAACCTTTCAATGAATGAGAATTTGTAAAAGATTGCTTTCTTGAAGCAGCAGACAATCTTTTTGAAGAATTTAAGAATAAGAAAGAGATCATAGCTGCTGTTTAAGATGTACAGTTGTCAAGAAACACTGTCGTGCGGCGAATAGAAAAGATGTGTGGAGACACAACTGAACAATTGTTGGAGGATGTTTCGGTTTGTGTTGCTTTCTCACTCCAACTGGATGAATCTACAGACATGAGATTACTAGTCTATATCCTGATGGTTTTGAAGACTTCAGTGTTAAAGAAGAACTACTTGGAATGATTTTTTTAAAAGGGAGAACTACCGGTCAGGAAGTATTCAGCTCTTTGCATTCTTTTGTGACAAAGTGTAATCTTCCATTGCATAAACTTGTTTCCATCACTACTGATGGAGCAAGAGCAATGACAGGTGAGGTTAATGGTTTCATAGGCCTCTGTAGACAGCATGACGACTTTCCAGATTTCCTTTCTTACCACTGCATCATTCACCAGCAAGTTTTGGCAAGCAAGAGACTCAATACAAAGATTGTCATGGACATCACTTTCAAAATTGTAAATTCAGTTCGTGGAAGATCACTTCAAAGATGGCTTTTCAATCTTACTCTTGATGAAGGGGCAGCGGAAATCATTTTGCACACAGATGTAAGGTGGCTAAGTAGGCACAAATTTCTGCAAAGATTTCATGATTTGCTGAATGAAATAAGATGGTTTTTGAAGGAGACAGGAGATGACAAAGCAGCGCTGGAAGATGAGAAGTGGTTATGTGATCTGGCATTTCTCGCTGACTTTACAGGCGAACTAAGTGATATGAACATTGAACTACAAGGTAAAAACAAATACATTGGCGAGATGATGAGTACAGTTTCATCCTACATGAGCAAATTTGAGTTAATGATGACTGACCTTGCAAACAACACTTTTGATCATTTTCCTAAATCGCAGGACCATCTGGGACAATATCCAAATTTTGTTTTTCAGAACGAGAAGTATGTGACAGAAATCTGCTCTGTTATCCAGGAATTCGAAAAAAGATTCTGTGACTTCCAAAGAATTGAAGAAGTTGTGGAGTACTTGTCATACCAATTCAAAGCAGATATGGACATTAAGAAAACTGCAGCTGCTATCAGTAAAAATTACACATTGAACAAGGCATCTCTTGAAAACGAAATAGTAACCCTTAAAAATAATGTTTTCCGCAAGACTCATGCTGAGCAAGAATCGTTTTGGAAGCTAGTGCCTAGAGACAAATTTGCCGATTTGAGAAGATGCAGTGAAGCTGTACACTACTGTTTTGGTTCAACCTTATTTGTGTGAATCTGTGGTTTCCCATCTGAAAATGACAAAGAGTACACAGCGTTCCAACATGACAGATGAACATCTCCAGGATTCCCTGAAACTGGCCCTCACGCAATATTCACCCAACTTCAAAAAGCTGGTGGATGAAATGCAGGCTCAGACATCTCACTAATTAGCAAGAGCGACGTTTTAAAGATTGCGCAAAATCAGCCTGGATCAATACTCGACCTACATTTAACACAAATTACTCAATAAAAATTAAATAAAGTTATTAAGACAGTTAAAGAAAGTTATAACAATAAAAATTTAAGAAAAACTGTTCACAGTTCTTTCTGGTTCTTCGTCTCTCTGTTTTGTTTTTGCTTATTTTGCTTACCAGTAAATATGAACATATGAAGCTGCCTTATCCTGAATCAGACCCTCAGTCCATCAAAGTCAGTATTGTCTACTCAGACTCTCCAGGGTCTGAAGCTGAGGTATGTCACACCTATTTGCCTGGACCCTTTTTAGTTGGAGATGCCGGGGACTGAACCTGGGACCTTTTGCTTACTAAGCAGATGCTCTACCACTGAACCACCGTCCCTCCCAAATGACAGAAGGTGCATTGTAAATGGGGGAGGGGGGGCAGTGGAACTCAACTTTGGTGGGTTAAAATCTAATTCGAAACTAATTGAAACTTAATTTTCATGGTGGTAGATCACCAGCACTTTTGTCCGGAAAAAATAGATCACGACCTGTTCGAAGTTGGACATGCCTGCTTTATACGATTTTTTTTTTTTTTGCGACTTTGCAGTTGTACTTTTGAGACTGTTCTATGTTACTGAAGATTTATAACATTAGCTACTGTGCACTTTAAGACAGACTGTTCTATGTTATTGAAGATTTACAACATCAACTACTGTGTACTTTAAGACTCTATGAACTTAACCATCGATGAACTGAAATTAATAACACTTTAAATTCCATGTATTTGGTATCTTTATGAATGTTATGGAGTAAGAACCTCTAGAAATATTATTTTGTTACTTATACCATGGTTGTTTTCCTGCTTTGGCTTTCACAGCCCCCAAGAAAGACCACAGGCAGTCATCCCTCTCTCTCTCTCCTGCAAGTTTTAAAGTGTCCTCTAGCTGATCTGCGGAACCACATGCTCCCATGGGTCAGCTGGAGGGGCTCTTTAATTCTTGCAGGAGGACAGGGAAGGGGGTGGCCACCAATCACATGCCTGAACTCCAGTGGCAAATTCACCACTTGTAGTGTGAAGGGTGCCAGCTTCCAATGTAATGACATTACCTCTGTGTGACATCATCACTTTGAGGATGTCCTGCCCCCTCCAGGAATGCTCCCCAAATTCCCCAGTTGGGGAAGAAGAAGGCCCTGGCAACCCTACAGGCAGACACAGTACTTTATTGCATTAAAAAAAATTATTTCAGGCATTTGTATATCCAGAACACAATACAAACAAAATGAAACAGTCTCCCAGCCAGCCAGCAAACTACCCACCCCTACTCGACTAAAATGGTTGGAACACAGTAGTAGTTAAGACAGCAATCTTAAAAAAAAAAAAAAAAGCCACCCAGGGAAGAAGAAAACCTACAACATTAATGAAAAACTGCTGTAACAAACTCTTGGCCTAGTATTGAAATATGTGCAAGACGGGACGGTATTACAAAGCAACCACTTAAAAGACCCCAGCACAGCTGAAGGTGAAGGAACACCAAGAAGGCCCTGATATTTTAGAAAGTTTCTGTGCTGCATCTTGAGAGAACTGTGGCCTGAGATGCTCAACACAATTCCTATGTGGGAACAAAGTCCTTTATTTGAAATTCTTTCCATTAATGGAGGGTGCCAAGGATGAAGATGGGAACCTTCTGCACCTGACACCTAAACAGATCAAAAGTGTGTGTGTGTTCAAGCATGGAAACAAATACACATCTCTAGTCATCATCACCACAGAGTAGGCAGGATAATGTACTCCTATCCCTGTTCGATCACATTCACTTTGAATTTTCCTCATAGATATATGATCATGAAATGCATTATAGCATATTAATTACACATAAACATAGGAAATATGTTGTCTGTATGTATAAGACATAGAGGGTTTATCATTATCTAATGCCACTGTTGGGGATGGGAGTCATAGGGAAGGATTCTTGTACTCCTACATTCCCTAACAGCCATAGATTGGCTTGCATGAAAATTTCATGCTACACATTTTAAGTGAATAAAAACTCATCTCCAAAAGCATTCCATTAATTCAAATCAGAAAATATTTCATTGGAGGGTTTTTTAAAAAAAATGCTACCAACATGTCCCAAATGTTATGATGAAAAAAGTCTGGGGGTGGGGGTGCTTCCACCAAGATGTGTCTGTTTCTTTTCAGGCCTTCATATATCTAAGGAAGGACACACTGAAGCTGCATGCTTAAAAAATTAAGCAACTTTGCATATCCTGATTCCACCTGCCTTTCCCTTGCGTTCCTAGTTTTCAGTCCTAAGTTAGAATGTATCCTGTAGAAATTAAGAAGGTCAAGTCCTTGGTTTGAGAGCCTGTTTGCTTAAACTGGGTTCTATGAGCACCTGGTGTTTTCTATTCTCAGTAAGCTGACATGACTGTTTTGATGTAAGAACTCCCAAATGTCTTGAGGTTATCATAGTGATGGCTTCTATTTATAGGGTTGCTTTACAATGCAAAGGGCAACATATGTAAATCATTGTTCTACAAAAAGTAGACCAGTTAGTATCAGAAAATAGTTTTGAAGAAATTCCTGCATACTCTTTTTTTTTCCTTACCAAAATCAGCAGAACAAAAATACAGATGAGGAATATATTTAAGAGAATGGTTTTCTTTGGGGTTTTTTTCTAGGTGCATGACTAGAGCACCATATGTTGTAGCTATTCTGATCTTGTCTGACATAACCAGAACATGAATGTTACAGAAGGAAAAAAGGAGGCATGGCAATGCAAGGTGAATTTGGGGAGGGACAGTGGCTCAGTAGTAGAGCATCTGCTTGGTAAGCAGAAGGTCCCAGGTTCAATCCCTGGCATCTCCAAAAAAGGGTCCAGGCAAATAGGTGTGAAAAACCTCAGCTTGAGACCCTGGAGAGCTGCTGCCAGTCTGAGTAGACAATACTGACTTTGATGGACCAGGGGTCTGATTCAATATAAGGCAGCTTCATATGTCCATATGCCATTCATGGAACTGGTTCAGTTACCTTTAATTAACACAGAAGCATTCAAATTTTGCCATAGTAGCATCGCTCAAATTTATCTAAGCACTGAGTTGAAGACCATATTTTCCAGGGATTGAAGCAGGTCTTTCAAGTGACCCCTCCCCCCCCCATATACTTCCTTTGTCCCGGGTTCCTGAAGTCAGATCTGAAGACTGTGCTCATCATGCTAAGGGATAAAGATCAGTTCACGCATGTGTCAAAAGTCCCCAACAGTTCAATGATCAACGACACTCCATTGCAAGAATAGCTGTTTATTGATAGGTCAGAGCAAGGTGGTCCTTGCGAAAACTAGCTATGGTGGGCAAATGCCCTCTACTTATAGATCAAGGTTAAACTGTTATACATTCAATCCTAAGGCACAAAGATGACAGTCCCTCCCCCAGTAGTTCTTTCCCAGGCCCCTTGCAGGTGTGAACATATTCAGGCAGAGACAACCTTGGCCATCCCCGAGACTAGGCAGAGAAATGCTTCATTCGTTACACAGAGATAGGAGCGGTGCAAAGCAGAGACAGTGGAAAGCGAAAGTCCTTCCAGACTAATGGCAAGAGCCTCTCTTGACAACATGCATATATTATTTTCATAGATGCCCAGACACAGGACTTGTTTTCTGGAAATGCCTCATATATTCCTGAGCAATGTGCTATGTTGCTTGGCCCCAATTTATTTATTTATTTGGTACAATTTTTATCCCATATTTCCTCTGAAGAGCTCAGGGCACAGCATACATAATTGTTGCTTCCATCATTTTACCCACAAAACAACCCTGTGATGTAAGTTAGGCTGAGAGAAAGTAATTGGTCCAAGGTCATCCAGTGACCTTCATGGCACAGTGGGGATTTGAATGTGAATTTCCCGGTAACTAGTCCAATTGCTGCACCAAACTGGCTCCCAAATAAAACAGTAGTTCAAACCAAACAAAAATGTAAGTAGGCCCAATAATACTGTTATTCAGATTTATTTAAAAATGATTAACTATTAAGAAACGTACAAAATAGGGCCAATATCTGGTTTTAATCTAATAGAAATAAATACAGCTGGCCAGTGGGGGTAACCCTGCCCACAAACAGCCATCCCCACATGTCATCAGTGACTCATTGATGTCACTTCCAGAAGTGTCATCATTGTGTCAATGATGTTAAAGGCAATGCTCTACTTTTTTGGGCAAAACTCTGTGGTTTGTAGCTGTTTTTGCCCTGACATCTCTAATGCAATAGCATCAGTTCCAGAAGTGACATCAGTGTGTTGCCATCGTCAGTGTGTTGGCAATGCCCCTGCCCACCCCTGGAATGCCCCCCAATATCCCTCACCAGCAGGTAGAAGACACCTGGTAAAATTATGTGGAAGTGACTGCATACAAAACCTTGGGATAAGGCAAGTTCCATATGGGTCTGAGAAGATGAAGAGCAGGGTTTTATACCCCACTTTTCTCTTCCTCATGGAGTCTCAAAGCAGCAGGTTACAATCTCCCCTTCCTCTTCCCACAATAGGCACCTTGCAAGGTAGGTGGGGCTGAGAGACTTTTGAGAGAATTGAGATTGGCCCAATGTCACCCAGCAAGCTTCCTGTGGAGCAGGAGTGGGAAATCAAACTCAGTTCTCCAGATAAGAGTCCACTATTAGCCACTACACTACATTGTGTCTCTGACTGAAAAGTGATTTCAGTAAGGGTGGAACAGTGCATAGTGTTAAATTTGATCATAAGAACATAAGAGAAGCCATGCTGGATCAGGCCAATGGCTCATCCAGTCCAACACTCTTTGTCACACAGTGGCCAAAAACCCAGGTACCATCAAGAGGTCCATCAGTGGGGCCAGGACACCAGAAGCTATCCCACTGTTCCCCTCCCCCCCATATATGGTCATATGAAAGTAGCTTTAAACACCATAGATCCCAGATATATGACAGAAGGCAACAACTACACTACAATGAACTCTAAAAGTTCCAGTAAATTGTGGTGCTTCAGTATGGATATCACACAAAATATGTAAAGCTTCTGCCCATCTAGTCAGAGGTTGCTTATCCTGCTGAAATGCTTTCAGATTACATGCCCTCAGCAAGGTCTGACGGGTTCCTTATCAATGTGCACAAAGCAGTTTATTGATAAAGGCATGCAAATAGTCAAATAATGAACACAATATACCAAGTACTACAGCAGCTTTTCATTCTCTGCTCTTTTTTAACAGGGCTTGTAGAGGAGATCCTAGTCAAATAAAGGAAGGTTACTCTGCTGCAGATTATTTCATTTTAGTTCTAAAACATCAATAGAACACCTCAGTAGCAGCGAACAACCAACTTTCTTGCTTAGGTACAGATGAAATCCTATATATTTAATAATTTCATAAGTGATATTGAGGAGAAAATGTTGGCATATGTTGGTGGTATAGCATCTGGCCCTTTCCTTCCATATTCTACCCCTACTTTGTAACTTTGCTGTCCAGGATCACTTTAACCTCTCCCTCCTCTTACTTTCTAAAGAAGACATTATGTCTCACTTTAAAATGTGACAGCTATTGTGCAACTCAAATGGAAGATTACCTAAGGCGTCAGTAAGGTTTTTCTCTTTCCTGGCATTAGTGATCCATTTACAGCAATGTCTGCAACACAAGTACTCGCAGACCAACAAAGCAGAACCGATTTCACAGCTGTATTACTGTTTTCCATTATGCTGCTGTTGACAGGCAAGGGACATTGTTTTTATACTTCTCTTTCTAACGATTTCTCCTCTGGTTTATATGTTACAAAACATTTATCTCTTTGAGCGTTGAGTCTTTGGTAAATATTGGTGCCTAATCAAGAACAAAACAAGCAATGGGATCAGAGGCTGAAAACTGAAATCTCTTCCGCTAATGTTTTTCTTCAGAAATTGGTAATCATATATCATAAGTAATTTTACCTATTGAATTAGGGAGAAAGATGCGGCCTTTGAGGGGGACGTGGGCTGCTGTAGAAGTATAGCTAATTTATGACATTAACACAAGAAATGTAAATCTGGGTGTTGTTTTGATACCAGTGGCGTGCAACAAAGAGTTGTTTTGAAAAAGTATCCCCACATTAGTGTTTTGTGATGGATATTTCAGAAACTTTAATACTTTATAATAAGGCACTATAGTTTTTTTATTTTATGACTGCAAATAAAAGATGTTACAGAGATGACATTGTAACTAATTGCAGTAGACAGTAAAAATGCAAAAATTTAGCTGAAGCATGCATTTGAAGAAGCCTTATATGCAGTGAACTATGGGTATCTCTGATAACTTTTAATATACAAGCTACACAACTGTCAGCAGAAAGCAAGAAATTCCCTTGATAGGCTTTGTAAAGTACTTGAATCATAGCATTTTTTTCAGGTCCAGTGAAGGATTTTGCCTGCTTTTTAAAAAAAAATTGCTTTCAGTGCATAGTTTTTCATTTATTTTTAGTTCAAAAATTCTTCCCCATTGATTTTACTATTATTGGCAATTAACATTGTATCACAAAGCAGGATGCTCATTCAAATCATTTTCAGGCAAGAAGTTGACAGCATCTTTTATCATATGTGGTGGTTGTATAAAAAGACACAAAAAATGGCAAGAAATACATGCTGAAATCTAGAAAATTTTAAAAAATTAAATAAATCATGAAAGCCAAGAATAACTGGGGAGGAAAGATAAAAGTCATTGACATGATATACGTATATTATTATTCTCTCTGATAGACAATGTTTTGAAAATAGAGGAAAGAGGGGGATAATATTTTTATAATGTTTATTTCATTATATTATTTGTTGTTTAATTCTATTTTAAAATATTGCTTAAAATTATTAATGTGCCTATTGATGTTACATGGGGCAGTTTATAATTTATGTTATACTAATTATTACGGAATTATTATTATTATCTAGGAATAAGGCCTATTGTGGAGAATACAACGAGCTCTAGAAAGCTTGCCCCCCACCCATCCAAATGAAGGCATTCACTCCCTGCACCCTTGGTGTCCTCCCACCCAACCCCAACTTCCCACCCCCAACCTCTTCCTCTCAGCTACCACCACATCCTTGGCAGGCCACTACTCCTTGCTGTCTTCCCACCCACCCACCAACCCTTGGCCTTCACTCACCCTCCCACCCTTGCTGTCTTCCTCCCAACCCTTGGCATTCACTCACACCCTCCATCCTTGCTGTCTTCCTACCCACCCCACAGCTGAAATAGATCCTGGCTCCTTCCCCACCGCACATGTGTGTCCCCATGTCTGTGGTGGCTCAGAGCCCTGAAAGAGGCCCAGAATGGAGATAAGGAAGAATAAGTATGGGGTGTGGGGGTGTATGACTACAGTCACATAGATGCTGAAGGTCAGCATTCCTTTTGTTTGCAGTGCATTGTTGCCGTCTGACAAATTCAGCCTTGTGGCGTTTAGCATCAGCATAAACTTGTGGTGTGATTTGTTTTTTTTTGCCTGGCATGGTAGTGTTATGGTATACCATAGAGCATGCACCACAAGGCAGCCATTTTCTGTAGGGGAATTGATCTGACTTCAGCCTTCCATCTCCTCCCCCCTCCCTGCAACCTCTACCTAGGAAAAGTACAGTCTTTTCTCTCCTCCTGGAGAAAATAACTGCTTTGGACAGTAGACTTTATGGCATTTTATTATGCTGAGGCCTTTTACTGACAGAACCAAGTTTGGTTGCATAACAACAGCTACTGCCTAGCAACTTCTCCAGTGAGCCACTCCTGCTCTGTCCTGGGGCGAGGCTGAAAGGAGGGAGAGAGGGAGTGACAAGAAAGAGGCAGCCACCATGGCTTTGGCCTCTATGACCTAGTTGCATTACCTGTCTCTGCTGTCTTCCTCTGCCACTGCCTACTTTCTATTCCAAATGCCACAGAAAGTGGGTAGGTGACAGCAAGCAGGAAAGAGGAGTGGACTCAGCCAAAGTAACACAACAGAACTTGAGTGGCAGTTGATGGGCCAATGGCTGATGGAACGCACACCACAGCCAATGGGCAAGTCAGAAAGTGCCCATATGCTTGGGTTTTATATATATAATATAGGATAAATGCTTGGTAAGGAACTAACTAAAACTTGAATTGTGGCTATTATGCTATATAGCATTATTATATAACTCTTATTTTTTATTTTCTAATATCTATATCTATATATATTTAAAAAGAACTAAAAGTCCTTTCAGTTTTAATCCAGTTGTGTGCTTAATAATAGGGCTTCCAGCACTATATCTCCCCCCCCCCCCCTATTTAGGGTTGCCTCATCATAGGGTTTTGAAGATATGACATAATCAGAAGCAGTTTGCTATTGTTGTCTTCTATTCAGTGCTAACTACAGTTAGCTAAAGTATCACTGCCATTGTCTAATAGATTCTTCTGCCAGTGTCACCATGCACTACGGCTGCTGCCTAGTAGTTACCTTTCAAGAATACCTCAACTGCCATTGCAACAATTCCAAGTAGAATTCAAGATGTAGATGTGGGGAAAAAATTAACTTCAGCAAGCCATGAAAGATTGCACACCTGCTGTGAACATGCAGAAAGCAGATCGTTGCAGCATTTATAAAGCTAAAGACATGATTAACCGCAGGGGGTAATTTTTTATTCCTAATCAGTAGTCTCAATGACAAACTATGAACTTAGAATTTATAAATACAAACAGAGAACAAACGATAGTTTGGTCTCTCATTCTTCGCCCTGTAGCCCTATATACTCTCTGAAAAACCCCTTAGGATTAAAGTGCTATGCAGCATGTGTGTGGAGGAGTTACAGCCAGAAGGGGAAATCATTAGAACTTGTACAACTAATGCATGGCTTCGGTTCATTTCCTTCTCCTGGCAGCAGGTGCCAATATAGCATTCCACATAATTCTTGAGAGCTCTTATCCTTCAGGAACAGTTTTGGGAGCTGTAGTATTACAAAGAGATCACCAAAGTCCCTGCTATGAAGTCACTCAGTTTGTGGTCCAAGAAGATCCTGCATCTTTCCCAATAGCCATCTTGATTGAAGGCTTTCTTCTTGCTCTGTAGAACACATTTGTCTTTGTTATCTTAAAACTAACACATTTATTATTATTATTATTATTATTAACACATACACACTTAAGTTTCTACCTTGTTTGCAGTTTTCACATCTGGTTTTTTAATATTACGTAAATTACAAAATTAGTGCATTATGAAATACATGTAAACAAACTTATATTCTTCTGTCCTGGAGTTGGCCATAACATTTGGAGAATACAGAATCCACTCTTGCAGAGGTGATCAACAATATTTTGCAAACCAAAGCATTTGTAGTTCCCCTTCCCCATGCTATCTGTTTATATCGCACTGTTCTCCCAGTGGAGAATTATAGCATCATGTTCTGACCCTTCTCCATTTTATCCTCACAATAATATATCTGAGGTAGATTAGGCTGTGGGAGAGTGTCTGACTCAAAGTTGCCCCAGCAGGCTTCCATGTCAGAATGGATATTCCAGCCTGGGTCTCCAGGATCCTAGAGCAAAGATGTCTTTCATCACAATGGTCACTGCTGAGGAAGATCTTCAAGGAATTCCCACCCTACAGCAAAGATGGAAAGAAATGGGAATAGATCTTTGGTATATACAGAAAACTGTGAGAATAAAAGGGGTTCTAAAGTCTTCATGAGAGATTACAGGCAGTATCCATTGCAGCTGTTGCTATCCTAAAGGGGTGAGCCATGAATGCTGCCCAGCCTTGCTGCAGAGTGACACAAAAAGTATTAGCCAGTCAACCACTGTCATGAATCATCAAAGTGGCAGGAGAGTCAGAGCAGCTAGACCATGTAGGCCCTGATCCAGAACAGGCAAGATTACCCAATTCAATGTTGCTCTTCTGCCCAGTTTGACCTATTTTTTAAATACTGCCATATCACCAGGCTACTGATTTTGCCTACTAACTACAATGCCCTGTCCAATGTGTGAGAGTTGAAGCTTGTTACAAATTCATCACCCTCAGGGCACAGAGTGGTAAAGCTGCAGTACTGCAGTCTGAGCTCTCTACTCACGACCTGAGTTCGATCCCAGCAGAAGCTGGGTTCAGGTAGCCGGCTCAAGGTTGACTTGGCCTTCCATCCTTCCAAGGTCGGTAAAATGAGTACCCAGCTTGCTGGGGGGAAATTGTAGATGACTGGGGAAGGCAATGGCAAACCACCCTATAAAAAAGTCTGCCATGAAAGCATCAGGATGTGACGTCACCCCAAAGTCGGAAACAACTGGTGCTTGCACATGGAACTACCTTTACCTTCATGATGTAGACAGCCACTAAGAAAGGATTTTAAGAAATCCACCTCCTAAGGGGGTAAAAAGGAGTGAAATGTGTTTCCGCATAAGGATACAGTTGTCACTTGGAGGCTGCTGTCTCTTCCCACACTCATAAAGACAGTTAGAGCAAAAGGTCATTTGCATAACCTGCCTGACTGGACATCTCCCCCAACATTCTAAAGCTCACTAGGCTTGCCAGTCTTCCTGTGGGGCCTGGCTGGTCTGAGTTACAGTTACAGGAAACTGCTGACGACATTCCACACCTCATCCCCTTCCCCACCCCCAGTTGGAACACAGGGGTCATTTGCATATGCGGCCTGGTGGGTCCTCACCTACGACTTTCTAAACAATATGCATTTCCTATTGGGAGTCATTGAATGTGCCCTGAGGTAAAATGAACCTCCCAGTCTTCTTCTAAAAATTCACTAGGAATTTTGCATAAAAGGCAGTATGGAAACTGAGCTTTCAAATTATCAGGGGGAAACCTTTTGAGGGCCTGTTTGGAAGTGAACCTCTCACATGAACATGTCAAAGGGTCCAACACACCCCACTGCTCCCTCAGGCCAACTCCCACACACAGTTCTCACAGCCATCACCTTTTACTGCCCTCAAGAAAATTCCTGGCAGACATTATATAAGATAGACCAATGCTATAAGGAGGAAGCAACTTAGAGATGCAGCAAAGAAATTTGCAAATAGTACTTCTATACTGTAGTGAAGCACGGGTATCAAGCTAGTAAAATATATAGGGTTCCCAATCCCCCCGCTTTAGCGGGAGACTTCTGGGTTCCCAGCTTAATCTCCCGGTCTTCAAAAATTGAGAAGCGGGGGGGGGGGGGTGGAGGGGGGGAGAACATACCTATAGAGCTCCTGTTGTAGAGCTCCTGAGCAGTTTGTAAAATCCCTGTCCCTTTAAGGCTGGGCAGGAAGGAGGAAACAGGAAGGGCTTCGGAGAACGGCCCCTCCCTTCTTTGCTTTCGTTTTCTCAGCAGGCACAGTTCTCCGGAAGAAGACCAAGTAAGTATTTGTGTGTGTGTGAGAGAGGGAGGGGGATTCCCTGGTATGGAGGCCCTCCCTCCCTTTAGAAAGTGTGGGGAGGGGGGAGGGAAATGTCTACTGGGCACTCTATTATTCCCTATGGAGAATGATTCCCATAGGGAATAATAGGGAATTGATCCGTGGGTATTGGGGGCCCTGGGGGGGGCTATTTTTTGAGGTAGAGGCACCAGATTTTTAGTATAGCATCTAGTGCCTCTCCCCAAAATACCCCCCAAGTTTCAAAACGATTGGACCAGAGGGTCCAATTCTATGAGCCCCAAAAGATGGTGCCCCTATCCTTAATTATTTCCTATGGAAGAAAGGCATTTGAAAAGGTGTGCTGCCCCTTTAAATGTGATGGCCAGAACTCCCTTGGAGTTCAATTATGCTTGTCACACCCTTGTTCCTGGCTCCACCCCCAGTGTCTCCTGGCTCCACCCCCAAAGTCTCCTGGCTCCGCCCCCAAAGTCCCCAGATTTTTCTTTAATTGGACTTGGCAACCCTAAAAATATAAAATCTGGGTTTAAAGAGAACCCTAAATTGTAAAATGCCTACACTGTGCAGTTTTGGGTTTGAACCTCTTATGGCTGTATCATTTCATGCATCATCCTGCATTCCCTGTTCTGTATTTTGTTTCAAGAAGTTGGATAACCAATATGAGAAAAGTTCAAGAGCTAGTTTATTCATACTTGGTAACTACGATCATCAAGATACTGGTTTTAAAACTGCCCTATAAATCTTAGGTAGAAAGGCTAGGGAAGACTTACGGTACATCCTGAAATCTGGAAGACCTGTTACCAGTCCTTACATATGAAATTAAGCACATGTATAATGAGGCAGTTTGCAAATGCTATTCTCAAATTGCCATCTTGATTAATCTTTGCTGAGCCTGCCCTAAAGCTTGAGGGGGAGAGGGGTGTTGGATCATTAATGAATGAAATAATGAGAACCAGACTGAACCAATGGTATTTTTGCTAAACAAAAGTTTTCTATAATATAGAGAAATTATCATAACATCTAAAGTATTATGTGCTAAATGGTGGGAGGAAACTGATCATTAATGATTAATTAAAGGATTGGACTATACACTGGTGGCAAAAATAACTATTTGAAGGTACTAAAGGAAAAAAGACAGAATATGTAAGCTTTCAATTTTAATTGGTATGTGTTAATTTTGAAAGACAGCATTATTGATTGGTGTGGCTAAGTAACATTATAGTAGCTACTGGATTTAAAAAGAAAATGAAACATTAAATATAAAAGTATGTGAAAGCTCTTTTAGATTAAACCAAAGATCTATCTAAGGTAGTATCTCATTTCCACTAGTAGTCAACCAAGTGTTGACTGGAAACTCACAATCAAGGCACAATTTCCCTCTTTGCCATTCCCCTTGCTAAGCAGTTAGTATTCAGAGGTATGTTGTCCCTGAATATAGAGTTGAGGATTATTAGCTACAATAACTATTTACTATGCGTTTATTGTCCTGACCTGGATAATGAAGCTAGCCCAGTGTCATAAAATCTTGGAAGCTAAGCAGGTTCAGTCCTAGCTAGTATTTGAATGGAAGGAGACCCCCAAAGAATACCAGGGTTGTGACATGAAGGCAGGCAGTGACAAACCACCTCTGAGCATCTCTTGCCTTAAAAACGCTACAGTGTCATATATCAGCTATGACTTGATGGCAAATAAATATATTTTATTAAAATATATTTTAGAAAATCATTTATGCCAGTGGCCATAGACACATCTTGTGCCAGTGACTTACATTATATGAGAAACACTTTACTTTGCTGGCTATGAATTAGGTGACTTCAAGTTCTAGCATTGTATAAGAGAAAGAAAAATGTCTGCTTTCTTTACACTGGGCATAAATTTGTGTGTAATATGCTATGCTCTTAGTTTAGCTTAATTAATATTTTGATAGCATATATGCCTGATTTGCCTGACTTCTTAACTTGCTCTGTGATACTATGGCATTGACACTACAACATTATTTACTGAGAGACTGTCACGAACTCTGCCTTTTATGCAGACCCATAGCCATAAAATTTTAGGTGGGGAGGTCCAGAGGATAATTTTTTTAGGTGGGGCTATGGGTTTGGCTGCTTCTTCTCTCCAGCAGCCAGCCCAGCCCCAGCAGCAGGATCTACCAAACAGAGAAGGAGCTTCCCTTTCCCCCTCCCCCCTCTCGACTGTTAAGCTGAAGGAGAAAGATTGTCGATCATGGAACAGTGACGGCTGAGATGGCACCTTCTCCCCCACCATATGCCCCGCCAATTCTTTCCTCACCTCAGTCAGTCAACTAGTCAGCCACCCTCCCTCGTCCCCCCTCTCCATACTCTCACCAGTCTTTTTCTCTTGCTTCCTCATCAGTGCCGGGCACCAATAGACATAGGAGAGCTTGAACAGAAAAAGGGTTGCCGGCAGCAAGCACCGAGGAATCTGCCAGGGCCTCTGAGGGTTCTGCGGCCACCGCATGGCCTGACTCTGCTCCCTCCTCACCAACTCTGATGTGATCTGACTGAGGGGAATTGGCTGAGGCAGCAATGGTGGCTCCAGCTCCTCCTCCTCCTGCTGCTGGGGCCTTGTTCAGCACTGCTACCACTGCCACTTCCTTTTTCTTGGGTCCTGTAGCTGACCCTTCTGCCACATGAAGGGCCCATACGCATAGAAGGGGGATTTAAATAGAGTGGCCTGCCACCATAGCTATGGGCCTGCTTTTATGTGCTTTCAGGTCCTTCTGACTTATGGTGATCCTATGTATTAATGACCTCCAAAAAGTCCTATCTTTAACAGCCTCCTGCAGACTGAAGACTGAAGGCCACGGCTTCCTTGATTGATTCAATCCATCTCATGTTGAGTCTTCCTCTTTTCCTATTCCCTCTGCCTTTAACTTTTCCTAGGATATATTGTCTTTTCCAATGAGTCTTGTCTTCCTATCATGTGACCAAAGGAAATACCCTCAGTAGTCATTTTAGCTATAAGGCTTGATTTGTGGAGGTCTGTTTGGCTCTCTATCTATAATCTACCTACCTACCTAATCTGTGAATAGCTTGTAGTTAGTTAACGTTAACCAGTTAAGGTAAACAGTAATAGCAAGGTGGCTCAGTCGTTAAACTTGGTAAAAGTCAGCATCATATGTTGAGAGCCGGTTTGGTGTAGTGGTTAAGTGTGTGGACTCTTATCTGGGAGAACCGGGTTTGATTCCCCACTCCTCCACTTGCACCTGCTGGAATGGCCTTGGGTCAGCCATAGCTCTGGCAGAGGTTGTCCTTGAAAGGGCAGCTGTTGTGAGAGCCCTCTCCAGCCCCACCCACCTCACAGGGTGACTGTTGTGGGGGAGGAAGGTAAAGGAGATTGTGAGCCGCTCTGAGACTCTTTGGAGTGGAGGGCGGGATATAAATCCAATATCTTCTTCTTCTTCTTCTTCTTGATATATTTGTGATTAGATTGCTTATTAGACAAAGTCATGTAGGATGGTGTGTGACACCCCTTCTTCACATGCAGAGTTCCTATCACTGTCCAGAACGTCTCTTCTTCAGGTTATGGGCAATACATAGGTCAGGATATCCCACTCTTGTTGTCTCTTAAAATCTACCATCTCACCCGTCAGGTCCTCTCTCTCACTATCAGAACAAATTTACAGTTTTCAGGCTGCTTGAAGCAGCTCTTCTAAACTCTTCCACTCAGTCGGAGAAACCATTTTGCACAACAGTTCCTAAGCTGTCACCTCTCTCTTGCTGCTAACTCCCTAGCTGCCATTTTTCAACTGCAGTTTTTAAATCTCCTTCTCTCAACATTCCATCCACTCTCATTGGTTGCTCTTGGAGAGAGGCAGAGCTTGACTCTTTTGTAAAAGAGCTGTCAAAATTCCATATGTCTTCAATTTCTAATCTTCCTTTTATTGCTCACTGTTGAAATGTACTACGAGTAATTAAGTTTATTATCTGTGTCCTAATGTGAGCTCTTCTTTGCACAGATTACTACTGTGTAAAAAAAGAGGTCATTTAGAAAGAGTCCTGGAGTCTGCCCTTTATTACTGTAGTGCTTTCAAAGATAATGGTCCAGACCTACAGTTTCTGCAGTCTATTCAAAGGACATGTCAGTTTACCAAGGCATTAGCTGACATGCTAATAACTCCAATTAAACAATTTGCCTCTGAGACACTTGCCGCCAGAGCAAAGATTTGGCCACTAAAGTTTATATTTTACTGTTGCTGAAATAAGAATATAGAATTTTCTCTATAATACATATTTGAAGATTCTTATATTTATACCAAATATAATCAGTATCTTCCCTTTTTAATTAGCTAATACATACCTTAAAATGTTATATAAATTATAAGTTTTATTCCGTTGTTCATCAGCTGCTGATTTTATTGTATTGAAATACATAGCTTAAAATTAAACCATTCATATTAGTACATATAGTTTTATAAAACAAATAATTTTTGTTTCTCAGTAAATGGAATTGTTAATGATCTTTTGATAGTCTTATGGTACTATTTAAAATAAATGATTTCATCCAGAGAACTGGTTCTGCCGCTGTTATTCTGCATATGCTAATTTTCTTGATTAATTTTGAGAACATCTGCATATAATTCCTACATGTTTAATGATAGTGAAATCACACTGCTTTTCAAATCACTGCAGTAGATTTTACTTTCTAGACAGTCTGGGATTTATATCTAATTGAGATGCCAAACTTTCAAAGTCTAAGTGTGTAATTACGTAATTTTCTCTTGATCTTTCAGAGTCTTCCTGCGAGCAATTAATCAGTATGCAGATATGCTAAACAAAAAATTTCTTGATCAAGCCAACTTTGAGCTACAGGTAAGCAGTGTGAATATTGTTTTCATTGCTCTTTGCTGATTTATTTGCTGATTTATTTATAGAGCCCTATAACTTTGTATCTCTTACCTTTGTTATTTTTAATTGGTTACTTTCAGGTTGGTAGCCCAATTCATTTTAATTGGTTACTTTTTAGATGGTCTTAAGCATCAGAAGAAAGTGTGAATCCAGTGTCACCTTTAAGACTAACAAGATTGTATTCAAAGAATAAGCTTTTTGTAGAAGCACACTTCTTCGTTGCTTGCACATGAAAGCTTATACCTTGAATAACATTTTTGTCGGTCTTAAAAGTGCCACTGGAGTCAAACTTTAATTAGGGATGCCAACCTGGGGTCAGTTGTAAAAGCCAGCCTCCCACTTTTACAACTGACCCCAGCTGGCAGCTCCCCTGGAGGAAATGGCTGCTTTGAAGGGTGGACTTTATGGCATTGTATCATACTGAGACCCCTCCCCTCCCCAAAGCACGCCCTCTCCCAGATCCACCCCTAAAGTCTCCAGGTGTTTTCCAACACCAACCTGGCAACCTTTGTTTAATTGGTTACTGAATTTGCCACTCAAGCTTTCAGTAGTTTGCCAGCATGACTAAGTGCTGTTGGATTTAGAGAAAATCAGAATCTGGGGCTCACTAATAGCCCCCTTAAATACTAATTAGCCCCCTTAAAAAAACTGGCACTGCTCACCTAAGCTTTAAGGAGCTGTTTCGTTTACCCTGTGGTCTAGTCAAAATTGAATGGGTGTAAGGAATAGGCGGGAAAAGTCTAGAGCAGGGGTGGCCAACGGTAACTCTACAGATGTTTTTTTGCCTACAACTCCCATCAGCCCCAGCCATTGGCTATGCTGCCTGAGGCTGATTGGAGTTGTAGGCAAAAAGACATCTGGAGAGCTACCGTTGGCCACCCCTGGTCTAGAAGGTATGTCACAAACACAGGGCAACATTTTTACTCACAAGTAGAGGGAGTCTCTAGAGTCTTAGCAGTTAAGGACTTACATCTTGTTCTTCATGGCTTGGGCAAAAATTAACAAGTTTCACTGGCATCTTCCTTGCGTTTATCTATTGTTTCCATGCATACATATATACTAGCATGCATACATGAGCACAGAATCTGTAAGAAAGAAATGGAGATGAACTGCATTAGAGGCAAAAATTATTCATTGTTTCAGGACTGGTTTCTCTCCCTTCCATCATGCTATTATTGTCAGTTTAGGTTGTTTTGATCTTGTTTTGCTCAAAATCATGTAAGTCCTGCCTCCTGTGCAGCAATGCAAACGCAGATGGAGAAAAAGGCAAAGACAAATCTACAGACAGCAGGAATGGGTCTCTTGAGTTTTTCTCTGTTAGAACAGTGTGAGAATCAAAAAGTATCAGCTGTTCACTTAGGCCTACTAGAGTAAGGATGTTTCCTTGGCTGTTGGGATAAGGGTCTGAATTGTGCATTTCTTCCCTTTTGTTTGAGCCTGGTGATTCTTCACAAGCTAAATTCCTTCACTTGCCATCCTTCAAGTCATTGTGAGTTGTTTTTCTGAAACACTGGGAAATAATAAGCCTGCTTGGAAGCTGGGAGCAGTTTTTTTAGGTGGTGATTTCTCCTCTGGGCATGAGGAGAGCCTTGGTTCCCATCCTGGAGACATGAAATTATCATTCATGGGCAAAGGCAAGGAGAGGATCAATCAGAAATTTTGAGAAGTTGTATCTGAGGTAGAACTAATGAGTGAGACTTTGGTGACCAGTATCATTCCTTTATTCACATGAAGTGCTTTTCAAGATACAATCTACAAGAATAACTCAATGTGATACTCATCAATTCTATTGTGAATGGAGAAATCTGGTTGCTTGAATTTATCATAAATATTGCTGTGATGTGTACCTCTTTATCATAGATCTTTAGTCACTTGCTGAGTTTGAATGCAGCTCTAGTAAGTGATGCAAATTATTTATAACTGGATCTTAAAACATTAAAAGCATTCATTAAAAAAGCAAATTATAGTTGAATAACACTTTTTGCCCTTGATTCTGATTTTATTCAAATCCTACAGCACTTAGTCATGCTAGCAACCTGAGAGCTTGAGTATTTTAATTAATTTGCATACAAATTTATCTTTAGTCTCAATCAAGCAAAAATAGGATCACTTCCTGTTTACTTGACACGGCCGGCATGTTCAGAAACCTCTCTGCTATGTTTCACTGAAACTAAATTATATGGCTGCGCTTCATATCTTTTACATTGGGTGCATTTGTTAGAGTTCTGTAGAACCATAAAGAGCAGCCTTTCATGCATGTTACTCAGCCAACTACTGAGAAATTTTCTTTGGGCAATTTTCCTAGATTGTATAGGCAAAATAAATAGACCTGTGTGAAGTTCTCACTCCTTTTTGCTTGAATCATCACAAAATCTTTGGCTTCAATATGGGCAAGCTTGTTTAGTGAGAACTGTGTGTGATGCTGCAGTATGAAAAATTCCTAACAAGAATGAAAAGAGTTTGGTGTCTTCTTATTTATAGTATGTCACAGAAGTGAGTACACCCCCTCACATTTTGTAAATATTGAAGTATATCTTTTCATGTGACAACACTGAAGAAATGACACTTGGCTACAATGTAAAGTAGTGAGTCTACAGCTTGTATAACAGTGTAAATGTGCTGTCCCCTCAAAATTACACAACACACAGCCATTAATATCTAAACTGCTGGCAACAAAAGTGAGTACACCCCTAAGTGATAACGTCCAAATGGGGCCCAAGTAGCCATTTTCCCTCCCTTGTGTCATGTGACTCGTTAGTGGTACAAGGTATCAGGTGTGAGGGGGGAGCAGGTTATCACTCTCACTCCCTCATACTGGTCACTGGAAGTTCCACATGGCACCTCATGGCAATGAACTCACTGAGGATCTGAAAAAAATGCTCTACATAAAGATGGCCTAGGCTATAAGAAGATTGCCGAGATTCTGAAACTGAGCTGCAGCATGGTGGCCAAGACCATACAGCGGTTTAACAGGACAGATTCCACTCAGAACAGGCCTCGCCATGGTCGACCAAAGAAGTTGAGTGCCCATGCTCAGCGCCATATCCAGAGGTCGGCTTTGGGAAATAGACGTATGAGTGCTGCCAGCATTGCTACAGAGGTTGAAGGGGTGGGGGGTCAGCCTGTCAGTGCTCAGACCATACGACGCACGCTGCATCAAATTGGTCTGCAGGGCTGTCATCCCAGAAGGAAGCCTCTTCTAAAGATGATGCCCAAGAAAGCCCACAAACGGTTTGCTGCAGACAAGCAGACTAAGGACATGGATTTCTGGAACCTTGTCCTGTGGTCTGATGAGACCAAGATAAACTTATTTGGTTCAGATGGTGTCAAGTGTGTGTTGCGGCAACCAGGTGAGGAGTACAAAGACAAGTGTGTCTTGCCTACAGTCAAGCATGGTGGTGGGAATGTCATGGTCTGGGGCTGCATGAGTGCTGCCAGCACTGGGGAGCTACAGTTCATTGAGGGAACAATGAATGCCAATATGTACTGTGACATACTGAAGCAGAGCATGATCCCCTCCCTTCAGAGACTGGGCCGCAGGGCAGTATTCCAACATGATAACAACCCCCAATACGCCTCCAAAACAACCACTGCCTTGCTAAAGAAGCTGAGGGTAAAGGTGATGGACTGGCCAAGCATGTCTCCAGACCTAAACCCTATTGAGCGTCTGTGGGGCATCCTGAAACAGAAAGTGGAGATGCGCAAGATCTCTAACATCCACCAGCTATGTGACTTCGTCATGGAGGAGTGAAAGAGGACTCCAGTGGCAACCTGTGAAGCTCTGGTGAACTCTATGCCCAAGAGGGTTAAGGCAGTGCTGGAAAATAATGGTGGCCACACAAAATATCGACACTTGGGGCCCAATTTGGACATTATCACTTAGGGGTGTACTCACTTTTGTTGCCAGCAGTTTAGACATTAATGGCTTTGTGTTGCATAATTTTGAGGGACAGCACATTTATACTGTTATACAAGCTGTAGACTCACTATTTACATTGTAGCCAAGCGTCATTTCTTCAGTGTTGTTACATGAAAAGATATACGTACTTCAATATTTACAAATGTGAGGGGGTATACTCACTTCTGTGACATACTGTATATATTATATTTTCCAGGGCTTTTTTTTGTAGCAGGAACTCCTTTGCACATTAGGGCACACACCCCTGATGTAGCCAATCCTCCTAGAACTTACAGTAGGCCCTGAACTAAGAGCCCTGTAAGCTCTTGGAGGATTGGCTACATTAGGGGTGTGTGGCCTAATTGCAAAGGAGTTCCTGCTTCAAAAAAAGCCCTGATATTTTCAGAAGTATGTTAAGATATCACCAACATTTAATATTGGCTAATAATTCTTGTGCTGTTTGTGACTTGCAGCTTTGGAACAACTATTTCCACCTTGCTGTTGCTTTTCTTACACAAGAATCACTACAACTTGAGAACTTTTCAAGTGCCAAAAGATGCAAAATTCTTAACAAGTAAGTTGCGTTCTAAGTATAAAATCATGAACAAGACCTTGAGAGATGATTAACATAATATTATTTTAGCTGCTATAGAAAATTCAAGATCTATTGAGATGCAATCATAGTATGATGAAAGGTTAGTTTGGAAACCATGAATTGAGTATTTACCATATTCTTTTGACTTTACTCGAGATCCAAAATTATAGGATGAGGAAAATGTTTATCTGACAATATATTCATGGAATCAAAGCAATTTGGAATTAAAGTATTAGAAGATTCTACGTTTAAAGCCACTTTAGGTTTGCGCTTATTCTAATCTCATTACATGAGTGTTGCATTACGGTCTTAATTCTTAAAGGCCTTTGTAACTAATCTTCCTAACTGCTGTGGTTTTGTGATGTCTATAAAGAATTATTTATTGTATAGGCAAAAAGTTTCACCAGTTCTTGATTAAAAGGGATTTGCTCACCGGCTTTGGATAGGGAATTTTTGCATTTTATTCTAAATTGCATAGAATATAAAATCTGTCCAGAGAATATTATTATTTATAATACCTATGTGTGGCCTTTCCACCCAATTCAGGGTCCTCAAGGCTGTGAATATTCATTTCAAAAATGTAAAAACATTTAAAATAGACACACACATTTAAATTTTTGAAACAAAGAAATAAAAGCAATATAAACACAATATAAATGCATAAAAACACACAAACGAGGGCTAATAAAAGTTACTGTTGGAATGCCAAATGAATCAAAGTCTTTACCCACTGGTAGAAGATAATAATAGAGCAATTATCAGAAACATCCACATAGTTGCAAGAACATAGGAGGAAAGGAAAGGTCCCCTGTGCAAGCACCAGTCGTTTCTGACTCTAGGGTGATGTTGCTTTCACAACGTTTTCACGGCAGACTTTTTACGGGGTGGTTTACCATTGCATTCCCCAGTCATGTACACTTCCCCCCCAACAACCTGGGTACTCATTTTTCCAACCTCGGAAGGATGGAAGACTGAGTCAACCTTGAGCCAGCTACCTGAAAACCCAGCTTCCCCCAGGGATCGAGCTCAGGTCGTGAGCATAGCTTAGGACTGCAGTACTGCGTCTTTAACACTCTGCACCACGGGGCTCTTACAAGAACATAGGACCTGGCCTTTATAGTTTGGAGAGGTACCACAGTGAAGTAGAATAACACAAGCCTTACATACAGGAGCCTCCCAGGTTTAATACCTGCCATTTTCAATTAAAATGAGTCTCTGTAGCATGATTAATAAAGACCTTTTAACAAAGAGAGTGAAAAGTTGATGCCAGCTAGAATATTTATTTATTGTATTTATTTTATTTGAAACATTTCTGTGTTTCTTTCCCACCCAAGTAGAGTCCCCAAAGGGGTGAAAATCAAAACACTGAAACACTGAAAACACTAAAGAAGCATTGCAAATAAGGTATATATAAAATTATGTTCAAAATTATATATATATAAAATATATTCAACCTGGATTCAGAAGAGGAAGAGGCACTAGAGATCATGTTGCACATTTATGTTGTTTATTGGCGCATACAAGCACTTTAAGAGATACGCATATACATCTTGAGGTGCCCACTGCTTCCACACTTATTAATCTGTATAGCACATGATACACGCACATGATCCAGGTATATATTTATTTATAATCTTTTGTAGCCCAGCATTCACTAATGTTCCCAGAATGGGTAACAGTCATTCTTATAAAAAGCGACATATGTAAAAGTCGTATTTCGAACTTCCAATTTATTGGGAGCAATTCATGTTTTCTGGTGCCTGTGCTTGTTTTGTACCTATAGAGGCATCTTGTTGAAATATTATTGTTGTGAGTTGCTTACTATTGTTATAATTCTCAGGTTTATTTGTTCATTTTCTTAAATTCAATTGCTATCCTACCCTCCTCATACAGCAGGCTCAGGGTGGATTTGCAACATTCTTAAAACAGACAAAAATAAAATATAATACAGTCCTTAAAATCTATCAATTACTAAAACAATACTAATACATAGAACATTAAGTGGCATCAGCTGCACAATTTAATGAGTCAAAAAAGACTGGCTATGTGTAGCTGTGGATGCAGCAGGACAAGGTAAGTGAGTGGGCGAGGAGAGCAGCTATGATGGACTTAAGCAAAGTAGCTAAAGCAGGGTAAGGGAGGCCATTGTAGATAAGTTAGCATCAGCCCATCCATAGGCCTGGCAGAACATCTCCATTCTACAGGTCCTGTGGAACTGCCTTAAATCCTGCAGGGTCTGGATCTCACTAGGGAGAGTGTTCTGCAGGGCCAGCAGCCCCGTGGCTCAGAGTGATAAAACAGCATTATTGCAGTACTGTGGTCTGAACTCTCTGCTCACGACCTGAGTTTGATTCCGGTGGAAGCTGGATTCAGGTAGCCGGCCCAAGGTTGACTCAGCCTTCCATCCTTCTGAGGTCGGTAAAATGAGTACCCAGCTTGCTGTGGGAAAAGTGTAAAAGACTGGGGAAGGCAATGGCAAACCACCCCGTAAAAAAGTCTGTCGTGAAAACGTTGTGAAAGCAACGTCACCCCAGAGTCGGAAACGACTGGTGCTTGCACAGGGGACCTTTCCTTTCCTTCTGCAGGGTCAACACCAGAGCCAAAAAGGCTCTGGCTCTGATTGAGGCTAAGTGTGCATCTTTTGGGCTGGGGCTCACAAGTAGATGTTGGTTAGAAGAGCGCAAGGCCCTTTGGTAGATATATTGGGAGAGACAGTCCCAAAACTACATCCCAGACTGCCTAGGGATTTAAATGTTAAAACCTGATCTTTATCTGGAATTCAGCTGAGAGCTAGTTCAGCTGGCATAGCACCAGATGTACATGTGCTGTCAGTGGTGTCCCTATAAGGACATGCACCTCTGCATTCTGGATGAGCTGCATTCTGGGCCAGCTCTCTTTTCAGGGTCTTGGAAGTAAGGTTGCCAGTGTGAGCAAAAATGGGGCTGGAGCAACATTGTAATGTCACTTCTGACTGCACCTGGCAATGGCATCATGATGCTTTAGGACTCAGGGGACTTTAGGACTCATTTGTTATGAGGGCTAGATCTGACATAAATGAGACCCTGTCAGGCAGGGCCATGTGTGTCATAGAATGTAATGCCAGGTAGTGAAGATATAAACTTTATAAAGGACACAAACACAATTAAAGGTTTTTTGTTTTGTTTTTTTTTAAACTTTAAAACATGCTTAAAAGATTAGCACTCTTGCAATATTTTGTTTATTTAACAGTTTCTGATAGCTGACACTTCTTGCATCAAAATCTGGACACAATGTCTGTACTCAGTTTTGAGAATACTGTTCAGGTGTGTGTCTGCAAGTTGCAAACCAACTTTTGATTTGACAGTCATTACAGAGATCTCATGGTCAATGCTTTGAGCCTAAGATCCAGGGTGAAACATTAAATGGCTGGGCATTGTGAGCTTTTGTACATAAACTGCTTCATGTGCTGGTCAGCCAATGGAGAGAACAGAGGCTTTGCTTTGTAGCTCCTGTGCGATTGAGCAAGCCTGGCAAAGAGAGCTGTGATGCAGAAGGAAGCAGAGAGAGGAGGAAGCAGAGGACAGCCATTTGCTTGGGGGCCTGCTAGGAGTCCTCCAGGGGCCTGATCCAATCCTTGACGCCCCTGATCTGGGATATGCCTGTTTCAGACTGCTGTCATAATTTGAGTGATCCACCACACATACAGCCTTTCTACATGGGAGCTCACTGTTTACCAGACAGCAGTATAGACTGACCGTGAGGTTAAAGATTTGAAATTAAAAGGCACAGCATCTATAAGGGCTGGTGATGCCTGATGAGCACATCATCAAGAGACAGGCACTCTACAGCATGCAGAAGTTAGGCTTGTGATAAGATTTGTTATAACAGGCTGAAAGCTAAGCTTCTGAGGAAGGGTAGGAGGCCTCTGTAGACTTCTTGTATTTCACACATTCAGTAATAATTAAGATAAACGGCCTGCATCATGGGACACAATTGCATATTAAAATTAGCTAAATTGTCGAGCTCTGTGATAAGTTTCACTAAATTATTATTTCTCACATAATCGGTTATACTGTAGGCAATGAACTGAGAAAGTAAATTGTTTGGAAACCAATAATGTCATGTGGGTGAAGTGCAAGATTATATTTACTTGTGGAAGAAATATCTTTTCTCTCCCACTGGGATGAAAATGATCACTTTATCCAATACCAAAAGTTCTCCTTAGGTTTTAATTAGCCTTTTAACTATTTTTACTGATTCCTTTTGTGTGTGTTAAACATCAGCAGTTTTTTTTAAAAAAAATAACTCATCTTCATATCCAGAAGAAAAGCTGCCAATACTAGTTTTTCTAATGCTTGTGAATACATTTCTAATGCTTGTGAAATTACATGGAACCAGGGTTCCCTCTTATTTGCAGAGTCCTGTGAGCAAAAATTCTACTTTGTGAGCTATTGGCATTAAAGTTGTGAGCTACTGCATAAATTAGTGTGCTTTGGGGTCATCCTTCCTGAGCTAAGACAAAAATGTGTGAATTGAGGCTAAAAATCTTTGAGCTAGCTCATGATAACTCAGCTTAGAGGGAACACTGCATGGAACAAATATGGAAGATCTACAAGCAGTCCTAAGCAACTCCCAATTCATTTATTAACAAAAAGGATTTATTTATTTTATGCCTCAAAGACTGTGCTCTAGTCTTCAGTAGCTCAGTGCTGGCTAATGCTTACCAGGCTTTTGGGGTAAGAATAATTTGTTGATCTAATGCTGATATTCTCTCTACTGTGAGCCCTACAACTTGCGATCTTGACCCATGCCCCTCCTGGCTAATTAAATCTTTCCAGAGGGAGTTTAGATATCCTGTACGGGATATCATAAATAGATCCCTCTTAGAAGGGCAATTTCCAACATCCTTGAAAGAGGCTATGGTTCGCCCTCTCTTGAAAAAAAGTACAGCAGATCCAGCCGAATTGGCAAATTACCGACCGGTCTCGAACTTACCATTCTTAGGTAAAGTTATTGAGAGGGCACTGGCGTTACAGTTGCAGAGTTTTCTGGACAACACTTCCACCTTAGATTCCCACCAGTCCGGCTTTCGTCCGGGTCATGGGACGGAGACAGTGCTGGTTGCTTGGGAGATGACCTCCAGCAGCATCTGGATCGAGGCAGCGTGGCAGTGCTGATGTTGTTAGATCTGTCGGCTGCGTTCGACACGATCGACCATCAGCTACTGACCCGGCAGCTCGCCAACACAGGTATTAGGGGGTCGGCCTTACAGTGGCTTTCCTCCTTCCTTGACGGACGGGGACAAAGGGTGGCAATTGGGGGAGAGCTGTCCTGGAGGCACTCATTAGTGTGTGGGGTGCCACAAGGTGCAGTTCTCTCTCCGATGTTATTTAACATCTACATGCGCCCCCTTGCCCAGCTTGCTCGGAGGTTTGAGCTTGGGTGCCACCAATATGCAGATGACACCCAGCTCTATCTACTAATGGACAGCCGGCCTGACTGCGTCCCGGAAAACCTGGACCTAGCATTGCAGACTAAGGCAGGTTGGCTCAGGCTGAGTGGGTTGAAGTTGAATCCAACAAAGACAGAGGTCCTTTGCTTGGGCCGCGGTGCCCTGGGAAGGGAAATTCCTCTCCCGGTTTTTGACGGTGTGCCGCTGAAAGCGGCCCATAGGGTCAAGAGCTTGGGGGTTCTTCTGGAGCCTTCATTATCAATGGAGGCACAGATAGCAGCCACTGCCAAGTCCGCGTTTTTTCATGTCCGACGGGCGAAGCAGTTGGCCCCCTTCCTTGGGCGCCGGGACCTAGCAATGGTAATCCATGCAACGGTCACCTCGAGACTGGACTACTGTAACGCCCTCTTCATGGGGCTGCCCTTGTGCCGAACCCGGCGGCTGCAGCTAGTGCAGAATGCGGTGGCTAGGCTGTTGTTGGGACTCCCAAGATGGGAGCACATACGGCTGGGGCTGCGCGGACTGCACTGGCTGCCAGTGGTGTACCGAGTTCATTACAAAGTGCTGGTTATTACCTTTAAAGCCCTGTATGGCCGAGAACCTGCCTACTTGAGGGACCGTCTCTCCCCATACGAACACCAGAGAGCACTGACGTCAGCTGGAAAGAACCAGCTGAATATCCCTGGGCCAAGGGAGGCCAGATTGAAGACTACTCGGGATTGGGCCTTCTCCATTGCAACTCCACTATTGTGGAACCAACTCCCGGAGGCGGTGCGGGCCCTGCGGTGACTAGACCAATTCAGCAGGGCCTGCAAGACCTACCTCTTCAAAATAGCCTTCACTTAATACCGAGCCAAGAAAGATTCACTGGATATGTTTTAGCCACTGAATTTTATAGAAGATCTGAGTCATAGCACCATAACGTTAATTTTAATACAAGTTGATTTAATGGTTTAATGATGGTTTTATATAATTGTAATTATTGTGAATTATGGTTTTATTGCACATTGTATTTATATGTTGTGAGCCGCCCTGAGCCTGCCTCGGCGGGGAGCGCGGAATATAAATAAAAGGTATTATTATTATTATTATTAAGTGAAACAGTGGTTTAGTTTTCTGAGCTAGATCCTATTTCTAGGCATGTAGCAAGGCCAGCTAACTCAGTCACCCTCAGTGGAGAAAAGCTGAAGATACACTGAAAGAGACTTAACTATGGATGCTTTGACTTTAAGATTCAGCTACAGTTAACAAACACATTTTATGGTTAAGAAGCTATGGCTGTTAACAAACACCTAATTCCTGATTAGCCATGATTTAAGCATTGAGACATAACTCACAGTCGCATAGGGCTACTGTGAAGAAACAAGCTAATTCACATTCTCCCCCCACTTCCGTGATATCAAGGTATTTCATTTATATCCCACCTTCCTCTTCAGTGTGGACCCAAAGCAAATTGCATTATTCTCTTCTCCATTTTATCCTTACAACAACCCTGTGACATAGGTTAGGCTGAATGTCTGTGACTGGCCCCAAGGTCACTCATCAAGCTTCCATAGCAGAATGAGGATGTGTACTGGATTTCCTAGACCCTAGTCCACACCACTACACCACTGCTGACTATAGACCTATATGAAACATGTAAATAATCAGGTGGTTTACAGATTCAAGACTACAAATAATGCTATGGCATCTTAACAAATTTATTGTCATAAACTTTTGTAAGGCAAAACCCAGTTCGTCAAATGAATTTTATTCCATACCTATCTTGTGTGAGGAAGTTATTAGCAAATCTCTTGGCAATTGAGATGCTTAATCCTTCAATGAAAGCAGCATTTGTCCTGCTATTCTCTGATGTCCCAGAATCCTTTACAGTTTGGGATATAGAACTGAGTCTTGGAGGATGGATGGATAGATAGGTAGATAGGTAGATAGATAGATAGATAGATAGATAGATAGATAGATAGATAGATAGATAGATAGATAGATAGATAGATAGATAGATAGATAGATAGATAGATACCCTGTGGTTTAGGTAAAGGAAATGGAAATATGATAATTAAAAAACACAAGTCATTCTTGACTATTGACCTGATTTTTTGGACATTGAGCAAAGTGAAGCTTCTCTAATTAGCATGATTGAATTAGGTATAGTCCTGCTTCCCTTTATTGTTCTGTTTTTGTTTTGTTTTGTTTGTCTTTGATGTTCAAAAGCCTATTCAGTACCCTGATGCAAAACAGTGAGAAGGTGTTCCCAGCTTCAAGACTGGAAGGAAGTCTCAAAATAGGCAGAAGGGGAAGGGGCCCAAGACCAATTGTCCCTAGCATTTTCAGGCACAGTCCTTCTTGTCATATGTGGGAAAGGGAGGAGAGTAAATGTAGTGGCCTGTTCCAGTATAACAGCAAATAATGGGTTTGAGCAAGCCTGGAAGATCTTCAGGCTCACAATTATATGTGTTGTGTGGCCAGATAAATATTTCCAAATTTACAGCAAACTGTAATTTGTTGGTACACTTTATCTAGTGAACTATAGTTTACATTTTCTCCATAAACTCAGATCCCAAACAATGGTTTAATGAGTCATAGCTACCCATTTAGAATGTAATGGCAAACTAGGTTTCCGACAAACCTGTGTAAGCCAAATTGCCCTCAATGTGAGGTAGGGGAATTAGAGTGGTGGGCAACTATGGCTCAGTGGGATTCAGAACCTATGTATACAAGAGATGACCTCCGGAATTTCCTTCTAAATAATGAGTAGATGTTTGGTAAAATATAATGGATTTTCTTAGAAAATCAGTCAGGCATACGAGGGAATAAATTCATTTGACACTCATACAGACCTAGGAATATTAGAAGGAAATTGATAGGGGTAACATGAAGGGAAAACACAGACAAGGTGATACTTTACCTATCGTAGTCTTCAGTTGAAGCTCCAATAGCGACGAAAAAGAGAAGGGGGAGCAAGACACAGCCAGCATATCTTACTATTGGGGACCCGAAACTGATCAGGTTTTGGGGGTGAATCTATACAGCAGGGTAGGAATACTGTCAGATGCACACCTGAGGAGCCCTGGGTCAGACATCTTAAGGACTACCATGTACCATCAGGGGGGTGAGGTCAGATGACCTGTGACAGAGGGGTCAGGTGAGCTATGTCACTGGGACACATGGTATGTGACCTCAGAAAAGGGGAGGCTCTACGGTGACATTTGGAAAGAAACAGGAATTAATGGGCTTAACATAACTGAACAAAGTTATCTAATGTGACAATATAGGACTGGTTATCTAAAGTGACACCCAACCTACACAATGGCATTGGTCTCCGGGTCTGGCTTGGTCCTTGTTATTGACTCATCTTGGCTGGCACAGTCTTTTGTGTGATGTTCAGCTTAGAATGGCTGGCAGCAGGGCCTTTTTTGTAGAAAAAAACCAGCAGAAGCTCATTTGCATATTAGGCCACACCCCTTGCTGCCAAGCCAGCCAGAACTGCGTCCCTGTGCGTTCCTGCTCAAAAAAACCCTAGCTGGCAGGATGCATACAGAGATAAGCTTGATTGCCTTATGGAAGTGTCCAAGTTACACATTGAGTACGTGGGGCTCTTGCTTCGCTCTCATGGTGTCTCAAAGATGCAGGAAGATGATCGCAGATGCTGTTAGCCCTTGTAATGGCTTCCGTCAGGAGAACTGAAAAACCGCATAGCTGGACAGCTGATGGCAACCGCGCAATCTCTTGTTCTGCAGAGCCAGGGATTTGTGCATGATAGTGGACTGGGAGTCCTTCTTTCTGGTTTGGGGCCTGTCTGTGGGGGCATTGCCTTGGTGACTGAGGTCCAAACAGCTCACATAGGCCTGGCAGGAAGCTGCCAGTTTGGCCTATGCCCAAGTGTAGATGTGTGTGAGAACTAGAAGTCCAGGCATCCTGACTGTTAGACCAGAAAACACGATGTCCATATAGAATGGAGAGGGGGCTTTGGTTCACACCTTGAAATGTGTAATTATTGGGCTGCATATGAAAGGGGGCAGGGAAAGAGTTGTCAACCTGAAAATCTCCCAGTGGCAAACTGTTACATCTGGACTAAGCCAGTCTATGTCCAGTGGGGGGTTCTTGTTCCCTATTCTTGATTTAAGAAATTTAATTTCTCTGAATTAGTTGAAATAAGTTTTTTAAACAATAGTTTGGCATTGTACTACCATTTTCTGTCCTCATTTTAAAAAAATTATCACACTTTTACTGTTCAGGATTAGGTTTTCCTAAGGTATATGCATGCATCCAGGGTTTTTTTCTTCATTTGCCAGTGCCAGCTCTAGAATAGATTTATCTTCTATTTATGTCTCAGTTTTCTGCAACCTTTCAGGATGTTTTACGTTTAGCTGTCTTGGAATATCCCAAAAGGCTGTGTGGTAGCTCAAATTCCACATAACTGCTAATTCATTTAATTTGGATGTCCTTGATACCTGCTGGATATGGTGTTTCTTGGTTCATTTTCTAGGGCAGTCAATGTATGCAAAAAATATTCATAAAAAAATATTCCTAAAGCTGCGCAGTTTGTTTTCTCCAGCTATTAGAGTCTAAGAAATGGATAATACTCTCATTAATCTACACAGCCACCCCCTCACTCCCAAGGGACAGTTATGTAATATGAAGATAAGGCAAAGTGAAATTCCCATAGGTGAAACGTTTACAGAAAAAGCTGCACAGAGCAGAGTGCCTTTTTTCCTCCAAGCAAAGAAAGAAATGCTGATATTAGACTGGGGATTGTCATGTTTAACTTTTGTTTTTGACTTGTTTTTATTTTTGAAATTATCCTTTTGTATGTTTTTCAGAATGCCATTTAACCTTCTGCATGCTCTTTACCTATTAAATGTTTGAGAATTCTTGGAGAACAGGTGAGGTGCTAGAAGATTGGAGGAGGTCAAATGTTATCCCCATCTTCAAGAAGGGGGGAAAGGAGGATCTGGGTAACTACCAATCTGCCAGCTTGACGTTTTAGAACAAATCATCAAACAGTCAGTCCTTGAGCATTTAGAAAGAATGGTTGTGATTACTAAAAGCCAGCATGGGTTTCTAAAGAAAGTCATGTCAGACTAACCATATCTCTTTTTTTAAGGGAAGTTACTACCTTGCTGGATCAGGAAATGCTGCAGGCATCGTTTTTCTTGATTACAATAAGGTTTTTGATAAGGTTCTACATAATATTCTTGTTGACAAGTTGGTAAAATATAGTTTGGATCCTATTACTGTTAGGTGGATCTGTTAACAGATTGGCAGATGGCACCCAAAGACTGCTTGTTAACCGAGAGGAATGACAAGTGGAATGCCTCAGGGATCTGTGCTGGGATCTGTTTTGTTTAATATCTTTATAAATTATTTGGATGAACATGAGTCAGCAGTGTGATGCGGTGGCAAAAAAGGCAAATGCAGTTTTTGACTGTTTCAACAGAAGTATTGTGTCCAAACAAAGTATGATGGTATCATTTTACTCTGCTCTGGTTCCACCTCACCTAGAATATTGTGTTTAGTTTTGACTACTACAATTTAAGAAGGATATAGAGAAGGTGGGACAGATCCAGAGGAAGGAAATGAAAATGGTGAGCATTTCTTTCCTTACTTGGAGAAAAAAAGGTGCTCTGCTCTGTACATTGCTTGGAGGAAAAAAGGTGCTCTGCTCTATACATCTAGCCCAACCTCCTACACAATGTGTAGGAGGTTGGGCTCTGTCTCTCTCTCCCTCCCCCTTCCAACTCTGTGATTCTATTCTTCTTCTTACATGCCCAGCATTTCCTTGGGCATGTAAGAAGGAGCCACAAGAACTAAGCACTGATGCAACCCTTCCTGCCCTTCTTCTCATGACCTAAGGATGGTTCTGTAATTCTGAATGACTCAAGTCTCTAAGGTACATTAGGATCCCAAATAATGCCATACCATTTAGTCCTCACTGTTGTTGTTTAATTTTCTAATAGAAATTTGATTATGGTAGCAGTTGAAGATAGAAATATTACACAAAACTTGTTGCTGAAAAAAATTGTTCTTCCTAGGTATGGAGATATGAGGAGACAAATCGGCTTTGAGATCCGAGACATGTGGTATAATTTGGGTAAGTAGAAGTCCCAATATGTGACCCTGTATTAGTTGACAATCTTACTTATATATGTTCAGTAATACATTCCCAACATTGTCTGAATCATTGTAGTGTTTATCTTCCATTTATACAATTTTTTTCAAAGCATCAGAGCATCATATACATTAAGGGTATTACAGTTTTTATTCAGAGTGAATTCTTATATTACAAATACTCCACAAAAGCCAATGGCTGGCATCAACACATAAAATCATCACATGATACTTGTTTTGGCAAGTCCATGAGAATCCCCAGTAGCTTTCTTAACATAAGGCTTGGCTCTTCTTTAAATTGTTCTGTGAATGCAATGGTCATCATCATCATCATTATTAGATCAATTTTTATGTCAGTTTAACAGAAGCATCTTGTATGTTTTACAGTATAGGATGGAAGATGCTTTGTTAAGGAAACTGGTTGATGTTCCATATTAGGTAGCTTCATTTGTAAAGTTTGATTATGTTGTCTTGTCAGTCCAATGTAGAAGAAGATGATACTGGATTTATATCCTGCCCTATACTCTAAATCTCAGAGTGGTCACAATCTCCTTTACCCCCCCCCCCCCAACAGACACCCTGTGAGGTAAGTAGGGCTGAGAGAGCTCTTACAGCATTTGCCCTTTCAAGGACAACTTCTATGAAAGCTATGGTTGACCCAAGGCCATTCCAGCAGGTGCAAATGGAGGAGTGGGGAATCAAACCTGGTTATCCCAGATAAGAGTCCACGCACTTAACCACTACACCAAACTGTTGTAATTTGTGCATATACAATTTCAATTGTTTTCGTTGCTGTTCTAAAAATATGATACTTTTTCACGCAGTTTCTTTGAGATATCTTAAGTAATAATCAACAAACACTTGGCAAGATTAGCACCAAGTTTCTCTTAAACACACAAAACTCTTCCATTCCCAGTGACTTTATTAGGAACAACTTCTTAATGCCCACTAAGGACGGGCACAAACTGAATTACAAATCAGGATTCATCACAAACCAGGCCAGTTTGTGGTTTGCGAACCATGGTTTTTGTGACAGTTCATTCAGTTGGTGGCATCTCCAGAGTCATGCTGCCTTGGCACACCTCCATGAGTGAAGGCATGCCGCTTGCTGTGGCACAACTCAGGAGGGAGGGGGAGGAATTTAAAAATCCCTCCTTCCCTCTCCAGAGTCACGCAGCCTTGGCAGCAAACCTCCACAAATGAAGGGAGGGCAAATTGCTTTCACTTCATTTCTGGTAGTATGCTGCTGCTGTGGCACGACTTGGGAAGGGAGAGGAAAGCATTAAAAATACCTCTTTCCCTCTCTGGAGTCACTCTGCCTTGGCAGCATGCCTCCACAACTGAATGGAAGGCAAATTGCCTTCCCTTCACTCCTCAAGGCATTCTACTGCTGTGGTGCAACTCAGGGAGTAAAGGGGGAGGCATTTAAAAATCCCTCTCCTTCGCACTTCAGAGCCACCTCGGAAGCATGCTTCCACTGTATTGCTACCTGGGGAGGGAAGGGAAGGCATTTAAAAATCTCACTCCTTCCCTCTCTGGAGTCACACCACCTTGGCGGCCAGCCACAAGTAAAGGGAAGACAAGTTGCCTTTTGATTATTATTAGCCAAAATAATATTATAATAAGATACTTGAAACTCAGATATGTCTTCTGATAATATGTTTATGCTGAGAGAGATACTCTACTTGAACTTTGGAGTAATATGGTAAAGAAAATAAGGACACAAATATCTTTTGGAGAAGAGTTGTTGCTATGGAAGACTTCAGTGCATTAGCATCTAGAGAGCAGACTGAAATACATCTTGATACACAACAGATAGACATTTTTGTTATCTAGCCTTCAAAAAGCTAACCAAACTCATTCCTTCTAGCCCAAGTTTTACTGAAATCTATCTTTAACTATTCTGCCATCAATGCTGATTACTGATAATGACACATTCACCACCTGCTGAGCTTAATTCCATTGTTTGGAACTAAGGCCACTTGGTTATGTGTTTTGAGGCATTCACAAGACTGGCTTGGCCCAAACAAAGCCATTAATTTAAAAAATTTAACAAGAATTTACTTCAGCTGACAAAAGTTATTTATCTCTTGGCATCATGTGCTTAGCTTTAGTTGTATTGTCATTCCAGTTCTAATCGCAAATAGGCAGCTGGCCAAAAGGTTCAGGGGTTCTTCACCTGCCATTATATGAACAGTGTTTGAGAAGAAAAAATGAATTGCTGGCTGCTTCTGTTGAGAACAACTGTGGAAGGCAGAGGACACTGTTGGCAGGTGCTGTAATGCTACACTGGTTCAGTGATCTAAGGGGGTATTTGCTCCATTTTCTTGGCATAGCTGCTGTTTTGAAGTCTTGCCCCAGTCCACCTTAGATCACCTTGAATTCCTTCATGTTCTCTTGCTTGCTTATTTCTGAAGAGAAAGGGAAAGGTGTGGGATGGGAAAAGAAACAAGGGAAACAGAGGGAGCGGGGGACAGAAGCAGGCACTACTACTATGGTCTTTGGTTTGCACAGTTCTGTCTTATCTCTCATGGGTTTTAATATATACACTAAGCCACTAGGAGATGTTTGTGAGAGATGCTCTCAGTATTCGGATGGCAACCAGCTCTACCTCTCTTTCTACTCATTGTTTTGGACTATTTAAATAATAGAATAGTTTATGGTGAACAAGCTCCAGCTTGATCCAAAGAAGTCAGACATTTTTATCTGTCATAAAATACATAGATGATTGTGATACATAGGTAGTGTTTCATGGGGTTGGACTGCCACTGAGAAGTTCACAGCTGTGGTATCTGCTTTGATCTCATGTGGATCTTGACCCAGGAGTTTCTTTTAGCAGACTAAAGTGCAGAAATCAGATCTGGCCACAATTACTCATGCCCTGAGTACTTACTTCAAGACTAGACTGTTGTACCATATGCTAAATGGCACTGCCTGTGAAAATATCTTATAAACTTTAAATGGTCTAAATCAGGGGTGGCCAATGGTAGCTCTCCAGAAGTTTTTTTTTGCCTACAACTCCCATCAGCCCCAGCCAGCATGGCCAATGGCTTGGGCTGATGGGAGTTGTAGGTAAAAAACATCTGGGGAGCTATCATTGGCCACCCCTGGTCTAAATGAACCTGACTGTTTTTTTTGCCATGGACAGGTGGTTTTGCATGTGTGGTTCTACATTTTCATTTGCTTCCATTTCCATTTCTTGGATCACTTTGAAGGGCTGCTTTTAAGCCTTAAAGATCCTCAGGACCAGTTCCTGTGGCATAAAACTGACTAAATGTTGACATCAATTGGAAAAGCTCTGTGTCCTCCATCATCTGACATCTGCTTGTTTACAAGGGACAATTCCTTCTCTGTTGCTGCCCCAAGTATGTAGAACTTCCTTCACTTTAAGGCTTGAATACATCTTCTTTGTTAGTCTTCTAGAACATTGTCAAGATCCTGCTGTTCAAGTGCATTTTTAATTTAAGCTAAGTAAATTGTATTCTATGTGTTTATCTTCAATTTGCTGTTCCTGTAAAAACTTTTACAAATTTTTTTTTCTATGTGATTAGATGCATTTTAAGTAATTTGATAATACCAATTTGGCCATCTCTCAGGTCTGAAAAATACCTGTATCTAAAGGGACTGTGTTAGACAAATACCTGTGTCCAGGGCTTTCTTTGCAGAAAAAGCCCAGCAGGAACTCATTTGCATATTAGGCCACACCCCCTGGTATCACCATTGTTTCGTGTAGGGTTTTTTGTAGAAAAAACTCAGCAGGACCTCATTTGCATATTAGGCCACACCCCCTGGCACCAAGCCAGCCAGAACTGCTTTCCTGTGAGTTCCTGCTCAAAAAAAGTCCTGCCTGTGTCTAAAGGGACAGTGACAAAGTGCATTTTAAAAGCTTCAAAGATCTTTGTAAACAGATAAAAGACTGTGAAGGGTTAATTCTTCACAGAGCCAGAGAGCCTTAAGTGACAGACTGTTCCAAGAGATCTAATTGGTTAGCATCAGCTAAGCAGAGAAAGACTTCTGAACTGGATGCTGAGCAGAATTCAGTCTGACTTTCCCCCAGCTGAGTAGAGCACTGACAGTTTCGGAATTCAGCCCTGTCTGAGAGGAGTTTAACATGGACAGAAGGGGGTGGAGACAAGGATGAATGGGTAGTTAGACAGAGATTCCCATTTGAGTCAAAGAAAGGGACAGAGATCTAGTGAGAGAAAGAATTTCCATACCCAGTTAAAACAGAGAGATAGCTCTGAATGGAGGGATCCCTGGTCTGGTGTGGTTAGAAACTGCCTTTGGAGACCTTAAGAATCAGTTAAAAACTCAAGGCAAGTACTGGTGTTTCAAGAGAAGGGGTTTGGGTACTGGAAAGAGTGTACCAGCCTTCTAGAAACTTAAAGAGTCAGTGAATGCTCAAAGAAAGTGTACTGGAGTGTTTGGAAAACACCAGAACAAAAGCCTTGCAGCATAAAATTTTTAAGTAACTGCGAATAGCTTAAGAAGTTCTTATTAGCCTGAAATCTGAGAACTAAAATCTGTTCATGTATTGGTTTTACCTCAGAATATTCAACCCTTGATTTCATCTGACCTTTCCCCTCTATGCTAAATAAAGTATGTCATTATTTTTGAATTTCAGAACTCTTCAAGTACTATTTATTGTTTAACTTAAAGAGGACTCCCAATGCTTCCCTCAGGTTCCTGAGCTGAGCCAAAATATACTGTGAGATGGTGGGATAGCAAGAGTTCTTCAGCAAAGAAGAAAATACATTACTAGGGTAGCTCAGTCAGTAAAGGGAAAGAAAAATTGAAGGATAATCTTGCATTTGAGGGAGGGAAGTGGACAGGGCCATTATAGGGACCATCCGAACAAATTTCCACCTGCTAATTTAACCTTTCATATGCTAGGCAGCAATTACCGTTTTACCATTAGCATTTGAATTTTTTATCCAGACATACGTAATTTAGCCTTCAAATGTTTTTTTATCCAGACATACGTAATTTAGCCTTCAAATGTTTTTATAAGGGGCGGGGGTGGGGGGGTGGGCTCCCTCTGGGTATCCTACCCCCCCAGGGAAAGTGTATGCGCAATACATAGTCTCTCCTCTCCCGGTGTAGTGAATGCCGCGTGGTCACTGTCTGGCTATGCCTGGCAGATGGTCACTGCAATGGCCTCTCCTGCATTACTGCATCCGTAGCAACACCTTCTCGCTGGTCCCCCCCCCGTTTTTCACAGAGTTTGCTACGTCATGGTGCGACCGAATTGTCCGGCGGTATAACCGGATGGGCAGGCTGGGCCCACCAACCTTGCCAGCCTAAGAGAAGGAAAACTCTAACGTCAAACCCGGGCAGATAGAGCTCGTTAATGTAACACCTACCACCTGGAGGACTCGCTGCCGGCGTCCCGGCTTACTGGGCCATGGCAGATGACCCCCAGGTGAAAGGGTGGAGCCAGTACCGCGCACACTGGGCTTCACCTAAAAAATTCCTCTGCGCAGGCCTGAAGGGCATATCCACATACACAACCCACAACCCACAACGCATCAAGTCCTGCAGCGATGGGCAAGGGGCGAAACGGCAGGTGGAAGGTGCCACTGGAAGCCGCAGTCCCGATCCTGCATGTAGGCGGTTCAGGGTATTGGTCGCCTGATGCTAACCCGGAGACGAAAGCATTTTTCGGCGGCACCCTGAACGACTAAGCAGCCTTATCTAGGGACAGCACTGCTTGCTCCACACGGAGAGGGGCCTAGAAAAGGTGGCCTAAACAAAGCTCGTCTCCTCCACCCCAGTTGGCTAGCCGCGGTCAACGGGCATCCTTACTTGCGGTCAAAAAATAACAACAAAGAAAAGGCATGCACCTGCCTCACAAAGTGTGCAAAGACTAAAGCTTGCGTGTTGAACATCAGAACCATGCTTGACACAGTAGACAGTGGTCGCCCTGAACGACGCTCTGCTCTAGTTGCCCACGAACTTCTCAGGTTGAATATCGACATAGCAGCTCTCAGTGAGGTCCGTTTCCCTGAGGAAGGTAGTCTTCAAGAACACGGTGCTGGCTATACCCTCTACTGGTCAGGTAAGTCAAAGGCTGAGAGCCGCCTTTCTGGCGTTGGCTTCATGGTCAGGAACTCCATTGCCTCCAAACTCGAAAACCTGCCAACAGGTCACTCAGATCACATCATGTCCATGCACCTCCCACTTCAAAACAAGCAGCATGCAACACTCTTCAGTGTGTATGCCCCAACCCTTCAAGCAGATCCTGCAGAAAAGAACAAGTTCTATGCTGATCTACACAACCTCGTACGGAAGACCCCTACAGAGGACAAGGTGATCATCCTTGGCGACTTCAATGCCAGAGTAGGTAAAGACTCGGAAGCCTGGAAAGGAGTACTTGGCAAACACGGCATTGGCAACTGCAATGACAACGGGCGCCTCCTGCTAGAATTCTGCATGGAGCACCAGCTCACCATCACCAACACTATCTTCCAGCAGAAGAACAGTCTGAAGACAACCTGGATGCACCCACGGTCCAAGCACTGGCACCTTATCGACTACATTCTGGTGCGCCAGAGAGACCTTCAAGATGTCTTACACACCCGAGTAATGCCCAGTGCAGAATGTCATACGGATCATCGTCTTGTACGCAGCAATCTCCGTCTTCACTTTAAACCCACACCCAGGAGAGGAGGTATCCCTCGGAGGAAGTTTCAGGTTGGCAGTCTCCAGTCAGCCGAAGTTAAAGCTGCCTTCCAGGCAAAACTCCAGTCAAGAATTGAGGACCCCAGTTGCCCCACAGACCCTTCTCCAGAAGCACTCTGGGAACACCTAAAAACTACCGTCCTGCAGATCTCTGAAGAAGTCCTCGGGTTCTCCACAAGGAAGAACAAGGACTGGTTTGATGAGAACAATCAAGAGATCCAAGATTTACTGGCGAAAAAGAGATCTGCCTACCAAGCACATCTTGCTCAGCCCTCCTGTCCTGGGAAAAAAGCAACCTTTCGCGCTGCATGTAGCAACCTCCAGTGCAAGCTTCGAGACATTCAGAACGAGTGGTGGACCAAGCTTGCTGAGAGAACCCAGCTGTGTGCAGACACTGGTGATTTAAGAGGGTTCTACGAAGCCCTGAAGGCAGTATATGGTCCATCATATCAGACTCAGAGTCCCTTGCGTAGTGCAGACGGCCAAGTGCTCCTCACAGACAAGGCATCCATATTGAACCGGTGGTCGGAGTATTTTCAGGTTCTCTTCAGTGCCAACCGCGTAGTTCAAGATTCAGCAATTCACCTCACCCCACTTCAACCAGTGAAAACAGAGTTGGATGAGATCCCCACTCTAGAAGAGACTGTTAAAGCCATCAAGCAACTGAAAAGTGGCAAGGCAGCAGGAGTTGATGGAATTCCACCAGAGATCTGGAAGCATGGGGGCACAGTACTACATAGCTCACTTCACAAAGTACTTGTCACCTGCTGGGAACAACGCAAATTACCACAGGACTTTCGCGATGCAATCATCATCACCCTATACAAGAACAAAGGGGAAAAGTCAGACTGCTCCAACTACCGGGGGATAACCCTGCTCTCCATCGCAGGCAAAATCCTTGCCAGAATACTCCTGAACAGACTGGTGCCCGCCATTGCAGAAGAACTCCTCCCAGAGAGCCAGTGCGGCTTCAGAGCTAACAGGAGCACCACCGACATGGTATTTGTTCTCAGGCAGCTCCAAGAGAAATGCAGGGAACAGAACAAGGCTCTGTATGTGACTTTTGTCGACCTTACCAAAGCTTTCGATACCGTTAGCAGGAAAGGCCTGTGGCAAATCTTGGAACGTTTAGGATGTCCCCCAAGGTTCCTCAGCATGATCATCCAGCTACACGAAGACCAGCGAGGCCAAGTCAGACACTGCAACGACCTCTCGGAGACCTTCCCAATAGGCACAGGTGTAAAGCAAGGCTGCGTTCTCGCGCCAACTCTCTTTACGATCTTCTTTAGCATGATGCTTCAAAGAGCCGCAGTAGATCTAGATGATGACGATGGTGTCTACATCCGCTATCGCACCGATGGCAGCCTGTTCAACCTGAGGCGACTAAAGGCCCACTCCAAGACAATGGAAAAACTCATCCGAGAGCTACTGTTTGCTGATGATGCTGCACTCGTCTCCCACTCGGTATCAGCTCTGCAGCATATGACGTCCTGCTTTGCAGAGGCTGCCAAGCTATTCGGCCTAGAAGTTAGTCTGAAGAAGACAGAAGTTCTCCACCAGCCTGCACCCCAGGAAGATTATCACCCTCCCTGCATCACTGTGGGTGAATCAATTCTGAAGACAGTCCAGCAGTTCAGCTACCTGGGGTGCATCATCTCCTCAGATGCTAAGATTGACAAGGAGATTGACAACAGGCTGGCAAAGGCAAACCGTGCCTTTGGCCGACTGCACAAAAGAGTGTGGAGCAACAAGCATCTGAAAAAAGGCACAAAGATCAATGTTTACAAAGCGGTTGTGATGACAACCCTCATCTACGGCTCTGAATCGTGGGTTTTATACCGTCATCACCTGCGACTCCTTGAGCGCTTTCATCAGCGCTGCCTTCGCACCATCCTCAACATCCACTGGAGTGACTTTGTGACCAACACTGAAGTACTCAAGCGGGCGGAGGTTACCAGCATCGAGGCACTGCTATTGAAGACACAGCTGCGCTGGGCAGGGCATATTTCTAGGATGGAAAACCACCGCCTTCCCAAGATTGCTCTGTATGGCGAACTCTCCACCGGTCATCGAAATAGAGGTGCACCAAATAAGAGGTACAAGGACTCCTTGAAGAAATCCCTTGGCACCTGTCGCATCAACCATCACCAGTGGTCTGACCTAGCCTCAGATCGCAAAGCATGGAGGCACACCATCCACCAGGCTGTCTCTTCTTTTGAGAACGCACGCATAGCTGGTCTTGAGGACAAAAGGAGATTGAGGAAGAATCGCACTGCTACAGCACCAACCCTAAATCAGACTTTTCCCTGCAGCCACTGTGGCCGGACCTGCCTGTCCCGCATTGGTCTTGTCAGCCACCAGCGAGCCTGCAGCAGACGTGGACTATTGCACCCTTCTTAAATCTTCGTTCGCGAAGCCAAGCCGAGAGAGTTTTTATAAATGCTGTGCTACATCATTTTCTTCGGCAAATTTCCATTAGTCAATTAATTTTTGTAAATTGAGTATATTATAGCTCTTCATAACTAATCAAAGGTATTTAACAGTGCAATCCTGCATGGAGTTACTCCAGTTTAAGCCCTTTGAAATCAATGAGCTTAGACTGGAGTTGCTTTGTATAATATTACACTGTAAGTGTCGTTGGTCATCTTAATTTCTTAAGTGTTTCCATGTGCCATTGCATACTATACCAGCAAAAGTGAAATATATATATGAACCTGTGTAATACAGGAATAGGTGACGCCCAGATTTTTTCATTAAACCACATCCCAGTGGTTAGCCATTCTGCTAATTCCAGAAATAGAAGTTAAAATCAAAAGGTGAAATTTTTGCTGTTTCAGTAAGAAACCACCCTCCCTTACTTAATCATAATCTACCAGAATTTAGATTGTATGCTGTTACTACTGTCAAATTTAATACTGTGGAAGTTACATGTATTAAAGATGTTCTAACACTGATTTTATTTTCTGTGTTTATTTATTGCTTTTCAATATGTGTTCTCAACTTTTTTTGCATTCAGAGGTTTAAAAATTACTTATTTCATTTATACCCTGCCTTTCTCCCCAGTGGGGACTCAAAGTCATTCTCCTTTCCTCCATTTTATTAGCACAACAACCTTGTCAAGTACTTTATCTTGAAAGTGTGTGTGACTGGTCCAAGGTTGTCAGCAGCATCCATGGCATTGTGGGAATGTGAATATGGTTCACCTAGATACTAGTCCAGAACTCATAACCACTATATCGCACTGGCTCTCAATTGACTTTCATAATGTTTTTACAAATCAACCTTTGTGTTTTAACCATCTTAAAATAGCATTGGTTATGCATGAAGCTTGATCCGAGTGTGGTGAGGAACATCTGTCTGCTGCCTTCTCTCCCTCTGAAGCTTAATCCAAGCACGTTAGAGGAATGCTGGGTTTCTGCTTTCTGTCCTTCTGATGGCCTCCATATTATCATATCTTACCTTATTCATTCTCTAATTCCAGATTCAGCAAATGAGATTATAATTTTCTTATTCTTATCATCAAACAACTTTATCACACTGTAGTCTTGCATGTAATGGAGGCAGACCAATTTTACATGTCAGAGTCAAATTCCTACCATTTGGCTAGAAAGTGTTATATTGTGGCTTGAGGTATCTTTGCTATTGTTCCTAGCACTTTTTTGAAACCCATCCTTTCCTTTGTACGTAATGGTACCAGTCCATACAAGATGTATGCTTAACACTGGGTAGTTAGCAAGTGGCCATAGACTCTCTTACTTGCATCATGATTTAGCTAAACTGTTGAAACCATGGTGTCAGTTAATGCTTCCTTCTTATTTACGTTGGTTATCGGAACATACAAGAGATTTTCAGAAGAAAAGCAACTTGTGTTTTAAGAATTACAGCAGAGCTTTTGACTGTGTGGATCATAGAAAGTTAACATTGGTTTTAAAAAAATTGGGTGTCCATATCTTATAGTTGTACTCTGGACAAGAAGGTACTGTTAGGACAGAATATGGAGAAACAGAATGGTTTCCAGTTGGCAAAAGGTGTTAGACAAGGATGTACTTTATCTCCCTATCTGTTCAATCTGTATGCAGAACATATCATAAAGAAAAGCTGGTTTAGAAATAGGTGAAGGTGGAGTGAGAATTGGTGAAAGGTAAGTTAACAGTGCAGATGACATCACATTACTGGCTGAAAACAGTGAAGATTTGAAATGACTACTGCTGGCGGTTAAAGCAGAAAGTGCCAAAGCAAGAGAAAAAAGTAATGACTGAACATCAAGAGAGAGAAAAAGTAATGACTGAACATCAAGAGAAAAAAGTAATGACTAACAAGGAATTACACCTCCTTAAGGTTGACAATGGAGAAATTAATTTTTTTTTAAAGATTTTAAATTCTGTGTCCCATCATCAGCCAAAAGGAAGACTGCAACCAAGCAGAAAGAAATTGAGATTGGGAAGGGCAGACATGAGGGAGCTAGAAAAGATCCTTAAGGGTAAGGATACGTTACTGGCAACAATTCATACCATAGCAAACCATGTATGGGTGTGAAAGTTGGACAATGAAGAAAGCAGCCACTTTCACATAATTATTCCCTTCTTGCTGCCAGTGATCTAGTTGATTCTGTGTGGGACAGATTAATCTCTCAGCTAATACTTTTTCTTTTTGCCATTCTCACACTGCTCATTCATGTTTAGAAAAGACTGATTTGCCGGAACAACATGTATTCTGTATGCTTCCATTTGCTTATTTAGCCTGACATTTTCCTCACATCATCTTACTGATTCACTGAGTAAATCATTGCTTTACTCCCACAAGGCACTTTGTTTCCAGTATCATTCCCTGATGAAATGTGCCTTTTGTACATTTGGCATTTCTGCAAAATATCCCTTCTGTTATCCAAAACTATTTCCCCCCCCTTCAAGAATTTGTAACGCTGTTTTGTATTTTCCTCCCAGGAATCTGTAATGCTTTTTTGTGATTCAGTAGTTTCTTTAGAAGGCTATAAGGAGTCCCCCCCCTTTGACCTAGCAATGTTAGGGCCTTAGTAAAATCACCATACTTGAATTCTTCTGTCACCCATAAATTCATGACATCCATATGGAATCTTCCTACTTGTTCATGTTGCATCTTATTAACATATTTATTTATTGTGATTTATATCCCATCCTACCCCACAAGTGGGTCCAAATCACAACCATTACTTTATGTTCCAACCCTCAAAAACCTTTGGTTGTTCTCCTGGAGAAAACGATGACTTCAGAGGGCAGACTTCATCATATACCAAATATTCTAGGTGAAATTTCTCTTCAGATTTCCCCTCCTCCATAGGCACTGCCCCCAAATCTCTAGGAACTTCCCAGGCAGGAGTTGACAAGCCTAGAAAAGACTGAGCAAGCTCAGACTAGTGATCTATACTTATTATCTTTGGTTGATGGAGTTACAAAACCCAGTTCTCTCTCAGTGCAATTCCAGAATCTTGAAGATTTTTTTTATTTTACTTATGATAAAATAACCAGCAAGTATGTGCCATATAAATCGCTATTGACGTTGAACGCTGCTCTGCACTCTGTGGACATAGTCAAGATAGGAGATAAATAATTTATGTAAAAGTGGGCCATTCTTGAAGAAATGTAAAATTCAGAGAGAGCAGCCTGTGAGCAGTGGCATATTATTGCAAGACCTATGAGTGCTAAATTTGCTCCCAAGCCTGCCACATTTTTTTTTTAATGCACATGGGGAAAATGTGAGTGTGAAATCACCTGTTTTATTAGACTGTGCTTTGAGTACTAGACATCTGAAAAGAAGGTACACTTGCTTATTGTTTACTTATCTTTCTTGATAAACCATTGTCTTAAATGTTGGGGCCTGTATTGTGGCATCATGATGTATATATCATATAACAACTCAAGGTTCTTTACATATATCAGTTTGATTTATTACTAGGGTAATGTGAATTGAAAATGTGTCCTTGATCAGTTGTAGTTTATTTTCTTTTGGAGCTCTTCTTGAATAATAATATCTGGAAAAATTACTGTACCTTTTAAAATAATATTCTCCAAGCCAGTAGTGCTTAACTATCCCAAAGAGATAGGAAAATACTGTAGAGCATTGATATTTGGAATGAAGAGACCCCAAATGTACAGGAGTTGAAAAAACACAGTTATATAGAAAAGGATTTCACTTTAATCCACAAATTAAGGCTGCTATCCTGTATGCAGTTAACAAATACACAGGCACATTGATTTGCACAGATAATTAATTGAAGAATTATAGCCTGTGAATTTTAATAACTGTGTCTTTTATTTGCGTGGGAAGACCAGAGCATACTAATAACTCCAGCTTCTGCAGCATTTCTAGCAGGTTGATAGTGAAAACTGTATAATGATAACATGGGCACCAAGAAAAATAGCAATAAGCTTAATATATGAGCAAGAGCTCTCTGTTTATGGTCCTACACACAAGTCTGAGTACTTTGTTCCTATGGAAAGCAAGAGTGGTTATGCATGTATAATCATGCAGAATTATAGTGGCCAATAGCGAGCACACATGGAGCTTGGTTTTAACCACTGAAAAATTCTTGTGTCTGGCTATGAAATCAAATAATATTTTAAACCCTTAAAATAGCTTGAAATAAAATGTAATGGTTTAGGCTTTAGGTGCCCAACTAGCTTTGCACTAAAACCTGGTTTGTTTGTTTTTAGTTCTGTTTTGATTTACCTATTGTACAGTAGTTGTTTTTATTAAAAATGTGTAAGCCTAGCTTGAAAAGGTTTAGTGCACTAGCTTCAACACTGTGTAGAAAATTGATTAACCCTTCTCCATTTTTAATGCTGCTGAGTTGAAAATGCAGTAGATAAACACCTTAAGTTTCCTTTGACAAAATGATTCATAACTGTTCTGATATTCCGATTGTCCTGTGAAGGGGGACCCCTGAATAATTAATGAATACCCCTATAATAATAAATGAAAATATGTTTTTGCCTTCAAAAAGGGTGTCTGATGCAATGTGTTAGAAGCAGACAGCCTTCAGTGGGTGCGGATTCACAGATGTGTATTGGATAACAGACAGGCCTCTCTGAGAAGCTTCTTGCTAAAGCTGATAATGCAGGGGGACAAGAGGAATGGAAAAATACAAGAAGGTGGGGCATGTTGAGTAGATAAGCCTGGGAGGCTTGCCTGCTTGTTTTGGGTGTGAATAAAAACGGTCTGAATGAGAATGATTTTAACTTATGGCCAGCTAAGTTCTGCCTTGATATCAAAGTAAATTCGTTTCATACCAGCAATGTGTGCGGACACCGTTATTTCTCTGCTTCACCTGCTCATTCAGTGATTTTTTTTTGGATTGATGTCAGAAATGCCTGTACTGTGTTGTTTCCAAGTTTCCACTACTTAATAACTGAGCCCAGTTTGTTATTGAGGTGGTGTGTGTGGTCTCATTTGATGATACAGAGATCAGGGGGAAATTATGTTCTACTAACTTGCAGGTTTTGCTTTTGAGGACTGGTGATATGCCTATGGCACCTGGTAGGCAGTTAGAGCTCTCTAATGTAGATTTTCCCAATTTTAGAGTGAGCATCAGAGGAGTCATAATGAAAAATATGTGGGCACTATGTTTTTATATCTTAGGCTCACCAAATACCATCCTTCTTTTGTTTTGAGTCTATTCTTGTGTTTCCTGAACATCATGAATACTATTTCTGTACCATTTATTGCCATTCTGTTCTCACAACATTTGAACTAGATCAATGATGTAGGATAAGAGATTTTTACTTCCCATGTCAGCCTTGCCTTTTCCTTGAGGCAGGGACAGCTGGTATAGGAAGCGACTGAATTACCTGAATTTCATCGAATGCCCACGAGTTCTTGTATTGTGAGAAAGGGAGGAAGAAGTACTTTTCTCCCTTTCTCACAATACAAGAACTCATGGGCATTCGATGAAATTGCTGAGCAGACAGGTTAAAACGGATAAAAGGAAGTACTTCTTCCCCCAAAGGGTGATTAACATGTGGAATTCACTGCCACAGGAGGTGGTGGCGGCCACAAGCTTAGCCACCTTCAAGAGGGGTTTAGATAAAAATATGGAGCAGAGGTCCATCAGTGGCTATTAGCCACAGTGTGTGTGTGTGTGTGTGTGTGTGTGTGTATATATATATATATATATATATATATATATATATATATATTAGAAAAATTTTTACCACTGTGTGACACAGAGTGTTGGACTGGATGGGCCATTGGCCTGATCTAACATGGCTTCTCTTATGTTCTTACCTGCCTTTCCCTATAAGATCCTCTGAAAGGTGTTTCTGTGTGACAGCCATACTACTCAGAAATGGACTCTAAATTTCTCTTTATTAATGAGCTAGAGCCAGGGGTCATTTTGTAGAAAAATAGGTGGTGGGGCTTATTAGCATAACTCATTAGCATATGCCACCCTGCCTCCCAGCTGAAAGCAACCTGATGCAAGAAAAGAGAGCCCCGGGCAAGCAAGGCCTGCACTTCTGTGAGCTCCTTCTGAATCTGAGGTGTTGAAGAGTGCATCCATTATATCTCCTGGTCATGCCAACTGAGTTCAGAAAAGGGTGTGAGAATTAATTAATTACCATATGGCAGTGTATGTAGTATTGCCAGGACATCCTAAGATTGTCTGGCAGCCAGAAGTTCTAGCTCTTTTAGCATTATGCACCACTGGGTGGTAAGCTAGACTTATTTTTAAGGCAAGATATGTTTCAGAGGTAGTTTACCATTGCCTGTCACAACTCTGGTATTCCTTGGAGGTTGCCCACCCAAATATTAGCCAGGGCCAACTCCGCTTGGCTTCTGAGATCTGACGAGATCAGGCTAGCTTGGGCTATCCAGGTCAGGGCATGCTGTAAGAAGAACTTGAGACACTGTCATTTCTTAGCGGATTAAGAATCTGTTGGGTATATTTGATATCAATAACCTGCAAAACTTATTTGTGGATCTCTGCGTTTGACATTCAGAACAAAGAGGCTGCTGACTCTGCAGTTCTTGAGTAAGGTTTTTTTTAATTCCTCTCAACACACACCCCTGGTGTTGCAGAAAAAATACTGAGGAAAGCTCCCTTTAAACATTGTAGCTGAAAATTAACTAAATGGCCTTCAAGTGGCAGAGTAGGAATGAATTGCAGTGTGCTTGTCCATGTTTTAATACTGTGTAATTGCTTTTGCTTTTTTCCCTCTCCTTCCCACGAAACACTATTGTATTGCACTCAAAGAAAGGCTCTTCTTTCTTCATTGATTTAATATTTCTATTGATTAAGACAGCCAAGGAAGAACTACTGTAAGGATACTGTCCACAAATGGCAGCAATGACTGAATAACTTACAGTGCATTTCCTTTGATTAACGCATGTAAAAGGTTCTAATTCTGACATGAATCGAAAATGCACAAGGAGCATAGGGAACGCTCATGGACCTTATGGTTATTATCAAGCTGAGATATTCTCATTTTCATTTCTCATTCGAAAGACATTTCTCACATTGCCCATCCCTACAACACTAATTCCTTCTTGACAGTAGGGCTTCACCTTGCACATGCTACTTTCTTGCCTTCACCATGTCAGGTTCCCTGACAATTGAGTCAGGATGTCAAATGGTTATGCTGTATTGGGGGTATTCACTCATTCAGTCAGTTTCATTCCTTGTATTATCTTGCATTGCATACCAGTATATCTGTACTAAGTAGGCATTTTTCATATTGCTCAAACGTGTATCTAATTGAGCATATGTTGACATTTTGCTTGCTGTAACTTTCTCAAAATGCGCAGGAGGGAAAACATTGCCAGTGAAACTCTGATCTGGTAGCCATGGCAGCATCTGAGTTTGACCAGACGATCTGGAGCATCCAACAAAGACTCTCTATGCTGTGTTCTTAACCCTGGGAACCTGACAGGGACTGGCTTTCATTTGTGCACCTTTTTGCTTGGTATATTATTGGTTCTGTTTGTAAGTTACTTTATTCTCGGCAATGGCCTTGTGGCATGAAGGTCCATTGCTCTGTATTGATCCTGAATAAACTACTGACTATATGTGCTGAATTGACTGGCACCAATTTCTCACTAGGCTTGTTCTGGTCCTGGGGCCCTTTCCCCCCCAGCGCTTCTGTCCGATTTCACACAAGTTGCCATGGGGCTGCGACTTGCCCTGCCTCTTAGCTGCAGCAGCAATCAAATAAATCAAAACCACTCCGTGAAAAATATATTTACAAAATGTGATTCATACAAGAAAAGAAGTGCCTTTCAGCAACCTCATCATTTTACGTACCGCATGTGCATATATAATTTGAATGTATTTATTATTTTCAGTCAATCGGCTCAAGGTGCTTTATTGCGCATTTCTTTCCACGTACACATTGTACCATTCTGTACGTTTGTACTTGGTTTTATGTTTTTGTTTGATGGGGTTTCTCTTTTTTTGCTTTGTAGTCCGGTGACAATTGTGCTCAGTGTCTAGCTACTATAGTATCTACTTATAATTAATGGGCATCCTATGTTGTAAGCTAGGATTGCTAACTCTTTAAATCAAGGGTGTCAAACATGCAGCCTGGGGGCTGAATCAGGCCCCCGGAGGGCTCTTATCAGGCTTGCACTCAACTGGATGTCATCTGCTTCCTTCTCCCTCTCTCTTGCTTCCTTCTGTATAACAGCTTACTTTGCAAAGGCTTGCTGAATCACATAGGAGCTACAGAGCAAAACCTCTATTTTCTCCATAGGCTGAGGCTCCTCTCTTGGGGAGGAAGGAGAGGAAGCAGAGCTTGCTTTGCCAGGCTCTCTCAATCACACAGCAGAGCTACTGAGCCAGCCAAGCCTCTCTTCCTTCTATTGTCCGAGGCTCCTCCCCCTCCTGGTCCCCTTGCCCAGTTCCTTGGGTCCTATGGGAGAAATACAAAGAAAGCACCTTTAAGACCAATGTTTGTGTGTGTGTGTGTATAATTGTGTTTGTCTGTGTCCTTTATAAAGTGTATATCTCTGCTACCTAATCTTAAATAGGAACACACATGGCCCATTCCGACAAGGCTTCATTTATGTCAGATCCATCCCTCATAACAGATGAATTCGACAACCCTGCTTTAAAACTGTAAAGTTAAGTGAGATCCAAGGGTGAAGCCTTCATGTTCTTGAGGCAGAAACTATAGGAAATGGTGCATTCATCTCATCTGAACAATTTACACTGGTGCTTACCATTCACTACCACCAGTTAGTATTCTCCATATATATAATCTCAAAAGATCCTGACACAAATTAGACTGTAACAGTTCCATAATGAGAAAGCAGGGAATATATTTTTTGTATATTGACTCAATAAAAGATCACAAACTTTTGTTACAGAAAACATTTATGTGTTTTAAAGATGGGAAGCACTGAAGCTGTCTGGTCCCATGAATGAAGAATAAATTCATTGCAGAGAACTTAAAGCACTTGTAGAGCAGATCATTCAAGAAAATGAGCCAAGCTGGCAGATGTCCCACACACGCAATCAGCCATTGTTTGTTGCCTCATATGGTCTCTGAGCCAGTTTGGCATAGTGGTTAAGTGTGCGGACTCTTATCTGGGAGAACCGGGTTTGATTCCCCACTCCTCCACATGCACCTGCTGGAATGGCCTTGGGTTAGTCATAGCTCTGGCAGAGGTTGTCCTTGAAAGGGCAGCTGCTGTGAGAGCCCTCTCAGCTCACCCACCTCACAGGGTGTCTGTTGTGGGGGGAGAAGATATAGGAGATTGTAAGCTGCTCTGAGTCTCTGGTTCAGAGAGAAGGGCGGGGTATAAATCTGCAGTCTTCTTCTTCTTCTCTGGCTATTCTGCTGATGGGTTGGCTATTCACTCAAGCTCACAACCTCTGCATTTCTGTTGTGTATGACCAGCCTAGATGCTGGCTGGAGCCAGCCAGCAGTGTTACTGCTGGTACTTAAGCTGAGCTGTGATTACCTTTACCTTCTCTGACAACTGGGGAAGAAGCCACAAAGCTAGATATTTACGTGCCTCATCTGCTTATCTGTCTACCATATTAGCAGCATTGTGCTGGTTCTCCTAGGATCAGGCATGTAGATATCATCGTTATCCAACCGTAACATGTGGCTTTGCACAAATACAGTTGGTGTAGTGGTTAAGAGTACAGACTGTAATCTGAGAGAACAAGGTTTGATTCCCCACTCCTTTACATGCAGCTGCTGGTGTGACCTTGGGTTAGTCACAAGTTCTCTCAGAGCTGTTCTCTCAAGAGCAGTTCTCAGAAGAGCTCCCTCAGCTGCACCTACCTCACAGGATGTCTGTTGCAGGTAGGGGAAGGGAAAGAAGACTGTAAACTGCTCTTAGACTCCAAGTGAAGGGTGGTGTATAAATCCTATCTCCTCCTCCTCCTCTTCTTCTCCCCACCTCCATTGGTTTCAAGAACAAGAGAAGCAATACTGGTGTTAAAACTGATTTCTGCAATTGACAGCTAACTCTGTAATGCTTTCAAAGACAATGTTTTAGTTACTACAACTCAACTACAACTCAGATAATGTTTTAGTTACTACAACTCTGTAGTACTGCCACACCTAAAAACGAGTCAGGTGTAAGTCAGCATTCATTGTTCAGTGAGTATTCTGATATTCAGAATTTAGAGGCGAAGAATGAATATTTGTTACTCTACAGTATTATGCTAGAATGTTATGATGAGATTGAGAATTTCTTATGAGTTTATTTAGAATATGTATGTATGTAGTATCTGGATGTGTCCAAACAAGGCTTTTTTTGTAGAAAAAGCCTAACAGGAACTCATTTGCATATTAGGCCACACAACCTGACGCTAAGCCAGCCAGAACTGTGTTCCTGTGCATTCCTGCTCAAAAAAAGCCTTGTGTCCAAGAATATGTGGTTTGTAATCCTGAATTAGCAGCCAGCCCCCTGTTATTCGAAGAATGTTTCTTATTGTCATTGTTTCTATCTTTGCAAATAATTGTGTACTTGGAACTTCATTTTCTATGCATGGAGAGTGATACTTTTTTTTCATGTTTGTAATCAACATTCTTGATAATTAAATATCTTAAGTGATATCTACTGTTGCCCTGGCTTAGATGCAGCTTCATATCTTGAGGCTCTCTTAATGACAAAAACATAATGAGCTTGTGATAGAAAAAATACAGAGAACATTTTGTTAACACCAAAAGTAGTTGTCCAGCGTATCTCTCTCTTGTGTCTCATGTTATGTAAATGTTGTGAGGTTTTCTGGCTGTGCACATGAGCATATTATCTGATTTAAAAAGTGAGGTAAACACTATTTCTCTTTAAAACAAATTTAGTTTTAGCCCAGTCTGAGTACTCTGATAACTGTTTCTCTTTAAACACTAGTAACTTAAACCATTAGGAAAGTAAGTGTACACTTCGGTCATAGTGCCAAAGACTTCAGTTGAATCCAGTTAAGAAAATAGATTATCTTTATTCTGTGATCCATTGGCTTGGAGAAGGGACAAAAGATCTGAGGGAAAAGGAAGTATTTCTACAAGCACAGGAAGATTTGTCAACCTGTTACAAATTTTACTTTAAAAGAGCAGTGATACTCAGTGGCTTGGGAGCCACACTTGGCTCTTTTACATGCCACCTGTAGCTCTTTTGAACAGCACTTCCCAGTATAATACCTGCCGCATGTTCCAGGAAAAAGGGCATTGTTTTTGCCCAGTAGAGCCTGTGGGTGACAGGTGGTTCCCACCTCAAAACAACTGCTGGCAGAGGAACTAAAGGACAGGTAAGCCCTCCCCAAACTGTCACCCTTATGCCATGGATGCAAGTAAAGGGCCCATCCTCTCCCACAGGAGACCTCTTGGTATCCTTTGTTGGTGTGGCAGAAGAAAATGGCTGAAAAAGGAATGGTGCAATGTCGCTTATAGTGACTATCCCTTCAGTGTCATCACATTGCCAATGTGATACTTTAGGGTTTGAACAAAATGCTATGGTTTTACCATAGAGTTTTTTTTGAATTCTGGGAGTTTTCATTGGCAATGTGCTGTCACTTTTCAGTATTCACTGAAAGGTACAGTACAGTGTCAACATTTATCCCCATATCCACCCCCTCCATCCCCCCCATTCTACAATTCCCCCTTCTCTGCATCCTTTGTACTTTCATCCCAGCGCTAACACAGCTGCTAGAATGAAAGCAAGGTAGCTACAGCAGAGTGACAGTGATTTTACTTCCATTTCTTCACAGCCAGCTTGCTCCCCTCTGTGCCTTGGCATTCTCTCACCTCAACTATTGTGCTTCATGCTGAGGAGAGAGTGAGAAGGCAGGAAGAAAGTCTAAGGTTCAGCAATGATGGAGAAAGACCATCCCTGTATGCTCAGAGGTACCTAGGTAATGAATAAGGGTATAGTTGCACATATAATATTAATAGTTATCTACATGTATGTTGAAGGGGGTGGCATACAGGAGTCATGTGGCCCTTTTGGTTGATGATAAATGTGAATATTGCCACATTCTGTGAGCCTTGGAGCAAGTAAGCACTGCCTTAGAAGATTTATTTTATTTTGCTTCATTCATATCCAAAGTGCCTCACATTGTTACCTTCTCCATTTTCTTCTCACAACTCTGTAAGGTAGATTAGGCTGAGAGTATGTGGCTAGCCCAAAGTCATCTAACAAGAGTGGAATTTTTACCTGACATACCCCAGATCCTAGTTTGACATCACATTGACTCTGAAGGAAAAAGCAATAGAATCAATAATTATTGAGTCTAAGGACAATGTAATACATCTTTTTCATTTCATGATAATTGTCAGTAGATATTTAAATTTGGTGAAGTGCTGTCTGAATTTTGAAATAAAGGATACTGGGTCAGCATCTGGTGAATGTAACTGGGGGTTGGGAAGATGGAGTTTGAGGACAAAGAAATCTCAGGTGGTCTGCTTTTTGGCTTTTAAAAATATCAGCAGGTATCTTCTTGTCCTGCGTAAATAGTTATGTTTACACAAAGCCCCACAGTGGTTAAAATCTAAGTGGCACCCCACTTGTGAGTCCTGCTTCCTAATTTTATATGTGTTTGGGGCAGGCTGTGTTTTTCCAGTGGTATGGAAAATACAGTGTGCATCCAGACATCACAAACAGTGCTCTGTTCATGACTGGCACAATCTCAGTCTGCTGCCAGGCTTGTGTGCTCCCTCCTGCCTCTCCTTGCATGCAGAGCATGATTAAAGTTGTCTTGGCCTCAGAAGGCTTCAATCAAACTCCAGTTTATCATGACACCCAAATGTAGGTGCCTGGGCAAATTATTTTGTTCTGTTTTGTTTCTTCACCCATAAGCCAGGATTCTAACCAAACTTCAGTTTGCTCAGATACTTGCCTTTGGACGTCACAGCAAATTGGAGATTAATTTAAGGTTCCTGAAACCAAGAAGCCTTCAGATACTCTTTGGGTACAATGGGAGGAGGAAGGGAGCATAGACACATAATAATAAGCCAAGATTGTGTCTGTTTCAATGTCTCAGTTTGGCTACATTCTCTATATGCTTGCAGACCCTCTCTGTTGTTTCTTCCAGGGCATTCAAAGCAAATGCATGTGATCTAACCAGATGAACCCTGGCTCTGATTTTAGCCGCTTTCCCGTGAATTCAGATGTTCTCTTTTGCCCTTGCAGGCCAACATAAGATCAAATTCATTCCTGAGATGGTGGGGCCCATGTTAGAAATGACACTGATCCCTGAAACTGAACTTAGAAAAGCTACTATTCCAATCTTCTTTGATATGATGCAGTGTGAGTTTCATTCTACCCGGAGCTTCCAGATGGTAAGAAAAATTTAATTTTAAAATATAAACATTGTTTCCACAGTTTCCTTGAGATTGACATTTTCAGTACCAGTCAGGTTTGCTCAATTTGTGCCCCACATGGTGACCCATAGGAACTACACTACACTACACCACACACACACACTCATTTTGATGCCTGCCTACACAGCATAACAGAAACGAGCATTTGAATGGTGTGCCCCAAGTTGTGACAGCCAAGGGTAAATATCCATTTGTCCCACAGCATAGCATAAATGAACATGGATAATTCACATTTATACCACAGCTGGATCTTTAAAATATAATAAGTTGAATGATGGTACCTGTGACTCTTTGGTAGGTAAACTGTTGGATACATTATGGTCTGTCTGAAACAATTAACCTCCTATGTTCCATATATACCTTAGTATTTACTTTGCTGTGTCTAGAAAGGTTGAAAGTTATACTTTGAATGAAAAGTTTCTTGTACTGAATGTTTTGTGAGACTGTTGCAGCAGCAATGTTCTGCACCAAATTTAAAGGAGGGTTAAATCTAAGGGCAGATGCAAACTGAGACTCACAACACATTGTCTGATTTTTGGCACATGTAACATCACAAGCCATGTAAAGTTGTGTTAGCACAGAACATCTGCATATAGCCTTAATCACGTGACTCCTCCCAGTATGCTTAAACCCAAGAATACCATGCACGAACTACCTTGCCGTGTAAAACTGTCTAGCCCAGGATTTTGTTTTCAAGATTGATCAGCAAGCAGAACCGGATCTACATGTTTTTTGAGTGGGAGCAAAATTTAAAAATGGCACCCACTTATGGGCCATTCTACCTTATGGTCCCATAGAATACAATGGACTCCATACCCAATTTGGCGCCCCACCCTCCGCTGGTGCTCAGGGCAAGCACTCCCCTCTGCCACCCCCACATCCGGCCCTGTCAGCAAGTTGTCCCTACAGGCTCACATGTAAACATCCTTTCCCTGTGGTTCTTCCCCAGCATCTGGAACCCAGAGGTACATTGCCTCTGTACACATAATTTTTATTTCAGCCATCATGGCAAACAGCTATGAATTAACCTAATTATTTTGAAGCCACCTAAGATAGTTGCTATCACTGCACATTGTGATAATGAATTCCATCAAATGAAAATGTCTTTTGTGAAAAATTACTTTCTTATACCTGCTTCCCAGCACTAAGTGGGGAAAGTTTTCTTATGAATTAGCAACTGTATAAATTTGCAATATCTAACATCCTCCTGTTTATCCATCTTGTGTCATATAAAAAAAATGTGGCATGTTTCTAAAGGCCAAAAAATAGGGGGGAAATTGTACAGGCAGTAAAACAAACAAATGAATAATACACATGATTGCTAACACCATACTACTGATGCAAATAAAGCACCCCTAGGTAGAGTTCTGTTATGAAAAGCAGGTAATTTAGTTGGGACTGCCAGCAAAAAGGAACAAAGAATCTTTTTTTATTGAATTCTTGAGGTTGACAGTAAATTGTAATATCAATGAGGCAACAGTCTCTCTTATCTGGTTGGCAGTGAGTGTTTTAACTTTTGTTTTTCCCAGAATCTGAAAATTTATAATTGCTACTTACAATGCAGAACATGGTTCCCGTAAGCATCATAAAAAAATTAGAAGCCCTAATTAACTGAGCACTCAAATCTCAAGTCATGTTGGGTGGCATGTGGATACTGGTGTGCAAAAGTGTGCTGAACAGCAAGAAACTTTTACTTCTTTTGGGAGGTGCAAGCCAGCTGGAGTAGAATGATCATTTAAATCTGGCTTTTAACAGTACCTAACATCCCACTGTCCTCAGTGAATGTCTTGCACAATTAATGGACTTTGATGAATGTGACAGACTTAAAGGAATTTAGAGATGTTAACATCATACCTTCTGCTGAAGAGGTGTTAACACGAATTTCTAATAAGGATCTCAGCTCAGTGTCTTCCTTCTGGCCTTTGTAGCAAAGGATAAGTATAGCTCTGCCATGTGGACTGTGACAAATGCACTGCTCTATTATAACTATGATTATTGAGTGACACACAAACAATTCCATTTGTATGCTTTTGAATAGCTTCTGATTGAGATGTTTCATTTGGAAAATGAATTGGAAATCATTGGCAAAGAGAAATATTTTACCCCCCCACTAGATTTGCAGCTCTCAAAAGCAACACTGTTTGTGATGCATCTTGTTACATCAAAACATAAGGATTTTTTAAAAAGCCATGCTGCAATAATGTCTAACCATGATGGAACCAATTATGGATCTGCCACTAGCGATAAGATGTAGAAAAGGAAAGCAAATTGTAGAACAGCAGTCTCATACCTATTTATTTTTATTTCACAGCTGAGTTTTACTTAATATTCTGGCATGTTATTTTACATATTTAGAGCTAACCTGTTTAGTATTATGCAATTCATCTTTATGCTCTTCTAAAAAAATCAAGAAACCGAGGTGTTACAGCTGGGGGGTGCTCTTACTAGTCAGCCCAGCTCTGTCATGTATTAAGGTTCATGTGTTAACTTTAAATGCAGTCTCCAAGCTGCCAGCTGGCTTGGCTTGTAAAAGGGATTTAGAAGAAGAAGAAGAAGATATTGGATTTATATCCCACCCTCCACTCCGAAGAGTCTCAGAGCGGCTCACAATCTCCTTTACCTTCCTCTTCCACAACAGACACCCTGTGAGGTGGGTGGGGCTGGAGAGGACTCTCACAGCAGCTGCCCTTTCAAGGACAACCTCTGCCAGAGCTATGGCTGACCCAAGGCCATGCTAGCAGGTGCAAGTGGAGGAGTGGGGAATCAAACCCGGTTCTCCCAGATAAGAGTCTGCGCACTTAACCACTACACCAAACTGGCTCTCCAAATGTCTTTCCATGCTGGGCAACGGGGGTGTGGGGGCTTCAGAAGCCACACAATATGTGTAAAAGATCCACATGTGGCTCCTGAGCTGCAGTTTGGTCACCCTTGAACTAGCCCATAATGCCTTTCTGCTTACTAGACAATGTTCTCAGTGCTTACAGTCTCAGTTCTCAGAATTCCCAGCAGCAGTAAATTCTTCTTAGCATGTTCAGAAATATTTAAGAGTATCCAGGCCATACAAATGAAGCCATGTACTGTTGAAGTCCTTTCTTGCTGCTGCTTATGTGGTTATAATGGAAATTTTGCAAAATGGAAGACTGCATAGTGGTGGAGAGTGCTGGCACCAAAGCAGAGTGTTACAAGGTGGGACCAAATTTTGGAACAGCTTGGGCTCAGCTTATAATGGCTCATTTTCCAAACCGGGAGACTTTTTTGGGGGGAATCCAAATTTTCATACCATTAGCAGACAGTAAAAACTCTTGCTAGTATCATTCATTATTGTTAGCTAATTTAAGTTCACCACTATCTTTTCTGGTCTATACCAAGCTAGCAAACAAATCATGTAAAGAGAGCAGGAGGTTTATCTGGCAAAGTAGCACCCCCATCATAGAATCCTTTGGTGTTTCCTCCATTCGGAAGTAGTGCAATTGGCAACCTCTGATCTGTTTCCCATATAGTAACAACAGTCGGTTCATGCTGGCAGATCAGATTTTCGATTATAATCACAAAACCATAAGCAGTTAATATGTACATTTTAAGAAGATACCACGTTTACTTCATTTGGTCTTGCAAAGGAAACCAATATGGCTGTAGCATCCTTAAGCAGAATTTCATGCAATTTGCATTTAGTTTTCACATGACTGGCAGATTTGAGTGTCATCAGAATGTCAAACGTCTTTTATGACAAATAAATCCCATCTCCATATACTGTGTAAATAATCAGCCAGGGAATAATTTCTCTGGTATGTGTCACAGGCAGCAGTCCTGGGTTTTGTATCTCATTAAAGGATCTGTGAAGATTTGTGGCTTTCTTGTTTACAGTATTCCTTTTAAATTACCGCTTGGCATGCCCTTGCACTACAGGCTGCTCCTCTCAGATTGCACTGCAAGGGGTGGCTTGGATTATCCATCCTCCTCCTCTAATTTTAATTTCCTTTCTACAACAAGCACATACATTATACTTATGAATTGCATTGCCTCATTGGGGGCACAGAAGGCCAAACAATATTTTTGAAGTTGCATTTTAATCTGTTTTTATGCCTTTTTCAGTTTGTACTATCTTTCCAGAGTTAACTTTCTAAAACAGCAAAAGCATAAATTATTGTATGGGGCACACAAAGGTCATAAGCAAATGTACAATCATTTGGTAGCCTTGTGGCAGTCTTTATATTTTGCAAAGGAAAATATCAGTTGATGTTGATATCTTCTGGTTGAAGGGTTATAAAGCTGGAACTCCCTTAGGTAGACATATAGCCACAGGTAGTAGTGGCACGGTTTGCCACTCTCGTCCATAGCATTCTGTGCCACTATCCTAGCTCTATTCTCTTCATCCATCCCCAATATTTCTCTGCTTTCCAGTTTTTTTGGCAACCCCAGTAACAGCCTAAAGAAAATGTGCAAGTGTGTTTAATCTATATTGGCATATTCAGGGCACTGAATTTTGGGATCCATACTGAAGAAAGAGTAAGAAGCAGAAGGTAGGGTTAGGTAGTATAGATGAAGAGGCAGGGTTGTGCAAACTTCACTTAGATTTCACTGTGATTTTTCACCATCATATTGACTATCATCTTGCAGGTATACTTATAAATGTCACATAAAGTGCCAAGTTGACAACCACCATTTGTAGATTTTGGAAAGAGTTTCTACAGAGTATATGAAGGTGTCAAGAGACTGCATTGTGGTTAAAAAATGGATATGTGGAATTGCTGGAACAATGACTTCAGTACTGTTCATTTGCTCACAAATGACATGTGAATACATTCCATTTGGATGACTATGACTTGCTGGGTATATGACTGAATTCTTCCAGTGAAGTTAAGGACGTGATATAACATGTTGTGACTTTATCTTTATTTTGTTAGTGTTCTATCCCCATTTCACTTACCAATCGTTTAAACTGTATGGGTGAATTTTGGCAGTTGCAAGTTTTTCTGGCCTCCAAAGATTTAATTCTCATCAAGGAATGACAACCAGGATCTGAAAAGAATACTCTTGCATGGTGGAATGCCTGTGCTTCATGAGTAGAATGTCACTAGAATATATACTAGAGTTAAATCTTTTTTTGTAAGTGTTCTCTGCTGAATAGTTGCTGAAATGTATATGTTTTATTATCATGTATTTATTGTCCCTCATAGTAGGAGTGCATATGTTTGCCATATAATTTCATTGCTTGTACTATCTGTAGCATTGCATTTGTAAATTGTTGATTGTGTTGTCATCCCTTTATACCACCCCGGTGCTGTAAAAGAAGCGTTAACATCTTTTCAGCTTTGACTGTATGCTCATGTAGAGTCTCCTTTGCATTGCCAGAGTACTCTTAAGCAATATCAATTTAAATGATTCCTGCCTCTGATGTATATACTGTCTCAATGACAAGTGAGCCCCAAATGTCTAATAATTTTGAATTATGTACATCAGATATATTTGCATAATTTATTATGACATGAACATTTCATGCTTTATTAGAATTTAAAGGGCTTTTCCAGCAGGGGGACTGGTGGTCAAAAGAAAGGCGGGGTTAGAGGCGCAGGGTGAAAACTGTGGGTTGTTATTATATGTAAGAAAAGGGACATGGTGGGCATGGAAGGGCACTGGAAGCTACAGGGACTAATGAATTTCTCCATTTAGATCAGCAGCAGCATGTACATCTCCTGAGGCATCTTGACCTTTGGTAGACATTTCTTTCATGCTTTTAAGGTTTTCCTTTGCATATATACATTTTTAAAGCTGAAACAAGTTGTTTGCAGCTTCTTTATTACCATGCCTGCTTTCTTATGATCAAAGTCATAGATATCCTAATTAAAATTCCCCAGATGTATAAAGATGCAGGTTTACTTTTTCTAATTCATTCTTATAACAGAAGGATAATATTTATTTTCTTAAATTCTGACCAAGGAGGGAGACTGACAAATGGAATCTTCCATCTAGTCTCACAGTGAACGCAAGCAAGTACAATTGTCAGTAATACTTCAAAGGCCTTCTGAGAGGAGTGTTATTAATAGATAACGCAGAAGGAAATCTGACTGGTAGAGATTTGGCCAATTACCTTGTTTGTTTAGTATCGAATATATCAAACTGTCACAAAAGGAGGAGGGTGTCTTCAATTTTTTTTTTTTAACTTTGCAACTGCTCGTCAAGAGTGTCTCTGTGTGTGTCTGTGTCTGTGTTTGTGCTAGAAAGAATATGTCATCGATAACTCATGGCTTCAGTTACTTGTCATCATGGTGACGCCACCACTCAATTTCAAATGCTTCAGCTAGAGAAAAAAACATTTTTTCATCGTTGTGATCATGTTACACCCCTCTCTTTAAGTCCCATTATTAGCTCTTTTCTGCTTCAGCTTCCAAATGACTTTGAAGCTATCTATTAGATGTGTTCTGAGGTGAGCCAACTTAGCCAATCCAAATAGATGTTAGCATGCTCATCCAGCTGAATGATGCAATTGGCAGAACAGCCTAAGGTGTTATATATCATCAGTAATGGGGCTTTCAGATGGCTTGCATTTGTTGCTATTATAATAATTGCAAAGGACATTGTGTGCTCTGCTCTGAATGTTACTCTCCACCTTTTATTCCTGTAATCAGCCATCTTATTTAGATGTTTAAAAAAGAAATTGCCTAAGCTTCGTTTAACAACATAGCCAAATATTTCCTAAATTGGAAGATCTTTATAGGGTATAGCAGATCATTATGCTTAGCTTCATGTCAGAGATCTTATACCATTAAAAGTCAATCAAGCTTAAAAACAATGGTTAACCATCTCATTTTGAGCTTCAGTGAGTCTATGACCCATTGATTTGTACAGTAATAAAATGAAATATTTTTTCTGTGTTGATTTATATCTTTTTGTTTAATTATAGTTTGAAAATGAGATCATCACAAAGTTGGATCATGAAGTGGAAGGAGGCCGAGGAGATGAACAGTATAAAGTGTTGTTTGAAAAAATGTAAGTGTTGTTGAGCAGTGGGATTTGTGCTGAAACAGTTGAGAGAGTTAGCAGCTATGCAATAATATACTTTGCAGCCTAGCAATAATTAAAATATGTTAATGATTGAAATATTTAAAATTACACCTAGGTTGAGGGCTTGCTTCGAAGTGTGATTAACAAGTTTTTGTTGTTTTTGGATTTTTTTTTGTAACTATTTTTTCAGTCTCCTGGAGCATTGCAGAAAACATAAGTATCTTGCCAAAACTGGTGAAACTTTTGTTAAACTTGTGGTTCGACTGATGGAGAGACTTCTAGATTACAGAACTATTATGCATGATGAAAACAAAGAGAATCGCATGAGCTGTACTGTCAATGTGTTGGTGAGTAAGAGGAAGTATGGAAGGGGCTACATTTAGAATGGATGGAGAATGTTTAAATGTAATCAGTAAGATCCTGCTGAAAAACACAGATGTTACAGTTTTGATTATGTTGTTAGAAAATAAGAACAACATAATTTAAAGAGTAGAGTCATAAAATTAGAGGCACAGAATTTAAATAGGTAAAATAGAAATGTTGTCTTTATCCTGCTGTAGAGAAAATGCTCATAAATTAATAATTATTTGTAGGGTTTTTTATCTTCTCTTAACTTTGAAGGACTATGGCCGTATATATTTTATCATCTGTATTCCCTATGCAGAAGAATGCCATACGGTGTATCTATCTATAACCAACTTTTTTGAGATTGTCTCATTTCATTCTTCCACACAATATCCAGATCTAATTTCATTTTCCTGATAATGAACTAGAGCAGTGGCCCCTAACCTTTTTGGCACCAGGGACCGGTTTTGTGGAAGACAGTTTTTCCACAGACCAGTGGGAGTGGGGGTGCTGGAGTTTTTGCTGCCCCAGGCTGTCCGCATGCCCACACTCTGTTCCTGCCCCCCCCCCATGGGGATCTTTAAATAAGGAGCAGACAAAGGTCTCTGCCTCACTCCACAGCCCAGCTGCTAACAAGCCACGGACCAGTACCGGTCCATGGTCTGGGTGTTGGGGATCCCTGAACTAGAGGATGATATGCTCAAAACTGTATAATTAATTTATTGATTATTTGATATTTTGAATCCTCACTAGTTTACATGGTTTGAATCCTCACTAGTTTACATGATGGGACAACTTCAGAAATTGTGAAAGTATGTAAGGTTGGCTTGTTTTTATATCATAAATGTTTTATAGCTTCTACGCCTATTCCTTAATCCACCTGGATTAGGTCTGTTCCTGGAATTTGAATAAATTCAGGTTATCATTTAAAACATAGAGAACTATCAATTACACAGGAGACAGTTTCTTTGCTGAACTTTATAGTTGTTAAATATCCAACATCATTACAATGTTAAAGCTGACTTTTTTTTGTAGTAGGCATTCCTTTGCGAATTAGACCACACACCCCTGATGTAGCCAATCCTCCAGGAGTTTACAGGGCTCTTAGTACAGGGCCTACTGTAAGATCCGGGAGAATTGGCTACATCAGAGGGGGTGTAGCCTAATATGCAAAGGAGTCCTTGCTACAAAAAAAAGCCCTGGTGAAAGTGCACTTTAACTCTTGCAGTATGAATATATGAAGCCACCTTATACTGAATCAGACCTTTGGTCCATCAAAGTCAGTATTGTCTACTCAGACTGACAGCAGCTCTTCAGGGTCTCAAGCTGAGGTTTTTCATGCCTACCTGCCTGGACCCTTTTTAGTTGGAGATGCCGGGGATTGAACCTGGGACCTTCTGCTTACCAAGCAGATGCTCTACCACTGAGCCACCGTCTCTCCCCAATTAGAGAATTACTGCAAGGTTTCTGGTAAATTATGCAATTTCAGCTTCTGGCAAACAGCTCAGCTGTTTTAAGCATGGTGATTGCATTATTAAAATATTGTTCTTAAATACTAATCCTTTTTGTTTTTAATTTTTTGTTCTAATCTCCTCATCAATGTGATACTTTTATAAGAGCTAGGCATTGTACTCTGCCTTTGATATATTTGGTTCTCTATTTTTGACAAAACCAACCTCCTCATGATGTGACTGAATGTTCTTACATTATTTTGACTATTAAAAAGCAGCTACTGGTGAGGGTGGGCTGTTAAAGATTAAGAATGTGGCCCTGAGAAGGGGAGATGCACCATTTCTTTAGTTAGTAAAGGGACAAGGCAGACTGATAAATTTACTTGTGTTTCAGTACAGTTCTAAAGAAAAAAAATTCCATATTGAATAATATATTCCAAGTATGTATAAACTGATAAAATAAGTAATCTCTTATTTTAGCCCAAAGTGTACAGCCTACTGGCTATAAATGGTAGCTCACCAGAGGCTCAGTAAACTACCTACTTTTTATTGGGATGAGTTTGCCAAGCATCTGGCAAATTACAGCCAATTGCTAGAAGATATTGGATTTATATCCCGCCCTATACTCTGAATCTCAGAGTCGCAGAGCAGTCACAATCTCCTTTATCTCCTCCCCCACAACAGACACCCTGTGAGGTAGGTGGGGCTAAGAGAGCTCTTACAGCAGCTGCCGTTTCAAGGACAACTCCTAAAAAGGCTATGGCTGACCCAAGGCAATTCCAGCAGGTGCAAGTGAAGAGTAGGGAATCAAACCCGGTTCTCTCAGATAAGAGCCTACACACTTAACCACTACACCAAACTGGCTAGTGAGCAATACCCAGTTTGATGAGTTCCAAATTATTAATAGGACACACAGAATTTGCTTAATATACTACATAAATAGTAGATGCTAGTAGTAGATACGTAGAATGCAGGAAGTGGAGACCTTGACTCAACTGTGGGTCCCATTTGTGGTCCTGCATGATGGGGAGAGCCACAAGGGGCAGTGGGCGGCCATGACGGCCATGTCCTGCAAGGCAAGATGGGCTGTGTGGGCAGCTTGGGGGCCAGTCAGCTGCAATGGCAGGAAAACCTGGCCTTCCCCCTCTCAGATGGGCCTGTGATGGGGCTTGAACTGGACCCAGCTTATGGAGATCTCCTTAAGAGATCTTGGGGTGAGGACTTTCAAGTGGCATGCCCAGCTCGGAGGTTGCCAATGAGTTACTACCCTCATGTTCAGGTGACAAGGGAGACCACTTAGTGGTGATTGTCCTTGTGGAATCCAACAACCTGTATTCCTATAGTTCTCACCACTCCAACAAGTGGGCTGGGTGAGATGTGGTACATCAACTAGCAGGTGGGTCAGTCAATGCCAGGATTGTGTGGACCTATGGCCAAGGCTTCTTAAAGCTATAATCAATAGAACTTGTGGCCATTTTATTCCACATTTTATTCCAAAACATTGTGTTTCATTGTATTATTGGCAGGTTGTTGTCTTCGCTTCCCTCTCCCCTTCTCTAGGTGCTGGGATTGCAAGGAAATATGCAATGAATCTTGGTATTCAGGAAAATCGAGTAATTGAATTTAAACTGGGTTTTTACAATATATGTTGCATGCTTGTAACTTTAATACTCTGATCTTGAAGCATGCAACAGATGGTATGAAATGATTGGTTTTGCATAATCGCTTAATAGGTAAATGCTTCGCTTAATAGGCTGAACTATTATTTCAAAAAAGAACATTCGCATCAGAGTTTACAGATCTTGGCTTTTAAAGCAATATTTTTTTCTAATCTTGGCATGGGAGAAAATTCTTGGAAGTTGCCCCTGATACGTGATCTGTAGAATAACACCTATTTGCTTTTAGAAGAGGCAGCCTGCTGTTCTGAGCAGAATTAGAATGACAAGATCTTGCTTCTTGGAAGCTGACAAGAAATGAAAACAACAACCCAGAACTAGGAACACTTCCATTGTTTTTGAAAAGATATAAAATAAATTAGTGTAGTTTATCAAACTGGAAAAGTTTAGGAAGTTTATTTTAGTTGCTGTTCTCTATAACTTGTGTTGGCTTTGTTTGCTTTTTTTTTCTAATTCCCACATTCTCATTCCTCAAGTGTATTAATCTGTTTACAGTATAGCTTTTGTTGTTATAATCCATCTAAGTTCAAATGTGTGAAAAAGAAAATCTGATAATAAAATGTAATTTCAGTAAAATAGTCTATTTTTTAAAGGCAGCAGTGTATTGTAGCACATAAAGAGTATGAGCTTTTGAAGATTACAGCCTACTTCATCAGATGCAGGAAAGAACCCGGGAATCAGGTTGCCAGCGCTGGGAGTTTGAGTTTTTGTAGATTACAGCCTGCTTCATCAGTTGAAGGAAAGGACCCAGGAATCGAGTTTAGGCTTCCCAACCCTCCCGCCCTGGCGGGGGACCCCAGGGTTTCCACCCTCTTCCCCCGCTCCCCAAAAAAACGGAAACGGGAGGAGCGGGGGGAACGGCACCAGGGAGCATGGCGAGCCGCCCGATCCTGGGCGCCGTGCCGCTGCCGCCCCCTCCCCACCCACCGCAGCTGCTCCTCTGAGATGGGCCCAGGTTGAGCCCATCTCATAGGAGTAGGCAAAACCAGAGAAGGGGAGGGTGAGGCAGGCCAGGAGCATGGCGAGCCGCGAATCCGGGCCCTTCTAGGACCCGGACTTGCGGCTCGCCATGCCCCCGGACTGCCTCCACCCCTCCTCCGCTTCCACCCCAGAGGCGGAGCGGGCGAGGCCGCCGCACCGCTGCCGCCTCTTCTCCGCTCGCCGTGGCTGCTCCTCTGAGATGGGCTCAGGCTGAGCCCATCTCGGAGGAGCAGCCACGGCGAGCGGAGAAGAGGCGGCAGCTGCGGGGCGGCTCGCCATGCTCCCCGGCGCCGTTTCCCCCCCTAGCTCCACCCCAGTGTCTCCTGGCTCCACCCCCAAAGTCCCCAGATATTTCTGGGGTTGGACTTGGCAACCCTAATCGAGTTGCCTGCTCTGGGTTGTGAAATACTTAGAAATTTTGGGACTGGAGTCTAGGTAAGGCAGGGTTTGGGGGGGAGTGGAGGGACCTCAACAGGTATAATGTTGTATAGTCCACATACCAAAGCAACTATTTTCTATGGGGGTACTGATCTTGGTCATCTCGAAATCACTTGTCATAGCGGGAGATCTTTAGGTGTCACAACCTTTTTTTAGATAGAGGTTGCAGGGAGGGGAGGAGGACAGGGAAAGCTGACGTCAGATCTGTTCCCCTATGGAAAATTGGTACCTTGAGGTGCATACTCTATAGTATACCATAACACAACCATGCAAGGCCGAAAAAAACAGATCACACCACAAGCACACTCTGATGCTAAATGCTACAAGCCAAATACAAGAGGAAAAGGCAGCAACAGTGCACTGCAGACAAAAGGAATGCTGAGCTTCAGTGTCTGCATGATCATCGTCATGCTATGATGCCACAGCAAATTGACCCTGAGTGCCCAAGGCCAGGGCACTCGCCCAGAGCCTCTTTCTAGAGCCTATTGTGTTTATTATCACAACTGGCCTTATTCTTAATAGTATGATGGTTGTTCCCAATAATACTGATTGAACATTATAAGATTGCATGCCAGGGCCCCACTGACATTATTCTATAGTACTAGAAGACATGCCTTTTGATTAGATATTCATCTGTATAACGTTTATGTCTTTGTAGGCACAGATAAAGGGAGACACCTAGTTAATTGGATGTATCTCTTGCATTTATGTTTTTAAGCAATACTTTCTCCTTGTTGTATAAAAGCCAACATACGTAGGTTGTAACTTATAACCAGGGCTTTTTCTTGAGCAGGAATGCACAGAAACACAGTCCCAGCTGTTTTGGTGTCAGGAGGTGTGGGCTAATAGGCAAATGAGTTCCTGCTGAGCTTTTCTATCAAAAAGCCCTGTGCAAAACAATGGTGATGTTATGGGTGTGGCCTACAAGGCAAATGAGTTCCTTCTGGACTTTTTCTACCAAAACCCTGATTGTAACTATGAACTACATCATATTGAATTTGTTTGCCATTAAGGTACCAAATGACTTGGTCATTTTTGGTGCAATAAAGTAATTTGACTCCTTTACTGGAGTTTATCTCTTGTTGTTACAATATAGCTACAATCAAAATTCACCTCTTAAGTTACATGATACCTTAAAATAGAGACACAGATGTAGAAATAATGACATAAGAGACATGTCATGCAAGCTATTTACTGTCATTTAAAAAACAATACTAGTAAAAGAAATCCCAATATTTATTCAAAACTTTCTCAAAGGCTTCTCTGAAATTTGAGGTAGCCAGAACCCTAGTGATTTAATTCTTTATTTCTAATCGTATGCCTTTTACTATCCTTATCATTATACCTCAGTAGCACAACGTGGTTTAAATCATCTTTGCCTTCTGAATTATTTCCAGGCAAATATTTCCACACATATTATTGGTGACAATGTGCAGCACATACAAAGGCACAAAAGGGCAGTTTCTGGCTCTGCATCAAGCCTAAATTTTCTATCAGCGGACACAAACTTTCCTTCTCCTCCTTCCCCCTGCAGCTCACTTATCTCCACAAAATCTGAGGAGATTGAGGAAAGAAATTAGGAGGGGTTGCAGCAAAGGGGGGGGGGGTAATCAGTGGAAATCACAGTTCAATTCAATCACCATACATTTAAAGAAATATGGTAAATCAAATGGAAAGGATTCATGGAGCACAAAGTAACAGAGTCTTTTCTGCTGAGAGAGAAAATTGGCAAGGGTCTAGAAAATGAGTGAATAAATGCAGTGGCCTGAATTCCCTGGGAAGCTAAAGAGTTTGTGGAAGAGAGATTCATTAGAAATGACATCATCAGGAGTGTGACAGGGTCTTAACTTCAAAATCATTTTTCCCTAAAATTTTGGATAATATTTTATATTGCCAAGCCAATTCTTAATCATTAAGTATCAGCACTTAATGATACATACTGTTTGAAAAGTGCTTAGCTTTACCCCAAAGCATGGCAGATTCCTCCTTCTCCTCACTGCTGCTGTTGTTGTTGTTATTGTTGTTAGTCACAGTCAGATATTTGACTGGTAGATGGTGTTCTGAATTCAAGATCTAGCCGAGTTCTTTGGAATTCCAAATGTATCTTTGCAGGATTCTTGCTGTTCCAAGCAACACTGCCTTCTTTCTAGAGCTGAGCTGGTGTTGTTTGCTTAATGCCCAGAATTCCAAGTTTTCTTGGGACTTCTATACACTGATCCAAGGGCTCCAGTGATAACTGGCATGATGGTAACCTTCTCACAGAATTGCTTTTACTCTGTTCATAGGTCTTGGTACTTGTGATCTTCTCCTGCTCTTTTTTTTTTTCTATTCTGATGTCTTCTGGGATCACATTGTCAATATTTGAAACCCTGTTTCTCATTTTCTGCAATTGTGCTGTGAGGGGTGTAATACTCTCAGTGTTTGTTTGTAATCCGAAGTGCCAAAGAACCTCTGTTTCATTATTCTCCATGATCTTGTCTGGTTTGTGCTCCCATGATTTCTGGCTGTTGGTAAGCTATACTTCTTGCTAAGATTCTAGTGCAACATATCTGTAACTCTGTCGTGATGTCCTTTGTAGACCTAGCTGAAATATGTATGTATTTATTTGGATGTTTTTAACCCACTTTTTTCCATTCAGAGCAGACTCAAAGTGGCCTATGATGTCAAAACCCCCAAACCACATAAAAAACCAACAACTGTACCCAAAAAAAAAGTTTGACACAAGTTACCAAGCAACAAATTTACTACCATCTACAAACTAATCCACAGGGTGGAAAGGGGTGTGTGCAGAGTGGGCAGTAATGTCCCTAACCCTTGATGGCAGCAGTCAGAATGTAGAATTAGATCAGGAGCTACATCAGATTTCTATTTTGGTTGGTTCTTCCAGAGATCAAGTGCCATAGTTAAGCAATGCAATTTTGTGTTAATCATTTATATAAACCTATGTTCACTTTTATAGATATCTATTCGTTGCTAAGATCTTTTATGATCTTTTAAAGTGTCTTCTTGGTGATATTTTATGTAGTGTTCTATTCAGTTTGACTTAAGACTGAAAGGATTAGTCAAATTCTTGCTGTATGATGATGAGGAATGTGAAATATCATAGTGGAGAAATAAACTCTAATTATTTGTGAATCAGTTCTGTAATAATGCAGAGTGCTCCCTGTTATTTTTTTCTCTCACAACAGTCCTGTTAAGTAGCTAAGCATTCTAATGCTTAAGAAATGATTAGATTTCAAGAATGGATGGTTTATTGCTAATACTACATTGATATCCAAAATTATATTGTATATAGTATAAAGTTTAGAGTAGACAAAGGAAACTTAATCATGTATGGCTTGCAAATGCCTTGGGCTTGCAGATGCTGAGTCTTTGCAGCAAAGACATGAATCATGGTGTGTCATAGTTAAAAGAAAGTATGACTTCCTTCGCCAGAAGCGAGTTTTATGTTTGAGACTAATGTTACATAGTTATGTTATATTAATCTGGCTCAGGTTCTCTAAAGGTATGTATTTTTTGTTTCAGAATTTCTACAAAGAAATTGAAAGAGAAGAAATGTACATAAGGTTTGTAATACACTCTTTGTTAATGATTATCTGGGGGTAGTTAAGTTGATGCACCAATGCAATATAATTACCACTTTTGGCATGGAAGCTTGCAGGGTGACCTGTCACAAACTCTCTGCCTGGCCTACTCACGCTTTTGTTGTTGTGAGAGAATTGGGAGGGGGGAGAGAATGTCCTAAGATGGTTTGAGTCTCATGGAGAGAAAAGTAGAATATAAATAAATGCAGAAATGAATGAAAGGAATGCACTTCATTGGAGAAGGTAATGAGATTAATTAAATGCATTCTTTCTTCCAAATGCCCACTGCACTATTTGTAAATGAAAGGAATGCACTTCATTGGAGAAGGTAATGAGATTAATTAAGATAGTGGGACCAAAGATAGTGGGACCAAAGTTAAAACTCTTGTTTTTTTAAGCAAAACGCTAGGGTCAATAAATTAACTTACTCTTTAGAATATATGAATGAATACGTATTTCATATATAGTCTGTTTTAGAAGAAGCAGGTGTCCAGTATGCTGGTTATGAAGAAGCCAGTGTATTTTAGTGAATACTTCTCGTTGTACTGGGACAGAATTAATCAAAAGAACAAAGAACTATTAAGAATAGTAATTTTAAAACCTGCTAGCATCACACCATATTATCTTCTAAATAGTGCTTAGCAACAATGATTTAATTTAACCTTATTAAATGTGCTGGGAAAATCCTAACAAAAAGTCAAGTGGAGTCAACCAGCTGTTTTTTCTTGTTCCTGTCTATGATGTTTACTAGCACTATGCTGTTGGTTCAGTGTAGTTTCTGAAGCCTAATAGAGAACTGGAGCAATCTGAGGTTATAGATATTCTCTCGATACAAGGTTTATTGTGCCTACCTGTAGCTAAAGTATATAAAATACAGGGAGCCTTCCTGTCATGCAAATGTGTGTTCCCATGAGTATTTGTCAGAAGACAGTATTATTAGGTACCTGAACAATGAAGGGGAGTATAAAAGGCATGGAAAGATGAACCCTGCTTTTGAAAAACAAAGGGCTGAGTGGTCCATCAAGGTCAATTAAGACCATATATATTATCAGGGGTCATTTTGTAGAAAAAAAGGTGCAGGAGTTCAGCAGCATATCTCATTTGCATATGCCCCGGTATCTTGTGCAGCGGGGAGAGATGCACACCCTGGCTGGAGATTCAGGAGCTGCACTCCTGTGAGCTCCTGCTGAATTCATGCCTTATATGGAAAAGGGAAGAAAAGGTCCCCTGTGCAAGCACCAGCTGTTTCCGACTCTGGGGTGACGTTGCTTTCACAACGTTTTCACGGCAGACTTTTTACGGGGTGGTTTGCCATTGCCTTCCCCAGTCATCTACACTTTCCCCCCAGCAAGCTAGGTACTCATTTTACCGACCTCAGAAGGATGGAAGACTGAGTCAACCTCAAGCCGGCTACCTGAAAACCCAGCTTTCGCCAGGGATCGAACTCAGGTCGTGAGCAGAGCTTAGGACTGCAGTATTGCAGCTTTAACACTCTGTGGCACAGGGCTTGCATATCATGCTTAATTTCAAGACAAATAGATTCACCTTTATATGTAGACAATTTCTTTTGAATTGTAGGACTCATACTAATGAGGACTATGCAGTTTGCATCTGCTCCGACTTTCATCCATTGTTAGTGCATAGATTCAAGGATTAAACCCTGACATTTTAAACAGATGCTGGAGCTGACACACCTTAAATTCTGCATACACATAAATAACTATCTACTGGTGCAAGGATTCAAGGGTTTTATTAGGCAGGCTAGGCTGACAAGATGACCAACCCACAGTGACCCTGTGACCTTCACAGCTGACCATTATTGAACCATGCTGGCTTCTCTGGTTTATCTAGAGAGCACAATCTCTTAACAAAACAAAATGAGAATTGACATTTAATAGTGCCTTTTCCCCAAGAAAAATAATACCAGCATTGTAATTTATTGTTGTTGCTGCTTGTCCCCTTTTAGAAAGATAGTTTTACAGGTTGAAGTTATGACCTTGCAAAACAAGCCAGTATATTATTGTTTGTTATATCCAAAATACTGATTGGATGACATGAAATCCAAGCTTTATAAAACACCTATTCCAAGAATATTTTACTGCATGCGCAGAAGAATCCAATTATGAGGGTGTTCAACCAAGATTGTTTTGTGGCATCATAAGAATGAGTTTTATTGTATTATCATAGGTATTTGTACAAGCTTTGTGACCTGCACAAAGAATGTGATAACTACACCGAAGCTGCCTTCACATTACTTCTGCATGCAAAGCTTCTTAAGGTACAATACATACAATATGCTTTGAGCATTTTCTGTGGTAAGCTTCAAGTGGGTTTCTCAATGTAAAACACACACATGTAAAATACATTGTTGTTGAATTATTATGTAAAATGAAAGGTGGAGGTGTGAAGATATCAAGCCAATAAAAAAAGGGAAAAGGAGGGAGGTAACTTCTTTCTGGTAGCTGGTAGGCATGGCACTAGATTAATTTTGTCTAGGTTTGACCAGTAAACTCACTCCAATATGTATAAAAACAAATAAAACTTTATTTACCAAAGAGGAAAAGACAAACAACACTTAAGTAAGGATAAAAGGTATACAGTTCAGCAACAAATGCAGACAAACAAAAAACCTAACTGGCTTGACTACTCACTACTGTTCCTATCAGCCATATAGCTCTGACATCTCAGCAGGCATTCCAGATGAACAGAGTCTCCAGCAGTATAACAGCAAGGTGTTCTCACTGTCACTGAAGCAGTTCTCACTGTCTCTCTGTACTTAAAGTTCTTCAACTTCCTAAAATATTCTACATGGGCATTCTTATGCTAGCCATGCTGTCAGCCCATTAATGATCTGACCAATTAGAAAGTTGTTTGACTAATTAGGAAACTGTTACTAGGGTGGATCCCTAGATTGTGAGCTGTCAACCACTTTAGAGAAGCTGACATACACTTTAGATGATAGTTCATAGCTGCTGTTAGTTACTTGCTTCAGATGACAGTTCACATGTGCTTTGATTGCTTTGATCAGCTTAAGCAACAGTCTTGATAACACACTAACATAGAGGTAATCATTTTTACAAACATGAAGTAAGCACTTCTATTGTCAAGGAACTTAACACTTAGGCGAAAACTCTCCTAAAGGAGACCTGTATCTTGACAGGTGGTGTGGAATCATTGCAAAGTTTAAAGATGAATCTAGAGACTTCTGCTCAAATGAAACATCTAGTTTTAAAAGCAGTTAAGAAAATTCATTTAAATTAGCAAAATTGCTACCTGAGGACACATTGACATATTGTGTTGAGTGACTGGGTCATCCACTAGCAATAGGACATCCCATTTGGATTGGTGAAGAAACTTTTTATCAGCTACCAATGCTGATAAGACAGAAAGCAAGTGTTTCCACTGAATTTTGCCTAAAACAAAAAAAATATGGTGATTTGAGAAGTGTCTGAGAGAAATACTTGAGAAATTTCAAAGAAGGAAGAGTTATAAAACTGTTTCTTAAGGAGACCCAATATATGTAGATTTGACCTACTTGAGTAAGGGATTCTTGCTGCTGAACAAGAACTCAAAAGTATGTTGGGAGGTTCTAACTACGCTTATCGTCCCATTCTATAAATTAAATATAAACCAGCCTCTTCTCCAATTTACCACATAATTCAGAAAGCACAATACCTTATTTATCTAAAGAAGTGTGCTTGCACATGAAAGTTCAAACCTTGAATAAAATTTTGTTGGTCTTAAAGATACTACTGGAGTCTAACTTTAATACCTTCTTGTGTCAGTGATAAAATTAATATTGATTTTAGCCAAGCTGCACTAAAGCAGAGGCAGTTTCTGGTTAAGCCTCCAGGTGGATATCTGCAGTGTAAATAAGTCACATTATATGAATAAATAATTTTCAGAATATCCTTTTTGTTTCCAACTTGCACTAGATGTTTTGGTGTTCCTAGTGTAGCAATTACATTGCACTTTAATATTTAGGATGAATAACAGGAACTGAAATGGACTGAACATTGTAATTTGTTTTAAAGATTTCCCAGAATTGCTTTCCTCCAGTAAATAATGTTTGGATTCATTAGCAAATACTTGTGATCTCTGGCTATCGCTTTAAGCATTTTGCATGTGCCCAACCAGAAAATTAGCTTGCAGTACATGATTTCTTTCCCCACTAAGCCTTTGATGGAATTTTCCCAACCATTTTTTTCAAAGCAAGGATTACTTTTTGTCATGTTGCCTTGTGAAATGCATGCAGGTCTCAGAAAAGCCCATATGGGGTCATCTAATTCCTAGCACCTAAGATTATTATGGATGTCCACAGCAAAATACTTCAAAATATCACCTCAGGCTGTAGTGTTATAACATCTTATTTATGTAATAACCAGTAAACTCCAAGCTGGTATGTGTGCGTGCACCTGGAAGTCATGGTGACTACTGACCCCTGCTGGGGGCCTGAATAAAGTCTCCTCCCCTCCCACTGACTGCTGGTATTTCAAGGAGGTCTCCCATCCAAGTTCTTGCCAGAGTCAACCCTGCTTAGCTTCTGAGATCTGATGAGATTGGGTTATCCAAGTCAGGGCCAAACTGGTAAATATTAGAGTTGGTAACAACATGTTATCTAATTCAAGTTATCAATCAACTACATGTGTACATCATTAGAGGGATTGTATATTGCTTAAATATCTCTACTTAAGAGATGAAACAGCTTAATAAATGAGCAGTATGTTCAGTTTTGTATTTTGTGGCATAGCATCATATTAGCTGGCTTGGAAATTAGCTAACACCCCTAGGACAGCTCCCAAAAGCCCATGGGCTTTTTAAAAAGGCTGTGTACTATAGGATAGCAGTAACTATAATGTTTCTTTTATGTCTCTTCAAAATGCTCAGTTTCCTTTCCAAAAGCTCCAAATGCAACTGAACACAAATCCTTCTTGAGCAGAGAACGTGCACACTTATTTGAGTACCCTTGAATTCTTCCTTCCTTGCATTATTTGAAAAAAAAAGTATGAAAAGTAAGAAACCTGAAGAAAAAGAAGGGGGGGACCTTAAAATCCAGTAACTAATTTTAAAAAGAAGAGGAAAAAGAGGGGGCAATACATATAGAATGGAAATAAAACTATAATAATGGTGGAGGCAGTTGTACACATAAGCTTTTATTACAGGTTTCCAAATATCTAAAAGTATGTCAGTATACCAGGGGTGGCCAACGGTAGCTCTCCAGATGTTTTTTGGCTACAACTCCCATCAGCCCCAGCCAGCATGGCCAATGGCTGGAGCTGATGGGAGTTGTAGGCAAAAAACCATCTGGAGAGCTACCGTTGGCCACCCCTGCGGTATACAGTAATCATCATGCATTCAAATACAGGTAAAGTTGTAAGGTCCTTGATCCATTGGTTTACAGGAAGTGGGCATTTATCTCTTTGATGTTGTAATGCAACTAGGGGTGCACACTTGTATATACCCAGCTGAATAAATACTCAAAAAATACCTTATTGGTGTTTTGTGGGTATTTATTCATCCGAATACAGACTAGATAGTCTGATTCAGCTACTGAAATAGCCACAGCTGAATAAAAGCCAATATTATTAGGCTTTTATTTGGGTGCATGCCATGGCAGGATGACTCAGTGAGTGAATCTGAGGCATTTAAACCTTAAGTCTACTCCCCAAATCATGCCACGAAGGAACAGGTGGTCCATTTTCATTGACCATCTGCTAGCCTCCAAGAGACAGGCAGATAATTTAAAAGTACTACATAAAGGTAAAGGTAGTCTCCTGTGCAAGCACCAGTCATTTTCACAGCAGACTTTTTACGGGGTAGTTTGCCATTGCCTTCCCCAGTCATTTACACTTTTCCCCCCAACAAGCTGGGTACTCATTTTACCAACCTCAGAAGGATGGAAGGCTGAGTCAGCCTTGAGCCGGCTACTTGAACCAGCTTTCGCTGGGGCTGAATTCAGGTCGTGAGCAGAGGGCTGCGACTGCAGTACTGCAGCTTTTTCCACTCTGCGCCACGGGGCTCTTGTAAAAGTACATAAGCATCCTCAAAAATCAACAAATATTAGAATACAGATATAACCCCAAGACATCAGGGCCCTGCAGGACCTGCCACAGTTCCGCAGGGCCTGTAAGACCAAATTATTTAAACTTGCTTTTAACAGTTGAAGGGAGGTAGCTATTACTCCACAATACCAACAATCCCACTGAATTGTATACTGATCAGGAACATCAGAGAAATTAGAAATGTACATCTTGATTTTAGGACTGTAAATTGTATGAATGATTTTATTATGTATCTTGCTTTTAATGTTTATGTGGCTTAATTTGTTGTTGTTAGCCGCCCTGAGCCTATTAGGCAAGGGCGGGCTATAAATTTGATTAAATAAATAAAAATCAATAACTTCATGAAAAAAACAAATTACTGGACATCACAAAAGTATATGCTTAAGGGAAGGACCCTGTGAATTACAGTGGAAACTATTAGACACTTTGTTCAGTCCTTTACTAAAGAGTTTAATTCTGGGTATAAGCTTTTGTGTGCATGTATTTATTCTTCAAAAGTGTGCATGCACGGAAAAGTTTATACCCAAAATGAAACTTTGTTGGCCATAAAGGTGCCACTGGACACTTTTGCTCTGCTGCTTCAGATCAACATGGCGACCCACCTGAATAAGTTTTGCTGAATAAGTTGCAATTTAAGATCCATAGAGAAAGCAGACATAAACTTTAAGGCTGCATCCCATAGCTTTGGCAAGGTAGGATAATCAACAGCACTTTATTCATTCATGAGATTCTACATTCATATTTAGTAATTGACATCAAATATTTATAAACAAATATTGTGAATTTTATTTTCTGCATTGGAATTGTAAATATTGCCTTTTAACACAGGTAGGCAAATCATGATTAGACCTCAGCTGAGAAAATGAAAAACTCACCATCATCATACTCTATCATTAATCCAAAGTAAAAATTCCCCAGTCCCTGTCTCTCCAAGTGCTCCATAAAAATATTTCTTCACAATTTTTAGGTCTGAATTGGCCCATAATGTTAATTCAGAATGTGAAAATGGATCAAATTGATATTGTCATTGACATTGTCATTGATCTCTAGCTGCAGAAATTGCTGGAGGTATAGCATTCACTCTTGCATGAGTAGTCCACTTAGAGAAGGGCACTGACAAGAAGCTAACAGAAGAGCCCAAGATGGATAGTCCAATGAGAGCAGCAATCACAATAATTAGTACAATTTAACAAATATATCTGGCGATATAAACCAAGATCAGGGAAACCAAATCCTGAATTCTAACACTATATACTACATGCACTTACTGTTACAAGATAGTAGTGGCAAAAACTCCTTTTGAAAATACAAGAAAACAAGTCATAAGGTATGTCTGTGTTTTACTGTTCAGAAATCAGACTCCTTGGGAAGGCAGAATAACAAACTACAGAAAACACAACAATCCTTAGCAAAGCTGGAAATGAAAATGGATGATGTTGCCCAGTAGTTGGAAGGGCTTCTGCTGTATATCCTTGAACAAAGTTCAGCATCTCTCCTTGTTTCAAACAGCTGGATGACATATATTTGACCACTTTCATCCTCCTATTCCAGAAATATAATTTGAACGACTTTCATTTTGATTTTTCAACGTCTAAAAATTAGCTAGTCATGCTTGCAGTGTAGAAACAACCTTTGACAGTGTGTGAATATGCTAGAGAATGCTGAATTACACTGTTTCAAACGCATCATTATTTCTTGATGGTAGTGAAAGTGATTTCCTGCTTAGGATAATGTTGCATGAAATGTGCCTGCATATAATTCATGTTAAAAGTGGATCTGTGATTCAATAACCACTAATTAATTTTGATGATAATAGTGGAAAATATTTAGGAGAAAACTTAGTGTATAAAGAAACAGTACAGCACAAAAGGGGGTGACACATTAATAAATGGCAGGCACATCTGTTAAATATAAGGGTAGGAAAGGTGTAGAGAATGTTTGTAAGACCTGTGCAAAGACTTAACATGTTTATGTACTCATCTTTCCCTTAAAATTGATTGGTGTGACTTTATATAAGAAAGAAAATGTCAGCGACATTCAACTGACACTTAAAGGATAAAGATGTCAGTGAAGAGCGTTTATTAAAAGTGTGTGAGGTTTTATTGTTCATTAGAGTTATATCATTCAGTGAAGATCTGCAACATAATTCTGTGCATTTTTTTAAACTTAAAAGTAAGCCCCATTAAATTCAGTGAGATTTATTCTTGGATAAAAAGCACTAGGTTTTAGCATCAGAAGATTGAAATCCTACATATATTAAAAGTCTAATCAGACAAGATATGGGAAGAACTGTAAACAGGTTTGAAGTACCATTTTAATTGCTAAATATCAGTCGTGGAGATACCAGTTGGATCTGAACTTTTGCATAGACAAGGAGTTATTTACCTTCATATGGTCTCCTGGAGCTGCTGTCTGGAAATATACAGTGTGTTGCCAAATTGCTTGTGTATTTCAGTCTATGAAATAAATGCAAGCTCACTGGGGACCATTTGATATGTGAAAAATGGGAGGAAGAGTTAGCACCCCCGCTCTCCATGCTACAGCATGGTCCACATGGGCAGGCTGCAGCTGCCCTGATTAATCCACAAATCTTCTAGCATCATGGCCTGTAAAAATCCAGCATTCCTGTGGAAGGTGAGCTACCTAAGAGATGTTTGAAATGGGATGGTAGACTGTTCATTTTTAGAATAAAGTTAATAAATATTTATTTGTATTTCCATGGCCTTTAGCTACAAATGTGAATTTACAAACCAGTTATGGTAAGCAGTTTATTTTCTCAGTTACTTCTGCCAGAGAAACTGAAGACTAGCAGATGAAAATATTTCTGTTTCCCCAGTTTTTTAGGGCTATTGTGTTGTATTTTTGGTTGATTAATTGCTACTTTTAAGTAATTTTTAATCTCCTTTTATCCACTGTATGTTTGGTTTTCTAATTACCTTAATTCTTATATTGAACATTATTTTATCAGTGCACTGTTTCAAGTGCCTTATGACTATATGTGTTGGTATAAAAATACATACGGCGGGGTGGGGGTTCAGGACTCTCCAGTGCTGTTTTGTTTTTATGACAGGACTCACCAAGGCAAGGCCTGCAGCAAACTTGTTACCATGTGACTTGCATGACTTATCTGGGCCTAGCTGCTTGCTAATGCTCAACATCAGGAAAGGTCCCCTGCACAAGCACCAGTCGTTTCCAACTCTGGGGTGACATTCACAATGTTTTCTCGGCATACTTTTTGCCATTGCCATTGCCTTCCCCAGTCTTTTACACTTTCCCCCCAGCAAGCTGGGTACTCATTTTACCAACCTCGGAAGGATAGAAGGCTGAGTCAACCTTAGGCTGGCTACCTGAATCCAGCTTCCCCTGGAATCGAACTCAGAGAGTTCAAACCACAGTACTGCTGCTTTACCACTCTGCGCCATGGGGCCGCTGCTCAACATCAGCCACCCTATGAAATCCAGCATGGAATAGTGGTTAGCATTTCAGAGTAGGATCTGGAAAATCTAGGTCTAAATCACCAAAATGTCATGGAAGCTCACTGGGTGACCTTGAGCTACTTACACAGAGTTGTTGTGAAGATAAAATGTAGCGCAGGAGAAGGATGTAAGCTGTTTTCGGTCCCCATTATGGAGAAAGGTGGAGTATAAATCTAATAGTGCATATAACTGAAAATGGAAGGGCGGATAAAATGTAGGTTGGTTGGTAGGTTGTAAGGAGAAAAGGAAGCAGGGAAAGGTGAGGATATGGGAATTACCAAGAGGAAGGGAAAAAGAAAATGTGGGAAAGGGAAATGAGGTGCCCTCCACAAGTGCTTGCGGGTTCACCACTGTTCAACTGGGCCTCGCAACTGGGCCATAGTTTTCCCAGGTAGAGGCTGCCTGGAGGAGGGAAAGAAGGATAGCTGAAGACAGTGGAGCCGATTAAGGCAGGTTGGTTGTTGGGTAGGAAGAAGAAAAGGGGAAAAGATGTGTGGAGGTTTTCAGGGAAGGGAAAGAGAAAATAATGGAGGAAGGGGAAAGGAGATTTCCCCACCACAAGTCCTTGCAGATCCTCTGCTTGTACAAGTCTGAATTTGTTAATGACAGTCAGATGTGGGGGGGTTTTCTGTTAATGGAATGTATTGTTTCCTTACTGTGTCTTTAAAAGTCTTTTCAACTTTACAACAGTGGCAGCTATCATCACATCTTTGAGGTTATTAGTACAAGACAAATCAGTGGTGGACATCTTTTATAATTTCAGCTTTGACTTTGTCTTTTTCTGTATTGTCCCACAGTGTATTTGACTCTTTTCCTTCTTTTCACGAGGGTTGCATTTATTCATATCAGTGTAACTCAGTGCTCCCTCACAATACAAAGCTGACTGCTTTGAAAGACAAAGCTTGTGTCTGAAAGACAGTGCGAGATCACTTTTATTGAAAGGGAAAACAGGCTTCATTAGCTTTTCATTTATATTGTGCTGCAATAGGTGAACTGCTATCCAGCCAGTGTTCTCCTTAGCAACCTGAATAGTCTAAGTATAAAACTAGTTTCTGCAAATGCAGGTAATAGCTCTAAGACATGATGTCAGCCCTGATGTCATTTTTTTTAAAAAAAATCCCATGTGTTTGTTTAAAGTAGGACAAAGTTACAGGTACATTAATCACCTTCATCCCTTTCATCCCCCCCCCCCCCCACTGTTTGCATTTAATTTAGTGGTCTGAAGAGCCATGTGCTGCACATCTTACTCAGCGGGATGGATACCAGGCAGCAACACAAGGACAACTGAAAGATCAGCTCTATCAAGAAATTATCCATTATTTTGACAAGGGCAAGGTAATAAGAAACCACATTCCATTGCTTTTCCACGCAAAGTCACCAGCTAAAAACAGAAAGACAGAATTTATCAAATGACCTTCCTTGAGCCTCCAAGTAGTGATTTGGGAAGTTTGATATGAATAGCTTGCAGGCTAGTGCTTCAAGATGATGATACTAACAGCAGAACATTTATAACTGCTGGAAAAATCCAAAAGGTCATATATAAACATACAGTTTCCCAGTTCAGGGTGGGGGGAGGGAGACAGGTCATCTTATTCTGAAGGGATTTATTGATAAGCTGTTTAAACCATTTTTTAAAAATGTGGAGAGTGGTCAGTCAAGGGGGAGATCACATCACCAATAAGCAGGCCTATTGCCATGGTTTTCAGCACCCTAGACCGCAGACCCCTGCACCCCAACTTCCTGCCCTGCCCTCACGTAGGAACTTACCCTAGTGTGCACCTGGGGGAGAGGGCTGGGGTCAGCGAGGGTGAGCACAGCAGTGGGCCTGAGCCGAGGGCACCCCTACCCTAAGAGTGCTGGGAGGGGAAGTGCACCTGCTGCCATGCCACCCCTGTTGGGAAGGGCTGGGCAGCTGCTGTGACTCCTTCTCACCCACCCAGGTCAGGGTGTTTATAATTTCCCCTCTACTTCTTCCCCTCCCCCCTCTCCCAGGGAATCAGTGATATAGTTACATTCCATCTGGTCAATCATTTGAATTGTATGTTTTGATTTTAATTGCTTTTAACCTGCTTCTCTGTGTTGTAATCTTCTCTGAGCTCCTTGATTGTGGGAAGAGTGGAATATAAATCAAATAAATAAATAGGAATACACACGTGTCATGTAAAACTTGGTATGAGACAGGCTGAAAGAAAAAAGAGATCTGAACAGTGGGTTTTTTAAAAAAAATTAAAAAAAAAAATAAAAACTGGCTGCTTCACCTTAAACCACAGTTTCTACACTATATTTGGCAGTACATCTGTTTTCCAACACCTTCAGCTGTGGAGGGGTGCTTCAATACCAGATTATTTTAAACACTGACATACACTTCTGCTGCATGGCAATAATGAGCTGTTTATGAACAGCAGGCAAAATACCTGTTTACAATGCTTCAACCTGTGCAGGCTTTACAGAGTACAGAATTCACAGTTTGCAAAAAGACTATTTTGTAGAGCAGTCTGCTCTTGATTTTAACACCAGTTGTGTATAGTATTCTAGTCAAAATGGAAAAAGAGAAATAAATGTCTGCTTGTTTAAGAACTGCTGAATATCTGCTTTGTCTCTAGTTGTTTGGAAAGATCAGCAAAATCTGTACTATTCTTAACTGTATTGTCAGCATTCAAGGAACACATTTTAGCACTTTCCCTATTGTTTACAAAGGCACTTGGGCTTTCTGACTGAAATTTATGTTCTCAAATGTCCTCCCTCTGTTTCTTTGGGGAAAAGAGTGAAAGTAAGCTCTGTATCTAGGAGAATTTGCAGTAATGCTTCCCAATCTTATTTATCAAAATCCTAAAGAAAGGACATCTGTGTTCGGAGAAGTCAGGCTTTAGTAGGCTTTCTGTTGCCTGCCCACAGTGGGTAAACACCTGCCTTCTGTGCTGATCCCCTACTCTTGGAAAATTGAGTAGCAAGAGACAAATGGTTAGAAAATGGTCTCCTTGGTGACACTCTAGAAATTTCCCTATAGAGACCAGGAGAAATTCCCAGAGAGTCACTTTGAAGTGACATTATATTCTCCAAATTTCACCCTCTTGGCACCACCCTTAAAATCACCCAGCATTGCTGAGGTAGTGTTTGCAATCCTGGTTGTTAGGTTTGCCAGCACAACAATAATGTTCCACTTCTACAGAAGGGGACATGTATATTTTCTAAATTAAATTAAATAAATCACCTATCAATCAATCAATCAACATTTTATTTATATCCCGCCCTCCCCGCCGAAGCAGGCTCAGGGCGGCTAACAACATCAAATACAGTAAATTATATAATAAATATTTAAAAACAGTAGCCAATTTTAAACAGTCTAATTTAAAATTTCTAAAATTAACATTCTGGTGCTATTTTAGCATGATGGTGAAAATCGCTTAGGTGAGTCCCTCTGTCATTTTAATCGGTGAAGGCCATCCCAAAAAGGATGGTCTTGCAGGCCCTGCGAAACTGTTCAAAGTCCCGCAGGGCCCGCACCTAGATAATACAGGCCATGGGATCGCCACTGCTTGACCTCTTTTATGCCAGTTTTCTATACCAATACAGTGATCAGAAGTTAAAATTTAGAATATGTGAGACAGGAGAAGGAACTATCCTTTTGTTTCCATGTGCAGAACTCCCCCTTCCTTTCCTAGGCCTGCGCTACTGCATCAGCTTCAGGCCTACATTCAGAGCCAATTCAGTTTTCAGCACTAATAGGCAGAGGGAGCTGGCATCTTTCTACATTCTGTTAGGCTGTTCGATCATTTTCCTGCAGCACACTGGAAGTCTGCATGCAAGGAGGGCAGCAGAACAGACTGGGAAGCATTAGAAAGCACTTTATGAGAAGGGGGCTGTATTTGGTCACTGCCTCAAATCCTGGGTGCTGAACTGTATTCTCCATTGTAATGGATTCAGTTCTCTTTGTGCGCTGTATTTTCTGAATACTGCAAAGAATGCTGTTGAGAGGAAGGGAAGAAAAAAGTAGATACCACTACAGAAGTGGTAAAAAATTATTTAATTAAGGAGGTGTTGGAAACTTGAGATTTGGCTCATTTATAATGTGGTTTAAAGATTATAAAACACTTTAGCTTCTAGATAAGTTCATGAAATGACTTGCAGTATTAGAAGGTTTTTGTTTGTTTTTAATGCTCTCAAAGAGCAATGATGTACTTAATTATGCTTCAGAATGAAAACCTGATAGTATATCAGTCTTTATATTTACACTTGCTGAATGGTTGTGACTGATTTACTCCCATCACCACTTTTATTATGCTGACATAATTTTTTTCCTAAAGCAAAAAAATCCCTTCAGTCAGCCACCATTGTGCCTTCCTGAAATCTATGTTGTCTTTTTCTCCATCCTCTCACTGATAATATTGTAATATGTTCCTTCTTTTTCCTGACTTTAACAGGTCTTATAAGAGGGGTGGCCAAAGGTAGCTTTCCAGATGTTTTTTTTGCCTACAACTCCCATCAGCCCCAGCCAGCATGGCCAATGGCTGGGGCTAATGGGAGTTGTAGGCAAAAAACATCTGGAGAGCTACCGTTGACCACCCCTATCTTATAAGCTTTTATCATACTTTTGAAATGGATGACACATCGATGTTCAGGCATCAACAAGTGCATTTGATGTGTAAGAGCCAGATACAATAGGAGCATCAAGAATGCAGTCTTTATTGATCAGCAAAAAATTATAGTAATTTTCCCAGTAGTTTTATAATTCCTGCAGCTCTTTCTGGCAAGCAATGCTGCCCCAGTTTGCTTTCCTTTTGCTTAAATACACAATTCTGTACTATGCTACAAGGATTTTGCTTGAATATTTATTTAGCAGATTTCTATGCCACCTCTTTAGAGTTCCGCTCAAGACAGTTTATAATTAAAATAATAAACAGTAAACCATTCAAACAAGCCCAGGGGCACAGAAACAGAACAAAACTGTCCAAAAAACAGACCTCAGAACTGACCATAAAATAGCTGGAAAGATAAACCTCTAATGAAAAGCTTAGGTAAAATATATACTTTAACCTCATGCCAAAAAGATAGTAAAGTAGGTTCAAGGTGGAGGCTATTCCAAAGATGAGGAGCTAGTATTTCTGCATGGGCAACATTGGACAGGTATCCTGTCTGGATGAAATTGAATTGATCACCACAGAACCTGGCCTTCAGATTTACATCTGGAGATTAGGAATTTTGTGTTGGTAATGGATTGTTGCAATGCCATCACGAAAATATCATGAATATAGTATTTATTTTTATTGTAATGGTTGTTGTATATGCTCCTTAATAATTGTAATTGTGGTTTTAATTGGTCTTAATGTATTAATTATGCGTATTGGCCTTGTTCACCACCCTGAACCTGCTTCAGTGGGGAGGGCAGGATATAAATAGAACCCAAATAGATGAATAAATATTATTTTTACTACTACTACTTCTGTGCCACATGTACACCTCAATTGGATCCCCAAGGTGATGAACATCAAAATATTAAAACATCAAGACATTAAAACAGCATTTTAACATAAAACTATATTATAAAGTATTTAAACAATTCAATATGAGTCAATAATAGTTATGACAATCAAAACAAAATGTAGAACAAAGTTTGAGTCTAGTGGCAACTTTAAGACCAACCAAGTTTTATTCGAGTTATAAGCTTCCATGTGCATGCACACTCCTTCAGATACAGTGTGCATGCACATGAAAACTTATACCTTGAATAAAATTTTGTTGGTCTAAAAGGTGCACTGGACTCAAATTTTGCTCTTTTGCTTCAGACCAACATGGCTACCCACTTGAAAACAAAACAAAAAAAAAGTCTTTGTCTTCTGGAAGAAAACAATTATAGAGTGAGACAGATGAATCTACCTGGTAAGGGAGTTCCAGATTTTTGGTGCCACAACTGAGAATGCCCTATCTCAAGTTGCCACCTATGTCGACTCAGCCAGCGGGGACATCTGAAGGAAGTCCTCCAAAGAAGACCAGAATGGCTGAGTAGGTTCATATGAAATTCGATGGTCCTTAAAGTATGCTGACCCCAAGCCATGTATGGCTTTGAAGGTCATTCAGGAGCTTGAATTGAGTCCAGCAGCAAATTGGGAGCCAGTGTGGATGGAACAAGACTAGAGTGATATGGTCCCCATCACGCTCTCCAGTAAACATTCTTACCACAACATTCGGTACCAACTAACTTCCAGACAGTTTTCAATGGAAGCCCCACATAGAGTAATCTAATCTAGGTGTTCCCAGAGTGTGCACCACAGTGACCAGATCTTTCCTGACAGGCATGGCTGCAGCTGGTGAAAGGCGCCCAAGCCACTGCTGCCACCTGTTTATCCAGTGGGGAGCCCGAGATCTAGAAGGTCTCTGGTTGCTACCCACTTCACCTCTGAAGGTAGAGGCACAGATAACAGGGCTTGAAAGGTAAATCTTAACTGCTGGGCTGGACAGAACTGGCAAGAGGAGCCAGTTCTTCTTCTAATCTCACCCCAAGCCTTCTGAAGCCTTAAAGGTTATTACTGACACTTTGAATTGTTTTCTGGAAAACAGATCTTTCAGCACTTAATAGAACAATGTACATTGAACTACACAGCTGACTTCCATAAATTAAAAATATTGATCTTACAGCTGAAGAAGACTTGAATTTCTGATTTAGAACAGGTGAAAATAATACCTGATCTGGATTAACAGAATAGGAATCATTTGAATAGACACATTTATTCTTATTTTAGCAGAAAGTAAAATGTATTTTCTCCATATTCATGATATAATAACTGTTCTATCAGCCTATTGGTTTTGAACACATATTCATGTATTGTTTTGAATATGTTTAAATTATAGTTCAGAGGGGTTTCGATATATGGTGGGTTATAAATTTAAGTGTGCAATTTAGCACAGAATGAAGCTAAAGGTTAGGTTATCGTAAATGAGAAAAGAGAAGCAAAGGTCAGAGTACAGGGGATACTACATCATGCATTAACACAAGTTAAGGCTACAATTCTGGACATAGTGCTGGACCTTTGAGGAGAGATAGTATTGTATGTTAAAATTGCTGTAACATTATTCCTTCAATATGTACTTAATGATTTATTTATTTATTTATTGCAGTTGAATTCCCTTTGCTTTTGAAGTCCAGATTCAAGGGGGCAAACTAGAGATGCTTGTTTTTAAAGTATTGGATCTAAGTAACCTAAACCCATTGAGTGTTCCACTCAGGCACGCAGCAGCTGTGGGGAATGGCATTTTAAAAATAAAGACCCATTTGGCCTTGGAACATCACTACTGGGAGAGTCAGAGCTCCTGCCTCCCTTCTCCAAGCCATTTTCCCATACCAAGAGTTCTGGAAAGGAGTTACTTCCCCATTTTTGCTGCTCCAAGTGGAATATTAGGAGGGGAGCAACTAAAAATAGCATAGCAAAAACTGAAGAAAATTAGCAATGTACATGAGACTGGTTGTAAAATGCTTGGCCAGGGTTATGATGGGTAATATCAGTCTTCTGATGAAATTCAGACAGAGAGTGCTGGGTTTTGTGCTGTTAACACATCAAATAATTTTTAAAATTACACATTAGACAGACAGAAGAAAGATTTATTTAGTTATTGCTGAGGAAAGAGAACAGAGGAATAGTAAGAAAATATAAATGATTTCAGTTCCTAGTTTTTTAAGGTCAAAGTTGCCCTGACCTAGATAGCCTGGAATAGCTTGTCTCATCAGATCTTGAAAGCTAAGGAAGGTTGGCCCTGGTTAGTATTTGGATGGGATACCATCAAGGAAGTCCAGGGTCACTGCAGAGAGGCTGGCAGTGGCAAACTATCTCCAAATGTCTCTTGCCTTGAAAAACCTGGGGGGTCACCATAAGTCACCTGCAACTTGATTGCAAAAAAACAAAACAAAACCCATTTTGTTTGGGAGTCTTTTATTCAGGTATGGATAGCATGAGAAAAGCAGAATACATCCCAGTCTTTGAAAACTCTGAGTGTGTTTTTCCATTCCTGTTGATTAGAACACTACAGGGATTTTCTAATCAACAATTGAAGTACATCTTGTACTTCACTGGAATAACAAGTAATTACAGGTATACTGTAACAGAATAATTTGTCCATCTATATTAACATTATTATTTCCAATTACTCCATAAACAATTCTGGCACAAAATGTTAAAAGAAATTTCTTTCACTTTATTTGTATATAATTGAAGTGGCTGCCTTCCAGCTCTGGTTGCTCACACTGAAGGAGGGGAAGGGACTTTCAAGAACACAGTGCAGAAAGGACAATACTAGCTGAAACCAAAAAATATTGAATATTAGTGAGCTACTAAGAGGTGGCCAGATTCCAGCTCAGCAGCAGTGCCAGTGGTCCATTCCTGAAGGGGAAGCTTTACAGGCCAATGATCAAGCACATCCTCCTGCAGTGAGACCATGAGAAGCCCCCTAAACAAAAAGCAGCTGGGGGGGGGGTGTAAAATGAGAGAACAATCCCAATCCCCCTCCTCCACAGCAAAAAAAAAAATAAAAATGAATCAGCAATGCAGAGGAGACACCCAGAGAAAAGCAAAGCTCCCTGGCCCCTGACTGAGCAAGCATTTCCCCCCTCCATGCCCACCAAAACTCTTCAAGTTCATCATTTGTCTCCACTTTTCCTTAAATTTTACTGACCATGAGATCAACCCCCTCAAAGACAAGAGTTAAACTGCTGTGGCCAGAATGCTTACATCAATGTACTTCAGCTTTAGTTGAAGTACATGTCCACCCCCTCTATACCCACCAAAGCTCTTCAAGTTCATCATTTGTCTCCACTTTTCCTTTCCAACTCCAACCAAACACCAACAGAGAACACATGCTCTCTACCTGGGCATATATAGCATTTGAATCCCATTGCAATGAATGGGAGCTCTGTTATTTGCAAGCAGCAGTGTCTGTCAAGTTTTGGAGAGTCCCTATTGGTATTTCCAAGGCTGTTAATATTACCTCCACCATTGCCTAGCAGTTCCACACAGGATTTTCTGGGATGATTTCCATTTACTCAACCATGCAGAGCCACACTGAAGTTTGGTGAATGCTCGATTAGCATGTGCTCTACTGAACATTACTTCCCAATCATCTCCCTATGTGCCAAAAATTCAGGACCAGTTTTGGCACATAAGCTGGTTTGTGCCCATCCCTAGTGGCTGACCCTGGTGTTAACCCTGTAAAGGCATAGGCCTCTGTCAAAAAGAATGGAGGCAGCAGCACAAAAAAGAGAACAGCAGCCCCCCATCACCTCATGCAATTTCTCCAAATCATGTATAATTCCCCTGTCCAACTTCCCTCCCTTAAAGGCAAGATTTTCCCTCCATTTTTCTTTCCCTGTCTGATTGAGTTGCCCTAGTGAAGTGTTTTCTTCTTTCCTGAAGCTGTCCCATTCTGTCCAAGTATATTTTTGTTGTTAGCTCAGCCAAGAACCTGAGGGAAGGAATAGAGGTTTGCTTTAACTTAAACAACTTAAATGACACTTGAGGAGTTTTGACATTCAAAAATAACAAAAATATTTTATTTAACATAGAAGGGATAGGTCAGATAAAATCAAGGGCTGGCATTTCTGAGGTAAAACCAGTACATGCACAAACTTTAGTTCTTATATTTCAGGCTAATGAACATTTCTTAAGCGATTCAGTTACCTAAATTTTTTTTGTTGAGAGGCTGTTGTTCCAATGTTTTCCAAACACTCCAGTACACTTTTTGTGAGTATTTATTGACTTCCTAGTTCTCTTTCTCGTATGCTCTTTCTGGTACCTAAACCCCTTCCTTTGAAACACCAGTACTTGTGTTGAGTTTAACTGACTCTTAAGGTCTCCAAAGGCAGTTTCTAAGCACACCAGGCCAGGGATCTCTTCATTCTTCAGAGCTATCACACTGTTTTGACTGGGAAGGGAAATTCATTCTCTCACTAGAAGACCTTTGACCCAAATGGGAGTCTCCATCTAACTACTCGCTTGTCTTTACCAACTTTCCGCAGTTCTCTTGTCTGTGTTAAACTGCTGTCAGTCAGGGCTGAATTCTGAAACTATCAGTACTTGACTCTTCTCGGCTAGGGCTGAAATCTGCTCAGCACTCAATTCAGAAGGCTTTCTCTTCTCAACTGATGCTAACCAATCAGATCTCTTGGAACAGCCTGTCACTCAAGGCTCTCTGGCTCTGTGAAGAATTAACCCTTCACAGTCCTTTATCTGTTTACACAACACTTCTAGCTTTTAGCAGTGTAGTCCAGTACACCATGCCTGAACCACACTAGTTACTATCCTATGGAAACAGGGCAGGTGATAGGTGCCTGGCAAATGGTGTTGGGAGTGCTTCTCACTGTTCGTGGAGCTGGGGGCAATAGAGGTGGAAGCTCATACCAGGCCACAAGATGTGCTCCTGCTCATCCCTGTCCCAAGTAAGAGCTACTAGCTGCTCAGAGTGCCCAGTAGCTTCTACCTTAGCCGCCATGAAGTTCTCCAAGCACTGCTGACCCAAAGCATCCCTCCATTTGCTTCCAGTCTTCAGCCGCTTCCTCTCAATGGCCACCCACATGGAAGAGAAGGTGTGAAACATACAGGGTGCAGGCCACACACCTGGAGGCTGGGCAGTGGTCCCATGTCCCTAGCATCCCCAGGAACCACACCACCAGCAGCATCTGGGGATGCCCTACAGCCAGGTTACCATTCTTTCACAGCTCCCAGCCCCATCTGAGGATGTGAAGTCTGTCTTCTATGACACCATGTCCATAGTTGATCATGCCAGGGAGTCCCCCAGTGCCCAAGATCTTCCTCACTAACAATCATGGACTTCCAAGGTCCCATGCAACAGGAAATGTCATGCCATGTGAGCTCATCAGCACCCTGCAGCACTCTAATGGCACTTGCCTGGAGTACATCCACCTGGACAGGACAGCCATCCAAGCCCAATGCAAGGAACTAGCCCTGCAGGACCAGGCTCTTGCTCTCAAAGCCATCTTCTTGTAGAAGGTGCTGCTGTCCATATGAAGCTGCCTTCTACTGAATCAGACCCCCCTCGGTCCATCAAAGTCAGTATTGTCTACTCAGACTGGCAGCGGCTCTCCAGAGTCTCCAGCTGAGGTTTTTCACATCTATTTGCCTGGACCCTTTTAGTTGGAGATGCTGGGGATAGAACCTGGGACCTTCTGCTTACCAAGCAGATGCTCTACCACTGAGCCACCATCCCTCCCCTTTGATTCATTACAACTGACTAATTCTAGGCAGTGATGTTTGAGGTACTGGAGAATGTTCCAATCATACTTCTGTTCTTATGTTCATACATGAACATGAAACAGGATATAATCTGCATGTGCATGTGCTGGATTCTGGAAGTTGTGGGTGGTGTAAAAATACAAGGTATGTATTTGTACAGAGAGGCTACAATCCCAGGCTGAAGCATGAATCAAGTTTGGAGTTTCTTCTCAAATGCAAGACTTGTTTTTTAGACCCTAAGGAGTCTATAGATCTTCTTCGTGGTCTGTGTGCTTCACACTCATGGGATAGAGCGCCTGCGCCGATCCCCGAATTGGTATCTGAAAAGCCCGGGATTTTTCTGCGTTCTGCGCCAATGGGCATGCGCAGGCGTCCCAGTACACATGCTCACCGGTGCCAGCGCGAGGATCCTGCCAGTTCCTTTGTGACCGCTACGCGGAGAGGTTTACCTTTCGTGTCACCGGTCGGTAAGATATCGGTTTTTTGCCTTTATTCGTTGTATATAGCCCGTTTGTTGTTTTCTTAGAGTAGATAGTTTAGAAGATAAGAGCCTGAAGACCTCCAGGAACCTCGGTGTGCAGGCCACCTCCAGGGCTCCCAAGGCGAAGCAGTGGCACAAATCATGGGCCAAGAAGCCTTATCAAAAGTTCTCACCCGAACAGCAATGGCAACCTCGCTCCACCCAGCCTGACAGACCATCGTACTCATGCAACAACAGGAACCACTATGGTTCACTGGCAAATCCAAGGGTGCTCGCCTTCAAAAGCAGGGCCTTTGACTTTCTCATGGCACGCGTCATCGTCCTTACTGGTTCAACATCTATCCGCCTCCGCCCTTTCCTACCTGCCTGGGAGTTGATCTCTACAGACAGGTGGGCTCTGTCCATCATAGAAGAGGGCTACAAAATAGAGTTTGCTCAGATTCCGAACCAATCCATGGTGATCACCACTCCCCCTTCCCCACCTCTGCTGGCAGAGGTGAACAACCTCCTACAGAAACAAGCCATAGAAAGAGTTCCAACGGAGGCCAGGATGGGAGGTTTTTACTCTCGCTACTTCCTGGTCCCCAAGAGGGACGGGGGTTTAAGACCTATTATGGATCTTCGGAATCTGAACAAATTTATTCTGTACCAGAAGTTCAGAATGTCCACGCTGCAAACAATCCTGCCCCTCATCAATCAAGGGGACTGGATGGCGACCCTGGACCTCAAGGATGCCTGCTTCCACATCAGCATCCGGCGTTCAGGCGTTTCCTCCGGTTTGCAGTGGGTTCCCAACACTTCCAGTTCAAAGCCCTTCTGTTCGGCCTGTCCACTGCACCTCGGGTGTTTACGAAGATGATGAGCGTTGTGGCTGCCCATCTCCATCTCCAGGGAGTTGTCGTTTTTCCATACATCGACCACTGGCTCCTTGTGGCGAAGTCGAGGGAAAGTTTGTCAACGCACATTGCCATCACTCTACGTCTTCTCGACACCTTGGGGTTGCAGGTCAATTTGGAGAAATCTCACCTTACTCCATCAAGGACAGTGCAGTTCATAGGGGCTTTGCTGGATACAAACCAGCATTGTGCATACCTGCCTCCGCTGAGAGCGAGGGACATTATCGGTCTGGTACGACTGCTACAGAGGTGAAAGTGGGGCACAGCGCAGCAGCTTCAGCGGATGCTGGGGCTGATGGCGGCGACGACAAGCGTGCTACTTTTCGCGAAACTGAGGATGAGAGGCCTACAGTTGTGGTTTCTTTGCCAGTTTCGCCCACTCAGAGACTCACCTCGAAAGAGGTTCGTCATCCCATCTGGGACTCTTCAGACACTACAGTGGTGGGAGTCAGAGAACAACATCTGTCAGGGAGCTCCCTTCCACCTCCCGACTCCTACTGTGACTATCACAACAGATGCTTCCTTGTGGGTTTGGGGGGCCCACATGGAAGACCTGTGTGTGGGGGGCCAGTGGCCGCCAAAACTGACTCAGTTCCATATAAACCACCTAGAACTGCTGGCGGTTCACTTTGCCCTACGCTCTTTCCGCCCCTTAGTGGCAGGGAAGACTGTAGAGCTACTTACGGACAATACCACTGCCCTGTGCTACATCAATAGGCAGGGAGGGACAGTGTCTCGTCGGCTCTGCGCATTGGCAATGGATCTCTGGTTGGAGTGTCTCTAATACGACATCTTTGTGAAGGCGGCACATCATCCGGGGGTCCTCAACATACAGGTAGACTCCCTCAGCTAGGGTGGGGCTTCCCCACACGAGTGGGAACTGCAGTGGTGCTTTCTGAAGCCTGTATTCCAGCTTTGAGGGGTACCCACAGCTGGATGTCTTCGCCACGGCCGAGAACAAGAAATGTCCCATGTTCTGTTCCAGAGGGGGAGCGGATCCAGCCTCTCTGGGAGACGGGCTCCTGCTTCCTTGGGAGGGCCGGTCCCTCTACATGTTCCCGCCTCTGCCATTGTTGACAAAGGTGGTTGACAAAATAGCAAGCGAGAGGCCGTGCTGCATCCTGGTGGCTCCCTGGTGGCCTCGCCAGAACTGGTTTTCGATCCTGCTTCAACTGTCGGGGGGGGGGATCTTCTACCAGTTCCCGGCAGAGCCAGACCTTCTGTCAGCTCAGGGTGTCACGAGCTGGGGCCAGGCCAGGCGAAGTCCAGGGGCAGTCCAAGGTCTATAACCGGTGAGCAAGAGTGTCCAAGGTGCCAAAGCCAAATCGTTGTCCAGGTATCGTAGGTCAGAGGTTCAGAAGCCGTAGTCAGGGGGTCCAGAAGTCAAGCCAAGGTCAGGAGGTCCAAAGTCAAAAGCCGAAGTGGATGCTAGGACGCCAGGTAGATGACTAGTTGCTTCCACAAAGCCTCCTCCCAAAGCCTACAGCTATATAGCCCTCTGCTGGCTGTTGCCCATTTGGGCTAATTGCTGGCTCAGAGAGGCAGCCAGGATCCTGTTGCAACTCAAGCATCCTTGCTCTTAGAAGGGCCAGAATCCTCTCAAAACTCAGGGCTCAGGGAGCGTCTTGCTTGTGAGCGTGCCGCCCTCCTCCGATCCCTGAGGTCCTGACGGAGGCGGTCACGCACACGCGCCACCCGAGAGGGCGAGGCAGGGGGGCTGGGATCTTCTCCAGCAGGAGGCAGGGGCACTGGTGCAGGTGGCAGGGGCACAGTTTCTGCTGCAGGCTCAACTTCCTCTACAGGGTCCCCAGCACCCATGACACAGGGCGGCCACATACTCCATCACAATGTGCCCCACCTGAAGCTGGCAGCGTGGCTCATCGATCCTTGGAGTTCTCTGACAGGGTCCAGCAAGTCCTTATGAACTGTAGGAAGCCTTCCATCTGTGCTTCCTATGACAGGAAGTGGCGGAAATTCACTCAGTTCATCGTTGACCCTTCAGTCTCACCTAGTAGGGTGGGGCTGTCGGTAATTTTTGATTTTTTGTTATCCTTAGTGGATGCTGGTCTTGTTTTTTCCCCCATTAAGGTGTATTTGGCAGCAATATCTGCTTTTCATAACCCAGTGGAGGGGTATTCTGTTTTTGCGCACCCTCATTCCAAAAAGTTTTTGAGGGGTTTGTTTAGGCTGCATCCACCATCAAGATCACCCCCGCAGTTGTGGGACTTAACCTTAGTGCTGGACAAACTAACTCGTCACCCCTTTGAACCGATGGCCACGTGCTCTTTGCAGCTCCTATCATGGAAAACTGCAATTTTATTTGCTATCACATCAGCACGTCGTGTAGGGGAGCTCACGGCGATGCATTGTGATTATCCCTACCTTGTTTTTCGGGAGGCTGGTGTTTCTTTAGCTCCGGACATTACTTTTCTTCCTAAGGTGGTCTCCCAGTTCCACCTCAACTTAGAGGTCTGGTTGCCCACTTTTTTCCCTACACCTTCCTCGGATGAGGAATGTAGATTGCACGCTTTGGACATAAAGCGTGCTCTGTTGTTTTATTTGAACCATTCAAAGATTTTTCGTAAAGACAAGCAGCTTTTTGTTTCATATGCTGCCCCCAAGTTAGGTTCCAGGATTTCATCTCAGAGACTCTCAAAATGGCTCACTGAGACTATTAAACTCTGCTATTTGTTGGCAAAGAAGCCGTTACCTGGGCCTATTTGTGGACACTCCACAAGAGCGATGGCTATGTCAGTGGCGTTCCTGAAAGGTGTGTCCCTGACTGATGTCTGCAAGGCTGCCACCTGGTCTTCTCCGCATGCCGTCATGAAGCAGTATGCGCTGGACGTGCATGCTCAGCAGAGGACTCGGTTGGGAACTGCGGTGCTGCAAGCTGTTTCTTCCGGTTGACCGTCTTCCCGCCTCCAGGTATGTCTTGCTTGCTAGTCTCCCATGAGTGTGAAGCACAGAGACCATGAAGAAGATAGACAGGTTGCTTACCTGTAACTGTAGATCTTCGAGTGGTCATCTGTGCATTCACACTACCTGCCCTCCTTCCCCACTGCTGACGGTCTCCCTCCAGTAGGGGCTTCCAGCGGTCAGGAAGGAACTGGCGTGATCCCCGTGCTGGCGCTGGTAAGCATGCATACTGGGATGCCTGCGCATGCCCATTGCCGCCGAGCGCGGAAAAATCCCGGGCTTTTCAGATACCGATTCGGGGATTGGCGCAGGCTCTCTATCCCATGAGTGTGAATGCACAGATAACCACTCGAAGATCTACAGTTACAGGTAAGCAACCTGTCTTTTTTCAACCAATATTTTTGTTCTGGAACATAATATATCCACCTAATATTACACTAGGTGGAGTTTCAATGTCAGTGAAACAGGCACTTTTTACTGCTATGAAACCTTTTAGAAGTATTTGAAATGAAATTCTCCATTTCATTTTTAAGAGTTGAACTGATATAATCTTTAATAATGCCTCCTAACCAGATTTATATCCATCTATCTTTTTAAGACTTCAGTGAACTGAAGTGCATCAATGTAAATTATAATCACTAAGTAAGTAAACCACTTAGGATGTCAGTGTAAACTATAATCATCTTTATTTTATACCCCAGTGCTCAAAATGGTTTACATAGTTCTCCTTTCCTCTACTTTATCCTCTTGGAATCCTCTGAGGTAGGTTAGGCTGAAAATGTGTGAATGGCCCCAAGATTATCTAGCAAGATTCTATGGCAGAATCAGGATCCAAACCTGGTCTCCCAGATTGTACTGCAACACTAATACCTCATAGTCTTTCCTGTTAAAAAAGACCACCTTTTCAGAATCAGAACCTTTTCTGTAAAAGAAGTTTGTTGAGGCCTTGTGTACTTCATACAGATTTCTCATGCTTTTGGCAAAAAGGACATTTTTCACTGTTGTCTCGCTAGTCTGTTTCACTAAATCAGGTGGTGTTTTTCCGCTTGTGTTAAAAAGATACCTCAGACAAAATACTACCTACAGGTGCTTTCTGCTCACTACAGCTTATTTCTCTACATAACTTGCTATGTCCTGGACAAAGCTGGGAAAAATTCCAAACCAGGAAATCTGGAAGGCGCAGATTATTCAGATTGTAGGGCATTATTCAAGAATATTTATAGCTTTCGGTTATCAGAGGCTCTTGTGACAATCCACCAGCACTTTCTCAAATCTATTGTGGTAATCACAGGAAACTTTTCCAGAGTTTTTACAGGACTTCATTGAGTACCTTTGTTGTTTACAGATTGATAGAATAATCTTAGCAATGCTAGATTTGTATTAATTAATTGATTAAACATGAGCCCTGCAACTCCTCAGAGGAGGGATTTACATATAATCCTGATTTGCATTTAATAATTGGAGATCCCCCCATCTAGACACAGAATTTTTTAAATGATAATTTGGGATTGCACAATGATGCAATTCATATGTGTAGTATTTGCTGTTACAATACACCTGTGCATTTTCCTTGCATGTGTTAATGTGCATTGTTGCTTAGAGTCACATTCCATTACATAAATTGGACTTATTAAAAATCAGCTGATCAAATAGGAAACTAATTTGTAAGCATTCACCTCTTTTTTATTTAAAAAAGGAGGATAGAATCATGCAAACTTGTGCAAATTTGGCCTTCCTGTGATCAAGTGCCAGGGGATTTCCATATTCAAAGGCAGCAGACCTTTAAATGCTGATGTTATGGGATAGTACCAAGGGAGAACCTGCCCTTTATGCCCAGTTTATTGGCCTTCCATGACAACTGGTTGGTAGATGTGTGAAAGAGAATGCTGGACCAGATCAGACTATTGGTCTGATCCAGCAAGCCTCATTTTAAGTATCTTTGTGCTTTGTTTGACACAAAAGGCCTGGAACACAGTTGTGCATGAAAGAGACAAATAGCTTGCTGTGTATGGGAATTGTGTTTTTGAACTCATGTTGTTTTCTTTGTACCATTTAAAGTTTGTTTGTACCATTTTCATTACAGCTAACTAAAACTGCAGGGTTAGAGATATAGATTCACCACCTGTGGCCTTAACAGGATTGATACATCCTTTCAAACTCCGCTGGAATGCAGATTTTTTTTTTAGATTATGAGGGATTACTATATTAAGCCTTTATTCAACCAGTCGTTCCCCCATATTCCAGAAACCCTGGCTCTCTTGCTCAGCGATAAGGATTTTAATATTACTCTAGCAACTGCGAAATTTGTCTCAATCTTTTTAGCCCTTGCATTTAAAAAAGAAAAGATATAAGTGTCTTCTGTTGCTCAAGATATGTGAATCAATTAGTTTCTAAGGGTATAGAGGATCAGAAAGGATCAGAAGGATACACCACTGCAATCTTTAAAATGTGTAAAAACAGTAGTTACATGGTAACCACACAGTTGAGGAGAATCGCCTGTGGCTGCTGGCACTCTGGAAAGATTAGACTATTGTACCATATTATTTAGATTATACTTAGGTACTGTTTTTCTATGTGTGTGTGTTTCTAGTGTGTGGAATTAAGGTATCATATAAACATTCTCCTTTGGAGTTGAGATCATATGTACATCCTTTGTCCTCTAATGATCTCGCATCTTACCATCACCTTCATTTCAGATACATCTTATTTTGAATGTTTCTAAGTAGCCTCCTTAGCCTTACTATTTTGGAAATTCGTTTAAGGAAAAGAGTGAAAGTATTAAATAAATACCTGCCTGGTTTGATTCCTGTTTGATTTTATTTTTGTTTCTCCGCTGGCAAAAACCAACCTTCCTTCCTTCCTTCCTTCCTTCCTTCCTTCCTTCCTTCCTTCCTTCCTTCCTTCCTTCCTTCCTTCCTTCCTTCCTTCCTTCCTTCCTTCCTTCCTTTTTATTCTCATTCAAAAAACATTTTTTTCATCATTGTTTTTGTATTTGTTTTGGGCAAAGGTGTGTAAATGATGTAGAATTATGTGTACACATAAGAAACAAAGATTTATTAACAGCTGCAATGAAGAAGAAGCAAGCTGAATGTGCAAAATAAAAACAAAATTGGAGTAGTCATGCCAGCTCCTCCTTACCTAAAAAGATGGTCCGTTGTAGATTATTGTTATTGTAAGAGATTACCAAAGCAGTTTTCTATTCTTAAAATTTCTTGGAATAAATTTTACATTTATGAAACCAGTAGCTAACTTTTAAAGTTCTGGAGGAGCTATAAATAAAAAAATAAAATGTGAGAAGGCCTGTTATATAAAATTTGCTTTGCTGCAATATACACACAATTATTTTCTGTTAATTTGCACTATAAATATATTTCTAGAGTTGATGATTATTTTAAAAAATAAATACTTGTTATACTGAAATGTAACTGTTTGACCAAAGTTCAGTTGTATTTCTAACAGATGTGGGAAGAAGCCATTGCCTTGGGCAAAGAACTTGCTGAACAGTATGAAAATGAAATGTTTGATTATGAACAACTCAGTGAACTGCTGGTAGGTTCCTTTTCAGTTCACCGTAAATTAGCATACAGTTTCTTTTCTTTCTTTCTTTTTGCATTTCCATTTTTTAAATTTTCATATAGGGTTTGTTTTCTAACTTGAATCAGCAGGAAATATGTGGGCCCTATTGGAAAATTGTTGGCTGCTGATTGATTAATTAGAGCTTAAAAAAGAAGTGTGTGTTGTGGTAACAATAATCAGTAAGCTTTTTTTATCCTCAAGAAAAATGGTTTTTAAAGTGATTCCAAAGTGCAACCATTTACCGGGAGCTACTGGCATTGCTAACTACATGTCATCTTCAATATCTAATTCTCAACATGGCCTCAGCTATGCATACTTAAATCTGGAGACTGGAGCCATGAAAAGACAAGACCAATCTTTCTAGAAACATGAGAAAATCTGAAAACTATACAAAATACACTAGAGGGTCAAGTAATAATAGAAACAGCATCTGTAGATTTCAGAAACAAATGTTCACAGTGGCTCTTGCTAGGCATTATTGCTAGCCTTCAGGCCTTGATTGCTGTCAGTAAATGGCGAGGCAAAGGGAGCAACTGTTTCCAGGGTGGTGGCGACTGCTGCTGCTGCTGCTGCTCCTCCTCCTCCTCCTTGTTTTTGTGGGATGATTTGGAACCAGGTCTGGCAGTAACCACCTTGTAGGAGACACAGAGGAAGAGATACAATTATATAAAATGAAATAAACGGCTTTGAGTCCCTGAGGGTAGGTTGGTTGGGGAATAAGAATCACAGAAGGAAGCAGGGAATTGGGAAATGCCATAGATGTGTTTATGGGAGGGAAACAGGAAATATTGGGGAACTGGAGAGTAGATGCCTCCAATAAGTCCTTGTGAGTCCCCCACTTGTCAGTACACATTTCCAATTCTGTATCCATTTTCTGCCCTTTTTCTTAATAAAATGACCCCAAATATCCCAGACAATTGTTTTATTTCTTCTTCTGCTGTATACTCTTTGTAGAGGTGAATCTCTCAAACCTATTGCTCACAGATTGGGTAACAGCCTTTCTCACAGATAAGAGTGCTCATTCTGCTCTATAGTGTGTGAAGACTTGTTAGCTAATTACAATTAATTAATTTGGTGGCATATGACAAAGAGTCAAGAACTTCTTATAGAGTGTTTATGAAGGTCTATGAGAAGGCAGTGAAGTCTGCTAAGGAAGATTTTTACTATCTTCAGAGGTTAGACAGCTAGCACCCTACCTGTCCTCCCAGGATTTAGCTAAAGCAATCTATGTGATGGTCACTTCCAGATTGGACTATTGTAACTTGCTCTATGCAGGCTTGCCCTTGAGGCTGACCTGGAAACTCCAGCTGGTAACTGCATTGCCTTTACGGGTAAGCATCCAGCCAGTCGTGCACCAGTTGCGCTGGCTACCAATAGAGTACCAGATCTGCTTCAAGGTTCTGGTCTTGACATTTATAGCCTTACGCAGCCTGGGACCAACATCCCTGCAGGACTGCCTCTCCCCATATGCGCCCCAGAGATTGCTGCATTCTGCTTCACAGCATCTTCTGACTGCCCCTAGCCTGAAGGATGTTCGACTTGCCTCAACCAGGGCCAGGGCCTTTTCGGCCTTGGTCTCGGCCTGGTGGAATTAGCTCCTGTGGAGATCCAAGCCCTACCTTATTTGATGCATTTCATAGGGCCTGAAAGACGGAGCTATTCTGCCGGGCCTTTGGTTGAGGCACCGGGCATTCTTATTTCCATCTGCTTGGCCTTCCTTGCCTGTCATGATGCTATATTATTTTATCTTAATCTATTATTCCACCTCTGAGCCCACTGCTTTACTGATATATAGAATGCATCCAATGGAAACCATTGCCTGTGACTTATATGCTATTTGTTTTATTGTATTTTATGGTTTTAGCTTGTAGTTTTTAATTGTTTTAACTTTTATTGTTATCCGTCCTAAGCCTGCTCGTGGGAAAGGGTGGAATACAAATGAACAAAAATAAATAAAATAAAATACATAAATCAACTCTAGTGAAAGGAGCAGAGGGACCATTTAATTTCTAAGGCATCTCACAATCTCATTGCCTGTGACAAGGAGCAATTTTACTGGTGCTTCTCAAGCCCTTTGTGCTCCTTCAGATATGATTACTTTCTCTTTGTTACTGGGTCCAGGCTAAGGGTTTTGCTCTGAGTATGGTCCTATATGCATCCTGAATATAATGCCACAAAACTGTCTGACTTGCTTTCTTACAGTGAGGACTAAAGGCACTGGCTTCCTCCAAGCCTCATATAGTACTCCGGCTTTTTCATTTTTCTTATCTTAAAAAACAGCCTTCATGTAATGTAGAACATGATTGAACAGAGGCTAGTGCCGTCCATTTAAAGCAAGAACTTTTTTTCCCCCTTTGTGTAAATGGTATTTCAGGCAGGAAAAGGACACTCTCTAAACTGCTTTGCCTTTAGTCTTAGGTCTTTTCTAATACTGTTTGTGTATTTGAACTGTTCTTTAACTGAAAAATGAATAAATGTTGCTCCCCATGACTGGATGCAAGTTCAGTTTCTTTCTTATCATTTTCTTTGCAACCCAGTAACACTTGCCTTGCAACTTGAGAGCATATTTTATAATAATTGCAGAAATATTTGCCAGCTGAAGAAGCTAATAAGAGTGAATGCAATTCATATTTGTATTAAAGAATTCTGCAGTTTTATTGGTGGCTTATGTCTGTTTTCAGAAGCAGCATATAGATAGCTGTAAATTGTTTTTGCTGAACAACTGAGATACTAAAAAAAATTGCAGCATATGTCCTTGCATATATCCTTTTAGCACTCTGGACAAGTAACAAGTAATTGCAGTCAGACTTATACCCAGAATCAGACAGGTAACAGGGAAATGAACTGCTGAAATACTCCTTGGTTATCATACACATAGCATACTGTTTACAATGTATATATTTGTTATGGAGAAGTGCCATATTTGATATTTTAAGTGGCTGCAAACCATCACTGTTCATGATGGAGCAGAAACCATGGTTTGTGGCAGGTTTGAAAACTATGGTTCATTGTGAAGTGTGGCTTGCCAAATGAGAAGCCCTTTTCAGCTGGTTATGATTTTGACATTTATACCTTGCTTACATAATCTCAGTATATGCATTTACTATTTTGTGTAAGGACAGCAATGTTAATTTTTTTTCCAGCTTCCATATGCATGACCACATACCTTCAAAAATCTAGGTTTCTGATATTGTGTACCAAAGCTAGAAACTAGACATTTCTGCATTCATAAAAAAGTGAACATGCATATTGAACTTGTACATAGTGCATTTTTCCAATACACAACATAGGAGTGCCGAAACTGTAACAAATGAAAAAAGTTAGATATGTGGCCATTTGTATGTCTCCCATCACCATAGAAATCAGAATGCTGAGATGAGAGAATAGAAAACAAAATTAGACAATTAGCTTTAAAACATGCTTTTTGATTTACATTTTTGAAGTTCAAATGCTGATCTTGGTTTTAAGCTATAAGTGCAAACCCAGGGTTTAGCATGATGTCTGCAATGAGCCAAAGTTAATTGGCAGCAGCATTGCTTTAAGTCTTCTTCAAATAGCTAACATTTTCTTTGCATAAAGCATGAACATAGGGCCGGGTCCTTCTATGCACAGACCTGAAGCTTCCTAAAAGCAATTTCCACAAACAATATACTGTAGCATCATTTAAATCACTTAAATTGTTTTCAGTGAGCTGAACATACATGGAAATGCCACACACAGTTTATTTTCCCATCAGGATTACACACACATATCAATATATATAGTAAAACGTCTACATTCTTGAACCAGTTTCTAGAATAGTCCATGTTGTTTAAACCTGTGTTAGCTTCATTGTACTTGATAAAGATGACCAGATTTATTTTTAGACTGTGTGTGATTGACTGGTATATACCCATTTTAGGCAAACATTGGTAACACAAACTGAATGAGGTCACAGATTCAATATTTGGCAGGCCTGCTAAGGTTTAACCTATGTACAACAAATATTTGAATCCAATAGATTGATAAATAGTTTGTGAAAGGTTCTATGCTGTCCAGCTCACAGATAGTCTGAGACTTCATTATAGAACCAGAGCCCCCATGAATGTGTTGAGATATGCAATAAAATACACTTTTGTTCCCTAGATCATTACATGAAAAACAGTTTCCCTAATTTAGGGATAAAAGAGAAACAAGTTAGTTGCCATTGGTGCCTTTGCTTCCTTACTTATGAAGTGATGCTGTAATAAAAGGAAGATACAAATGATCTTAAGGGACCCTTCACATCCGGGCCACTTGCTATTTGAGATCTTACGTCAGGCAGGCGATATAGAGTGTTGTAGGCTAAGACAAATAGATTCAAGGGCAGCTTCTACCCAAGTGCCATGGTTAGGTTAAATGCAGGGTTATGAATTGTTATTTGTTTTCAGATGCATTTAAATGGTCTATGTATATGTCCTTTTTGGGGGGGTGTTGATGTGTTGGTATGTTTGTGGAAGAGCACCTCATTTCGTTGCTCTCATTTTCTTTTTTGAGAACAATGACAATAAATTTATCTATCTATCTATCTATCTATCTATCTATCTATCTATCTATCTATCTATCTATCTATCTATCTATCTATCTATCTATCTATAACTAGTAGGGGTGGACATGAATGCTGTAAAAATTCTGCTTCAGTTCAAGGTTCAGGGTGGCCCCTGAGCCAAACCACAAACCAAGCCAAAAAGTACCAAACTGGCCAGTTTGGTTACCCCTTTTTAGCAGTCGTAGTGAGATGCAGCCAGGAGAAATGCAGGGATCACCGTTTATTTGTTTGTTTATTACTTCACATTTCTATCCCGCCCTTCCCAGATGGGCTCAGGGCAGGTTACATCAGAATAAAACAAATTACATAATTTCTAAAACAACTAACTCAAACATAAAACCAAACAAACCAATTGACTAATTAAAATTCAGATGGCAACCATATCATTAACCCCTCCGTTTCACTTCCTCCAGCTTCAACACAGGAGGAAGTGAAACTTGCAGCCATTTCAGCTGACCAGCAGGGCAAATCCACTTGTCAATTGTTAGGCTGAAATGTCTGTCAGCCACTTAAACCTAACAAGTCAGCTGCGGACCTGCACTGTTCAGCTGTTAGCCTAAAATGGCCCCAACAGCCAAACCTGACAAAGGATGGTAAATGGTCAAGGATGGTGCCCAAGCAGCCCAATTTTATGCTGACATTTGGCTTGTAAGCTGGTTTGTGCCCACCTCTAAATTCTAGTACATTGTTTTAACACATCAATTACTCCCTGAAGTACCAAGTATTAATCTGTCATTTCATTATATCTATGAGTTAGTGCTTAGGATACAGCATTATTAGTGGAGAAGTAGAATTCCAAATCATTATCACACCCAGGGCTTTTTTGGTAGAAAAAGCTCAGCAGGAACACTTTTGCATATAAAGCCACACCCCCTGATGCCAAGCCAGCCAGAACTGCATTCCTGTGCATTCGTGCTCAAAAAAAGCCCTGACATTTATTTCTTCTTTCATAAAAATATAAGAGTACTAAGCTGGCCCAAACTAATAGTAGATTCATTCCTGTATCCTGTTTCACACAGTGGACAAATATATGCTTTCTCAGGAGTTACAAGCAGAACATGAAGGCCAGCTTCCTCCCCTGCTGTTGCTCCCCAAAACTGGTATTCAAAGGGTTACTGCCTTCGGACATAGAGATTCCATTTAATCATTGTGGTTAAAAGCTATTGATTAACCCAATCCTCTATAAATATCTTCAGTCCTCTTTAATGCTGCACTGGTAGCCATCAATACATCATGTAGCAGTAAATGCCACAGGTTAATTATTTTTTGAGTGAAGAAACAGAGGAGAAGCCACAGCTCAGTGCTTGGTATGCAGATCCCAGGTTCAGTTCCTGGCATCACCATTTTGAAGGATCAGGTAAGAAGGTGATGTGAAAGACATCTTGCTTGGATCCCTGAGAACCAATGCCAGTCTGAGTAGACAATACTAACCTTGGTAGAACAATAGTCTGATTCACTGTTAGGCAGCTTCATGTGTCCAAGCACTTCCTTGTGTCTGTCCTGTATCTATGATCTATCAACACTATTGGACTCCCCTGAGTTTTAGTATCATGAGAAAGTGAGATAAGGTTATCTCTCTGATTACATAATTTTATAAGCCTCTGTCATGTCCCCTCTTTACTTAGGTTTTTTTGTAAACTGCGAAGCCCTGAAGTCCTTAGCATTTCTTTAAACATTGAATTTCATTTTTCAAGTTGCTCTCCTGTCATTTAGTTTGAAGAAATTCTCTTGGAGCTTTCCCTAATTTGTTTTGGTTCCACAATCCTGAATCATTAGATGCGATCTTAAAACCTCACCACTTCAATGCTTACTTCTAATTCCAGATCATCTATAAACCAATGAAACAACAGTGGTTCCAGTCAGTGTTCCTTCTAAGCTGAGTTAGTGTGAGCTAGTTCAGTTTTTTTTAGCTTCTGGCTCACCCGTTTTTATTTTAGTTCAGAAAAAATGGCACCAGAGCAACTAATTTATGCAGTAGCTCACAACTTTAATGCCATTATCTCACAAAGTAGAATTTTTGCTCACAAGACTCCATTTCTTAGAGGGAGTATTAGTTCCAGTACATCAGTGTGAAAACCCACTTATTTCTTCTCTTAATTACGGTTTCTAATCCAGGAGACAATCCATCCTCTTATTTCATGACTGAGAATGCTGGGGAACCTTTGCTGTAAGACTAGTCAAAAGCTTCTTTGTATGTGTGTGCAGGTTTTTGTGTGTGTGAGAGAGAGATCTGCAGAAATCATGTTCTGCCTTTAATAACCATCATTATATATTTTATTGTAATAGACATCACTAGATGGCAATTTCATGAATCTCCTGTTACATTTGTAACTTTCCAACCCAATTTTAATGAAAAGTTGCATTTCTTAAAACAATACCACAGTTCACATTCAAATTCCCTGCCTCCAGCCCTCTACCCTGTTATTGATTAGCTGGCCAGTGGGGAACTTACCTGGAGAACGAGGAAAGCCCAGGCAATATTGCTGATGTTGTACAGGAAGTGATGTCATCGCACCAGCAACATCTAGGGGATGCTGGTTTGAACAAAAACTCTTGGTGGAAGACATTTTTACAGTAGAGGTTTTGCCCTAATACTAGAGCTGTGCAGCAGCATTGGCTTGAGTGGCTTGTCACTCAAGAGAGTTTCTGTCCGGACATAAATCACTGGATGAAGCATGCCTGAATGTACTGGGGAAATTCAGTGAATCCACAGAAAAAGCTAGAATAGTTTCTCTTGTGAAACACAACTGGAAAAGCATTCATTCCATAAACCTATTAAAAATAACTAAAATCCAGCCTAGAGCATAAAAACAGCAGCAAAATTATCCTTGCAAAACAGTCTTCAAGCTGGAAGCTGACAGTTAGCCAACCACTTAGTTAGAAGCCTAGGTAAAAAGAAATGTTTTGACCTGGTTCCTGAAAGAGAGCATGGCAGGTTTCAGGCAAGCATCAAGGGCACTTCACAGATGAGGTGCCACCGCTGGAAACAGTCCCTGGTCACCACCAACTCACCTCTAAAGGCAGAAAGGTACAGAAATCAGAGCTTGCAAGCAGAATCATAGCTAGTAGGTAATACACATAATTTCACTATTAGAGTTTAAGCAATATGTTTAGACACTGTCTAAGGTTATCTATAATTCCAAGCTGTGCCCCCTATGTACGGATGCTTATTTCCACAGATATGGGGCATATGGAGAGCAAAGAGATTTTTCTGCACACTTGGGGTACTCCCCAGATGTACACAAAAATCTGAAAATTAAAAAAAAATAATGTGAGTGTTTAAACCTCTCAAAATTAGTGTTCTCTGTGCAAGCTTGGGCACAGCCGCTGTACTCTTCTGACGGGGAGACAGTGGCACTTGGCTAATAAATGTCCTGGCCCAATCAAGATGTATACTGTGATTAACAGTTTGCCTGTCCTCTGTGTTTATTTTGATTTGTGCCTATTGAATATGCATCCATTCTGCCTGATAGGATAAGTTCCTTGACTGTTCCCTTACTGTTGTGTATAGGATACACAAAACTATGGACATTTTCTTTCATTATTTAGCAGCAACCATTTCTCTTAAGGCTTCAGGAAATGCTTTCATGAAAGTACGATGCTTAGCAAACAAACCTCCTTGGGATGGCTTTGAAACATTTTAGATACAGTCAATAAAAAGGAAATATATTTTAAGACGCTGATACATGGAGGTTGAAACATACAGGCTGAGTTTTACTGAACACAAGATCAACCATGATGTTTTTGTGAAAACGTTTTGAAGCTTTAGAAGAAATCTGAATTTATATTAAGCACTCAGCACAGATTCTGTCTCCCCCACCCCATGCACACATGCGTAAGCTGTGCTGCTGCTTTGATTTGGAATCTTGAATATGGTTATGTCTTTTTGAATTCTCTGTTTGGAGTTAGCTTATTTAAGCACTGTTTGCAAAATAAAAATAATTTATTTTAGTAATTTAGGCCCATTTATGATTGCACTGAATTTCTGTTATGTAAGGTATTGTGAATAACAACTGAAATTTGGTTTCTGGGGGAAAATATATACAGTCTGTCAAATTTCGGATTGGTACATATGCTAACATCTTGCAAAAACAAAATGAAATTCATCAAATACTTTGATATTTGCAGATGTAATTACTGAGAAATGATACATGTTAACAGGAAAGTGATAACTTCTCCAGTTAGAGGAAACTTTTAAAAGTTACTTTTTTTTCTTGCACAGAAAAAGCAAGCACAGTTTTATGAAAATATTGTGAAAGTAATCAGACCCAAACCAGATTACTTTGCTGTTGGATACTATGGACAAGGATTTCCTACATTTCTGCGGGTAAAAGCTATTTTCATTATTTGATGAGTAACTGATAGATGGCTACATTTGAAAATGCCATGCTTCTGAAAAGGGCTTTGACTGCAATAAATTGATGAGAGCCAATGCATTTTAAAGTACTTATACAGATGCTTTGAATGAACCTGAGTACTTTAAATCCATTCTTGGCTCCATTCTTTTATTTATAAGAAACTCTCTTTACATTTAATTTGTATTAATAAATCATATATATTCCAAATAATTGAAACAAGTAAATACAAAGTATTGATTTTGCAGATCTAGTACTAATTAAATGTAGGCCTTAGTAAAAGTTGTTTATAAAGACAGGGGTCCTGGGAGAGCTCTGCATTGTGACAAGATGTCAAAGAAATGGATGTAAGTGCCATTGAAGAATAGCTTTTGCTGGGGTCTACCATGGATTGGTGACACAGAGCTAGTCCTGATTTGTCAGTATTTGTCAGTATCACATTCTCTTAAGTGGAGCGGAGTCTGACAGGTATGCTTCCTAAGCTGCTAAATATAAGGAAAAGTCTAATTACTGCAGCACCTGGCACCTTTAGCAGAGCAAGGCAATGAGATTCTGCCTAAAAATCCCTGAAAAACGTTTCAGCCAAAAACTAGATTAAAATCTGTGAAACTTCCTGGCTAGCATTACAAAAGCAGCATTCAGACCAGTCATTTTGTTACATGCACTCTATAATACAGTTCATAATATTCTCTGTGGGCAGAATTATCTGCTACTGAGTTAGAGTTTCTCTGTGGAGAATAATTAGGAATCACAAGAGAGGTGACAGAGCTGTTCTGAATATTTGACTTAAATGTCTGTGAGTTGTTTCATTCCAGATTCCAAACAAATCACATATTCAAGATTTGGGCGCATAGTAAAATACACAATTTCCTAATTTGTGGTCTGTATAATTTGTCTAGACAAAGCAAAGCAACTGCACAGTCCTTAGTAAAGCTGATACTGAAAACTCATCATTGATAGCTTTCTATTACTTTGTTGCTTATTTTTAATTGACATCAGAAATTGTTTACAAGTTAAATATTAAATATTAAACTCGCTTGCATATCAATGTAAATAGTTTCCTAGCTGGATTCTTAAATTTATCACTTCTTCTCAATTACATTATTTTCAAACATATTTTGTTGCCAACTCCAGCTTGGGAAACCCCTGGTGATTTAGGTGCTGTAACTGGGGAGGGTAGAGTGTGGGGTGGGAACATTTCAATAGGGATATACTTGCTTTGGCACCTCCCAAATTAAGACACAAAAAACTGATCATGGGTTCAGCTAGTTTATTTATTTAACTGTATTCAACTTAAATAAATGGCTGGTCTATAATACTGCTTATTTCAATAAACTGATGATTTTTTTGGGGGGAGGGTACTAAGCATCTATGCTGTCCGCCTTTTGGACTTGATTGGCATTTCTACCAACCTTGCTTATCACCACCTGCATATCCATAGTGCAAAGAGGTGCCCATCTTCATCCCTCCCCCCTGATGTGCTGCAAGGCTACCACCAGGTTCAAAAGATGCCACTCAGCACTAAGGGCACTCCTTAGCAATAGCTGTTCAATTCATGCTTTCTATCATGCAGATATCTCAGGGTGCTTGCTAATTAATGGCCTGATACAATGACTGAACAACATCACTTTAAACGAGATTCCATCGGGATTTGTAATCTATTTTTAATGTAACTGATTTTATTGATATTAATGTATGTATTCTATTTTAATGTTGTACATTGCCCAGAGCCTGGCACTAGCTGGGATGGGGCGATTAATCAAGTAATAATAATAATAATAATAATCCCTACCTATACAAAACAACCCTCCCTATTCCTGCCAACTAGTTGTGGCCTAAGCAGTTATGGAAACTAGGCCTATTTAATGGGATAAATCTATCCCAAATGAAACAGCATGGAATATGTAAAAAGAAAGCGCCTGGTAAAACCGATTTTCGGGACCCCACCAAAATTCTTGCTGGTCCCTATATAGTGATGAGCTAATCTTGTGCTGCCCCTAGGGAGGGTGGGTAGGTCAGCCACAGCAAGAAGACTGAAGGTGAGAGAGATCAGCAGGGCAAAATAGCCCACTGCCGTCATCTGATTGACTGACCCATTTTTTTCACAGCCGATGGAGCCTTTTGCTTCATTCAAAACAAGCATGATTTTCTGTGAGCCTTACTTCTACAGAGTCCACACTCCAAAGCTGCCATTTGCTCCAGGAGAACTGTTTTTGCAGTCTGGAGATCATTTCTAATTCCGGGAGAATTCCAGACCCAACCTGGTGATTAGCAACTCTAGAAATATCTGATACATAGCTAACCAGCCACACTGAATTTAAAGAGGGCAAGATGTTAGTGTCAAAACAATTTTTTCCCTTTCCAAAAAGATTTTGAAATGTTGAATCATTTTGAAACAAAGTGATAATTTCTCAGATCATAAGATGAGGTAAAATCATGTTATTATATCACATTGCATGAAAATGTGTTTCTTTTTTTCTATTTACTAATGCTAACATACTAAGATTTTGATTCTTAGTTCTCAAAGCACAACATCAAATTCCAAACAACTCCAATTTTTATCCCTTACTAAATATGCCAGCTAAATACTTTAAATGCACATAGTGCACCCTAACAAGTTTAGAAAGGTAAAGAAATTACCTTGTACAGAAGTCAGGGTGTTGGTAATTCTAGACCAGTAATTGGAGAACTATAAATGAAAATAAATAAAATAAACTTGATGGCATTTCACACACACATGGTTTCACGCCCTGTTAGTTGGTATTATTTTAAATTGAGAAGAATCTCTTAAAAAAAAACTTCAGATGGCAGTGATCAAACCTGAGATTGAAGGCAAATCATGTACTGTATTACTAGGTAAAGGTAGTCCCCTGTGCAAGCACCAGTCGTTTTCAACTCTGGGGTGATGTTGCTTTCACAACGTTTTCACGGCAGACTTTTTACAGGGTAGTTTGCCATTGCCTTCCCCAGTCATCTACACTTTCCCCCCAGCAAGCTTGGTACTCGTTTTACTGACCTCGGAAGGATAGAAGACTGAGTCAACCTGGAGCCGGCTACCTGAACCAGTTTCCACTGGGATCGAATTCAGGTCGTGAGCAGAGGCCTCCGACTGCAGTACTTGCAGCTTTACCACTCTATGCTACGGGGTTCTTCTGTATTACTGTATTACTAGGTTACTTTAAACAGCCTATCATGTCACAACATTAAAAGCAAGCCACTTATAATTTTACAGTTTTATATTTAAGCATGAGAAAGGTAAACACATCTTCTCTGCCCACCTCTGTCTAGCTAACAATTGCCAGAATCTCGCCTTAGAAACTTGACAGGGGTAAGAGCTTCACTGGCTTCATTGGGGAGCTGCTTTTCTCAAATTATGTGGAATGACACCCACTTCCACCCATTTTTAAGCAGCTCCCACACCACAGATGAAACTTATCAATGGGGTCAGATTCACTGATTAAAAGTTACAAGTTCTTCAGATCCCTGACAAATAAATTATGGCAGGCGAATGCCTGCAAAATTGTCACTTCAGAAATTAGAAGCAATGTGTGCCAGATGATCTTTTCTGTTGTGTATTTGTTTATTGGTTTGGGATCTGTGATTCACACAAATTTCAATGTATATTTGTTTACAGAACAAAGTTTTTATTTATCGAGGAAAAGAGTATGAGCGTCGTGAAGACTTTGAAGCGAGGTTGTTAACCCAGTTTCCAAATGCTGAAAAAATGAAGACAACATCTCCTCCCAGCGAAGACATTAAAAATTCTCCTGGACAGTGTATCCTTTAAAAACAACATAAAGATGTAACTGATACACTTCTTTGATAACATACAAGCTTTCCCCTTTCTTCCGTATTTTTATATATATTCTGATGCGTGTGTATTTCAGTTGATGTATATTTACTAGCTAAATTTATATCCTACCTTAGTACATAGTACATAGGGTTCCAGGAGACCACTCATTCTGACTTTGACCGGAACAAAACCTGCATCAGCAAAATTGATACATGGTATGTTTTTACAGGGCTTTTTTTTAGCAGGAATGCATAGGAATGCAGTTCCAGCAGGCTTGGTGTCAGGAGGTGTGGCTTAATATGCAAATCAATTTCTGCTGGACTTTTTCTACAAAAAAGCCCTGTGTGAAACAATGGTGATATCAGGGGGTGTGGCCTTATCTGCAAATGAGTTCCTACTGGGCTTTTTCTATTAAAAAGCTATGTTTTTAGTCCTTAAACTAGGACTATTTCTCTGATGGTTCAGTGTATATCTTACAGTTCTTAATCCTAAAATTCAGATATTCAGTGCTTCACTGTAAAGCCAAAACTTGATTTACCAGCAAAGTTTCACAAGCCAGTATCAGAACAAATTTTAAGGTATGATTGTTTTACTTTTAAACCTTCCACAGTTAAATTTGCTTTGTTGCATTACCGGGACTATTTCCACAGTGCGGAGGAGAGTAAAACAAAGCACAAAGAACTTGGGTTCTGATGAAACATTGCTTGATTAAAAGTTGTGCTCACCATTACTTTTTTCTGTCCCTCTCTCCTTCTTCATATCCAGTAGCCTACTGCACATCATCTGCTTTTGACTGTTCCAAAACAGGATGAAACAATTTCACACAATTCTCCTTCCTCACTTCAGCCTACCTTGCTGTGCTTCTTTTGCCCCCAGCCCTCAAAGAAGATTTTTGAAATGCACAAAGAGTTGCTGGGGAAGGGGGAAGGAAAGTTAGAGCAGTTGCTTCTGCAAGTGTATATTCTGCTGAATCCAAGCCGTTAATTTCTTTTTTTTATTTTTTTTTCCAAGCCGTTAATTTCTGAAAGGGATTCATTATATCTGAGAACCTTGTTTGTTTTATTTCCAGAAGTTGTACAAAACAGTTCACCAAAAATATATACGGATTTATTAGTCTCTTAACTTAATCTTTGATTTATATAGGTATGATCTCTTTTGCTGGTTTTGCAAAGCCAAACTCTTTCCACCTGAAGTGGAACACCTTTATTGTGTGGGAAAATAAAGATATGGAAATGCCCTATTGGCAGTCAGATGGAAATCTTTCTTGCTAGATAATCTTTCTTGGTGGACCATTGTTGGTATATGTTTCCTGGTTATTGTAAACAGTCTGTGAGGCAATCAGCAATAAGTTATCTTGCTGTGTTGGATGTTGGGTTTTTAAAAATTAAATTTATTTGAAATTTGAATTTCATTATGGTATTTGTCGTGCTCCTGAAACATAATAGTTAGTACTAGAACCAACTAATGTAACTGTCCAGGCAGATCAAGATAATTTTGTGGGTTTACAATTTTTTTTTTTGCAAGGCATTTTTAAATCCTATATTGTTTGCCTCCAATCTCTTAAATCAAAGTTAGATTAATCTTTCAGTCAATTTGGATCAGTGTAAACATAAGAGTCACTTTAAATTACTCTACAGCTCTCATAACAGGGAGAGCTGTTCTTGAGATATGTCTGGTAATTTAAGAGTCAGTGTAGTGGCTTGACAGATATATTTATCTTAATTATTATAATGCTTATTCATATAATAATAAGAAAATATGTATTCATATGTATATTTCTTTTTTTTTTCCTTCTAGTTTCTACAGGGTGAATGAGGTTCAGCGATTTGAATATTCACGACCAATTAGAAAAGGAGAGAAAAACCCTGATAATGAATTTGCGGTAATTAATTTTTATATTTGTGCAATATAAAACAATGGTTATCAGAAATACACTACTTAGTTTCAATACCTGTTCTTTTTAAATTAGTCAATATAAAATAATTTTATACAGGGTATTATGAGTACCAAAAACTTGGTTCATTCAACTGGGGCAGGTGTTGTTCCTAAGTTGTTAAATACTTAGATTGCCATCCTGTGTATTAGACCATGAATGGTGCTTAGAGTGGCCCTGTTAGTCACTTAGGCTGGAATACTAAGGAATATTTCCTGGATAACATGACTTCTGTGTCAAGCTGATCAGGATTGCTCTTATAGTATGAGAAAAATGAAGCTGCAAGTCTTGATGATATTTCAGGTCAACTAAAGCTGAAGTACATTGATGTAAGCATTCTGGCCACAGCGGTTTAACTCTTGTCTTTGAGGGGGTTGATCTCATGGTCAGTAAAATTTAAGCTTTATGATTTTACTTACATACATCAGTGTAAATTAATATGAGCTTTCCTTTTCTTTTATGAACTCTACAAAGCCCTGGGCTTTCAAAAGTTGCTTTTCTAAGAGCAGATTTTATTAAAAGCATTTTCCTGCAGCCTATGTGCGCAGATATTAATACCATATTGTAGCAGATATAGGACAGTGTGCTTTCTTAATCAGCATATTCTTTGTTTTCTTTTTAGTGTTATCAGGATAGCAGAAACAGTTGACAAGGAACAAATAAATCTAAATCCTAAGAGGAAGGGCCCTTGAAGGGATTGCCAAGGAAATCCGCAACACAGTTTGCCTACTGTGATGTATATAGGAATTGTGAAAATGTAATCCAATAACCAGCTTCCATGTTAGAACATTAAAGTCTGATGTATTATAAGTCTTTGATGTATATGGCAGAATCACAGCAGTACTGTGATAGGTCACATTAAATAAAACTACATGGTTATTTCCCCAGAGAAATTAATAGTATTTGCTCACTCTTTTATGTTCACTGCCTGATCCACTCACATTGATAGAACAAGTGCAACTGAATATAATGTCTTAATATTGCTTGTTTGCCATTAAACATCAAATCCATGTTATGGGGAGAACAGCAAAGGGAGTTTATTTATACTCTCTTTTACCTGTCTTCCAAATTGTAGCCCTGTGCTCTTGAAGCTCATGAGGCTTGCAGAAACAATTTATAAGGTAATCTATACCCAAATAGCATATGTTCAGGTCCTTGACTATATATTAATGAGCTCACTACAAAGTATTATACACAAGAATTTGTAAGGCACAGGACAGTCTTTTTGATTTTATAAAAAAAAATCTAGTATATGACTAAGATTTTTGTGATAATAGAATTATATATTATTAGGCTGAAGACTATCAATCTACTAATATTCTACTTCAAACTGTTTATCTTAAATTTGCAGAATATGTGGATTGAGAGAACCATTTATGTGACGGGATATAAATTACCTGGGATTTTAAGATGGTTTGAAGTCAAATCAGTTTTTATGGTAAGATCAGTTCAGATGGTATTTACGAAGACTGCTTACTGACAAGGTTGCTATTTTTTTTTAAAGTCTCTGATATGTTTCTTGATGCCTATATTTCATGTTGTTGGCTGTCCAACTTAAAATAATTTGTTTTCCTGCAGGAAACTTGAAAATTTTGTATTTGCCTATTCACTACATTGTGGTTCATTACAGTATTTGATTGTTAATTTCTTAGTGACTTTCTATAGCAGTTCCTGCTTCATTTGAACAGTTCAGCTAAATGATCTTCCAGTACTTTTTGGTTTGCTATGTGGCTTGCACAAGCCTTATCTTTAGACTTGCCAATCTCTAAGCCAGTCTTTTTGTAGAAGAAGCCCAGCAGACATCATTTACATATTATGCCACACACCCTGACACCAAGCCAGCTGGAACTGTGTTCCTGAGCGTCCCTGCTCAAAAAATGCCCTGCCAAGTAGTAGCTGGAGATCTGGGATTACAAGTAATTTCTAGGTGACAAAGATCAGTTCATCCAGAGAAAATGGCCAATTTGGAAATTGGACTCTGTGGCTCCTCTCCTCTATGACTCCTCTCCCCAAACCCTGCCCTGCTCTGACCAGGTATTTCCCAACCCAGAACTGGCAATCCTACTCTCTTCCTAAGGATTCATGTTGTATTGCACTGAGGAAATGTATATATTTTAAAAAAATAGTGTGTCATAGGCAGGACTTTAAAAAAATTACTGCCAAGCTGTTAGATGTCACAGCAAACAGCCACTAAATCATAATTTTAATTTTAGATTAATTCAATTTTTGAGAAGTACTACTCAGTTGGCATCCTTTATAAGACAGCAGGAACTTTAAAATAGAAATTATATTCAGAATGTATTTGCATAACGCTTAAACATGTTAATGGTTTTAATGACTTTTGTAAAAATTGCAGTTTTATGTGCTTAGAGCATTCATGGATTTCCTCCCTCCTCTTCTATCATTTTTATGAGAAAATTTACAAATGAAAATTAATTATTTTGAGAATATATAAATTGTTCTGTTTCAAAGTTACATTAATTAGATTTTTTAAAAAATAAGATGGGTTTTTAAGAATAATGGAATGTATCGTTGCTTTCAGGTTGATAATAAATTGAATGAACAAAGTCTTTGACTGTGTATTGTATAAAATATAACAAAATGCCCACAGTTATTGACCAATGAAACATGTGTAATGAATTTTCCCTTTTCAGTATCCAAATAATAATGATACCACACTTCATTATATTGTCTCCAGTCCTATCAGATCATTAAAAAATGTCTTCATGTTATGAATTAAGAATGTAGGTTCGTATAGGCATGTAGTTTCCTGCATGGAACTGTTAAGCGCAACACATAGCATCAAATAATGCGAAAATGCTCCAAAAAGTATTTTTACATAAGCCTATTGTAAGCAAGGGTTAAGGAACATACTATCACCACCCAATAGAATAATGCATGAGGAGAGAAAAGATAACTTTTGACCTACTGTGCACAATATATTTGGTACAAAAGCTGGATTAGCTGTTCCTGAATAATCTTATCAGATGAAAGCTAGCAGCAAAATTGACTGTTCCTAGATGTATGTAATTCTAAGTTTAATTCCTGATACAAATACTGAGAGTTTTGTAAAAATCAAATGAAATAAGTCATCTTTAAACTTGTATTGCAAGGGATAGAAGTGGAACTGGAGGTATGAAGAGCTATAACCTATAATTGTTGTATGCAGGTTATGACAAATATTTTATTTTTAAATTTAAAATTCTAATAGTTCCAGTCTGAAAGCAGCCACCTATCTTCATTGTGGCTAGATGGAGGGATAAAGCATTAGTTATATGACTACTGTGTATGTTGGCTCTGGAATACAGAGTATTACAGCAGAAATGTATTATTTGCTATGATTAGTATGAGTAAAAACAGATACTGCTGGCTCATATTGTAGATAAACTTGATAATGACCCTTGTTATCCTGAAACTCTGGTTTGCAGAAATGTGTCATTTAAGTAACCCAGAATTACCCTATGAAGCTTCAGTTCTATTTATAATGTCTATGTTAATATTTTAAAGAATTTATTATTTCTTTATTTACAACATTTATATTCCACCTTTCTGTCTGATCAACATCTACAAGGCAACTAACAATTAAAACAACACTATCAAATACATGTGTACTGCAGATGGTGACTGTAGCCATGAAATTAAAAGACATTCTCCTTTGGAGGACAGCTGTGGTGAACCTGGGCAGTATAATAAAAAGTGGAGACATCAACCCTGCCAACAAAGGTCCGTATAGTTAAAGTGATGGTATTCCCAGTAGTAATGTATGGCTGTGAGAGCTGGACCATAAGGAAGGCCGAGTGCAGAAGAATAGATGCTTTTGAGCTGTGGTGCTGGAGAAGAATCTTGAGAGTCCCTTGGGCTTCAAGAAGATCAAATCAGTCAGTCCTAAGGGAAATCAACCCAGACTGTTCCCTGGAAGGTCAGATGCTGAAGCTGAAGCTCAAATACTTTGGCCACCAAATGAGAAAGGAGCACTCACTGGAGAAGATCCTGATGCTGGGAAAGACGGAAGGCAAAAGAAGAAGGGGACGGCAAAAGATGAGATGTCTGGACAGCATTACTGATGTAACAAACATGAAGTTGAGCAGACTTCGGAGGATGTTGGAAGACAGGAGGGCCTGGTGTGACTTTGTCCATGCGGTCGCAAAGAGTCGGACTTGACTGTGTGACTGAACAACAACAATCAAATACATCATAAAACCAATTTAAACCAAGCTAAAATACATATATAAAACAGAGGACAGAACTCGCTGGCAGAAGGATCAAATGTATATCCTTGGGAAGGGACAACGACTGAGAAGGACCTATCTTGGGTTGCCACCCATCTAGCCACACAAAGTGGGGGCACCCAAAGCAGAAGTTCCAAGGATGTGGATTTCATTCACAGCAGTTAGTTCTAACAGCGCCAAATGTATTTGTTTAATTTCTGGTACTGTGATTAAACAAAGCCTTTCTTTTGGAAGGAAACGATTTATTTATTTATTTATTATTTTCTGTTTATAACCTGCCCTTCCCACAACTGGCTTAGGGCAGGTAACAACAGTCAAATATACAAAGTTAAAATTAATTCATATAACTAAAAACAGTATTACATACTAGAAGAAGGACTTTAAATACTACAGATGGTGGTATCAAATTTCATCTACTCATAAAATTCTCCTAAATGTCCCCCAGCTGGTATAAAACGGATGACATGCCCTTAAGGTAGCAGGTCAATTCAACAAGGTCATTTCAGAAGGACCATTGCAGCAGGGAAGAAGAAGATACTGAATTTATATCCCACCCTCCACTTTGAACTTCAAAGTCTCAGAGCGGCTCACAATCTCCTTTATCATCTTCCCCCACAACAGACACCCTGTGATGTGGGTGAAGCTGAGAGGGCTCTCACAGCAGCTGCTGTTTCAAGGACAACTTCTGCCAGAGTTATGGCTGACCCAAGGCCATTCCAGCAGGTCCAAATGGAGGAGCGGGGATTCAAACCCGGTTCTCCCAGATAAGAGTCCACACACTTAACCACTACACCAAACTGGCTCCCACATAATGAAGAAGCACCAGCCACTTCAGCCAAAAGCCTGATGAAACAGCTCTTTCTTACAGGCCTGTGGAACTGCAACAGTCCCTGCAGACAGAAAACACCCAGGCCCTGGTTGAGGCTAGGTGGACTTCTTTCAGACCAGGGAATACCAGCACGTGTTGATCTATGGAGCATAAGGCTCTCTGGGCGGGTATATGGGAAGAGGCAGTCTTGCAGATATGCTGATCCCAGGCCGTTCAGGATATGAAGGTCAAAACCAGCTTTGTTATTTTGCACCATCCTGGTCTGTTATTGCTCCTTTTGGTTGTGGGGAGGAGGAAGTGTTGACATATTCAGTATATCTTTTGGGTAAAGAGAAGAGAGAATTCTGGAAAACCAGAGGAGCTAATGGAAGAATCTCCTGGGCAAAAATGTGGTCACAAGATAGATAAAGAATAATTGGACTATAATCTCCATGTATTATTACTTAGTTAGGATCAGCAGGATCCAGTAAGCTGAGAGCAATATGAAACTTCATAAATGGTATGGAGTTTAACAGAAGATCTGAGTTATGGGAACAGGATATTTAGTAAGCACTTTTCAGAACCAAGGCAAAAATGCAAGTGTGACAATGATGATCATCAGTCAAAAGGTCTAACAGATCTATGTACTTCAGAAGGCAGTGATTCCTTCCTTTGTATCAGATTACTAACCATACAGATTGATAGATACAACTTGGTTTTAGAACTCCCTGCTTGATATACTCTATGACCCTGATGGTTGTTCTTTTAATGACCTGTTGTAGATCTCTGGATCAGTGAACTAATCTCACCTTTAAAAAAAAAAAAAAGCACACATTCTACATGTCCTAGGCCTCAATTTGTATAGGTCTTCCTTGGAACCAGATACATAAGAAGCAAGAGAGTTAATTAGAGTTATGACATAAAATAACGTTAATGTAATTGTACAATTTAATGAGACTGAGAAGATGGAGGAGAAAGAGAACCAAGAATAAGATAGTACTTGGAAGGAGACATTGCCAAATTATCACAAGATTCTGTATAATTGAAACCAACAGAAAAAAATAAAGGAAGAACTCTGGGTGATATGTCTCCTGTGTGGGCTGAGGCTTCTATCTCTCCAAAAGGAGAAGAGTGATCACTGTTTAATTGAGCATGTTAACATAAATGTATGCTAATCTAAAATTCCCTGTTGCCTAGCATTGAGTCTCACATGACATATTACTTCCAAATGACAAAAAAATGTGATCAGGCAACTATTTATGCAATAAGTTTCTTGTTAGCACATTAGAGGGTAACTGCATTTCTACAATATGGTCTTGTATATTTTCAGATTCATGTAAATTGATAGGACAATGTACCAAAACATATTCTGTAATACCCATTCACCTGAAGGGATGAAAAAAATTAACAGCATGGACAGAATTTTGGCATAATGTGCAGTTAATATGCCAATCTCCAAATGATAGAGAAGGTGTGAGGATTTCACATACTGAGTACATTTTGTGGAAGACATGCAAGTGGCCAGACAATAAGGAAATACTGTGTTCATCTTCCTAAACACAAGATATTTTTTTTCTAGCTCAGAAACTCCAAAGAGGGTGTGCCCTACCCTTTTTTAGAGCCGACGCATGTGTAGGACACCTGCCAAGTGCTCCACTGGCAGGTGCCCCCTTTCCTCAGTTCCTTTTTCACTACTAGAAGGATAGAAAGCTATCTAGCATGCTCCATCGATTTTCTTCGTCACTGTTAGGGTTGCCAGGTCTGACTCAAGAACTATCTGTGGACTTTGGGGGTGGATCTAGGAACAAGGTTGTGTCAAACATGATTGAACTCCAAAGGGAGTTCTGGCCATCACATTTAAAGGGACCACATGCCTTTTAAATGCTTCCCCTCAATTGGAAATACTGGAAAATAGGGGCACCTTCTTTTGGGGCTCATAGAATTGGACCCCCTGGTCCAACCTTTTTGAAACTTGGGAGAGAGGGTGTTTTGAGGAGAGGCACCGGATGCTATGCTGAAAATTTGGTGCCTCTACCTCAAAAAACAGTTTTCCCAGAGCCCCAGATACAATTAAAAAAGTCAGAGAATTTGAAACAATGTTTTAAATAATATTTTAAAACAAAGACCACTGAAGGCAAACTTGACCTAGAGGTATTCTTGCATAGAATAAGAAGAAGGTCTTCCCAGGGAGAGGCAGAGATGCTATGCTACAAATGTGATACCTCTACCTCAAAAAACAGCACACACAAACCGAGCCCCAGATATCCAGTGTTGATTCTCCATGATACGCTGTGGAAATCAGTCTCCATAAGGTATAATTGAGTGTCCAGCAGACATTCTCCCCCCCTTTTCTGATAATCCTGGGGGAAGGGCTTCCAAACTGAGGGATCCCCTGCCCTCAACTTCTGTAAGCCTGACTGAGCTTTTTTTGCCGGCTATAGAATTGTGGAGACCTTTTGGTACCTTGGAAACTAAATAGAATTGAGCACCAGATTAATTTCTGGGTTTCTTAGTAAATCTCAAACCTGAAGAAATGGATGTATGAAACAGGAATTACAATCCTGTTGCAATCTACAATTTTGGGGATTTGAAGATATATTTGTTCTACTGTGAACCATACCTGTGTGAGACATTTCTATGAGACATCTGATTTATTAAAGAATTTAATATAGAATATGGACCATACAGCCTAGTAATTTGGATCACATATACCTCCAGAGATTTTTGGTTTGCCCAACTGGGGATTGGCAACATAGGGCTGCCAAACTCCCGCCAGGGTGGGGGGCCCCCAGCCCACCGGCACAGAGCAGGCCTCTGGGGGGATTTTCGCCCCTAAACAGCCTCATTGCTGCATGATGCTCCCAGCGAGATGACATCACTTCTGGGTGATGTTATCATGCAGCGCGCACATAGCATGTGTGAGAAAACAGTCCCCCACCGGAGTGACGGAGGAACTTGCAACCCATTGGCAACCCCCAGTCACTGTGGATAAAAGAAGACTCCTTTTTGTCCATTGAGGACTCATTTTGCACTCCTTTGGGAGTCTATTTCATGGAAGGCAAGCTCCACTGTCCAGGCTCTCCCTGTTTGTTGTGCTTGTGTTCCCTCATTGTGGCATCTAAGGCACTATTTTAAAAATGTGCAAAATATGGAACAAAGATGAAGCTCAGTGACAAGCATGAACTCTGCCTTCTGTGCCTAGGAGAGGCCCATAACATTGGAGTTTGTTCAGTTTGCCAACACTTTACCTCAAAGACTTGGTTGGACACAGTCTCTAGGCTGAAAGCTGCACTGTGGGAGAAAGTTTTGACCTCCTTGGTTCTTTCCAAGGTGACTCCGAGCTTGAGCCTTACTATCTCAGGTCTGCTTTCCTCTGACTACTGAACCCTGTTCTGGCCCCCATTGGACCGTTTAGTTCCTTTGGGCCCTACTATCAGGATAGCTCCAATTCCTTCAAAAAGAGTCCCAATTGGGCTCCCAGGGTTTCCATTCAAGATTTTTTCTGGTGGATAAAAAAGATGGTAGGTGTAGACCCCTACTGGATCTCAGAAAACGAAACAAATTCTTTAAAATTTCAAAGTTCAGAATGGTGCCACTTTCTACTGTGTTCAAATTTGTTGCCCCAGGTGTGTGGTTAGTAGTCAGTAATTTAAAGGACACCTATTTTCATATTTCAATCCACCCTGTGTATTTAAAGTTACACAGGGCTCTGACATGATAGATAGATAGATAGATAGATAGATAGATAGATAGATAGATAGATAGATAGATAGATAGATAGATAGATAGATAGATAGATAGATAGATAGATAGATAGATAGATAGATAGATGATAGATAATTTTATTTGTATCCCGCCCTCCCCGCCGGAGCAGGCTCAGGGCGGCTAACAACATCATACAAATTTCAATTATACAAAGAAAGCAAAAAACACAAAATTACATTTAAGCATTAAAATTCTGATTAGGTTTAAAAATTAGTTAATTAAGTTAATAAAAGTGCTAATACTGTTCTTTTAGGATGGCGGTTATCATTAGCAATTTCTTTCTTCGTCAGCGAAAGCCAGTCGGAATGTTCCAGTACACATCCTTCCCATTCAGTCTTGCTACTGCGCTGAGAATATTCACCAAGTGTATAGCTGTAATGGTGGCACACCTGTGCATACAGAGTTGCTCTATTTTTATGTACCTGTACAATTGGCGTATTGTGCCCCCCCAGTTGTGACCTATTGAACGACCATGTTCACCACACCATTTCCACCTGTAGCAGGTTAGGCCTAATGGTCAGTGAGAAAAATTTCAACTTGAACCCTCTCAGTGGGTACAATCATTAGTACCTCCCTCGATGCTAACACAGGGGAGATGTTTTTGCCTATGGACAGGGCTAAAAGCATTAATGCAATGGTGTTATTCTGCATTGGACTATTGGTAGCCAGTGAAGGCAGTTCAACAGCTGTTAGAGCTTATGTCCTCAACCACTGCAGTGATCCTGTTAGCAAGACTGCACATGCAGAGCTTGCAAATCATGTTTGTTAAGAAGTATGATGAGCCTAATGAACATCCCCCAAGACACTGTTTTTTGATACCTAGGTCTCTGCAGTTGTGGCTAGATGACACTAACTTGTTCTCAGGGATCCAATTTTATCTCCTGTGAAGCAGGCTAGATTAAGAAAGTGACTGGAACAAGGCCACTGAATTGCATGGATTTGTAGCTACCTGGTATTGGGTTTTTACCCATTTTTAAACTCTTTATACCCCTCATTGTTCATGTTCAAACTAGATGTAGCCAGTTCAGAAGTGAGGAGAAACTATTAAATGGTTAAGTTCGCACTGGTTGACAAATATAACAGAATTGTTTCCCATGTTACTTTGCATTCCAAAATAATACATAAAGCACACTTTTAAAAATGGTAATTAAAGCAGGTTAGATGTAATCAGAGTGCAGGTGTAGGAGGGACGATTAGAAAGATTTGATTATAAGTGCCTCTCAGAAACGTGTTAAGCTACTGATAGCTAGATAGAAGTGTTCTTATGTAAAGGTTATGCAAATTACTGTAATCAAATACAGACTTGCATTTGTAACACATTCCAATTAACCCCTTAATTTTCCTGTTCTGCCACTGCATTTGTTTCAAAGAAGCTCTGGTGTGATCTAGTGAGACTTATGGGCTCATGTAAGTGCTTTTGACAAAGAGAACCACCCATGGCAAGCTACTTTTGAACTCTCCTGAGCTTCAAAACCAACCTGTCACATGACACAAGAGGCCTTAAAAGAAAAATAATGCTAAGCAACTCTGTTGTGGATGTGGAAGCAGAAAATGACGTTTTCTGGATGAGATTTAATGATAATGAAAAGCCTTCCAAATTACTGTCATGTTAATATGGGGCTCTTTCTGCTTCAGATTTGCTGAGTCCATAGAATAGAAATCTGCCAAACTAGACTATTCTTGTTAGTCCTATGGATGGTATTAGACCCTTATAAATTTCAAACTTTCAGAAGTGTCAACTTTTATATAATCGGGAAGAACCATATTTCCTGTGAATGAGTGGGCAAATATAGGCATTGGATTTGGAAGATCTCATAGGAAGAGTTGGAGATCCTAAAAGAAGGTAGACTTGAATTGGGGGCTGATTTCAGAGGGGCTGAGGGTTCAGTTGGGTGATGTCACATCTATATCTTAAATCATCATCATCCCAGACCCTTTGGGTTACATATATTTAAACTGGGGTGTGGGGAAGAATGTCCTGTATACATCTATATGCAAATGTAGAGAAAATATTTATTTGTAGGTAGGCTTACAGTGTGTGATTTATATTTGTTGAAAGAATAATTGTAAATAGACCAGACGAAAGTGATATGAGTATTTGTGCTTGCTTGCACATGTGAAAATAAAATTACACTGACATTTTTCTACTTCAGATCTGCTATTTTCAGTTGATAGGTCTGATGAGCATTAAACCAATAGGGGAACTATGATTATCTGTTTTTAATTGTGTACATATTCATGCTGTTACTGCAGGTTGAAATCAGCCCACTTGAAAATGCAATAGAAACTATGCAGTTAACAAATGATAAAATCAACAATATGGTTCAACAACATTTAAATGATCCAAATCTACCAATTAATCCTCTGTCTATGCTACTAAATGGTATTGTGGATCCTGCAGTTATGGGTGGCTTCACCAACTATGAAAAGGTATGCTGGTTAGTCTTCTCTCTGAGTATGAATGATCACATTAGTGCCTTAAAGGTGGAAAACATAGCACTGGTAAATACTGACAGATTGTCTAATTATGCAACCATAATTAGTGCTTAAAATGTGTTTAAAACGTTTAGTTTTTAAAAACCAATATTGTTTTAAAAATATTGATTTTCAACAGAATATTCCCTTTTAGAAGTTAGATTTTGAATCATTAATCTACCTATTTGTGAAAATGTGTCTATAATATTTTTCAGCTGGGGAGGACAAAGCCAGCCCTCTTACAATCACTGAACCAAGAGCCTGTAGGAAAACTCAAGTGCTGCAGTCACTGGGGCTTTGGTTTTGATCTGTTCTTCAAGCTTTCTGTTGTTCCTTTTTTAATACCATAGAGCATACTTCTTACTTCTGAGTTGTCTGTTCATTTGGACCAAGGATTATCAAATGTGCTATTGGTTATACTTTGGAAGAGTTGGATGGTTGTTGGATGGTTGCCACTTGGGGGGATCAAAAATGACAGTGGAGCTTCAAAAATAATGTCCTTATTTTATTGTTTGATACAACCCATGTTAATGTGCTCAAAATCAGTAAGTGCTTTCTTATAAATTTCCAGGAAAGGGAGAAATGTCAAAATCATGTTGCATCCAATTGATAGCTAAGTAGAATGGATTCCTGAAGGTGCTCTACCATTAGCTTTCCTAGTCTTAAATATATACAGTTAGCCCTGCTTGGTGGAGAAGGGAGTAGGATATAATTTGCATAAAATAAAATAAACATTATCCTTTTAACTATGCTACTGTACTCATGATTGGTAACAGCTGGCCATACAAAAAATACAAAAAAAAAATAGAGTAGTTTACAGAAATTAATAATTAGTAGAAGGAAAAAATGACTTTTTTAACACTGTGTATAGTTCTCTTCATAAATTCATTGCAACAGAATATTGATTTGAGCCTCACAGAAGACTTCCACAGACAGAAGAGATCTGTGTCCACTGAATGCAATTTTCTTTCCTGCTGCCCCCTGCAACCTGACATGCCCTTGAAATTCCATTCATGGCAAACAGGAGACCTCCAATAACAGCATGAAGGACAAGTTGAAGAAATGCAGTTGGGGCAGGACACCAACGAAAGTCACCTCCCCTTCAGTCCACAGATATCCTTTGTTATCTCCAAGCTACTGAGATGACTATGAGTACATGGGGCTTCAGGAGTTATTTGATACTGGAAGTCTCCCATCAGCAACTAACAATGTTAACTAAAAGCACAACCAACGAATCTGTTATTGGCCTTGAAACCAGTCAGTGCCCATGTGCCAGTGTTCTTTTTTCTTACTGAGGTGATGTGTTGGAGGACTGACTTCTATAGTACAGACACTTTGACTACAGTTAGATCTTTAGAAGCCTACGCAGGTGCGGTGACTTCACTATGTACATCCACTGTAGAATTTTTCACAGACTCAAAATCATTCAAGCCAAGCAGTCAGATTTACCATGATGATCACTGAATGGTGACAACTAGTATTGGTTCTCTAATGCAAGATATAAATATAAAAACAAAACAAAACACCATTATGTTCCTTAGTAGTCTTTGCCTTTAACACTAATTGCTGTGCAAATTGGTGTTGTGAATGGTTGCTTGAACATATGAAGCTGCCTTATACTGAATCAGACCTTTGGTCCATCAAAGTCAGTATTGTCTTCTCAGACTGGCAGCAGTTCTCCAGGGTCTCAAGTTGAGGTTTTTCACACCTATTTGCCTGGACCCTTTTTTGGAGATGCCAGGGATTGAACCTGGGACCTTCTGCTTCCCAAGCAGATGCTCTACCACTGAGCCACCGTCCCTCCCCTAACTATACTTGCTATACATATTCTGTAGGAGACATCTGATGAGGTGGAATATTTTTATTGGACCTTGTTGAAGTGACTGTGTCACATTTAATGATAGGAAGGTTGCACATAAGATCCAAATTGATCATACTGTAATCTTACTGTGATACCTATTCCCATTCTGTAAAATAACTGAGGTGCTTCATTGTTTTCCTTAGGCTTTTTTTACTGAGAAGTACATCCATGACCATCCAGAGGATCATGAAAAGATTGAAAAACTAAAGGACCTAATAGCATGGCAGGTAAATCAAATTGTCAAGGAACCAACTGGCATTCAAAGGCAGCTTGCTGTCAGTTCTGACAAAATTCAGCCATCAAAATATTCTCTGTAGTGTATATATTTTTGAATGCTTTGAAACAGAAGTTCAAATTCATTCTTGTGTGCCTGACATAGTTTGTCATTTTATATTCCCAAACGTGACTAACATTATTAGTCCATGATTTCATCTTGTGCTGTACAGGTTCACAATTTAAAGAAGTCGTAACACTAGAACTTCCAGCTGATGAACTATCATAGAGCCCCCCTGAGCCGCCTCGGTGGGGAGGGCGGGATATAAATCGAATAAAATGAAAAAAAAATGAAATAGTACAGCTTAATCTGTTGTCACATTTTCTCATGTCTGGGAGTGATTTTTGCTTACAGTAATAGAACACATGGATGCATGTATTAATATTTATCTGCAAATAGCCATACTTTAATACTTTAGTAAGGATGTATCAGAACCAAGATGAACATTTCATTGTTACTATTCGTTATTTCATGCCAAGCATTTGCTATGTAGGTTAGGTTCTACATTGAAAAAAGATAGAAAGAAAAACAGGAATTAGAACATGATAAATGAGTGGCAATGGGATTGATGTAGGGTGACATTAAAGCCATTTAGGCAAGCTATTGCTAGAAAAAAACTAAGTGGCTTTTTAAAATAAGTAGATGTTTTCAGCTGTCTTGGTTCAAATGCAAAATGCATAAAGCTCTTAAAGTCTCTATTCTCCCCCTTAAAGAGTGTTGCTGGATAAGGGGAAAAATAGACACTTTAAGAGGAATTGTTGCTTAGAGTTTACTTGTTGTATTGCCTCTTGATTTTATGGCCGCTGGCCTACTTCAACTCAACAACACCTTCATCTTTTTTGCCTGCAAGAAAATGCACCATGCACAGTCTTGAGAAAATCTTTACATTGGGATCTCAAAAATATGCCTCAAATCTACTTTCTCTCTCTTTTTTATATTGTAACTTCAGTTCTGCTGAAGAGTTGTCAAAAGTGTGTATATGTCCTTCAGTTATCCTAATGAAAGCTATTATGTAGATTGTGTTATTGAAGATCAATATTGAAGATCTAGCTTTAGGTGTAGCTAGAAGTTAGTAATTAGAAGCAGGACTAAATAACAAAGCAAAATGGTGGATGGTAAAAAGTAAGGAATGTCAGTGAATATATATTACACAGAACAAAGTCTGAGTCCAGTGATACCTTTAAGACCAACACTGAATATATGTTACATAGCTTAATAGCATCAGCAAGAGAAAAGACAGAGAAAGGAATATTGTTTTTAATTTAAGTCTAGAAGGAAGCCAGAAAGGATATGGTAATAGATTAAGAAGTAATACATTGGGATAGAAACTCACATTAGATCTTGATAATCTTGTACAAAAAGACAGCAGACTAACTGGAGACAAAAGGGTTGGTGGGACGATGGGGACTTTGAACAAGCAAGGATTTACAGTGCAGTATTATGCAGAGTGACTCCAGTTTAAATCACACAGTCACTCTGGTTTCTCCACAAGAAGCATTCCTGGTATCCTGGAGGATGCAGACATATGGATAAATAACATGTGATGTAGCCTTGATTACAGTCTCTGCTGACAGGCAGAAATTCATGGAGCACAGCAGTACATTTTTTTCAACCCACACACTTGCATAAACGGCTACTGAAAAGCAGAGGCTGTAAAACTAGGTGTGGTGGATCAACTAGTGCCTGCTTCATGTGCCAGTAACCCTGGGGCTACATGGGTCACCCCATGTCGAGAGATTGGTAAGTATCTGAACTGCACTGGGGGGGGGGGTGCGGAGGATGGAAATAGCCCACCAGCGTATCTACATAGATGGTAAACTCTACATTTTACCATGTAAGAATAAGAATATAACATTTGTGATACTAAAGTCAACAGAATGCACAGCAGTAAAAGTCATGTGTCATTCAACTCAGCAGTACATGTAAAGGTGAAGGTTCTGGGAAAGGTTTCCTCTTTCACTGCTCATTTTAAAAAATCATGAAGGGAAATTGTTGTAACGAGAAAGATAAAACAGTGTCATCGAGATGGTAGCTTTAATGCCATTTTTAAGATCTTAGATGCGGAGGATGGAAATAGTCCACCAGCTTATCTACATAGATGGTAAACTCTACATTTTACCATGTAAGAATAAGAATATAACATTTGTGATACTAAAGTCAACAGGCTGTAGTGAATGCACAGCAGTAAAAGTCATGTGTCATTCAACTCAGCAGTACATGTAAAGGTGAAGGTTCTGGGAAAGGTTTCCTCTTTCACTGCTCATTTTAAAAAATCATGAAGGGAAATTGTTGTAACGAGAAAGATAAAACAGTGTCATCGAGATGGTAGCTTTAATGCCATTTTTAAGATCTTCGATGACCTGTATCTTTTTTTTTTAATGTAGATCTGAAGTACGGTAGTGTTTGGGAATTATGGTCAGATACCAAATATACTGAGTTGGGGGGAAACTAGAAAGCTAATTCTAGTATTTTTTGCAACGTTATATGCAAATAATGTGTGTTTGGCCTCAGGATAATTTTTTTATATATTTCACAGATGTGACTGAATGCTTTTGTAAAGAAAGTGCTACTACATCCATGTTGCTTTATATTCAGTTCTGTCCTTATTATAAGAAGAATAATTTAAATTTCCAGAGGATTCTTATTTTAGAGGCTGAAGAAAGGATACAATATTCAGTAATTCTCTGCGGACTGCAAAAGCATTGCTGAACAAAAACTATTGTGGTCTCCTGAAATTCTATTGATTTTTCTTTCCTGTAAGCTTTTACAACAGATTGGATTTTAGGAATTTCCAGTCCTTCAGAGAAAAATAATTTGCTCCCAGGAGAGTAACTTAATGTCAGCACTGTGTCATTGTACCGAATAACTGTATTAAAAGTGAATTCTAATGGTGCTCATGGACACACTATTAACCCCTAAGAGAATTAAATTGCTAGCAAAACGTATATGTTATTGCAAGGTTGCATAACTTTATAGTATGCATGGTTTTATTTTAATATAGTTGCACATCATTTCGACATCTCCTGTGTATTTCCTGTTTGTTTACTTAAAATCTAAGGTAACTAAATCAGATTAATAGAAACAATACTTTTGTCTGAAGCAGCTGCAACTGAAAGCAGACACAATAATGATTTTTATAATACTAAAGGAGAATGTCCAGAATTCAACCTTTCTGAAAATCATTTCATATTCCGAAAGGCCAAAAGTGTATTTTGTTTCAAAGAGAAATGTGCCAAAGAAAACAGGATTAGATAACCCAGTTTATCTTCAGGTCCTGAATGAGATAGTTAAATTATAGTGCTAGAATATTATTTTTGTATATACTATAGTTTGAATTGTGCCATAATACAGATGTTTTTGGTTATGAATTTTTAAAAATACTAGATAATTTTCTGACTTAATGAAAATACAAAGGAATGCCTCCTAAGAGATTACCAGAGCACATTCCTTCCAACAATACAAATGCTTGCCTGAAAAAAGCCATTTTAATTTTCAGTGCAAGATATGGGGCTTTCACCAAAGAGATGCAAGGATCAACAACAACCCTTCATTCATAAAGTTTTTAGTTTAATTCCAGAATTTTGGGTTGTGGATTGACATTATTCTTTTTTACTCTTTATTTTTTTTTTATTTTGGTAAATTTATATTCCACCCTTTCCCAGATGGCTCAGGGCAGATTACATCCAGGTAAAACCAGTCAAATACAATAAAACCAATAAAAGTACAATTAAAACAGCAACATAACACAGTACTGTATAACAAAGGTAGGCGGGCTCATAGTGCAAGTTGGAATATAATCAGTGGCCCAGATATAATAGTTCAGATGACAGATCACTGTGGGGCAGGATAGCCAATGGTATAGGCAATAAGGAAAAGTGGAAATTGGAGGGTCTGCAAAGAGAATGGCTATACTTATGTTATTGAACTCAAACTGACTATCATACAGCTGGTTGGTCATCTTCATTGGCCAAATCCCAGTGCAGTTAATATATGCTATGTTGTCCTGTGCCCAGGACTGGAGTGTTGGTCAGCTGCAGGGTTGCCAGATACCCCTGGACACCAGCAAGGGATGGGGTGGGGGTGGGGGATTGGATTGACAGCCCCAGGTTGGGAAGATCCTGGAAATGTGGGGATGAAGTTTAGGGAGGACAAGTACCTCAGTGGGGTACAGTGCCATAGAATCCACCTTCCAAGGTATATATTTTATGTGGGGGAACTGATCCGGAGGTGAGCTGTAATTCCAGGGGATCCCTAGGTCCCACCTGGAGGCTGGCATCTCTAGATACATTGCCTAGAAAGGACAACTTCAGTGTCAGTTTATAATTTACCAAGTGATGTTATATAATTAGGACTTTTGTGTTTTTTGTATATTTTTGTATTTTTATGTGCATGTGAGTGTGTATGTGTACCTGGAAGTCTTAGTGATCTCTGTTGACTAACCTTTACTGGATATTCAGAAAGGTGGCTGAATAAAGCCTCCGGGATCTGGAATTCCAAGGAGCTTACCCATCCAAGTACTTGTCAAAGTCAACCCTACTTACCTTCCGAGATATGATGAGATCAGGATTTCCTGGGCTATCCAGATCAGGGCTGGTAATGAGGACTTTTTGTGATTAAAGGAGTTGAGCTTCATTAGATGTCATCAACACAGCAAGAAAGTAGCAATTGTAATGTTTATTTTTTAATGCCAAGGACAAATCCATATGGGTTATAAATAACTGTGTCTACAGCTGAGAAGTGTTGTGTTCCTTCCATCTTTTCCTTTTGCAGTGCCAAGAGAATCAGCAGCTGTGCGCTGCTAAATGTCAACAAAATGTATTTTGTTTGGGGCTTCATCTTGACAAGATTCCTTGATTTTGTTCAATTGCTGTTCAACTGTATACTTATTATCTTTCACACTTTTAAAATCTGCTTATTGAGATGGATGTTTATGATGCTAGAAAAAAATCTGTTTTTGATCAGTATTATGATTTAATTATGAACTATTAAGAAGCAGCCTCTTAGCTTGATTGCTGCGAAGAATATAAAACCCAGAAATCATATTGGTTGAAAGAGACTTCCCACCCCACCCTTTATTAAGTTTGAGGAATCTAAGAAGAGGATAGTAGCCCTGGGGGTGAAATAGCTCTCTTAAAATATTGTAAAGGTCAGCTGCACCTCCACACTAATTGTATAATTTTAACATGGCATAGTTATTTTGTGACAGCAGCCTTGCACATAAATGATCACTTTTAATTATAAAGCAGAATTAATTTTACCCTCTTTATTCCTTATCTCTACCAGTAAACCCCTTAAAAACCAAAACCTGATTAGAAAATGTGGATTTGGTAGTTAGCATGTAAGTCTCTACATTTACTTAACAGATACTGATGTGTACAAATTCCAGTAGAGGTTTTCTCCTCCTGTGTGGTACAAAAGGTCATAAATACCATTTGTTAACCAAAGGCAGGCTTTGTTTCTTTGCTATTTATTCTCTTGAAATCTGTTGAGGTTGACATTAATAGTCTACCTCAAGAGTCAACATTTATCACCATGCTAATTCAGCTCATAGGATGCCTGGATATTCTTTTCAGAACAGTGTAGATGGAATATGTATTCATCCTGATTAATTTAGTTGTGTATCTCAAAATGGCTCAATTTTTTTTTTAACCTAACAACTTAACCTGCAGTAATTTTGAGATTTACTGGAATAACAATACCAACAACTGTGGCCCAAAGTCAGGCACAGTTTTAGTCCTACTCTAAGAACCACTAGAGAAGGACAATGCATGTGCATTTGAAATTATTCCAGGAAGTGTTTTGCTTACAGTTTAGGTGACAGCCCCTTTTCCTTCTTCTGACTGAAAATCAAAGCATTTATGATTAAAAGATGATGATCTGTTTCAGATTCCATTCCTGACTGAAGGTATCCGAATTCACGGGGAGAAAGTAACAGAAGCACTTAGACCATTTCATGAGAGAATGGAAGCCTGTTTCAAGCAACTGAAAGAAAAAGTTGAAAAGCAATATGGGGTCAGGAGTCTGGTAAGTAGTTTTCTAGATGTGTCATTTCTTAAAAAATTTTACTTCTAAAGTGCATGGCAATAAAAACAATTATTTTATTCCTAGTTAATGTTGCATTATTAATGAGGGCCCATGGACTGGGAAGTTAAATTAATACCAGAGCAAAGCAGGCTGAGTGGCCCCTGTGTCCTTTAGAGCAGTGGCACACTGGGAATTTTCTCTTTTCAGTTAAATGGTCAGTTCAGCCCTGAGACTCAGAAGCAGGCTTGGTCTTGAAAGTGAGTAGCCTGTCAAACCCAACTCCAGTACAGTACAGCAAGCAAGTCAGACAAGTAAAACTCCATGTGGAAAATTGCTGTTCAAAAACAGCAGCTTTAGATTGGTTCACACGCGCTTGGCCTTAATTGCTCATTTGATAAATTCCAAATGAGTAGCCATGTTAGTCTGTTACAGCCAAACCAATAAAAAGTCCTGTGGTACCCTAAAGACTAAGCAGTTTATTGTTGCATAAATGTTCATGAACAAAAGCACACTTTGTCAGATGCATGAAGGGGTTTCCTCTGCTGTCAGGTGTTTATACTGGTATTGTAGCAGGAAAGACCCCTGCAGTAGGCAATTGACGGGTGGTTCAGTGACAGATGAGGGCTGAGGCAGGATCAGGAAAACAGCTTTTTTACTGAAATAACATGCACATGGATATGACCCATATGGCTCATGCCAGAAGAAATGAGTCTGACACTGATTAAAGGAAGAACACAAGGTTTTATAATGCTTTAAGTTATACATTAGCAGACTCAACTAAACTGGAAACATGTCAAGACACAGGTGGGACACAATTGGTCCCTTTAGGTACTTTCCATACATGGCATTACATGGCAGCATTATTTGCAGTCACAAGGCAAGCTAAACCACAGCTTTCCGGTTCAGTAAACAGCATCTTTGAGATTCTCCAGGAATCTTCTCCCGGGGTGCAATACATATATTCCTGTTCCATCAAGCTGCATGTTGTAACATCAGTTTGCTAGCTAGCTAACCACAGTCTCATTTTCTGGGTTTCTTTGGGATTTTCCAAGCAAGGCCAACAGTCATATTTCACACTACTGCAGTAGCTTCTACAATGCCCTCCAAGAAACCCTATCTGTCTCTCTTGACCTAATCAGTTTGATCTCAATCTTTTACCAATCAATAGTCAATTTTATTTTGATCCTTAATTAACACCTGCCACAGTATGAAGGAAAGAGTAGACCCAAAAGGCAAGAAAATGTGAATGACAGCAGTAGATCTGCCATTTGTCTTCTGTGAAGCCAAAAGTGTACAAGATAAGTGTTTGTGTGTGTGTGTGGTGGGGGGGAGATATTCACAGCAGCAGTCATTAGTGCTAAATTGGCATACTAGGCATAATATGTCAGTGTTCGGTATGCAATGAGGCAGTTTATCCAATGGAATGGGATTTTCATTTGCAAAAGGAGGTAGCAGGGAAGAAAATTGTGGGGGTTCAATGGGCTGCAGAAGGACAGACAGGGTAGCAGGAAACTCCTGCTCTGTGAAATCTACTAATGATTAGCTATAGGCAGAGAATATTGGGATTTCAAGATGGGCTCTTTCTTTCTTTCTAAGAATTTTTTAAAAAAACTTTTCTGAAAATCAACAGAAAAGCAATTATTCAAAGTGATTTTCATATATATGTCTTGTTTAAAGAAAGAAAGGGAAAAAATCCTGAAGTGATACTAAACGCTCTCATCAGCAAAATACAACAAAATACAGAGCATTGGGAAAAGTGCAGAAAAGGGCAACTAGAATGATTACAGGCTTGGAACACTTTCTTTATGAAGAAAGGTTAAAACGCTTGGGGCTCTTTAGCTTGGAGAAATGTCGACTGCGGGGTGACATGATAGAGGTTTACAAGATAATGCATGGGATGGAGAAGGTAGAGAAAGAAGTACTATTCTCCCTTTCTCACAATACAAGAACTCGTGGGCATTCAATGAAATTGCTAAGCAGTCGGGTTAGAATGGATAAAAGGAGGTACTTCTTCACCTCCTGTGGAATTCACTGCCACAGGAGGTGGTGGCGGCTACAGGCACAGCCAGCTTCAAGAGGGGGTTAGATAAAAATATGGAGCAGAGATCCATCAGTGGCTATTAGCCACAGTGTGTGTGTGTGTGTGTGTATAAATTATTGGCCACTGTGTGATACAGAGTGTTGGACTGGTTGGGCCGTTGGCCTGATCCAACATGGCTTCTCTTCTGTTCTTATATTCTTATGTTCAGAGAACAACAAAAATTGCTATTAGATGGGCCAACAATGGTAAACAATAAACTACCTGAAGGCCCTTACACAGTTCAGCCTTGCCATGTTTTCTGAACAAAGGTGGGGCTATCACAGAGAGGCCAAGTTCGAGCAGAAACAGTTCTCACCATCCTTGGCATAGTGAGTTCCAGCAGCATTTTCTCAAAAGTTCGTACCAGAAAAGGCAGTCCAACAAAGATGTGGGTCCCAGGCCATAAGCACTTTAAATATTTTTAAAGCACCTTAAATTGAACTTGGAAACAAACTGGAAGCCACTTTACATATTCAAGCTCTCAGTAATAAGACTGATTTTATCAGCTCCCATCAACAGCTGAGTAGTTCCATTCAACACTTACTGAAGCTTCTGAGCAGTCTTCAAGGATGACCTACATAAAGCATGATATGGTAATCTAGAATCGCAGAGAGTAGCTTGGATCAAACAGATGAGCTCAGCTGTATCGACTAGGGGATGCAGTTTCTAAACCAAATGAGAAGAGATTCCTAGTACAATAACCAACCCTGCATCTCCATCTCTAAGGGCAAGAGAATACCCCTAGACTCTTAACCAAATCTACCAAAGTCATGGGTACATCATCTAATAATTGTAAAGTCACCTGTTTCCGAACAAAAAGTATTTCCTACCTGCATCACCTTCTCTTGCTTGGATTTAGCCTTTAGCCACTTTGCCATAGCATCCTGGAAGCACTCTGGACCAAAAACCTGTAGGACCATTCACTATATAAGGTGGGACTTGGGCCATCCTGGCTTTGGTTTGGATCAAGATAAAAAAATTGAATCTCATTGGCTGGTTTAAAATTAACTGCTGTCAAACTTTGGCAGGAAAATGTTGGGAAACTAGCTTTATTAGACTATTGTGAACCAAATCTGCACAAGCTCCAAGAGCCTTGTTGAGACAACATGATTAACATACTTTAATCAGGTTGCAGTGAACCAGATCTTCATTGACACAAAAGTTTGGGTGAGTAGAGATAGTTCCTGCATCATGATGAAGCATAAATTATTGACTTGAGTGCCCTTGATTGGCTTAAAAAAATGAAAAAGAGGAACTGAGCATTAGTTAATGAAATACTAATAGCAACTTCCTTGGATTGGGCAGACACTTCTGAGGTAGGTTTTCACATATACCAATGTTGAAAAGTATTTTATTATTGAGAGTGATATTACCCAGTGCTGGAGGAGACTGCAGTTTCCAGTGCCAGCACACCTTTCTGCTTCTTCCCTGGGATTTTCCAATGTCATGACTGTACCCTCTCCAAGTTTCAGATCCCCTTTGCATTTATGCTGTAAAAGGGGGTGCCTATTAAAATAACCAAGTCCAAAATAAGAGGATCTCAGCTGGAGAAGAGGGTGGCACCCCCACAAGTTCTATACCTTTATTTCTCTATATATTTTGTTGCACAGGAAAGACTAAAACTATTTTACAATAAATTTACTCTTTCATCTGAATTCAAGATAATTTCATTTACTAATACATTCTAGTTCAGCAGTTTCATACTGGAACTTCCCTTTGAAGTATTTTTGTAGAAATATGATTAGTTTGAGGTTAGCAGAAAAGCTTCTTGAATTGAAATGTCCCAGGAGATGTTTCAGTGGCCCAGGAGAGCATCAGTCTAGTATATAATAATGTCTTTTAATTATTATTTTTGCATCAACCATATTACCCTCAGATATAGCCAATAAGATCATTAGCTAGTTCTGCATACTGGCTTCACTGTTTGCTTTAAAATATAGGTTGTATGCAATTTAAACTTTTTATATGAGATGAAATCCTCAAGTGATATTTGATAGCTTTTGAAGCAGCCACCCTTTGAAGTCAGGGGGACATGTCAAGGAATATTATAGTATCTTTCTTGCTAAGCTAGGCTCAAGCACTGAAGTTGTTTTAATCTTAAAAAATCAGGATTATGCAACTGCAAGTAGTCAGTCACATGTTGCTATTAAGTATGGTCCTGATTCTGACCATTCTTACTAAGCCTCTTGTTAACACAGCCTATGAAATATTTGCAGTTTGTAAAGGTCACCTCCAAATCCACATTAGCACAACATCTCGCAAATGTTATTAACAAATAAGAAAGTATAGAAATAGGGTTGTCATGCATGCCAGACATGGCCTATCAACTAACAGGAGTTGGGGAAGGTGAAAACTTACGTCTTTGGGAGTTATCTGTGCGACTGAACAGCAACACATTGTCCCCACCATGATGATGCAATTTCTGATACAATCTGGAAGTTGCACTAGGAGTGACACTTTATCCTGAGCGTCGCCCCCACACAATGACATCATTTACAGGTTGCACCAGAGGTTCTGTCATCACATCATTGACAATGATTGTGCCCCCAACATTTTGTCAGCTGCTTTGTTCCCACCACCCAGCTGGGCAGTGGTGGGCAACAGCATCTGAAGACAGAAGATCTCCCACCTTAAGTGGGAACATGGTAAGCCTCTATAAAAAAAACTAGGCACCAGCAAACATCAGTGGGGAAGGCATTCCTCCTGAGTGCCAGCACTGAAAAATTTACAAGCTGTCTTACTTTGTAAGATGGGGGAAGGCTTGACATGCTGACCTTAACTGGTATTAAATTTGTTCAGTAAGAAGAATGGGAAAGGAGAATAAAGGTGATCCCCAGTTTTTAAACTGCAGTCTTTAAGGAGCGGTGCTGGTTTTCTGTAGGGCCTACTTGGATAGCTTTTAGTGTTGATACTGTGCTTTGGGTGTTAACAGTCAGCCGGAACATCTGTCAGTATGTTGTGTAGAACTACTGTGCATTTTAGGTAAAATAATAACTAATTAAAAAAACATGGAAGCATTTAGGCATAATTTATTCCTCCTTTCTCAGTTTACTTTGAAAAAATTTGCATGCATTCAGAAATCCTTCAGACATTTATAACTGTAAATCTTGTGTGTATTAAACTCAGTGTTGTTCTCTCTGTTTTGTCATAGTGACATATGTTGTGTATTTGGTCCCACACAGAGCAGATTTTTCAAGCTTTATTAACTACACAAATCATGTGTTAACCCTGAAGCTAAGCAAAATAATGAAGACCCACTGTCATTTCAAAGATTCGTTATCAGTAGCTTTGTAAAACTTGTGTCCAAACAAGCAATTAGAAATTGCTTAAGTAGCAATAATGTTCCCGCCACTGATAAAAATATATGTATGCAATTGGAAGATTGTATTCCTTATAACTATGTTCTAAAAAGCACACTGCACCAGCTACTATTTTATAATGATACTTATGGGAATTGTAGAAACATACCCATGCTACATTCACCAGATTTAGATTAATTCTCTGCTTTGCAGAATTTAGTTTTCGTTCTTTCTCAAAAACTTGCATATTGCTTAGAGTATCATAGAGCTGCTGTGACTGGTGTTGACAGATATAGGCCATAATGTTTGAATGATGCTACATCATGTCTAAAGATCTTTTGTTCCAAGAAGAGTTTGCATCAGTAATAGGGGGATGAGACATACAAACAGGCCAGTTTGACACTACTACCTTTGGAGTACAGAAAGCTCCACTGGGTTTAAGTCCTTGTGGACATGCATGAAAAAGGACTTCTACACAGGGTGTGTATACTCTACTATTAGCATTTCTGCTATGGTGAATTCTCAAGAAAAATACCATTACAGTCATGGAAATCTTGCCAGCCACATATATAGGGAAGAAGAAGAGTTGAATTTATACCGCACCCTTCACTCGGAGTCTCAGAGCAGCTTACAATCTCCTCACAGCAGACACCCTGTGAGGTAGGTAGAGCTGAGAGAGCTCTGAGAGCACTGCTCTCAAGAGAACATCTCTGAGAGAACTGTGACTGACCCAAGATCACCCAGCTGGCTGCAAACCCAGTTCTCCAGATTAGAGTCTGTCGCTCTTAACCACTACACCAAACTGGCTATCCAGGTTACAACTCCCTTTCAATCAAATGTCTGGAAGTCTGAGAACTGCCTTGTGTACTACTGAGGCATGTGTACTCTTGTTATTATGTGTGAACTTTGCTTTAGAGAAATGTGGTATGTTGGGAGTAAGTCAGCCCACTATGCTTGTCAGGTGTCCCAAAGCCTAGGCTGCTAGATATACCCTTGTAATTATACTTTTATGATAAAGCGTAAAATCCATGGCAAAATTTAATTTCTGAAAAGTCTAAAAGAAAAGAGTTCTTTGAAGAAAAATATAAACCACTTGACTTTTACAATCTATTTTTATATTTATGCTAAAATAAGCACATATATAAAACTGAGAGAAACCAACTTTGTAACTTGCTGCTACAGTATACAGTACAATATTGCTCCCATACTGTATACGTTATCATTGTTGGTCTTTAAGGTGCTATTGACTCAAATGTAGTTGTTCTACTGCAGACCTGAGGCTGCCCTCTGAAATGCAGTTATCAGATACAAATGGTTAAGTGCTGGACATGTGTGGGCAACTTTTTTAGCTTCAGAAGCCCACACCACTCTTCAGGCAGTGGCCACGAATTGAAAAGGTCAGCTTCCAAATAAAATCCTCTGGAGAGTTGGCATATAAATTTTCTAAATAAATAAATACTATATACAAAATCCAAAAGAGAATTGTGTTCCTAAAAATTAGAATCTTATTTTGTTAAACTTAAAATCATTTTTGGTGGGGCCACGAGTGACAAAATTTTGGACATAATTGCTCTAGAAAAGAATGCATTCCCCGTGAGAAGGTAGATTGACATAAATTTTGTTTACATGTCATTTGTTTCAGTAGCACATATTAATGTTGTATACAGGAATTGACTGGCAAGCTTACGCCCAGATGTTATCCTCCCACTATGGCTCTGATCTACAGCTAAGACCTGTCAGAATTGATGGAATTTTATCATTTCTGTCTGACTTACGCTGCACCAGCCTCCTAGAAGCTGACAGGGTGAAAAAATCTACCTGTGATCAAACAGCATGGGATTCCTGGTTTTGCTGGAAGAGTTCAATTATTTTATGCATATATTAGTTGTTAATAGCTAACAAACCTTGAATAAAAATTCAAAACTATAAACTCTTGCATTTAAACTATCATATAAAATATATTTGTCCAGTCCAAATGTTTCTCTGTGAAACTACCTTTTGTACAATATTTGTGTTTCAGCAACATTTTTATTTGAAATATATAGATTACATAAGTAATATAAATATGCATGAGAGAGAGAGAGATTGCTGTGGCCTCAATGAATGGAAATGTGATTTGAAATACCTCTCTTTACAAAAGGCTATAAGAGAACATATTCTTTTGCTAAGGAATATGAATGACACCTAAATAACGGTAGATTTTTATGTGGACTCAAAGTCATCATAGGCAACATTTGACAGTTGCATCTTCAATGTGTTCTGTAAACAGTAAAATTATATTTTCTCTGTTTTGTAGCCCTCCACTGTGGATGATAGACGAGGCAGTCGTCCAAGATCTATGGTTAGATCATTCACAATGCCTTCTTCCTCAAGGCCACTGTCTATTGCATCAGTTTCCTCAATTTCATCTGACAGCACACCTTCTAGACCTGGCTCTGATGGGTAGGTGGGCAGACCTCAGGTTCCACAACATGATTGGAAGGCTACACCATGCAGCAGTCTTGCTGAAGCTAAGTAGGTCTGGGGGGGCAAGATGAGTTCTAGCAGTGCTGCCAGCATTTCAGGGTCTCCCCTTGGGCCCTTTAAGCAAAAAGCTAGCTTTGCATGCCAAGTAGGCAAAAGAGTCTTGTATGGTGCTGTTCATTGTACATGTCAAGGAGCTTGCCTGCTCCTGCTTTCATGTCTTGCTGGTACCCAGAATTTCCCTTTTGTTCATATTTGGGATAAGCAATAAGATATTACTATACATATGTACATGCATACACAAAAAATTAAAATGTGTGGCTTTGGGAGATTTTCTTGTCCTGTATGTCAAAATTGCACATGGATTCTTGTATCTAGGTGGTGGCACTTTAAATCCTTAGCCTTGGGACTTTTACTAATTTGTCACCCTTGTTTCTTTATTAAATGTATCAAAATTAAGGATTCATTGAAGCCAGTTAATGATTTTCACCTCAGGTTTCAAACTTATTAAGACACTCATTCCTGAATCCATGCAGTTCTTGACTGGAGCTAGTTACGATGTTAATTTTAAATGAATGCTTCGTAACTCTTACCTTTCTAACTTTTGCAGGCAGAGATCTAGGCCTTCAATGTTGATTGCTGCTCCATAGAGCTAGTTTTTTAACAGTCTTTTCCTAAGCTGACTTTACATTGTTTCAAGCCCATTGATTTCAGTGGACTTAGAAGGGTATAATTCTGCTTCATATGGCAATGTAAGAGGCTCTAAGAAATCGTATGTCTGGAAAGCAGGCTGTGAAGTAAAAACTAAACTCACGTAGCCCATTAGCAGTATTTGGACAATGTGATGTTCTGTATGTATCACAACAACAGATGGATAAAATAATATAGGGCTATAGAAGCTCGCAAGGTGACCTTGGGCCAATCATTTGCTCTCAGCCTAATCAACCTCACAGGACTGTTGTGAGAATAAAATGGAGAGGAGAATAATGTGAATTGCTTTCAGCCCCTATTGGTGAGAAAGGTAGGGTAGAAATGAATTAAATAGATAACAGAGAAATGATTTCCATCTCTGAAAATTGTGAGTATTAAGTATGATGATTTCGGTCCTGTAAGAACTAGTGACAAATTGCTGGAGAAGTGTTTAACTTAATGTATCCCATGAAATACAGCTGAATTAGCCTGGATGCCATTGTTTTATTACAGATTAGATTTAAGGTAGTTTAAGGTGGTTTAAATGTGAATTTTATTGTTTATGATTTTGTTTATCACCATGTTGCAACTCGCCCTGAGCCCACCTTGTGAGAAGGGTGGGCTAGAAATTAAATTAATATTAAATAAATCAAAAGACACATTGCCGCTGTTGTTGGCAAAGAGAGGAATGGAGGTTGGTGAAGGTGTACCTCGTTTACCTGTACATGCGTGGCTTCTCCTTGGGATCCAAGCGGACAAGCCAGTGTTCCAGTGAGGGCCAAAATCTGGGAGAGGTCAGCCACAAAGTATGGACTTTGCTTTCTCTGTCGTGTATTCCCCCTAAGTACTTGCACAGCAGTGCTAGGTGCCGTCTGTTTTTTGCCTGCCTCTGAGGTGCATGTGGACTCGCTCTAAGTCCTCACAGCAGGGAGCTGTCAGACAGCATTCTGTACTGCTGACCCTACCTCTGGAGTTGTGAAGTGACCTCCTGGAATTGTTTGTAGGGCAGGGGGGCTGTGATTGGGTGCTGAGGAGGGATAGGGACAGCATGCGGGGGGGGGGGGGTGCTGATTTGGTGCATACTTGGTTGGTATCCCGAGTTGTTTGAGTTCCTGTGAGTGTGGCTGCAACTGTGTAGAGGGAAGTGAATTAGGAGTTACCATAGCCATCAATAGACTGTGCCAGCATTTTTGCCAGTGCAATTTTACACCTCATGGGAGGGGAGGTTCCCATGCTGAAAACACTTTGAGAGCCACCTAACTAGTGTCCCATCCCATGGAACATCCACATTTAAGCCCGTGTAGGGGTTCCCTGTATCAGTCCACCAGCATGTGGCTGTGGTGCAGGTGTGCTAGTGCAAGTGCATAGTACAACTCTACTTGTGTCCTGCACCAGCATAAATGCCCCTTACATTGGCATAACTTAGAGTTATACCACCATGGTGATCAGCCACCTCTCTGTGCTGATTTCATCCCCCATCAAGATTGCACTGTAAATATAAGTGTGTAGAAGAACTGTGAAGTTGTGGCTTTAAGTTTGTGGGAGAATACTGATCATATATGTCTCTGCTATCTCTGCCACATAATATGTACATATATTTACAATTACAGTCTTTTTAATAGTTTTACTAATGTTTTCATTAGTATTTCTAAACATATCCAACTTTCATCTAGATTTCTACTATAATAATACTTAGTATTCTGGTAGCACTTGATATGAAATGATAACAGTAGTCCTTACAACAGTCCTGTAAAGTGGGCCATTATTAATATCCCCATAGTTCAGATAGTAGATTGAGACTAGGGCCACATAGGGAGTTTGTGGAGATTTCAACCAATGATCTCCTGGATCACAGCTCTCTCTCTCTTAGCTGCTAAGCTACACACTCACTATAATGCTTTACAAACTATCAGTATATCAAAGAAGACAAACAGATGGTTCTTCAGTCAGAGTGTTTTTTGAACTTTAATCATTAACAGACATAAGGAATTAGTATTGTAATAAATCTGCCACATTTAGGAATTGCCAATGGCTGTTCCATAATAGACTCATAAGCAGACTTTAGCAAAAGACAGCCGGACACTGTTTGGCTGTTCCTTTTCCCCATCATTGTATTATTGAGTTTGCTAGGCTTATAAAGGGATGATGTACTAAATTATGCTGCAGTTACAAAATGTAAATGGCATGTTTGACATTAATATATTAGTCATCATTGTAAATATGAATGTCTTTCAGGTTTGTGCTTGAGCCCCTTCTGCCAAAGAAAATGCATTCTAGATCACAAGATAAGTTGGACAAGGATGACCCAGATAAAGATAAGAAGGAGAAGAAAAAAGAAAAGAGAAACAGCAAGCACCAAGAAATATTCGAAAAAGAATTTAAATCAACAGATATTTCTTTGCAGCAGTCTGAAGCAGTGATACTTTCAGAAACGGTAATGATAACTGAGCCATACTTAGTTGTGAGCAAGAGCTTTTGTGCACCTGAACTGAATGGATAGTCACAATAGTTGTATTGTGCTTGATATACCGTATTTTTCGCACCATAAGGCGCTCCGGACAATAGGACACACCTTCCTCCTGGGGGGCGATCCGCTGCCTCCGATCCCGGCGCTTCCTCCGTGCCTGCCTGCCTGGCTCCAGCTCTGACGCTTACAGCAAGCGCCAGGATCGCTCCCTCTGCCCTCCGATTCCGGCGCTTGCTGTAAGCATCAGAGCTAAGGCCAGGCAGGCAGGCACGGAGGAAGCACCCGCCCCCTCCGCAAACCCAGCGCTTTGCGAGCGCTGGATGTGGAGGGGGCAGCGTGCTTCCTCCGTGCCTTTCTGCCTGGCTTCAGCTCTGATGCTTACAGCAAGTGCCGGGATCGGAGGGCAGAGGGAGCGATCCTGGCGCTTGCTGTAAGCGTCAGAGCTGAAGCCAGGCAGGCAGGCACGGAGGAAGCACGCTGCCCTCTCCACAGCCGGCGCTCACAAAGCGCTGGGTTTGCGGAGGGGGCGGGTGCTTCCTCCGTGCCTGCCTGCCTGGCTTCAGCTCTGATGCTTACAGCAAGTGCCGGGATCGGAGGGCAGAGGGAGCGATCCTGCCGCTTGCTGTAAGCATCAGAGCTGAAGCCAGGCAGGCAGAGAGGAAGCACGCTGCCCTCTCCACAGCCGGCACTCGCAAAGCGCTGGGTTTGCGGAGGGGGCGGGTGCTTCCTCCGTGCCTTTCTGCCTGGCTTCAGCTCTGATGCTTACAGCAAGCGCCAGGATCGGAGGGCAGAGGGAGCGATCCTGGCGCTTGCTGTAAGCGTCAGAGCTGAAGCCAGACAGGCAGGCACGGAGGAAGCGCCGGGTTCGGAGGCAGCGGATCGCCCCCCCCCCCCCGGAAGGTAGGTACCGGTACCTTCACTCCATAAGACGCACACACTTTTCCCCCCACTTTTTTTGGGGGGGGTGCATCTTATGGTGCGAAAAATACGGTGATACTGCAGCATTCGCATAGGAATTTACATGGGAGCATTTCAGGAATCCCAGCACGTATATGTTGTGGCATATATGAGTGGTAACTCATTGTTGTGGTCAAATAAGCAGTTGATCGGCCAGTTGTCTGTATCAGCATATTCAAATAGAAAAGATAATTTCACCACATGTTAGGTGGAAGAGCTCAAACTGCTCACATGTACACAGTGAAGCATATGTGTACCTTTACTTTATTTTGCACAAGTGTTTTACTCAGGACCCTTTGCACCTTTCAAGTCTACCAGAACAGTGGAACTCTTGACCCAGCCTTAAGTGAAAATTGGATGTTATACATAGTTAGCAGAAAACAGAGCACAGTCAACTGTTTCTTCCAGTGCAGTTATTGCTGATTTATAGGATCAGGCTGACCATATATATATGAAATGAACACATTAGACAACAAAGGACAACAACAACAACAATTAAATTTTATTTGTATCCCGCCCTCCCCGCCGGAGCAGGACAAGTTTTATTAAGCCCAGAGTTTTTCTGGAAGATTACAAAGTGTCTTTAAGCAATTTTTGTGGACATTTTTCCTTATCTGTGGTCTCAAACAATCTTTTCTAAACCCTAGTCTTGATCAAGCTAGGTCTAATTTGCAATTGATTTATTTATCACTAACATGGTTTGTTTTGAATATTACTTATAATCTGTCTCATTGCTGCAATGATAATGTGAACAGAGCCTGAGAACCAACGACTTGCCCAAGACACTCAGCTAGTACTGCTGCCTTATCTGGGAGGTGTTCTAGGCAAACCTCCTGCAACCGTTGCTGTCAAGTGATGTGTCTGTTGCCATTTTAGTTATTTCCATACATGCAGTTCAAAATTCTGGAGATGGCACCCCTCTAAAATGGTCACCCTGTCTGTTTGCTTCAGTCATCAAAATTTTCTGTCAGAAAATGGCATTGTAGGCACTGGTTAAGATTTAAACAAATTTTGGTTTATTTAAACACACAGGCAGGGAAGGGAATAGATACAGGTTTTGGATTATGTAGGCAGAAATTTGAATATGAACACAGAACTGCATTTGAGGTTGCTGGCTTCACCAGAGACGGTTTTAGATATAAAGCTGTTTGGCTTTCCCTACAGGTATTACAGATGTTAAATGTTTTTGTCTTAGAAGTTACTTAATCTAGATGTCCTGTTACTCTTCACGCATTATAATCACACAGTCTTGAGTGTAGTCTGCTTTTTCCCTTTGTTAATCTTAACTAAGGCATGTGTTTCTTTGTTTTTCACACAGAGACAGTTTAACTAGTTGGGAACAATCTCTGACCAGAGCCTCTTCTAGGTTTAGTCACACCACTCTAGCTCTGAACCAGTCTCTGCTTCAGTTATAGGCTCTCCTCACATTAGAGAGACTCTCAAAAGCAACCACTCTCTGATCCGTACACTCTCCCAACTGCTCCCACTCTCTTCCAAACTGCCTAATTTTCCATCTCCTTTTGACAGCAGAATTTCTCCCAATCAGAGTGAGTTCCATTAGCTGTCCATTATGCCAGCCAACTCCTTTTCATCCAAGTAGCATTGCTTCCAATCCTGCAGCTGCCTGCTGTCTATCACATGCACAAGCGATTTGTCTGTTGCCATTTTGGTTATTTCCATACATGCAGTTCAAAATTCGTTGTTTTGGTTATTTCTGTCACATGCACAAGTGCTATATCTGTGAGGATTTGAACCTGGGTACTTTATGCTACCTTCATATTGGCTCCATGGCTATCCTAAGGCTGATTCACTTTTCCATGTTCTTCCTTCCACAAGGAAGAACATGCACCTATTTGTTTAATGTAAATTCATTGGCAGTTTGTATCTGTGGTCATTAATCTGTGATTGTACACTCATTTATGCAAGTCATTGCTATATGTTAGTCAATGTGATGGGCAGTCATGTGCAAACCAGCTCTTTTTTATTCAAATAAATATCACATCATAGCTTTTATATGGGTGAATGCATGGTTAAAATGTAAACATCTATTAATAACCAAATTTTAAAACCTTGCTTCAATCCATATGGAGAATTTTGTGGCTGATACCTTGAGAGATTTTTCTTCCCAAGTAGGAGATTCTGCTTCAGAGGGAAGTTTCAGTGGGCACAGGAGGTAGTCTAGTAATCTCATACCTTCACATTTACAACCCTGCATAAGAAGAAACTTACTTTTTAAATCAAACTCTTGACTGGTGACTAGACTTCATTCTGTAACTGTTGGACACTGTAACAGAAGAGATTTTGCCTAAAATGGAAATGGGGTTTTTATTTAGACTAACTGAATATGCCATAGGCACACAAGTCCCATCAGTTCACTGCTAAACGTCTGCTTGATCCACAGAGCTAGGAGGTCATGTGTCAAATTCCCTTTCTAACTTAAATCTTGCTTGGAAACCTTCAAATGCATAACTATTGGGCATGTGATTCACCTCACTACAGGAGATTCTCAGATTAGAATTACTTTTTTTGCATACTGCTCTGCATGGGCTACTGGACTGCACGGAGTTGAAATTTGATGCTAACCAAGAACAAAAAATGGACAGTGTGATTCAACAATACCCTCTTGACAAATACCAATAATCTACTTGCCAATCATTTCAGAACCTTAGATGTTCATATATAGATACTGTAAGAATACTTCTTTTTCTCCAAGCCTTTCCCTACACAAACCTTTGATCACAATAAGAAACCATGAAGACTTTCAGGTATAATATTTATATGTGAAAAGGAATTTCCAGTTTAAGAACAAATTTCACATTTCACTGTTTGCAAACGATTTCACAAGCTATACAACGGCCAGGTTAACTTTTAATTGCTTTGAAGTTAAAAAATGGCATATTTATTCTGACATACAGCAGAATGAAAATGCTTCAAAAAGGTTAATTAATCAAACTGCTTTTATAGATATTTCCTAATGTCTTTAGGAACTACAGTGATAGAATTTCAAGGAGCTCAAGACTAAAGCGTAATTTTAAATGATCTAATTTGGAAGAACTTCTTTTGTAAATGATCTGTTCCTTTCAACAAATAATTTACAAAAGATTTTCTTCTTCCAAGAAGAAATATGCTGCACCATATTTCTTATAATATTATGGTTTTGAATCAGGGACATTACTATTATTGTAGTTACTTTGGGATGTATGATGCCAAACATCTCCAGCAACATCTTTGCATACCAACTCCCTGTACAATTCTCCAGCTTGAAAAATCTTAGGCATCTGAGCATGACATAACCAGAATGTCCAGTTCTTTGGGAGAATGCCTGCTGTGTGAAAAGGCAAGCTGCAGCATTAGGGTTGCCAAGTCTTACCTGGCTGCCGGTGGGGGACCATAGAGGTTTTTTACCCAAATGCTAGAGCATCCCCTGTGCAATGTGCCCAGTGCAATGACATCACTTCTGGGTGACATCATTGTGTCAGGTGATGATGGAGCTCTTCAGGGTGGGGCTTTGCCCACCAGCCATCTCCATGCCAGCAAGTTGGAGGCCTCAAAATATGAAACTCTTACCAGGGGTGAGGGAATGGGAACCCTATGCAACATTCTATTTGTGAAACTACATATCTCTTTGCTTTGCTTTTTTTTCTACCAGAAATGCCAATAAGATATTGGTGGCATGTCTGTCTGTCTACTCATCTGTCTACCTGCACTTTGGGGGGGGGGGGGGTGTTACTCTTATCTTGCCCTTTCTCTAGGAAGTTCAGGGCAGTGTTCATGGCTCTCTCTTCTTCCTTTTATCTTCACAACAACCCTATTAGGCTGAGATTGTGTAACTAGTCCAAGGTCAACTGGCAAGTTTCAAGGAAGAGTGGAATTTTCAGTCCATGTCTTCTGTATCCTAGATCAATGGTCTAACCTCTATGCTACAACGGATCTTATGTTTCTAAATGGGGATGTCTACCGCTAGGCCTCTTTCTCCAGTTTCCTTCTCCAGCGGACGATGCTTAATAGATTAATCCTCATCAATATATTTTTCTGAACCCTTTTTAAGTAAGGATACAAAGCTTCATTAATGTATTTTAAATTGTTATAGAATAATTCTGTTATTAAAAACACATGTTAATGAAGTTTTTCTAGCTATGCACTTGGTAAATTACCATACTAATTTAAATGGGTGATCAAAAAATAAAGACACTGTACATTCTATAAAGAGAAAATTGATCCTAATTAAATGGTTCTTGTATGCTTTTGATCTGCTTCACAAAGATAATTAAAATACTTCAGTATTTTACTATTATCAGTAATGGTTCTTTAGATCCCATTTGTCTTTTTCTAAGTAGCAGAAAATTTCCTTGATACCTCTTGTATTTAATCTGTTCATTCCAGAGCATTTTGTTCAGACAAACTCTGGTGCTGAGTATTTAACAGAACACTCAGACGTGTATGTCAGACATCAGAATAATAGGCTGCATGTTTTATTGATTTAATGACAAGCACCATTAATGGGTGCTGATTTTGTTTTGATCACACTTAAAAAGTTATATTTTTATTCTAGATAGTTCCTTAGACTCATATAACTGGGCAAAGTGTTCTCTGCAGAGAAATAATAATTAACCCGAATACCCCTGAATCGTATACAATCAGTCAAAAAAAAAAAATGAACATTGAACCAAAAAGCAGCTTTACAATAAGTAGAGTGGAGAGTGTTTCATAACTTTTTATGCCCAAGAAACGAATGGATTCAGTCACCATTTTTCAGCCCAATCTACCTCACAGGTTGTTGCAAGGATAAAATGGGATGGCATTCACATATGCTCCTTTAAATTGCTTTATGGAAGAGCGATTTAAAAGACTCAGCATACCAGTGATTTTATAAAAGAGATCACCATTAGGACTGTGACTCAGTAACAGAGCATCAGTATACAGAAGGTCCTAGGTTCAGTCCCCATCATCTCCAGTAGAAAAGATTCGATAGTCAGTGATACAAAAAAAACTCCAACTGAGACCCAGGAGAGATGCTGCTTGTCAGAGTAAACAGGAATAACTTCAATAGACCAGTGGTTTGATTCTGTGTAAGGCAATTCCGTGTATTTCTTGTGTGCTTCATGGGTTTCACTATAGGCTTGCAAGTCTGAATTTTTAGCATTACCAGCAGTATGCTGAGACATCTCTGCCATTAAACAGATGCATCCATTTATGTTGGTAAACTGAGTTGAATTGGGCTGATACATGGTCTTCTTTTTCTCTGATGTGTTCAAAAGGTCTAAGATAAAACATCCTGCATTCCTAACAGGCAAGGGAGAACAGCCAGATATTAGAAATAGTATGGTACAAAACAATAGCGGCTTTCTTTATTAAGGGAGAAAATGGATTTGTAACATTGTATAATTCCCAATGGGCAGTACTCTTTAGTTAGCTGTTAATAGTAATGATATATAGTGGTAGCTCACCATTTAGAACATCCCAAATCTACGAGTCAGCTGATACCATACTTCTGTTTAAATAATTAAAAGGCCAGCCTTCATACTTCTGAGGAAAGAACAAGATTTGAATGCTTTCACATTTGCTGTTCTAATGTTAAGAAGATATTGGATATAAATCCAATACATCCAATATCATCTTAACATTACAACAGCAAATATAAAAGCATTCAAATCTTGTCCTTTCCTCAGTAGTATGCTTGCTTATTTACATCTGAGTGGTTTACTCATTCCTGTTCATTTCTTGATGACTTGAATATGTGGATGAAGCATCACCGCTTTAGCACCACTTTCATATCATTTTGAATAATCAAAGATACAATATTCTTCACTGGAATCAATTCATATATTTAGTTGGTAGTCATCAAATATTTTTCTTGAGGCAATGCAGATTGAGTTCTCTGTAGCCCCCTCTTGCACCTTTGATAGAGCCCTCCTCCTCTGATCCCTAAGCTGCTTGCTTCTATGCCTGAACTAAATAAAGACCAACTGAAGTCGACTGCTGAACTGAATGCAGAAAGATTGATAATGTTTTTGAGCCCAATTGCTGTTGCAATATTCCTAGGTTTTACTTTTTTTCTGGAAATAAAATAAGATTTTATCCTTTGGATTAAGACCTGTATTAGCATCAATTTCTTGCAATTTCTTTATGAAGCAGACAAAGGGAGGCTTAACAGTTTCACAAAGAGACATAGTAAACAAAATGTTTCCCTCATTTTCTCCTTTCCTGTGGGACAAGATTATATTACTCTTTATGTAACCTCCACAGTAGATTGCAAATTAATAACTACATTGGATGGCTGCATGTAGGGACCATCAATATCATTGGATCATAAGTAGCCTGTTGTTGTGATCTATATTCCACTTCAGCTCATAGCAAAACTCTTGTTGGCTTTGGTCTAGGTATATTGCACCTTAAGGCTGCATGCAGATACACATATATACACATATATACTGGGTCTACAATAAACTCTGGTTTTGAGACTAGATTTTAGAGAGGGGGCTAAATTTGGTTAAGCCATGTGCCTGCACTCATATATCATGGAACAATACTTTTAAACTAAGTTTCCTTCATTGCACTCTGTGCATGGGTGAGCACATGAAGTTGACTTATAGTAAATCAGATTATTGGTCCATCAGTATCTGTATTATCTACTAGCAGCTCTCTGAAATCTCAGGTGGAGATCTTTCACATAACCTACCACCTGATCATTTTAACTGGAGATGCCAAGGAATGAACCTGCAACATTCTGCGTGCCAGGCAAATGCTCTACCACTGAGCCATAGCCCATGGGTGAAATGAATGCAAAACAAACAGAGGGACTGTGCTCTCTTCCTCTCTCACATGCTCACCAGGAAGAGCCATGGCTCTGCCTGCTCTCTCCCAGTTGCATAGTTTTAGACTCACTGAGATTTAAAGTCACATACACATTCCAAAACACAAGCAATTTGCAAGCTTCTAAAGATCAAAAGGCACACCATGGTTGTTAGGGTACGGCTTCCCCTCTGCCAGCCAGCTTGCTGGTGGTGGGGAAAAGCCTGCAAAATAGGGGGATCCCCTGCCCAGACCTGGGGGCTGACATGCATACCAGACATTCAAGCTGCATCCTAGAAAAAGGCTAGCTTCACAACTCTATTTTGTTGAAAACAAGCCAGACTAGCCCATGGAAATTGACAGTGCAATCCCATTCAGTGTCAAAGCCCATAGATCTCAGTTAACTGGAGTAGCTGTGCATAGAATTGCAGTGTTACAGATCTACTTATGTGAAAGGCAAAATGCACTTTCAAGGAAATAGATTACTGGTTTCACTCTGATGGGAAGGGCATCTCAGAAGGGATGGGTCCTACTGTTCAATAAAGGAAAAAGATCTTAACTTCAACTTCTTGTCTCTTCCAGAGAGGCTCAGCTAGCCTGCCTTAGAAAGGAGCACAAGCTTACGGAATACCTCTAGTTAACTAGCTTTGCTCTTTCATTTATCCCTTTTCCCTCTCTGTTTTAGTCCAGTTTTCAGCCCTCTCTTTACCTTTCTTTTCAGACCTCTAGGAGTCTATCAACACCTATGATTTGTGAAGCTACATGGATAACATATAGCCACTATTATAGGAGGAAAAATTAATCCAATAGGAACATAAGAACATAAGAGAAGCCATGTTAGATCAGGCCAATGGCCCATCCAGTCCAACACTCTGCGTCACACAGTGGCCAGAAAATTTATACACACACACACATATACACACACACACACACACACATATATACACACTGTGGCCACTGATGGACCTCTGCTCCATATTTTTATCTAACCCCCTCTTGAAACTGGCTGTGCTTGTAGCCGCCACCACCTCCTGTGGCAGTGAATTCCACGTTAATCACCCTTTGGGTGAAGAAGTACCTTCTTTTATCCGTTCTAACCCGACTGCTCAGCAATTTCATCGAATGCCCATGAGTTCTTGTATTGTGAGAAAGGGAGAAAAGTACTTCTTTCTCTACCTTCTCCATCCCATGCATAATCTTGTAAACCTCTATCATATCACCCCGCAGTCGATGTTTCTCCAAGCTAAAGAGCCCCAAGCATTTTAACCTTTCTTCATAGGGAAAGTGTTCCAAACCTTTAATCATTCTAGTTGCCCTTTTCTGCACTTTGCTTTTACACACAGGTTTGGAGCAGATCAGGAGCCTCATGGCACAGAGTGGTAAAGCTGCAGTAATGCAGTTCGAGCTCTCTGCTCATGACCTGGGTTCGATCCCAGTGGAAGCTGGGTGCAGGTAGCCGGCTCGAGGTTGACTCAGCCTCCCATTCTTCCAAGGTCGGTAAAATGAATTCCCCAGCTTGCTGGGGGGGCGGGGTGTAGATGACTGGGGAAAGCAATGGCAAATCACCCCGTTAAATAGTCTGCTGTGAAAACATCGTGATGCAACGTCACCCCAGAGTCAGAAACTACTGGTGCTTGCACAGGAGACTACCTTTACCTTTTACTTGGAGCAGAAGCTGAGGATCAGTCCAATAACACCCCCACTGCTGTTTTGGTGTGAGGAAATGGTTGGGAGGAAGGGCAGGAGCCTTTCTTTGCACTGCAGCAGTTTCTGAGCCTGTTTGAGCTCTCCTTTAAGAGTCATTCCTCACAGCTGCTGTGAAAGTACTTTGGCCCTCAGAGCAGTGTCACTTTCCCAACTCAGTCTCCTAGGTAATTCACATTTCCATCATGCTCATTCCATATAACACTATCAAGCAGTTGGAGATCTCATTGCAATTCCTGATGATCAGTGGTTTTTTTTCCTGAAAACAGTAACTTCAATGAGTAGGGCATAGAGGTATTTCTAGCCAGAAGGGGACTTTTTATAAGAAGTCTCACGTCCATCAATTGCAGGAAGTCAGTCTCCCCTCTCCCCCCCCCCCCCCCCCGCTCTTCTGTCCTATATCCAATCATACTAGGGGCAAATCTTGACATACTCTGGATCTCCCTAGGGCACTAAGGATTTATGCCAAGATAACAGAACCAATTAGGAGATCCAGATACCAGTTCCTTTCATCCACCAATCCTGAATTATGATTTCACTGTTGCTTTTGTTGTTATATATGTTCTATTTTCTCCTGCTTACTCAATTAAAATTGTAATCTAAGCAGCTTTGGAACATTCTGAACTGAGAAACTGTGACACCCCCCACACACATACACACACACCAGAGGAGGCAGGAAGTGAAAGTTAATATCTGACTCTTTGACCAAATGGTATGAGCCAGACATAATTCTCTACACTTCAGAGTAGAAGGAACTCCCATAGTTACGTTATTTCTGGAAGTCATAAGACTTCTATCTATGTAGTGCATCCTTTCTGCTGCAGAACATCACCTCAGACCTACCAATATTGGTAATATGAAAGGCAAGAGAGAACTAAGTATGTTCCATTTATCCCTTGGATACTGTTTTTTTGGTACTGGGAATTATTTCAATATTTATGAGATTTTTTAAAATCCTTTTAAGAACAAACTATAGGTCAGGACTTTAAGAACAAACCAATATTGATGGTTTTGGTAGTAATTAGATTTGTGCTGGTGGTATTTACTTCCATTAAAATGGTTTAATAACCTATGATTTGAATGAGAGAAATCAATGTGTGTTTATTGGAAATAAAAATAGAATTGTTTAAAAACAAGATTCATACTATTTGTCTTTTTATTCTTCTGTGGTTCATAACAGAAAATAACTGATATTAAAAATAACTGTCGTGTTATTGCAGAAAACTAGAAAAGAAACTTCAAAATACTTTAAAAATTAACTGCAAGTTCCAGGACACAAAATAATGCTTAGGAAAGGACAAGCCAAGGATATTTGTTTGAACATCACTGCATTGAAACGAAAACTTTTTTTTCTTATCGCTGTGTTGTTACATTGTACATCTAGGAACACATTTATCACAAGGTCAACAGCTCAATAAGAAATGTTTCCTCCATAATGCATCTGGCTACATTGCAAGAGCAAGTGATATATCCTCATGCTAACTGCTCTTTGTGTGTAAGGTAGACTTCAAATTGGTCCAACTGTTTCTTTTCAATGCAATGCAGATCAGTCCTCTGAGACCACAAAGACCAAAGAGCCAAGTGATTAATGTCATGGGAAGTGAAAAACGTTTTTCTGTTTCACCATCACCACCTTCTCAGCCCACCCCTCCACCAATAACTCCAAGGACCAAGCTTTCTTTCAGTCTGCAGTCCAGTAAGTCTCTTTATAAAACTGTGATTCTGGTATCTTGCCCAACTAAATTGCAATCACCGTGTGTAATGCTTTGTGCCCAGTTGAGTAATTAACTTAGCAAGAGACTTTTCCACAGTGTGTTTTTCTGAGTAAGCTGTTCCATTGGAGTTGTTCCTTACATTGTAAGTTGTTCCTTAGAAACTCAAATGAAGGATCCAGCTTATTTTGTACATTAGTCCCTATAGTAGCTATTGTACAGCGCTTTATACAAGGCTAAGCAGAAGTCTTCACGAAAAGTATGTTGAATGAAATAATTTCATAAGTAAATGAATTAATGTATGTGATCTCTGTTTTTAAAGTAGATTGTTACTGCCTTAAAGTTGCAGACTAATACAAAATAATGAGCCCAAACAAATGTGCATAAATAGTGGCAGTAAACAGCCTTACAAATCAATCAGTGGTTGCTATTAGGGGCATTTTAACAGGGGGATTATCTGAATTTAGGGCACCTGAACGGTAGCTTGGCCTGAAGTGGTGTTTTGTTTTGTGTCCCCCAATAAATATATGGCAAATGGGGCACATGAATCCACTGCAATTTCCTGTTTACTACATGTGCACATTGGACAAATTAGCCCTAATCTTGGCAACATGGAACTATCCTGTCCTATCAATCATATAATCCGTATCTCTAGTAGTGCTGGGCGGCCCCCATCTGCATATAGCTGAATCCGTGGATTGGGGCCACACCAACACTAAACAGGTTCTCCTGCAAGGTGGGAGGTGGGATCCCAGGTCTGCTGAAAAATCTGAAATCACAAAAATAATACATATGGGACAGGTTAAGTTTTCCCTCTCCCAAATAAAACATGTGGAACTGATGCAAAGGATGCCAGGAATCTCTCTGAATGTAACCCAGGTGACAGACACTGGGAGGCCCTCCAGTCAGAATCCTTCTCCATGGAATTGTTCTATAAAGTAATCTCATCAGGGCTTTTTTTGTAGAAAAAGCCCAGGAGGAACTCATTTGCATATTAGGCCACACCCCCTGACACTAAGCCAGCCGGAACTGCGTTCCTGTGTGTTCCTGCCCAAAAGCCCTGCTTCTCATCAGGGTAAGCTTTTTGCTTCTTTAGGGTGTATCTTCTTGAGATCTTAACATATCCTATGACCGCAGGGATCACTTAATTTCTTTCTATTCATACTATGTGGCAGAAAATAAGAACAGATCGATTGACAGGTGACAGTGAACTATCCATGTTTAAATGTTAATTCTATTTGTTGAGGCTCAGAACACTTTTTCATAGCCTAGGTAATCTTGCTATGAGATATTTTTGAGAAAACAAGCACAAAATATGATAGGTGACTTGTGTATCAAGCATTTCTTCACAAAACAGTTTGTCACAAGTTCAATCCCTAACCTGGCAGAATTTTTGACTTTTTTGAATTAAAAAAGCTTACAGGCATTCTCAGTTACCTTTTTAAACGAAGCAATATAATTTATGTTTGTGACTACCCAAATAGGATGGGTATCTAAAAATACCAGCCCTATGACAGAATGTGTTTTGAGCCATATTGAGACATCTTATTTTGCACTGTTTAGAAAAATATTGTTTTATGTTTTTCTCCCTAAATAGATTATTTATTCAAATAACTACTGACTTCTAACTTAATATAATTATAGTAATTTTCAAACTTTTCATTAAAAATATGTGGCTAATTATAAAATTAATTTCTGCACTGAAGTAATTGAAAGGCTTTATGTGGAAGAGTAAATAAAGTTATGTTCTATTATATTGTGATATATCTTAGAAAATAAACTTTTAACGTCATTGGATTTTCAGTATTGACTAAGGTGGAATGAGCTACAATATTTGGAATGAGTGGTGAATATTAAGTAGACATATCACAATAGACCCAATCTGGCACAACTTTCTTATTAGGAATGCTTGGGGACAGGAGAGATTGCTGATAGCAAGTATTACTTTTAATGCTGCAAGTTAAATATCTTGGTCGAGGAATTTCTTTTTGATATCTAGTTATCCCCAGTCTCTTTGAGCATCATTTAGGTCTAATGGAGGAGGATTAGTTGTTTCCCCCTCCTCCCCCACAAATGCAGGGTGTCTGACCATGTGGTATGCTACTCTTGTTTGCAATTTATTGTTGAATGTAGTATCCAAGATGTGGTCTTTAAAATTTGCAGTGAATTGTTGTTGTGCATGCAGATGTTGTTGTTGTTCAGTCACACATTCAAGTCTGACTTCATGGACAAAGTCTGTGCAGTCATATACCTGGGCTGAAAATGTGCCTCCGTTAACATGCACATTTCAAAATAAAGGCCATCTAATGCATCATTTTAAATAATAGCATTTGAAAATGCATTACTTAATGGAAACAAAAAAAAATCTGTCACCACTTGTCCATTGTTGATTTGCTAAAACACAGTCTCTAGAACAAATTTTGAGTCCAGTGAATCTAGGTCCAACACAGCAGAAAAGGTTATGGAAGGGGTTGGTGAAGGGGATCTTCCCTGCTTGCCCTTCCCTAGCAGCCCTGAAAAGATTACTATTGCTAGGTTCTCATAAACAAAATGCTCCACTACACTTGGCCTTCTGTTCTTCCACTGTTGGAGAGCTTGGTCCACTATAGATTTTGGTCTGCCAATGAAGAGGCATGCCATTTTGTTACTTCATTATACTAACTGGTGCACCTTTGTTGTCTTTGAGTCCCCTGATCCTCTGCAAAAGAGGATGCAGATAGCCAAGGTATATAAAGGAGAAAAGATCCACTCCTTGAACTCCTTTATCCATCTGTTCCAACTCTGTCACTCTTTTGAGTCCATCAGATGTTACTTTATAAGGCCGCTTATTTTTCAGGCAGCAAATTACTGTTGGATTCACCTGTTTATTCATTTCAATATTAGAACATGAAAATTGTTATGAATTTGAAGATTGTCTTAAATTACCCTATTGTTATAAAATATGTATTTGTTTTCAGGTCTAGAACTTAATGGTATGAATAGTTTGGAAATGACAGACATTCCTCCTCCATTGCCTGTGAAAGGCGGTGTAGCAGACTATGGATGTCTCACAGAGAGCCAGGAATCTGTTAGCCCTGCCACATCCCCACCTGTACCACAGAGGGTAAGTTTTGCATCTAGATGGCAAAGTACCTTATTCTTTTAGTAATATATAATATATTATAGCTTTGTTCAGCTGTTGCTTTTGCATGATGTCCAAAGAGAAAAAGGGATAGAGTCATGTCAGAGACCAACATCTACTGGTCCAAGTACCATTTCTGCCATGCCATTCCTTCCATTTATCCTTTGGACTAGCAAATAGGAAGTCAGTTGGACTAGCAAATAGGAAGTCAGGAGAGCCAGTTTGGTGTAGTGGTTAAGTGTGCGAACTCTTATCTGGGAGAACTGGGTTTGATTCCCCACTCCTCCACTTGCACCTGCTAGCATGGCCTTGGGTCAGCCATAGCTCTGGCAGAGGTTGTCCTTGAAAGGGCAGCTGCTGTGAGAGCCCTCTCCAGCCCCACCCACCTCACAGGGTGGGGGAGGAAGGTAAAGGAGATTGTGAGTCGCTCTGAGACTCTTCGGAGTGGAGGGCGGGATATAAATCCAATAGCTTCAATATCTTCTTTGGTACTCCTCAGTAGCTCCTCAGTCTTTGATTGCTGATCTCTTGTACTGTTACACTACAGAATTTTTCTTAGAGCATGAAGGAATGGTGAACTCATTCAAAATGACTTGTATGTGGACACAAATTCATTGTGTAGTGAAAGCTATATATAAAACAAAGTATTGTTAGACAGGCTGATGGAGGCTGTTAAAAAGACAGAGGAGAGTCCCAGCAGCAACTTAGATTTTATGTTTTCCCAATCTTATTTCAGCAGAGGAAATAAAGTACTTTTCAGACAACTCTAATGCATGAGTTTTGTTTTCCAGGCATTCTCTCATAGTTTCCTGTGAGGCAAGCAATTTTGCTACTCTGCATAACAGAGCACTGAAATATTTGAGCAAAATTTGGTTACTGAGCATTAGAAAGTGTTGCTTAGGTTAATCTGTTTCTGACATGGTACTAAGCGATTCATATATATTTGATTCTTTCCCATTAGAAGTTAAGACTTATGCAGGGAAGTAGAAATCTTTTAATGTCAGGTGAATTTTATGTTTGGACTTGAAGAAAATAAAAAGACAGACATTGAAGACAGTAAATACTGATATGCTGAAAAACTTGAGCAAAGATTGTTCTTACTGCTCCAAACATTTTGGCCAAGGGTTTGAATGCCTTGGATCTGTGGTTAAAGCAGAGCCAACTGAAAGTAAATCCAGTGAAGATGGAGGTCCTGTACCTGGGTTACGGGATGACTGGGCCAGGGATCCAGCTCCCAACACTGGACGGAGTACTGCTAATACCTGAGCCAATGGTAAAGAGATTGGGTGTGTTCCTGGATGCCTCACTTTCTGTGGAGGTTCAGGTCACAGCAGTTGTAAGATCTGCATTTTTCTGTCTACAGCAGATCAAGCAACTGGTCCCTTACTTTTCCCTTTCACATCCAGGTTGGGTTACTGGACCTCACTCTATGCAGGGCTTCTCTTGAGACGTCTCCAGAAACTGCAGCTGGTCCAAAATGTCCTTATGGGGACACCCTTGAAAGTATACATTCATACGGGTCTTCAACAGCTACATTGGCTCCCAATTAAATTCTGGATCAAGTCCAAAGTCTTGGTTCTTGCATTTAAAGCTGTTCTGCCCAGCTTTGCTATGCCCGGTAGCACTACAGTCCATCATAGTTGCTTACTCACCCACCCACTTCTCCTCTTTCTGTTTAGACCTGAAATTGGAACCTCATCCTGTTCAGTAGATTATTTGCTGGTGCCTCTTAAGGATTTATGTATCCAAATTGTTTTTAATTGTTTTATGACTGTATTCTGTTTAAATTTTGGTATGGTTTTAAGAATGTTATGACCTGCCCTTAGCCTGCTTGCAGGGGAGGGTGGGATAAAAGTAAAAATAAATAATACTTACGATAATATGCAGAACTGGATAGACCTCTTGTCAGAATACAGCCTTATGCTGCTGTCAGCTTTATAATTAAACATAATGGAACAGAGTACTTTCACAAAACTGTGCAGAAAAAAATGGCCATACCCTTTTAAAGAATAACTAGTCTATTTCCAAGCATAGTTCAAAGTGCTTGTTCTTAAATTAAGGCCCTAAACTGCTTGGGACTCAGATGCTGGAAGAACTGTCTGTTTCCATACTGTTCAGCATGACAGTTAGGATCCTTTTCCCAAGCTCTGTTCTCCTACAGAGGTAAAGTGGGTGGCAGCCAGAGATAGGGCTTTTTCAGTGGTGGTTCCTTACCATTAGCCCTTTCCCTTAAGGGATGCTTAGTACCTGCTTTACTGACCTTTAGGAACCAGACAAAAACGTTACTGAGGAATTCCACCTTTTTAAAAACCTGTGTTTATGGTCTGCTTCTAAACTGAGGGCCATTTCATGGATAAAATCTTAGGCTGCAGTGCTGATATTGGTGCTATTTTTATGTCCGTATTTTATCTACATTGTTTAATGGCTTGTTATGCTGATGAATTACATTATTTTTTATGATTTAGGTTTTTAATTTTTCTTAATGTTGTTGAGAGTGTAAAAGAGATGAAGGGAAAACCATGTACACTGTCTTGAGTTCTTTGGAGAAAGAGTGGAATAGAAACATGATTGATACAGTATTGCAGTTGCAGGTTGCAATTGCCTCTTATTGTATATGAATTTTATTTTAGCCACTCTTGAACAAAGTGGAGAAACATAGTTTTTTCTTGATAAGTTCCTCATGATTATTTTTAGATGGTTATTTAGATTATTATTTTTAGATGGTTCCTCATGATTATTTTTAGATGAAGAATTAATTGTGATATATGCACAAACATACTCAGTTTATATAAAGTTGAATAGGAAACTTTGTTTGGTGAAAGGTTTTCTTAATAGCATATCTGAACATAAAATAGGATACTAGGTTTTCTTGCAAAGATCAATTACATTAAGGAATTCCACAAGGCTTTCTTTGCTTTTTTACGGGCTCATACATATCATTGCATACAAAATCAACTGCATGCCTAGCATACGAAATCAAGAAGAGAAACTAAAGAAAACAGACAATGGAGCATTTAAATTTATACTATTGGCTCTAACACTTACTAAGCACGCAAATAATGGCTTGATTTCCATCATTTCAGCAGTAGATACAATGCTTGATGATGAATGTTTCATAGAGAGGAAGCAATGCATAATAAGTGAACAAATGCTGGCAAGAATAGCATATTATAGCTTCCCATATTTTTACCCCCATTCTGATGCTTTACTGATCAGTGTGTAAAAGAAATTTGCTCATAGCTAGCTTTAGAGGATTTGCATCTATATACAATACACTGGTAGAACCTGTTGCATGTACCCATGCATTATCCACTCATTTGGTATTCCATGAATACATCCCCAGATTCACATGTGTGCCATAAAAAGGATTCAGTATGTAAAAGTAACAGCTAATTATGGAAAGCTAAATAAGTGCTCAGTTAGTGATTAAGAAATCTGTTCAACTTCAGTAATATTCTGGAAGTGAATTTTTCAATGTGTAGCTCTGCTTTTCTTTAAATCATAGTTTATTTTGAGGGAGAGAAATCTTTAATGTCTTTGAATTTCAGATTTTCCCTCAACTGTACACTGTGTTCTCTTCTTTCAGGACCATGAAGAGAAACAAGATATTTTTAAGTGCAATTGCTTTTTTTAATACAGAAGGAAAGCAAACAAGAGCAATTTGGTATTTGAAATGGAAGGGACAGATTGCTTATATGTTGCAGATGTGCCTTTTACATAAGATTCCCATTTCCCCTGAGGTACACGTGATTTAGGGAAATCTGCCTAGAATAGCGTTTAATTTGAACTGGCAGGCTCTATCATTATTTCAGAGAGAAAGCAATCTCTTAGAACCTGAAGAGCGCCGTCAAAACAGCTGAAACACAAACACAGACATTTAATTAATGTAAAGGTGAGCTGAAATCATTGTATTTCAGCCTTATTGTAAAAGGAAGTGCTTTCGGTGCAGATAGTATTGTTATTGAGAGTCTAATAGTCATTTTACCAATATAATTTTGAAGAATAGAAAGAAACCAGATATACCATTAACATACTTAGAAAAAATAAAATACTAAAACATAATTTCAAAGTCCTGTTCCTAGTGTATGTCACTTCTCACCTCCAATTCCAGGGGTACAAACAAACAAACAAGATGGTAGATGGTTAGCTAGAATGTTTTGGTATGCTTTTGCCTCCCAACTACAATGTAGATGCAAAAACATTTATACTCCTTCTTTCCACTCAGTGTGCACAAGGTAGGTTCAAATACAGAATGATGTACCCATGCAATGCAGCTTTATGTTGAAATTGGAACCAAGCTCCCTACAAATATCTGAAGAGGCAATGTAGAAACATATTAATCAAAATAAATACATAATGCATTGCCTGGGCCCTGAACACTGCCCTCTTCCTACCGTGTACACATATTGTTCAGTCATCTTCCAGAAAACAAACGACAGATTGAAGTAGATCCTCGACTCTGCATTTTTGTATTGTAATGCATACAGGATTGTGATGATATGCAGCTAGATCTGTGAGCATTTGCATTGATCTTTCAAATGACCTTGATACTTGCTTGATTACCTGCAGCAATATGTACTCACAGTTCAGCTGTGTATAAGTTGTGTAGATGCTAATATAGTAGAATGCAGGGATAGTACCAGTTAAGCGTCAGTTGTATCTGAAAAAGATTTTTTTCTTTTCCAGACTGCTTCTCCTCCTCCAACAAATGTATTTTCTGTCTGTCTTACATAAGCACCCATTTCCTAAGCACTATGGAATTATTCCTTTGCTAAAACAGTTTGCTTTTGCCCTTAAAAAGTAAATCTTAGTAACGATGTTGTACTTTTTCTTTATTTTCTGACTCTTCATTCAATAAACTGGCCAAGGACAAATATTGAACACTTGAGCTGAGCTTATTCTGATCTAGATGATGAATAGAATACATAATGAAATGTTAGTACAGTGGGCGCAAACCAGAAAGCTGGGGGTTTCTTTCTCAGTATAGTATCATAGTGGTTATTGTTATTGTTTACAAGTAGCATTCTTGTAACAGAATGACTGGGCTGCTGTGATTCGAAAGTGTTTCACTAATGTCTTCTTGAAGCATGAACAGAGGTCATGGCCTGCAATTTACCATGGCTTCAGTGTATACACAGCTGTTTACATAATTTGGGAGTATTTCATGCATTTTAGTGCTACAGAATGATTTGAATGTCCATGGGACACTCCTAACTAGGGATGTGCAATTGAAAAAAAAATCAGTATTTTTCAGATTTGGATTTTAGGAATAGGTTCCATACTGGTATAACAGATTAGTTGGATTTGGGTTTAGGTTGTTTTCCGTTGTTCCAGGAGGGGGGCTCTTTCTGAGTTGGTGAAGTGGCAAATAACACCAACATTGCAGGGGACCTAGTCCTGCCTGTCACTAAAAATACCCAAAGGTTCAAGCAAATTGAATTACAGGATTCACTTTTATGGGCCCCTAAACAAGGTGCCCCTAGCCTTCGTACTTGTCTCTGTTGTTTCCTGTTGGGGGAATTCCATGCTTTCTCCAGGGCAAAAGAACCAATAGCCAAACACACAACAGAAACAATTAGACAAAAGCCTTCAAATGCAAACAGAACCAACATCAAACCAGAGAATCCCAGCAGGCCATTATGGCAGGCCATTGTAGTAAACCTAACACAACCAACATTCAACCATAAAACTGAAGCTAAACCAACTTAAGTAAGGGGTACTATTACAAGCCCAACATAGAAGCCAAGCAGAACCCATGGCCAATGTATCAACCTGTACAAAATCAATCTCAAGCCAGAGAGGCTAAACCAAATCAACCTGGCAAGCCAAACCTGGCAAGATATTGACACAGAAACAAAGCACAAACTAGCATCACTCCCCCAAGGAAGACCTTAGACATGAGAGAGAGGGGTTTGATGCTTCCCCATTGTCCTTTCTCTGAAGTCTTCAGCCTATACTATCAGCGGCTCATAGGAGGAGCTGCAGCTGCCTTCCTACTGTCTGCATCACAATAGAACAGTCGTGTAGCATGCATGAACATCATTTGAAGTGCTTTTTTTTGTTTCTGTTTGTTTTAACTGAAATACTCATCTATTTTCCTAATATCTCTTGTTCCAGTGATATTTGGTTTTTCTTTTCTATATGAGAGTGACAGGAACAATGTTTTTGCATCACATTTATTCATTTTCTGCACAGAATTGTGCCAAAGTTATTGAATCCCACCAAGCTCTATCATACCACACAGCAACTAGGGGTCAGTTGAAGTTATTTTGTAGTTTTTTTTTTTAAGAACCCAGTGTATTTTATATAGTGCCAATCAAATTGGATAATTTCGTTGTTGTTCCTTTCTACTTCTTAGTTTTAAGTTTTTATTATGAGTATTTTTTCTTATTTTCCTTTACAGACTAAGAGGATGCAGGCACAAGCATGTGCTCACTTCACTCACTCTCAAAGTCCAGGGTTAGTTAGTTGAAGAGCAGCAAGTTGCCCTTAAGGAAGACCAGTTGCTCAACCCTCCAGGGGAGCAGATGTGAGCAGTGCCAGCTGACAGTACTGCCCATGTGAGAAAAAACATGTCAATTCTACATGCTCATTTGAGGGCACAAGATGAGCCTTTGAGCCATAGGAGAGAAGGCTGGCTAGACTGTCTCTTCCCTGGCCCAGTAGCTCAGCAGATTAGTGGCATATGGCTCATAGGGCAAATATAAATAGTCCCTCACTATTGCATTCACTGAAGCCTGGCTCATGTGCCTCAGATGTCCTTCCGCTGGTTCCAACCGCTGCCTGGATGACCATGGCCATCACCATGGAAAGGAGGCTGAGAAGGGCTGTCAAGAGGAGGACAACGGAGCTGATTTGCCCCTTCTGTTAGTCTGCAAATAATGCAATCAATGAGATAGTTGGTCCTTCCAGTGTGTGAGCTGGCCAGCACACTTGGCAAGGCTGCCCTCAATGCATGGGTCACACATGGTTACCAATATGTAGACAATGTGTGGAATTAACACTAGCACCAAACTGTTTTAATATGTTTTAATTGTTGATATTGTTTAATGTTTTAATGGTTAAAGTTCAGTATTGTAAATGTTTTATTAATGTGAGCTGCCCTGAGCCTGCTTCGGCAGGGAGGGCGGGATATAAATCCGATAAAATAAAATAAATAAATAGACCTTCTATTTGGTGAAAGGTTCCAGGCTCAGTGCACCTGTGTACAAACTGGGAAGGATGCCTATGTGCCTGAGTCCAGAAAGATGGTCATCTTTCCCAGAAGCATTCAGATCAATGGAATTTCATGTTATAGGATTGCCTTGACAAACAATGGCACATTAGTAAACACCATTAAGGTCTTAACATCTCCACTGTCTGGAGGGAGTAAGCAATTCCTTACTGCTGAGTGGTCTCTCCTCTTGCACAATGGTTGCTTCCACAGTCTCTTTGTCCAGAGCGCTCTTCTACTCCATCGGATGCTCAGGCATGATGCAGATGGAGTTCCAGAGAGTGCTGATGTGGTTGATCAGGCAGTATGCAACAGATGGATAGTCTTTACACTGCATGAGAATTGATTTGTGATATTCTGGCAAGTCTGGAACAGATTATGGAACTCACAGGTGAGGTCACAGCATCCAATCTAGGATTCTATGCAGAATCCAAACCCAGGACATCCTTCTTCAGTAGATACAAGACATGGGCCACTCAGTAAATGCACTTCAGGCTCACAACCTCAGCTGCTGCCCTAATATTTGCACCACCATAAGTCACCAAGTAGCCCATGGAGACATCCCTGCCTACTCATACCACTAACTTCTAAACGGTGGCAGATGTGTACCTAATCTGGCTGCCATGTGTACCTAATCTAGTATTTCATCATGAAGCAAAGCCCGGCAATAGCTTGCTGGACAGACCCTCTTACCCAGTTTAGTGCTGGGTGGCCCACCCCCACCAAGAACATTGTTGGGTGGCCAAATATGTGCAGTCAGCAAGATGTGCATGTGACAGCTGTGCCTTTATATGGTCCATAACAGCCCTGAACAAGGAGGGCACCATGTTCCTGCTCCATGTAAGCAGAGATCGGGTACCAGGTTTAACCATCTTGGGGGAGCTTGCAGAGCCCAGCTTACTCGACAGTAGAAAACAGCTGCCTGCCTAGAGCAATCATCTCATGAATGAGGGAAGTGACTGCCCTGCACATTCCTACTCCCAACACTGAAGAGAATGGAGGCATTCCTTCTTTTAGTAATCTGAAGTACATACCTGAACTACTAAATGGAAATGAGGGCATTGATCACAGTGCATTTTCACAAACAATTCTATAAACGTTTGTGCCTTGGGATAGGAATGGAAGCATCAGAATGACAATTCAGATTACAGAAGTAGATACAGCAATATTTCCCTTGTCTCAAATGTCTCAAATATTTTCTGCTATTCTATGACAGCAGCACACAAACAGAACAAACACTGTGTGAGAGTATATATTGTAATCACTAAAGCTGTTTAGCATGGCTAACATTTGTATAACCTTCTGGTTAGAAGCAAAGCTGTTAACAATCTGACAAAATTATTGAATGGATTTGTGTGAAGGCGAATACCATCTGAAAAGGGAAATGTGCAAAGGGATGAAAGAAAAAACATCAAAAGTGGGGGGAAGGCAGTAAGGAGATATTAAGATGTTGGGCTGTTAAAAGGAAAAGGAGAGTTTATGTTCTCTTGATGGGGTAAGATGGCATGAAAGATGATATCATCTCTGCTGGATATAACACTGCAGTATTACTTCAGTCCTATAGCAAAGAAGTAACGTTGGTTGCATACTTAATGATGCTGTTGGAAATCACCCTGAAAGTCATGTGTGAGCAATTCTGCAGTGGCTTGACATTATCCTTACAATATGGATTTTTGTCACTGGCCATATAGCTTGATCTTTATGGGAGTCAGTAATTTACTTCATATCTAATCTGAGCTCTTGCCTGTCATTAATTTGATTAAGCAAACTACCAGCTCTTGTAATTTCCTAGAATTCAAAGCGATATGTTGCTCAGCAGCTAAATATTTTCGCATAAAGAATCTTATGTTTAATGCATATATAGTGGCAAATTATAAAATAATTAATTCAACCTTTTTTTGTGTGTGGCAAGAAGACCTTTCCAAAAGAACAGGAACCCGTTATAAAAGTCAGGGAGAGAATGCATTTCTGCATTAGTCTCTCAACTCTGTTGTGCTTAAGGCTATGATAGTTAATACATACCAATAAAGTCAGTAGTACACCTGCTTATAACACACTTTTCTGAAACACTGAATTAGTTAATAAATCCTGAGAAACCAGTTAGTGTCAGTATTAAACACTAAACTTAGTTAAGAGCCAGCAGCAAAGCTCTGATCATAAGATCCACGTTAGAGTGGGGCTAAATGAATGTCCACTTCTCTTCTTATGTGTCACAACAGTGTTTTAGGAAATGATATCTGAATTGAGCAGCTGGTGTGAAGTTGGTTCCTCACTAAGATGCTTTCTTCCATGTTTGCTTTCTAGCAACTGCCACCACCATTACCAAGCAAAACACCACCTCCTCCTCCTCCAAAGACTACTCGGAAGCAAACCTCTGTGGATTCTGGGATTGTCCAATGACTCGAGAAAGAATACCTCCAAAGACTAAGCTGTAAAATTTATTTTTTCCTAAAGATGTACACTGTGTTTACACCATTCAACACCTGCAGCATCTAACATATAGTGCAATAGTTCACACTTCCAGAGTGATAGCATTTCCAAGTATGGTTGCAGGATTATGGATACCTCCCCTCCCCCACTCCAACTTTCCAAAATAGAAGTTATGTTGTTAATTGGCAACATATTATTTACCTTTTAAAAATTTTTTAAAATGGTTCCCTTGGCTTCTAGAAGCTTAGACTATTTATAGTTAAGGAGTAGCATCATGGAGGATCAAAGAATAGGCCACTCCTCCGCTGTATTGGCACAAATAAGCCTTATGAAATAAATTGACTGAATGCCAGGAGTTCAGTTTTAGTATCATGATTTTGTAATTTTTGGTGTCAAGGAATTAGTAAAATAAAAAAATTTGTGAAGATATCTATAATTGCTCTGGGCTGCCATTAATGCTGGCCTTTCTTTGGTTGATTGCTCTTTAAAGTTGAATTATAACTGAATGTGATCCAGCCAACAGTTGAAACTGGGTTTTGCTTGTATTTTAGCATATTTTAGGCTCCTAAGCAGGCATTAATTTGTGAGGAATGCTAATACAGATGTACTGATCATCCTAAAGTAATAAATAAAATAGGAATGGGGAAACCATTTTGGAACAAAAATACAAATTTATGTGAAGTTGATTACAGTTGTGTCATTCTGTACAGACATTTTGTATATATGGTAGGCCTTAACAATGTTTTTAATTTCATTGTGCCTGCTTTTAAAGTAATAATGGTGTGATGTAACTATAAATGTGTTACATCAACCTTTTACATTTTGATAACTGCTGAAAATGTATAAATGGTTAACTTTTATGCTATTTCCACTAATAGAATTCTGCAAATATCGAGTAATTATGAGGAAAACCAGAAAACTAATTTTTTTTAAAAATGTCACTGTACTTTTTTTTTACCATCAACAGATTTTGTAACTTTAACAATAGATATTTCACTGACTCCAGAAATTAAAAAGAAATATTTTAAAATACTCCTGTCTCTAAGAAAATGAAGTTGGTTCCTCATTATTAGAAAATGTTGTTAATTCATTGTGGTTTGGGCTTCATCTGTCACATATCTTTATAATTGAAAACACAATGGTTTATGTTAAACATAATGTAATACCATGGTTTATTTGACTTTGTGAAACCAGGAATTGGTTCACACATAAATATTGAATTCAGTGTCTTCATTCTTTCCTCACCGATACCTGGCTGGTTTCCTTCACTGCAGTGAGGGCTGTGCCAGGAAACAAGCCAGGATACCTTAGTTAAACACAGGTATCTATGTTTGTATATCACACAAACCCATTGTTCAAAGCTATTATTAATAAACCAACTATGCTGTGCCACAACAACTTTGCTCATGCCAGCAGGCATTTCTGCAGGTGCCAACTTGCAAATAGGAAAAATCAATAGCTGCCCATACCCATACTCTTTCCATTGTGGCTCCCATCTTGTGGAATGGCCTGCCTGATGAGATCAGGAAGACACCACTCTCCTGGCTTTCCACAAACTACGTAAAACTGAACTATTCAAGAGTGCTTTTCTGCACTGTGCAAAATGGTTCACAAACTTTCTTGGAACAAAGTTAAAATCCAATGTCACCTTTAAGACCAACAAAGTTTTATTCAGGGTGTAAGTTTTCATGTACATGCACACTTCTTCATACAATGAAATGGAATACAGTGAACAGTGCTACATAGAGGCAGTGGTCAGTGCATTAGCATGCAAAATAGTGGACATGTTTTAAACAGATTAAAAGAATGACAAGTTTGGTTTCTGGTTATTATCTGCATTGGTTCAATTGCGGGGGGTGGGGGGAGGGACAGCAAAGGCAATAAACATGTCAGAATTGTAGAATGATGGTGAGAGTCAGTCATAAGCTTACTTATTTGTAAAGAGTAATAAATGTAGAATCTGTTATCGTGGTGCATGTCCTCTCAAGCATGGGTCAAATTATCAACATCTTTCTTTTAGAGGTGTTTCTGCCCTCCTAATTTCATTCTAACATGTAGTAGCATTATAAACATTCTAATACACTAATACAAAAATACATCAGAATACAGTGGATGTATAACTATTTGGTGAAAATGGGTTTAGCATATGTTGTAATAAGATTTTTTAAAAAAACCTTGTTGAGTCCTGAGAGGAGTTTGTTCCAAGAGTTTTAATAACCTGCAATTCAGCAATTTCCTTTTCCATTCTGTTCTTGAAGTACCTTTGCAATAAAACAGCTACATTGAAGTCATCCATTGAATGTTCTAGAACTTGTCATTCTTATAATCTGTTAAAAACATTTTCTCTATTTTGCATGCTAACTCACTGTCCACTATCTGCATGTAGCAGTGTTCACTGTATTTTGATGAAGTGTGCATGCACACAAAAGCTTACACCTAAATAAAACTTTGTTGGTCTTAAAGGTGCCATTGGACTCTAACTTTGTTCTGTCCAACACAGCTACCCAGTTGGATCAAACTTCCTTGGGTAAATGATTGGGACTGTGGTCTACACTGTTGTATATAATTTATTGCAAGCAGGATCCTACTATGTAATTTAGGTGCTGCTTAATTTGTCAGGTTAATATTTTCCAGGGTCAAGGTTTTCCAAGGGCTCCAGGAAAATTGTCAATTTTGGGGGCACCTGGGAAGGGAATCTTGCTTAGGGGAGATCCCCCCCCCCCGTCATTAACCCTCAGAGGCTATCCTCTGCATAAGGGATTCTGCTAGGCCTTCCAGCAGAATTAGACATCGTTCACCCTCCAATTCTGGCTTGCGGGGGAGGAGCGTAGGGATTCTTCTCTCCCTCTCTCTCAAAGAGATGTAGGACTCCTAAGTCCTTTGATGGGCCATGATTCTGAGAAATCTTCCTCTTCAAAGGAAGAGGGAGAGCTATTGGACAAAGAAGATCTGTTAATAACTACTATGCAGACTTGTCTTTTCCTGCAGGAAGTTTTCTGTAAGCTTCATAATTTCCTTTGCAACTTGGAAATCTCTTATAGCAAGAAGAAAATCGACCTGACCAGACCTGCTAGCTGAGCCAGAGCTTTTCCTCAGCCTCCCCCTCCTCTCCATTCTATTCCCCTCCATTTTTATGCCTGCCATTTTCAAATTTTTATTAAGAAGAAGAATTGCAGATTTATACCCCACCCTTCTCTTTGAATCAGAGACTCAGAGCAGCTTACAATCTCCTTTATCTTCTCCTCCCACAACAGACACCCTGTGAGGTGGGGCTGAGAGGGCTCTCACAGCAGCTACCCTTTCAAGAACAACCTCTGCCAGAGCTATGGTTAACTCGAGGCCATTCCAGCAGGTGCAAGTGGAGGAATTGGGGAATCAAACCCCAGTTTAGATATAAAGTGAAAAGGTAATGTAAGGATACAGAAGCAAAAAATAAAGAGGGAAGGGACAAGACAAAAGACAAAAAAGCAGCAAATATATCAGTTACATTTCTACAACAGAAAAAAATACCAATATCTCTGAGTTTTAACGTTATATAACCATTAAGTTCTACAGTCTTATTATATCATTATATACATTTTACTATTCTATTACTTATGATATAAATCTAAGCTATTCATCTTTGGTGCATACAAATAAGAAAAGCAAAGAGACCAACCACTAAACATAATTAACTGGTTAATTTTGATAATATTAAAAATAAGAACTAACTAGATAATTTTAAAAATATTAAAAATAAGCAGAGAAGATGAATATAAATTCTTTATCCTTAATACTAACAATTGCTTCCAGCAGAGGAAAAAGGAAAAACAAAACCAAAAACACCATACTTTATTTCAATATAAACAGCTTTCAGAGTTAAAAAAGAAAAAATCAGGAGCAGATCTTTAAAATTATAAAATACCTGTGTTGTCTACCTTGTTATATATTGACCCAAATCAATTGTTCATCTAGGTTGAATGTTTAAAATTCTTTAGAAGCTTTTGGAGATTATATCTCCTACTTTCATATTACTCTAAGGAGAACAATTTTGATAAGCAGTAACAACCTCATCTCCCATACTTATTTATTTTTGCCTAAGGAAAGGATCATACAGTCTCTATAGCCCACTCTCTAATAAATCACTCTATTTGACTTTAAAAATATAGGTTCCATAGATGAAAGTAACAAATGAAAGAGAAACATCCAGATTCTAAAGATCTCACTTGCCATTTCAAAGTCACATGTCAGTTCTTTTTTATTAATTCAATGTTAACGGGATTCACAAAAAAAAGAAAGAAAGAAAAGAAACAGTTTATAATTCCTTCTTAAAAGCCTTCCAAGATTTGATTTTCTTGATGAAATCTGCCTCTTCTTCCCTTGGCACCTTCATCCATTCTACTGAAAATGATAAGTCCCACACACCGTCACTTCCTCCTGTAGAAACTTTAATCGGTCTTGATTTCCTCCTCTTCTTTGTAACTGCATATGTTGTATCCATTTTGATTTCTTTCAGCATGTTTCCCAACGGATCTTTATCCACTCCTCCCAACTCAGCAGACATCACTGAGATCTCTTTACCACTTTGCTCATGTAGATTTTCAATTTCGCTGTATTTCAAAATAAAAATTTCCACCCGCTTTTGTATCAACTCTGCTAACAAACCGATTTCTTGCTTTAAGGAGATTATAGTAATCGTAACATCTTTTTTATCAGCCACTTCAGTTTGCAATGCCATCTTCTCCACAGTATAACTCAGTCTGATAATCTAGGTTAGCAAGTAGCTCAAAAGTCCCCATTAGTCTATGCTTCCAAATCTCCTCCAGCCATGTGCTTTTCTCCTACATTCCGATTATAATCGTTTCAGTCCCGATAAACATCAAATACATTTTTCTTGACGAAATATCCAATTTTTATTCAGACCTTATTATAATAAGGTGATGTTCTCATTATAGCTTGTTTAATTATAAACCAAATCAGCTTGAATATCCTCAATTCAGTTCAGATTATTGAAAATTCTTAAATTTGTTCTTTGTCTTTTTGAAGCCTCCCTTGCGGGGAAGAGGGGGGAATATCCTCCTCTTCCCCCTTTTTTTGAAGCCACAGTTGCTGTTATGGTAGAAAATCCATTAGTCGGTAGTATTAAAGAGTAGACTTACTCTTCAGGTGTCTTCAGGCCATAGGAATAGAAACCCTAAGCTGCACATGGCCAGACCAACTGCTTTTTGCTAGTTCAAAGTGATTCAGAGGATTGTAGCTCTAAGAGAATCATAGCTCTAAGAGCAGAAGTGGTTTTGGTAGCCCTGTTCTGGCCACATCCTCCAAGGAACCGTGGTGCCTCCCAATTGGGAAGGATCCTTCCTGCATCCTCAGCCTGAGATGCTAAGCTTCACAGCCTGGAGGCTGAGGGGTTTCAATCCAAAGAGACAGGTTATTGAGATAAGGTTATAGACACCCTACTAGTCTCAAGGAGAAGGTGGAAGAAGAAGAGGAGGAGAAGATTGGATCTATAGCACACCCCTCACTTGGAGGCTCAGAGCAGCTTACAATCTTCTTCCCTTCCTCTCCCCACAGTGGACACCCTGTGAAATAGGTGGGGCTGAGAGAGCTCTGAGAGTATTGCTCTTGACAGAACAGCTCTGAGAGAAACTATGACTGACTCAAGGTCACCCAACAGGTGCATGTGAAGGAGTAGGGAATCAAACCCAGTTCTTCCAGATTAGAGTCTGCACACTTAACCACTACACCAAACTGGAAGGGTTCAGCTAACTACATTTATAACATATGTGACAAGTTGTTCAGTCCTGGTGCTCAGAGAAAGGCTTTGGCCCATGCTCAGTTAAGGGGGTTTGGGTGAGGGCTTGAACACCAGTACCCTGAAAAGGCAGGCGGCTGCCAGTTCAGTTATAAAGGGCACAAAAGAAGGGTCAGGGTTTTTTTCCTGTTAGGGAGATTCCTTAGGGGAACATCTGTTAAATATACCTCCATCTTACTGGTTTCCTTTCTGGAACCTTAATATGGTGTTTAAAGCCCTCTCAGTCTCTGTTTGAACCCATGACTATCTGTCCACTCACGGAGCTCATTTTCCTGGTGAGCATCACCTCAGCTTCACAGCACATCATGTCAGCTTCATGTCCTTTCCATGGATAAGGAGCTGTGCATTTTTACAATGACAGTGTAATGCTAAGTCCTGATCTAGCCTTTGTCCCAAAGGTTAACTCTACCTTTCATAGGTAGAGGAACTGATCCTTCTTTGCTCTGCTCTAATCCTAAACATCCTCAGAAAAGCGAATTGCATTGCTTTGATGTTAGGAGACACTAGGCTTCTAATTAATTAAAGGTATTTCACAAATGAGATACCCTGTTTGTGTCCTTCAGGAAAGTCTCCTTGGGAAATAAAATTTCAATTTACACCATTAGCAGGTAGATCAGGCTTTGTATCCTTCTGTCATATAAAGCCCCAGGGGTCTGGATCCCCTGATGCAATTATTTCAATAACAAAATATGCGCAGGATTCACTGGGAGGGGAGTGAGCCATTGCCCAGTGGTAAAGTATATACTTTCCTTACAAAAGGTCCAGATTAAATCCTTGCATTAACAGTGAAAGTGTCTAAGACAGAGACAAAGGTATTTCTATAGAGAGCCACTGCCACACAAAGTATAGAGTACTGAGTTAGATGGACCAGTGGTCTGACTCTGGGAGCCTGACATGTTCGTATGAAGTTATTCCATCTTCTTTTTTTCACTGAGAAGAGACAACACAATTACCTTATGGGATTTATCACCTCAAGGTATAATTCTGGCCACTGCTTTAGAATTTTTAAAAATTGATTGGATAAATCGGTGCCTGTTGGCCAAAAAGTCTGAATAGACAGTTTCCACAGGTAGCATACTTCTGAGTACCCAGTGCTGGAGATGGTAACAGGGGAAGCTGTCCACAATTCTGCCATCTGTTTTACCTTCTCAGAGGTTCTTGCTAGCCACCTTTGGAAACAGAGTGTTATAGAAATGTTAAATTTCAGCAAAACCAAAACTTGGGTTCTTTTTTTTAAGAAGGCAGTTTTATAGTTCTCTCCCAGCACCTAGAATTACGTGATCAACACATTCTGTGTTATTCTGTAGTTCCACTATATCCCCACCCCCACCCCCAAGCTTTCATTGTACTGAACTGTGGTGTAATCTGAATTAGAAAACAAATCATTTTTCACTTCTTACCAGATTCTACCAGGATATAAATTATCCTGCATACAGAAGATACACAAAGAGATCTCTCGCAATAGCATGCATAACAAAAGAGACTCCAAACAGAATGATTTTTTTTAATATCAACTTTCAGCATTAGTATACCACATTTTATCTGCAAGGTCCAGTAGCCCTGACATTTCAATTTCCTTTCATTCCAGTTTTTTATATATATATATATATATATATTTGTGAGTTTAAACTAAATTTCGAGCTTACAATTGCCATTTCTCTGGTGATACAGGGGAGTAGAGCTTTGGGAATAAATAGCCTTTCATAAATGGAAGCTACAATAATAGACTAGCTATTCTGCTTGCGATAGCATTGATGGTGGGTTTTAACTTTTCCCCAGTTTTGCAAAAAGCTCACAGGAATGAAAACCTCAACAGGTAGACTCAAATAATTGCTTTAAATGAGATTGCCCACTAAGAGGAAAAATCGTTTTTACTGAAGCAACTTTTCTTATTAGTTCCAAAATGAAATATAACTTTATTCTAATATGCATTTCTTACTGTGCTCAGCACATGAACTATGCTGATAGTGTGAGCTTTAGACTGATATGCCAGAGCCTGTGGCTTGTACTAGCCCTTATGCACCTGTGGTGGCTCAGATAATCATATTTCTGTTAAGGGTAATATTAAGAATGGCTCACAGGATTATCAAAAGTTGATATTTGGCTCAAATACATGGTATTTAAGGCCTTGTTTGGCACTTGTTTGGCCCATTTTCTGATATAGCTACTTGGATGATGTGTGGTTTTCCAGTAATGGAAGGTATGGAAGGTGGCAAAGGTAAAAATGAGAAACAATATAAACAATGCTAAAGTGAATCTGTAACAAAATGCAAGATTTAAGTATGCATGTCTGGGATTTTTTTTTATTGTGTGAATGTACTGCATACTACGGCTTCATAAACAGAGTTGACATTTATATGAACTTAGATAACACATGAAGCTGCCTTATACTGAATCAGGCCATTGATCCAGTAAGGTCAGTATTGTCCTTCCAGACTGGCAGCAGCTCCGCAGGATCTCCAACAAAGGTCTTTCACGTTACCTAAAACCTGGTCCTTTTAACTGGAGATGCCAGGATTTGAACTTGGGACCTTCTGTATGCCAAGCATATGCTCTATCACTAAGCCACAGCCATTCTTTCTTCTGACAACCCCCCCCCCCCCAAAAAAAAAACCCAGCAGTTTCCATAACAGGCTTTCTTATATCCACAAGCTCACAGTAGTGATCATGGAACCCAGATTCCAGTTTCATACAGACAGAGGTCTTTTTCATGCCCAGTGATTGTCCCCACATGTGAACACCCTAGTAGATTGCACATATTGTCTGCTGTTAGAAGACAAGCTGGATATGTCTGGTTGTTCTTATTGCAGAAAACATCACTTTTCTTTCTATATTGTCTATTTACTGGTGCAGTCAGACATTTGTACAGTACTTATTGTCTAAGTGCCTCTTGAGTTCCTTGTGAAATCATTGAAAACTAAACACATGCTCCATTTCTGTAATCTTTTCCTTTTCTGACAAGTGATGATGAAATGTAACAACTAGTGAATGCATGAATAACCTGCAATGCCTTCATCTTCTCACCAAGATTCTTGGCAATACCATAAACCATCATATATCTGCAGTTTCTTTCTTGTATCAAAGCTTACCCACACATCTTAGGAATCTGCAGGTAGAACAAACTGGTGAGGACTATGACAACAGAACTAAGAGACCTGATTAGAATTCCTAAGGAAATGTCAGTGCCTGCAGCATCTCATGTGGGAAACATTATTGTGGAGTCTGCTTCTTCATGGGTGCACAAAGCAATATTACTTGTGTCAAATACACAAATATTAGAAAGCATAAGCTATTCCTAAGCGCTGATCAGGAGCTTCCCATCCCTGTAAGAAAAATGACCAGTCTTGTTTTGACCGGCTATCAAGAAGAAGCAATACTTACTGGTCAGTAGTCATGCTAAGGGATTTGCTTCATGTCTTTTGTTTAGTGTATCTTTGGGATGCTGGTTATTACCTTTAAATCCCTATATGGTCAAGGGACTGCCTACCTGAGGGACCGTCTCTCCCCATACGAACCCCAGAAAGCACTGAGGTCAGCGGGAAAGAACCAGCTGAATATCCCTGAGCTGAGGGAGGCCAAATTGAAGAACACAAGGGAACGGGCCTTCTCTATTGCAGCTCCACACCTATGGAATCAACTTCGGGACGAAGTGTGGGCCCTGTGGAGTCTTGACCAATTCCGCAGGGCCTGCAAGACTACTCTTTTTAAGATGGCCTTCGCTGAATGCTGAGCAAATGATAGATTCGCTGCTGTTGTATTCCGCCATCAATTTATTAAAAACCTGTAATTTAGCACCATAACTGTTAATTTTTAATTGGAATGTCAATTTAAATGATGGTTTTATAATGTAGTATTTGTTGAATTATATGATTTTATTGTATTGAACTAATATGTTGTGAGCCGCCCTGAGCCTGCTTCAGCGGGGAGGGTGGGATATAAATAAAAAGTATTATTATTATTATTATTATTATCATCATCATGTTCCACATGATGTCAGTTTGTCTGTTGGAACTTGACTCAGTATTTCAAGAAAACCAACAGCACATTTCTGAAATGTTTAAGCACATCAGTGTTGAGTTTTATGATCAAGGCAGAACATCCTGTGGCTACTGCTTCAATGTAAGGTTGATTCTGCAAAACAAAACATGCTGTACTGTGTCAGATTTTGCATTAACACTAAGTTCTCCAAGTGGCAGCCAAAGATGCAGAAGCTTCCTCATCCTGGAAGAAGTCTTTGAGATCTTCTAGACAGGGCTGACAAATGATGAACAATCATCTTTTAACAGCACTCTGTTCTATCTGTTTGAAAGCAGTACCTTTTGATTTTCCCCAATATTGTAAAACCATTCTTTCTTAGATGTATTTGTGGTTTCATTTAGCTGGTTAAGAAGTCTTGTTTACCAAAGCTTCTTGAATTGTGCTTGTCAAAAATCAATGTACTTTTGATTATCTTTGCAATGGGTTGGATCCAATAACTGTTAAATGAAGTGGGTTGCAATGGGTTGGATCCTGTTAAATGAAGTGTCTTCCACTGCTAAGAGTCCACATTAGAAGTTAAACTGTGAGTCTTTCAGTGTCTTAGAGAAAGAGGTTACCTAACTTCCAAAATTAATTAGGGCCAATTTGCACTTTACAGAGTGCATCAATTGGGTCTGTTATGTGACTCATGGGTTCTCAGTTCCCACACATATGGTGTCCAATTCAGATTGCCTCTATGGCACAAGTGAGAAAGGGCTTCTGCTTTCTCCCTTTACTGCTCAAATCTGACGATCCAGGAGGAACTATGGAGAAAAGTACAGTAAAGACTCTATGGTCAACCAGGTTCCTCTACAAAAGATGATTAGGGTGTTTAAATTCACTGAGGTTCCGAGATATATCAGGTCCAGAAATTAACTCATATGTCAGCACTTACTTCTTTGAAATGAAGTATATATTACTAAGAGTACCCAGTCTGAAAAACCTATTATGTTTTATATACAATTGAAGCAATGTCATTTATAATTCTATCTCTGTGTTCCTTTTATGGAAGGCTGGCCTTGAGACCTGCACATTTGTTGAATTTAGCAAGGCACCTGATACAATAAACTGCATCGCTTGCCACCCAATCACTATTGGGTGTCTGCTTTGCAAGAACTCCAGAGTCCTGAAATTTGTCATAACTTTTCTTGCTTGATAGCTAAAACTGACCATCAGTGTCTTTGTCAATTTACTTTTGGGAGTTGTGCCATGGCAAAACACTTGAGTTCTTTATTTCTGATAGAGCCTAATGACTGTCTAGCTTTTGCAGGGCTTGCTATACACATACACATACCTATCTGTTCTATGTTCTTGTGATGTATACGATTCCTGCTGTTGATGAGCTCTACCTTTTATTTATGCCATGATACAAATGTAATGCTACATTTGCTTTGGTTCCTGGACTAGAATTAAGTCTACTGGCAAAGCCAAGACCCAAGCATAATTTCTCTGGGTCCTGACACAAACATGTAACATACAAATGCACAGTGCTCCTATGTAGTTAGTGAGCCATACAAAAAAGAAATTTCTGGCATCTCTCAAAGGATGCCTGTAAGATCAGACCTTAAGCTTATTGACTGAGAATCCTTTTTAAATTTTGTAATATCTGATGACGCACTTTGGTGAGCTGAAAAGCTTGCACAGTTTTTTGTGCAAATTTCATTCACTCTAATAAAATGCATTAAAGGGATTCTGTTCTTGTTCTTATATGGCTGTACGACTTTTTCTATTTTATTTCTGAATGGATATAAGTAGGTTATATTATGGCAATGGTAATTGTAGCCCAGCCTGGGCCCTCTTTCATCCCATAGTCCAATGCTTGGACCCTAAGCAAAGCATCATTTATGGAGTCCCAACATATGCTGCATGCATAGCTGCCTCCAGATCATTCCATTTTAATCTTGGTGAGCTTTCTAATGCTTTGCTTCTTTTATCCCGCCAAATCAAACACACACAATTGGAATTCTGTTATCAACGCATGGTCGATCTGTAATATGATCAACAAGTTTTTGTGGTTCGGGAAAAGTGTCCATGAAAGTCATGCTGATTTAAACCATGCACTTAATTGCAAAGCACGAATTAATGAATGTAATTTTTACCATATAGTAGTATCCTTCGGTGTGCAAACATTTCTGCCTAAATAGTGTGTGGTATATTTTATCAACAGTTTTCATCTGGAATTGGCCATTTGCCAACCTGTTATCAGCAATCGAAACTGTATTTAAACCAAATTCCGATAACATTTACTGGTCACATACTCACCTCTAGCCTTAATATATATGAGGCAGTCACCTGGAGTGTTTCTAAAACCCACAACTAAATAATTAGAGGAAATGCTTCCAGATCAATTTCATTTATATTTTATTATGTTTTCACTCAGCTATACCATTTATGTACATGCATGTTTAACCAAAAGTTTTTAAATGTGCACATTACCCTTGACTACTTTCAGTAGTCAATTTGCACAAATTTTGGAAGCAACATACTAAAGACAAAAGTTAATTTCAAGCCAGTATGAAACTTTAATACATTCTTGTTAAACGCTACCCTTAATCCAAGCATCCATTTTGGAAACTACACCACTTGCAAACAAGGCCAAATTAGATTTGATTCTTCCTCCCTATTATGATCATCATGATAAGCATATATTGATTCAAATTCCTCTTTGTACTTCAAAGTACAAAGCCTTGATAGATTATGCAGTATAGCCTGTGGAGAGTCAGGTACAGCAAACATCCCTGATATAACTTACTTCCTTTAGCCAAGTAGAAACCAAATTAGAGAAACCAAAATCTGAGAAACCAAATTAGCAGTGGTCTCCTTCAATGTGCAAAAATTAATTAGGATGGTTGAAATTACAATCAACTGAAATAAGGTGGAGGAACATTTAGGTGTGCATGGACCACATATGTTTCCAGCATAAGCAAGCAACATGCCAGGATTTTGAGCATCTGTCTGGTAAATGAGCAGTTGTCTGGAATAGGCAACTAGTTATTCAGGGAGAAACTATGGTTGCCAGCCTCCCTTGCAGCCTGGGGTTTTCCCAGAATTACAAGTGATTTCCTGCCCCACTCAGGTTAAAGATCAGGTCCTTGGAAGAAATGACTTCAGAATGTCGATTCTATGGCATTAGAGCTCCCTGCCCTACCCAAACTCTGCCTGCCTGATCACCACTTCCCAGTTTCCAGGAATGGCCCAAGATGGAGTTGGTAACTCTGGGAGCCACAACAATGCTCACGGCTTGGAAGCCCAAGCTGTGAAACTTGAAGTGAATGACATAGCCAATGTAACATGATCAATCACTGATATGTTTCATGACTTTTACCCTACCCCAAAAAATATCTTTGCCATCTGGACCATAAATTTCCAGTTTTGAAGCATACGTTCCTAGAAGGTAATGTTTAAGAATAACATAGAATATGTTAAATGGCTGCAATGTGCTATTTGCACAGTAGGTGATAGGTAGTATTTGCCACATTAGTTTCCACAGATAAAAATGCATGTACAGTCAGGACTAAGCTAACACAGTATTTATCATCAGGAACATCACCGCCCTTTAAATTATGGAACGACTTAGACAACTGGAACTGGTTTTAGATATTGTTGTTTTAAATTACTGTATAATTTAAATGCTGTTTTAAACTTATCATATATTGTATAATTTTATTGAATTTGTTGTTAGCCGCCCTGAGCCTGCCTAGGCGGGGAGGGCGGGATATAAATAAAATTTATTATTATTATTATTATTATTATTATTATTATTATTATTATTATTATTATTATTATTATTATTATTATTATTATTATTATTATTATTATTATTATTATGAGATCAAGGTCTGAAGACTGCATTGTGACATCTATAAGGATGGTGATGCTAGTATGGTCAAAAACAAACCATCTGGCAACATGAGCTGAAGTGAACACAGAGATAAGGATCAGGCATTTGCTTGCAGGAAGGACTGTGTCACCTTGCCTAGATGGTGCAGGCTGCCTCTATCTGGTCAGACTGCAGAAGCTAAGCAGGGTCAGCCATAGTTTGTATTTGGGTGGGAGATGACCAGGGCCACTACACAGGGGCAGGCAATGGCAAACCACTTCTGAACATCTTTTGCACTGAAAACCTTACAGAGTCACCATAAGTCAGCTGTAACTTGATGACACTTTCTGCCACCAGAATTGTGTACATCTTTTGTACGTGATGGAATTTGCATACACAAAATTTGAAATCTACTAAGAATAGGGGATCTATCGTTAAAAAAAAAATCTGTTTAAAACCGTTGAGAGAGGTATGCCAACCCATAATATTATTGCATCTTGAAATTCCAAAATACTCCCAAGAATTTTGCATGATTTTTTTTTAATTAACCCACCACTTTCTCCTATGTGGCCACAGTGGCATGAGGAAGATTTCCGTCTGTCTGCTTTATATATTTGGGTTGTTTTCCCATTTTTTTGTGGGGAGAAATATTAGAAAGTTTGTCAAATCTTATAGAATTCAGCAGAATTCTCACATGGGGTTTGAACAATGGACACCAGAAGCAAGTATTTGAGAGGGGGAGTAAAGAAAGAAAGAAAGAGCCAGGGCTGTCTTAACGCATGGGACTGATGGGCACTTGCCCATGGGCCCCACGAGCATAGAGGCCCCATACTAATCTGTGTATGATGCAATACTAATAACCATTTACATTTTTATTCCTGTGAGTAGTTGTCGTAGGGGCCTAGTGCACTTCTTTGCCCAGGGCCCACAATGCTGTTAAGATGGCCCTGGAAAGAGCACAATAAAATTTAGAAGTTCCGGAGTTCTGCTCCTGTGAGCTGCTGCCCAAAATGAGGCCTGATAGCAACCAAAAGGTTTTAGATTTACAGCCCTGGCCAAGTAGCATTGCTCAGGTAAGTCACCACTGGAAGAGCTCAGTGGGGATTCATTTCTTAAAGGTACAGGTGTTTCTACTATGCTGGGGTGGGGGAGTTTAGATTCCGCCCCCCCTGTAAACCTGTGACTTCCCTCAGGTTTGTAGAAAAATGCCCTGTTCCAGTCCCTGGCTTCACTGTGGACTTTTTGATCCATACTCTATGGCCCTATTCAGAATTAAGGTTATTATAATGGTATTTCACCAGTATCTGGCAGGCAACCAAGGCACTGTAGACAGCATGGCAAATAGTTTGCCAAATCTCTCAAAGCTTCTGACTTCATAATGATCTATGCTAATATAACTTCTGGTTAACAGAGTTTGCCACTATTTACTCTTCTATAGATAGCTGGACCACCATGGAAACAAGCTTTTGGAAGTGTTTCTGAAGTTTTTTTGGTTTTCTGCTAGCAATAAATGCTTGGAAATGCTGAATATAGCTGAAGGGAGTAGGGTCTGATGCACCCCTACTGTAAAAATGAGAGGAATGGAAGTTTTCTCTTGCCTTTCTTAGCCTTTTTTTTTTTTAAAGTTACTGCATTTGGTCTGCCTGAACAGTTTGGGGGATTGTGGGACATGTAATTATTTTGTTTCCCTTGCATTTTACAATTTTGAAAGCAGTTTATTTCCTTGATGACTATTTTTAGTACTGTAATCACAACTTAATTTGAGTTTTTCCTTTCGCTCACTGCTTCAAACAATGACAGATCATAGCAGCAATAGTGTAGAAATCAGTAAATTGAACAACTAAATCTCCCCCTATTTAGTCAAGAAATGCAGTGCTTGTGGGAATTAATGGGGAACCCAAAGGCATTCTGAAGCATTGCACATGCATTGCTGCATTGAAGCAAAATTGTACATATTAATTTGAAACCATTTTGTAATGATTGTGAATTTATTCAAATGTTTCAAAATGTAGCATAATTTATAACAGTTTAAACTTAAAAGCACCCACATTCAACAATATGAAAGCATAAGGGGAAACCAGCAAACATTTTGATCATCTAAGAAGTCAAAGTACATAGGAGCTGAAGCATAACAGCTTCTTTTCAAAACATTCTGGTTAGATGTCACACATTCAGTCTAGCACCTTTGCTATGCACTTTACCTAAGCAATATCTATATTCCAGGGCCAAGAAGGGTTTGTTGACAAGATCTATATAATATCATGTTATGAACTGTGAATCTCATACCATGGTACATGGCTTTGATAAGAACATTGATTTGACATTGTGAATATCTTGGAAGTTCAGTAGTGCAACTCGTCTTAGGATCAGGCCCAACACTCATATCCAAGATGCTGGCACCAGCACATTTCCTCATAGTGCCACCGAAGGCTCAGGTTTTGTAATGTTGGGCTGGTGACATTACTTTCAAAGCAATTGGAAGTAAACACTCTCACCTGGAGGTCAGGTTTCAAAAAATGGTACTGGGAAACTGCTGCACAGCCCCTTGGCCTTTGGCCTATGGGTTCCTATGTTATATCTATATGCAACCACAAGGTAGGGTCATAATATGGTCATATGCAGTGACAAATATTTACAATAGCCAATACGCAGATAATACTCAGCTCTGTCTCATACTTGCAGCTGATCCCATGGAGACTGTAGAAACCTTGAGCCTGCACCTGGAGGAATTTTGGAGTGGATGCAGACTAATAAACTGAAGCTTAATCCCAACAAGATAGAAGTGCTACTTGTAAGTAGGAAGTCTGACCCAGGATTTAAGTTGTCATTCATCTGAATGGGGTTGCACTCTCCTTGAAGGAAGAGGTCCATAGTCGGAGCATGCTCTTCAATACAGATCTACTGCTGGATAAACATGTGGCAGCTGTGGTCAGAATTGCCTTTTACCAGCTTTGATTGGTTAACCAGCTGCAGCATTTCCTGGACAGAAAAGGTGTGGCAACTGAGGGTCATACTCTGGTCACACCCAGACAGGGCTTTTTTTCTGGAAAAAGAGGTGCCAGAATCTCAAGAGGGAAATGAAGGAGAAACACATGGGTGCCCCTCAGGAACGTTTAAACATGTTTTCAGAATTTTATTTCCATTAAGAGGTTCCAGAACTGTGTTCCCCAGAAAAAAAAGCCCTGCATGTAGATCAGATTACTGCATTGTGCTCTATGTGAAGCTGCCCTTTAAAAATGTTCAGAAACTTCAATTGGTACAGAATCTTACAACTAGGATATTGGCTAGAGTTGTTTGTAGGGACCATGTTACTTCAGTCTTGGCCTATCAACACTGAATCCTAATTGTTGGTGCTGATTTTGCCCATCAAAGCCCTAAATTGTGTTGGGTCCGGCATACCTGAAGGACCATCTACTCTCTTATAAATCCAGTTTACCACTATGGTAATATTTGGAGGCCCTGGGGGCCCTGTTTCAGCTGTCCTCTCTTGCTGAGATTAGGTGGGTGGCAACCTAATCAACCTTGCTGAGATTAGGTGAGAGGGTCCTCTCAGTTGTAGTATCAAAGCTCTGACAGGGAGACTGATCTGTTTCCTTCTGTTGCCATCTTCTGCCAGCTGGCAAAGACTTTGTGTGTTTGTGTGTGTTTGGCATTCCTTCAGTGATGCCTCCCCCCTGACCAATGTTTTAATTGCTGTTTTTATGTTTTTGTGCACATTTTAGCTCTGTTTTAATGCTGTTTTGGGAGGGGTTGATTGTAATGGTTTTTAAAAGTAATTTTATAATATATGTCTAGTTACCTTGGTAGCCCTTCTGAGAGCAGAAAGGCAGGATTAAATTTGTAAATAAATAAATGTGCTATCCTACGCAGAGTACATCCTTTGAACTACATTGATGTCAACAAATTTAAAGGATGTGACTCTGCTTAAGGTGATGCTGTGCAAGTGCAAAATTAATAATCTGGTCAATATATTCTCAAGGGAGACTTAAAATATGCAGAAGTGTTGGGGGGAGTTTCTGCTGTGTGTAAGGCTGGCCTCCTTTCACTCTCCTTCAATATGACATTGAGAGACCCAATTTGGTGTAATGGGTAATGCAAAGATTCTTATTTGGGAGAACCGGGTTTGATTCCCCACTCCTCTACATGCACCTGCTGGAGTGATCTTGGGTCAGTCACAGTTCTTGAAAGAGCTGCTGTCTCAAGAGAAGTCCTTGAAAGAGCTCTTTCAGCCGCACGTATCTCACAGGGTGTCTATTGTGGGAAGGGGAAGGGAAAGGAGATTGTAAACCGCTCTGAGATTCCTTCAGGTAGGTATAAATCTAAGCTGCTGCTACTACTACTACTACTACTACTTCCTCTTCTGATTTTCTCAGCTCTTGATAGCAATTATCAAATTGTTGAGGTGGGGATGGCCAAGAGAATTTAGATTATATCCCCTTCCTCCCCAAAAAGTAGTGCCACTGGAGATGATAGTGTTGATTATGTGTTCAGTGGTGGTTTTACTTGATAGAGCACTTTTCAAGCATCTAAACTGAGTGCAAGTTTTTGTTTCGCAACCAGCAAAAGAGGCCAGATCCAGAAAGACGACCTGTATAGCATGCTGCAGGGAGGTGATTAAGCATATGTGGAGATTTTAAAACCATGAAACATCAAGTTCTGCTGTTGCCACTTCCACTGAGAAGCATTATGTGCTAAAAAGAGCATGAAGCTAACATGCATGTGACGTTTTAGAACAGTTATTTATTAAATTTTCCATGTATTTTATTATGAAGCAGTGGTTTGCACTGTCATTTCTCTTCTGTTGATATACATGTCCTGAGGGCACTGCTAGTAGCATGTAAATAGAGATCTAAAGGTCAGATTTTTCATAAAATAACTTCATAATTCTTCCAACAGAGGAAAGTGGGATTTGCAATGGATTTTTGAGGCCATTAAACAGTTGGTCTCTCTAGAACTTAAATTCTGGCTCTCTTAAGGACATGGAGTAACTTTGCAGTAGCAAAACTTTTTAAAAGCAGTAGTGATAAACCACCTTCAAGCCACAGATTACAAAAAGAGGAAAATTCTCAATAGCTGTTTCAGAGGAAGAAATATAGAAGAGAGATACTAGTTCTGTGGTTTAAACTATAGAGAAATTTGCAAGCCTGATATTTATGATATAGCCATTCTAAAAGGACTGTGTTCTTGGGTAATTATAGCAAAACATATTTAATATATGTTTCTCCCTTTTTCCCCACTCCCCATTTTTCCCTTCTGTATCCCACTGAAAACTTAAAATAAAAATTTAAATGATAAAAAGGACTGTTTTAAGGGAATAGTAGAATTCCAATTGTAAACTCTTTGCAAGAGTTCTTATTTTTGTAAATATAATTTTAATTTCTTGTGCTTTATCATGAATAGGAGCTTTTAAACAATGTGACAAATTAGTACCATTTTTTAAAAAGAATACGTAGTCCTAACATTTTCCCAACCTAGGCCTCCAATAAAAGATTGGTATTGTAATGAAAAATAATAATACCCTTTATCCCCAAATTATTAGTGCAATTAATGATGTGGCTTTGACCATTGCAGAATATATGTGTGTGGCCTTCAAAAACAGCAAGTAAGAAATGAAACCATTTTAGTGGGTTATACAGTTTTGAACAAATACTGAAAAACTTTCAACTTTCAAAACCTTTGCCCTTCATGGATATACCCCAAATGCTCATTTTTCTGCACACCCAATGAAATGATAGCAGAAATGGAAAGAACACTTCCTGATTATGAGCAGAATTATAAATTAGAAGGGAACCAAAAGAATTAAAATACCCATCATCTACAACACATTGTCTATCTGTATAATTACATATTTATAGTTTACTGGTTGTTGAGGCCAAACTGTATAAGATAATTATCTCTAAAAATGGAGTGTGCTTTGTTTTGTATGAAAGCTCTATTTCCCACATATTATGGCTCCCCAGATCTAATACTGAAGGAAGATCCTGAAACTATCATTGATCTTGAGAATACCCAACAAGAATGTGCTACAAGTTCTTTGTATTTTATCCGTGCCTTTCCTCTCAAGACTTTGACTATCTACAGTATCTTCTGTAGTTTAGAACATCCTAGCATCAATGCAGAGCCTTCCCCAATTTATGAGTCCCGATTGACCCAACTGAACATTCCCTCTACAAGAACTTTCAAGTATGTGGTACACAGTAGTCCAGTTTGCAAAGATGATGGAGGAGGAAATGTCAGGAAAGTTTTTCCTTGGCTCACCTGACTATCTTCAGGACCTCAGCTGCATGCAGCTTGTGTGTTTTGACTTCCAGATATATCCATTTTATTCCACAGGTTTTCATGATCAGACATGCAGTTTCAGTTCTTAGTTTCCTCAGCTGTGACCATTGCCTGCCAAAGATCCTTTTGGATTACTCTTATAGGGCCCCGTGAATGGAACCACCCCCCCTACTCTCCTACCTACAAATATGCAGATGATTTCCTGCATATTTTTCCTGAATTTTGAAACAGATCTATTACCTTCTCAGGCTTTGCACCCACTGTCCAACTAGCTATGCAAGCCTGCTGAAGACTACTTCACTGCTACTACCAAATAACATGTTGTTCCTATTGTTACAGCACAGCTCACTGTAAATGTATCCTTCAAATAACAGCCATCTCTTCAGCATAAGGAAATTGCAATTCCATTAGGAAGCATAATAGCTTTTGCAGTTCTACAGATATGATATTTCTGCTATAGGAGATTGTGAGTGTTTTTTGAACACAACACGCACACACATATACACACCCAAAGAACTAGAATTCTTTGTAGAATCACTAACTTTCTTCTGGCTCATATTATTTCACAGTTTAAAATTGGTGGGAATTGTAAGACTGATTCCAAATGATGGCATTTTCATTTTATTTTCACGTCAGGACTGCTCTGCACATCACATTTTTTAAAAAAACATTTTAATATACCTGGAGTTCTTTGATGAGTTCTTCCCATATATGTTCTAATTTCTAACTACTGAACTCCCTTGAAGAACTTGGCCAAATAACACAGATATTTGTAGTAGGTGATGTAAGTTTAGTAACAATCCCCCCAGGTCAAAACACAAATTTCCTCAACTAAGAAGTTAGGCTATTAGCAACATAGAATGGCAGCCAAGAAAATTTTGAAAAAGCAACATGGAGCCTTCCCCCGTTTATTTTTGCCTGATATTATAGGCAAGTGGGTTTTATTTTAGGTGGTCACAAAAGATCCATAGAAAAAGGCAATAATTTTGAGTCACTTCCCCTCCTCCTTCTTGGCTGAAAAGCCAGCATGAGATTGAGGGAGGATAGCCAAAGACTGCTCACAAAAGACGTCATATCTCTGTACGAAATTTACCTATATAACTTGGCTGCATAACCTGATTTAGGAATACCAGTATTATAACATAACACAGAGCAAGACAGGCTAGCCAAAACATAGCTTGTACCTGGAGTCAGTAAATGATAGCTGGAGGCAGATTGGCTCAGTCAGATGCAGTCCAACAGAGGATTATCTTTTTTATAACTTAATCTGTCTCATCGTAAGCCAAAATGCCCTCAAAACGAGGTTGGGGAATTGTCAGGTGGGCACCTGGCTCACTCAGGATCTTTTACCTGTGTATACAAGATTAACCGTCCAGAAAGTAATGCTTAAAAATATAGGGACTCTAATTAAGTAAAAACAGTCAAAATTTATTAAGAAAAATATAGGCTTCCATACAGGATAAAATGCTCATACAATCACACATACAGTCCTAAGAAACCTAGATAGAGAGATAGGGGAACACATGGGTAGACAAACAGGGCGATATTTACCTATCGTAGTCTTCAAGGAAGGCTCCAATGGTGACAAGCGAGGAAGTGGGAGAAGGACCCGAAACTGATCAGGAATCGGGGATGGATCTATGCAGTGGAAGTTGGGATACTGCTAGAAGCACACCTGTGGTAGCTAGTCCACAGATTATAAGGACTCTCTTGAGTCCTTAGGGGATGGGAGGTATGAGGGAGGAGGAAGGTGGTCAGCTGGAGCGTGACCTCACGAAAAGGGCAGGTTTTGCAGTGACCATAAGGGCTGGACTACTGCGACAACCAATAGAAAGTTCATTGGTGGCACCTAATTGGGTGCTTGCTCTTGACCAATGAACTTGCCTGGATCCTGGATACCTGAGTGAACTTTTCAGGTTGAAATGGACCAGGGGGAGGCTCCAAAGTGACAGTTGGGGAGAATAATAGAAAGATTACTTGGGTGGGGAGATGCTTAAGACTATTGGACTTATCTGAAAGGGTGACAATAGAGAGCCAAATCATGGCCTAGGTAACACCCAGTTTGTACAAAGGAACTTGGCTCTGGCTGAAGATAGTCTTCCTCTTCTTCTGTCTTCTTCTGGGCACCAGTCTTTGTCTAGAGTTCCGTTAAACAAAGAAAGTGGCGGTTGGACAATTAACCACTCCTGGGGTGGGTAGGTTGCTTGTAGGCCAAAGGTGACATCTGGTGTGTATGTGAGCCTGGAATGGAGTCAAGCCTGGTAGGAAGATGTCTGCGTGGTGTTAGCCCTCCACAGTGGATTCCATGGTGAGAACTTCATAACCGTTCGCCTGGATAGCTCCTGGCGGCGCAGTTTCCTTCACTCCAATGCTGGGATGGACATCATACGGAACGATGGGAAGCCTTCCGTTCTCCTGGTGGGCACTCTTGTACCGGTCTAGAGTGCTTTTGTAGCGATAAGGCTGCTTGTACTACATAAGTCCCTTTTGCCCTTGGATAGGTGTACCCACACTCTCTGGTCAGACATGTGTGAGTCACTTCTCCAGGTGCTCTGGCAACCAAGCTGGTAATCACGATGTTCTATAAGGGGGCTTTTTCTCACATCCTTAACTTTTTACAGCACACATGGCCTTTTTTGAGCAGTAACACACAGGAAAATAGTTCCAGCTGGTTTGGCATTAGAAGGTGTGGCCTAATATGCAAATAAGTCTCTGCTGGGCTTTTTCTACAAAAAAGCTCGTGTGAAACAATGGTGATGTCAGGGGGTGTGGTCTAATATGCAAATGAGTTTGTGCCAGGCCTTTTCTATTAAAAAGAGCCCAGAGCACACACAATGTAGTATATGCACAAAAGTCTGTAAATGAGAATTGTCATTCTCTAGGTGAGGCGTGCACCTGATCTCCAGACTAGAGAGATCAGATTTGCCGTCGAAAATGGCAGCTTTGGCAGGTAGAATCTATGGCAACACATTCCTGCTGAGTTCCCTTCCCTCCCCAAACTCTACCCTCTCAGGAACTACCTCCAAATCTCTAGAAAATTCCCAAGCCAGAGGTGGCAGTTCTATCTATATTCAATATGTATACAGTGAAGCCAGGGATCACCATAGTTCCTTGCTGCATTACCCACAGAAATACAAAAATACAAAATATTGTGCACAAACAAACACTCTTGACTGGTGTATACAAAGTTCTATTATCATGAAATGAACAACCTACAACAGTGGGCATACATTCATACCGTATAAATAGAAAACAAACAACAGTCTCAAAACAATATTCCAAGGAGGACCCCACACAGTCACTGAGTTTTCCAAAATGAGTACTAAGACTCAATAATAAAGTTCCACAGGAGTCCCTCCGTTGTTTGTTGACTTCTGAAGGACAAATTCTAGCCTTCACGCAAACCCCGGCTTTGATTACGTTCCGCTGCTCTTGCTGCTTCCTCGTAAGTCAACTGAAACCTCCAGCCAAGTTCTTTCTCAAACGCCCATTTTGGTATCTTAATTTGCGGCAATATGCATAGAACCAAGTTTGGACTATGACCATCAACTCCACACTGGGTGAAAATCATTGAGGGGAAAAAAAGATTAAATAAAGAGGGAGTTAAAATGAAGCCCAGTTTAATTCCTTTATTTGTTAGAATTTAGGAGATTAATTGACCAACTATGGAGCATTTAACCTGACAGATTGTAAAAGTATGCAATTTCCTGATGAGCGAAAGCAATCTCTTACCAATATTCATTTTGTTTAATTTGTCCCAAAGCAAATTTCTGTCTATAGAGTCAAAAGCTTCTTTAAGATGTAGGAAAGCAGTATATAATTTAAGATTAGCTTTCCTAGTGCATTTATTCACCAGATGGGATAAGATAGTACAGCAATCCAACATGGTTTCCCCCTGGTAAAAGCCCACTTGCTTCTGCTCTAAAATTTGCTGTTGTGACATCCAGATAATGAATTTGGATAATAAGTGCTTGGTGTACAGCTTCCCAATTATGGAAAGGAGGCATTAAGCTGGTCTTCTCAACCATTGTAAAAAGGGCAGCAGGTAGGGGTGCTCACCAATCTGGATCTGAGTTTAAAACTTCAGGAGATATCACATCCAGTCCAGGAGCTTTCCCCACTTTTAATTGGGCAATTAATTCCTTTATTTCATCAGGTGCCACAGGCAGCTAATCAGGTAAGTCATTCAAAGAGAGCTCAAGTGGTTCTATTATGCTGGTACATTCCTCATGAAATAAGGCTGAAAAATATTGAACCCAGATGTGGGGAGGAGCAAAGGACATGGTGGGGGCTGCCATGTGGAATACTCCTGAAACTGTGGCCCAAAATTGTTTTGAACTATTTAAAGTTGTGGCTTGAAATAGTTGCTCCCAATGGCCATTAATGTGATCATTTCTCTTCTTTTTAATAAGTTGCTGAAACTGGTTTTTGGGATTAAATTTTTTTGATGAAATGATTGCAACCTTAAGCTCCTGGTAGTGACTATAAGTATCAAGTAATGAATTGTTAAAGTTTCTACATTTCTCACCAAACTACAGATTTGGATTATTTTTCCCTGTTTGTTCCGGACTTCTGATTTTTGACATAGTGAATCAATCATGCAGGATATTAATAATCCATAGGTTTTGAGAATTTCTAGTGGATCACCATCACAACGCATTAGGGAGCTATACTCTGAAAAAATACTCTGGTTCTCTTCAGATTGCATAGATCTTTTGCCTATACTCTGAAAAGGATCTAGTTTTAAGTAATTGTTGAATTTTTGACTGTAATACTGAATCCCCATAGATTCTTGATTTTTTTTTTTTAAAAACACCCAACTCCTTGTCCAGAACCAGAGCAGAAGAGAGCAGGTCTAGAGGGGAACCAGCTCTAAGAGTTAGGGTTAAAGGGAAATGATCGCCACTAATATAGTTATCTACAGAAAAGTCTGCCACAAGGACACAAAATGAAAAAGGCACTAAAATAAAATCAATTACACTGCAACCTCTTGCTGATGAAAAAGTAAAATCACATGAATTGTGGGAATCAGTTAAACCATGCAGCCAGATTCTATTGAAATGAGCACAGAATTTAGCAAATATCTGCAAAATTTAAATGATTATCCTTGGACTATCTCATAAGGAAGAAAACAGGAGGGAGTGAATCATCTTGATCAAGTTCTGATGTCTTAAAAGAAAACTGAATGATCACTACCCACCCTCACATTAAAATTGCCTGCTATGATTATTTCTACAAATGGGAATTTCTTTTCCATACTCTCCATAAGAGCCATTAAATGGTTCCAATGATGGAGGAGGGTTAAATTGTTTAAGCAGGAAGGTACATATACATTTATTATAATTAAGATAAATTTATCCAGAACAAGTTTAATGGCTTGTGACATAGTTGGCATGCCAATAGAGTAATCAGCTCCGATTTAAATTGTAAAGCAAAGAGGATGGATAGCCTAGTCTGATAAACAATGCCAGGATTGACTGTAAAGGCAGAGAGGGAATGAAATTTAAATCCATCCACATATATCTGTGATTGGGACCATATTTCCTGGGAAAGTACAATGTCAGAACCTTTAATATATTATTTTTTTAAAAAAATCAACATCCCTAGACTTGCTCTTCCAACCCACTATATTCCAAGACGTGATTTTAATGGGGGTGGGGGGAGAGAATTTAAGAGTTAATCAACTACAGTAAGTTGTTCTAAGGAGTTGTTACTATCTATATAATATAAATTTTATATGAACACAGTAGTTGTCAACACCCATTGGTTTGTCCTTTGATCCTTGTGAGAGAATTGACCATTCTTATTTTTCACACCAATCTGGAACAGAGTCATCCATCAATGAAAAGTGCTAGTGAACAACAGCTTGTGTTAACATCGCCACTGATGATCTAGGTTCATGTGGAGTTGTGATAATTGGTTACTCCAATAGCAAAGGGGTTTTTGACTGAGATGGTTCTGAAATATTTTATGTAAGCTTACTCTGACAGCATTCAATCTACTGGTGACCATTATTTGTTCAACATTTAATAAATCCATAAAGAAATCCAACACCTCTTTTTTTAAAAGGGCCTTGTCTGAATGAAGGTCCTTATTGAGATATCGACTGATTTAACATACATTGGCTGGGATTCTTCAATAAATTTTTAGAGGTAGAAGTAGGTTCAATCCTGAGCATTGAGAAGATCTTTTAAGATTTTTGTCAGCTTGGTTGAACATGTTGCCTTTATTGTTCTATTGTTTTTTTGCACTTTTTGTAAATCACCCTGAGGGGCTAAGTATAAATATTATCAGAATGAAAACAAAATGGCTGCAGCTATTTCATGGCTTACGGCCAGACCTTTTAAATCCTTTATATTTGCAATTGAAAGCCTTTCACTGTTTTATGGATTGTTCATATTTCAATGATGAGTATAATAAGAAGGATATTAGAGAGCCAGTTTGGTGTAGTGGTTAAATGCATGGACTCTTATCTGGGAGAACCTTGTTTGATTCCCCACTCCTCCACTTGCACCTGCTGGAATGGCCTTGGGTTAGCCATAGCTCTTGCAGAGGTTGTCCTTGAAGGTGCAGTGCTGTGAGAACCCTCTCAGCTCCACCCACCTCACAGGATGTCTGTTGTGGGGGCAGAAGATATAGGCGATTGTAAGCCACTCTGAGTCTCTGATTCAGCAATCTGCAATTCTTCTTCTATATATTATGAATGGTGTCTCTTATTATTTTGAGTTACATCTTATAAAAAAAATTCTCACAAATAACTAGTATATCTTCAAATAAATGATGACTGTCAATTTGACTCTCTTTCCGAGAGTCCTTGCTCTCTGCACTGGTCTAGAGAAAAGACAAGCAATGCATAATCCTGATTCTTGTGTGAAGAAGAATGCCAGCATCCAGTTTTACCCATTACAGTAAGACCTCAACTAAATATTCAACTTATCACATGATGTTTCTGCTTCCATGTTACATATTTATTCATTTACAAAGTTCACCACATGAATCTAGTATATTGAGTCATGTGCTTAATACCTCAGGAATCAACTTTAAGAATGATTTGACATGATCTTTTTGGCACAAGACATTTGAACATTTGTACTATACAATGAGGAATGAGGCTTCCAGTAATGTCATGTATCTGACATAGGGATGTCAGGTCACCAGCTGGCATCCTCAGGAGCTCTCAGGGTAGAGTGATGGGCAGAAATTATGGGTGGTGACACATGACATCACACCCACCCAAAAATCCAGATGTGGCTTCAGAATGTTGGGTAACACTGGCCATCTTGCTCTGCAATGATCATCACACATGGCAAGTACTCATGCTGTATCTATCACCAACCAGGAAAGCCGTAAGTTTACCCTAGACTATAATAATCATGGAGTGTTCAGGGACAGACAGAGTGCCATACAACACACTGATGTCACATCTGGGGTTTCAGGTAAATGTGATATCATGTATTTTCAAATATCATTTCCAGCACAAGGTTGTTATCCTGCCACTTGGAGGAGCAAGGAAAGGAGAGAAGGTCCAACCATCAAGAGGCCTACAAGTGGGCCACTGGCATCCCCAATCTGATTCCAAACTGTCTGAAAGAATGGAGACAGTCTTTCCTTCTTTATGTCTACCATTCACCTTCAAAGAACTAGCTTTGGATACATCTTCTACAATTTCCATTAGAAAATTAGCAAAGACTCATAGGATAGGAGGAACCCTCCAGAGCTCTGAATGGGGGAAGGAGAACACATCACAATGGAAAAACAAAAACAAAACCTATGACCCATACAATGCAGATTGTCATTTGCAGTAATCATCACACATGGCAAGTACTCCTGCCACATTTTGTCACCAACCAGGAAAGTGATGAGTATAATTTTTAGACTAAACCTAAGACTATAACAACTGCTAGCTATTAGTGAATGTTTCTGAATAAGCATTTTCTGGAGGAAAACAGTACAAATGTTTTAAAGCAAATAAATAAAAACTTATTTTCCAAGTTTGTATTTAATAATTAAATCATATGCTATGCTACTCCTTATCATTCTGTGGTTTCAATTAGATTCTTGTTTTGTCCTGCTGGTACACTGAATGGCTGGACTGTCCATCATTAGTTAGAGCAAAAGGTGGCAGCTACATTGTCTGGATTTGAGTTCATCTCAATTTACAAGCCTTCAGATTTTTTAAATCAAGAATGTTTTATCCAGAAGGTGGCAAAGAGTGGTAAGCTTAGGGCTGCCAATCCCCAGGTGGGATCCAAAAATACAACAATACAAACTATTGTGCACAAACAAACACTCTTAACTGGTGTATATAAAGTTCTATTATAATGAAATGAACAGCCTACAACAGTGGGCATACATTCATACAGTATAAATAGAAAACAACAGTCTCAAAACAATATACCAAGGAGGACCCCACACAGTCACTGAGTTTTCCAAAATGAGTACACAGACTCAAAAATAATGTTCCACGGGAGTCCCTCCATTGTTTGTTGACTTCTGAAGGACAAATTCTAGCCTTCACGCAAACCCCGGATTTGATTGCGTTCCGCTGCTCCTGCAGCTTCCTCGTAAGTCAACTGTAAACAACAAAAGTGACCGATAAAAACTACCCTAAAACAAAGTAATCTTAACAAAAACATACAGAAATAGTTGGTAAAACAACCTGAAAACTCCAGCCAAGTTCTTTCTCAAACGCCCATTTTGATATCTTAATTTGCGGCTTGGGCTATCAGAGCCCACGGCTTTTTTTTTAAAGGGACGGACACAGCTGTTGTTACTCAACCATTTAAAGGAGACCACACCACAATCTACCAACATACCCAAGAAACAAAATACATTATATATAACAAGAGAAATCATTGTGTTGATTTAGGCCAGAGGGTTCAATGGTATTTAAACGATGTATCCACCGTGCCTCTTTTTGTAACATGGTCCTTTGTAAATCACCACCTCTACTTACACAAATATCACCAACTTTCTGAATCACAAAAAATTTTAAGGCTTCTAAGTTATGATCAGTCTCAGTAAAATGTTGCAGGAGAGGAACACCAGGAACTTGATGGCGAACCCTTGAGATGTGTTCCAAAACACGTGTCTTAATCGCCCTGCGGGAACATCCTATATACATTTTAGAGCAATCTCCACAGACCAGGGCATAGATAACTCCTTTGGAGTCACAATTAGTGAAACCTGTCAATTTAATAGTTGTTTGGGATCTAGGATCCACATACTCTTTTATTTGTAGAGAGTACTTGCATGCTTTGCAACCCTTGCAACGGAAATGACCAGGGGGCAATCTAGAAGATGTCTGTGCAGTATTCAAATCCGTATGTACCAGATAGTCCCTTAGATTCCGAGATCTACGGAAACCAATTATAGGTGGGGAGGCACATCCTGCAATGCTGGAAACAATACTCCAATGGCGCAAAATGATGTTTTTAATAGCTAATGCCTTCGGAGTATATTGTAATGAACAAAATAATCTTTGATTTTCCCTAGCCTCTCCATTCTGTTTGTTCATACGCTGAAGCATAAGGGAACGTTCTTGTTTGGCAGCCCTCGTCTCCGCCCCTTTGATGACTGTTTCCGGATAACCACGTTCCTTAAACTGCACTGTCAGTTGATTACATGCTTTTTTAAACTCAGTGACTGAGGTGCTATTAAGTTTCATGCGTAAGAATTGCCCATAGGGTATATTATTCCGCAAAACGGGAGGATGGAAAGAATCATAATGTAGATACCCATTCTTAGCCACCGCCTTTCTATGATTCTTAATAGCTAGAGTATTATTAGCGGTGCGATACACCACAGTGTCCAAAAACACAATGGTGTCAGAATCTCTATTAAACGAAAACTTAATGCTAGGGTGACGAGAGTCCATCCATTCAACTAAACTCTCCAATCTTTCTGCATGTTTCATCACCAAAAAGATGTCGTCCACAAACCTGACAAAAAACAATATATCTTCAAAGAACGGGTTAATGTCGCTGTTACAATAAAAATCATTTTCCAGCCCAGCCATAAACAAACAGGCAATAGATGGCGCCAGAGCGCTGCCCATCGCAACCCCTTTACGTTGTAGAAAAAAATCTTGGTCAAAACGAAAATAGTTATTTTCAATAATCAGGTCCACTAGCTCCAACAAGTGGGGGCAGGGGATTCCCTGGGTTGGAGGCCCTCCCCCCGCTTCAGGGTCATCAGAAAGCGGGGGGAGGGGAGGGAAATGTCTGCTGGGAACTCTGTTATTCCCTATGGAGATTTATCCCCATAGAAAATAATGGAGAATTGATCCGCGGGTATCTGGAGTTCTGGGGGGGGCTGTTTTGAGGTAGAGGTACCAAATTTTCAGTTCAGCATCTAGTGCCTCTCCCCAAAATATCACCCAAGTTTCAAAACGATTGGACCAGGGGGTTCAATTCTATGAGCCCCAAAAGAAGGTGCCCCTATCCTTCATTATTTCCTATGGAAGGAAGGCATTGAAAAGGTGTGCCGTCCCTTTAAATGTGATGGCCAGAACTCCCTTTGGAGTTCAATTATGCTTGTCACAGTCTTGATCTTGGCTCCACCCCCAAAGTCTCCTGGCTCCACCCCCAAAGTCTCCTGGCTCCACCCCCAAAGTCCCCAGATATTTCTTAAATTGGACTTGGCAACCTTAGGTAAGCTGCAGTACTGCAGTCCAAGCTCTGCTCACAACCTGAGTTTGATCCCAGTGGAAGCTGGGTTCAAGTAGCCGGCTCAAGGTTGACTCAGCCTTCGATCCTTCTGGGGTTGGTAAAATGAGTACTCAGCTTGCTGGGGCGAAAGTCTAGATGACTGGGGAAGGCAATGGCAAACCACACTGTAAAAGTTTGCCATGAAATCGTCATGATGTGACATCATCCCAGAGTTAAAAACGACTGGTGCTTGCACAGGGGACTACCTTTACCTTTTTAACATGATTATGCCTTATTTTCCCAGCCTTCTGAAGGATTAGAACCCTGAAAATCTGTCTGAAGCAGAGTTCCTGACCCCTTCCTTTGACATGGTGTTCAGAATCACAAGTGATAATAGCTTGCTTTTTGGCGAACAGGAGTTGAAGATGCCTCCACAGATAAGAAATAGCAGATTCTCTGACCCGATTGTCCATCTGGATATTGAACTGCATTTTGCAAAAGGGATTTTACCTCTTCTACTCTTACTGCGCGTAGGCTGTTATTTGGAAAAGAGCTTCAGTACAAATATTGGCTTACTTTTCGTTCAGGAAAGGTATGTTCCCAGAGCAGTGTGACCTCAAGTTGGCAGGTAACTGACAGGAGGGCACTGATCTTTAATGGGAATAATGCAGCCTTGCTGGGCCTCATCGGGGATTCTGACAGGGTTATCTAACACATAATTATGTAACTTCAGCAGGAATGTTTTCTTTTCTGTAGGCCATTGTAGTACCAGAAAGAAACAATTTCACTGCTTAGAACTTGTTTTTTCAGCAGTGCTCTTTGTTTCTGGCTGACAACAGACATTAGACGATGGTACAACATAATTGGAAGTGAGCAGTGACCACAAAAAGATCTGTGTGGGAGGGAATTTCTTTCTTTAAAATCCTGTTTGCAAGGAGGATGCTTCTCTGTGTCTCTGCAATGCCTTGCCTCATCCAACAATCCAGTGCTATACAGCTGAATTCATAGAAACTTGGCAAAACTGTGCAACTGGAACATTTGCCTAGAAATGGGACATAGAACTCCATACTGCTGTAACTTCTTTTTCTCCCTTCAATGCTTTGTGGACAATACCATAGCTCAGGTTTACCCCTGGAGATTGGGATGAAGGGCAATAGGCCCCTGGGGTCTTACCATAAACTTCTCCAAATACAGTGATGCTACAGAATTTATCCTGGTCTCAATGGTAAAGACCATAGAGAATAGGGTAAATTCTGGGTGTAGGCTGTCTCTCCTAGTCTTTATGGTAAAGACCATAGAGAGTTGGAGAGGCAGTCTAGAGCATCACCAGAAGTGACCTCACATATTCCCCAGACTCTGCTTTCAAAATCTCGTGGCATTTACTGAGGCAGTGTTGGGAACCCTAGCCTTAATGTATTTAAAATGGGTGCTTATATGTGGTAAGGGTGTATTGTGATTAGTTTAATATCTTTTGTGTGAAATTTGTATTGAAGTAACAAAAACTTTAAATAGAACAATTTTCTAATTCCCTACACCCTTATGTGTATCATACTTTCTAATGGAAGAATAAAAAGCCTAAAGTTTAAGGGCTTTTCTGATCTCATTTATTCCTTGGCTAACTCTTGAAGTAGTGGCCTTTCTTCCATATAGTTCTCCCCCTATTCTTGGTGTCATTCTCAACACAACTCTCTGTTTTCCTTCAGAGAAAACTGAAGAACTAGTCATGCTTTAAAACAGAAGCAACTAAAGCTTCCTAAAAGGGCACCCAATACATTTACATTTATAGACAGTTCATCTGTTTAATGGCTGTGCCATTGGTCACCACAGTCTAACGGAACTGGCTTGATGAACTAATTGGTTTGTAGTGTATATGTTCAAAGTAGTTCTCATACTAATTTCTATCATGTTCCAATTAAGCTCTTTTCGATGTATTTATTACCCAAAGAAGAATATCTCTCTTAACCAATAAATAAATAAGTTAGGAGGTATTTGAAAGAACCCACAAAACATAGCCTGAAGGAAAATCTAATCCTGCCTTGGCTTTTGAACTCAAACTCTTTTAAACCTGGGCTATTTAAATTGTTTGCAAGGGGTTCATTAAGAGATATTGTTTTAATAGCTGAAGACATAGATTTGCCCAGCGTCTATGCTGTAAAAGTAATAAATCAATATGCTGCATAGTGTTTTACTTCTGAGATAAGGACAACTGAAAAGTCAGAACTAAACAGCAACCTATAAAGTGGCAATTTACCTGTAGTTGAATACTGCTTGTTCCTCCTTCCTTTCATTTTAAAAGAAAATGACGGAGCACAGGAAAGCACCTTCAGGCAAGAACAAAGCTGGCGGAGAACAAAACAGAACACATGCTAGCACTGTGGTTTTGGGAAAATTATGTGCACGCATTCCGCCTCTTGCAGTAAACTACTGTGACAGCAGCATTCCTAAAAGAACAACAAAAAAGGTACTTAACAAAATGCCCCAGAGCACATGCTCATGCAGCCATCCTTGATGACCATCTCAGATATCTCCAGGCTGAGAAAAAAAAAATTCTAATCATGGTGTTATTTATTGTGGACCATCGCTGAACCAGATTCCTTACAAGGTCCTAATTAAAAAGGTCAAAAAAGCCAATTCTAATTTTTCTCATACTCTCTCACACTCACACACAGAGAGAGCTGTTTCTGTGGTGGATTATTGTTGCATGAAGTTCCACTTCTTAAATTTGTACTGTTGTAACAAAACAAATGCTATGGCATTTGAGGTTCACAGTTTTAACGGGATTTAAGGGCAGCTCCATTAATCTCTGCTGCAAGACTAGCAGTGCCAGATTTGGACTGATGAGGCACAAAGCAGCCTTTTGTAGAGTTCTCCAGGTACTGCTTTTTATTCCTAAATACAACCTCTCTTCTGGGTTCCCATTCTGCCACACTAGTAAAAGAGGAATCATGAAATTCTCTGATAGGCTCTTCTGAATCACTGTAGAGGAAAAAAAGAACATGCTGGGTTAAAACCAAGGTGGGTGGGTAGATGGATGAATAGCTTGTTGGAAAAGGAAAAAGAACTGTCTTATGACAGTGAAATCAATTTTCTGACCTTGAAGGCTCACAGTGGACTAAACAAGTAATAAGAACATCGTCGTCGTCGTCATCATCATCATCTGTTTCTTTATATTCTGCCCATTCCCCATAGGGGCTCAGAGTGGAGCACAACATGAATAATAAAATCACAATAAAATCAACATAACAATAAAACAGCATAACAGTAAAAACCAATTACAATATTCAGTCCAACAGAATAGTTCAGCAGGACCAGATGGCATAACAATACGATACAGCAAAACAGCGCAGTAGGATAGTACAGTAGGGGAGGCCAACCTAGTGAATAGATGCTCGCCGCCTCACCCAAAAACCTGGCGGAACAGCTCCATTTTATAGGCCCTATGAAAGGCTAGCAAGCCAGGTAGGGCTTGGATCTCCATAGGTAGCTGATTCCACCAGGTTGGGGCCAGGACTGAGAAAGACCTGGCCCTGGTAGAGGCAAGACAGGTATCTCTTGGGACGGAGACAGTCAGAAGATCTTGGGAGACCGAACAAAGCGACCTCCGGGGCATATACGGGAAGAGATAGTCCCAAAGATATGTTGGTCCCAGGCCATGTAAGGCTTTAAAAGTCAGAACTAACACCCTGAAGTGAATCTGGTACTCTATAGGCAGCCAGTGCAGGTTGCGGAGCACCGGTCACATGCTCACCCATACAGGTGATGCAGTCAGCAGGTGAGCAGCCGCATTCTGCACTTGCTGCAGTTTCCAGATCAGCTTCAAGGGCAAGCCAGTGTAGATTGAGTTGCAGTAATCTAGTCTGGAAGTGACTATTGCATGCGTCACCATAGTCAGGTCTTGGGGAGGGGGGAGATATGGTGGTAGCTGCCTGATCTGCCGTAGATGGAAGAAGGCAGACCCAGCAGCCGCCATGACCTGGGGCTCCATAGAAAGTGAGGCATCCAGCATCACTCCAAGACTCTTCACCTGCTGGGTCGGCACTAACACAGTGTCGTCCAAGGTTGGGAGCTGGGTGCACAAACCCACCCCTCCTCGATTCAGGCACAGGACCTCCATCTTAGTTGGATTTAACTTCAGTTGGCTCTGCTGCAACCATCCCGCTACAGCCTCTAATGCCTCGGACAGATGTTCAGGGGCAGAAGATGGTCTGCCATCCATCAACAGATAGAGCTGGGTGTCATCAGCATACTGGTGACAACCCAGTCCAAAACCTTTGGCAATCTGGGCAAGGGGGCGCATATAGATGCTGAGAAGTGCCCTGCTGGATCAGACTAGTGGTCCACCTAGTCAAGCAATCTGTTTCATACAGTGGCCAGCCAGTTTCCTTGAGGGACCAACAAACAGCACAGAGAGCAAAGCCCTCCCCTGATGTTGCCTCCTAGCTCTGAGTTTCAGAAGTTTGCTGCCTCTGAAATGGAGGGTCCCTTTACTCGTCATGCCTAATAACCATCCATAGATCTATTCTACATGATCAATCTAACCTCATATTTAAAGCTATATGTGCTAGTGGCCATCACTGCAACTACAGGCATTGAATTCAGGCTGGTGTCAGCATACTCTGAGGTGGAGCAGATGCAGAGGCCCAGGACCCCTCTCCCCAGCTGCCTCATTTCCCCTGCTTCCCACCACCCACACTCTGCACTGTCCAGTACTGCTGTTGTGGAAGCATGTACAGGAGGTGAATGATAGTGATACTTCCAGCAACAATGCTCCCAAATGCACACAATGCCCAATACAGTTAAGGAAGAGTTTATGAACATAGAGAGGGCTGGCAAATGAACAAGGGGGTGGGGTGGGGAAGGATGTATGCATAGGTAATAGGGAAGGAGAACATGGGCAGGTTGGCAGGGAGGTACAAGAGGGAGGCATAGTGGGGAGTAGAGGAGGAAAGAGATCCTCCAGACACGGTCTGCCCAGGGCCACCAAAACCTGGAAGCAGCTCTGAGTGAATTTCACAGTTTAATGACTCACTGACTAAATAACTATTTCCTTGTGTCTGTCATGAAGCTAACACCCATCAACTTCATTGGGTGACTCCAAGTTCAAGCATTACAGGAGAGGAAGGAAAAAAAGTCTATTAGCTTTCTCCATGAATAATTTTATAAACTTCTATCATGTCTCCCCTTAGTTGTCCCTTTTTTAAACTGAAAAGTCCCAGAGACTTCAGCCCTTTCCTCATAGTAAAGGTGATCCAACCTCTTTATCATTGATTGCCCTCTTCTATATTACCTCCAGCTCTGTAATTTTTTTTTTTTTTAGATATGGTAAACAGAACTGCATGCAGTATTGCAAATGAATCCGCACCGTAGATTTATTGGCCATTTTATTTTCAATCCCTTTGTAATAATCCCTAGTACAGAGGTTGCCTTTTTCACTGCTGCAACATATTGGGTTGACATTTTCATTGAGCTCTTCACTGTGACACCAAGGTCTCTATCCATTTTGGGTTTTCATGAGGCATGAAAACATGCTATTTGAACTACTGTGTGAAAGCAGCATGTGAAACAGCATTGGGTTGAACAGGTTCTACTCATCTCGAACAGCCTATACAGTATAATGTCTATAGTGCTGGAGCTGGGAAAAGGAGACCAAAGTTCAAATCTCTTTGTTATGAAGCTTACAGGGTGAGCTTGGGACAGTCATTTTTGTCCAGCCTAAATAACCTTACAGGACTGTTGAAATGATTAAATGGAAGAGAACAGAACCATGCACATTATTTAATTAATTAATTTATTACATTGGTGTCCTGCCCTCCCCTGACAGGCTCATTACCCTGAGCTGTTGGAGGCAGGGCTTTTTCTTGAGCAGGATCACACAGGAATGCAGTTCCTGCTGGCTTGGCATCAGGGTGTGTGGCCTAATATGCAAATGAGTTCCTACAAAAAAAACCCCTATGTGAAACAATGGTGATGTCAGGGGGTGCGGTCCAATATGTAAATTAGATTCTGCTGGGCTTTTTCTAAAAAAAAAAGTCCTGGTTGGAGGCAGACCTCATTTTGGCAGGAGCTCACATGAGTGGAGCTCCAGAACCTCTAAATTTTATTGTGCTTTTTCATACCCCCCCCCCCAAAAAAAACTTGCTTCCAAGCTCCATTGTTCAAATCCCCTGTGAGAATTTTGCTGAACTATAAGATGTGACAAACTTTCTAATATTTTCCCCCACAACAAATGGGAAAATAACCAAAACATATAAAGCAAACAGATGGGAATTTTCATCATGCCTGGAGAAAGTAATTTAAAAAGTGTGATGGGAGTGAGGTTTTGTTATGACTATTATAATTCAAGAAGCATTTTAAGGTAGATGCTGAGTTGATATAATTTAGTACACTTTCCAGTGATGTCAGATGTTTGGCATATGCAAATGAGTTGTGCAAATGAGTTCCGGCACCTCTTTTTCTATGAAATGACCCCTGGTTGGAGGAATGTAGAATTGAAAATAGAATTCTGTGGAAGAAGCTCGAGTGTAAAAGAAGCATTGTGCAGGCAGACAGATGTGATATGGTTACTGTCTATATCAGTACCACCAACCCTGTAGTTCCAGTGGACATTTCAAAAATACTCTGATGGGTGGCCTTCTACATCAAATTATGTTGATAGAATTTTAGTTTCCTTGTCAGTGGTCTCCTTGTCAGGAGGTGAGTACAAAGGGAAGATCTTCTCCTTCAGACATTACTTGTCTTTATTCAGGTTTAAAAGCCCATAAATCACTCACCAAGAACAGCATTTAAGAATTAAAATCAACAGCAAATAAAAAATTAGCCACATCAACTATGCAAGTTAGAGAAGACACTCAGAAACAGTCTTAATTTATGCCTATCAGAAGTGGCTGAATATTTTAACAACCATTTTGCTAGAAATTTCTCCCTCACAACACTATGTTTATGACAATAAATAAAGATGTACAATGAATCAACCATTGACAAGGATCAATCACAAAAATGCTGTTCTGAGGGAATCCCGACAAAACACCCCTTAAATAGCGTGTTACAGTGTGCAAGCATAAACGACTGTTTTAATTTAGGTATCATTATCATGCAAAGATACAATGGAAATTCAAATTCAGCTAAGTATTTGATTCCCAGATAGACTGGGGAGCATTTCCGTCTGGCATCTTGAAGTAATAGGTTCCAGTCTTTTTTTTTTTTTTAAGCTTCTTAATAATTAACACTTTCTCCTTCTCTACCAAAGAGGTCGAAGACCTCAAAGGAATCAGTTGTGCAATTTTGAAATCTACAGTGTTATTCCACTGAGACCAGAAACACTCTTGAGCTGGCAATCTCAAACTAGGTGGAAGGTTCTCAGCATTAAGTTGCTTCTATGTAAATTGATTATGACTTTCCAAATCAGAGTAGACATTTTTGGAAAACCCAGTTCCGAGTATACAACCCTTCAGACACTAAATACCTCCCAAACATATTGAACAGTAGGAAGAGGTGCAGACTCAGCACAAACTACAGAGACAATTCTTGGGAAAATGTACTATAGTTACATGCTAGCTCAGTGTAATTACTACCACCACCCAGGGACTTTAAGAATGTTTTTAATATTATTGTTATTATTAAATCAGGCATTAAAAATGGAAGAACAAAGAGAGTGTCTGTATTCTAAAATAAAAATATGGAAATCTAGTATGAAAAATCAAAGCTTGTGTATCAAAGATATACTTTTTTTGTTTAAGGTTCATAAAAGGAAATTGTTCAGGTTAGTTTTATAAGAAGTAAAAAAATAGGTAACAAGGAAAACAGCAGCTGTGAGAATGTTCTGATCAAAGAGGTCCCTGGCTGAAATCTTCCTTTCGCCACTAACATAAGCAAATTGTTTTCTTCCCCGCCCCCACTTCACAATCTATATTATAATGATAGTCAATAGGGGTCTACCTTAAAAGGGTGATAGAAGCATTACAAGGTGATAGGGTATGTAAAGCTCTTTGAGCACTGCAAGTGCTATGACAATCCTAAATATTGCCACTTCTGTAATTGCAGTTATTTTTTATACACATGCACTAGACTATATATTTAGGTGTCCTGCTAATAGAATACAGCTGGGAGCAGTAGATTCGATGTGGGTGTGAAACTGTAAAAGCAGAATTCTCATTGCACACCTATCATGGGGAAGATAAAGCTGGGATAAAAGCTGGGTAAAGCTGGGATACATGTTGCTTAATGGACATATTACTTTATTGTTTAATACACAAAACATATCCAAACTGTACAAGATGTAGATTCTCACTGGCATCGTACCAAAGAAAAGGGACAACGGAAATGAATGTTCCCATCCATGGATTTCTAAATCTCCCTATGTTGGGTTGTTAGTTATTCATTTTTTCCCCCTTACTAACAAACATAAGAGACGTGAAGCAATGGTCACCATTTAAGAACATAAGAGAAACCATGTTGGATCAGGCCAATGGCCCATCCAGTCCAACACTCTGTGTCACACAGTGGTCAAAAAAAATTTATAAATATACATTCTCATTGCACACCTATCATGGGGAAGATAAAGCTGGAATATATATATATATATTATAAATAAAAAAAATTGGCCACTGTGTGACACAGAGTGTTGGACTGGATGGGCCATTGGCCTGATCCAACATGGCTTCTCTTATGTTCTTAAATGGTGACCATTGCTTCACGTCTCTTATGTTTGTTAGTAAGGGGGGGGGGGGAATGAATAACTAACAACCCAACATAGGGAGGTTTAGAAATCCATGGATGGGAACATTCATTTCCGTTGTCCCTTTTCTTTGGTACGATGCCAGTGAGAATCTACATCTTATACAGTTTGGATATGTTTTGTTTATTAAACAATAAAGTAATATGTCCATTAAGCAATGTATCCCAGCTTTACAACAAAAAAATATACCAAATAAGGGTACACCTGCTTGTTGAGCCCTGTTGCAGTTTCTGGAGATGCACCAGCACATAAATGGGCAACATCAGGGTCATACTGGGGGAGGAGCAGAGCTTAGCATTCAAAGTCTCTCTCATCCTAGCCACACACACATATCCCCTACAGTGCTGGCATAACATGACACTAGTGACAACCCTGTCACCTTAAAAATCCTCACAGAAGACATGGGCCATGACAGAAAGCTCCCGTCCCATCCCATCATGCTCCTAAAAGGCAATACAAGTTAAGATACTGAGTAAATGTGCAGCTAGGCTTCCCAATCCCCAGGACCCAGCAGGGGATTCCCCTGGTTTTACAGGCTCCCCGCCCCCCAGCCAGCTGGCCAGTGGGGAAGCTCCGCCCCCACAGCCACCATGTACTAGATCTCAGGCAAGTTTAGAAACCTGCAAACAGGTCCCGTTTCAAAATGCCTCTGTGTGTATGTCTTTAAAGTTGAGCAGGAGGCAGGAACAGGAAGTACTTCATGGAGAAGGGTCAGTAGCAGAAGCTCTTCAGAGGCAGCCCCTCTGTATGTTTTGCTTTCATTTTAGATCAAGTAAGTGGTTGGGTGTGAGTGTGTGTGAGAGACTGAGCAAGTACCTAGGGCTGCCAATCCCCAGGTGGGGGCAGCGGATCCCTCGGTTTGGAGGCCCTCCTCTCCTCAGGGTCGTCAGAAAGTGGGGGGGGGGGGTTGAGGGGAAGGAAATTTCTGCTGGGAATTCTATTATTCCATATGGAGTATTATTCCCATAGGAAACAATGGAGAATCGATCTGTGGATATCTGGGGCTCTGGGGGGGGCTGTTTTTTAAGGCAAAGGCACTGAATTTTCAGTATAGTATCCAGTGTCTCTCCCCCGAATATCCCCAAGTTTCAAAAAGATTAGACCACGGGGTCCAATTCTATGAGCCCCAAAAGAATGTTCTTCTATCCTTCATTATTTCCTATGGAAGGAATGCATTTAAAAAGGTGTGCTGTCCCTTTAAATGTGATGGCCAGAATTCCTTTGAAGTTCAATTATGCTTGTCACACCCATGCTCCTGACTCCACCTCCAATGTCTCCTGGTTCCATCCCCAAAGTCCCCAGATATTACTTGAATTGGACTTGGCAACCTTATGTGCAGCGAATCCAAGCTCTCATAAGCAATACCACCCCCCCCCCCAACAATAGTTCAGGTGAAATGGCACACAACATGGGGCTATATCTCTCTGACAGTCTGGGCACATCTATAACACACCATGGGGAGCCTTTATTGATGGGAACTGTAAAGAAAGGGCACTTTGTAGAAACCACCAAGGGCAATAACAGGCATTGTTATGGCATATTGGCAATACTGCTGTGCTCATATCCTTCACAGATACTCCACCTCAGGGAACAAACAAAGCCTTCACTTCTCCAACTGGGAATATACACAGGTAAGGAAGAAATATACACAGGTAAGGAAGAAAGGGGTTCCTGATGTACCCAGCTGCACATGGAGTTAAAGGACTTTCCCCAAGTGTGTGAGATGTGAATTCTACTCTGGCCTCTTCCTTCTGTTTGCTGCCTGGCAAAAGATTGGTGCTCAATAGCCCTACCCCAAGTTCTGAACCCATGTGCAAAAGAGGTCTTGATTGTTCTGTCCTGGTTATCTCTGCCAAGTGAGCTGCAGAAACATGTGGAAAAACTGGTTGCAGTAGCCATATTTCTTTTCTAGTATGTGCATCAGTCAAAAGGGAACACAGTTGCAGGAGAGGAATTGAACCTGCTTCTGCAGAGCAACTTTGCTTATGTTCATTCCAGGCCTTCTCCTGATTATACCATGGTCTACCTTATAGTGGGAGGAGGGGCATTACATTCCTTCCTTTGCTGAATCCTGCATGAGGATGGTTGCAAGTTATTGTCAGGGTCACGTGTGGCCTTCTCCATTCACTTCTTGGTTGCTTCCCTCTCTGCCTGTCCTAGGGATATTTTCTGCATTGATAGATGTTGGTGTGATTACTATGGACTCTCATGCAACTATGATGTTCCATGCCCAGTCACATGGGAGGACATCACAATGGGAATTATATCAACATGTCTCATGAAATGATTTTATATACATCAGCCTCAGTAGTTGCTTATGGGCAGTTGGTACAACCACCAAAATCCTGCAGAAGTACTACCATATTAACTAGCACAGAATTTCCTCATATCAAATTATCTCTGTAACTCTACAGCATAATACTGCTATTAATTGTACATAATTCTTTGTATTTTCTGAGCAGGCATTGTGAGCAAACAACAATTATAACAATATTTTTTAAAAATATGCTGCTTTTATCATAGGAAACAAGCCCTCTAAAAAGCCAGACTCCCGGAGTAATTGGTATAAGGCCTGAACAAAGCATTTTACAAGGAATATTACAGAACATAATGCAAATAAATGAGTGGAGATTTTTGCACACATGAAGCTCAGTATGTACATTTAATATGTGCTGTCATAGTGGAAATGGCATAATATTCAAAGTACTGAGATGATCTGCTAGGTGAAGTGGCCCCTTTATCTTTGGATAACCAATTAATTCTGGGAATGAGGTAACTATGGATAAGAGTCTCATGTGTCTTCCTCCTAATTTGTATTATGAAGATACTGGCTGGTATTTGAAGACTGCTGCATGAAAAACACTTTCAGCACATCAAAACAGGGTACAAATACTAAAATTAGTATGAAAAGACCTTATTAAACAGTTTTGCCTATCCAAGAAGGAGAGGTTCCCCCTTCTGGAGAGAGGCTGTCTCAGTGGTCTAACATCCACTTGGCACCAATGTTCCCTCTAAGCTGCAGAGTCTTGTGAGCAAAAATTCTACTTTGTGAGCTACTGGTATTAAAGTTGTGAGCTTAGGCTTCCCAAACCTCCCGCTCTGGCGGGAGACTTCTGGGTTCCCAGCTTCATCTCCCGCTCTCCAAAAATTGGGAAGTGGGGGGTGGGGGGGTGGAGGGGGGGAGAACATACCTGTAGGCTTCATGCTGTTAGCTCCTGAGCAGTTTGTAAAATGCCTGCTCCTTTAACGCTGGGCAGGAAGGAGGAAACAGGAAGGGCTTCGCTTCGGAGAACGGCCCCTCCCTTTCTTTGCTTTAGTTTTCACAGCAGGCAGAGGGAAGAAGACCTGGTAAGTATTTGTGTGTGTGAGAGAGGGAGGGGGGATTCCCTGGTATGGAGGCCCTTCCCTCCCTTTAGAAAGCGTGGGGGGGGGAGGGAAATGTCTACTAGGCACTCTATTATTCCCTATGGAGAACAATTCCCATAGGGAATAATAGGGAATTGATCCGTGGGTATTGGGGGCTCTGGGGGGGGGCAATTTTTTGAGGTAGAGGCACCAGATTTTTAGTATAGCATCTAATGCCTCTCCCCAAAATACCCCCCAAGTTTCAAAACGATTGGACCAGAGGGTCCAATTATATGAGCCCCAAAAGACAGTGCCCCTATCCTTAATTATTTCCTATGGAAGAAAGGCATTTAAAAAGGTGAGCTGTCCCTTTAAATGTGATGGCCAGAACTCCCTTGGAGTTCAATTATGCTTGTCACATCCTTGTTCCTGGCTCCACCCCCAATGTCTCCTGGCCCCACCCCCAAAGTCTCCTGGCTCCGCCCCCAAAGTCCCCAGATTTTTCTTTAATTGGACTTGGCAACCCTATGTGAGCTATTGGCCTTATAGTTGTGAGCTACTGTGTAATTTATTGTGTTCTGGGGTCATTTTTCCTGAGCTAAGACAAAAATGTGTGAGCTGGAGGCCAAAAATCTGTGAGCTAGCTCATGCTAACTCAGCTTAGAGGGAACACTGCTTGGCACACTTAAATTCTTCGGTTCAATCCCTAGCATTTCCAGTCAAGGATCAGGACATGGGTGATGTGAAGACCACAGCTTGTGATACTGAAGAGTTGCTGCCAGTCTGAGTAGACAGTACTGACTTTGATGGACCAATGGTCTGATTCAGCTTCTCAAACAATTTCCATTGCCACAGTCAGACTATTCTTAAAAAAAAAAATCTGAGGAGAATTTCAATGTAATTTATTATGTGCATTGGAGGCTTGCTATATTATGCAAACAGAAACAGCCCAAAACCAGGGTACATGCTAACTCTTTGATGTGTCTCCCAGTACTTTTTTGGATCTTAGCCATAGTGACAGGTGTGGTGATGTAGCACCAGTGTGCTGAGATCCACATGGAATCCGGATGCTGTACCACGGAGCTACAACTCCTCCCTAAGGGCAGGCTTAACAGCAAATACATGCATACACACACAAAAAATTCAAACTGAGCAAACCACCTTAACCAGCATTTTTCAAGGAAAAACCATACTTCAAGGGAGGAAAAAACACCAGCCTACCAGAAGGCTGAGAAGTACTCCTGTGACTCCATAATATAAAACAAGGCCTTAAACATTCCCCCCCCCCCCGCCAGAACTCTGTAACAGACACAGGAATCCTGATGCCCTTCTTTATCGGCTTTTCTGAAACCAAGGGGGAAATACTTGTGTACTGATGCTTTGGTAGGAGTACAATGCTAACTTAGTTTAAAAATTCAGAGCTGAAAGTGGATCAATTTTGCAATTTCTCTTTTAACTTTCGACTTGTCAGACACCATTATTCTCAATTCAATCTGACATTTCTAGGTTAAAAAGACATCAATTACCTTTTGAAATTACCCTCTCTCTGCTATAGGATTAGCTGAATTTCTGCTGACATTGTAAATTCATTGTGTATCATAGATTTATGGAGGGGAAAATTCCAGCAATGTATATCACATCTGTCAAATGGATTCAGCCATAGTTAGGTCACTTGTATTTATTGTTAAGATATTGTATTCATTAGCAAAACCAAATGCAAGATTGTAGTTAATATTTTATGTTTTGTGCAATGATGAGATTACACTATTATATATTGATTCTGCAAATGATGATTTTATCTACCTATGAGAAGTGCTTGGTAGTCACAAAATAGCCAAGCTGAGAATATCTCTCAGTGACTGGTTTAATTCCTAGATCGATGTTGTATCTTGCACTTTCATTTTTCCTTTTCTTATTTATAAAGTCAGTAAGCAGGGCTTTTTTGTAGCAGGAACTCATTTGCATATTAGGACACACCCCTCTGATGTAGCCAATCCTCCTGGAGCTTATAGTAGGCCCTGTACTAAGAGCCTAGTAAGCTCTTGGACTGGCTACATGGGATGTGTGGCCTAATATAATTACTATAATGAAAAGAGAAGATTTCATAATTTTATTTATAACTTAAGAAATGCGAGCAACCCTGGAAGGACAATATGGCTGACCCATATCCTTATTGCCTTGCTTTGAAATTCAGTGACAGTCATAGTGCCCAAGGGGGACAAAATAATCAGTTTGCAATTCACCAATACATTTACTTTTAGCACCTTGTAATTGAGGCAGCTTTGTCCTCTATGGAGAAGTGGCTGTTTCTAGTCACAAAGGATAAATGAATCAAAGTCCCTAATACCTGAAGAGAATGTCACCTAATCTGTAGAGAGTCTGTGGCTCAGTAGTATAGCACATGCTCTGCATGTAGAGTTCCAGGTTTAATTCCTTGTATACAATAGCCAGTTAAAAGGCCTTCAGGTAGCTAGAAAGGCACTTCTTTGCCAGAGATCCTGGACAGCAGCTGCCAGTCAAAGTAGACAGTATTGAGCTACATGGACTAGTGGTCTGACTCAATATTGAGTTTATATATATGTAGAAGAAACTTCAAAGAAAACACAATACAAACTTTCATGTTAGCTGGTTGTGGTCAATTATTTTAGAGCATATATTTAAATTGCAGATTCTAACTGCTAAAATTACAAGACATATGATTGTATGCTACCCTATCATCCTTTCCATAATAAAAACCCTGTGGTGAGGTCAAATTCAGGTCTCCCATTGGTTTAGGGGTGCACTCCATAAATCATTGGCCCATCATACGTCAGTCACCAGCTCTGGGCTCCTATTGGCTGACTTCCCTGTCCCCCACCCACTGCTGGACCCAAGACAGATGAGGACTGGGCCACTGGGGAAGCTACTAGGCAGTAGCTGTTGCTAAAACACAACCAAACTTGTGTTTTAGCAACACAAATTTTAGCAACAAGAATTTCTTTTGGGGGGGAAGGGGGATGAGCTTTTGAGAGTCAAAGCCCCCTTCATTACATACAGGTAGGAATGGAGATCCATGAGAACATAAGAGAAGCCATGTTGGATCAGGCCAATGGCCCATCTAGCCCAATGTTCTGTGTCACACAGTGGCCAAAACCCAGATGCCATCAGGAGGTCCACCAGCAGGGCCAGACCTTCACAAGCCTTCCCACTGTTGCTTCCCAAACACCAAGAATACAGAGCATCACTGCCCCAGACATAGTGTTCCATCTATATGTTGTGGCTAATAGCGATTGATGGACCTCTGTTACATATGTTTATCCAGACCCCTCTCAAAGCTGTGTATGCTTGTAGCTGTCACCACTATGTGAACATAAGATCCATGAGTCCTTATAACCTTGTTTGAGGGGTGTTGCAAAGAAAGGAGGCAGAATGTAGAGGTACTATGAGAAATGTAATTAGCTTGATTAAAGCAAATGATAAATTATTAGAAACATACAATTAGCACCATATCAGGTACCCAAAGAGCTTCATTGCTGAGTGGAATTTGATACCCAATCTCCCAGAAGGTAGACTGACAGTCTACCAACTATACTACACTGGCTCTTTCAATCAGAAAGTTCTATTTTTTTTTTCACCATTGTAGTGGTTGTTTAGCACATGGGATTCATCACTTGATGATGCAGTTATCACATGATGACAAATATATCTGAGGGATCTTATACTGAGTCCTATATATTAAACATGGTTTACTTCTGAGGAAAGCAGCCCCATGGCACAGAGTGGTAAAGCTGCAGTACTGCAGTCCTAAGCTCTGCTTACGACCTGAGTTCGATCCCGGCAGAAGCTGGGTTCAGGTTGCTGGCTCATGGTTGACTCAGCCTTCCATCCTTCTGAGGTTGGTAAAATGAGTACCTAGCTTGCTGGCGGGAGAGTGTAGATGACTGGGGAAGGCAATGGCAAACCACCCCGTTAAAAAGTCTGCCGTGAAAACGTCCTGATGTGACATCACCCCAGAGTCGAAAATGACTGGTGCTTGCACCTTTACCTTTTTACCTTTACTTCTGAGGAAGTGTGGAAAAGTTAACAAGTGCAGCAATTTACAGTAAAGTCCTATGCGGATATATTCCATCTAAACATAGACTTGTACTGCTATGTCGTTTTTATAGGGGAGTGATGACCAGGGCTGGCCCTAGACTGTCTGGCATCCTAGGCAAGACTAATTTCTGGTGCCCCCCCACCCGCCACTGATAACCAATTTTCAAAAGCAGATTAATTGTGGGAAAATGAAAAGCCCAATTTGGTGCACCCAGAAGGGCAGCACCCTGGGCAATCTCCTAGTTTGCCTGGTGGCAGGGCTGGCCCTGAAGACTCTGGGACTGGTCCAACTGCAACTGGTTTCCAGGCAGCGTTTCCCAAAAGTTGGAAACAGATATGAGAAAACTTCTTTGGCCTTAGGCAATTCTGGTAGTAAGGTGTTCCTGTCAATGTCCTCCTCGTAGTCCTGCTGATTATGAGTTTGCCAACGTACTACTCTGTTTATGCTGTTTCAAGTCATTACACTCTGTGGCTGCTCAGTGTTGAATAGATCATTATGAATGAGCTGTACACCCTGAATCATTTGACCTTGTTATTCCTGCATGGCTTCTGAGTTTATCATTCAAGAGAGACAATTATGTTTCAACACATTCTTGTAACTTCACCTTAATATTGCTTCAGAAAAACAATGGATCCTTTCAATTCCACTTGTGAATGTGAAGCACTTTCTGCTATTTTTCTTTATTTTTAGGAGCTTGTACCTAAACATTTGTCAAATAATTTTCAAATATTCTTCTCACTAATTTTTATGCACATATTTTATAATTATAGTGAAGGAGGAGGGTTTGTCCAGTATAATGGAGTGGTTAAGAGTGGTGGACTGTAATCTGGAGAACCCAGTTTGATTCCCCATTCCTCCACATGAAATCTGCCAGGTGACCTTGGGCCAGCCACAGTTCTTTCTAAACTCTCTCAGCCCCACCTGCCCCACAACATGCCTGTTCCTGGGAGGAGAAGGGAATGTGATTGTAAGCCAGTTTGAGGCTCCTTAAGGTAGAGGCAAAACCAAACATGGCAGAATCAAAAAGTCATTCTAATGTGGCAATCACAACTACTTTTTGTTTAATATTACTACTGCCAATAACTGACCATTCCTCTGTAAGTGATTCAGTTGTTCCTAATTATTTGGAGAGAGCATTCTAAGTAGCTTTGTTGAAGCACACATCAAAGCTCAAAAGAGGTAACCACTTCCAGTTTGAAAGGGAAGGGCAGAAATTTGTGTAGGAAAAACAGTTTGAATCTGAAACAGAACAAACTGACTACTGTGAATTATCTGAAGCCACTTGGAGTGCAGGGTGTTTTTTGGGGTGTGTGGGGTGGGAAATGGATATGTATTGAATTTGCTGTGCTGCAGGAGTACAGCTTTGACCCTGCTTGTACTCTACTCATATATTTGTAAAAGAAGCAAATGTTACAGAAATGCCATAAGGCTCTACTGGCCTGTCTTCCAAAAGGAACCAATCTAGCCAACTGCTGTTCCTGGAACTTCTCACTGCTCAGAGAACTAACAATATTAACAAATTTATTTTCTCTTTAAACTATTATAAGACAAATGTGCCATGTCAAGGCCTGATGTGTTTCCTGATGCGTGTAATGGCCTCTAAATAAGTAATTCAATTAATACATTTTACAGCATTGCCGATCACTGACTATTCTGTAGAATCTCATTATCCATACCTGTTATTGTCTGAACTGAATGTGTATCACCTATGTCAGATACAACACTTTTAACTCTATGAAAACTGTATTCTTATTTGTCTAAACATCTATTTTGGTCAATGTTTTCCCATATCAAATAATGTTCCATTCACTAAGTCTAAAACATCATTGTGACTGTATTCATAATTCTTTACCTTCTGAGGGGGGAAAGATATCAAAACACTGCTAACATATGCATCTGAAGAATATGAAAAACTTTTAGGATTGGGAAGAAATGGATAATCTAAGCAGAAAAAAAGATATCCAAATGCAAGTGGCTTTTACCTCCAGGGTTCAAAATAACTTAGATATGAAACTGCAGAACTATTACCTCCTGAGACTCAATTTGGTGTAGCTGTTTCAGTGTTGGGCTAGAATTCCTAAACTCTGATTTTAAATTTTGGGTTTTCGTTTTCTTATGTAATCCATTTAATACATTTGTGTCTGTGGCTCAGTGATAGAGCATCTACTTGGCATGCAGAAAGTCCTAAGGTCAATCACCGGTATCTCCCATTGAAGGACCTGGCAGTAGGTGATGTGAAAGACCTCTGCCTGAGACCTTGGAGAACGCTGCCAGTCGGAGCTGCCAATACTGGCCTTGATGGACTGACTGTATGATCCAGTATAAGGTAGGTTTATGTGTTCATGTGTGCTTAGTAAGCCCCACTGAATACAGGAGTTACTTCTGGTTTACATACATAGGATTGCTCTCCGGGTTTCTAATATTGTAAGCTGCCTTGAGGTATGTAAGGACGAAAATCAGCTAAGAAATGCTTTAAATAATAAATAAATTATAGGAGACTCAGGCTTGAATCCTCACTTTACCATGGAAACTTACTTAATACTCTGGGGCCAGTCACACACAGTCTAGCCTACCTCACAATGTTGTTGTTTATTTATTTTATTTATGGGATTTCTATCCTGCCCATCCCACCAAAGAAGGCGCAAGGTGAGTTGATAGGCTAAAATGGAGGGCAGGAGAATTATGTAAGCTGCTTTGTATTCCCGTTGGGGAGAAAGGTAGGGTATAAATGAAGTATATAAAACAAAATAATAAAATAAATATAGATATAGATATCTAACTTTGATGTCATGGCAGACACCAGGTTCAAGCATAACATATGATGGCACTGTAGGAGACACATGCCAAGAGGATACATTCAATATAGAACTGAAGACAACATATAACAGCTTCCTGCTTTTAATTACAGTTTCAAAACTAGTTAATGTATTGTGATAAGGAAATGCAGGATACCTGATTTAGCACACAAGATACATGGGCTCCAGATTTCCTGGGAATGAAGCAATAAAGAAGAAAAAGAAGGAGATATTGGATTTATATCCCGCCCTCCACTTTGAATCTCAGAATCTCAGAGCAGCTCACAATCTCCTTTACCTTCCTCCCCCACAACAGACACCATGTGAGGTGGGTGGGGCTGAGAGGACTCTCACAGCAGCTGCCCTTTCAAGGACAACCTCTGCCAGAGCTATGGCTGATCGAAGGCCATTGCAGCAAGTGCAAGTGGAGGAGTGGGGAATCAAACCCAGTTCTCCCAGATAAGAGTCCTCAAACTTAACCACTACACCAAACTGCCTCTCCATGGATTTTAGTGTGAAAGATTATTTTTCTTTATAGAAACAAATAGACAGTATGGTGAACACCAGTCATCTGCCTGCCAAAAGGAAGCAAGTTATTTTGTTAGGATATCCTGAATTAGGGCCATAGAAATGAGGACATGCACCTTATTATGATTGGGAACTCAAACGCAATTCCATGATAGGTCAGAGAAAAATCCTCCCAAAGGATTCAATACCCACTGTGAAAGGTGTGCAGGCCAAGGGCTCTAAAATAGGGAGAAACTCAGAGGAGTCTGTGTCTTTGTCAAAGTTCCAGCTTCATGTGCACTCATTCCTCTGAATGGAATGCCAAGTGATTTGTGTGGTCTAGTTAACTTCTTAGGTTTGTTTTCTGTTGGATAGTAGCTGTAACAGGCTAATGTTCTGATATGAGTTTCCTATGCTTTTGTGATCCTAGAAAACGTACGGTAGTAAATAATATTTCTCCTTCTAAATATGTCCAAAAGTTCTTACCTAAGTAGTACCATTTAAACATGCAAATACTCCATAATTCGACGGGCTAGGGGGTTAGCAGGCAGGGGAAGGGGGAAGTTGCTTAGCATCTAGGGCTCACATGTAAAACACTGCTCCCTCACAGTAGAGTATAACACTCATCTTGTCTGGCTCCATGCGGGACAAGACTTACCTTGCCTGGGTGGGAGAAGACTGTCCTTGCCTCAGCTGGCCCATCTGCACATGGGACAGAATTCTCATCTTTTCCAGGTCAGCCCTGTTGTGTGACAAGGCTTCACTCTCCTGGCCCTATGCAGGATGACACTCAGCCTTGAACTTGCTGGCCACAGAGCAGTCCTCAACACCGGTCCACTCTTTTTCCTTTGGAGGCATTGCCCAAGAGGTGGGCAGCCATGGTGGGAGTGTGTCCCTTTTCCCAGACTCTTTTGATTTCCCAGTCTGCCCTGGAATACAGGAAGACAAGGGAAGAGCGGCCCTTCTTTATGGGACAGGAAAAAAGGGTCTGCAAAGGGAGGGTAAGATTATAAATAACCACTGAACATAAGCAACAGGGGGCTTAGTCCACTTTCTCTTGGCCTTTTAAAACCTTGATTCCATCTTGTCTCCAAAAGGCAGCATGACCACATGTTGCTGAAATCAGAAAGAGAAACCCCAAAACAAATAAGGCAATGGATGATTCTTAAATATTTCGAGTTCATAATTAAATGAACTATCCTTATGTTACCATTGTTCGGGATATATAAGATTCAGGAATTGTTTATATCATTTTTCCTTTGATCTTTGTTCAGTCTGTTGAGTTTGCAGAAGATGCATATGCCTTTTATTTTCCTAATATATTTCCTTTCATTTCTAATGTGGTTAGTCAGGTCTCTGTAACCCACACTAAAGCACCTTGTTCGATCCATACAAGCCCTAAAGAGAATAGGAGAGAATTAACCGTACTCTCTTAGAGCCTTCAACCAGGCATGTTACTTTGCTCAGCTACCAGGGATAAAAGTGGGTGGGGAGACACAACCACCAAATGGAGCCTTCCAAAATGCAAGGCAGCAGAAGGAACCCACACTCAAGTCTGCGGGCTGAGAATTCTGTTGAACTGGCCGCAGCAATACTGAAAGAAATCAAGGGGGAACTGGCAGGGCAGGAGACTCAGGAAAGCCATGTAACTTCCTCAAGCCTGAACGGGCAGAAACAAATGCTTGCAAGGCCATTTTCCCCCACAGCTATCCTCTGCCTTGCTTAATCATTCTATCAGGAGCCAGTCTGGACATCACCACACTCAGATTGTGATTATTATTTATCAGATTTACCTCCCACTCTCTCTCCCCTGAACAGGACTCAGGGTGGCTAAGGACATATAAAATATACCCAATTAAAACAATACAGAAGATACAATAAATAAAATTTAAAAATATAAAATGATTTTAAAATCTATCCCGATTAAAATCTGTCCAAATATTTGCTGTTTATCAGTTCCAGCACAAGCTGAAGAGTATTTTCATCCAAACTGTGAATGTTACTCACTTTGTTCTTCCTCCTGTTTTGACCATAGGCACAAATAATTCTTAATACACCCCCCCCCCCAGTACTTTCCTCGACTGGAACTTCATTTGATTAGTGGTATGCTCTGCTTGTGCCACCCTTCACATCTATTAGTGCCACTTGTTCCGTGTATTAATGAGTTCTGAAACCTGTTGAATAGTGCTTGATTCATATTTTATGCTTGCAGTTCCTCTGATGTGCATCCATGGTGAAGTTTTCATTTAAGGCTTTCCACAGATAAATAACATCTGCTTTATCATATGACCCAGCTCTTTATCAATTTTCCATGTTCCAGAGTTGTGTTCCAAAAGCTTGCATCTTACATGAGATCCTGTCAGAAGGAACAGTCCATCACTGCCTTTCCGCAAATCAAAATAAACGATTATGTATGCGCTGTCATTATCATGATCTTAAAGCCTCTTAAGGAATTCAAGGCCATTAACTAATTTTTTCCATGCTAGCCATGCCCTTCTGGAGTTTTAGTATACATGAGCTGTTCTCATTTTGCTTTCTGAGTAGTGTTTGCATTGTTTTCAATATCACAGCCCAGCAAGGCTGGGGCCTACAAAAATCTTTTTGCAATAATTTTGAACACAGTTAGTAAATATGCATCTGTAATCTCTCATTTATGTGCTGACAAAAACGCCACCTGCATAGCTTTCCTTGGTATCATTCAGCGGCAGCAGTGGAATCCATGGAGGAGCTGTCTGTTAATTTCAAAGAGAGGAATATCTTGCCCCTGTCTTGCCAGCAGCAACATTAACTACTCCCAGAGATTATACTGCCGTTGCATAGCACTACAGCTGCATGCACTGCCTTTTGAACCTGACCAGCTCACAGCATGTATTTTATGTATACTACCATAAAAGCATGTGCTTTTAGGAGTGGAGGATTTGTGCCATATCAAGGCAACTGCCAGAACATTATCAAAGAGGTTTTGGTTTCTTTGTATAGCTTGATTTATACACACTTGGCATGAGTTTTATACTACTGCTGCATAGTTGTCGGAACATGCCTGGCGGGGGTGGTATGGTTTTTTAAAAAACACCTATGAAATGGGGTGGGGGTTATTCCCTAGTGGTTTTTTTTGGGGGGGGGGGCGGGGGATCACCAAATCTCAATATATGTACATTTGACATTTGGTCTCCAGTGTACATGCTGTCATAATGAAGTGATATTTCCTCTTAGGAAGATATTTGCAGGGTGTTTATTATGCATTTATTTAAAACTATCCTATGCATTGTTCCCCCTAAACTGAGTTAGCATGAGCTAGTTCACAGATTTTTAGCTTCCAGATCACACATTTTTGTCTTAGGAAGGATGACCCCAGAGCACAAGAATCTGTGCAGTAGCTCACAACTTTAATGCCAGCAGCTCATAAGTTTAATGCCAGTAGCTCACAAAGTAGAATGTTTGCTTACAAGACTCTGCAGTTTAGAAGGAACAATGATCCTAGGCTATGCTTCTCCTGGCACTGAAAGATTTTAACAACTCAAGCCACATAAAGCCCTGCTCTTGAATCAGTCTCAAAATGCAATGTCATGTCTTCAGGGAAATTTGGAAGCTCAAAAAGCACAGAGCCCTGGTCCAATGGACAGAGCACAGGGGTGCTGCAGGTCTGTAGGGGTGTGCAAAAAAAAAATAATTCAGATTTACACGGATTCGGAAATGCACGGGGCCAAAAAAATTGGAATACTGTGTATTTCTGAATAACGGTACTCGGAATAGCTGCATATATGGTAGATGCGCAGCTATTTCCGAATATACGGCCCCATTATACCCTATGGCCATTGAAATCAATGGCAAAATAGGGTATATTGGAAGCTGCCTGGAGGGGAGGGGGTTTGAGGGAGAGCCCCCATATTTGCAGGGGACCTGCAATGGACTCTCCCCTACAAACCCCCCAAGTCCCAAAAAGATTGGGCCAGGGGGTCACATTCCAGGGACACTCAAAGAGGGTGCCCCTATCCCACCATTATACCCTATGGGTCATTAAAATCAATGGCAACATAGGGCATAATTAGAAGCTACTGGAGGGGAGGGGGTTTGACGGAGAGCCCCCAAAACTGCAGGGGAACTCACAGGGGACTCTCCCCTACAAAACCCCCAAGTCCCAAAAAGATTGGGCCAGGAGGTCCAATTCCTGGGGCACCCAAAGCCAAACCTAACTTCACACCAGAGAATCTCTATAGGACCCAAATGCACTACATCCATCTATCTACCCTATGACCCCTGCTGGCCTGGAACCAATATAAACCCAGTTGCCAATGCCAACATCACTGCCACACAAAACACAATCTGCTCAAGGTCTGCTCAAGGTCTGCTCTGCAGATCTGGCTGCAGCAAATGCCAGCTCTCCAGCCCTACCCCAAACAATACGGGGAGAGCTGGCCAAGCACAACAAGCCTGCTGGTTCTGGGTCTCTCACCCAGGTGCCAGCTTCCCTGCCACAGAACACACAATCTACAGATGCCAGCTCTCCAGCTTTGCCCCAAACAACACAACTCTCAAACAAGAGAAGCGGTGAACCACACCTAGCTCCACATCATTCTGTATCTGACACAAAGCAAGAAGCATTTAGACTTACCTTGAGTGATGGATGGTTGGCTGGTCCAGGCTCTTTTGCGTTACCCAGGGTGCCCCATGAGGAGGCACCCCAAATGAGGAAGATCACTGGGAGATTGTGTGAGAGGAAGGCAACCATTCCTTCTCTCTCAGCTCAGCAGCAACACACCAGCTATCACTGTCCCATTAGAGGAACCTCAGCATTGGTATGGCTGCTGGCTGCCTGTCATCATCACTGGCACCTCCCTCTTTCCTCCTCCTGCCCCTGAAAAAAAGACTGGGTTATCCGGGCTGGGCCTGTGGGTGCTGTCGGTTACAGTTGGGGGCTGCAATGACCCTTTCAGTATTATTAGGCATGTGTGGATGGGGACTGGGGAAATTTGGATTTTAAACCAGCATTCACTTTTGGTTTGTTGATGGATGAGGGGTGGGGGTGGGATGCACTGCCAATCAATTTGTGAGTGAGTTTTTGGGCTGTCTTTGGACTCTAGTCTATTTTTAGTGGGAGAGCGTTTTACAACCATCTTCCAAGCGCGGGCCAAGATAGGATGCAGGCACAAGTAGGTGCTCACTTCATTCACTTTCAAAGTCTACGTTCGGGGAGCCGAACAAAGGCAAGTTGACCTTCAGGAAGACCAACTGCTTAACTGTCCAGGGTTGCAGGCGATTGCAATGTGGGCAGACAATGTCGCCCATATGTGAAAAGACTTGCTCGCTCTGCATGCTCATCGGTGGGCATGAAAGGAACGCCTTGGCCACGGAGGAGAGGGCTGGCCAGACCCCCTCCTTCGTGAACCAGTAGTCCAAAGGAGACGTTTCCTGTGGCTCGAGGGGCTCCAAAAGATAGTCCCTCACCATTGCAGCACCTGTCTCCACTCTCAGGGGCCTACCACCCCCAAAGGGGCCAATGACCCACCCAATGAGTGTCATCTCAGGACTCTTCGTGGCGTGAGTCTGGTGGGAAACAATGGTTAGCCGGGGAGGTTGGGGATGAACAGCAGTGGAAGTGGCAGATGAGCTGCTTCCACCCCCCCTCCTTCTCAGTTACTGGCACTGCCCCCCCCCCCCGACTCTGCAACGCTTGACCTTCTGGGAGAGCTCATCTCGCCAGTGATTGAGCTCGTTGGCCTGCTCGGTGACTATGCCCTTAAGGTGCAGGTCTAACATGGTTGCCATCATGTAGACCTTATCCTGGGTGAAAGTCTGAAAGCGGGCCTCAAGCCCTTCCTGCAGCCTAACAACCAGGGCACGCACCAGTGGAAGAACGTCTGCTTCTACCCCTCTCCTCCTCAACTACCGGCACTGGGCCTGACCTAACTCTGGAAAGCTCGACCTTCGACTCTGGAAAGCTCGACCTTCTGGGAGAGCTCGTCTCACCAGTGATTGAGCTCGTTGGCCCGCTCGGCGACTGTGCCCTTAAGGTGCGGGTCTAACATAGTCGCCATCATGTAGACCTTATCCTGGGTCAAAGTCTGAAAGTGGGCCTCATGCCCTTCCTGCAGCCTAACAACCAGGGCGTGCAGCGCTGGAAGAACGTCTGCACGGCCTTGAGCTGGCACTAGAAACGAGGCCAGGTCCTCATGGGCCATGTGGACCATGGGGACAACCAGTGCGATGCTTGCCGTGTCAGATGAGAGCATTACTGTGTCAGTCTTGAAGGGCCCAAAAACCTCCACAGTCTGAGAAATGACCATCCAATGCTCTTGGGTGAGACGGTTCTCATCCTGAAAGACCCTTATCTCAGAGACAAAGGCATCCAGTGCTGCTCTCTGCTCCACCATGCACTCCAGCATAGCATGTGCTGACGTCACCGATCAGGCGGTGCCCTGGCACGCCTGTCAGTGTCTGTTTCTAACGGAGTAGATACCAGTCCGTATTGCTGCGTGAGAAGTGACCCGTGATGTGCCGTGACTTTTGGAGCAGAAGTCGGTACTCATGGTTCACGGCTAGATACTGACAATCCTGGCTTTTCGTCTGGCCCAATGCGTCCTTAACCGCGAGGTGAAGAAGGTGGGCCATGCAAGGAAGGCATTTTAGGCCCTGATGCTGGACAGCCGCCTTGATGTTGGAGCCACCATCAGTCACCATGAAGCCCATGGCGACGTCCCCGCTGCCTACCCAGCCCTCTAACTGCCATGAGAGGATGGCTCTGAGAGTGTCTGCCGTGTGCGGCGCGTCGACTGCTTCGGCGTGCAGCAAGGCCCAGCGATAGCCAGCCTGGCGGCCCTAACCCTGCCTGCCACTACTGCCAGTGCCACCCCTATCCTGCACTGCCTGCAGCTCCCTGGGTTGCCAACAATGTGCAGTCAGGGAGAGATACCCCTCGAACGCATGTTGGGAGCTCCAGATATCTGAGGTGATATGAGCAGTCCCCCCGGCAGCATGGGACAAATGCTCCTTCTCAACCATTGTAAAAAGGGCAGCAGGTAGGGGTGCTCACCAATCTGGATCTGAGTTTAAAACTTCAGGAGATACCACATCCAGTCCAGGAGCTTTCCCCACTTTTAATTGGGCAATTAATTCCTTTATTTCATCAGGTGCCACAGGCAGCTGATCAGGTAAGTCATTCAAAGAGAGCTCAAGTGGTTCTATTATGCTGGTACATTCCTCGTGAAATAAGGCTGAAAAATATTGAACCCAGATGTGGGGAGGAGCAAAGGACATGGTGGGGGCTGCCATGTGGAATACTCCTGAAACTGTGGCCCAAAATTGTTTTGAACTATTTAAAGTTGTGGCTTGAAATAGTTGCTCCCAAGGGCCAGCACAGCACAATCTCTCTCTCACACCAATACACCAACACACCAACACAGCAGCAATGGAATGGAGTCCAGCCAGGCAGACTCCTTAAAAAGGTTCTCTGGCCCTACACAGAGCAGTTTCAAAAAATAGCACTGCTCTGTGATTGGCCAGAGAACACTGTTTACTTGGATACCCAAGTAAACAAAAGAACAACAATTTTGCTGATGGCTGGGGGATTAGCCCAGCCATCAGCTACACAACAACCCTGCAAAACATGCATTTGCAATGCATTTTGCAAATGCATGTTTTGGATTGGCTGCTGGGGCTCCTCTCCCCCTCCCCCTCCCTCCCTGATCCCAGGGAGGATATGGGAGAGGCGGGAAAAGACTTCCAAAGGTGGGAAAGATGGCAAGCAGCTCCCCCGAGGCTGCAGAAGCTCCTTTCCCGCCTTTTCCATTGACTTCCGAATACTTCCAAATAATAATACTTCCATTTAATAGGCTGAAAATGGATTCGGAAGTATACGGTGCCATATACTTCTGAATCAGGGGTGATTTGGGGGTCTATTCGGTTTGGCCAAACCAAATGCACATCCCTAGTCCATTGTATAAGAAAGCATCAACTCCCTGTGTAGGTGATGTGTTCTGTATTAAAAAGGAGCACCTGTGTAGGTGATATGTTCTGTATTAAAAGGGAGCACATATTTCCTCACAGAGATCTCTCACATCAAGCTGGGGTCTTGCATTTTCCTTTGACTTTTTATGAATCTTAGATGTGTCTCCCCCCACCCCCAACAATTTTATACCCACAAGCAATATGTTCTGTACAACTGTTTCTTCTCTGGCAGACGTATAGGAATGTATAAGGCTAATAAATAATAGGACGTTTCTGGATTCTGTGCACGTTCTGTTAAAAGCTTCGCTTGGGATGCATCTGGCAATGAGTTGCGCTAATAGAAACACATCGTACTGAAAGAAAATATAAGGCGTCAGTCCAAATCCTTTTAGATGACGTCACCAGAACCCTTCAATTGTGTATGGCAGCAGGCAGGCTGGTTATCAAGCCCCTGCAAAATGAACCCGGCTTGTACCAACAGGGTGCAATTGACAAACCTTTTATTAAGTGTACTTAAGCCAAAGAAATGGACTTGACTTTAAGTGCCAGTAGGCTGGTTTAAGTGCTTTGTGGGATGCATGGCTTGTTACTTTGGAGCTCCTCATACTGCTTTGAATGAAAGATAAAAGGACACAAACAAAATAGTAGCCAATTGCAAATGCAAGAGGCTCTTTTTTCATTGGCAGCAAACTTGCATGCGCCAGAAGTGGGAAAAGATGGAAGGTAGCAGGAGCAGCACAGACTAGTGGCGAACACAACAAGGTGGGATTCCTTTTGAAGCATTCATCTCAGTCACTTGAGCTGCAGACGAGGCAAGTGAATGTTCTAAAACTTTTAAAGCTGAGAAGCATTTGGTGTCTTCTGCTGAAGTGCACTGCAAGCACTTCAAGTGGAAACTTGAAACCTCCAGTGCTGCATTCTTTGAACATTCCTTCATATCCCCACTTCCTAATTCATCCTCCATCTACCACTCTATGCTCATGTTGTCCTAATTACCCCTAAAATTAAAGGATAATTTCTTTTGTGGCTTTATTTTTGTCACAGTGACTGCATTTTTTTTTACAAAGACCTTACTCTGGCCTTTGATAACAACTGCATTGACCAGCAATTGTAAAACATTTCAACAATTCCACCTACTATCAAAATCTCTAGATGCAATAAATCGGGTGCACATTTAAACAGCAGCATTCTGAGAGATGGTTTTCTTCTATCAGTCTGTTAAAAGCTGTGTAAGAAACCTGTGTATGTGTAGACTGGGGCTGATTCCACATTTGGCATTTGCCTCCCTTTCGCTCCGAGGTTGTTCCATGCGGGTGTGATTTCCCAATTCTGCACTAGAGGATTTCTCCCGGATTCAATTCCCAATCTGTTCCGTGTGTTCTGATTCCGCATTACTGCTGTTCCCGGAGTATCCCCCACAATCATAGCAATTTCCCCCTCCCTCATATGTTTCCCTTTTTTTTATAACACACATGCGGGTTCACATTCCTACATGATCATCTTTGTTTGCATTACAACGTAATGCCAGAAGCATAATACTGGCCCTGCCATTGGCAGGTTATCGAAGCCCCGGGAAATTTGAGTTGGCGATCCACCATTTTTATCCACACACGCTGAATGTTAAGCACACAGTTTTCCATTAAAAGCTATAATGAATTACAAACAGATGCATGGAGGTGGGGGGGGGGGAGGGAAGATTTATGCAGAGGGGTTAAGGGAGAAAGTTTCACCAACCTATCAAAAATATAAACCTATGAATGTCTTTTCAAAATTTTTGTTCATGATTTTTCCCACCATTTCTTTTGTTATGTATCTTATAACCACATCGCTTGGCAGATTATTCTTTTTTGCATAGAGTGAGTTCACTCTATACATATAGTCATACATATTTCTATTCCCTTCAGGATCATCCTCCAAAAATTCTGCAATTATTTTTATTATGTATTCTTTCAGATCAGATTCTTCTGGTACACCTCTCAGATGGATCTGTGTCTCCATCAACTTGCAGTCATGTATTATCACCTTTTCTTGTAATTTTAACAAGGTGGAATCATGTGTTTTCACTCTCCCTTCCACCTCTTGTACTTTTTTTGTTATTACTACAGTCTCATTTCTGAGATTCTCTATTTCTTTTTTTAATTCTTTTTTTGAGTCCTCAATATCCTTTCTTATTTCTTTTTTAGAGGCAGTTATCATTTCTTTCACCCCCTTCATTATCCTGGCTTCCATTGCATCTAATTGGGCTTGCATTTTCTCTATTGAAGCAGACCTAGCACGAGTTTGCTTCAGATCTGAAATATAAAAAAGATCAAAAATTTCTATCTCACCAAATTAAATTTGGACCATCAGGTTTAATAGAGTGAAGCTTGCCCTTTCCAATGAACCCAATTTCACCATCCTCTGAGCCTCCCAGGCTCAGATATAAATGTTTAAATTTTTTATTTTTCCAAAATGGCAGTCGTGACTTTTGCTTCACTTAAATGTTTTTCCTTCTTTCCCCTTTAACCAATTCAAATCTTCACCACTATGCAATAGTCCTTTTTTTATAATTGCAAACTCAGTTAACTCCACCAATTTTTATTGTCCCAATCACTTTAAAAATGTTAAAATTTTATCCTCCCAGCAATGGCCGCCAATATTTCTCTCTGATCTTATAATCTTAGATTAGGCAATTTACTTCTCTAACTTCCTTCTTCTTCCTCTGGTACTTCCTGCTTTTCCTGCCACCAAGTCTCGTTTCACTGGTAGAGAAATCTCACGATGTCTGACGTACTTCCTGTGTTGACTATGAGTGCTGCAGATCTATGATGATGGGGCTGCCTCCTCAACCGCAGATAGACGAAACAATAAATTCCTTTCTCCTTTTAGCACTGTCTTTTAAATTTACAAAGTTCAAATTTGGCCCCTTTTTTCTTCTTTCAGGCTTTCATTATTTCCAACTCCCACCTTTTAATTTTGTTTTGTTTAGCTTTAATTAGTCTCGGAGTGAAGATAGCAATCAGTACCTTTTTTTTCTGTAGTTTATCCAGATCAACACCAGTCTTTTGTAGATTAGATGTTTAAAGTTGTAAAAGAAGATTTTGATCCTGTCGCGCTTATGTCAAATAAATGACTCTGGAAACTTCTGCAGATGATGAATATGCAACTTCTCTCCAGAGATCCCTAAAAGCCTCAAAGGAGCCCCCACCAGGACTCCCTTTCAGCCAAGGTAAGTCTCCTCAAAGTGTCTGTGCATATCTTGGACAATTCTCTAGCTGAGAAAAGTAGGCATTAATTTGCCTTTTACTACCATGAACAGAAGTGCCAGCCTGCCCCCGTTAAGGAAAGCAGCTCAGCTCGCCATTTTCTAATCCCAGAAAAGACATTGATAGTGAGAGGTAGTAGAATAAGAATTATGAAAGAGTTGCCAAGACAAGTGCTAACTGACAGGAATGCATATAAAAAACTGACAGAAAAATTACGCAACAATGAAATGAAATACAGATGGATAATACCTGAGGGTTTGAGCTTTGAACTTCAAGGGAAAGGGATTACAATTACAAACACACAGGAATTGCATAGATTTCATGGAGAGAATAAAGAATTTGCACCATAATGGATTACAAATTGATATCTTGGAATGTAAATGGACTAAACTCACCACAAAAAAGAAGGGCAGTATTTCATTGGATAAAAAAACAAAATTGTAATATAGTTTGTTTACAAGAAGCGCACATTAGACAAAAGGATTATAAATTTGTATGGAATAAGCAATTTGGACTATAATTTTATACATTGGCTGAACAGAAGAAGAGAAAAGTAATTTTTTATATTAAAAAAAATTAGATCCGAAATTGGTTTTTAAAGATAAAGATGGAAGATATGTAGCGGTGGAAATTACATTGAACGCTAAAAAAAACTTTATTGTTGGGTCTTTATACTCCAAATGGTGCAAAGGACAATTTCTTTAAAAATATTATGCAACACCTTGATGAAGTGACCTATGAGCAAATTATGTTGATGGGGGACTTTAATGGAACAATTCAGAACACAATAGATAGATCTGGAAAGAAAAAAATTGATAAAGAAGGGAAATTGCCAAAGTCTTTTTTTGAGTTGGTTAAACAAGAGAATTTGGAGGATATATGGAGGAAGTTCAATCCTAATGTATGGGACTATACCTTTTTTTCAGCCAGACATAATTCTTTTTCTAGAATTGACATGTTGTGGGGTACCAAAGATTTGGGACTTATAACAAAGAAGATAGAGATTTTACCCAAAATAGGAGCTGACCATAACCCAATAATGTGGATTACAAAATTGTCCAAAAATTCGAGAAGATGGAGATTAAATGAAGATTTACTACAAAATAAAGAAATAGTGACATCTTTAGAAAATGAAACTAAAGCTTATTTCCAAGTCAATGATAGAGAAGATATAGAATTTCAGACGGTATGGGATGCCTATAAGGCAGTAATGAGAGGAATATTAATAACATTGAATAATAAAGATAAAAGAGCAAAAGATAAACAGAACTTGGACATTCAAAATGAAATTAAGAAAAAAGAAGATGAATTAAGAAAAAGGCCAGGGAAAAAGAAAATTATAAAGGAGATTACAATACTACAAACACAAATGAGACATTTGTTACATAAAGAAATGGAATGGAATTTGAAAAAATTACAACAGAAATCCTTTGAGAGAGCAAACAAACCTGGAAAGTAGTTGGCCTGGCAATTGAAGAAAAACAGAGAAAGTAAAATTATTAATAAAATTGTGGCTGATGGAAAAGAGATGGTGGATTAAGAAGGAATAAAGAGAGAATTTTTTAAGTATTATGCTAAATTATTTAAGGGTGTTAAAGTACAGAAAGAAAGGATTGAAACGTATTTGCAAAAGATCAAAATAGCACCCTTAACTGAATATATGGAAAAAATTTTGAATGATCCAATTGAAAAAATAGAAATTGAAGCAGCGATTAATGTAATGAAAATTGGAAAGGCACCTGGACCAGATGGATATACGGCAAATTTTTTTAAAAAGCTTAAAGAAGAATTAGTACCGAAACTTCAAAAATTGATGAATGTGATAAGATTGAATGGGAAAATACCAAATACATGGAAAGAAGCTGTAATTTCGTTGATTCCAAAGGAAGAAAGAGATGTCACGAATGTAAAGAATTCTAGACTAATTTCATTATTAAATAATGATTATAAGATATACACAAGAATCCTGGCAGAACAGCTTAAACAATATTTAATAAACTCTATAAAGGAAGATCAAGCGGGGTTTCTCCCTAAAAGGCAAATAAGAGACAATATTAGAACTGTTGTAAATATTGTAGAATATTATGAAAGACATCCGGAGAAGGAGGTTGCATTATTTTTTGTTGATGCAGAGAAAGCTTTTGATAATTTGAACTGGGACTTTATGTTTGCAGTAATGGAAAAAATAAAACTGAGGGAAAACTTTATAAGAATGATAAAGGCAATATATACTGAACAATGTGCAAGGCTATGTATAAATGCAGATCTTACAGATGAAATGATAATCAGCAAAGGTACAAGACAAGGTTGTCCGCTTTCACCATTGTTGTTTATAATGTCTCTTGAAATCTTATTGATGTAAATACAAGACGATGAAGAAATAGAAGGAATGAGAATTAAAGGATTTACCTATAAATATAGAGTATTTGCGGATGATATAATGTTTATAAATGAAAATCCTACAGAACTTACACCTTTGTTGTTAGCAAAAATACAAGATTTTGGAGAATTGGTGGGACTTTATATTAATAAAGAAAAATCAAAACTTTTATGTAAAAATATGCAAGTAATTAAACAAAAGGAATTGCAAAAGCTAACGGGATGTGAAGTTACCTCTAAAGTAAAATACTTGGGTGTGGAAATAACAATGAAGAACATTGATCTGTTTAAAAATAATTATGAAAAGTTATGACGTAAAATGGATGAAGATATGATAAAGTGGAACAAGCTTAATTTGTCATTGCTTGGTAGAACAGCTGCAATTAAGATGAACATCTTGCCGAGAATAATGTATTTATTCCAAACTATTCCGATTGTGAAAGACAGTAAACAATTTAATAAACGGCAAAGAAAGATTTCAGAATTTATATGGGCTGGAAAGAAACCAAGAATTAAAATGAAAGTTTTAATAGATGCTAAAGAAAGAGGATTCCAATTACCACATTTAAGATTATATCATGAAGCAGTTTGTTTAGTGTGGATAAAAGATTGGGTGACACTATTGAATAAAAAACTTTTAACGTTGGGAGGTCATGGAAATAAATTCAGCTGATGTACAGATGGTATATGACTCCTAAAAAGTTGGCAAAGATGAACAATAAGATGCCAGACAGATGTTGGAAATGCAAAAAATATGAAGGTTCTTTCTACCATATGTGGTAGACTTGTGAAAGAGCAAAAAAGTATTGGCAGATGATTCAACAAGAGATTTCTAAGATCTTGGGATACGAATTTAACAAAGTTGCAGAGACTTTTCTGTTGGGATTACAAATGGAAAAATTTCCAAAAGAAGATAGAACTTTAATCTGGTACTTGCTCTCAGCTGCTAGGGAATTGTATGCACAGTTGTGGAAGCAAGAAAAAATACCAGAGAAATGGGATTGGATTGTAAAAGTTATGACATGGAGTGAAATGGACAAGTTAACAAGAACCTTAAGAGACTATGATTTAGAACTATTTCAGATAGAGTGGAAAAAGTTCAGAAGATACGTAGAAAAAGAGTGGAAAATAAAAGGACATTGGACAATTTTTGATAATGATTAAGTACAAGAGAAAGGAGGATATTAATTTTGGTTCTTATTAATTAAGGGTACCTTTAATGTTAATACTTTAAGTATAGAACACCGGTGGGCGTCAAGTAACGGGGGGAGGGTGGGTAGAAAGTAATATATGGGATAGATAAAAAAGTAGTTATTAGTGATGTAAGAAATTGAAATTTATTACCATATGTTACTAATAAAATTGTTTGAAATAAAAACAAAATATAAACCTATGAACATAATCAAATTCCCGTTCCCGTTTGAGCCCATACAGGGGGGGATCGATAAAGGTGGCAATCGTGCATCTTTAAAGTAGTTTGTGAAACATCGCTATTTATTTATTTAGTTGCGTTGTAACGATCTTATTTGAAAAAAAAGTTATAATAGTCAGGAGTTATTTTTATCGGAGGGGGGAAGAAAGTAATCACAATGCAATGACACATTACCAAAATCACATAGAATATCATAAAGAATGGGGCTGGGTGGAAGCAAGGGATGTATTCAGTAAAAGAAAATTGTGTTACATCGTTATATATTTTTCGCGTTGTAACGCAAAACATGATTTGTTTTAAAAAAATTCTTTTTTTCAGGAAAATATCGGATAATTTTCAAAGGGAGTAAAATTAAGGAAGTATGATGAAATAACTGGGCGGGATCATGGGTGTGGAGTTATGTGGGTGTGTTCTACTGATGCAAGAAGTTTGACAGTGCATTGGAGTGAGTTCCGCACATAAATTTTGAGCCCCGAAACCGCATCAAAAATAAACTTCTCGCATTTTGCCGATCTCCTAAATGCGGGGTGACACCACTTCGGAGGCGGGTCAAACTGCCGCCCTGGGTCAAGATATGCGGAAACCAACATCTGCCCCGGGGGAAACACAGCATCAGAGCCGGAGCAAAGGCTAATGCGGAATCAGCCATTAACTGAAAAAAGGCTGCTCTAATTTTGTCTTAATAGCTGTCTTCCCCCAGTGAAGAAAAAAATCCCTCTGTATCTGCTGATTCCTTTCATCAATTTATTAATGTACCATTTGTAGCCTGCCTGTCTGTTTTAAAGTCACACTTTTTGAGTTCTGGTGCTCTCTGTCTTATGGTCGCTATGCTTTATCAGATTCATCACAGTGGGGTTTCATGACCCCTGCATCTCAGCTCTTTTGAAACTTCCTTGCACTGTCTTGGTCATTAGCTGGAACAAGATCTGAGCATTAATTGCTCCCAATAATGCCTCTGCAACACAATCATTAATTGCATCTGTCATTTCTACCTTCATTATGCTACACATCTCCAAATGTTCCCAATTAATATCACGAAGGTTGAAATGCAATGCTTTTAATCTCAGTGTTATTGTTCTGCCAGTTGTCTTCTGCATCACTGGATTATGAAGAACTTTTGAATTTAGTTAGGGGCTTTAAGTCTGTGCAGTACTTTCTGCCTTGCTCATTAATATTGTTAGTATTTCCCACATTGATTCCTTCCAACAGGTTTACAAAAATATGAAACACTGGAAAGTCATAAACTTTATTTCATTTTGTGCCCTGGAACAAACTGTTACTTATAACATTTTTTCAGTGATAACTTAGAAGACGTAAATAAGCATAAAGTCTGGCTGTTTTTTGCTACATCATCCGTATTCAGGCTGCCACTCATGGAACATCAACATTCAGTAGTTTGAAACAAGGACAATATGTGGGACCTGTACTGTTTAAATAAATGCTCTCAAACCTGTTATCTCTTTATGTGTGGGGGGATATTACATCCTCAGAACTGTTCTTGCCATGCTGATTCATACATGGAAATCAAGAGCAGTTCCTTTGCTCTGTTTCTGTGGACAGATAGATACCAATCCTGCTGTGCATGGGTATTGAAGCAATCCTTTGGAGATAGAAAAAACAGATTTGCAGATTCATTTTTGCATGTTGAAATGGGAATAATAATGCTTATGGCAGCCTCCTCTCAGACAAATAGCCACATCTGATTGAAGGGGTGAGTGTACGTCTGCGGGGACATGATATGAATAACACATTATTCCCTTTAGTATATAGATAAAAGAGCATAAAAACGTCAGAGAAGCCATGTTGGATCAGGTCAATGACCCATGCAGTCCAACACTCTGGCACACAATGGCCAAAAAACCCAGGTGCCATCAGGAGGTCCACCAGGGCTAGGACACTAGAACCCTCCTGCTGTTGCCCCCCCCCCCAAGCGCCAAGAATACAGAGCATCACTTGCCCCAAACAGAGAGTTCCATCTCTGTCTTGTGGCTAATAGCCACTGATGGACCTCTGCTCCATATGTTTATCAATCCCCTTCTTGAAGCTGTCTATGCTTGTAGCTGCCACTACTTCCTGTGGCAGTGAATTCCATGTGTTAATCACTCTTTAGGTGAAGAAGTACTTCCTTTTATCTGTTCTAACCTGACTGCTCAGCAATTTCATTGAGTGTCCACAAGTTCTTGTATTGTGAGAAAGGGAGAAAAGTACTTATTTCTCTACCTTCTCTTTTCCATGAATAATCTTGTAAGCCTCTATCATGTCACCCTTCAGTTGACAGTTGTAATTTCTCCAAGCTAAAGAATCCCAAGCGCTTTAACCTTTCTTCATAGGGAAAATGTTCCAAGTTTTAATCATTCTAGTTGCCCTTTTCTGCACTTTTCCCAATGCTATAATATCTTTTTTGAGATATGGTGACCAGAATTGTACACAGTATACTAAATGAGACCACACCATTGATTTATACAGGGACATTACAGTCTCATAAGTGAATGAAATCAAAATTTGTACAGAAGTTCACAAGGAAATGATTGTGGTGTCACATTTTTGTTTGACATATAGAAAGGGTTATCACTTTTGGATTATAATTAAACTTTGATTCTGAAAAGAAGAGTACACTGCAGAGGAAGAGAGGGGTAAAATGTTTCATTTCACACTGAGAAATTATATATTCACATGTATCTTTGGTATATGATATAAAGAATATAATGAAGACTGAAGATATGAACGGAGCATTTTCAAACGTGCCACTAGTCCAAACTCATTTAAATATATCTGTATGTATTTTGGTTCTATTAATCACTTGAAAGTACATTTTGTCATATCAGCAGGGTCTAGTCATACCCTTCTGGTAGTTACACCTATAACCCAATAGTGGACAAAATAGAAGTCTAGTAGTACCTTTAAGACCAACAAAGTTTTATTCAGAATGAAAGCTTTGATATGTATGCATACTTCATCAGACAATGGAATGGGGTACAATGAGCAGTGCTACATATAGCTGGTGGGCAGTGGTTAAAAATGCAAAGTGGTATCCTAAACATACCAAATGATCCATTGTATACAGCCAGGCCCTATGCTACAGCCACATTTGCTCCAATTCTACTGATAGAGATTCTCACCAAAGGGATCTACAACAAACCTTTTTGGAACTAAAATACCCACCTGATGAAGTCAGGAAACAAATTAACAAAGCCAGAATGATACTCAGAGAAAACCTGTTAGAAGACAGACACCAAAAAGACAATAACAGAATACCGCTAGAGGTCACACACAATTCTCAACTGAAAACAGTTCAATTTACCATCAACTATTTACAACCTCTATTGGACAGTGATTGCTCTCTTTCAAAAGTGCTGGGGGGCAAACCTTTTCTTTTGCACAGTTAGCCCCCTAATCTCAAACAAATCCTCACCTACAACAATACAACATCTCATTTCAGCATGGACACTGGTACCAGAACTTGCAATAAACCCAAGTGCCAACTTTGCTGCCACATACACCCAGAAAACACAATCAATAGACCTAACAGCATTAACTACACGATCTCAGGCTCATTCACTTGTTCATCTTTCAACATTACATATGTCATTAAATGCCAACAATGCCCTCCAGTTCTCTACATAGGACAAACAGGACAAACCCTACACCAAAGGATAAATGGACACAATCTGACATCAGGAATAACAAAACTGAGAAACCTGTGGGAGAACACTTTAACCTTCCAGAACATTCAGTGGGTGACCTCAAAGTAGCTGTTTTACTGCAAACGAACTTCAAGAGGAGAATGGAGAGGGAAATTGCTGAATTATAAATTATTATGAAACTTGGAACAAACACCTCTTCAGGACTGAACAGGGGTATTGGTTTCTTATCTAATTACATATGCCAAACCCATTCTCACCAAGTAGAGCTATATATCCACAGTATTCCAATGTATTTCTCTTTTAGAATAGTGTATCAGAATGTTTTCTTAATTGAAAAATAAGGAATATTGGTTGTTTATCTCATGACATATACTAAACCCACTATATTCAAATGTATACTTTTTTTTGTATTGGCAAACTGCAATGATGTTTCTAATGAATGCTACATTTAATAAGTAAATAAGGTGGACAGGAACACCTCTGAGAAAAACATGTTCTCAGTTTAACCCAGGCTGGAGGACCAATAGAGCAATTATCAGACTGCATTTATTGCCTTGTGACACTCACTATCATTCTCTAATTCTTGACATGTTGCTGCCTTTGTTGTTTTCCCATGCTAATGCTATCCAGACCCAATGTTCTTTCAATTTGTTAATTTCACTATTTTGCCATTGGATTCTAACTTTATACCACTTTGCGTTCTTAACCACTGCCCACCAGCTATATGTAGCACTGCTCACTGTACCCCATTCCATTGTCTGATGAAGTATGTATGCATAAGAAAGCTTACATTCTGAATAAAACCTTGTTGGTCTTAAAGGTGCTTCTAGACTCATACTTTGTTCTATTGCTTCAGACAAACACGGCTGCCCACTTGGATCTACCAATAGTGGAAAATAATTAAAAACAATGCAAATGACTTCTGGGACATGTGCTCCTTCTTGTGGAGCAGATGTTGTATGGAAACTTGCTGCCTTTCAAACGCAAAGCTAGCTGGAAGGAGTGCAACATATTGCAAAATTGGTAATTAGATATTGATTCAGTGTCATTTAGATTGCTAGCTTGGATCATGCCCACACATAGCTTTGTGGTAATTTCTGTGAGGACACTTGTTGGCCTAAAGGAGAGGCATCCATGTCACAACACCACATTAATTAGATAACTTGATGTGTGCCTCTGAGTAAGAAGTAGAAGACCTATCCTCTAACCCCACAGAAGCTGTCTCTCAAGTTGCAAATCAGCTATGCTGACAGGGTTGAGAAGGCCAGCTTCAATAGTATCATCTTCTGACTAGTATTGCATTTAATTAGAACTTACTGCTTATTCAGGAACACATTTTCGAAGAGGAAAGAACAAAGTTTTGAGTCCCATAGCACCTTTAAGGCCAACAAACTTTAATTCTGGGTATACGCTGGCTCAGACTGACATTCCATCTATTCAGACTTATAAAAGCAGCCAAAGGCTTAGGAGCTGATTTCTGAGCACAAAATACTAAGGTTGCCAGGTCCCTGCTGCCCACTGGTGGGGGATGGGTAGGGTTGCCAAATCTAGGTTGGAAAACTCCTGGAGATTTGGGGATGCAGCCTGGGAGTACAGGGATCTCAGTGCAATGCCATTTATTTCACCCTTCAAAGCAGCCAAGTTCTCCAGGGGAACTATTCTCAACGACAACAGATTTATTGTATGTGGCCAATGGCCATGACAATACAAGGTTAAATACAGTTTCATAAAAAGTGCCAACTAGAAAAGAATGGACAAATAAAAAATACAGAAAAACGGGTTCAGTAGGTTATAATTACAACCTTAAATACATTGCTAAAATAAGCCATTGGGAGGCTCCTTTTTGCTCCCCCCCTGCCTACCTTCCTGCCTGTCTGTCTTCCTGTCATTTTTATGTTTCCCTCTTCCTTCCTTTCACTCCTTTCTCCTCAACTTTTCCATAACTCTCCCTTCTTTCCTCTCATTCATTATCTCTCTGTCTTTTTCTTTCATTCTATCTTCCTTCTTTTTTCTTTCTCTCAATCCTCTCCCCCTCTTTTTACCTCTCCCTTCTGTTCTTTCCCTCATTCTTTCTCTGTATCTTTCTTTGTCTTTTTATTTCATTCTGTCTACCCTCCTTCCTTTCATTTTTCTTTCTTGCACTCCTTTCTCCTCATCTTTTTCCTATCATTCTTTCTCTGTCTAGGTCCTGTTGTATTTTTCTAGGTCCTGTTGTATTTTTTCCTAGAATGGACTTTACTTCTAGTAGTATATAAATTTCTAAAAGCTGTGTGGCAGCATCTGTCTAATCCTCTCCTGTCTCCAAACACCCCACCCAAGCACCTTTTGTGTCACCTTATGTGAATGTACAAACCTATCGCACTAACCCCCTTTCCTTCCTGTCTCCTTCCCACAGTACCGAGAAAAAGTCTCAAATGTCAAACCATTATGGCCCTCCCTGACATCCATCAAAACCCATTTCCCACCTTTTGTTTCAAACTGGGAAACTATTCAAGGCACCCAGGAAAGCCCATCAATGAAAATTAACCTGATCATATTTCAGGAGGGAGCACCACCCCTCCAAATACTATAAAAATGAGAGCAAACTTTGCCCCATCATACAATCTGGGAGAACCAGTAGGATTACACCCCCATTATGCAAGTTTTGGGTCCTTGGAGATGCAACATGCTGGCCATGGCCGTCTCTTCCTCCTTCCTCCTGGTTTCTTCTGCAAGGACATCTGCACATCCGAGCAAAGATGAACAATAAGATGCCAGATAGGTGCTGGAAATGTAAAAAGCATGAAGGTTCTTTCTACCATATGTGGTGGACTTGTGAAAGAGCTAAAATGTTTTGGCAAATGATTCAACAAGAGATATCTAAGATCCTGGGATATGAATTCAATAAAGAGGCAGAGACTTTTCTGCTGGGATTACAAATGGAAAAATTTCCAAAAGAAGATAGAACATTAATATGGTACTTGCTCTCAGCTGCTAGGACATTGTATGCGCAGTTGTGGAAGCAAGAAAAAATACCAGAAAAATGGGACTGGATTATGAAAGTTATGTCATGGAGTGAAATGGATAAATTAACAAGAAAATTAAGAGACTGTGATTTAGAACTTTTTAACCAAGAGTGGAAGAAATTCAGAAGATATGTAGAGAAAGAGTGGAAAATAAAAGGACATTGGACAATTTTTGAGGATTAAGATTTTTAAGATAACAATATAACTCTTGAAGGGGGTTCTTCTTCCCTATGTTTCTTTTTTGTTTCGTTTTTTTTTCTTGATAGTTAAGGGTACCTTTAATATCTGTTTTTTTAAAGAAAATAACACTGGCGGGGGTCAAGTAATTGGGGGAGGGGTGGGAGAAAGTAAGATGTGGGGTAGAATGATGGTCTTTTTCTTAATATATATTAAGCTTTTTATAAGTTGTAGTTATAGTTCTACTACCATATGTTACTAATAAAATTGTTTATTCAGGACATCTGCACATCCAGAAAGTTAGCATAGCCTCTGTAATTACCTCTCAAAGTCTCTATTTTAACTCCTTGTTTTCCTGGTCTCTTGATTGTGTGTGTATTTTGAAAGTGTGATTGTATTTTCCTATATATATTTCTAAGTAAGCATTTTAACTATTTTAAATCTGGACTCTTCTTTCTGAAACCCAACCTTCATATACAATTGGTGAGAGACCACCCAAAATTAGCTCTACTTAGGTCTACCTCTGTTAATTCCCCCCCCCCCCAAATAAAAAAATAAAAGAGGAGACCTCAGCATTTCTGGTAACAACTTCACAAACAATTTATCTTTGTAACACCTTGCTTTAGATCATCTTTCCTGTTCTTTCCAAAATCCTCTTTCTTGTCTTAGCACTAGTAGTTGTAAAAATAGTCATATTTTTGTTTCTCAGGACTACTTGATATTCTAAATCTCAATGAGTCCAGTAATAGAATTCCAATTAAATCAAGCCAGGGTCAAAAAGAATTGTAAAAATATTCACAATGTAGAATCAATGGACCATGGTAAATGCTTTCTTAAAAAATTAAATCTTAGTGCCCCCCCTTAAAAGATCACATTTGAAGGCGAATTAAGTTTGCATGAGGATTAACTTGGGACTAAATTTAATACAGCAAAGCCATTTACTATAATGCCTAATTTGTCCCTTTATGGTCTGGGATAGATATATGCTCCAATATTCCAGGTTGCTACCAGTATTGACAATGCTTAGATCAATTAGCCTCCTCTCCAGTGGCAGAGCTGAGGAAACCTGGTTTGTCAAATTCCTGAGGAAAGGTGGTTTGTCAAATTTGCATGTTGGTATTCGACACTTTCTACATAACCTCACTTCAGAGACAAGCCTCAGAACCCTTGCACTTAACCATTTAGAACAAAGATGTGAAGGCTAGAATTATCCCAGGTTATTCTTCTAATTATTTGGGAAAGGCTGTTATATAGCTTCCTCTTGCATCTCATGAGTTCTTCTAAGATACCTTTTCTACGTTTTTGCATTTGAAATTAGCACAGGTTTTACAACTTTATGTGGCTGACCTTTGTTGACCCAATTTAAAATAGCATTTGCAAGAAAATAATTTTATTCTTCTTTTATCATTGTCACAGAATTCTGCATAAAATACTTCTCAGGACGTGATTTAGTTAATTTAAATACATTTTCTCTCCCCCAAATCTCCCCCTCCCTGTCCTATATAATGAACATTTTAGATATCTGTAACATTTGCAGTCCCTCTTTTTTGCATCTTCACCCTAGTAATTAATTGAAATTTTGGACACAAGAAGTTAGAGAATCCCACACTTGCACACAAACACTCACCTCTCCTCAGTCGACACTGATCTGTTTATTATTGCCTTTTTAGATACAGCTGTTAAGCCAGCTCTATGCTGTCTGTGTTGCAATACATTCTTATCCACACTCTTCTTGAGTAAAGAGATTATCACTTAAAAGAACAGAAAATATTTGTTGAATCCAATGTGCATTAATGTACAGATGCAGTATTGTTACAATGACTGGAATTGTTGAGGTATTTTTTTCTTCATGTAAACTGACTTCCAGATTTGTCCTGAAAGAATACATCATGTGAATGTTGTATGGAAATGCAGCAATGTTAAGTAACAGAAATGAATATTACACCTATGGTTACAAATTTCAGATGTGTGGCCTTGTTAGTCTGTTACAGTCATTGCTGTTAATTTCTATGCTGATTTAAAATGATTGATTTGTGACAAAGAAAGAAATCCAGTATACAATTTTAAAATGTTTTACAGTGATTCAAAAATAGTACCAGGAGGAAGACTTTCTTACAGTGAAGAAGTGGATGCATGCAGTCAGGAAGTGTAACAACAGAACCACTGTTTTAAGAACTCATATTTTACATTGCTGTTTTATTGTTGGGATTGTGTTTCTTGTAATGGTCATTTTTATTGTTGTTGATCTTTTAGTTTTTACTAAAGATTGCTTTTGTTGTGTTTTTCAGTGAAAAAAACTAGAAGTTGCTTTGAGACTTTGGGATGAAAGTTAGCAGCCTGAAAAATGTATTAAATAACAAAATCATTTAGAAGCCTGCTGAGCAAGATCAGGATGGCTATGTGTGATAAGTACTGTCAAGTTGTTCCTGAGTTATGGCAACGATATGACTTAATCATAGCCAGTTTGGTGTAGTGGTGAAGTGCACGGACTCTTATCTGGGAGAACCCGGTTTGATTCCCCACTCCTCCACTTGCATCTGCTGGAATGGCTTTGGGTCAGCCATAGTTCTGGAAGTGGTTGTCCTTGAAAGGGCAGCTGCTGTGAGAGTCCTCTCAGCCCCACCCACCTCACATGGTGTCTGTTGTGGGGGAGGGAGATAAAGGAGATTGTGAGCCGCTCTGAGACTCTTGAGTGGAGGGCGGAATATAAATCCAATGTCGTCTTCTTCTTCTTCTTAATGACCTCCTCAATGTCCTATTACTAACAACCTTACTTAGGCCTTGCGAACTGAGGGCCATGGCCTCCTTGATTAAGTCAATCCTTCTCATGTTGGGTCTTCCTCTTTTCCTGCTCCCTTCAACTTTTCCTACCATTATTGTCTTTTCCTGTGAGATCTTCTCATAATGTGACCAGAATATGATAACTTGAATTTGATCATTTTCTAGGGAGAATTCCAGCTTGATTTGATCTAGAACCCATTTGTTTGTCTTTTTAATAGTCCTTAGTATCTGTAAAATGAGTACCCAGCTTGCTGGGGAATAGAGCAGAGAAGTGCTACAAGCGTGAGGTTTGTGGCTTAGCAGCTGGGGGACTTGCTGAAAACGTCTGCGTTTGTGTGAAGGGCTGAAGGTGAAGGTGATTGAAGGTGATTGTTGCTGATTGATTAGGAGTGGCTGTATTACCCACCCTCTTTGCATTATTAAGCTGCACCTTGCCAGAGAGCTAAAGAGCTCTTGGCCTGTGGCTCTTAGCCTGGGGGCTGTGTAAGGACCAGGAACCCAGATTCCTTGTGTTCCCAATAAGGTAAGTAGACTCTCCAGGCGGGGAGCCATATAAAAAAACAGGGTTTAAAAGGGGACTGTATATTTTTAAAAAGCTATCATGAAGGTAGATTGCCAGCAGGGGGGTGGGGATTTTCCAGTGTTTTGCCCTGAGTATCACATGTATGACTATCTGCCCATAGGACAGAAGTCTTGGGTGTGTGCTTGATGCAAGGAGCTCCTGGTCTTCAGGGAACGAGTTCGTACCTTTGAGGCTGAGGTGAGTGACCTGGAGAAGCAGAGACAGTCAGTTAGGCACTCGGAGAAGACTCTCAGGGATGTGTTAGATGAGCCCCACTCTGAATATGGCAGCCCTGTTGCTGCCAGGGAACATGAGGGTTGAGAGGGAACAGAGCACCGGGCTGAGGATAAGGGGAATGCACCCTCAGAAGGGACCTCTTCTTCAGTTGGTGAGCGGGAATCCTTTCGCACCAAGGAACCATCCCTTGGAGAGAGGGGGGGGGTCTTGGTAGTTGGTGATTTGATCCTTAGGCAAGTAGACAGCTGAGTGGCAAAAAACTCAGCATGGGTTCTGTAAGGGAAGATCTTGCCTCATTAACCTGTTACATTTCTTTGAGGGGGTGAACAAACATGTGGACAAAGGAGACCCGATAGATATTGTTTACCTTGACTTCCAGAAAGCTTTTGATAAAGTTCCTCATCAAAGACTCCTTAGTAAGCTCAAGAGTCATGGAGTAAAAGGACAGGTCCTCTTGTGGATCAAAAACTGGCTAATTAATAGGAAGCAGAGGGTAAGTATAAATGGGCAGTCTTCACAGTGGAGGATGGTAAGCAGTGGAGTTCCATAGGGCTCAGTACTGGGTCCCATGCTCTTTAACTTGTTCATAAATGATTTGGAGTTGAGAGTAAGCAGTGAAGTGGCCAAGTTTGCAGATGACACTAAATTGTTCAGGGTGGTATGAACCAGAGAGGATTGTGAAGAACTCCAAAGGGATCTGTTGAGGCTGGGTGAGTGGGCATCAACGTGACAGATGAGGTTCAATGTGGCCGAGTGCAAAGTAATGCACATTGGGGCCAAGAATCCCAGCTACAAATACAAGTTGATGGGGTGTGAACTGGCAGAGACTGACCAAGAGAGAGATCTTGGGGTCGTGGTAGATAACTCACTGAAAATGTGAAGACAGTGTGCTATTGCAATAAAAAAGGCCAACGCCATGCTGGGAATTATTAGGAAGGGAATTGAAAACAAATCAGCCAGTATCATAATGCCCCTGTATAAATTGATGGTGCAGTCTCATTTGGAATATTGTGTGCAATTCTGGTCACCGCACCTCAAAAAGGATATTATAGCATTGGAAAAAGTGCAGAAAAGGGCAACTAGAATGATTAAAGGTTTGGAACACTTTCCCTATAAAGAAAGGTTAAAACGCTTGGGGCTCTTTAGCTTGGAGAAACGTCGACTGTGGGGTGACATGATAGAGGTTTACAAGATTATGCATGGGATGGAGAAGGTAGAGAAAGAAGTACTTTTCTCCCTTTCTCACAATACAAGAACTCGTGGGCATTGGATGAAATTACTGAGCAGTTGGGTTAAAACGGATAAAAGGAGGTACTTCTTCACCCAAAGGGTGATTAACATGTTGAATTCACTGCCACAGGAGGTGGTAGCGGCTACAAGCATAGCCAGCTTCAAGAGGGGGTTAGATAAAAATAAGGAGCAGAGGTCCATCAGTGGCTATTAGCCACAGTGTGTGTATATATATATATGTGTGTGTGTGTGTGTGTGTGTGTGTGTGTATATATATATATATAATTTTTTTTGCCTCTGTGTGACACAGAGTGTTGGACTGGATGGGCCATTGGCCTGATCCAACATGGCTTCTCTTATGTTCTTATGTTAATGGCAAACCACCCCATAAAAAGTTTGCCATGAAAACATTGTGAAAGCAATGTTACCCAGAGTTGAAAATGACTGATGCTTGCACAGGGGATTACCTTTACCTTTTAGTATCCGTAAAACTCTCCTGCAACACCACATTTCAAGAAAATTTTCTCCTGTCAGCTTTCTTCATTGTTCATCTTTCATATCCATACATAGTAATGGACGATATTACAGCATGAGTTAACTTGATCTTGGTTGCCAGCAACACATTATGCTTAAGAATGTTTTCTAGTTCTTCATGGCTGCCCTTCCCTGTCTCAATCTCCTGGTGTCTTGGTTGCAGTCTCGCTTTTGGTTGATGATGAAGTCTAGGAATAGAAAATCTTGAAAAATTTCAGTTTCTTCATTGTCAGCCTTAAGATTGTGTAGAAGCCACAATTTTTGTCTTCTTGATGTTCAGTCGAGAGCCAGTTTGGTGTAGTGTGGACTCTAATCTGGGAGAACTGGGTTTGATTCGCCACTCCTCCACATGAACCTTATGGTGTGACCTTGAGTCAGTCACAAGTGCTTTCAGAGCTGTTCTCTTAAAAGCATTTCTCAAAAGAGCTTTCTCATCTACATCTCCCTCATAGGGTATCTGTTGCGGGGACGGGAAGGGAAAGAAGATTGTAAACCACTCTTAGACTACGAGTGAACGGAGGGATATAAATCCAGTCTCTCCTCCTCCTCTGGCTGTTTCTGCTTTAGTTTTCATCAGCCAGATGCTGCAACTGTCTGTTTACTGAAACAGACTCACAGTAAGATAAGAGAGTCAATGTTGCCTAGTGGTCAGAGTCTCAGATTAGGATTTGGGAAACGGAGGTCTGAATCCCCACTCTGCCAAGGATACTCACTGGGTAACTTTGGAGTTACTCTTTCTGAGCCTAAACTACTTCACAGGGCTGTTGTTGGAAGGGGAAAATAAGGTGTGCAGAACTTTATTGTAAGCTACTCAGTCCTTGTTGGGAGGAAAGAGGAGTATAAGCATTATCTATCTATCTAGGTTCAGGCAGGCATGTAGAGTGGGAGTCAATAAGTGTAGTCCAAGTATAGTCCAAAATCAAAGCATAGACATTCAAAAGTCCAAGCATCACAGTTGAGAAGGTCTGAAGTACAGCTGCACACAAGGATTTTAGAAAAGTTGCTTCCACAGTGGCTTGTTCTTTATTTGACTGATTTTATCAGGAGATCTAGGGAGAGGTGCAACTCATCAATGGCTGAGCAGCCTACAGTGCTCAGCCCTGATCCTGTAGTGACTTCAACATACAGGCAGGGGTTGACTGGTGCTGGGCTGCCAACCACACACTACAGCACTATTCCTGTACCACCCTCTGGGCCCTGCCTCTCCAGCATTCCAAGGGCTCTGGGAACCTCAGGGGTGAGACTGGTGGCTGCAGGGCCTTAGCTTCAGCTCCCAGGCTCTAGGACTGAGGGCAGGGCATGCTGGTTTTAGCCTGAGATTTCCCCTCTGTACCTGATGTAGTCTCCACCTTGTCTGGTAGGTCTTCCTGCAGCACTCAAGGGCTGGGGGCCAGCTTCCTCCATCTCCTCCTCATCCAAGGAAATGTCAGCAGGCAGACCCAAAATATCATCTGCCTGTCTGTCTCTATCTATAAGGCATGCCCCCTCATGAATTGGAACAGCTACTGAAAGGACTGAGAGGTGTCCATTTTTTTGTGACTGACTTGAATGTTCTCTCTTATCTTACCATTCATTCCCTAGCTTCCAAAGGTAGCCTGATGCTTCTACTTCACCGACTTTGCAAGCACACCAACATCCCAGTATAGCTCACTGCCTTTGGTAGGGCAACAGTAATTTTGTGAGGCGACTGTGGACAAGAGTCTAATTCTAAAGTTTTCAGGAGAGATAGGAGGCCTAATGGCATGAAGTCAGTAGAACCTACCAAAAGCACAGAGAGTGGGATAACCCTTCCATAGCTGAGACCAGGTAGGAGAAAAGTTGCAACAAAACTGTGTGCACATTTTCACAAGCTTGTGCAATCTCTTCTTTCCCAACTCTCTCTGATTTCCTCTGCCTTTCTACAACTTCTACCCAGCTGTACTAAAAAAAGAAAAAAGTCCCCAGGGTGCATTTGTTCTGTTTGTTGAATGATAGGGTATTGGCTGTGTTGTGGCACTGATCCTGGCAAGACCCAGAGAACTGTTGTACCAGATTATCTGAACCACATGAGCTGGAGAGGTTAGGCTTGCTGCTTCTAAACTGCAGCCCCTGCCAAATCTCTCAGACTGACTATATTTTCAAGAAACCACTGCTAGGGGGGTATTTATCTCATCTGTATCCTTTGGAAAGATTTTGCAGCTGTGCGCATACAGCTGTGTCACACAGGCAAGTGGTTGTGTCCATGCTTAAATTGCTTGCAAGCTTTGTGGTTGGAAAGTGCCATCAGGTTGTAGCCCAAATCATGTGGGTTTTCAAGAGAACAGATGAACAGAAGTGGTTTGCCATTGCTTGTCTCTGTGTAGTAATCCTGGACTTCCTTGGTGGTCTCCCATCCAAATACTGACTAGGGCCACCCTGCTTAACTTCCAAGGTCTGATGAGATCAGCAAGCCTGAGCCATTCTGGTCAGGGCCACAAGCTTTATTGGACAAGGCAAAGCACTTTAGGATGTTTTTACGCTGGCAGTTTGCGACTTTCTATCTCCGCATTGTAAACTCACCTTTTACATTACATAATGTTCTCATAACTGTTTTGCATCATTGCTTCCCAAGACATTTACATTTGTTTCAATGAGATAGGTTTTGACGATGCCACAAGAGCGTTTTTCTCAAGACTAGTTTTGGTCTGGTTTTTTCTCTATGGGTGTTTCAAACTTGTATTGTAAAAGTTTTCCTGCATTTTAAAACAGAGGTTCCCAGCCCCTGGGCCGGGCACCGGTAGTGGGCCGCCGCCTGTTTTCCATGAACCGTGCAGCCTTGCCGCCCCCCTGCGGGCCTCCTCCCCCTATTTCTTTCTCCCTCCTTCACCCCCCCTCACGCAGCCTCCCCGCCTCCTCCCCCCGATCAGCTGATCGGCCAGGAAAGCCACTGCAGCAGCTTTGAGCTCCTCAAGTGGGAAAGAGGCAAGGGCAGCGTTGCTCGCCACTGCTGCCAGCCGCCCTTCCCGTCCCGTCTTTTTGCCTCCCACCCCCCTGCGCGGGCTCTGCAGCCACAGCGTGCCTGCCTCCTCCTCTGTTACCTCTTTCACTTCCCTTCCTGTTGCCTTCCCCCCTGCTGGCCATGGCATGTCTGCTTCCTCTTCCAAGCCCACCACCGCCACCTGCCCTCTCCTTCCCTTTCTTTCCTGTCCCGTCACCTCCCCCTTGCCCTGGTGGCAGCGATGCGTTGTGATTGTGGGCGGAGGGAAGGCAACGGAATGGGACAGAAAGGGAAGGGAAGGAGGGGGTGAGCGCAGCGGGCCTGGGCGGGGTTTGAAGCACTTTGGGGGAGTGCCTGCCTGGGGTGCGACATGCCCTCAGCTGCGGCGCTTTTTCCCCTGCAGCTGTTTGGCGGGGGGCGGCCTGGGAGGACTTCATCACCCCTTCCCCAGCCTTAAAATGGAGAAAACGGGGGGAGGGGGAGAGGTAACGAGGCTGCACAGGGGAGGCCAGGGAAGAAAATGGGGGGGGGTAGATCCAGATGGGCAGCTGTGTTGGACTGAAGCAGTAGAACAAAGTAGGAGTCAAGTGCACCTTTAAGAGGTGGCGAGACTGCACGGGGGGGAAGGAGAGAGGAGGGAAATGGGGGGAGGAGGAACTGGTGAGGCTGCACGGGAGAGTGAGGGAGGGAGGAGGAAAATGGAGGAAAACAGGAGGGAGCAGTCGCCGTGAGGGGCAGGCCGAATTGGGTCCCCCCACCCTGCCTGCTCTGGGCCGCGGTTGGTGAGCTGGCCCTGGAGCCAGTCCCTGGGGCCAAAAAGGTTGGGGACAACTGTTTTAAAAAACTCCTCCAAAAGCCACCACAAGGTGCAGTAATTTGCATGAGAACTGACAGCACTTGAAATTTTTACATATCATTGCTTGCCTCATCTAGTGATTTAAATTTGTATTGTTTTTGCAGTGTTGACATGTTTTCCAAGCAATCGTATACATTTAACTAAGCACTGGTATTCCGGCTGCCCTCTGATCAGAGACACCCCACCCCTCCAAATTGAAACACTTAAATGTGAAAGGAAAATAATTAAAGCGGAACAGTGGCAGGCGATTTGAAGACTCTAAAACTCTGGATCAAACTGAATGTAAAACCACCCTTAGTCTCTGCTGAACTCATAGTTGCAATGCTACTCTCTGGCCACCTGCAGGTGGTGATGTTGCAGAGAGCAAGCTTGTTTTCCTTTGTCTGGCGAGCTGCCCCACAGGTGCTGAGAATGGGGTGGTGTGGGTCCAGCCCCTGCCTGGCCTTAGAAATCCCATTTTTAGATGCTGCTAATTTAGTTTATCCCATCTTTCACAATGGATTTGTCAGGTATGTCAAACTTTGTGGCTATACAAGGATGTGAACCCAGCTTTTCTTGTTTAAACACTCACTTTTTGTGATGCCCTTAAAAGGGCATCTGTAATGTAATTATATATAAGATAATCACATATGGACCTGCAAAAGAAATGAGTGAACCTCACACTGACATGTTTGTCATATTCGGAGGCCGTTTACTGGCGCATATCCTTTTTCATGAGTATATATGCATTTTCTGGCAAATTTCCTAAAAGCGCCACAAATTACCTATTGTTACACTTTTAAGCATCTTATCCTCCATATTTCAAGTGCTAACATGGTCCCAATAACTCCTGTAGTTATTTTTGTAGCAGGAGGAAGGGAAAGGCTTTTGTGACTTCTGCCAATTGCTGCACTCTCTTTCATCCTGCAGATAAACTGCCTACAGGGTGTAAAGTATTCTGTGCTACACCCAATAGATTCTTAAGTGACCTGTGCTGGCACAGAAGCCCTTCAAATTAATGACAAAATTATTACATGGGAAGTCCTGGTTTTATTCTTATTTCTCTAATCTCCTTTATTTTTTTGTAATTGTAAGTTGCTGCAGTAGGTGAAGATGCCAAATGAATAGAACATTGGTAGCCACAAACATACTGCTATGTTATATATCTGCAACTTGAGTGGGTGATTTTATCTAAGGCATACATGCATCTCCAAACTATCAATATTTGCTAACTAACACAACTTACACACTATAAAATGGCAGCCAGTAGTGTCTATCCTACTGTTGTGGATACACATCATTGCAAAAAGATAACTGGAACCTCCATGTACAGTTGCAGTATACCATTGAATAACAGATGCCGGGGATAAATAATTAGGGAAGAATGTTGCCTTTTGGCCTCTGTTGGAAACAAGACACTTTGGGCTAATCCAACTGCACTGTCATCAAATCCTTAACTGCAAAAAAAACATACAATGAGCTTTGCCATCATAACTGAACTGGCATACTGAGCATATTTATTTTTTATTTATTTATAAAATTCGTATCCCACCCTCCTGCCCTTACAAGGGCCACCAAGGCAGCTAACAATTTAGAACATACATGATAAAATTACATTTTAAAACCATTAAAATCACCCCCCAACACATATAATTAAAATACATACAAAACAGAGTTCAAATACATACAAAACATAAAGATGTCATTAAGGAGGGATTATTGAGGGAGAGAGCCCCAGATACTTGATTAAGGAGGGATTATTGAGCCCCAGAGCCCCAGATACAAGTGGATCAATTCTCCATTATTTACTATGGGAATAAGTCTCCGCAGGGAATAAGAGAGTTCCCAGCAGACAGTTCCCTCCCCTCCCCCCGCTTTCAGATGACCCTGAAGCGGGGAGAGGGCCTCTAAACCGGGGAATCACCTGGGGATTGGCAACCCTAGATTTGCTACCTTTCCTCAGGGCATGCCAGGCAGAAATGTTCTGCCAGGCATTTGGTTGAAGACAGTGATGGGACAGTATAAAATCTGGCACTCTCAAACCCTCCACTTTCCACAACCTCCTCCCCAGGAGACCTGTGGAAGCCAAAATTACTTTTTCCTGCCATCTTGGAAACGGGGCTATTTTATTTGTTGATCTTTGTGTTATGTATTTAAACTCCGGTTTATAATTCAAATTATTTATTGTACATGTCTGTGCTGTAAGCTGCCCTGAGCCCTGCTTGCAAGGAAGGGTGGTCTAATCAATCCAATCAAAAATAAATAAATAATTAAATTGTACTGCCATTGACTAGGGGCTATCCCCCCCCCCCCACGTTAACAGTTTATTGAGTCCAGTCCAATGAATTGCCCTTTTCAGGTGAAAGAGGGATTTTTGCTTCAGTTACCTACCTCAATCCTTTCAGAGAGAGTGGGGTGTACATTGACACATTTTGGCTATCTTGATAGCCCCCCTGGGAACCCTAAGTTGCCAACTCTGGGATATGGTTGCCAGCCTCCAGGTGGGGCCTGGAGATCTCACGCCTTTACAATTGATCTCCAGCTGGCGGAGCTCAGCTCCCTTGGAGAAAATGCTGCTTTCAAGGCATTGTATCATGCTGAGGCCCCTCCCCAAACCCCACCCTCTCCCAGATCCACCCCCAAAGTCTCCAGGTATTTTCCAACACAGACCTGGCAACCCTACTCTGGGTAGGGAAATTCCTAAAGATGTTGGTGGGAGAACCTAGTGAAGACATGATTTGGCGAGGGGAGGAATCTCAGCAGGGTTTAATGCCAGACAGTTCACCTTCTAAACCAGCCATTTTCTCCAGGGGAACTTATTTTTGTAGCCTGGAGATCAGTTGTAATTCCAGGAGAACTCCAGACACTACCTAGGGGTTGGCAATCCTACCCTAAATTGTTTGGAAAGGGGGCTCTAAAATGTTTTAAATAAAATAAAGGGGCTTGAACTGGAAACACAACACTATAGATCTAAATTTGGACACAGCTGCCTGTGTATGCAGATATCTTGCAGCATGTACTCAGTGGTGCATAATCACAGATTGACTGAACAACTGAGAGCCGAGGCCTTGATGATCTTACTAAATCTTAATGTGCCGAAGCAATTCTTGTTCCAGACCGTATTCAACAATACCTGGAGAACGACGCTCTCATGAGGTGCATCTCTGAGATAGCAGAGGTGCAGCCGAGCCTTACCCTTCTACAGGATGTGCAACTGAAGGTTTCTCAGTCCCACCCTCTGAGAAACAAAATTTCATCTCTCAGGAATGCCCACATTACTTAGCAAGAAATACATCTGTATTCCAGCACGCAGGAGGAAATCTTCAGATTCAAGGCACATTCTCAATTTCTGTGAGCTGCTCCTGCTGCCGAGGCCTGATAAACTTTGCCATTGCCTAGGGTTGCCAAGTCCAATTGAAGAAATATCTGGGGACTTTGGGGGTGGAGCCAGGAGACTTTGGGGATGGAGCAAGGAGACATTGGGGCAGAGCCAGGAGCAAGGGTGTGACAAGCATAATTGAACTTCAAAGGAGTTCTGGCCATCACATTTAAAGGGACAGCACACCTTTTTAAATGTCTTCCTTCCATAGGAAATAATGAAGGATAGGGGCACCTTCTTTTGGGGCCCATAGAATTGGACTGCCTGGTCCAATCTTTTTTAAACTAGGGGGGTATTTTGGGGAGAGGTACTGGATGCTATGCTGCAAATCTGGTGGCTCAACCTCAAAAAACAGCCCCCCTCAGAGCTCCAGATACCCATGGATCAATTTTCCATTATTTCCTATGAGAATAAGTCTCCATAGGGAATAATAGAGTTCCCTCCCCTCCCCCCATTTTCTCTCTCTCACTCACACACACTTAACTGTCTCAGGTGCAAGTGGGCAGCCATGTTGGTCTGAAACAGTAGAACAAAGCAGGAGTCTCTGGTGCCTCCACAACCAAGTCTGGAAAGTACAGGGGCTATGCTGCTCTTTTGAAATTGGGAATTGAAAACAAATCAGCCAGTATCATAATGCCCCTGTATAAATCGATGGTGCGGTCTCATTTGGAGTACTGTGTGCAGTTCTGGTCGCCGCACCTCAAAAAGGATATTATAGCTTTAGAGAAGGTGCAGAGAAGGGCAACTAGAATGATTAAAGGGCTGGAGCACTTTCCCTATGAAGAAAGGTTGAAACGCTTGGGACTCTTTAGCTTGGAGAAACGTCGACTGCGGGGTGACATGATAGAGGTTTACAAGATAATGCATGGAATGGAGAAAGTAGAGAAAGAAGTACTTTTCTCCCTTTCTCACAATACAAGAACTCGTGGGCATTCGATGAAATTGCTGAGCAGACAGGTTAAAACGGATAAAAGGAAGTACTTCTTCACCCAAAGGGTGATTAACATGTGGAATTCACTGCCACAGGAGGTGGTGGTGGCCACACGTATAGCCACCTTCAAGAGGGGTTTAGATAAAAATATGGAGCACAGGTCCATCAGTGGCTATTAGCCACAGTGTATGTGTGTATATAACATTTTTTGCCACTGTGTGACACAGAGTGTTGGACTTGATGGGCCGTTGGCCTGATCCAACATGGCTTCTCTTATGTTCTTATGTACACACACACTCACTTGTCCAAAAGGAAAGCCAAACAAACAGAGGGACTGCACTCTCACGAGATCTGCTGTTGCTAACCCTTCCCCATGAAGTACTTCCTGCTCCAATTTAAAGGCACACACACATTTTAAAACTACCTGGGATCTGGGGATTGGGAAGCCTAAGGGGAAGGGAAGGGGCAAAGAGAAGCTGCTGTGATGGGGCTGGGTGGGAGGGGAAGGGAAGGGGCGAGGAGAAGCTGCTGCCATCGGGGCTGGGTGGGAGGGGAAGGGAAGGGGTGAGGAGAAGCTGCTGTGATGGGGCTGGGTGGGAAGGGAAGGGGCGAGGAGAAGCTGCTGTGATGGGGCTTGGCGGGAAGGGAAGGGACGAGGAGACACTGCTGCGATGGGGCTGGGTGGGAAGGGAAGGGGCGAGGAGAAGCTGCTGCCATTGGGGCTGGGTGGGAAGGGAAGGGCCGCCATTTTCCCCCCGCTTCCAAATTTTTGGTAAGCAGGGAAGGAGGCTCAAAATCGGGGGGGGGGGGTCCCTCACCCGGGGCGGGGGATTGGGAAGCCTAATTGTGGTACATGATGCTAGTGCAATTCAAGAGAATGTATTGGATTTTACAGTTCTTGCCTAGATTCTCTGCTGAAGATGAAGTGAGCGTGTGTGCATATTTGTGCATTGTGTATGTGTGCATGCAAAGAACCCATCTCTGTGTTCTAAAAACATTTCAGAACCTTGTGCCATATTCGGAGTAAATCAACGCGATTCGACGGAGTTCTTTACTTGCAAAACAACTTTTCACAAGGCTATTTTTACTTGAGTATTACCCGCTACTTTGAAAAACTCCTGCTGTATGCTCATTATATATTGGGTGCAAGACACACAGCTGATTTTTGTTCTCAGGATGAGTGTACACAATTCCCACGGCAGCCAGTCAAAACTGCCAATGAATGCCAATGGCAGAAATGGACAGGAGTGGCTGAATAAAATTCCTCCCAGCTTCCTTGCATTTCTTTTTATTCTTTTCATTAAAATATCTGTGTCTGATGCTAGAGCACTGCATGCCTGCACCCAGGGCATCTAGGCTGCTTTAGAAGCCTGTCATTGTAACTCAGAAGATGCCAGTTGGCTGGTCATATTACAAAAAGTGCTGATCAGCATGCAGAAGCTTTAGCAATAGTTGTGAAAAAGAGGACAGTGTAAACTGGATGAGTATACTTTTGTGGATTTTGCCCATTAATTGTTCTTTTTAATATTGATGGTTAGGCCATCCTGAGGGAGGCAACCCTGGAGGAGCCCAGTTTGTAGAGGAAGCTCCAGCTCCTCTCTGCCCCCCTTTGCAATGCCAAAGGATGATCCTATCCAAGGACTCCTAAAAAGGAGTTCAGTACAAGTTTTTCCAATCATGGACCATCTCTTGCCATATGTTGATATACCATGTGTTTATTGTATTCTACTTTCCTGACAATCATCTCCCAAAGCAACTCTCATTAATAAAGATGAAGCCCTGTCCTCAGGCTTACCATGTAAAGAAGAGGAATAGAAGGAAAAGGTTAGGAAAAGAAACCACCAGATTGACATAATCTATGTACAACTGATCTTCCCTGGATAGTAGTCTTGCTTGAATGAAAGTGGTGGAACTCTTCTACAGCATCTGGGCTGCTGGTTAGACACGGCAGCCAGAATGACCTTTCTCTCTGCTCTTCTGTTCCAGGGTGGAGCTGTGTTCTCCTGGGCAGTAATGGGGAGAGCTATGAAACAAGTGTGGCTTCAGATATCAAGGGGACTTTTTTGTCAGTAGATTCCATTTTGCCTCCTGTTCTAAAATGGAAGGGCCATATCAAGTCCTGATGAATCTGTAAATGAAACTGCATGTTTGCTACCCTCAGCTGCTTGGAGGAAAGGTGTCTGTGGCTGAGAACAGATGGGCATTCTGGGGTGGCTGAGAGGCATTCCGAATTGGGATGGATCAAAAAGAGCTGTCCCGGAGCCTCCAGATGGTCCCCACCAAAGAGGCCCCATTGGGTCTGTGAGGCGGCTGGGCGCCTCCACACGGGAAGGCACCCTAGAAGCTGGATTGCCTGTTTTTTCCTTTGTGGGGGAAGCGCATTTGGTTGGTTGATTGATTGGTTGCATTTTTTTTAAAAAAACAACTGGAACAGCTTGGGGCGGCTTGGCAGCTCCAGACCGCCAAGTGGCCTCCCGTGTGCCCTTCCCCTTCCAGACAACGTTGAGACGCCTGGCAACTGGCCCCCAAATTTGCTACCACTTCCAAAGTGGCAGCTTTTTGAGCTGGGTGCAGTGGTCTGAAGGAAGGGGTGAGTGCAGGATGGGGATGCCCGGCAGATGTTGCTGTCTGCAAGGATTTTTTGGGCCAACTTAAGAGGTGTTCCTGAGTCAGCCCAAAGTGCTGGTCTGTAATCAGCCTTTGATTCCCTTATTCGGCTACTTCAAAAAGTTTCCCTGGGAAAGGTACAAAAGGTAGCTGCAAGGTTTTTTCCATCTTGCTCCATTCATCCAGCTTGAACAATGAGGCTAAGGATGATTTTAGCAGTCTCCTTAGAACCCTAAGCTCTCAGTCTCTGGGAAGTTGAATCAGCTTCTTTCTATGCTGACTGGCTAGTGAGAATGAAATGGCCTTCTGATTTCATGGCTGTGTTTAGTAGAATAAAATAACACTGCGTGTGCTTGAGCATCCTGGGTAGCTTGGCCGTGTGAGTGGAGAACAGGAGAAGGGATTTTTATCTGTTCTGTGTTCCCCACTCCAAATTGATCCTATCTTCTGCATATTTTCTATGCCATCTACCTCATTTTTGAGGATTTGCCTTTAAGAGGGGCCCAGGTTCCTTCTGATGAATGCTTCCCTCTTGAATTCTCATCAGCATCTTTTTTGTTGCAGAGAAGGCACTGCTTGTATCAGCCACTGTCTGAGATATATAAATAACTCCAGAAAAGTCCTAAAAAGCTGTTCCTCTCCCCACCCCCCAGTTAAATTCAAAACAGTAAAAGTTAGATGGTCCCAAAACAAGTACTCCATGAAGCTGAGTGTTGCTAAGTTAAGAAAGAAAAAAGTTCCTCAACCCACCCGAACTTATTCTTAACAAAATTTACCTACTATTAGTCTAGCAGGGTTGCCATCTGCCCACCTTCAGTGGGCATCTCTCTCTCCAGCTGCTGATTTACCGGCCCATGTCATTTTGGAGGGAAAATACGAAAGCATGGTCCAACCCAGTAAAACACCCTGGTTTTGTCAAACTGATAAAAAATGAAATAATGTTCTGTAACATTTTTGCTGGAATTTACTAAAATTAGGAAACAGGTTATCAGTTCCTTATTAGCTACTTTATTTCCTAATTAGGAATCAACAAGAGATTTAATACTCCTTCTCCCCCAGGCCTGAATAGGGACTTGGTATCCTCATTCACTATAGGTGCTAATAACTCAGCATAAGCACCCTTCGTGGATGTTAATTACTTCTGTTTATCATGCCTGACACTGTACCTTCCTTAACTCTGATTTTATGCTTATCCTATTCTGCCTATCTTTCTAAAGCTGGGTATAATCCATGTGAGTTTCATTTTTCTCTGTACAACTAGGTTCGTCAACATGACAAGGTCTGTAACGTGCCAAGGACATTTAACTATGTCCTGTTTTACTGTCCATTCTGAATATATTGGATTATATTTAGTTGGTTGCTGTTTCTAACTGGCTTCTCTTTTACACATTTCTCCATTTCCAATTTTCTGTTGCTTATAACTTAAAGCATTATATCCTATGGATAGGGCTGGGCATGAACTGGGAAAACTTGGATGAGTCAATCGCCCACACAGATTGTGAACCATAGACCACCACAAAACTGCCTGGATGAACTGGTTTGGTTCATGAAGTTTGTGATGTCTTAGAATGCCACCCCACCCCCCACACACAGTGTGCTAGAGACATCAAACCTGCAGGGAATATTTGACTGACTCTCCTCTATCTGCTAGGGTTGCCAGGTCCAATTTAAGAAATATCTGGGGACTTTGGGGGTAGAGCCAGGAGACTTTCAGGGGTAGAGCCAGGAATAAGGTTATGACAAACATAATTGAGCTCCAAAGGGAATTCCGGCCATCACATTTAGAGGAAATGCACACCTTATAAATGCCTCCCCTCTATTTGTAAATAATGAAGGATAGGGGCACCTTCATTTGGAGCTCATAGAATTGGACCTCCTGGTCCAATCTTTTTGAAACTTGGAGGGTGTTTTGAGGGCAAAAAAAGGCAATAGAAGTCCAGCAGAACAGATTCAAAGTCCCTGAGAATCTCTGCAGTAGAAACTGAAAGTGGGAGGCATTTTTGCAAGCCCAGCAGAACCAGTGCCACTGCTGCACTTCAAAACCAACAGTACTTAGGTTAAGTCTGAAAAATGCTTTGTGGGGGAAATGTCAGGCACAGGTTCAAAAATGTATAGAATGGATCCCCTGCAAGCTATACACACCAAACACACACAGAGAACTTCATTCTGTCATCTGCTCCTCTATAATCTCTTCAAGATAGGAGCAAATTACATTTCTGGAAACCCTCCCCCACAAAAAAAAGGTCTCCACAGTGCTCTCTCTGGGAAAGACAGCTGCAGTTACAGCAGGAGTCTATGGAATGGCTCAAGAACAAGCCAGTGATATCAGACTCTTGAGAAAACTTCAGCTGAGCAGACTCCCCCTGCCAGACACGCAAAGTGAGGCAACCCCCCCCCCCACATGTTTGCAGCCCACCCCAGGTCTCCATAGGCAGGTTCTGAAGGGTAGAAAGGCAGACATCCCCAGAGTTTTGACAAGGGCTCCCAAAAGTTGCTCTATGACAGCTTGACATGCACCCCAGCCTCACCCGAGCACTGGAAATCTGAGTTTTCAATTTTAAGTGATGCAATCAGGGCTTGTTTTGTAGCAGGAACTCCTTTGCATATTAGACTACACACCCCTGATGTAACCAATCCTCCTGGAGCTTACAGTAGACCCTGTACTAAGAGCCCTGTAAACTCTTGAAGGATTGGGTACACCATGGGTATGTGGCCTACTATGCAAAGGAGTTCCTGCTACAAAACAAGCCCTGGATGCAATGCAAAGAAAGGCAGATATGACAAGAGACTTCCAACAGGGGCTTTCCAAAGTTACCTCATGATGACAGCTTGGCAGGCAGCCCAGCCCCACCAGACAAACAAAGGAAACATGCCCAGTGTCCACAACTCTCACAGCCCCCCCAAGGGCTGACAACCTGTGGCAAATTCTTCTACTTTGCAGAGGAAAAGAAACATGTGTTGATGTTGCACTGACTGGGCCACCCACAATTCTTCACCTAACATCCAAACTGCAGCAGGGAAGACCAGTTCACAATAATGAGGGTATACAATGTGGATACTCAGTCAATGCACCCAGTAGCTAAGCCCCACTATTCAGCATGAGCAGAGACCACTGTTCATAAACCACCATGAACCACTACGAATAGCACCAAAGTTTGTGGAATGTTTGTGCTGGTCACCCTTCCACTAGCATCACTTCGTGAACTACAAACCATATAAAATTTTGATGAACTTTAGTTCATGACCTGGTTTGCACCCATTCTTACCTATGGATGTTCATACTATACATCTAATGGTATTTGACTCATGAAAACTTGTGATGGAATAAATTTTGTTAATCTTTATGGTGCCACTCAATTTCTGTTCAATTTTATGTCCTAGTTGATTGGTTAGTTGCTATTTCTGAGGGAAGGTCTAACATGTTAGTGACCCTGCTTTTCTTCATTGACTGCAAGCAGAGCTTTTTTTGAGCAGGAACGCATAGGAACACAGTTCAAGCTGGCTTGGCATCAGAGGGTGTGGCCCAATATGCAAATAAGTTCCCGCTGGGCTTTTTATACAAAAAAAGCTCTGGCTGTAAGTATAGTTTGGCAAGCTTTGTGTTCATCTTAGTTTTGGTCATCCGGCTGATGCTATAGCAACCATGAGACTCTCCAGGCCAGACTCCTAAATGAAGAGAGGACCCCTGGAAGAGTCAGTCTGTGCTTTCCAGTGCCAATTGCTTTATTCTTAATAACTCTAGCTCTTAATTTAACAGTCCACAGCTGTGTATGTGTACCCTTTGCTGGTAACAGAGTTTGTTTTAACAAGCTTTTACTTGTGTGACTGCAAATTTGCTAATAAGGATAAAACTGTGATGTGTTCAATCAGAAAGGGTTCCTCCATCACAGTTACATTTTATAGCAGAATTGCTGTGTCAGTATTCTAGAGGAGTTCCTCCCACACCCTCATATGCACAAGCTTTAGATGCTACGTGCAGGTAAGGTATTAAAGACAAATGTATTAAAAACAATATGTTGATTATGATACTGCAAACAAAGGAGGAAAGTTTCCTGGGCAACGGAGACATATTTTTTATTTGTATTATCTGCTGTCTTCTCACTGGTAGTGTACATCAACAGAATGCTGTTGTCTTGTTGATGATGGTAGAGGAGGCTGCCTGATCACATCACACTCAGGGGTTTCTCCTGCAGTCTGAAATCTTGGTTTCATCACAGGACTCTGAAAATGCTAAGCTGAGGCGGCTGGAAGAAATAAATCATTAGAAAATAAGATATTGCACTTCCCTTTCTTCTCCCTGGGGAGGTGCTGGGAATGGATAAGAGCTCCTGAACTCCAGACTGATGTAGGCAGAGCAGAAACTCCTACCTAAGCTGTCTTTTTCAAAAAACCAAACAAAAATACAGCAAATACTAGGCTCCACTTCAGACATAGCATTTGCCCTTCTTTAAAAGGCTAGGGAGAGAAACATCCCAACCAAAGTCCCTCAAGATAAGCTGTAAGAAAACAGACTCACAGAACCATAAAAAAGCAGGGACTCAAGACAGGTAACATGATGCATTGTTAATAAGAATGTCCCTTGGTTGAATGACATTCTCAGAAGAAACAGCTGAGAAATGCAAATGATGATTCTAGGCTGATCATATTTGCACACTAGTAGTGGTCTTTCACTCAGAGTTACAACTTTGCTGCATGCAGCCCTTGTCAGCAGCAGAAATGGTCTCACAAGTGTCATTTTCCTTCTGAAACAGATAAATGTGTCTCCTTCTAAGAGAAAAATGTTCATTACAGGAAGCCACCCATCCAAGAGCTGCCACGTTATAGTGATGATGTGAACAACTTGTGTGTAGCTGATGTTCTTGCTATTTCACTGCAATAAGTTAACCCAATAGTTTCTGGTCTGAAAAGCACACAGATTTTTTTCCTGAAATATCCAGTTTTGCTAAATTTTTGAGCTTATTTGACAGAATCCCACAGCCTTCAGTTACATTACACCCAAAGCACCAGTTTGGTCTAGTGGTTAAGAGCAGCGGACTCTAATCTGGAGAACTGGGCTTGAGTCCCCACTCTTCCACATATAGATACTTGTGACCTTGGGTCAAAGTTCTCTCAGAGCTGTTCTTTCAAGAACAGTTCTCAGTCAGAGCTCTCTCAGCCCCACCTACCTCACAGGGTGTCTGTTGCAAGGAGAAGAAGGGAGGGAGATTGTAAGCCATTCTGAGTAAAGTGTGGGGTATAAATCCAATCCCTTCTTTTAATTAGGCTTTCTTTGGTATTCAATTAACATGGGGAAATGACAGTAATCCTGGTCTATGCTCCACAAAGAGCACTAGAAAGGATTACTCAGATATTATACTGTTATTTGTATCAATGTATTTTTATTACATATTGCGCAGATTTCTAGTACAAGGACAAGTTTTAAGTAACATAGGCCTGTGGTATGAGTTCCCACACCCTCTAGTAAATGAGGTTTAAAATAATATGCATCTCTTACTCCTTAATTAAAGATTGCCATTCTGAACTGCCAATCAAAATGTGTTTTCCATATCTGTTCATAGAAATTGGCTAAATAATGAGAAGCCAATATTATTTCAAGCTCACAGTCACACTAAGAAATTAAATTTGAGGAATATTCTTGTTCCATTTAAAGAAGGCATGCAGCTAATCCTTTAGTTTTACAACTATGATTCTTGTACATAGTGCCACCTGGTTATAAGGTTGGGAGCAGGGTTTTTTTTTAATAGCAGAAATGCACAGGAATGCAGTTCCAGCTGGTTTGGTGTCAAGGGATGTGGCCTAATATGCAAATGAGTCCCTGCTGGGCTTTTTCTACAAAAAAAAGCCCTAGTTGGGTGTATGGCTTCCTCCATAGATATTGGATATTGTGCTGTAGTTGCATGCCAGAAATCCAAAGACTGTCTTGTCCACATTTCAAATGGTGGTAATATCCAAGGATGTGTGGTTGCAGATTCTCTCTCTGTCTCTCACAATGATACATGCTTTGAGTTAACCTAATGATTTCCCCACAAAGCCAAAGATAATTGAAGTAGATATCCTGAACACTTCTCTGAACCACATAATGTCCCCTTTCATTGAATTATTTCAGCTTTAAGTATATTTTTACATGCTATTTAGTACTGCTGTGCCCTTTCCACACAGCAGGATCCCAAGCACAAGAGCATTTATTCCACCCTTGTTTCATTTGACTTGAATTTGAACTCATGTGTTCAGAGTTCGACATCTCCAAAATGTAAGTAGATTTACAAGTGATTTAAGTATAGCAATTTATAGAAACAAGGGTACTAGCATGGAACAGCTAATCAAAAATTTAAAAAAACATTAAATATACCTTTTATCATTGTCTTTAAAATTCCTTTGAGCAGATTACAAAGATCTTTTCTATATTTGTTTTGGCAAACTCATGACATTCTTTTTTGATTCTATCCCATTTGTATAGCTTTGCATAGATTGACCACAGAATAATGTTTCCCTCTTTCAGAATAGTAGTCTGATCTAAAGATCTGCTGCTCCAGCATAACTGTGTGTAGTCTAAAGTATATCAATAGAAGTACTAGTACAGCAGTGCAAAAACATATTATTCTGAAATTGAGCAATGTTCTGAAATTGAGCAATGGCCGAGGACCTGCCTACCTAAGGGACCGCCTCTCCCCATATGTGCCCCAGAGAGCACTGAGATCTAGCTCTCAGAACTTACTAACAATCCCTGGGCCAAGAGATGCTAGGTTGAAGGCTACTAGGGAGCAGGCCTTCTCAGTGATGGCCCCTCGTTGGTGGAACCACCTTCCAGAGATGGTGCGAGCCCTGCGGGACCTGAACCAATTCCGCAGGGCTTGCAAAACATTTCTTTTCCAGCTTGCTTTCGAGATAGAACCCGATTAATCTGACATGTGGACATCTAGCCATCTTGTGGATATTATGATTACAGTATTTAGCACCCATTTTATACATTTTATCTATTTTAAATAATTTATTATGCAATTGATATATTTAAAATTGTTTACATTGTTTTATATGAATCATGGGATCTCCATGTCTGTTAGCCACCCTGAGCCCGCTTCGGCGGGGGAGGGCGGGATATAAAAATAAAGTTGTTATTATTATTATTATTATTATTATTATTATTATTATTATTATTATTATTATTATTATTATTATTATTATTATGTTAACATCGAAGAAAGATGAGCTGGCACAAATGGTGAGAACTGGGGTATTAGTGATTTATGTTCAGTAAAACAGATTTTAAAAACAGGGTAATAAAATTCAAATACTCTTTTTATTCTTTTGGTTTTTTTAAAGTTTTAAAGTCATTTCTTATACCTTCTTTTTAATAAATCGTGACTGCTTGATTAAAGATGAGTGTGAAAGGAGAACCCCCCCCCCCCCCCCCCGTCTTAATGAGTTACACGCAGTCCTTCAAATTCAACTTGCTTTTGTGGTCAAACATTTCAATCAGGCTTCAGGCCTGGCTATTGGGCTCCTTGATTGACAATCTTCATTTATATCTAGATAAAGGTGTGCCAACACTGTTGATCCTTTTAGATCTATCTGCAGCCTTCAGTACAGTTGACTATTTGGTCTTTTTTTTTTTTTTAAACTTTAAATTTTTATTAATTTTTCAACAATAACCAACAACTCAGATACACGCTTAGTAATCGAATAGATACAATAATATACCTGCGTTACATTTGTGTCTTAGTTATCTTTTAAGTTAAATTAACTAGAGCTCATCTTAGTCCTATTATCATTACACTCAGTTGCAAAATTCTAATATACTGCAAAACAATATATAATCTTTAAATATACTTTTCAATAGTATGAAAAAACAATGTATTTTTTTGGGACATGCTTTTGAGGATCTTCTTTCAAATTTATATAGTTAAAAAAAGGAAACCATTTTTCAATAAAGTTATTATTCTTCTGTTGTATATCCATTGCTCTTATTTGTATAGCCAGTTTATCTAATGCTGCTACCTCCCACACTTTAGTCAACCATTGTTGTATCTTAGGGGACGCTTCTCGTTTCCAATGTTGGGCTACCAATAACTTTCCTGCCATCAACAAAAGAGTTATTAATTCCTTTCTCAAATGAGTAAGTTTTAAGTTGGGCCAATAATTTAAGAGAAAAGATTCTGGGGTAAAAGGGATATCGTCATCGGCAATAATATCTATTATGTATTTAATTTCCCTCCAAAATTTGTTAATTTCTGGGCACAGCCACCAACAATGTAAAAATGATCCTTCCTGCTGACAGTTCTTCCAACATTCAGAAGTAGGCTTTATATGGGCTAAAAATAGTTTTTTGGGTGTCAAATACCATCTTGAAAAAAGTTTGTAGTTTTGAAGTTTCAAATTTAGTGAATATGTGGTGTAAAGTGGAGATTCCCAGATAGTCTGCCATTGTTCCAACGTAAAGGACATACCACAATCTTTCTCCCAGGCTTTCTGTTGGCTTGTAACTTCGGACCAATCTTTAGCATTAAGTAGATTATAAATAGTCGATGTCAATGTTTTGGTTTGTTTTAGATTCTTTTTCAACATATTCTCAAAGGTTGTTAACGGCCTATCGATCACTTCTACAATTCTGGGATTGTGTAAAATAAAATACATTTGTTGATACTGAAACCATGGAATTGGTATTTTATATTGAGTTTCCAATTGTGTTTTAGTCAGCATTTGTCTATTCTTGATGATGTTTTGAAATTGGAAGATACCCGCCTCTCTCCAAACTCTAAAGTCTTCGGGTGCACGGCCTGGTTTAAACCATGCTTGTCCTAAGAAGCTTGCCATCGGCGAGGTGGATGGTATTAAAGTTTTTTTGTGCTTATCCCAAAGTTTTAAAGTCAAGGATAGATAAGGGTTATTGTCAACAATAAAGTGTCTATCTTTTGGAGTGTTCCAAATGGCTTCCCATAGATTGTCCCCTACTAAGTAAGATGCCTCAATTTTTACCCAAGGTTTATCACAATCTTTTATTGCATACAGTAATATATTTTTTAAATTTGCAGCTAAATAGTACGCTTCTAGATTGGGTAAACCCAACCCCCCCTGTTTTATTGGCCTCGTCATTAACTTAAACTGAAATCTTGGTTTTTTGTTTGACCACAAAAATTTAGAAATAAACTTTTGTCTATCTCTGAATTCTTTGGGAGAAATATCGCAGGGTAAGTTATAAAATAGAAATAAGTATTTAGGAAGGACAAAAGTTTTAATCATATCGATTTTTTCTAACAAAGTTAAATTTAGTTTGTTCCATTGCTCTAATTGTGTTTTAATAGTGCTATCTATTAATTTGTAGTTGACAGTATAAAGATCCTGTAAATTCAATGGTATTTGGATACGTAAATGTCGAATAGATTTTTGGACCCACTTAAAAGGAAAGGCGTTTAGTAAGTTTAATTTAGTACTCGGGGACATAACAATAGGGTATAATTCAGATTTTGTATAGTTAATCGTGAAACCTGATACCGCACTGAATTTTTGAATATGATGCAATAATGATGTAATAGATTGGAGAGGATTAGTGAAATAAAATACGGCATCATCTGCAAACAAACTTAATTTATATTCCTCTTTCCCTACAGAGATACCAGTTATCAATGTCTCATTACGTACGGCAAAGGCCAGTGGTTCTATAGACAGGGCAAATAGGATAGGAGACAGGGGGCATCCCTGCCTCGTACCCCTATGTAGATCGAAATCCTCTGATCTATAATTATTCACGTAAATTTGTGCTATTGGCTTAGCGTATAATGCTTCGATGGAGGTTAGAAATTTTTGACCAAATCCCATATACTGTAACAAAGTAAGAAGATAGGGGACCTCCACCTTATCGAAGGCCTTCTCTGCGTCAATGGCCAAAAGGACTGATTCTTCCTTTCTTTGCTTTCCCAGAATAATTAAGTCCAATGTTTTACGGATATTGTCCGTTAAAGTTCTTGTGGGAATAAATCCTGACTGGTCACTATGTATATAGTTTGCAATAATTTTATTCAATCTGTTGGCCATTAAAGCAGAGAAGAGTTTAAAATCATTATTTAAAACAGAAATAGGTCTAAATGAAGCAGGATTTTGTTTGTCCTTTCCGGGTTTGGGAATTACTGTAATTCTGGCTTCTGACCATGTGGCAGGCATAACTCCGCTGAGCATAACTGAGTTACAGGTCTGCACCAAGGGGTCCACCAATACATGCTCAAATGTCTTATAAAATTCAATAGGGATACCATCCCTACCTGGGGCTTTATTATTTTTGATATGTTTTAAGGTTTCAGATAGTTCAAGTGGTGTTACATCTTGTTCCAAATACACCTTATGTTCAGGAGATATTTTAGTATTATAATTTATAGAAGTGAGATACTCTTTAATTTTGGTAGGCTCTGGATTTTCTGATTTATAAAGTTGCTGGTAGAATTTATGAAATATTTGGATTATTTCGCTAGATTTAGCGACTAGAGATCCTTGATGATTTCGCATGTTATGAATAAGGTGAGATACCTTTCTTTGAGAGGTCCTTTGTTTAAGTAATTTTATCGATTTTGGTGTTTTAGTAAAATATTTTTGATTAAGTATCAACAGGTTTTTTTGTATTTGGGATGTTTCCAACAAATCTAACTTTTTACGTTCCTGCTCTAATGTCCTTAGCAGTTTTTTCCCACCCTTTTTAGCGTACTGCAGTTCCAACTGTTTGATATTAGTTGTAATTTCTAGTATTAGTGACTGTCTTTCTTTTTTATAGGTGGATGCCATTGCAATTAGTTGCCCTCTTATAACTGCCTTAAAAGCGTCCCACAACGTTCCCTGTGATACCTCTTTAGTGGTATTAAATTTAAAGTACTCCTTTATTGCTGCTGTAATTTTTTTACAAATCGATTCATCTTGTAGCAGTAATTTATTTAAATTCCAATGGTAGCCTTGTTTGTCTTCATTTTGAACCGAAAGTGTCCCCATGACCCAGGAGTGATCCGAAATTGTCCGTGGGCCTATGTCTGCTTCTTGAATTTGATTAACTATTCTTTTACTTACTAAAAGATAATCAATTCTTGTATGAATTTGGTGTACAGTAGAATAATAAGTGTATTGTTTTACTCCGGGATTTAATGAACGCCATATGTCCACCAAATTGAATGTATCTAATATATTCAATAAACCTGTTGATTTTACTGCTTTTTTCCCTGGTTTGTGTGTCCTGTCCAATTTGGGATCCATTATATAGTTCAAGTCAGCACCAATTATAGTTTCCCCTATCTGAAATTCTGATAGTAGTTGAAGAGTTGTCTTAAGAAAATCCTTCTGATTTATATTTGGGGCATACAGAGATGCTATTGTTAATGGCTGGCCGTCTAATTCTCCTCTAATAAAGATATAGTGACCTCTAGGGTCAGCTTTTATTTTTTGACAGTGGAAAGGTACTGATTTTGACAGTAAAATTGCTACTCCTCTAGATTTTGATGTCCCTGCTGCCAAATAGCTTTGGTTAAACCAATTTGAGGACAATAGTTTTCCATTTATATTCTTTAAATGCGTCTCCTGTAGACAAACAATGTTTGCTCTATCCCTTTGCAATGTGTTAAGAAGTCTTTTACGTTTTACAATATTATTGAGGCCTCTGCAGTTCCAACTGAGGAGCTTATATGAGCGTGTCATCTTTCAATTAAAATAAAAAAGAAAAGAAAAAATTAAGAACTCAGTGGTGCCACAACACAACACCACTTCTCAAACTATAACCAAACTTAAAAACCTTAAACTTAATTTCCTAATTTGGGAAGCTTTTCAGAGATTCCTCTCCAAAGGATATTTCAGTTAACACTAAACCACCCCCCAACTTATGCTGTTCTTAACCTTCAAACAAACAAAACAAAACAACACAAATAACTCAAACACCCCCAACTACCCTCAATTGGGGGAAATGCTTCACCAGTCCTCTTTACCTTCAGAGGAAAAGGGAGAAATACCCGTGGTACTCCCTAGTAGTGAAACTACTCACACCTTTAGGGGAACTAAAGAATATTTGAATGTAATTAAAAAATTCTTTTAAAACATCCCAAACATTCCCCAGGTTTGTAAGATGAAACCTTAACCAGGCACCTTGCACAAAAAAAACATACTCCTGCTCACTTGGGAAATAAAATGTATTATCTTATTTAACAATTTAACAATTTAAGGTATATCAAACTTGACCTAGTTCCCTCCTCTTAGTTAACCAAAATCCAGAAAGATGGAAATGTATATAGGAAGATGTACATTATGCTATATGGGTTATACCCCTTAAGAATTCTTATTTACATTTGATTTCCCAGAAAGTAGAAATCACCAAGAGTTACAATCCACCTAAGGTGATTAAGATATTTTATAAAACCATTTGATGACTGTATTGAGATATCAATGAGGCTAAATACAATTATGCCTATCTATATTCATACCGTCACTACTCCATTTATATTTATTCCAACCTCTCACTCATTCATATCTCCTCCTTTTATCATTATATAATGTTGCAAAAGCATTCACCAATACAGACATTTCCCCTATTCACTCTATCTCATCCACCAAAAAATCAATCACTTACTACACTACAATCATTCCTAACTATATACATTTATTCAAATACCCTAGGCCAAATTTATAGCAACCATGGTTTAACATACACACTTAAATTTTAGATTTCATTGTAAGTAAATAAACCCTAAATGATCATTTCAATAACACACACATTCTGCACTCATATCTACCTATCATTCATACTCTCTCATTTAATTAACACTCCAACCATTCACCTTCAGTCATTCACTAGTCTTTAGGCATGACACATAGCAAAGCATATTACAAACATTCTCTTACCAAGAGATCATTACCCGGCGGGGGGGAGGTGAGGGGAAAAGAGTGCTTTGATCTGACTACCAGGAAGGGGAGTTGGGGAGGGAGGGAGGGTGTGGGGGGGTTCCGGTGCATTGCCTCGAGGGGTATGTGTAAAGCTGCGATGATCAGCAACAAGGTTTTCACGAAGAACACTCTAGGGTATCTTTGCTGATGATTACACGGGGGGGGGGGGAGGGGGGTGAAAAAAGAAAAAAGATCAGCTCCTTCTGAATTTCTGGAACTTCGCTAGCAGTGGGATTCAGAAAGTTAGAGATTAGAAACGTCCCGAAAATCCAGTAGAAAAGACACCAAAAGACTGGCAGCAGGGGTGGAGAGATCCATAAACGAAGGGTAGGGAAGAACAACCCCAGCGTAAAAAGGTGGCTGCGGAGATTACCCTTCCCCCAAAAATAAGAGGGAGAGACAATGGGATCAGGGAGGACAGTTCTGGGCAAGCCCCAATATTCAGGCAGAGAAATAACTATGCGGCTTCTCCCCCGCTTCGATCTCTTCTCGAACTGCTTTGTGCGGCTTTGCAGAGGCAGATCGGATTTCTTCATACTACAGACAACTCCCCTCCCCCAAAGAACCCAGCGACGGAGAAAAGAGAGAGATCAAGCATTTACTAGTCACCTTTCAACCATTGATTAGCATATCCACCAGTCATTTATATCTCAAACTATTAGCAAACGGTGCAGTAAAGATATACAATAGAGCCGGGCTCCGCAAAGTTCAGGAGGCTTGTGGCGTTTTTTGTTTGTTTGTTTGTTTGTTTTTTCTTAAAGGAACAGGAGCCCGCCAAAAGTTTTCCATCAGATGCAACGGCGATCGACGAGAAAAAAGGGAAAGAGATATAAAAAGGGGGAAATCAAACAGATATTCAGAAAAACGTTAATGGATAAATCATTTCCCTCTCTCAGGAAAAAATAAAAGGTGAATCTTCCAGGGAAGAGGGAATCCTGTGAACTATCGGAGTAAAGAAGTCCGCTACCAGTTTTTCCTAGTGACGCAACAGCTTAGAACAGTAGTTAATCTTTTGAGAGAAACTCATACAGAATTAATAATATAGCTCCTTCAAATTTGTATAAGTTAAGGAGAGACGTCTTCAGAGGGAGGGTTGGCTTTCAGTATTTCTTCTTCATCCGCCGCTGTTACTTCTATGGAAAGTGCCTTAAGCAACGCTCTGCCTGAGTCAATGTCCGCTGCTGTATGTAAATGGCCGTTTTTGTAAACCAATACGTCTGACGAAGGGCTCCATCTAAATCTAATGTTAGCCGCATGCAACTTAGAAACAAAAGGTCGTAGCTTTTTGCGTTTATCAAGTACTTCAGGAGGTAGGTCTAGCAAAGTTAGAATTTTTTTCCCTTTATACAGCAAAGCCCCATTTGATCTCACTTCCTTTAGAATAAAGTCCCGTGTTTTAGGAAGGACGAAATGTACCAGAACATCTCTAGGTCTCCCTCTCCTGGCCGACGCCATTGCTCCCAGCCTTTGTGCTTTGGCTATTGATAAAGTGCTTCCCGCCTCCATTTTCAGTGCAGATTTTAGCCATTTTGAAATAAAAGAAACCAAGTCTGTGGAATTCTCCTCTCCCTCCTCCAGGCCTCGAAATTTTAGATTGGAAGCTCTAAAACGGTTTTCTAATATAAGAATTTTGTTTTCCAGAATAGACTCCTTTCTTTTAAGAGCTTTCACCTCGTCTTGCAGTACAAGGGCTGCTTCAGCCGTTTGCTCCGCCATCTTGGTGGTAACAGAGAGCTCTTCTGTTATTTCTTGTACTTTAGACTGGATAGGTTTGAGGAAGGAGTCCAATGATTCATTAAAATAGCGGTGTATGTCAGCTTTTAGGAGATTTAGATCTCTTTTACTTATCGGGGCGTCTTCATTTTCTATGCTGGGGCTGGGGGGATTAACATTACTAGCCGCCATATTTAGTACAGATCTGGTTGCAGGCCTACTAACCTCTTCCACAGCGTCCACTTTGAAGAAGTCTAGTACCGATTTTTTTTCTCTCGGGATACTCTTCTTTTTGGTTTTGTTGTGTTGTCCCATCGAAAGTAGAGTTTATACTTGTGCCTGGTGACTCTAATATAGGCCGTATAGGGGGAATGATCAGGAGCTCGATCAGACTGCGTCCACCATGTTCAAGCGACGCTCCGCCCCCCCGACTATTTGGTCTTGACTGACCTTCCTATGAATGGTCAGCACCTCCCTTTGATGGTTCTCCTCATATCTCCAGTGACGCTCTCTGAGAGTTGCTATTGAGGAGGAGAGGTCTTCCTGACAAGACCTGAATCATGGAGTCCCACACAGCTTGAGCCTCTGTCTGGTGTGTGGGTGGGTGTGCTTGCCAAGTTAGTCAGGAGATCTGGAGCTGGGTGCCATCCATATGTTTATGATGTGCAGTTCTTCCTGCTGCTGGGCAAGCAGCCAGCAGCAGAGCTTTCAGCACTATCCCAGTGCCTACTTGCAGTTGTTGGGTGGTTAAGGGGAAGCTGGCTAAAGTTGAATCCATCCAAGACAGAGGATGTGAGGCTGAGAAGACTGAGATACTAGCTGGAGGGTCACTTCTGAGACTTGATAGTGCCCAGCTGACAGCTGTTGCTGCTTGTAATGTACTGAGAGCCGAGACGGTTTGACGGCAACATAGTTTATTCAGTAGCACATTACAAGAGAAAGAACACGCGGGCCGGGCCCCACTTATATACATTGCCTGGAACAGCCCCTCATCCGACCAGGCCAATCCGGGTTGGTCAAACTTCCTGCCACAGATCGTGATGAGCAGGGTGTATGGCAAGCTCCATCCAGGGACCCAGGGGTCGCCTTCGGTCGTGATCGCCATGTGGCCTGATCGCTTATGTTCAATACATAACACTGCTGTAAAATGTCTTGGAGTATGGCTGGACTCTGCACTTTCATTGGATAAACAAGTGTCCATGATAGTGCAGTCAGTGTTTTTGACGTACACCAGGCTTCCTATTTGTATGAGTCAGACCTTGCAACATTAATTCATGCAATGGTCACTTTTGGATTGGACTGCTGTTTGACACCCTGCTTTAAAGGGCTTCAAACTTTTCCCCTGCTGAGGCATAATACACTGCTACAGCATGGCCCGGTGGAAAATGACACCCTGAGGAGAAAGGGCGACGAGGGTCCTGGTGCAATCACAGTTTCACCTGCATTTTTGGCAAGTTCTATAGGGAAAGGAGAGGAGTGGGAATAGGGACAGCATTATCTGTGAATAGAATGGGAAAGGATGGGTATGGAAGCTGCTCTTGTCTATTCCTTGCTGTTGTGGCACATGTGTGCATTTATGGCATAGCCTCTGTTTTGAACATTCTCATGATTTAGCCATTGGCTAAATTAGAAGTCCCTCAAAACATTCGTTAGTGCTGTACTGAGTTCGAATAAATGATGGAAATGTTTTTTAAAAGTTTCATGCTTACTCAGTTTCTGATGAGGTAGTAGGTTTCAGACTCATGGATTTTCAAATAAATATTAAAAATGAGCATGGAGGAGCTGGTAGGCACTCCAACAAATAATGATTGGCTTTAAACTTTAAACCGCATGTCTTTGGAACCCCTCGCAGCCAGCAGCAAAACTTACGTTCCTTCCCTGGTTTAGAAGCTAACAACCAAATTTTCCTACTTCAGTCCCTACCAAAGTAAGTGAGTAGATATAAGTGACTTATAACCACAGACCTGAAATCCACAAAGAAACAATCAACAGCTCAGTTACTCATTCTGTAAACCTCTAGCAATTGTTTCTGTCTTCACCTGACACCATCAAATTCAACACATGATGCATTAAACAAAAAGGCATAAAAGCACGTGTCTCAAGTGCTATTCCAAAAAGTCCTCTGACCCTCATGAGGACAGCCCTCAAAACACCAATGTACGCAGGCAACCATCTTACGATTCTTAAGATGCCAGCCGCAGAGTTTTCCTGCTTGATTTATAATGCATGAAAAACATCTTGAAGGCATTGCTAGACACAGTGTAAGTGTCCTTATGCTACAGAGTGAACACAGAGAAAGAAGCAAATTCAATACCTAAGAATTGATGAAAGAACAAACAAGGGGACCCTTAAGAAATATAAGAGAAAAATTGCACTAGTAAGTGTGAGAAAAAGCACTATGTGTACATATGCAAGAAGACAACATTGCCTTACCTTAGACCAGTCTAAAGAAGAAAATAAGAACTATGACATCTTTTGGTATGTGATATTCTTGGCTGAGCCTTTTTATTGGGGGAGGTTCAGTCGCTTACAGTCAGACAAAAGCCATGTCAGGCTGGGCACTGAATTGTACGATGGCAACATTAGCTTTATTCTACAGAGAGACCTTTATGTGAGCAATGATACTCATCAAATAATGATCTGGAGTTGACATTTCTACTAGTGGAAAAGCTCCTGGCTGTCACTCATCAGTTTAACAAAGGATAACATCTGATAAGTGATGACTGGAAATGTGTAGGTTTTGTGCAACCTGCTTTTCACCCTTTCTTTCCTCTTTTTTTGGGTTCTATTTCCAGCTTCAATCCTGAATGGCACAGCCAATAAAGAACTTGCTTTTCATCTTTTCAGCAGAATTTTTTTTTAAATCCCTTCTCTCTGATTACCATGAAATTTTACTTGGTGCTCAGTGACCACCTAAAACTCCTCAAAGTCTTTCTGCAATATTCAAGTTTTCTTCAGTCTTTTAAATGAAAAAAAAAAGCTTAGAAAGCCCTCCCCCCCCTCTTTTGGCTAGTTTGGGTGGGGTTCATAAAGCACAATACTGGCTACAAGATCATTGCTGAAAGTAAAGGACTGAAAAGATCCCTGCACTCTTAAAGAAGATACTGTTGGTTACATCTTATTTGAAAGTCATTCTTTTCAAGATTAAAGAATATCTTCCAGCATTTCATCTCCCTGCTATGTAGATCAGGAAATCTGTTGTTTCAGTTGTTCCACAAAAGAGAAGCAACCACCTGAAACTGATTGGCTCAGTGCCTGAACCCTTGTAAAGGTAGTTTCCAGAGTAGGGGAGAAGAATCTGAAGCTATAAATACCAAAGTTCAGGAGTTAAAGTCAAGTTCATACTGTTGAGAAAAAGACATGGGCCGTTTTCGCACTCACGTTTTACTGGCGCCACGACCATCCTGACGCCGGCGAATCTGCATGGCTTTCGCACCAGAAGCTCCGGCGCTCCCAGAAGCGCCGGCTACTTCCGTCGCTAAGCCAGCGCAAACGGAAATCGCAAAGATGCAGGAAAACGTTTGCGCTGGCTTAGCGACGGAAAGCGCCGGCGCTTCTGGGAGCGCCGGCGCTTCTGTTGCAAAATCCATGCAGATTCGCCGGCGTCAGGAGGGTCGTGGCGCCAGTAAAACGTGAGTGCGAAAACACCCATGGAGAACCCAGAGAAAAGACAAGAGAGGTTGACAGAGGATGCAAAGGTGTGGTATAAAGTCAGGCAACTGAACCAGCTGAAGGCAGAGCTGCCAAGAACCATGATGGGCCTCTGGCAGAGATTCCTCATGGACTCTTCTCGCCCATGTACAGAAAAAAGGAAACTTAAGAAAATAATGAGAGAAGAGGGATGTAATGCAGATAATTAGAGAAAAGTGAAATATGATCCACTGAATGCTGAGGGATTTCCTTGTTTATTACTCCCTCTCATTAAGGGGAAACTAGAGAGTGTCCACATCACATACACTACACATGAGGAGGAAGGAACAGATCTCACAAATCCTTAAGGCAAAGAACATGGAAAGGCACTTTAGGAATCCAGTTTCAGGAGAAAAGCTGTGATGGTCTGCAGTTGAAGAGCTACATACCCTGAAAATCTTGTTGGTCTCTAAGGTGCTCCTTGGACTCAAATCTAGCTTTTCTTGGAATCCAAATTATATTTAACCCCTTTGTTTAAATGGAAAACTTAGAAAGGGATTTAGAGAGCAATCGCTATGCTTCCAAGTCAAGCAAATGAAGGATAGCTGAAGTGCAAAATGCAATGTAGGCTTTTGGCAGCATCTTTCACCTGCCATTTCTTAAGGAGAGAGACAGCAAGAAGAAGACTTCCAAAGAGGTTTTCTGCCTTAGGTTCACTGTCGTCTGGAAGTGGGTTTTTCATTGCATCATGGTGAATTCATGCACCTCCAAAGCTTTTCTTTCCGGCTTTTCTCCTTTCTCTTTCAAACTCACTTTTCTCTAAAGTTTTGGGAAAACATAACAGTAAAGAAAGGATGGCTCCCATGTGTGTAGGAATTTTCTCACCCATAATGGCTATTTCTTCCACCAACTTCTTTTTAAAAAACTTTCACTTTCATATTGTTATATCAATATTGTTGGAGTGTGACTCAGAATGCCTGGACATTGGGGGGCGCTATATCACTCTATGTGTAAATGTTATCAGCTTGAATGGGATGTCTCTCTCTCTTTGTCTTTTTTCCATAGTGAATTTGATTAAGGAGATTTTGAAACAAAGAGATTAACAAATCCAGAAAGATAAGATTTGATTTTGATAAGAAATTACAAACCAATCTCATTATTAAATAACAACTATGAGTTGTTTACAATGATTTTAGCTGAAAGATTGAAAATAATTTTGCAAGAATTTATCCATGGAGACCAAAATAGACTTTTACCTAAGAGGCAGATGAAGGACAATGTTAGGACTATATTAGATGTCTTGGAATAGAGGCACAGGAAATGATGAGAGGATTGGAGGTGTAAAATAAAAAAGAGAGACTTATAATCTTAGAGCCTTTGCAGATAACATTAATTTTGGAAGATCCTTTAAAGGGAACTGAAATATTACTGACTAAATGGAAAGAATTTGGTGTGTTAGCGTGTTTTAAAATTAATAAACAGAAAAAATGTTAAAAATATGAAAACACAAGAACAAATGTAATTGATGAATAAAACTGGTTTCAAGGTTAAACAGAAGGTAATCATTTGGGTATTATGCTGACAAATATGAATTGTCTGTTATTTCAAAATAATTACATTAATACACAGAATTAAGTTTAAAAATATATGTCAAGATTGGGAAAAGTGCAGTTGTCTTTGTTGGGGAAAATATTTTACCTAGAATGTTATTTTTGTTACAGACAATACTGTTTTGACATATGATGTACCTTGCAAACAATGGTAAAAGGACATATCTAAATTTATTTGGCAAGGGGGGAAGTACAAGTTAAATAGAAGGTATTACAAGATGCAAAGGAAAGAAGAGGCCTGTGTTTACCCGACTTGAAAACTATATTTTGCTGCATAATAATAATAATAATAATAATAATAATAATAATAGTAATAATAATAATAATTTTTAATTTATATCCCACCCTCCCTGCCGAAGCAGGCTCAGGGCGGCTAACATAACATAACATACCTCAATTTAAATTATTACTTAAACATTAAAACATCAGTAAAACAAATTTACAACACAGATTAATTTGCTGCTACAGATATAACATAGCTTGCATAGTGATGGTATAATACTTCACTTTAAAAAGCCAGCTGAAAGAGGACGGTCTTACAGGCCCAGCGGAACTGGTTAAGGTCCCACAAGGCCTGCACCTCCTCTGGTAGCTGGTTCCACCAGCGGGGTGCTGTAACCGAGAAGGCCCTCTCTTCTGTTGTTTTCAATTTGACCTCCTTCGGCCCAGGGATTGTTAGCAGGTTTTGCGAGCTAGATCGAAGTACTCTCTGGGGAACATATGGTGAGAGATGGTCCCTAAGGTAGGCAGGTCCTCGGCCATATAGGGCTTTAAAGGTAGTAACCAACACCTTGCAATGAATCCGGTACACAAGTGGCAGCCAATACAGTTCCCGCAGCCCAGGCCGTATGTGCTCCCACTTAGGGAATCCTATTAACAGTCTGGCTGCTGTGTTCTGCACTAGCTGCAGTTTCTGGGTTTGGCACAGGGGCAGCCCAATGTAGAGGGCATTACAGTAGTCTAATCTCGAGGTGACCGTTGCATGTATCACTGTTGCCAGGTCATCGCACTCCAGAAAGGGAGCCAGCTGCCTCGCCCATCTCAGATCTGGGCCTCCATTGATAAGGGAGGCTCCAGTAGCACCCCCAGGCTCTTGACCCTGCGCACTGCTTTCAGTGGCACACCATCAAAGACTGGTAGGGGAATTTCCCTCCCTAGACCACCAGGCACAGAACCTCTGTCTTTGTTGGATTCAGTTTCAACCCACTCAGCCTGAGCCAGCCTGCCACGGCTTGCAGTGCCTGGTCCAGATTTTCTTGGATGTTGCCATGCCAGTCGTCCATCAGTAGATAGAGCTGGGTGTCATCAGCGTACTGATGGCAATCCAGCCCATACCTCCGGGCAATCTGGGCAAAGGGGCACATGTAGATGTTAAACAACATCGGAGAGAGCACCACCCCCTGAGGTACCCCACAATTAAGTGAGTATCTCTGGGACAGCTCTCCCCCAATCGCCACTCTTTGTCCCCGACCATCCAGGAAAGACAAAAGCCATTGTAAGGCCAGCCCCTGAACCCCTATGTTGGCAAGGCGGCAGGTCAGTAACCGGTGGTCGACTGTATCGACCGCAGCCGATAGGTCTAACAACAACAGTATTGCCGAACCGCCTCGATCCAGGTGCTGCTGGAGACCATCCATGAGGGCGACGAGCACTGTCTCCGTCCCATGGCCTGGGCGGAAGCCGGACGAGTATGGATCTAAAATGGAAGTGTCATCCAGGAAACTCTGCAATTGTAGTGCCACTGCCCTCTCAATGATTTTACCCCAAAAGGGTAAATTTGAGACCGGCCGATAATGTACCAATTTGGTCGGGTCTGATGTAATCTTTTTTAGGAGGGGGTGGACCACTGCCTCTTTAAGAGGCATTGGAAAAAGACCCTCTGAGAGGGATCTATTTACAGTGTCCCTTATAGGATACCTAAGCTCCCTCTGTCAAGCTTTAATTAGCCAGGAGGGGCATAGGTCCAAGTCGCAAGTTGTAGGGTGTACAGTAGAGACAATCCTGTCAACTTCCTCCAGGCTAAGTGTGTCGAAGCGATCCAAGATCGAACCAGAAGACAGGCACGGGGCCTCAAGTTCACTTACTGTATCCAATATGGAGGGGAGGTCATGGCGGAGCGACGTGACCTTATCTGCAAAATACTTCGCAAAAGCCTCACAGCCTATCTCTAATTCCTTAGCATTTGGCCTGCCTTGCGGCAGTGTTGTCAGGTTCTGAATTGTCTTAAACAATTGCACTGAGCGCGAATTTGCAAATGCAATCTTAGATGGCTTTGACTGCCATCTCATAGGACCTCATAAGCTCTCTATAAGATGTTCTAGTCGCTTTATCCCGAGTACGCAGCCATTGCCTCTCTAACCGTCTGAGTCCTTGTTTCAGCTGCCGCAGCTCCGGGGTATACCACGGGGCCAGCCTAACATGGGGGTGCAGAGGTGCAATCTCATCAATGGCTCTGGAGAGCTGGCCATGCCAGGAATCCACCAGATCATCGAGAGAATCGCCAGAGGGCCAGGGATCCTGTAGAGCCATTTGGAACCATTCCGGGTCCATCAGGCTCCGCGAGTGAGCCAAAATAAGCTCACTGCCCAAACGGGTTTAGGGTGGAGCATCCACACGAGCCTTCAGGACAAAGTGGTTCGACCATGGCACTGCCTCAGCAGTTACATCGTCCACCATAATCCCGGCCGCAAAGATCAAATCTAACATGTGCCCTGCCTGGTGAGTGGGCGATGTCACAAATTGGGAGAGTCCTAGTGTTGCCATGGATGACACCAGGTCCAGCGCCTGACTAGAGGCCGTGTCGTCAGCATGGACATTGAAGTCACCCAGGGTCACAGGCCTTGGGTACTCCAATGCCCAGCCTGTTACGGCCTCAATCAGGGCTGGTAAAGCGCTGGCTGGTGCATTAGGCGGACGGTACACCAGCCAAATTGCCAACCCCTCCCCAACGTCCCACGCCAGACTGGCACATTCAATACCATCGATCTCAGGGGCCGGGAGAGCCCTAAAGGAGTAAGCCTTTCATATGATTAGAGCCACCCCTCCCCCCCCCACTAGTCTGTGATTGATGAAAGACTGAGTAACCCGGGGGAACCGTTTGAGAGAGGGCCACTGTGTCTCCCTCTTGCACCCAGGTCTCAGTCACGCATGCCAGGTCCATGTCCTGTTCGAGTAAGAACTCTCCAAGGACAGTGGTCTTATTATTTATGGACCTGGCATTGCATAACACCAATGACAGAGGTGAGTCATTCAACCTGGCCCTACTACCTGTCACCATCGGGATGGGACACAGACTGGAAGATGTTCAAACACTACCTGGTCTCGGTCTCCTTCCCTTATATAATTGTCTGTTCCCATCGTCATACCTCCCCCTCCCCAGGACTACTGGAATCCCTAGGCCAGTCATCTCCCACTTGCATCTACTTCAACCGAAGTCAATGTGAAAGTACAGCAACACCCTACAGTATAGTAGCTCCCCAATCCACTCTACTCCTACTAGCCAATTCCCTTAACTTATCAAGCTGCAAATCTAAATTAACCAACCCAATTTAACCCCGACCCACAGTCTCCCTTATAAATTAATTGACTAAAAATTGCATGTGGTTTAGTTAGAATGAGAAACAGAAAGTTATTGGAATTAGAAGGTCCTGATCTGAGATTTGGTTGACAAGGATATTGAGGTATGATAAGGTTAATGTGGATTTTAAAAATCATTATATAAAATGTGCTATCCTGAGAATATGAAATAAATATAAACTTAAGCTTTGTCCAAAAACATCTTTGTCCAAAAACACAAGAAGCATATTATAGATGAAAATATGAAATAAATATAGAGCAGTTTTTAAACTAAATCTTGGGGGAAAGCCGACAGGAGATGAAATGTCTCTGGTTCGGGAGGACTCATCTCAAAAGAGATGAAGGGTTAGCTGTTACTTTTCTACCGGGTAATGGATCAGAGTCAGATTGAGATGACAAGAGAGGAGGGCCTACAACTGATTGATGAACTAAAAACTAATTTCACCAGGACCGGATGGCATACATCCGAGAGTTCTGAAAGAACTCAAAGTTGAACTTGTGGATCTCCTGACAAAAATCTGTAATCTTTCATTGAAATCTGCCTCCGTTCCTGAGGACGGGAAGGTAGCAAATGTCACCCCCATCTTTAAAAAGGGTTCCAGAGGAGATCTGGGAAATTACAGGCCAGTCAGTCTGACTTCAATACTGGGAAAGTTGGTAGAAACCATTATCAAGGAAAGAATGAGTAGGCGCATTGATGAACACAAGTTATTGAGGAAGACTCAGCATGGGTTCTGTAAGGGAAGATCTTGCCTCACTAACCTGTTACAGTTCTTTGAGGGGGTGAACAAACATGTGGACAAAGGAGACCTAAGAGATGTTGTTTACCTTGACTTCCAGAAAGCTTTCGATAAAGTTCCTCATCAAAGGCTCCTTAGTAAGCTTGAGAGTCATGGAGTAAAAGGACAGGTCCTCTTGTGGATCAAAAACTGGCTAATTAATAGGAAGCAGAGAGTAAGTATAAATGGGCAATCTTCGCAGTGGAGGACGGTAAGCAGTGGGGTGCCGCAGGGCTCAATTCTGGGTCCCATGCTCTTTAACTTGCTCACTAATGATCTGGAGTTGGGAGTAAGCAGTGAAGTGGCCAAGTTTGCGGATGACACTAAATTGTTCAGGGTGGTGAGAACCAGAGAGGATTGTGAAGAACTCCAAAGGGATCTGTTGAGGCTGGGTGAATGGGAGTCAACATGGCAGATGAGGTTCAATGTGGCCAAGTGCAAAGTAATGCACATTGGGGCCAAGAATCCCAGCTACAAATACAAATTGATGGGGTGTGAACTGGCAGAGACCTACCAAGAGAGAGATCTTGGGGTCATGGTAGATAATGTCAAGACAGTGTGCGATTGCAATAAAAAAGGCCAACACCATGGAATACTGTGTACAATTCTGGTCACCACGCCTCAAAAAGGATATTATAGCATTGGAAAACGTCCAGAAAAGGGAAACTAGAATGATTAAAGGTTTGGAACGCTTTCCTTATGAAGAAAGGTTACAACGCTTGTGGCTCTTTTAGCTTGGAGAAATGTCGACTGCGGGGTGACATGATAGAGGTTTACAAGATTATGCATGGGATGGAGAAAGTAGAGAAAGAAGTCCTTTTCTCCCTTTCTTACAATACAAGAACTTGTTGACATTCAATGAAATTGCTGAGCAGTCAGGTAAAAACGGATAAAAGGAAGTACTTCACCCAAAGGGTGATTAACATGTGGAATTCACTGCCACAGGAGGTGGTGGCAGCTACAAGCATAGCCAGCTTTATGAGGGGATTGGATAAAAATATGGAGCAGAGGTCCATCAGTGGCTATTAGCCACAGTATGTGTATATATATATATATGTGTGTGTGTGTGTGTGTGTGTGAGTGTGTGTATATGTACATATACACATATATTGGCCACTGTGTGACACAGTGTTGGACTGGATGGGCCATTGGCCTGATCCAACATGGCTTCTCTTATGTTCTTATGAGAATTACTAAGCATAAGTGTTTAATATAATGTGACATGTTAGACCTCTCTCAAGGAGAATGTAAAATGAAACTAAGAGAAGATCTGATAAGGATATACTTGTCATTTTTTAATGCACAATTACAAGAAAAGTTTCAAGCAGATTAAAAAAATTTATGGTTTTGAAGAATCTAAGACTGAATTTGAATCAGGACTATGTACAAATGGTGAACATGCTATTGCCAAATGCAGGGCTTTTTTTGTAGCAGGAACTCCTTTGCATATTAGGCCACTCACTCCTGATGTAGCCAATCCTCCAAGAGCTTTCAGGGCTTTTCGTACAGGGCTTACTGTACAATTCAGGAGAACTGGCTACACCAGGGGTGCCAAGTCCCCTGTGTTCTCCAGTGGGGGACTTTTGCTCATGCATGAAGCGTGCACATGATGCAATGACATCACTCAGAAGTGAAGTCATTGTGCTGGCAATGTTGCACATGGCTGCTCTAGGCATTTCCAGGAAAACTCTATGGTTTTCCTGGACACTCTAGCAATTTGGGAGGGGAAACTCTATGGTACAATAGGTACCAAAGAGTTTTGCCCTCCCAAATTGCTAGAGCATCTGGGAAAACAATAGCGTTTTCCTGGAAATGCCTAGAGCAGCCGTGCCCACAAGTGATGTCATTGCGCCAGCCATGTTGGGGGAGGTTTCTCCTGCCAGTCCAATGTGGGCTGGTGGGTTGGAAACCTCCAGGGCGGGAGAACCCCCACCTGGCCAGGGGGCTTGGCACCCCTAAGTGAGACTAGTATATGCACAAAAATTAGAAAAGTTCGACATTACTGACTACAGAGGAATGGTTAGTGAAGATGATAGAACTTATAGAGATGGCTAGACTTTTTGCAGGAAATAGAAAAAAATGAACTGATGAGATGTGGATTTGAGGATTAAGGGTGACAAAAAAAAATTAGAAGTTAGGAAAAATGAAACTTTTTGGTACTAAGAGACTAAGTGTTAAGTTTGTAATTTTGCTTGTATTTGTCCATCAGTGGCTCCATCAGTGGCTGTTAGCCACAGTATGTGTATATATATATATATGTGTGTGTGTGTGTGTGTGTGTGAGTGTGTGTATATGTACATATACACATATATTGGCCACTGTGTGACACAGTGTTGGACTGGATGGGCCATTGGCCTGATCCAACATGGCTTCTCTTATGTTCTTATGAGAATTACTAAGCATAAGTGTTTAATATAATGTGACATGTTAGACCTCTCTCAAGGAGAATGTAAAATGAAACTAAGAGAAGATCTGATAAGGATATACTTGTCATTTTTTAATGCACAATTACAAGAAAAGTTTCAAGCAGATTAAAAAAATTTATGGTTTTGAAGAATCTAAGACTGAATTTGAATCAGGACTATGTACAAATGGTGAACATGCTATTGCCAAATGCAGGGCTTTTTTTGTAGCAGGAACTCCTTTGCATATTAGGCCACTCACTCCTGATGTAGCCAATCCTCCAAGAGCTTTCAGGGCTTTTCGTACAGGGCTTACTGTACAATTCAGGAGAACTGGCTACACCAGGGGTGCCAAGTCCCCTGTGTTCTCCAGTGGGGGACTTTTGCTCATGCATGAAGCGTGCACATGATGCAATGACATCACTCAGAAGTGAAGTCATTGTGCTGGCAATGTTGCACATGGCTGCTCTAGGCATTTCCAGGAAAACTCTATGGTTTTCCTGGACACTCTAGCAATTTGGGAGGGGAAACTCTATGGTACAATAGGTACCAAAGAGTTTTGCCCTCCCAAATTGCTAGAGCATCTGGGAAAACAATAGCGTTTTCCTGGAAATGCCTAGAGCAGCCGTGCCCACAAGTGATGTCATTGCGCCAGCCATGTTGGGGGAGGTTTCTCCTGCCAGTCCAATGTGGGCTGGTGGGTTGGAAACCTCCAGGGCAGGAGAACCCCCACCTGGCCAGGGGGCTTGGCACCCCTAAGTGAGACTAGTATATGCACAAAAATTAGAAAAGTTCGACATTACTGACTACAGAGGAATGGTTAGTGAAGATGATAGAACTTATAGAGATGGCTAGACTTTTTGCAGGAAATAGAAAAAAATGAACTGATGAGATGTGGATTTGAGGATTAAGGGTGACAAAAAAAAATTAGAAGTTAGGAAAAATGAAACTTTTTGGTACTAAGAGACTAAGTGTTAAGTTTGTAATTTTGCTTGTATTTGTCGTGGAGAGAATTGGAAGTAATATATTTCGATGCTTGCAGCCTGCAGCAACGCTGCTAGGCTGCAGTACCAAAGTTTGCTTCCCTGGAGGGAAGGGAGGATCTACAGCCCGTTTGGGTGCGTATTTGAGGGGGTGGGGCTAGGCCGTTGTAACGGCCAGACCTCTGCTCCCTGCTGCAGTCCCGACGTCGATTGGCCCTCCTGCCCACCCTGTTTGTTATGTAAGCGATTGCTGGTCGTCTCATGTTTGGGCGGCCGGGTAGGAATTTTTTGCTCCCAAGCTGATTGGCAGTTGCTGGGGTGTGTTTTTTGCCTACCCTACATAGCAAAACAGTGGTTTGTGGATTTGGCTATCGGGAGGTGCTTTTAAATAGGTTGGTCACTTTAGTTTGGCAGGTTTTTCTGGATTAGGGTACTATGCGGCTAGGGGAGGACCATGAAGCATCCCCCTTTTGGCATGATCAACTTTGGGGTTTGATGACCCGGGGTGGGGAGAATTCAGACTGTCCAGGAGGCTCGACTAGAGGGTGCCTTCCATTGAGACGTGTGTCTGGTAGTTGGGCCCTCTGGGGCGTGCCTCCCAGCTGGGCCAGCCTGGCAGGAGCTGCGTCACACAGCTCTGGCTGGGGGGCTGGGTCTCTCACCCGCAAATGGAAGGGGAGTGGTCTGTTGAGTCCCCTAGCCCTGACGAGGCTGCAGGTTGGGGGCCCTTGCCGTTTTTATTATGATGATTAATAAAGTGGCCCATTATTTATACCAATACATTGTGTCCGACTCTTCATTCCGACTTGGGGGGCAATTATATTTTCTTCCCTCCCCCATTCTTCTTGCTTTACTTTTTCATGTTTCTCTCTCTTTGTCTTAACGTAGGAGCTGCCCTGTAACCCCTCCTCTCTCTCTCTCTCCTTTTTCTTCCCATTTTTTTTGATGGAGTCACAAGTCTGTACAGCTCTCCTGTAGAAACAAGGCCCTCATACTTCCATACACATAATGCAAGATCAACTGGCCGCTTGAGATAGGGAAAATACTCTTTAGATTAGATTTCTCTCTCGACTGCAACCTGAATGTGAACTGAATCTACCTGAGTAAATGTAAGTTTTACTTTTTGTAATATACTTCTTGGAAGATTATTTACTGCACTCAATTATTATGCTTCTATGACTGCACAAACTCTGCTATGGTAACCAAATAACCCAATAAATAAAAAAAATTATAGCAATAAGTGTACCAGGTTCTGTGAATTCCCAGTTTTCATTTTAAAAAGCAAGTCTCTAGTTCTTTCCACAATGGAGATATAAGGAGAAAGGTTTATTCATAGAACTTGCTATACTTATTGCTACAGTGGTATATGAAATTGATCATTTTTTTAAAAAATTGAAAATGACCTTCTGGGCCAATGGAGGGAGGACGGCCACTGCTGCCAAGGGGCTGGGGCAGGGAAACTGTTGAGAAAACAGCCATGTGGAAGCCCTGCTGCTTCTACACTGTATTGGCAGCCACACTAGCCACAAGAAAAACTACAGAAGCCTGCTCCCATCTGGAAACCAGGAGCTAGGGTACTATCTCATTAGTATCTGGCAGAATTGATCCTTTTCCAGGCTACATCACTTCATATGACAATCCAGACTCCCTCTAAATTGTGTTCAAAGATTCTGTCTTTCATTTGCAGTCTAAACACATCAGAAGCCAAGGAATTACTCTGCCTTTGTCTTGGAACAGATGGGGATTGGCTGTAATCTAGCATGTAGCAATGGCTGTGTTCGTGATAAGCTTTACTTTGAACATATTCACTTAGTTTGCTATTCAGACCTCTCCCATACAGTCTGCAAAATGCCTTCATTGCTTTCTTTGTAGTTCAGTCCAATTTAGCTGAAGTACTTGGATTTAAGTTGATTTAAAACCATGGGCTTCAGCAACAGAAACATGATTGGCTCCCACCCAAACATTTGGGCTTAACTGCGTTGTGGATTCAGCTATTGAAGGGGGATCTCATTTTCCTTCCTTTTGCCAGTAAAACGGCAGCTTCCCTGCCACTGCTTGAAACATCAATTTTCATGGTCTTGCTATGCTGTATTTTCTTTTCATTGTATAGGGACTCATCCTTGCTGTCCCATTCAAAATGAATGTTTGTCATCTTTCACAGATTACTGTTGGGTCCCTTATTCTTGTCTGGCTCAAAATTAAGTTTCAGATTTGACAAGTGTCTTCAGCGGAAGGCTGACATCTCCTTCCAAGGTGGCAACTTCCTTAACAATCCATTTGAGAGGCCCCAGAAAATGTAATTTATATTGACACACACAAGCTGCCAGGATAGATATGCTGATCACTAGCCAACCCTTATGACTCTTCTCGCATTCTCTCTTTTTTGTGTAGAAATTAGGCTCGCTGTGTTTTCCCCAGTGTTAAATAATGATTGGCAATGGTCACCCACAGATCCTCATAGCAGAACGGGGAATTTGAACCTAGCTGTCCCAAGTCATGGTATGAACATAGACAAACTCATGAAGTTACCTTATACCAAGTCAGACCATTGGCCTATCAAGGTCAGTATTGTTACTCCGGCTGATTCTGCACTCACCTTTCTCCGGGGCAGGCTTCCGATTTCGCACCAGTTGCTCTGCAGGTTTACACTGCGGCGGGGCAAATCGTGGGTTTGCCCCACACAAAATGCCGGTGCGGAGCAACTGATGCAAAATTGCCAGTTTGCTCCACCCAGAAATGGAAGCCTGCCCCGGAGAAAGGTGAGTGCGGAATCAGCCTCAGATTGGCAGTGGCTCTCCAGAGTGGAGGTCTTTCATAGACTTACTCCAGGGTGGAGGTCTTTCACATCAACTACTTTCTGATTCTTTTAACGGGATGCTGAGGATTGAACCTAGAACTTCCTGCATGCTGAACCATGGCCTTTCCCCACATTCTGATCACCACACCTTTAGTTTCTGCAGAGTTCCAGTCAGGTAGAAACTTTACTGTAGTCATCAGTTGGAATTTTGGGATTATTTGTAGCATTTTGGGGTTGATATGCTTGGTTCTAGTTATTTTTAGAATATAGATTCTTCTTCCTGTGTGCTAGAGGAGATAAAAATGGGTTTGGCTGCTTCAGCTGAAGTCTCTGTGGAAATCTTCCCATTTTTACAAAAGGATCAAATGCTGAGATGCATGTGTCAATGGATGTTGACGTTTGTCATGCAGGTGGATTGGGCCCCAAATCTAGCTCAATTGACATAATTGACAGTTTCTACCCAGAGACAGAGCAAGGTAGACTTGACATGCATTGTCAGAATTATGCAAAGATGCTTCATCTGCCCACGCTCTTCCTGTATATTTAAACTGGGAGGGGGGAGCTGAAGGAAGGGAGAATATAATTACATATTAAGAATTAAGTTTTATAAATAGAGAACTCTGACTTCAACACAGCTGACAATATTTTTTTTTCATCTGCCTAAAAGAGGATCCACAAAATGTGTCTCTGAAGATAATTCAATTTCAGTCATTCTTTGTGCATATTCTTTGGTTAAAACAATCAGGATGTGACAGGGTGAATAATCCACCTACATCACCTTCTCGGTTAGAATATGGGAGACAGATTTTCTAGTTCTTTGTGTTAATTGTTCACTATCCTAATTGTGGCAATAGGCAGATGTATTTATATATGATATTTGGACAAATGGCGCTTTGTTTAGAATCGTTGCTAATACTCTGATGACTTCCACGTGAGGATTTTTTCATGTGGAAAGTAGGATGCTTCTGTATTAAAGTGGGACTTCTGTGGGAGATTGTACTCTTTTTGATGGCAGTCTTAGTCTTTCTCCTTTAAGATGGGGGGGGGGCACTTATTTTCTCCAGGCCAAAGGAGAATCTGTAGAGTGGCTGTGGGGAAGTGTTCACAGGGGTACTCCTTCTGTTTTCACTATGGGTAGGGGGTGGAACTAAGCTCAGGTTTTAAAAAGTGTTCAGCATTTGGCTGTTGCTTGCCATTTCCCTCCTTTTTGACCCTTTATGTTTATGTTTATTTGTTTTATATCCCATCCTTCCCACCGAAGCAGGCTCAGGGTGGCTCCTGTTAGATCTGGAGTTTCTTTTTGAAACAAAAATTATTCAAATGCAACAACACATAGTCAGAACCAAGATATAGAACAAACAACAAGCAGTACAAATTAATTTAAATTTTCTAACAGGAGCCCTGAAGCTGTTGAAAATCAAAAGATTTCCCTCAGTAGTCTGGAAAGCTTGGCTGGTAACTGCTGTCTGCACCCAGTAATTGCCAACTGAACCATTATAACTCAGTGAGACAATGAACTAGCAAAACCTGTGTGTTACACTTGAAAATGATTTCAAACCTCTTTTCTTATTTCCCTATCCCTGGATTTGAATAAAAGTTGTTCTTTTTTCCTGTTTCCCTCATGTCCCATGTGAAGTCCTAGGGAGGGCAAGGCATTTCTAGGACATAATCTAGGCAGTACCAGGGGGAAGAAGAATGCTAATGCCATCATAACCGTAGCAAGCAGCAACACTAATTAGGCTGTGGCAAGTTCCATCACATGTGTTGAAATAACTGCATTTATAAAAGCCCATTGTGTTCAGTCTATCAGGCTAAGGTTGGCCATGCTGGTCAAACTTCAAATCACACTACCTCTACTCTAACATCATTTAACTTGACCTTCACAGCCCTGCAAGACATCTTTTATACTGATTTCGTACCATTCACCTTTACAGGTGATCATAGTTGTTAAATGCTGACAAACCTCCTGACAGGGCTTTTTTTGTAGCAGGAACTCCTTTGCATATTAGGCCACACTCCCTAATGTAGCCAATCCTCCGAGAGTTTACAGGATTCTTAGTACAAGGCCTACTGTAAGCTCCAGGATGATTGGCTACATCAAGGGGGTGTGACCTAATATGCAAAGGAGTTCCTGCAACAAAAAAAGCTCTGCCTCCTGATCCTGTTTTCTTTGGAGAGCTGAGTAGTTCTGCTGCATACAGTTGGGTGCATCAGAATACATGCATGATCATGGTGTGACTATTGAGGCAGCTGAAGATATATTTAAGTTGTCTGCACTGTCACTCCCAAAGTGGTAAATATGGTTTCTATACTGCATAGCTTCACCCCAGTTCTACCACCTTCCCATAGCAGAAGTGGGTGTAGACCATGGGGAATGGTCTGTGGAATCAGCACTCCATCTTCAGAAGCAGCAATGTCAGACCCACTAGGTCACTGCAAACTGGGACCAGGTCCAGGTCTACATTAGCTTCATGTGATTGTGACTTCCCATTGGCAGACCAAGGAGATCCATTAGAGGGTTCAACTCAGGCAGCCACTGGTAACAGTGTGGCAGTTGGGTAGCACTTTTTTGCTTTGGTGGTACAATGATATTGGTTTGCTAACTGTGGTACAATTATAATCACTATTGTACAGCTGACGTTGTCTGGTGAAGGTGGGTCATAATTGGCCACTGGAACCTGGTAATATCGTAGGCCTGCTAGTTGACCTGCAACATGTTTCTGTTCGGAGGCATGGTACCATCCACCAGCCTGGGGAGATAAGGAGTTTCCATGATAACCCAGAGCAGGATGCCTACAATATTACCATGGCTAGTTTGAAACTGATAACAGTGTTTCCAAGTAGGGTTGCCAGTCCCCAATTCCTGGTGGGCATTCCTTCAGTTTACAGAGCTTCTCTTGGCTGCTGACCAGCTGGCTGGTGGGGGAAACCCCACCCCCAAACAGTGACATTGCTGCACAATGTCCCCAATACTATGACATCACCCCGAAGTGATATTATCATATTAGGGGCATCGCACAGTGATACTCTGGTTTGAGGGCAAAACTTCATGGTTTGAAGCCTGTTTAACCATAGAGTTTTGCCCCCAAGCCAAAGCATCATGGTACGATGTCCCCAATGTGATGTCATCTCTTCCAGGTGATGTCAGCATGTCAGGGACATCCAGAAACACCCCCCCAACCTCCCGCTGGAGTGACAAGGTGGGCTGGCAACCCTATTTTCAAGGCTGGAGAATCCCCCCCCCCATTGCTTTGAAGTTTGTTAGACATTTTGCTTGAGTGGAGACAGTCTGTCTGGAAATGTGTCCATTCATCAGGGCTTTTTTTAATAGCAGGAAATCCTTTGGATATTAGGCCACACACCCCTGATATAGCCAATCCTCCCTGAGCTTAGTGTAGACCCTGTACTAAGCGTCCTGTAAATTCTTGGAGGTTTGGCTCCATCAGGGGTATGTGACCTAATATGCAAAGGAGTCCCTGATACAAAAAAGCCCTGCCATTAATGATCCAGCACAAGTAAGTTAATGAATCACAAACTGGCCAAAATTCATCACATTTAATTCATGAGCTGGTTCATATCCATCCACTATGGCTAGTTTTCCTTCCAACATCTTACCATAGTATGCTGGCCTTGTAGTAGCATCTGGGAGGCCAATGTTTTATACCTAACAGTGCACCAGTGAATGAATCGAGTGTGACTATGAGGCTCCCTGCACTCTGGCCATGGGGTGGGGTGACAGGAACATGGGGCTTCCATGACATCTCTGTCACCCTCTCTTACTGCTTGTACCCACAGAGGTGGCATGTGGTATTGAGGCCTGGCCTTGAGACCCTCTCTGGACATGCACAGTGGTGGCTTCTTGATCAACAGCCATACCTTGGGTGGGTTGGTATGCCTTGGCAAAGTACAGCTTGGCTCCACAAGTGCCAAGGGTACTGCGCACTATATTAGCCATGGGTGGCAGGATGGACAAGACAGCACATGTGACTAAAAGCTTCCCATCCTCCCAGAGTCCTATGTTGAGAGCTCCAGCCAAGTCTTCTCTGCCACTGGAGACCCAAGACCAAGCTCCTGCCAGTGTTACCATTGTGGCCAGAGACATGTCTTCTAAAGCAGCAGTCCCCAAACTTTTTGGCACCAGGGAATGGTTTTGTGGAAGACAATTTTTCCATGGACCGGGGGCGGGGGTGGTGGTGGATGGTTTTGAAATGATACAACAGGGAGCAGAGCTCAGGTGGTGGTGAGGGTGGGAGCGGCTGTAGGTGCAGATGAAGCTTTGCTCACTTGCCCGCCACTCACCTCCTGTGTGGCCTGATTCATGCTCCAGTCTGGTGCTGCCACTGATCTGACAGGGGGTGGAGCTTAGGCAGTGGTGTGGGCAGGAGCAGCTGTAGGTGCTCACTCACCAGCCGCTCACTGCCTGTGTGGCCCAGTTGCTAACAGGCAACGGACCAGAACCAGTCAGGGACCCCTGTTCTAAAGAACAAAGAGAGGACGTAGCAGGACTGAGTCAGCAACAGAGGCTGCAGAGGAGCCCAGGAGAGCCATCGCAGTGATACATCTGCCAAGCCTTCTGAGCACCTATCTTTGAGTATGTCAAGGGAAGCAAGGAGGGTCATGAGTTGGCACTCCAGTCTGGTCTCATGAGCCTATTCTTGGTCCAGGCTGAGGGGAGCACAGGAATGCAAGTTTTCTGCCAGTGTGTTTAATTGGGACAGATGCTACCACAGAGGCCAGCCTGAAGAGGCTATCATTCAGAGTGGCATTTGACCAGTGTGGTCATGAGTGGACATTCATCTTGGGTTCTGATGAAGTGGCTTGCCTTAACCAGGTGAACAGTAATTGCTTTGTGGCTAAGTCCTTGAAATAGCAGCCCAGCCTTGTATGGGGAAAGGCTACCACCTATGTGGTGAAGTCCTAAATCCAGGTAAGGAGTTGTCTTCTTCCTTGGCTGTTTGTGTAGAGTGCTCCTTTCTTTTGCCAACTGGTCTTCCTATGGGGTTCCCATCAAGAAAGTTTCTCCCCAAATGGAAGGAGGAGGCTGTGAGGCATGGTGCTATTATCTGTGCTATGAGCATCCTAGTTGGGATTTATATAGGGCTTGGGACAGTTGCCATGAGCTGTAGTAGTTGGCAACCAAAGTAATGATGCAGCTGGAAGGTGGTGAGGGTCCACTCTCCATGACTTCTGTGAGAATTTCCCCAGTTACAGCATGGTTGATGTTGGCATAATGTTGTGCTGGACACATGATCTAGAAGCTTAGACTCTTATTAAGCCCCACTCATTTTCCAACATGTCCCAGTTCTTCCCAGTTCTACACTAATGCCAGTGTGGGGTGTATTGGCATCAGTATATCTGCAGGTATATCTCAATGTTACTCTTATGCATTGCTTAGTTGGTTATCTAAGCTGTTCAGAGTGTTCAGGTTTTACTATTGCACTGTAAATACATCTCAGTTTTTGCTTGTGGGGCAAGGGAGGTGAAAATCATTAACACTGTAGCAAGCAAAAATGTTTTATTGCCTGAATGTATAAGTGGTTTACAGAGCTCATCACTATCATGCAAAGACTGAATAGATTTATGTTGTTTCAGAAAAATGTTCATAAAATCGGCCAATGTATAAGGAAATTTAAAATGGCAATAAATTTGAACATTCACGTATACATTCTAATGAAGGAATATTATTATTTCAGCAGCAAACAGTCAAATATCACAGTAAATGTAGTGGCAAAATTAGCAATCCCTTGTTTATTAGATTTTTATTTTATCATCTTGTTCCACCACAGAAAATATTGTATGTTTGGAAAAATATAGTATTTAAATGTATTTTTCTAATCAGAATCAGTAAATATAAACTTTATAGTTTATTATTCTCAATTTATACTTTCATCTCTATTGGTTTGAGAAAATTGAAGGCTTATCTGAACTGATACAAGCTCCTCAACTCATTTTATTTAATTTCATGTTGTGGGTGTATTTGCAAACAGCCTCCAGTTTCTTTCAATTCATGCAGGTTCTGCGAAACATAGTAAGAAGGGGCCTTGTTTTAAAGTGTTTTTACATGGCAGTGACTGATTATATAGCACTGTACTTTTATGGGTGCTTTATATTGTTTATTCTACTCTAATTTATTTTACACTGTTTTAATTGCTGCTGTCATTTTGACATCTGAATATCTATTGTTTGTGCTAAGGATTATTTTAAAAATTGCTTTGATACTATTTTTCATTCTGAACTACCTTTTGAACCTATCTAGTTTAGAGTACAAGTGAAGAATAATTTTAATCAATGCAAAAATGCAGAACAAGAAATGCTCCAGAGTCAGAGATCATGGTTTTAATGGTGTGAGCAGAGTAAATGGCTCCAGATATCTCACAAAGGCCATAAAAAAACAGTCTTCCCAAATCTTCCCTTTCAATGTGCTATCAGATCTGGGCATATGTCATCCCACCCAGTCAACTGGGCTCTGAGAAGGAGCAGGAAACAGAGCTGCTGAAGTGGTGTTTTTTAATTTGTCTTTATTTGCCTTTCCTTGAGGAGAATTAGCTCAGGTTACTGTTTGGGAGGGAAATGTTTGAGGGTGTGTAGGTGTGTATAGCTCAGGGGAGGCCAAATTTGCTTAATGTAAGAGCCACATAGAATAAACGTCAGATGTTTCAGAGCCACAAGACATGAATGTCAGCTGTTTGAGGGCAGGAAGGGAGGGAGGGAGGGAGGAAGCAAGGGAGGAAGGAAGGGAGGAAGGAAAACAAATAGGAAAGAGAAAGAGAGGTGGAAAGAAAGCAACTTTAACTTTAAATGCATCCTCTAAGCTGCCAGCTGGCTTGGAGAAGTGATTTAAAGAGAGAAATGCCTTTTTCATGCCAGCCAATGGGGCAGTGGGGCTTCAAGAGCCACACATTGTGTGTGAAAAAGCAACATGTGACTCCCGAGCTGCTGTTTGGACACCTCTGGTATAGCCTGTTAGAGAGTGATGCCTGCTTAAATAAGTGTTTTTTCTGCTTGTGTTTTTTGCTTGGTTGTAATTTTTGTTTGCCTGGGGCTGAGTGCTAGCTCTGCCCTCTGCTGTATGAGCCTTCAACTGTGTAAGGTTCCTTCTCACCAGAGGTGCAAGTTGAAGAGTGAGAGCTCAAGAGCTCTTGCCCTGTGGCTGTTAGCCTGCGAGGGATCAGGTATGGGGGCTTTGTAAGAAGCTGAGTAGCTCTTATATTTTCTGTTAAGCTTTTTGGCTTCTGCAAGTCTTCCATAAGTAGTCTTGTGAGGCAGTTTGGCAGGGGGTTATCAGGGAAGTGCAAAATAAACCAAATAACTTCTGCAATGGATTGCAGCAGCATGGCTGATGAGGGAGCTGAGGCTGTAACATGCAAAGTTTGTGGCATGTTCGTATTCTTGCCTGAGGGTAACAGCAATTACACTTGCAGCAAGTGTAAGTATGTAGCCCTACTGAAGGAGAAGATACAGGAACTTCAGGCATGCTTGTCCACACTCCTTTTTTACAAAGGAAGGTAAAGATTTCATGGACAGAATGCATGAAGCACTTCTGAAAGCGCAACAGGAGGAGGAGGGAAGGTTATCTCAGCCAATGGAGAAGTACCCAACACAGGAGAAGGGCGCATGGAGAAATGTAACCCACAGGAACAGGAAAATGGGACATTCTGAGCCTCTGCTGCTAAGCAATTAATTCTAGGATCTCTCCATAGATATTGTTTCTGGACCACTGGAACAAGGGCCACTCCCCCAGCCTTCCTGAAGCTTGAAGGAAATTGCTCAGGCCCCTGTGGTTGAGAGGACTTGAGTTTTTGCTCCCTGATATAAGAGAAGGTATGGGCTGGTAATTAGGATCCCCTACTTAGGGGGTTGGGATTAAAGTGTGCTGAATGGAATTGTCATCTCAAGAGGCATGCTGTCTACCAGGTGCACATGTCCAGGATGTGACAGAAAGAGTAGGAAGACTCATCAACAGATTATTATCCCTTTTTACTCATCCATGTGGGGACAAATGATATGTCCCTGCACAGCCCAGAATGTATTAAAAGAGACTATGTGATTTTGGGTAAAAAAGTGAAGGACCTGGGAGTGCAGATTGTATTTTTGTCAGTCCTTCCTGTCAAAAGCCCTGCCTTAGGAAGGGAAAGAAGAATACTGCAGATAAATGACTGGCTATGTAGACAGTGTTATTGGGAAGGATTTGGTTTTTTTGGACCATGGCTTAGGCTTTTGAGATGAAGCTCTTGTATTGGGAGACAGTTTACACCTCATGAGGGTAGTAAAAATGTGTTTGGTAAGTGCCTAGCAAACCTAATAAGGAGGGCTTTAAACTAAATCCTACGGGGAGCAAGACAAAAATTCAAAGTCTAGTATGATGCCAGTAACTGGAGATAAGAACGCTAATGTTTTACATGGAGTAGCACATATGCTAGGTAACATTAACTCACAGAGAAGTGCAGAAATGAAAACCTCAGGGCACATAAACCATAGATCCCAATGTCTCTACACTAATGCGCAGAGTATGGTAAACAAGCAGGAGGAACTTAAAGTATGTATTGTACTGTATAAAGTATACAGTATAAAGTACTGAATAAAGTAATATGTATTACTGAAACTTGGTGGGATGACACTCACAATTGGAATATAAGGATTCAGGGATACAGTTTGTTTAAAAGGGATAGATACTTGCAGCTGTTTGTGTTTTGGAATGCATGTGTGCCTTTAAGTGTCAGTAGCAGCAGGAAAGCAGGGGGCAGGACAAGCAGGTAGAGCCATGAGTGTGTAAAGCTATGAGAAAGCAGATGACAGAGTCCCTCTGTTTTGCATTCACTTCAGAAGTCATTTCTATAATAAAATGGATAGGAAAGAGAATCTGATTATGGGATGGAGGACAACTCCACCTCCTAGGCTGCTCTCCTTTCCTGTTCCTTTCTGAAGAAGCTGGTTGAAATACAGCAGATTGTTACATTCAGCAACACCTTTGAGTAAATTGCCCCAGTGAGAACACAAAAGTGTGGGCTTGCAAACTCTATTTTGGCTGCTTTGTGTGTGTCCCTTTAAAAAGCCATGCTTGGAAATGCTTCCAAAGCCTGACAAGGAAACTTGTAGGGGTATAACAAATTTCACTTTCATTTAGTGGAAGTGCAGCTACCATGGATAAAAAAGAGGATGAGGAAATGAAAACTATTCTGGGGAACTGCACTGCCGTATTTTTATTTATTTAGGAAAATGGAAAGTCTTCTGGCTCCACCCCCAAAGTCCACAGATATTTCCTGAGTTGGACTTGGCAACCCTACCTTGTAACCAAGGAAGAATATAAACAAATAACCAGTGTTTGTAGACAGAAAAGTTAAAGCTCAATATGAGCTTAGGTTAGCAAGAGATGCTAAAAACAACTCCTCCCCCGCAATGTTCAAAGTAAGAAAAAGAGCAAGGACAGAAAAGTTAAATTTTAACAGGTGATGAAGAGAGGGCAGAACTGCTCAATTTTTACTTTTTCTTAGTCTTCTCTTTGAGGGAAGCAGTGCTTAACATGGCAAAAACAGAGCACATGATGAGGGAAGGGAGTTGCAGCCTAGGATCGGCATGGGGTAGTCATAAACACCTTATTTTAAAAAACGAAACTAAGTCTTCAGGGACAGATGAACTTTATCTAAGGGTACTCAAATAATTTGTGGATGTAATTTCTGAGCCTCTGTCCATTATTTTTGAGAATACTTGGAGAACAGGTGAGGTGCCAGAAGATTGGAAGTGGGCAAATGTTGTCCCCAGGGGTTGCTTTGTAGAAAAATAGGTGGTGGAACTCATCCAGGATTGTTATGCAGCTGCACCTACTATTCAATGGACAAGGTGGGAAGGAGGAGGTGGAACTCTCAGAAAAGTTCAGGAGCTGTGCTCCTGTGAGCTACCGCTGAATCCGAGGCCTGGTTGTGCCCATCTTCAAGAAGTGGGAAAAGGAGGATCCAGGTAGCTACAGATCTGTTTGTTTGATGTTTATATGTGGGGAAGTTTTAGAACAAATAAACAGTCACTCCTTGGGCAATTAGGAAGGATGGGGAAGACCTGTCTTGGCAGTGGTATGTGCGAAAAGGATCTAGGGGTCATAGCAGACCATACACTCAGAGGTCATTTTGTAGAAAAATAGGTGATGGAGCTCATCCAGGATTGTTATGCAGCTGCACTTACTATTCAATGGACAAGGTGGGAAGGAGGAGGTGGAACTCTCAGAAAGCTTCAGGAGTTGTGTTCTCAGAAACACTCAGAAAGGTTCAGGAGCTCCTGCTGAATCCAAGCCCTGCATACACTGAACATGAGTCAGCAATGTGATGCAGTAGCTAAAAAGGCAAATGCAATTTTGGGCTCTATCAATAGAAGTATAGTATCCAGATCTAGTGAAGTGATGATATCACTTTACTCTGGTTAGACCTCACCTAGAGTACTGTGTTCAGAGGAGGACAAAGAAGATGGTAAGGGGTCTAAAGACCAAGTCCTATGAGGAAAGGCTGAAGGAGTTGGGTATGTTTAGCCTGGAGAGGAGATGACCAAAAGGTGATGTAATCTTCAATCATTTTCAGGGGTGTCATAGAGGATGGTGCAGAGTTGTTTTCTGTTGTCCCAGAAGGTCAGACCAGAACCAAAGGGTTGAAATTACATCAAAAAGAGTTTTCAGCTAAACATGAGTGGTATCTCAGTGGAATAGGCTTACTCAGGAGGTGGTGGGCTCTTCTTCTTTGGAGGTTTTTAAACAGAAGCTAGCAATGCTGATTCTGTGAACTTATGAGAGGAAGGTTTGCATTAGTGCTTAGTTGTTGTGACCCCCTTCTTACGTGCCCAGGGAAATGCAGTTTATCACTTTGGGGTCAGGAAGCAATTTTCTCCAGGCCAGTTTTGCCAGGGGTCCTGGAGGTTTTTTTGCCACCTTCTGGGCATAGAGCAAGGGTCACTGGGGGTGTGGGGATGAGGTATTGTAAATTTCCTGCATTGTGCAGGGGGTTGGCTAGATGACCCTGGGGTACCTTCCTACTCTATGATTCTATGGTTTTATGTTTTTCTGAACCCATCAATCCAGCACTAGGTTTGAGTAAAACTACCAGTCACTACTTATGAGCCTCCCCTTGATTGTTGCTGACACTTTTCCAGTCTAGCTCCTGGTCTAGTTTTAGAACCAAGACTGCTTTGGTGACTCCAGTGGATGATTTCTGCATACAGAGTAATTTGTTAATTTTGCTTGATTTTTCAGCAGCATTTGACACCGCAGGGCATCAAACATTACTGGAAAATCTGGAAACCAAGTGGGAGTTACAAGGATTCCTCTTTAAAGATTTTTTTTGATGGAATGTTCACAATAATTTTTAGGAGCTCCTTGGGATTCAGTGCTCTTTAATGTTTGCATGAAGTCACTGAATGAGATAACTCATAGCTTTGAAGCTGATTGCCATCAATATGCTGATGATGTCCATCCATATTTATAATTTATGCATCCTCCAGGAGCAGCTGTTCAGCCCTGAATCAGTGTCTATATGATGAAGTCAACAGGCTGTAGATGAACAAGCAGAAACTATGAATCCCAACCAAAAGGAGTGGATACTGGTTGGGAATGCCAAAATTCCAAATAGAGTTGCCTGTGTAAAAAATGGCTTAGAAGTCATTAGCTAAGAGCCTAGTGGTACTCTAGAACCTGGGTGTGCTGATGGGAAAATATGTTGGAGCTGTTGCTAAAAGCTCTTTCTTTCAGAATAATCAGAAATCATCTTTCCTTTTAGATACAGTTGACCTAGCCATGCTGATCTTTTCTTCTGTAACTTCTCAACTAGATTATTGTAACTCAAGGCTGTCCCGAAATTCGACACAGAACCTTCAATTGGTATAAAATAAAGCTGCCTATTTGCTAACTGCTGTATTAGCTGTTATGTTCCTATCATGGGAATATTGAAACAGCTGCACTAATTGCTTCTGGACTCAAAGCTGCTGGTACTTCACTTTAAAACCATTCATGGCCTGAGACCCACAAATTTAAAGGACTACATCTGCCTGTTATGAACTATGTGCAAGCTCTGAACAGCTGAGCATTTCCATAACTATAGTTAGTTTATTTTGAAGTCCCCCAGATCAGAAGAGTCTTCTTCAATGTCACCTTGTATGAAGATAAGGAAGGCATCCTCTCTATGGCCGTTTTCGCACTAGCGTTTGCTCCGGCGTAGCGCCCCATTTACCTCCGGATCTTCTCTTGGATATCGCACATGTTGCTCCGGCGCTGCGGTTTGCTCCGGCGCTTCAGGGATTTTACGCCGGAGTATGTTTTTCAGCATGCTGCCGGAGTTTCCGAAAACCTCCGGATCCACTCCGGATCCACTCAGCGGAGTTTGCTGTGCGAAATCCATCCACGCCGGATCGACTGCTTTGTGGGCGTCACCCTCTCCCTTTCCGTCCTCCCACCCCATCCACCCGCTTGGCCAATCATCAGCCTTTCGCGGCGCTTCCCCAAAGTGCCGGCACGACCATTTTTTTAAAAAAAACTTCACAGTTTTGCGTAATAGCGATATTTCGAAATTAACAAATAGAAAAAAAAAACCCTCCTGGAATAGCCTCAATTGCCACTTCAATTGGTTTCGTTAGAATTTTTTTTAATTATTATTGACTTTAGTTGCGTTAGTTTGCTGTTGCGTTATCTCGATAATGCGAAAACGACCATTGTTGGGGGCGGGAATCTAGTGCCGGTGCGGGCCAAAGCGTTCATGTGTGTGTGTTTTAAAAAGGGAATGCCTCCCTCAGCTGTGCCACCAGGATTTCTGGACCTGCACAAAATCGCCATGTATAAAATGGGAAGTTGGAGTCCTGCATTCTTCTCCCTGGCTACATTCCGCTCGGTTAGAAAATAGACGCGAGCTCGCTCTTCACACGCGCCACAGAAGGGGAAGGAGAGAATGGGGCGGGGGGGGCACTCTGGCAGCAGGAATCAGTCAGGTCCCCGTTGCAAGCGCCAGCCGGGGAGGGGAAAGAGAGCGGAGGAAATTTGGGGGGGGGGGGATCTAGTGCTTCAGAATTTGGGGGGGGAATCTAGTGCTAGGATTCTCCACTGTGAATGCTTCCGTTAATACATAAAGGGCTGTGGAGGATTCTACAGCTGCAGCCAATCCATAAGCAGCAGCAGCACACGTGATGCGGTTTGTCCAAGAAAAGAAGGGGAGGGAACAGCTCGATGTTACGTTAGTACGTTAGTACGTCATTACGCAACCAGACTTGCGCTTAAAAAAAAAATGATTGACAGGGCATCGAACTCAAGTCGATGCCAGTGGGAAAACGATTTGAGCCGGGGCTTCAGGGAAGGCGACTCCGCAAAGAGTCACTAGTGGGAAAACGAGAAAAATGATCCGGACATAATTGCGCCGCGGAATAAGGGGAGCAAACGCTAAGTGCGAAAACGGCCTATATTTTCCCTCAGGAAGGCCTGTGAATCAGGCATGGTGACATTTGTCTGATTCTCATTTCTTTGTGGTAACAGTGGGCTTCATCATAACAGCTCTTTCTCACAATCTTGTCAAATTCCCCTTATTTCTGTCCCCATCCCCACATGGAATTTGTCTATGCAGGTCTTGTGATTGTCATCATAGTCTTTTTTGGTGGTCTGCTGTTTCACCAGTACAAAAGCTGGTTGGATCCAAATCATGAATTTTTATATCTGGCTGGCTCTGTCTATCTTCCCTGCTTCTTTAGGGGATTAGGTTCTTTTAAAATAGTGCATTAGTTGTGTGTAAACATGTTCTTAATATTAGAAGCTGATTTGAGATGAAAGTTTAAAATGGAAAACAAGTGCCAAATAACACATTATAGGAATTACTTGCTGAAAGTTTTTAAAATGTTCATTATGTCCCATCCCTTGCTCTTTCTATTGTAGTTTCCAAACATTACTGCATTCCTTTTGTGTGTGTGTGTGTGTGTGTATATATATATATATATATATATATATATATATATATATATATATATATATATATATATATATATATATATATATATATATATATATATATATATGTGTGTGTGTGTGTGTGTGTGTGTGTGTGTGTGTATACACCCACCCACACACACAAAAGGAATGCAGTAATGTTTGGAAACTACAATAGAAAGAGCAAGGGATGGGACATAACATTTAAAAAACTTTCAGCAAGTAATTTGTCTATGCAGGTCTTGTGATTGTCATCATAGTCTATATAATGTATGTATGTATGTGTATATATATATATATATAAAAATTATATATATACTAGGAATATGGTTAATTGTGAAGAAAAATACAATGGGCTCTAGAAAGAGGCTCTGGGCTAGTGCCCCCCTTGCTGTCTCCCCACCCACCTAAGTGAAGGCATTCACTCCCCCCCCCCCCACCTCCATGGGAGTTGATCTCTGCCATCTGGAAAGCAGTTATAATTCTGAGTGATCTCCAGCCCTCACCTAGAGATTGGCAACAGTGGTTCCTCAGGAGGAAATGGCTGATTTGTAGGGTGATTTGCCAACCTGGAGTGGGCAATTGCTAAGTCACACTAGCTGACATAGGGGGGCTTCTGCTGAAAAGGAGCAAGCCGCCAGGCCTAATTAAGTCATACCAGTCAGTGGCATCAAGTCACGCAGAGGGTCCTGCCAGGCCTAGTGTAGCTGACCTCTGAGTGGAGCCTTAATATCTCCTGGGTTCACAACTGAACTCCAGACAACAGATCTTTCTCCCCCTGAAAAAAATAATTGCTTTGGAGGGTAGAATCTATGGCATTATATTCAACCGAGAGCAACCTTGCTTGCCTAGCAACCGTCTCTTGCTGGCAGCTTTCCCAGTGGGCCATGGCCTAGGTTCCCAATCCCCAGGTCCCAGCGGGGGTTACAAGCTTCCCCCCGCCCCCAGCCAGCTGGCTGGCGGGGGGAAGCCCTGCCCCTACAGCCACCATGGACTTCTAGAGCTCTGGCAGGTTTAGAAACCTGCAAACAGGTCCGTTTTTAAAATGTGTGCCTTTAAAGTTGAGCAGGAAACAGGAAGCACTTCATGGGGAAGGGTCAATAGCAGAGCCCCTCAGTTTGTTTTGCTTTCATTTTCAGAGGAAGTAAGAGTGTGTGTAAAAGAGAGCAGTGTAGCCCCTGTTCTTTTCAGATGTCATTGTGGGGAACCAGACCCAGTAAGTGTGTGTGTGAATGAGAGAGAGAGGGGGGGGGGAGGGTTGCCAATCCCCAGGTGGGCAAACTGGAAACTGCAGTGTACTGATCAGCAAACACTAGAAATACTTTCAAAATCAGAACGTTATTTCACATCACTCTTGTAAGGTAGTACTGTACAGTCCACTGTCTCAGTTCTCCTTTGCTTGAAAGACGTAGACAATACCACGCTTGTATATGATTCCGTCTATGGGTAGCAGACCGAAGTCTGACAGGTGCGGTGGCTACACAGGTCCTAGGTTCAGTTCTGTGTTTCGTTCACCTTCCACTGGTCGCTTTCTTCTAGCTTTGGAACCCATGCTAAAGGCTATTGCTCACACATTACAATACAATGTTACTTTGCAGTTTACACGAATGGTTCTCCTGGCATGAATTGTACTACCTTACAAGAGTGGTGTGAAATAACTTTTTGATTTTTTAATGGACATTTAATGAATTTTGTGATGCTAATAATATAATTGCATCATTATGAAAGAAATTGCTTAAGCATTTATTTGCAACATAAAAACGCAGTGGTTTATTTCTAGTGTTTGCTAATCCCCAGGTGGGGGCAGCGGATTCCCCAGTTTGGAGGCCTCCCTCCCGCTTTAGAAAGTATGTGTGGGGGCGGGGGAGGAAATGTCTGCTGGGCACTCTATTATTCCCTATGGAGAATGATTCCCATAGGGAATAATGGGGAATTGATCTGCGGGTATCTGGGGCTCTGGGGGGGGGTGTTCTTTGAGGTAGAGGCACCAAATTTGTAGCATAACATCTGATGCCTTTCCTTAAAACACAGTTTCAAAAGGATTAGACCTGGGGGGCCAATTATTTGAGCCCCCAAAGAAGATGCCCCTATCCTTCATTATTTCTAATGGAGGGAAGGCATTGAAAAGGTGTGCAGTCCCTTTCAATATGATGGCCAGAACTTAGTTTGGAGTTCAATTGTACTTGTTCCAACCTTGCTCATGGCTCCACCTCCAATGTCTCCTGGCTCCACCCCCAAAGTCCCCAGATATTTTTTTAATTGGACTTGGCAACCCTACCACGGCCCCTGAGGAAACACTTTGTGAGGCCACAGTAGAACAGCAGCCCTTTCTGAGGCCAGTTGATGGAGAAGACACAGAGAAGCATAGAAGATGTTTCTGTCTCTGAGGTAAGACTGTTTTGGCAGTTTGTTCAATGTTCTCAGGCCTGCAGAAGGCTGTGGACAGGAGAGCCAGCCAGTGGGAACCCAGAGGTGGTGACTGACACATGATGGGCCAATGGTTTTTTGAGTGCACCTGACAGCCAATGGGAGGGCTCCATTTGACCACAACCATGGGAAATATTGTATATTTATAAATTTGTCCCAGCAGTCTCTTTAGATTTGTATTAATCTGGTATCCAATGCAAAATCTGGACCTTCCAGATCTTTCTTTCTTTCTTTCTTTCTTTCTTTCTTTCTTTCTTTCTTTCTTTCTTTCTTTCTTTCTTTCTTTCTTTCTTTCTTTCTTTCTTTCTTTCTTTCTCTCTCTCTCTCTCTCTCTCTCTCTCTCTCTCTCTCTCTCTCTCTCTCTCTCTCTCTCTCTCCCTCCCTCCCTCCCTCCCTCCCTCCCTCCCTCCCTCCCTCCCTCCCAGATAGATTAATTCTATGAAGTGTGTGTGAAACAGCAGGGCATGGTGACATCTCAAAAACCAGAGTAGAATTGATTGTGGTGGTACTTTGGTATATAGTAAAATAAATACATAAACATCTCACCTATCCATTATGCCTACTATTGTTTGATTCTTTCCTCTAAGAACTCCATTATGTGCATTCCCTTCAATACCAAGAGCAAATAAAATAAATTCCAAGTTATTTGTAAGTGTGGATCTTGGCAGCATGCACATTAGCAGAAGCATGCAAGTCTGCTTGATTTGTATTATTCAATTTAATTGTGAAATGTGTTGGGAGTGGGTTAAGCAAAGAATTGTGGTCATTTTGTGAAGATGACTCATTAGTATGGCGTTTGCTTATACGTAGGATTGGATGGATTTGACATTTGTACCAGACCTGTTAGAACAACCTCTGAAAATGAGGACTTGCAGTTCATAAAATCTGAAATCATTTGTCATGTATCTACCAAAAGTCATGTCTCTATCATACTCTTCATTACTAATACTGAGCATTCAGCAAACTTTTGAGTAGAATGAGCCATCTCCTTTTTTAAAGTTTTTCTTTCCCTGTGTCTGTGAATCTCTCTGGAATTTCCGTTATCATAGTGCCAAATCAGAAATGCAATCTGCGAACAACTTTATTTTGTATTTTGCACCATGGTCTTGTGAAAACAATCTTGTCTTTTCAAGCTCTTGATCATCAGATTCCAGAAAACAAGTAAGTAACCTGGTATTTACACCAACACAATGCAGCAAAATAAATGCATTTTTATATATCCAGATAACTCAACAATTCCAATCTAGAAAGAAGAAACATTGCTTGCTTTTCTGTTTCACCCACCAACCACAACATTGGTGTAGGTTTATTGATTTCTTAAACATTAATTTAATGCACAGTCTAGAGAGTGACAGGTAGAGTTTGGTGTTTTGTTAGTTTTTTTAATACTTTAGCAAGCACAACACTTTCTGCTTGAAAAAGTGTTGTCTTTGGAAAGAAGTGAGCAGTTTAGAAAACAAGTTTCAGCTTGTTCGCTGTATGATTGAAAACACCAATTGAGTCATGAGAATGTCACAAACCTGATCAGAATGAAATTAATTGTTTAAAGTATAGGACCCAGTCCATCAGGGATGTCTCTTGTTCAGTTTCAACTGAAGGCGGTACAAGCATGCTCAGTACAGGCTAGTCTTAATGGGCAATACATTAATCTCAGTGCATGTATTTCTAGCCACTACAGGGACCATCAATATTATTTGAAGCTGGAGGATGAGCAGCACAGGTCCTTTGTGGAACTTCAGAATGTCCTTGTCCAGCTCAGGTTCAGGTAGGCAGTCATATTGAGCTGATGCAACAGAACAAACTCAGAGTCCGGTGGCACTTTTTAGACCAACAAAGTTTTATTCTGGGTGTAAATTTTCATGTGCCTCTGAAAAAGTATGCATGCACACAAAAGCTTATACCCAAAATGACACTTTGTTGGTCTTAAAGGTGCCACCGGACTCAAACTTTGTTCTTGTTCTACTCAGTGTGACTCCACTTCCAAGTCAACAATTGTAGATCTAACCCATTAACTCAGGAGCTATTGTATCTGTCTGGCTCACCTCCTTGGCTGTACTAGAACTTTATTACGACTGCCTCAGTTCAGGCTTTTTCTGACCCTTGCTCCAGAGGCAGCTGCGTTTGGACACCTCCTGACCAGACTCAAATGAATCAGCTCAGCTAACATTTCATAAAGACTATGCTGAGTAGCACAGACTACAATGTGCTTGTATGCATTCCAATAACTAGGTTATAATGTTTTTGGGGTGGGAGGTTTAAGTGGAAGGGAGTTCTTGGCTTTATGGGATTCAGAAGTAACAAGCCTATCAAAAATAAATGAAATTATGTATGTTTGTGATGTGCTATTTCAACCAGACACACAGAGTCCTAATGTGGAACAGCAACATTAGAAATAGACACTTGATTTGTACAGGTTCGGGAGCAGCAGATCAATTAATGGCTTCCAGTTAGGATAGCTGAAATGGAAGTACTGTTTTCAAAGACAATATATAGCTTCTTATCAAAGAAGAAAAGCCAGCTTTTACATTCTGACTACCATCAGTTTGCCACATAATGCCTTTTCAGGCATTGCAATTATGCCTACTGAAAGCCCAAAATGGAAGTGTGCATTACTCCTGATGGTTCTGATATGCATGGATTTCATGTAGCATGTACAGAAGCTGTACGCACATAGAAAATATGTACATTGCTGTCGTCATACAAAATGATGGCCGCATGTATCAGGAACATCACAGGTGCACTCCTGTTAGTGGGCTCCTGTTATGAGGGCTTAAAGTATCAAGTGAATCCTTGAACCCGTGTTACAGTGGAAGTGCATAAAATTTGTGTACAGTATACACAAGATTTTCCATTGTATATGGGTTGAGTTATTCTTATCTTACTTTCAAGTTGAAAGCTTTCAACACATGAATGACGGAACATGCAACACATTTATTCTGATACTTGTCCCTGACTTTATGTACATTGAGGGTTTTTTCTTACAAATAGAAAGACTTGAGAAAGTGCCTAGGATATAAAGTTTTGTTTGGCTACAGACGGGCTACAGCAACAATAGAACTGGTTTAATTGTTCCTACTATACTTTTTCTTTGACCTCTCTATGAATACTGGGCAAATTTCACCTATTCCTTCTATGTTCTTCCAACTTTTCCCTTTTAGTCACTGTCCGGGCAATTTGTGTTTCCCCTTGGATCCTACATGTGTTTGAGTTTATATGTACCCACATGCAAGCCTGTGTGCCTCCACCAGACCCATCTACATTCCTGCCACTTTGACCTCTCTCTGAACTGGTATTGGAGTGGGGCTTTATTTGGGGATACTATCCTGTCTTTTCTTATGAGATCCCTAATCATCCAGCATTGATTCCTGGTCTGCTGGGACTGCACCCTTGGCTTTGCATTTGGTAGGACTGATCAGGTCCAGAACTAAAGCAACATATCAACCATCAACTGCTTGGCTTGACAGTTTATGTTGTGACCAGTGACTGCAGAAGACATGGCATGTATCACAGTTTATTCAGATCTATGACTATGACAAAAATTTGTGTGGTTAGAGAAGCAGAATCTGAAACATCTTCAGTAGTTATTTTTTCTGGAAAGATAAATTTGTTATACTTCCTGGATGTAGGAAATTGAAAAAAGGTGTGAAGGCAGTTTCTATCTGACTTGAATCCACAGGAGAGCTGCAGAAGGCATGTGGGAATTTCCTTTTGCCTTTCTGCACCTTAAAGTCTAAGGCCTCTTCACATCTCTTCAAAATATCAATCACTGACAAAGAGTAAGCGCAAATACAGCAGCCCCATTTCCTGCAGAATTTTCAGGCCTGGGAAGTATCTCAACATACCTCAATTTGTAGGACTGTGTGTGTGTTAAGTATGAAGTTTTGACATGCAACTAACTTACCTAGCTTTACAAGTGGAAAAGGACTTTACGGGTACCTGGATAAGATAGAAAGGACAAGGGAAGACAGCAAAGGTCAAATGCACAGGAAAAACACTTGACGGTCTGTTTAGGATGTCTCAATATGAGCACACATGACAGCTCCGGCTCAACTCTTCACGCTTCTTTCTTTTGCTTTGGTAGACAGTGCTATGACCAGGTATACCCTCTTGTGATCAGCACCATTCACTGTTTCATTTTAATTAAATCACTGTTTGGAAAAAAAAACAGTTTGCCTCTGAATTGTTTCACCAGCACTTGTTTGCCCAGAGATACACAGGATTGAATACTTCAGACTGACTTTTTTGTGGTTTTGTATCTGACAATTATGAAGGGTTACAGTTTCCATTTAGTCTATGAAAGCTAAAGGCATATTTTGGTAGCAGGCATAAACTGTGCTGGTTAACTCTGCCTGGATGTTTTTTGTTTTCGTGCATTATTTAATTTTTACAGATGCAATATGCTATACCAAAATGCAACAAGGCACCTTCAGCAGACTAAAAGTTTCAGCAGACTGTCCGTTTCAAGTTCAAGGCCACCCAATGAATGAAATGGAACCTGTAATCTAAGATTGAGCATTAACCTGCAAGTGTTAACTAGTACTGATTTTCCTAATAGAAAGTCATGAATTGTGTTATAAGTTATAAATGATAAATTGCAATAAATTGTGATTGTTTGTAGAAAATAAGTGTTTGAACCCAGTGTGGAGATCTGTAAGGGCAGTAGCATCCCTAGAATTTTCCTCCAAAAGGTTTATAATCTGGCAAAATTATCCCTATCTCTATATCTCCCATGTTGAATTTCCAGAAGCTTTGCCATTGCTTAATCAATGCAAAGGGCTGGACTGTTGAAGTAATGCAAAGTCTTTATTGTTGTAAAGTTCTCAACCAGATTTTGAAAACTGAAATTCCATCCATATGCAGGGACAGACTGGCCAGGATGTCAGCTTGCCCAATGGCAAGCGGGCTCCTGATGAAGTGGGTCAAACATTAGGCAATATGTTAAAAATGTTAATAACATTTTAGTAGCTTGAAAATGTAATAGAAGTTCCAATAATATTACTGTAATGCAACTAAAATTTACATTGTATTACTATTTTAATGAAAAAAATTAATAGCATTTATTTTGCAAAAGTTTGAATTGTACCTTTTCCCCACTAATATTTTTTTGAATATTTTATTTATTTCTTATAAAAATTAAATGATAGCCTCATAGTTGTGGGTGGGCCCCCTTTGTCTCCAATATTTTTAGACCTAGTCCGCCGCTGTCGATATGTGCTATCAAGCCATACCATTGGAACTAGTTATGGAGCAGTTCTGGATTTTTCTACCGAATCTGGGTGATTTTCATTTTTTTGAAACTCCAACTTTGAACTCTCAGTGTGCCATACAAGTTGAAAAGATCACTCTAAATTCTGCCATATTTCCAGTTACATTACTTTTAACAGACCAGTGATCAGTCAGACTCACAGACTTCTGCCCAACACTGTCACACAAAGCTGAATATTGCCAGGTGAAACAAATAACAAGAAAATCTCATTTGTTAACACAAACAAGATAGCTAATATGTAGGAATAATCTTTTAAATCTGTCTTTTCCCATTAACTGAAGATCTGGGAGAATTTCCTGTTGGTGGTTTCAGAGTCAGTGCTGAACAACAGAAGATTTCAGGTCACTCACCTTTAATGTTTTCCTCTGCTTTTTAACATGCTGTTTGATTCAATATGGCAGCTAGATGTTAATGATGTGACCAGCAATTAAAAACATATCTCTTTAGGAGACAATCAGCTGAAAGCACTTAAGTGAAATGACTTCTTCCTGCACATAGTATCTAATGGAACAAAATAGGAGTCGATTGCACCTTTAAGACTAACTTAGTTTTATTCAGAACATAAGCTTTCGTGTGCTAAGCACACTTCATCAGATGAGGAATCTGGCACAGTGAGCAGAGCCATGCATAGCTGGTAGGCAGTGGCCCAGAATGCAAAATGGTACAGATTTAAGAACCAATGACAGCGAAGTAAAATTATCTGGTAGGCAGTGATTTAGAAGATAAGATGGTACAAATATAAGATTCAATGACAGAACAGTAAAATTAACAAATTGAATAAACCTTTGATCTGAGTAGCATGAGCATGCGAAAGCAACAAAACAGTAGTATGTCAAAAGGTGAGAGTGTCTGTCAATGACTCTATTGCTATGAATCTGGGCTAAAAGGAAGGAATTATTATGTTTTCCATCCAACTAACCCACCATTAAACATCCAACATACATATAGTTTGTAATTAGGAGAAAAATACATTAAAATTTAGTGGGAGATGGGTTCAATATATGTAATGGGATAAGCAACCAATATCCCTGTTTAAGTGTGTCAATACAGCTAGTTATGTTCTAGTCCACCTAATTTACTTTTTAACATGTAAACATCATTCTAGTTTGCCATAGAAAAAAAGAATACAATAAAATATAGTGAAAATGGGTAAAGTATATGTAATGAGATAAACAGCCAATATCCCTATTTTGAAAATGTCAATACAAAAAATTATCCAGATGCACAATTCTAAAAGAGAAACACATTAGAATACTGTGGATGTATAACTATTCTCAGTGAGAGATACTACCATTAGATAGTATCTAATGGTAAGAAACATCTCCGAGATAACTGTTTCAAGCACCATCTGTTTATTTGTCCCTGAATAAGGCCTGATAAAAGCTGTAAAGCTTAAATGGGTGCATAGTATTTTTAAAAGAGTATATGAGACCCAGTCAGTTCAGAGGAAATCTAGGAAAACCCCCCACCAGATTTTGTTTTTTGAGTGTGAATAGCAGAATAATTTAAAAAACACACCCTACCACTGATACTATTAACACCAGATTGTCCTTGAGACTTCACTGCTGTACGTTAAAAAAGACAAAACACCACTAACTCCCCCCCCCACACACACACACTAATAGTTCTAGGGGATGTCCTTGAATGTCTTGAATCATTACATTTTAAGGACTTTGCACACTTTATAGTCCCTGAGGTTTTTAGCTCCTGCATTTGACATATTTACCTTGTATAAGATAGGGGGGAAAGCAGGTTTGGACTGATTTCTCATTCTTTTTATACAGAGGAAAGAAAGTATAAGTTAAAATGAGATTCCAGTTCTGTGAGAGGGAGAGAATAACAAGAGGTAGAAAAAAATAATTCATTCAAGAAATGACAGAATTATATATAACTCACTCTTAATGCTTTCCTCTGATCTTTAGCATGCTGTTTGATTCAGTATGGTAGCTAGGTTAGTGATGGTAACATGCTTGCCCATGGAGTCAAAAGGACCCACCAAGTTCCAGGAAGCTCTGTGGGATCCAGTGTCCCCCAGTGACTCATAGATGAACTTGTGGAGGACTGGCATAGGCCATTGAGGCCATTGAGAACATCATTCCCCAACACCCTCTCTGCCTTCATACCAAACTGGCTCTGTGGTATAACTCGTAGCTATGGAGAATGAAACAAGAGCTGAGATGACTAGAGCAAGTGTGGCAACATGCTCCTGACAAAGCTTCAAGAACATCTTATAGGACATTTATGAAAGCCTATGGAATAGCAGTGAAGGCTGCCAAGAAAACTTTCTATGCAGCTTCCATTGCATCTGCTAGCTCTCAGTCGGCTCAATTATTTAGAATTTTTTGATCTTTGACCTCATTGCCTCAAGGCAAACCAAATGCTGTGATATTAACTGTGAGACATTTCTGAACTTTTTTTGCAGACAGTCTTTTCGCTCCACCATGACCTCCTAGCCTGACCTCTAGAAACATCTGGATCAAGGCCGGTCAGTGCTGCTGTTTCTTCCTAATCTAATGGCAGCATTTGATATGGTCAATTATGATCTTTTGACCCACACAACCTTGCTGACATTGGTATATGGGGGCTGCTTTACAATGGCTTTCCTCCTTCCTGCATGGTTGGGAACAGAGGGTGGTGCTCAAGGGAAAACTGTCCCAGCAACACCCTTTGGAATGTGGTGTGCTGCAGGGGATTGTTCTCTCCCTGATATTGTTTAACATCATATGTTCCCTGACTCCCTCTTGTCCAATTGATTTGGAGGTATGGGCTGGGCTGTCATCAGTATACTGATGACACCCGACTCATCTGTTGTTGGATGGACAGACTTCACCCTAGAGGTTTTGGCCCAGGCATTACAGACTGTGACTGGTTGGCTCCAGCAAAGCCAACTAAAATTAAATCCAGTGAAGATGGAGGCCCTGTACTTGAGTCGTGGACAGGCCCAGCGCATCCATTGAGCCACAGAAAGCAGTTGCTGTAAGCGCGAGCTGGGGAGAGGGCATCAGTTTGGGAAATAGTCAGCTTAGAAGCAACAGCGAGACTCCCAGTGTCAGCATGCACACTGCTGCTGCCCATCATTGCCCTGCCTCTCACGACGCAGATGCAAGAGACAGAGCAACAGTGGGCAGTGGCAGCATGCATGCTGACACTGGGAACCACGCTGCAGCTGTCCTCACCCTTTCTAGTGCTGGCATTGGGGCAGTGGTGGTACCTTGCCTGAGGCTCCAGCCTCGTGCTGGTGTCATAGCATTGATGCTGGTTGTGGAGACTGGGAATCCAGCTCCCAACCATCAATGGGATATCACTGAAGTTGATGCCAAAGGTGAAGAACTTGAGGATGCTCCTGGATGCCTCCCTTTCAATGGCAGCCCAGGGTGCCACTGTTGCTCAATCAGCCTTTTACCATCTGCTGCTGGTCAAGCAACTAGTCCTAGGCTAAAGTGATCCACATGATGGTCACTTCCGGGCTGGATTATTGTAACTTGCTCTATGCAGGTCTACCCTTGAACTTGACCCAGAAACTGCAGCTAGTGCAGAATGTGGTGGCATATGTGCTGACGGCTATGCCTGTGCGAGCTCATGTTCAGCCAGTGCTGCATCAGTTGCATTGGCTGCCAATAGAGTTCTGGATCCAGTTCAAGGTTCTCTTGTTAACCTTTAAGGCCCTGTGAAGCCAAGGACTTGCATATTTTTGGAACTGCTTTTTCCCATATGTGTGAAAGGCTGATGTTTTGGATCCATTTATTTTGTAGGGAAGTTGGCACTGACAAAACAGCATAAGAGCTTGGGGAGTGCTCATGACCCCGACTTTCTGTTTGAAAAGTAATCGACAGGAGTGTCTTTTATCAGCTATATTTGGTTCACTGGTTGTCTCCTTCCTCATCCTCAGACAGCCTGGCTACATTAATCTATGCTTTACCTCACTGGATGGACTTCTGTAACACACTCTCCATAGGACTGGATGGACAGACAGACTCCACCCTAGAGGTTTTGGACAGGGCATTACAGGCCATGACTGGTTGGCTCCAACAGAGCCGACTAAAATTAAATCCAGTGAAGATGGAGGCCCTGTACCTGAGTCGTGGACAGGCCCAGCATGTCCATTGAGCCGCAGAAGGCAGCTGAAAATAACTTTTATGCTACAGAACGCAGCATCTTGATTATTATCAGCTGATATGGTCATATGTCACCTATTTTAAAACAGCTACATTGGCTACCACTTCATTTCCAGGCTCAGTTCAAAGTACTGGCCCTTACCCTTCATGGCCTAGGACATGTATCTGAAAGACTATCTCTTTCCATATATACCTAGGAGCCAACTGTGGTCCTCTGTTTGCCATCTTGTCATTGTTCCCATGCCTAAGATGGCCTGCTTAGTAGCTCCTAGTCTGTTCATTTTCAATAGTGGCTTGTATCTTGTGGAAATGACTTCCTGAGGCATTGATGGGGGGCACCATCCTTAGAAATCTTGAGTCTCTGTAAGGTTGTTTTACTTGCTAAGGCTTTTAATGGGGTTTAAGCTGCTGGCATTTTCTTGGAGAGGGGGGTTAATGGGCTATCAATACTTTAATAAAATATCTAATAAATGCCCTGATCTTCATGCTTCCAAATGCATAGGTGAGATGGGTGGCAATCAAAGACAGTGCTTTATCAGTGGTGGCACCTGGCTTTTCAAATTCCCTCCTTCTTTAGACTTGTGCGGCATCAACTTTACTGTCCTTCAGGCATCAAGTAAAATATTTCTCTGTCACATACTCTTTTAACTGAGAGTTTCTGTCTTTTTAACACCGTGCTTTCCCTTGTGATGTTGCTTGTGCTGGTCTCTGACTTGATGGCACTTGAGTTTTTCTACAAACTGCACTTGTTTTATAGGAACTGTTGACATTTTCAGGTCCAGTTTGGCCCTCAGGTATATAACTGTGAATTTTATGTGTGAAGTTTCATAAATGTGAAGATATGACAGGATCTCATAGGCAGAATTTTGGTTATTGATAATAAGAATATCTGCATATTTAAAGTCATATATGTCCACCCACTGCTGTCCTTCCAGCGTGAATGCATAAAGCAGGATCTATGAGGGCAAAGACATAGCTTTCCACAAACCAGAGGGAAACTTAAGTACTGCAAAACAAAATGCTGCAGTAACAGCAGGGATGGGGTGGGGGATAAAAAAAAAAAGCAATCCATGTCTGCACATGCATAGATATTTCATAAATATTAGAGTAGAAGAAAACATGGCAACGCTGGTCGCCAAGAGCATGCACTAAAGGCAGGGGTTTTTTTTTGTAGCAGGAACCCTTTGTATATTAGGCCACACACCCCTGATGTAGTCAATCCTCCAAGAACTTACAGGGCTCTTCGTACAGGGCCTACTGTAAGCTCCTGGAGGACCGGCTACAGCAGGGGTGTGTGGGCTAATATGCAATGGTGTTCCTACTACCAAAAAAGCCCTGATTAAGGGGAAACAGGAGACAAATCAATTTATTGCCCAGGTACACCTGATTCTCCTGGGAATAAGCAGGAGGACAAATGGGGAAAGATTATGCAGGTAGATGAGTGGGTTTGGTGTGTGTGTGTGTAGGGGGGGTGGAGAGAAAACCACAAACAGAGATAGGTGGAGCCAGAATAAAGGGAGGTAAAACAAATATGAAGCAAGGGAGTAATAGGATTTCCACTCTCCCATGAACCTCCATGGTGCCCGTCTGGTGAATGCATGCCTGTTTTCATATGGGAAAGGCCTTGAGCTGGATCCTATCCACTTCAGAATACCCATGTAGCTGGCTCTGTATCCAACTGCAAAACTTCAAGAAGAGATGTTTGCAGTAATATGCCAAAAAGCCAAGTCATAAGCATGTGGCAAATGTGTGAACTAATCCCGCTGAATGCAGTTAGAGAGAATAATGCATCAAATGAAAATATGGAAAGAAGATAGGGAAAACAGGTCAGATTATTTTCCTTTTGTTCAGAGATAAGGTGCTACTCAACTGGATGTTTGTGCTTCACCTGTCGAGACCGGTTTCTGAATAGCTGCTGTGCCAACCGATGCTGACAGCTGGCCAGCACAGAGCTGTGTCAGGAGGATTCTGCTGTCTGTTTCATAAATCTACAGGTTTTGCTCAGGACTTTTGGAGGACATGGCTCATAGGATGTAAGGGATTCATAGCTGCTTCATAAAAGATGGGCTTGTAGAGAAGTATATGCGGTGAACCTGCTGTCTTTTGTTTCCCTGCTCTTTGATCCATCAGTTCTTTGCCAACTGGGGCTTCCTGCTTGCTTTCTCCAACAGGATAATATACTTAATTTGCATTAAAATGGGGCCCCATAAAGGTAGATACAACTAAAACTAAGGCTAAATTTTATTAAAGAAGATCCAAACCCATACAACTTTTCACTACACTAGAATCATTCAGCTAATCCACCTATCTGTTAGGGCTGAATGTACCGTACCTGAGACTTGCTGTTACTTTCAAATGAAAGGATTTTCTCTGTGAATAAAGCTTCGTTCACTGAATATGTAAATAATCAAATATTCTCCTGATAGTTTGCGTGACTGAAGTTGCTTGTCAGTGACCTTAAAAACCAGGGAAAGAAAACTGTATATATTTAATTGTAGTAATTTTCAGCCTTGCATATTCTGCAAACTGATGACTTACTTACTCAGAAGTAGGTATCACTAGGTCCAATGGGGATTACTTTAACTTTTGATTGAGAGAAAGCAGTCAGGTTGATATTTAGAAACTGCATCTCAAAATGTCTTAATGTCCAAGGACAAAAATGTCATGCTTCCATTTCATGTGGTTATTCATACAATGACTTTCACATTATATAACCTATTTATTAACATTACAGTTCACTGCTAGTCATTTTTACCAGTGAGTATACTATGCCATTTGTCAGCAATTAAAGAATGTGGGAAAGAAATAATAAAAGAACAATGAGAACAATCAATTCAAACAGGTTGGTCAGTTCACCAGTGTTGTTCATCCAAGTGTTCTTGTTTTGTGGCCTCTATAGACGGTGTGCTTGGGAACATATCTGGTACCAGTTATCCATGTTTACAGTTACAGCATTTGGAAGTGTCCTGGTACAGTTGCTGATTTAGACCATCCCTTCTGGTTGCTGAGTTTTATTGTCAGGATGGAGCTCTGGTAACGCCTTTACTCCATGGTGTTTGTCAAAATAGAATTTGTAAGCTGTCTTTTAATCTGAGGTGCTAACCTTCTCCTAATCAGGGGTAGAAAAGGATGATCATAGTTGTTGGCTCATGATCCTTTGTGCTAGACTGCATCTGATTGCATTACTAGGAGCTGCTTTATAGGTCAGTAAGGCTAAAAATGAACCATTTGGTTTAAAATTTGCTTAGCTATTAATGCTGTTCTTTCTGCCATTGGCTTGCAGATAATGGGGACTGACTCTAACATGATCAAAATTATATTTCTTTGAAAATTGAGCAAACTCTTTGAAAACAACCAACTTTATCTCTCATGAAGTCATATGAACATCCCCATTTGGTAAACACATTCTTAAGGTAGCTGATGACTGTAGAGCTCATGTCAGAATGGACACCAACCGGAAAAATGTGGTTTGGTTTGTGATGTTCCTCATTGGCGAACCATGGACTGTCATGAATTTTTAGCTGCCTCATGAACCAGTTCAGTTTGTGAACTTTGTGAGGCAGTATAATGACTTCCTGGCACCACACTCACACAGATTTTCTGGATGACTCTCTTCTACCTGCCTTCAAATTTTGGTGAGGATTAGATTTACAGGGTCTGAGTATCCCCTCCAGAAGATACCCCCAGGAAAGTGCTTTCTGGGGAAATGATTGCTTGTGGGTAAATTCACCCAACTGAATGCAGATTTTCAGAGAACAGCAAGGAGAGATAAGGAGGCCTTCCTAAAGAAACAATGCAAAGCAATAGAGGAAAATAATAGAATGGGAAGGATAGGAGATCTTTTTAAGAAAATTGAAGAAATCAAGGATATGTTTCGTGCAAAGATGGCCATGATAAAAAAAATGGTAGGGACCTAACAGAAGCAGAAGAGATCAGGAAGAGGTGGGAAGAATACACAGAAAAATTATACAAGAATGATCTCAATGTCCTTGACAACCATGACAGTGAAATTGCTGACCTTGAGCCAGTCATCCTGGAGTGTGAAGTCAAATGGGCCTTAGAAAGCATTACTAACAACAAAGTGAGCAGAGATGATGGTATCCCAGTTGAGCTATTCAAAGTCCTAAAAGATGATGCTGTTAAAGTGATGCACACATTTTGTCAACAAATTTGGAAAACGCAACAGTGGCCACAGGATTGGAAAAGCTCAGTTTATATTCAAATCCCAAAGAAGGTTAATACCAAGGAATGTTCAAATTATCACCCAATTGCACTCATTTCACATGCCAGCAGGACTTTTTTTTGTAAGAAGAGCCCAGCAGGAACTCATTAGTATGAGGGGCCACACCTCTGACATCACATCATTTGCATACTAGGCCACACCTTTGCCATCATCATTTGCATAATAGACCACACCTATGACATCGCCATCATTTGCAAAATAGGCCACACCCATGACATCACCATCATTCACATAATAGGCCACACCTATGACATCACCAAAAGTATGGTCATCTAGCCACATCCACCTCTAAGATGAGTTAGTGTGAGCTAGCTCGTAGTTTTTTAGCTTCCAGCTCACACATTTTTGTCTTAGCTTGGAAAAATGGCCCCAGGGCACACTAATTTATGCAGTAGCTCACAACTTTAATGCCAGTAGCTCACAAAATTGAATTCTAGCTCACAGGACTTCACAGCTTAGAGAGAGTACTGCTTGGGAGGTCCTCCCGTCTAAATACTAACCCGGGTCAACATACAGGAGCACATGAAGTTGCCTTATACTGGTCCATCAAGGTCAATATTGTCTATTCAGACTGGCAGCAGCTCTCCAGGGTCTCTGGTAGAGGTCTTTCTTATCACCTCCAACCTTATCCTTTTAACTGGCTATTGAACCTATGACTTTCTGCATACCAAGAGGATGCTCTACCACTGAGCCACATCCTTTGTAGTTTATGAGATCAGGACAGTCTGGACTATTAACGTCATGGCTTAACAGGCATAAGGGCTAGAAAACTGCTTTCTGAATGAAAGTGGGAGATTCTTAGGGAACAGAATTCTTCAGTATTTCCATGTTCCTCTAGAACTGTGCCATATAAACATACACATCTACACAGTCCTCCCATAAATTAACAAATTATTCCAGGAAATTTCAGTGCAATCCACTGAGATAATTTCTCCATATTCTCATTGTGTCTATAATTCACATTTTAGAATAGTTTCAGAGGCTAGCTGTATTGGTCTGCAGGAGAACAGCTAGACTCAAGTCCATTGACATCTTAGAGACCAACAATATTTTTGAGGTATAAACCTCCCAGCTTTGATTCTCAAAGCTTACACCCCAAAAATCTTGTTGGTTTCTAAGGTGCTACTGGACATGAATCTAACCTTCCTAGAAATAATCACAACTGAGTAGAGTTCAACAAAATTCTGAATAGATCTGTTTAGCATTGCACTGTTCCTTACTTGCAAGTGGATGCTGGCACCCTGGCAATTCAATTGTGGCCATGTTTCTTTTTTGACAATATTCATATATGCACATGTGCTGTATCATAAGGAGATGCAGCATCTGGGCTGACATCTTAACAATCACTTGGGAGGCGCTGGCTGTGACCAATGTTCCCTCTAAGTTGCAGAGTCTTGTGAGCAAAAACTCTACTTTGTGAGTTACTGGTATTAAAGTTGTGAGCTACTGCCTAAATTGTGCTCTGGGGTCATCCTTGCAGAGCTAAGACAAAAATCAGTGTTCTGGAGGCTAAAAATCAGTGAGCTAGCTCACACTAACTCAGGTTAGAGGGAACACTGGCTGTGACCCAAAAGAACCCTTAGCACAGGGGTGGCCAAATTTGCTTAGTATAAGAGCCACATAAAATAAACATCACATGTTTGAGAGCTGTAAGACATGAATGTCATATGTTTGAGAGAAGGAAGGAAGAAAGGAAGGAAGAAAGAGAGAAAGAAAGAGAAAGAAATTTTGCTAAATATAAGAGCCTCATAAAATAAACATCAGATGTCTGAGAGCTGTAAGACATGAATGTCACATGTTTGAGAGAAGGAATGCAGGAAGGAAGGAAGAGAGAGAGAGAGAAAGAGAGAAAGAAAGAGAAAGAAATTTTGCTTAATATAAGAGCCATATAAAATAAACATCAGATGTCTGAGATCTGTGACTTCTGGTTTTGGCGACCCAAGCTAAAAAGCGACCGGGGTTTTCTCTTGCGGATCGCTCTTTAAACGGCCAGTGGAGGGGCCCCCAGAGACTGGAGGCTCGAGTCGCAGACCTTGGGGAGGTCTGTGCGGATTGGTGGCTTGAAGAGAGGGACCGAAAAAGGGTGGTGGCTGTATTCCGATCTCTCTCATTGCTGCATATCTCGCTGTCCTGATCGCCATTTTGATGGCTGAAGGGTTGAACACCGAATTTTTCCTTTCTTCATTACCCTTCTTCATTTTGTCTGCCTTTTCAAGTGCAAAGGGGGAAAGAGGGGGGGGGGATTACCCAGCTCCTTCTTCCCCTGTTTTGAGGCTTTGAAAAGACTCTGTTAGATCTCTATATTGATCTATTAATGTATGATCTCACTCTGAATTAAAATTTAAAGAGTCTACACCATTTCTATTCAAGAAAAACTTTATATGCATAAAACTGACTGAGCCCCCCCCCCCCCCAAAAAAAAAAAGTTTCATGCTTTGAGCTACAGCGGAGTGGATTCATACAGTAAGTGCACCAGGAGGTGAGCTCTATCTTTTTCCCTTTGACAACTCTGGACATAGAGTCAGAAAGATTGGGAGTCTACTCTAGAAGGACATAAGATTTACATTTTGAATAAAACTTTGTTAATCTTAATCTTACCTTTTTCTTTCTTCTATGTTATTTGGCCCTTGTTTTGCCTTTTGAACTGGTTGGATATAAGATTGTCTGTTGGTTTGTTTTTGTCTTTCTGTATGGTTCCTGAAGGAGGGGAGACTGAAGTGATTTTTTGATCTAGAACTTGTAGCTGGTGTATGGTTTTGGAGAAGCTCTTTATTTGGCATGGATCCCTTGGATTTTTTGGATTATTGCCTGTAAATCTCTTACATCAGGCACTGGCCTGAACCACTGGAAAATTAGGACTGGCTGAATCATTGAATCTATCTTGAGGACATAAGCGAAGAGACTTGTTTTCTAGACTGAAGGTCCACTTTTTACTTACCAAGATAATAGGTATAGGATCAACTCTGTATTTAAAGCTGAGAATTTTTTGGAGAAAATTGAGAAGAAAGAAGGAAAGAAAAAGAAGGAAGATGAGGAAGAAGAAGAAGAAGAAGAAGAAGAAGAAGAAGAAGAAGAAGAAGAAGAAGAAGAAGAAGAAGAAGAAGAAGAAGAACTTTCAGAAGGGGAAGATTCAAGTGGTGCAAGGAAGTATTCTACATGGGCCCAGATAAAAAAGGATAAAAAAGATAGTGATAAAAAAAAATCCATAATGGCATCATTAGTCTCTATTAATGTAAACTGACTTAATTCCCCCTCAAAAAGAAGAAACACTTTCAAATATTTAACTAAATTGGATATTGATATAATCATCTTACAAAAAACACACATCTTGACAAAAGATCAGCACCTCTTGAAAAATAAAAAAAATTGGTAGTGTGTTTATGGCAACAGACTTAAACAAAAAGAAAATGGGTTTGGCAACATACGTAAAGGATAGATTTAATCTGCAATTTAAATTTACTTCAGAAGATGGAAGAATGTTGTTTGTGGAAATCACCACAGAAAGTAAAAACATCTTATTGGCAAACATTTATGCACCAAACGACCACCAAGAAAACTTCTTCAAGGAACTGCACCTTAAGCCGCTGAATTGGGGATATGCGGAATATTGCTTAATAGGAGACTTCAATGCAGTCTTTGATAGACAATTGGATAGAAAAATAGACAAGAATTCTAAAACTTAAGAGCCCCAGCTCCCAACAAGTTTTTTGAAATTAGCTGAAGAACTGGATCTTATCGATGCTTGGCTAAAAGGTCCTCAACTTAGAAGGCAATGGAGGTTGAATACGCAAATCTTAAAAGATAAAAGTTTTCTTCAAGATACTAAAGTGGAAATGGAATCTTTTTTTTAAACAAAATGTCACCCAAGATGTGGAGATGCAAGTAGTATGGGATACAGCTAAAGCATATTTCAGAGGTTTAGCGATAAGATATAGTGCCAAGAAAAAGAAAGAAAAATCAGAGAGTTTCCAGAAATTAATGACACAAGCAGGAAAAGCAGAACAAGATTTAAAAGTGTAGCCTACTAAACAGGAGCTTCAGGATAGGATCAAGAAAATACAGCACCAACTAAACTTATTGTTTCTAGAAGTAGAAATAAAGCTAAGATTTGCTAAACAAAAAGAATAACCTGATAAATTTACTGGAGAGCAATGGAAAATTTTGAATGAACCAGTGACAATAAGAGAATAAGGAGAAGCCACAACAAATCAAAAGAATGCTAAATCACCTGGACCAGATGGTCTCCTTGTAGAGTTCTATAAAGCATTTGAAGATTGTTTATTAATACAATTTAAACAATTGATAGAAGTGATCCAAAAAGAAGCGGAAGTTTCAAAATCATGGCAAGAAGCAACAATATCCTTAATTCCAAAAGAGGGTGTGGACTTGAAAGACATAAGAAATTTCAGACCAATTTCATTGTTGAATGTGGATTACAAAATTTTTGCCTCAATTCTTGCTCAACGTTTGAAAAAAGTATTACCATACCATACCAAACCTTTAATGGCATAACAGTTGCAAATAAAAATACACAGAATATAAAAATTTAAACATTGGAGATAAAATCAAAATGAAACCGAGCTTACAGATGCATTCAAACATGATCAGATTTAAATTTAAAGATGTCAGCCAAAATTTTTGCCACAGCCTTGCTAACCTCCCCCTCAGTATCATTCAATAAATAATAACAGGGTGGCAGAATAGACAAATCTGGGGAGAAAGAAAGCTTACAAAATAAATCTTTACGGAGATTATGATAAAAGGAACAATCAAGTAATATATGCTGAATTGAGTTGGGAATATTCGCTCCACAGGAACAGAGTCTGTCGGCTAAAGGGACTCGATGATATCTCCCTTGTAAAACTTTGGAGGGAAACACATTTAGTCTAGCCAACATAAATGCCTTGTGATGACTTGGAATGGTTAGGTCTGATAGATAATGGGGCATTTTGCCACAGAGAGCATAAAGACCTAAGGAAGCTGGGGAGCAAATATAAGGGTCTGTTGGCCATAGTTTCATTTCCTCCAACTCCCACAATCTTAATTTAATACATCTGAAGATATATGACTCATCAAAAGTAAAAAATCATCAACCTCTATCCCCAACTGGTTAAGTTTGGACATAAGCACTGCTGTCCAGAATGAAATATATGGGTCTCTTTTCATACAATCAAGAAGGCTGTTAGGATCTGTTCTAAAGTGAATTTTGAGCCAGAATTTAAACACTGCAATCCAGGCTTTTGTCTCCACCGAAGACTGACCCACTTCAGAGCAGAGAGCAAAGTAGGACACACATTTTGGCATACCAAGAATTTGTCTAAAGAATGAGGCTTGAATGCCCTCCACTTTCCTGGTAAATGCTGAGATCCATATAGGGATTGAATCCCTTAATCTGCACAGTGCTTCAGAGACAAAGAGGGAAGAAAACTCCTTTTCTAGGGCCGGGGACCACTTGTTTTTTTTTAGAACATTCTCAGATGCCTTCACAGATTGGGAAGATGATACCATATTAACCTCCAGATCCAATCGTAAAGATAGAATTAGGGGCAAGTGGTCACTTTCCATGCGCGAATCAATGTAAAAGTTATCGATAGATGACAGAAGGTTGGGTGAACTCAAACAAAAATCTATCACACTGCAACCCCGTGTGGGAAAAAAAGTAAAATCAGTTGTGGCCGGAAATTCGGAGAGACCATTAAATATTATAGCATTGTGTGCAATTCAGAATTCAATTAATCTAAGACCTGCCTTATTGGTTAAAGTATCTTTAGAACAACGGGGCAAACATAATTGCAGTGGAAGGGATTCAGCTGCTTCAAAGCCAAAATGAGAGATCCATTTCTGATTATTACTGCCTATCCGAACATTAAAACCACCAAAAATCATGAGCTGAGCAGTATGGAATTTCCTAGACAAAGACATCACATAATCAGAAAATTTCTCCTAGACAGCATCAAACTCCAGCTCTCCATTAGAAGGGGCTAAATAAACATTAATCATGATTAGAGTCAGTGCTGGAGAGGACAGCAATAAAGCCTGAGCAAATGGTGGGCAAGGATCCAAGAGGATCACCTTAAATGGTAAGTTGGATTTCACCAAAGCAGCCAGGCCTGCTTTACTGCGACCTTTAGAATGAGTTCTATAAGCAGGGAGATTAAAAACTTTAAAATCCGTCAGTCTAAAACTGTCTTCTGCCCATGTTTCCTGAAGGAAGACACAATTAAGGGATTTCAAAAAGTCCAAAAAATCTGAGTTATTCACTTTACTCTTCCACCCAGCTATGTTCCAGGAGACAATGTGGATATTCCTTGTGGCTTCCCTAGCTGGTAGTCAACTGATAATGGATATCCTTTCTAGCACCCTGGCATCATCGGTGAAAATACAGCCATTATGTTGGGGTGCCCTTGAGCCATTTAGAGAGGGTTCCATAGTCAGATCAATTAAGTCAGCCAATGGGGGACAAGGGGACAGGGGGTTGCCTGCAGGATCCAGGTTGATTGAAGGAACTGATTTCCCGGCTCTAAAGACCTTTGCAGCTGCCGCTTAGTACATTACAAGGATTGCCTGTTGATCTTTTGCTGAAAGACTCCCAAATGACTGCAGAAGGTCATCTCCTATTGAAACATTAAGGGGACTATGCATCACATCCATAGAAAGCTGCACTGATGACTCATTATCCAACTCAGGGTTTGATTGGGACTGGCCAGATCTGTATACCTTAAAACACATCGAAGCCTTATATTTTGCCACTGAAGATGATGCCTTCTTCAAAAGATGAGGATTACTTCATGTACTGTCCCTTGCAGACAGGTTAGGCAGCAGAACATTAGTTTGAGAGTTAATAAAGCATCGCACTGGGAAAACTCCCTTCGACCATAAGTAATTCTTTCGCCTCAAAATTAGTGAAGGAATGTTGGGGGATTGAAAGGTAATCAAGTCAATTTTGTGATAGTTCAGATGAAGAAGTTCACAGAGATGAGATTTAACTAAAAGTTTAGTTCTCCAGCATGGGGTCTTCCTGCCATAAGGACAAACTGTGAGCATACCTTATTGGGCTGTAGAACCAATTGTTGCACATTCCTTTTATGGACCACGCTGACCTTAGACTCCGTCAAGGAGCAGCAGGGATCCACATCCTGTGTTGCAGACGGACACCACTTTAAAGGGGCTAAAGCTTCAATAGAGGTATCATTCAGCTGGGCTAAGTGAACTTTATTCATTGACACTGATAGTCTCTTTAATTCCAAAGAAAGGTCAATAATTTGATCTTCTAATCCCTTTAACTTTTTAAAGATACATTCCACTGTGCTTGCAATCAGGGTAATTGGGGCGAGCTGGTCAGAAGACATGGATCTTTCTTCATTATCATGCTGTCTCTGCTGCACCTTTAAAACTCCCACCCCAGACTGGAGTTGAGAGTCTACGACATCTTCGTGGTCAGACTCATTAGTCAGTTCATTAGTCAGTTCCTGCTTTTCTGCTGGCTCTAACATGTCTTCTAGAGGGGAGAAGCAATTTGATATTTTAATAGCAAATGACAGCAGAGCAGATTTGAACTTGTTGTTTAAGGTAAAGTCCTCTATCCTAAACTGTTTGCAAACTGGCAAAGAAGCAAATTCCTCCTCTACTTCTCTTGGCCACTTGCCTGATGCCATTAAGAGGGTTCTGTTGGATGGCAATTGGCACTATTCTGATAATAAATAAATAAATAAATACCAAACAACTAATGTCTTAAAACTTACAGATAAAAGCCACAACATCTGCTAAGAATATCATGAAATGTCTTTAAAAGCCAAATTTGTCAGAGCCAACGCTGTAGCCGACTGCACTCCACCATGTTGCTTTGCAGGAGTTGACTTAATTTCAACCTTCAGTTAGATTACAGTTCAAATTAAAAGACTCTAAAAAAACCCCTGTCTTTGAGGGACAACGTAAAACTTTGTAAAACTTTATAAAACATCAGCTGTAGTTTGTTAGCTGCAGAAACTTCTGAGTCAGAAAGCGAAAGCAGAAGCTTATTAACTGATTAAACAGCCAGGCTTGGGAAAGACAAAACAGCTGCACCAAATTTAAAAGTGAGGTGATAAGATAAGACTATTTAAAAACAATTCCTGCTATCAAAGCAAGATAAAAGTTAGAAGATTGAAAACAACTTAGCGTTTTTAAGAGTGAAGAAACAAGTGTCTGCCTTCCTCCGAGTCTGCGCAGTCAACTGAAAAAAGTATTATCAATGGTTATACATCAAGACCAGGCAGGATTTCTTCCCAGAAGATATTTGAAAGACAATGTGAGAACAATATGTAACTTAATTGAATATTATGAAACACATCCAGAGAAGCAGGTCGTATTAATAACCTTGGATGCAGAGAAGGCCTTTGATAATGTCCGCTGGCAATTTATGCTACAACAGTTGAAAGGAATGGAATGTGGTGAGGACTTTTTGAAGGTGCTACAATCAGTCTACTCTGTTCAAACGGCCAAGGTGAGAGTTAATGGAGAATTATCAGAAGCAATCCCCATACAGAAAGGAACTTGATGAGGTTGTCTTTTATCACCGCTACTTTTCATCTTGACTTTGGAGATATTGAATAATCAGATCAGAGAAGATCCAGATATTAAGGGGGCCTCGATTAAAGGCGAACAATTTAAATTGAGAGCATTTGCGGATGATCTGGTTTTTATATTGGAACAACCAATGGACTGAATCGGCCACTTGATGATGAATTGAACAATTTGGTGTTTGGGCAGGCCTGAAGACAAATTAAAATAAAACAAAATTTTTGGCCAAAAATATGACAACAGAAGCAATTCAGTACTTTCAACAAAAATCAGGTTTTTTGCATGAGAAAAAAATGAAATACTTGGGTATCTACATTTAGAATTAATGTAGTAATTTAAAGATGGACAATTATGATAAATTACTTGTAGAGTTTAGAAAAGACTTGGAAAAATGGCAAGATCTGGATATATCATTGATGGGAAGAATAGCCTCCATAAAAATGAATATTTTACCAAGATTGTTATTTTTATTCCAGACTATACCGGTGTTTCTGACTAATGCCGTCTTTCAAGAGGTGAATAAATTGATCTTGGGATTTATATGGAAAAAGAAAAAAACCAAGAATCAAATTAAAAACACTCCAAGATGCTAACAAAAGCAGGTTTGGCTTTGCCAGATTGGCAACTATATTACAAAGCTTCAGTGCTATTCTGGGTAAAAGACCGGGCACTTCTAAGTGATAGAAGACGATTATTGTTAGAGGGATGCTTACCTTTGGTATCAAAGATCAGAAGGTCACTCATATTTTAAAAATCACTGGTTTAGGAAATCCTTATACTAGGTTTAGTCATGGCTGAAACCCAAACTTTATCAGAAAATCCCGAAATGGGTCTCTCCAGTTGAAGCATTTACTCCACCAAATCTTATAAAATCAAACCAGCTATATAAATATGAAGATCTGTTGAAAAGGATAATGGTTTGAAATTGAAAGAAGAATTGGAAGATATTGGTATTAAAACGAGTTGGTGGATGAGACTACAAACAGAATCCAGATATGCCAAAAATAAAATAATGGGTTTTAATAAAGAACACTATGCATTTGACAAAATATTTTTGGATCCTCAAGAGAAACTAATCTTGAAAATATATTCCTACTTACTACAAATGAGAATGCAAGATGAGATTGTGAAGGACTGTATGGTTCAGTGGGCTAAAAATCTGAGCCGTAGTATCATGTTAGATGAATGGGAAGTGTTATGGAAATCTAATATTAAAATGACTAGATCGGTAGCCTATAAAGAAAATTTGTACAAAATGTTTTATAGGTGGTATGTAACTCCTCAGAAACTTGCAAAGATGTATCATAATATGTCAAATAAGTGTTGGAAATGTGAAAAGCAGGTGGGGTCGTTTTTCCGCATGTGGTGGATGTGTGATGTGGTGAAAGACTTTTGGAAGATGGCTCATGAGTTATTACAAAAATTTTTGAAGACACAGATTCATTTCAAACCAGGACTTTTTTTGTTGAACATTTTGCCAAACACATATACAAAGGAGATGAGACACTTAATTGTCCATTTCAACACAGCAGCTAGAATTCTTCTGGCACAGAAATGGAAGCTTCAGAACATTCCCTCCAGATCTGATCTGATGAGCAAAATTCTGGAGGCAGCAGAAGTAGACTATTTATCTCAGCTGTTGGCGGGGAAGTTGAAGGAGGATGCAAGGAAATGTTGGAAGAATCTATATGTCTGGCTAGACATATAAGACTTTGTGGTGTAAACTCATATTTTTATTATATCTCCAAAGATATATACTCTATATAGAGAGGTAATATTTTATATTTGAAAAGATATCTCTAGATCTGATTTAGTCGTATGAGATTTTTTTTCTTTTTCTTCTCTTTAATAGATTATGAAAATAAATGTAAAGTGAGCAAAAATTGTTATCATTACTTTTTTAGAAAAAAGATTTAAGTTCATAAGTGTAAAGTGAGCAAAATTGTTATTACTTTTTTAAGAAAAAGATTTAAGTTCATGCAGAACGTACTATGTGCAATTCTGAACGGTTCTTTCTACTTTTACTTTCTAATTCCCTTTTATCTGTTCCCCCCCTTATTCTGAAAACCAATAAAATTTTTAAACCCGTATAAAAGATGTCTGAGATTTGTAAGACATGAATGTCAGATGTTTGAGAGAAGGAAGGAAGGAAGGAAGGAAGGAAGGAAGGAAGGAAGGAAGGAAGGAAGGAAGGAAGGAAGGAAGGAAGGAAGGAAGGAAAAATAAATAAATAAATAATTTTTGCTTAATATAAAAGCCACATAAAATAAGCATCATATGTCTGAGAGCTGTAAGACATGAATGTCAGATGTTTGAGAGAAGAAAGGAAGGAAAAAGAGAGAGAGAAAGAAAAAGAAATAAATTGAAAGAAAGCAAGAAATAAAATGAAAAGAGAAAGGAAAGAAAGGCGGAAGAAATGAAAAGAAAGAAAGAGGAAAAAGAAATGGAAATAAAGGGAATGGTAGCAAGCAAACTTACTTGAAGTGCAATGTTGACTCTTCCATAGAGGGGAACCCCGGCCAGGAACAATCCTGCTGCTGCAGCAGGGCCCCAAAAGCCTCCCAGCTAGCCAAGCCCAGGGAGGATGCTGTGCAGTGCGGCCCTCCAACCCCAGCCAGCTGTCAGGGAGCCCAGAAGAGGCCACGCAGGCACAGTTGGGGCCCCTGACCCCGACTGGTGAGCAGGGAGCCCGGAAGAGGCCATGAAGGCGCAGTTGGGCCCCTCGACCCCGACTGGTGAGCGGGGAGCCTGGAAGAGGCCACGCAGGTGCGGTTGGGCTCCTGGATCCCTGGGGCTGAGCCAGAATGCTAGTGCAGGTAGCCAGCACGCTGTGTGTGCCAGCCGGAACAGCGTTCCGGTGCATTCCGGCTTAAAAAAAAAAAAAGCCCTGCAAGCCAGCAAGGTCGTGTTAAAGATTCTACAAGCTGGCTTCAGCAGTATGTAGATTGGGAACTACCAGAAGTTCAAGCTGGATTTTGGAGAGGTAGAGGAACTAGAGATCAAATTGCCAACGTTCGCTGGATTATGGAGAAAGCACGGGAGTATCAGAAAAATGTCTATTTCTGTTTCATTGACTATGCTAAAGCCTTTGATTGTGTGGATCACAACAAACTGTGGCAAGTTGTTAAAGAGATGGGAGTACCAGACCATCTCACATGTCTTCTGAGAAACCTGTATAAAGGTCAAGAAGCAATGGTCAGAACGGGATATGGAACAACTGATTGGTTTAGAATAGGAAAAGGAGTTTGACAAGGATGTATATTGTCATCCTGTTTATTTAATTTATATGCAGAGTACATCATGTGGAATGCTGGTCTGGATGAAGCAGAAGCTGGAATTAAGATTGCCAGGAAAAACATCAACAACCTCAGATATGCAGATGATACCACTCTAATGGCAGAAAGTGAGGAGGACCTAAAGAACCTCTTGTTAAGGGTGAAAGAGGAGAGCACAAAAGTAGACTTGAAACTCAACATCAAAAAAACTAAGATCATGGCATCTGGCCCCATCATACCTTGACAAGTAGAAGGGGAAGACATGGAAGTCGTGACAGACTTCACATTTCTGGGATCCAAGATCACTGCAGATGGTGACTGTAGCCATGAAATTAAAAGACGTTTGCTCTTTGTGAGGACAACTATGGTGAACCTGGGCAGTATAATAAAAAGTTGAGACATCACCCTTCCAACAAAAGTCCATATAGTCAAAGTGATGGTATTCCCAGTAATGTATGGCTGTGAGAGCTGGACCATAAGGAAGGCCGAGCGCAGAAGAACAGATGCTTTTGAGCTGTGGTGCTGGAGAAGAATCTTGAGAGTCCCTTGGACTGCAAGAAGATCAAATCAGTCAGTCCTAAGGGAAATCAACCCAGACTGTTCAATGGAAGGTCAGATGCTGAAGCTGAAATACTTTGGCCACCAAATGAGAAGGGAGCACTCACTGGAGAAGATCCTGATGCTGGGAAAGACAGAGGGCAAAAGAAGAAGGGGATGACAAAAGATGAGATGGCTTGGCAGCATTACTGGTGTAACAAACACGAATTTGAGCAGACTTCGGAGGATGGTGGAAGACAGGAGGACCTGGCATGACTTTGTCCATGAAGTCGCAAAGAGTCAGACTCAACTGTGCAACTGAACAACAACAGCAAGGAAGAGGAGAATCAGCCAGAGGTCTCCTGTGAGTTTGGTGTCTCTAGCTTGTGCAGGATCCATTCTATACACTCCTGAACCTGCACCTGTCAAAATCTGCTGTGGTCATTTTGACAGGTGCAGGTTCAGGATATTCAGGAGATTATAGAATGGATCCTGTGTAAGCTAGGGGCACCAAACTTGCAGCAGATCTTCCCTGGATGAGTATTGTGATTTGATATCTCTAGCTTGTACAGGATCCATTATATACACTCCTGAACCTATGCCTGCCCAAAGTACTATCCTGATTGCTGGCACACAGAGGCATTTCTAGGCAGTAGAGTTTGTAAAGCAATTTCAGGGCCAGGCATAGGGTGGCCATAATGTCTGAAGGCCAGCCAGGGACACCTTTTTTGGGGGGGAGGTAGGGGTGTGCGCGCTTTGCGCGTCGTCGGAAACAGGAAGCGACGTCACTTCCGGTGACGTCACTTCCGGTGATGTCATGCGGCCGCCGGAAACAGGAAGTGACATCACTTCCTGTGACATCATTTCCCTGTGCCACCTGCCGGAAACAGGAAGTGACATCACTTCCTGTGACATCATTTCCCCCGCGCCACCTGCCGGAAGCAGGAAGTGACATCACTTCCTGTGACATCATTTCCCCCAAATGACATCATTTCCCCCAAATGCCACTGCCGGAAACAGGAAGTGACTTCACAGCACTTCCTGTGACGTCCCCAAAAATCCCCCAAATATCACCGCTGGAAACAATTTTGTTCTCAAATCCTGTATATACTTCATCAGTATATGGGATAAGGCACTTTCTCAACTGTGCTGCATAATGCAGCCTATTTATTTTGTCCTGTTTGCTCTGTTGGCTCTATCTGCGCCACCTTCATCACTTTCGGGGTGTGGATCCCCCAGTGGGGTGGTCTCCCGACTCCCTCCGCCGGCTGTTTCTGATAGCCCTGCGCCCCCTCTTTCATTTGATATGTGTCCCGTGCGGGTGCCACCCTCCCGCCGGGAGATGCCGCAAAATGAGCCCCCTTGAGGCTTATGGCGACAGGGCTCGGGGGAAGCGAGCTAGACTGCTGTTCTTTTGAGGGGTTATAGAGTGTTTCGAGCCCGTCCCTGTGGCATCGGTCCCATCGTTGTGGGGCCCAGGGGGCCGGCGCAGCGGCACGCTGAAGCAGCCTGTCACTAATAACACAGGTCGAGATGCAGGACAGAAACCCGGAAGTGACCGACAGGCGGGAGGGAGGGAAGGAAGGAGGGAAGGAAGGAAGGGAGGGAGGGAGGGAGGGAGGGAGGAGGGAGGGAGGGAAGGGAGGAGGGAGGGAGGGAAGGAAGAAAGGAAGGAAGGAAGGGAGGAGGGAGGGAGGGAAGGAAGGAAGGAAGGAAGGAAGGAAAAAAGGAAGGAAGAAAGGAAGGAAAGGAAGGAGGGAAGGGAGGGAAGGAAGGAAGGAAGGAAGGAAGGAAGGAAGGAAGGAAGGAAGGAGGGGAGGGAGGGAGGGGAGGGAAGGAAGGAAGGTCGGCCGCTCCCTCCCTCCCGCCAGCCGCCCCCCCGCTTACCTTGTTCCAGGGCGGGTGGCGGCCTCTCCTCCGGGCGGCTGGTGCTGCTGGCGGGGCTGGCGGCGGCTGCAGAGGCCGGGGAGGCGGCGGAGAGGCCAGCGCTGGCCTCTGGAGGGCCCCCAGGGACCAGCGCCGGCCTCTCCGCGGCCTCCGCTGGCCTCTGGAGGCCCTCCAGGGACCAGCGCCGGCCTCTCCGCGGCCTTTGCAGGCCTCTGGAGGCCCTCCAGGGACCCGCGGCGGCCTCTCCGCTGCCTCCGCGGGCCTCTGGAGGGCCTCCAGGGACCCGCGGCGGCCTCTCCGCGGCCTCCCCAGCCTCCACCGCCGGGCCCCGCGCGCGTGGGCGGGGAAGGCGGCGAGTGAGGGAGCCAGCGTCCCTGCGCGTGAGCACACCGCCGTGCGCACATGCAGGGACGCTGGCTCCCTCACTCGCCGCCTTCCCCGCCCGCGCGCGCGGCCCGCCGGCTCCCCGCTGGCTATACCGGGACTTTCTAATGGTCCCGGTATAGCCAGCCTGGGAGCCGGGAATTGGGGGCCAGAACCGGGAAAGTCCCGGGAGACCGGGACGGCCTGGCCACCCTAGCCAGGCATCAAAATACAGTTCTAGGGTTCAGGCACAGGGTAGGCAACACTCACAGCTTCAAATCTGAAGGAAAATTCAAGAACAAGGATACAAAGGTACAGGCTAGGGTCAGAGGCGAAGAGGTCAGCCCCAACCAGAGGCAGCAAGGTCAGTGGCTAACAGATGAATTGCTTCTACACAGCCACTCCCTTCTCTGCTGCTTTTAAGCACCATGCTGCTCAGCAGCCTGTGTTGAGCCATATTCCTGCTGTTATTCAGGTTAGAATGGATAAAAGGAGGTACTTCTTCATGATTAACATGTGGAATTCACTGCCACAGGAGGTGGTGGCGGCTACAAGCATAGCCAGCTTCAAGAGGGGATTGGATAAAAATATGGAGCAGAGGTCCATCAGTGGCTATTAGCCACAGTGTGTGTGTGTGTGTGTATATTTTGGCCACTGTGTGATACAGAGTGTTGGACTGGATGGGGCATTGGCCTGATCCAACATGGCTTCTCTTATGTTCTTATTGTGGCATCCAGTAGTGAAATCACTTGAGCACCTAGTCATGGAAATATATGATTCATGGTGGGAAATGCGTATTTTACTATTTTTACTGCTTTATTCAGCTGTTTTAAATCTACACATATACATACAGTTCCATTCTTTTTTTGGGACACACCAGTCTGTAACTTCTCTAATCAGTTTTATAACACCACACTGAACAATCCTATCCAGCTCAGCTTTACTTTTGGAAGTAAAGGGTCTGATATTGTTCTGGCTGTGCAGATGGAATAGAGTACAGCCCCTGCTTTAAGCTTTATCTGTATAGCTGCAGCCTTCAAAATTTCTGTTTCGTTATAAGGCTCCACAGAGAGCTCTTCTAAGTTGCACAGCAAACCCATTGCAATGGCAGTATCATGTCTCAGTAGGTTATTAGTCTGGGCATGAAGCACATGGAATCTAAAATCATAATATTTTCCCTTGTATTGGGTTTGTATTTGTATTTGTTTTACAATAGAGTTTCCAGCTTTTCCTAGAATGGCTTGATGGTACTTCTGAATTCTCCTCAGAAGTGACATAACACTGGCAGGACAACAGCACTTTCCATGTCCTTGCCTTGTGCCTCCCACTGGTTGCCAACTGGCTGGCAATCTACATGAGATGGCTACATGAGAAAGCAGATGTTTGTTGTTAATTCTATCCCTTTAAGCAAGAGGCCATTTGTTTTTTCCTAAGGTTCTCGTAGGCATAGGAATTGTCAGTCACTTAAACTATCATGCTGTCAAGCACTTTACACATAGAGCAGTTTAATTCAGATTGTCTAAGGGCCAAACTAGATGTGATGGTACCCAAGGGTCTAAACTGTGGATAATCCTGCCATTTTAAAGTAATTTAAATGCTGTGATGACCTGATCCTGACTGAGTCCATGGCACAGCTGGCTGAAGTACTATTGTCCCCTGTGCCTTTTTAAGTTCTCAAACAGCTGTTTTGAAACTTGAAAAGGTGTGGGGGGGAGAACAAGACTGCCTCAGCCAGCTGCACTGTGGGCCCAGTCAGAATCAGGCCCTTGCAACATTTTAAATGTTTTTAAAATGGTAGGGTTGCCAAGTCCAATTCAAGAAATATCTGGGGACTTTGGGGGTGGAGCCAGGAGACTTTGGGGGTGGAGCCAGGAACAAGGGTGTGACAAGCATAATTGAACTCCAAGGGAGTTCTGGCCATCACATTTAAAGGGACAGCACACCTTTTTAAATGTCTTCCTTCCATAGGAAATAATGAAGAACAGGGGCACCTTCTTTTGGAGCTCATAGAATTGGACCCCCTGGTTCAATAGTTTTGAAACTTGGGGGGTACTTTGGGGAGAGGCACTACATACTATACTGAAAATTTGGTGCTTCTACCTCAAAAAACAGCTCCCCCAGAGCCCCCCAAACCTCCAGATCAATTCCCCATTATACCCTATGAGAATCGATCTCCACATAGGGAATAATGAAGTGCTCAGCAGACGTTTCCCTCCCCCCCCTTTTCTGGTCACTCTAAAGCGAGGGATTGGTCTCTCTACTCACAAGTTGCTGCCAACTTCTTCAAAGTAACAGAGAGCAACCATCCAAAGAGGAAGCCTTTCAATCAGAGACTGAAGCCTCAGGAGGTTGAAAGGCACATGGTCCTCTGGGGGCAGGGCTTCCCCTCGCCGGCCAGCTGACTGGGGCCGGGAAGGAGTCTGGGAAAGCGGAAGAATCCACGCTGGGACCTGGGGATTGGCAAGCCTATAAAATGGCCATCTTTATTCATGGGCCTAACCCTGTAGATGTTGTCAATTCTTGTTGGCCCTAAGAAAAATTCTGTCCTGGATCAGACATGGCACAGAGCTGAGTTGTGCAGTCAAGATATGAGCTAGCCAAGGTTCAGGCACAATCTGGGGTAGCCTGGTCAGAGTCCAGCCCTATATCATACACAGAGTCAGAAACAGAAGCAGGTTCAGGGCAAATACAAGAGTTGAGGTCTAGTCCAGGTTCAAAGGCAGAGTCAGTGGCAGCAAGAGCAGAAGCCATTAGATGCATTGCTTCCACAGCCTGTCTCCTCCCCACCCTTTATAGGAGAGATGCATACCTTGCAGCTGGTTTGCATTATGTAGGTGTGTGTGCTGTCCTCCTTACTATTGAGACCCAGGTGTCTTTGGATTGCCAATTGTGCACTTCATCTCTTTTCCTACCTCTCATGATGGACTCTCTTTTGTCTGTGATCTAATAGCTCTGGGGACAAGGGAGGTGAGGTGGAAGGTGGGGCACTCTCTGGTTTTGGGCCATGGGCTTGAACATCTGGGAAGCTACTGTCAGACTGTGAGCTGCTGCTTGGCAAGGTTGCAGTAGCTTTCTGCAGTAGATCACCCTCAACTAACTGTGAACTGGGATCTTCTTCATCTGTCTGCTCTCCCTCAGAGACCTCTGCCTCTTTGGGGCTGGCTGTGTCTGGCTAATCCACAACAAATACATGGAAATGAAAGTTTTTGGAACTAATTTTTTTATAATTACCAGAAATACTATTACAGGAACCATTGCCTCCATGTTAAATATGTTGGACATGCCATGGCTAGAAAAGGTTTGCAAGATCAGAAAAAGAGGAGGCTTCATTGAACCATGCCCATTTTAAAATATTTTGTTCAATGCATAGTTAAACTCCTTAAGAACAGACAATAAATCTGCTTTAACTGAGAAGCTGTTTAAACTCTTTTTAAAGATGAGACCAAGAAAGTATTCATAATTCATAGCAGACCTAGAGTTTGAGTTGATTTAGTACTGTATGTGATGACTAATGAATGAGCACCCACAAGAAAATAAAAATACAAATCATAAATTAAATCAGACAATGTAAAATAAAATTGTTTCTCTGTATCTAATAGAATAAATGGAAATGACCTGGGATTCCCCCCCCCACCCCCCAGTACTGCAGTGCATGTTGATGTACTTTAACATTAAGACTTTTGACAATTTGTATCACAAAAAGATCCTGGCCAGATGTGAATGCTTTTAAAGGGCTTTTAATGGCAACCTTTTCAGTCCAGTCACTTGAGTAGTTCTGTGCAGGCAACAAGGATGTGCCCTTGCCATTTTTTCACTTAGCAAGAATAAAAGTCAACCAGCAACCAATTAGTCATATTTAAATGTGATTTGGTGACATTTTTGTTCCTGAACTCTTAATATAAAATGGTCATTTAGAAAATGACTTGTGAGAAAGATAAGGAATGTTGTTCTACAACTGTGTAATTCCATTTACAATTGCAAGTGAAAAAAAATCCCAGAAATGATCAGGTAAATATATTGGATTTAGCCATTTTTCTTTCAAAAAGTAGATTTGGATAAGAACTTCTTTTCAAAGGCAATTTATAACAAATATAAAATTAATATGAGTTTTTCTTGCAGTCTCTTCAGGCTAAATGTTATATTAATTATCCTCATCTCAACAATGCAAATACGGAGATGTTACCCTATTGTCTCTTCTACGGTAAGTAATAAACTATACTTATGTATGCAGATGTTATGTGATTTCTGTAAAATTTTGTTACTGTTTTAAATATAAGTCTTATCAAACATATTTAACATAAATCTTACAATCAAAGGTTTTTAAAGTATCTGTATTAGAAATGTATATCCGAGTTGCTTGATTAAGAATTTTGTGTGTCTGCTAAAATTAGAACATTCCAATTTTTTATTTCCAGGGATTCAGGTTTTGAATATAGGAATTTAATAGTTTGATATGAAAAATGCTGGTTTGCTAACTGAAACAATTTTCTTTTAATAATTTTTATTCATTATATTTATATTTATTTACTTACACATGTTAATGACTTGAAATATAATTAAACAAAACATTATGCATCTGATGATAGAAAGATATCACATCTATAGTATTATATGAAGGAAAATGGACAAAAATTTAGAAAAGACCAGAGAATTTCTGAAAATTATGACCACAGTTTCAGATTCACTATATGTGAATAGCTGGCCCATTACTTGCAGCAAGAAAAACAAATTATTAGTCTACTCTAGATTTAGGACATTTAGATTTCTTTAGACATACTCTACCAACAATGTAAGGGAAACTTGTTTATTTTTAGCAGTCTCTGGAATATGTACTTAAACAGTAATGACTCATTTATATTCTTTTGAACTTCATGATTTGATAGTTTTAAGTCAATATAAAAAATTGAAAAACTCCAGGAATTAAACTTTGCAAGTTTCCTTGACATTGTTCATGAATTTGCATCACTAGTGCATTACACAGTGCTCTGTTATTCATATCATCTTCAGAACAATTTTATGAAATAAGTAGACCATTGGTCAGATCCAGCAGGGCTCTTCTGGATATAATATAATAATAATATATTGAGCTTATGAATCATCTATTCCCTATGATGTAAGGCTCTAAGTGATTTACAACCAATAAAAACAGGTTAAAACAACCCCCCCCCAAAAAAAGACATTAAAACCAAAAAGACACAAAAGGACAATAAAAACAAAAGCATTATTTCAGATACTATCAAATATTTCTTTGCTACCCGACTGTGGACTTTTGTTCTTGTGTTCTTTAGTAATAATTAGGGGCATCCCTCAGTAAGCATTTTAACCAGGGTCAGCAATGCTTATCCTAACATTCTATCAATTATCCTATGACTAAATACTGAACCACTAATATACTGATCACCATTTTAAAGCACAGCTAGTTTGGTGTTATATGTATTTTACTTACAGGGCACATTTTAAATATTTTAAATAAGCAAACAGAAGTCTTATTATTTCAACAGAATCCTATATATTAGTTACTAAAGGCACACAGGGCAGGAAAAATAGAAATTAAAAAGGACAGAGATGTTACTTTACTGCTATTACATAAAAGAATATTTATCAGATAGCTGGATGGGAAGATATTGCATTTTAAGAGAGAATGTGTGTAAAAAAAGAACACATTAGCTGGTTTCTTAATGCTCATCAGCTTGCTCTCATGAAAATTTTAGGGTTAGTGTTGGATTTATAAGTAGCTTTTATACCAAAATGCATCAAGTAGGGATTTTTATATTCAGTGATATTATCATGTTTTAATTAATAAAACATATTGGCTGTTCAAGTGGAAACTATTAGTATGCCATTTATCTTATTGACATGAACTTTCAATTAACCTTTCTCTAACATTCCTCTTCTGTTTTGTACAAGAAATCTGTTTTTTTCTTGACTATTGATTACTGTTCATCCATTTTTAATAGACATGTTTCCTTACAGGCCTCATTGTGGAGATATGAAATGTTAAATATATTCATTTGTATTCCTCTTCCAACATACCTGTTATCTATTTGTCTTTAATATACATTTTAAGAAGGTTCTGTTATTAATTAGTTATAAACCTTAATTGGTTATTATGCCTCCAGAAACTCAGGGTTTTTTGAATTAACGAGTTGCAGCTGCACCATGGGTCTATATAGAAAGAATGTAAAACATATGCATATAGAAGCTTTGTATAGGATATTTTGGTGAGAATTTTTGAGATTGTTATGTTTTGAAGCTGGATCCTCAGAGCTCCACATTACTAGCATGGGTCCTGAGTAATCTTCTGCTCTTAACACGAAGAGCCCAAAAACCTCAGTTGCTTTTGGAGCTGACTTCACTCAGTTATTCATCTGGCACACATTAGTGGGTGAGAAGATACAATTAAACTGGAGATGTACCTCCCCATAAGCAACAGGTTTTTTTAAGGGTTGCCAGGTCCCCCCAGCAACCGGCAGGGGATAGTGGGATAGGGTGACCAGATCCAGACCATATTCTGGAAATTTGGGGATGGATTCTAAGGAGGACAGGAACCTCAGTAGGGTACAATGCCACTGAGTCCACAGGAACTGATCTCTGTAGTTGGAAGATGATCTGTAATTCTAGGTGATTCCCAGGTGCCCATGGAGGCTGGCATCCCTAGTTTTTCCAAATTGTATCAGAGTTGGCATTATCCTGCCACAAATCTTTCACTAGTTTATTCACAAAATATGACTTTCTTTCCTTTTGTCTCTAAGCTTCCTGATTTGGCTATACAGGGAAACCAAATAGTGAGAGTTTATGACCTCCGGCAACAGCTGGTTGTCCTTCAGCTTCCACCCCCAAGCAGCTCCTCCCCCCCCCCGGCTCAAATGGAATAATACTTAGATCTTAGCACCAAACGATATGTAATGCTGATTCTGAATGTATAATTTTATTGAATGGATTATTTTATAGCTGGTATATTTTTACTATTTTACTATTGTGGATTTCTATGTTGTGAGCCACCCTGAGCCTGATCCGGTGGGGAGGGCAGGATATAGATTAAATAAAATAAATGTGATCAGAGCAACACACCTTGCTTCTGTCACTGTTGATGTGAGAGACTATGTGCAGTCATAAGCAGAGTTATATCCTTCCAAGCCCGTCAGCTTCAGTGGACTTAAGGGTAACTAAGCTCAGGATTGCACTGTTTGGGTCTGGTCTCTGACAAGCACTGAAGACAGTTTGGTCAGCTGGGGTAAGCTGCTATTTTCAGCCTAATCCATTCCAAGGGTTTGTTATTCAAAGGATTTATTATGACCCTTTATTTGCCCTTCAAACAGGGCAGGGAAAGAAAGCACCTAAAGCCTCATTGACATGTAGCAATAGTGCACTTTGACCCATGGCTGCTAAACTTTCCCTGTCAGCAACAGTGAAATCACTATTAAACCACAAGTCACAAATGCTCAGTTTTTGGCATCAGCAAATGTACACCCTCTTTTAAAAGGAAAACCAGAACAATATGGGATCATTCATATTAACTTTTTTGAGAATAAACCCAGCCACAACAATAGCAGCAGTCCTTACATATAAGTTGTGTTTTCATGTCCATGGACCTCATAAAAGGCTGACATTCTATGTTGTAATCTGGAGATAATACGAATTTGTCTGTGTCTTTGGAAGCCTAAATGGGGTCATGTGCGTATGTGTGAACTTGTCATAAATGCAGATATCTTTAATGTGGCTTTCACTTATCTATATTTTATCTCCAGATCTTTGGACTAATAATCCTTTTTTATTTGAATTGCCAGCTATCTGGGAAATCTGATTACTGTCTCGTCCTGCTGAACCGTTGCTTAGTCAAAGTGGATGGGTCTGAAGAGCTGGGGTTACTTAAGCCTTTCCTGGAGAAGATGTTCATTAAAAGGTCTTTTCGAAACGGGGTTGGATCAGGAATTAAAAAAAATTCCTTTCAAAGAACAAAGTCATAGACCAGTGCCTGAGAAAACAGATCTATACAAAACAACAACAACAAAAACCATACAAATGCTTAACTGGGTTTGGTTACAATTGTTTGTAGTGCATTTCAGATGGAACCAATAGAGACGAATGTATCAGTTTGTTAATAATGTAAACAGATCTTTATTTGAAATGGTGGAAGTAAATGTGATTGTTCAAAATAGGCACTTCTTTCAGAGTTACAGAGTATGCATTTTATTGTATTGATATAAAAAGTATTTTCAATTTAATTTCACCTGTTAGAAACTTTGCTTTCAAACATAAAAAATGGGCCCCGTGGTTTGAATGTGTCTCAAAGACTGCATCTGGACATGTTCATCTTCAGTTTGAAGAAGTATGTTTCTGAGTTTTGCTGACATGATTCTTGTTTACATGGCAGTTTTGTAGTATAATATTATTTATCAAAAGCCCTAGGCATTGGGATAAATGGAAGCTATATGGGGCTACAGGGAACCAGTAGTCCAGATTCAAATAATGGTAGTTCACCTTTGCATAATAAAGTCTCTACAAGGAAGCAATGAACAATTCAGTCAGCAATGAGCCATGTAAATTCATATTGTGGACTCCTTTCTAAAGTATTTTATAGGTCATGTACCTCTTTAACAGAAAAGATATCTGTCTTCAAGAGTCTCTAAAATTAATGCCTTATATGTGGCCTCAAAATTCTTTATAATGGTTATATAAAATTACCTCCTCAGAAATAACACTTTGGGGATATGGCATTGCTTTTTTTGTACACCGTACTAGGAAATCTAACAAAATCAATGTAGAAGTGACATTCTCTTTGCTTTGGTTCATTAAATTATGCATCAAATGTTGGTTGAGATGAGCCAAACATTATTCCCAATGAGCTTTTGTTCATTTTTTTTTAAACTAAGTCTGTGCAATGATGGAAAACATTCTTTACTTCTTTAGGTCTTAACTTTTATTTCTTTGCTGTACAAAAATAGACCTGGTTAGCTGTGCAGTCGCAAAACATTGTAGATTTTGTCAACAAGGAAAGGTCATCTGCTGAGTTACATTTATTTGTGCGACTTTTACCTTGTGGCCATTTTGTAGAAGTGATGTAACAGACTCAGTGTGCTGGCATTAAGATGTTACAAAGATTTGAGTGGATGCAAAGGAAAAATATCAGTCACTGAATGGATAGTTTAGACTATATAACTTAAACATCTCGAACAAATAAATTAGTAAAAGGAGATGTAGAGGCTGAATAATAAACTGAATCTGTTTGAAGTACAATAAAAGAAATAGCATCGTCAATCTCTTTTCACATGAATAAAACCTATGTACATGCTCAGCTGTGGACCTCTTTCTGTGGAAGAACATACTAACAATGATGGCAGATTTGTGATTTATTTGGGGATAGTTTTGGTTGGTAAATTTTAGGAGGCAGAGCTCCTCTAATGTATTTTGACAAACAGTGTATAACTAAGATTTAGGTTGGTAGCCATGTTGGTCTGAAGCAGCAGAACAAAGTTTGAGTCCAGTGGCACCTTTAAGACCAACAAAGTTTGATTCAAGGTATAAGCTTCCGTGTGCATGCATACTTCTTCAAATACAACTATAACACAGAGAACATTGTTCTCCAACTTCAAGCCTTTTCACCAATCACAGATTTGGGGAGACAATTAACTGGTAGCTATATAGCAATGTATGACTGATACACTTAATTCTCAATGTAGCCAAATCTGGACAAACTTTAATCTGGAAACTGGAGCCATGAAGAGATAAGAGCCCTTTCTACAAACTGAGAAAAGCCCTTGGTTTGCAGAAAAATCTGAACTAGAAGAAGAAGAAGAAGAAGAATTGCAGATTTATATCCCGCCCTTCTCCCTGAATCAGAGACTCAGAGCGGCTTACAATCTCCTATGTCTTCTCCCCTCACAACAGACACCCTGCGAGGTGGGTGGGGCTGGAGAGGGCTCTCACAGCAGCTGCCCTTTCAAGGACAACCTCTGCCAGAGCTATGGCTGACCCAAGGCCATTCCAGCAGGTGCAAGTGGAGGAGTGGGGAATCAAACCTGGTTCTCCCAGATAAGAGTCCGCACACTTAACCACTACACCAAACTGGCTCTCTATAAAAAGAACTTAAAAAAAATGCTGATTCCCTCCCCCAATAATGCAAACTGTACCTGTAGCTTTAAAAATGGATACCACCAGTAGCCATTGCTAGGCAACAATAGTACTGCCAGCTTTTAAGCCTTGCTTTCTGTCTGTAAAAGGCAGGCTCCTTTCCTGGCCTATTTTGGCCTTTGAGAGAAAACTCACTGAGGCAAGGTAATTTGATGCCACCCACCTTACATGACTTACCCAGATCTGGTGCTTGTTACTGCTCAAAGCAGCCACCATACAAAAGCTATGTATAGTGTAGTGGCTAGTACCCACAAGGATCAGGGAGACCCAGGTTTAAAACTTTATTTTGGCACGGTGGTCCCTGAGTGACTTTGGACTTAAGTTGCCAACTTTGGGTTGGGAATTAGCTGGCAATGTAGAGATAAAGCCTCAGGGGAATAGAGTTTGGAAAGGGACCTCAGTGGGGTATCATACATAGTGCCCACTTGCCAAAGCAGCCATTTTCTCCAGGAGAACTGATCTCTGTAGCCTGGAGATCAGTTGTAATTTTGGGAGATCTCTAGGCCCTCTTTAGAGGTTGGCAACCCTACTACCCATGCACCAGTCACCCATCTTTATCTGCCATCCCCCATCTTAAGCACTTTCCCTCTTGCTGACAGCTTGATGGTAAGGAGAGAATGAAGTAGGAAAAGGATCTCTCCTTTGTGGGGACTTTCAGGGAAGGGAAAGAGGAGACAATGAGGGAGGGGAAAATGAGATGCCCCCCACAAGTCACTGCAGATTCCCCACTTGCCTATTTCTAAGCTAAGAACTTTTGCATAATAGGAGAGCCTCAGTGTATGAGATCTTGCGGTACAAGGGTAATACAATCAGAATGGAGCATCTGCTTTGGGCAGGTTCCTGGAGAGACAACATGAAAATGTTCTAAATAAATGAATAAATAAACAATGTCCTGAATCCAACTTTGTGATATACAAAATAATTAAACATAACACTAGATACTAGGTTGGATGTGTGCTCAGTCAGCATAAATGAAGTGTGGGATGTTGTTGATATTCATTGTATAACACAAAATCCGTCACAGCCATACTCAGGTTAGAATCTTGATGAGATCAACTTAAGCAGTCTTTTTAGTAAGTAGTTTTGCCAGTTGAGTGGCTTTTCAGAACAGCCAGTCTTGCTCCTTTTAAAAAACTTTACTCATGATGAACTGGATTGCAAATATGGTCATATTTAGGTAGAATATTTAACATATTAATTTGATTGTTACCCAAATCTTACCATGTCAGAAAGCAATTTCGTTCATCAGCCATCAGCCCTCAAGCCTTTACTGTTTCTGTATGTGAATTTAAAAAATATACTTGTGATTCATATTCATAACCACTAAAGCCTTTTCTATAATATTAGAACAACATAACCACTTTGCTTGTTGTGTTGTGACCTTGACAAGGGAAGTAACCACATTGTTTGATGGATTTGATGTTATTTGCAGTTCTAACAGCATGCGATGGAATCTACTAAAGATTAGTACTCATTCTGCTCCCATAATTTAAATATGGCCCCTAAAATAGAATAGGAAACAACCATTTATATCCAACCATAAACATTCAGTGAAAGGATGGGGAAAACTGGAGGTTTTAGCCACCATTATACCACCTTGATTGTAACTATGACAGGGTGATTAAAAGTGGAGACTAGAATGCTCTCAAAGTTAGTAAATCAGGCTCCAGGAGTGCATTAATCAAACCAGTTTCTGGACACAGCTGGAAGTGATTGATCTGCACTTAGCAGGTCTCCAGGTTAGACTTTGCAAGTGGGGTTGTTGTCAACCACTCCTCTAATGGACTGCTTACAAGTAATGATACAAACTATTATTTCCTATTATACTGCATACTCTCATCTTGATGCAACCTATGAGTAACTTTCCGTAGTATTTCAGACAGCGAGTACACTCCTTTCTGTTTATGTGAATTGGGCCTAAATACAAAAAATAAATGAAAAGGATAATTCCTCTGAAGCAACAACAAGGGAAATAGGGAGAAGGAACATTTTGCTTCTCACAGAGTATTGGCAAAAGAGGCAATTAGATAACTTGATGTAAAAGCACATTATTTACTTACAAGATTGAAATTAGTTATTGTAATGGCATACAGCGGGCTGATGATTACCAAGCATATATTTAAAAAGAGGTTCTTTCTGTTTAGATGCTAATTTGCTTTTATTTGCATATATATGGGTAATTTAGCATCACAAACCACTGTAAGCATAATAGGAAATAGTCTCTTGCCACTTTTAGATCTAAATATCATTTTGATTGCAGGAAAGAAGAAGACAGATGTGAAAAGGGTATATTACTTATTATTAACATAATAAAATACAAATAAAAATCACTAAGCAGAGAGAAACTGGCACAACTATTAAGAGACTGCATTATAAAGAAAATAAAAATATAACTTACTGTGTACACCACACTTCAAAGTTTTAGCATAGGATATATTTCTTAAACAGAAAATGTTTATATAAAGGCGTCAAATGTGTTAAAATAAAATTAAGTCCATTCTTTTCCCTGAACTTGCTTCCAAGTTGTCACACATAGCTCAATCTGTTAATATTTATCAGAAAGCAAGTCCTACTCTGTTGAGTAGGGCTTAGGGTCACCAGCCCCAAGTTGAGAAATTCCTGGATATTTGGGGGTAGAAGCTAGGGAGAGCAGAGTATGGGATAAAAAGGGACCTCAGCACAGTATAGTGCCATAGAGTCCACCCTCCTAAGCAACCATTTTTCTCCAATAGAATTGATCTCTGTATTGTGGAGAGCATTTATATTTCCAGTAGATCTCCAGCCCAAACTTTGGAACTGGTAACCATAGCTTGTTCGTAAGAAAGTGTGCCCTAGTTTTCTGATTTAGAAGTACCTCCTGAAGTCTGTTTCCTACATGCAGCATGGTGATGAGGTAGGCTGTGCCAATTCAGGCCACAAGTGAGTATGTGTGTGTGTGGAGGGGGGGGAGATAGAGTTTACATTTTACATTTAAAAGAACCCTCTTGACAGGAAAAAAAGGTAGCATGGTAGGGCTGTTGTGCTAGGTATTTGTTTATAGGGATATATGCATATAGAGTTACATTCATAGGGTTGCCAATCTCCACTGGTTAGGAGGCCCTCCCCCTGCTTCAGGGTTATCAGAAAGTGGGGGTTGGGGAGGGAAATGACCGCTGGGCACTCCTTTATTCTCTAGGGCGTATGGAGACTGATTCCCATAGGGTATAATGGAAAATTGATCCAAGGGTATCTGGGGCTCTGGGAGGGCTGTTTTTTGAACTAGAGGCACAAAATTTTCAGCATAGCATCCAGTGCCCTTTCTCAAACCCTCCCCCCACCAAGTTTCAAGAAGATTGGACAAGGGGGTCCCATTCTATAAGCCCCCAAAGAAGGTGCCCCTATCCTTCATTATTTCCAAATGGAGGGAAGGCATTTAAAAGGCATGCGGTCCTTTTAAATGTGATTGCCAGAATTCCCTTTGGAATTCAATTTTGCTTGTCACATCCTGGCTCCACCCCCAAAGTCCCCAGATATTTCTTGAGTTGGACCTGGCAACCCTATTCATTAGAGCAGTGTCACTGCTGTGGGACAAGATGGTAACTATACCTACCTACCAATGTCTGGGTAGAAAATGGTGGAGTGGTTCACAGGAATAATCCTCCCACGGGCCACAGACTCTCTTCCAAATTCTTAACTTCTCTCCCTTTCTTTGATCCCAGTGGGTTTACCAAGAGTAATTTGAGTTGTAAAACTTATTGCTTCATATATTATGCAGAAAAGGAACCTAACTGCACATTAGTTTGCATCTTCCAACTATATACAAAATACGCAAACATCCTTGTGTATTCTGCCTGCTGATCGTCTCTCATCCTGATAGGAACCAGGCAGCAGAACTTGTAGACAGGGGTCATTTTGTAGAAAAATAGGTGGTGGAGCTTATTAGCATAACTCATTAGCATATGCCAGCCCCCCCCCCATCAAAAGCAACCTGATGCAAGAAAGGAGAGCCCTGGGTGAGTGAGGCCTGCTTGGGCTGGCTAGATCCCCACCCCAGGCCAGCAAAAGACCAAAAGGCCAGCAAGCCACCCGCCCAAAATTACATAAGAAGTGGAGAAGGGTTGGCACAGGCTTCTCCAGGGGTTAATGAGGGCTGCTGGGGGTGTGGCAAAGCTGCCTGCTTTCATAATCCAGGGATTGTTATGCAGCTGCACCTACTATTCAATAGACAAGGTAGGTGGGGAGGAACAGGGGAACCCTCAGAAAGGTTCAGGAGTTGTGTTCCTGTGAACTCCTGCTGAATCTGAGGCCTGCTTGTAGAGATTGCTGCAGTGGTCTAATTGCCAGACAGCTGCACTGGAGGAGCTCAGCAATAAATCAATATCACACCTATATTGGCATAGCAGGAGTTCAGCAATGCCTGAGGTGGGTGGCCTGGCTGCTACCACACCCCAAGCAGACATTCTGATTTTTCTTCACCTGGGGAAAAAGCAAATAATATTTGGTTTTTTTCAGACTTTATTGAATGGAGCTATATTCATTTTTGCCTTGTTTTGGATTAGAAGAAAAGGCTATCCCCCTCCTCTCAACTTTTAAAAAACTCATTTGATTTCTTAAAAAACGCTTGGATTGGATGAAACCAGCTTTTCCCCTATCTTATTCAACAGTCCTCCTTATGACAGCCCCATCCCACATGGCTTTTCTCCATGGATTGCTCATGATGCCCAGCATAGTCTTTTTTGGGGTGGCCTGAAAATAGGAACAGGCAAGCAGCAAAGGACATGAAAGGTTACCGGCAATGGCATGACTTCCCTTCTAGGAAAACCTGAAAGTAGCATCATGCTTCTCTAAGACTAGTCAGAAACTCAATATTAAAACCAGGTCTCTAAGGAACAGAAGCTTAGTAACTGTATACAGGTGCATTACCCATTGTAAAAAATCAAAGGTAGAACCAACCTAGTAAAAAGGAATGACATGGTTGAACAGGCCATGACAACCATAGAAATTAATAATAGAAGAGATTAATAGGTTATAAGGTAGTACACAGGCGTAATTAAGTGATGAATATTAACCAACACACCCTGCTTAGCTAATAAGTACATTTAAATGCACATGCAATATATGTAACAGGAAGGGTACATATCAAGGAGGGAGCATGAAGTAGGTGGTCAGATAGGCTGTACCCTCCTAGTACCTCAGTCTATGGGGAAAGGAGGAGTTCATTGCAAAGCGACTCCCCTCTTTCTTGATATCAATAAAGTTGTATATTCTAAAGGAGACTCCCGAATGACCACTCTTTTTCTTCACATCCCCCGGAGGGTTGGACACTTTTTCCCTTACATTTGTGAGGTCATAACTCAAACTCTGTGAATCTAATTCTCACCAAACTTGGTGGGAGAGTAGAGAAGAGTCAGTGAGAGTCCCTCTGTGAGTTTGGTGTCCCTAGCACATCAGAGGGCCATTCTACTGCCTCACAACCCTCATGAACCAAACTGGTTTGTGAGTAAAACAGTTGTGAGATGGCTATACGTTTATGACAGTCTGTGGTTCATGAACGGGGCACTCCATGAACCACAAAACAAATCAAACTGTATTTTTCTGGTTCACGCCCATCCTTACCCATAGGGAGCCATGATGTCCTGTGTGCAGCTATGTCACATCCTGGGGAAAAACTGAAGTGACAAAGGATAGCTCTAGGAGTCCATAGCAGGAGCCTGGCAGCCTTAGGAACCAGTTATACTGGCTTCCTTTCATCCTTGCTTCTAAGAAAGCAATATTTATTTTAAAGTTCTTATACTTTCCTGAAGTGTCAGTGTGCTCATGTAAAAGCAGCTTTCAACATTTTTTTATATGAACACAGAAGTGCTCTTTTAATTACCATACCATACCAAACCTTTAATGGCATAATAGATTCAGATAAAAATACACAGAATATAAAAATTTAAACATTGGAGATGAAATCAAGATAAAACCGAGCTTACAGATGCATTCAAACATGGTCAGAATTAAATGTAAGGATGATAGCCAGAAATTTTGGACCCTCGTCTGCTGTTTCTCTTGAGGAAACTTCATTCTAATACCTTTTGCCAAGTGAAATTTTCTTCTAGCGGTGACTTGACTAGTAAAATCCCAGTGTTAAAGGGGGTTAAACAAGGTTGCGTGCTGGCCCTGCATCTTTTAAATCTATTTTTAACTGACCTGGCACAATTTTTTGAACCCTGTCAACGGTCATCCGCCTAAACTTGCAGGCCGAGCGGTCCCCTTATTACTTTATGCCAATGACACTACCATCCTCTCTTGTACAAGAGTGGGCCTGCAAAGGTATTTGAATGCCTTTTATGACTACTGTAATTGTAATTCACTTACTATCAATTACACCAAATCTAAAGTAGTTGTCTTTTCTCTTTTAATTATAACCTGCTGGAGCACTAGTGCACTTCAGCAGATTTTTAAAAAGTATTAAACAACCGGGTGGTGGTACTGGTGGTGGTGGAAAAACTCAATATTTGTGAGGAAAAATGTTTAGTCCTTTGTAGTTTTTCCCAAAATGTTGCTTGGTACACTAACATTCAATAATTTTGAAAATGCTTTTACTCAAAAAGAAAGATATGTTTTCATTCAATTTTTGAAATGGCGCTTTGTGCAAGAGCTCATCAGTTTATTAACCATTCAAATACTAGAAATAAAAGGAAGATTCATGGGGTTGGTGTCAAAGACAGGGGTTTCCAACCCACGATGTTCTTGCAAGGACTATTTGATTCCCTGTCTCCCAACCTGGGATCATGGAATAAATTCCCTTCTGATAGTTTTACCAAAACTGGCTTTGGACTCTTATACATGCAGTAGAGTACACCAATAAAGCAACAGGCTTTATTGAAAATATTAAAGAAGAGGTTCAAGCTTAATCATAAGGCAAGAATAAGCAAGTGCAATAAAATAAACTCTAGCTCCCTAACACTTTTACATACATGAAAACAAGCAGGTTACATCTTCAAAGCAGCAGGGAGGAGATGCAGCAAGATAGTCTCTGGCTCCTTATTGGTCCTGAAGGTATTATTGGGCCATGCTTGGAAAAACCTATGTCAGATTGTTATAAGTTAAATTTATAGGAAACTGATTTGATTCTATTTATTCTGAACCACTGACCCCCTGACCAGTACAAGGCAATCAAGAATGTGATCCAAAAGATGGTTCTAGGAGAGGAGCAAGGCTCCCCCCTCCTATCTGACATCTCTGAGAGTAGTTAAGTGAGATAACTTTAAGGCTGGGTCCAGACCGGCAGCTTGGAGCAGCAGCCTCCCCTCCCAAAGTAAGGTGGCAGAGGAAAAAGCATCCTGAGGGCAGTCAGATGGTGTGTGGCCCACCGCTGGGACAGTGACAGGCTGTGCGCTTTCTGGAGGAGCAGTCAGATTGCTCAAGCACTTGAGCAAAATTCCCAGGTACTCCCTGGCCATTCAGACAGCTGGGAAAGGTGGCAGGGAGGGGCCATGGGGATTTGCTACCACTTAGGAAGTGGTAGCTTTTTTAGACACTTCAGTGATGCTGGAGGACAGGGTGTGTACGAGAGTGGGATGTTTGCATCTGGACATCCTTTTTTAATCTGTCTGGGGGCTGTCCCGGTGTCACCTCAAACTGCCTGTCTGTACCCAGCCTAAAGGTTCCCTAAAGGTTTTCATCTTAGCCTGGTAACTGTGGAAGAGTGGTAGGCATCTGATATGGAACTCTCTCCATGTGATTCTTTAATACTTGGGTGGCACATTAAAAAACAGGCTATTGCTTTACATTTATGACATGGCCAAATGCTTATGTTTAAACTGTCAGGTTGATTGATACAGAGGTGATCATGTCTTGAAAGTTGGATCCCAACTAAATTGATTCCTTCTTCCTGTTGCAGATCCACCTTGTGTAATTTCTTAGGGTCCTCTATACCCCAGGAGTAGAGCTGCCAATGCCAGATGGGTAAATGCATGGAGATTTTGGAGGTGCAGCCTGGGGAGGGCAAGGTTTGGGAAGATGAGGGACCTCAGTAAGGAATAATGCCATATAGTCAGCCATTTTCTCCAGGGAAACCAATCCCTACCTTCTGGAGATCTCCAGGCTTCTTCTAGAGGATGGCAGCCCTATCCAGGAGCATTTCATAGAGATCAGTGACCTGCAGTGGGAGTGATGAAGCAGAAAGTTCCATTTTGCCATTTGAAAATTTAGTCTGGATCCAACTCATGGTTTCTGACGATGAAATAATTCCTGTGAGATGGAACCCTACTATCCAAGGAGAAATTCAGCAGGGGATAATCCCATAATCATTCATTCCTGAAAGTGCATCCCATGCCCAATTATCTTGCTTAAACCCATCCAAGTGGAATGATAGAACACTGAAACCAAGGAGCAAGCACAGGGCTAAGGAATGAGGAAAAATTAAATTAGTATTGCACTAAAATCAAATTCCAACTTAGAATGCAAATAATGAAATTTAAAATGTTACATTAAAAGAATCTCGGTGTAAATATAAAGGATTCAAGATAGTGAAAGAAAATCAATGTAAATTTAAGTAGTATATTCCTAATTGCCATCCCATTAGAGCTCAGTGGAGTGTGAGAATCTCCTTCACTATGTCAAGCTTAATGAGCATCTCTCCAGTGTTATGACAAGCAGCCTGTTTTACTAGACTGCTCTTTTTTGGCTTGTATGGCAGCGGTTAGTTGTAGCCTGCTACACAGGTTGTTCTTCTGGAAAAATGAATCTTGATAACCTACAGGCTGGTGAGTGTCATGGAGTCACATGTATTATTGACTGTTCTTTGGGAATGCCTACAGTGCGGCTCCCATCCAGAAGCAGGCTGCACAGCGCATCGGGGGACGCATCGGGGGACCTCAGCGTGGATGGCGGAGCATCACTGAGATGCAGTGGTTTGCAGCCAGCCTCAGCAGTTTTGCGTGGCTGGTGTTTTCCTCCCCCCTTTTTTGTGGAAGGGTTTAGGTAAAGGCGGCACTGCGCTTTGTGGCACAGATTGAAAGTGCTCCTTGAGACCCCTTCCCTCCACACATCTTATTACTTGGCATGGAGGGGGCTTTTTTAGGGGACTGCTGCTTTAGGTTTTGCTCTGGGTTACTATCTTTTCCACGCTCTCCCCTCCACCCACCCTTCTCACCCCTAGGGTGTATCTGCTCTGGGCTGTCTTTCTGCCTGCTGTTTCTGGAGATCGGTGCTAGGGCAGAAAATTAGCCATTTTTGTAGTTTTCTTGCAGGCAGCCATTTTGAAGGCTATTTCTGTGCTTGTTAGCTCTTCTGCCCACTGTTGCTAGGGCAGGTAATCAGCTATTTTTGCAGTTTTCTTGCAGGCAACCATTTTGAAGGCTTTTTCTGTGCTTGGTAGCTCTTCTGCCCACTGTTGCTAGGGTAGAAAATCAAACATTTTTGTTGTTTTCTTGCAGGCAGCCATTTTGAAGGCTATTTCTGTGCTTGTTAGCTCTTCGGCCCACTGTTGCTAGGGCAGAAAATCAGCCATTTTTGTAATTTTATTGTAGGTGGCCATTTTAAGGACTTTTATTCGTGTATTGTTAGACATGCCTAAAAGGCAAAGAAAGCCAAAGAGCAAGGCCTTTGCTCCTAAACAGCCTAGGCGCCCTATGCCACAGCCCTCGTCATTGGATGATGATTACAACATTTTTGAGTAGCCATGCCTAAAGGACAGGGCAAATCCAAGTGCAAAGGCCCTACGCCGAGACCGCAGTGGCCTGTTCCTAAGCGCTCAGCACCTTTGCCTTCATCGTCTGACGAGGAGGATGGCTTTTTTGAGCAGTCTGTTTTAGACAGAATAGCTGCCTTGGAGGGTTCATGTAGGAGGCAGATGGTTGTATTGGGTGGTCAGGCTTCTAAGGCAGATAAGTGGGCTGCCAAGAAGTGCTTCCAGGAGGAAATCCTTAATTGCTTGTCTTCCCTTGAAAGCTTGTCTTCCCTTTTGTGGACAAAATGGAGGGTGTGTCACCTCTTCCAGCGGAGGTGCCCGCTGTGGATGCCGTGCAGAATTGGCAGTTGGGTAGGGGTGAGTTTGCACAACACACTACCACAGCTTGGCCCTGGGGGCCTAGGGGGCAGTCTGCCACCTTTGGGCCGGTTGTTAATAGCCAGCCTGCAGCTTTTAATAATCCCCAGCCTTGGGCTTGGAGTCTTAACCTGGCTAACCCTTGGAGTCCTTGGGGAGGCCTGCCCAGCCAGTTCCTGGGAGCGTCCAGGGCACCATATGGTGGCTGGGGGGGGGTTTCTTATCCTTGGGGTCCATCATATTCTGCTGTGCCTGCTAAGGCTTTACCTTTTGGTGATCTGGCCTTACCTCTTGGTGATCACTTGTTGCCGGCTACCAAGGATAAGATATTGAATAGGGAATTCATGGACCTATTTTCTCTGCTCTATAGGGAGCTGGAGAAAAAGGACAAAAAAGAAAAGGAGGCGTAAAGTGGATAGGACATGGGCAAACTGGGTGCCCGGGTTCATTATTTATGCTGGAATTATTGTCCGGTCATAGCCATGGAGGGCCGCTTCCCTTTTTCAGTATTTCGACATCATTTACAAAAGCTACACCTGCTTTACCGGTCCAGCCTGGCTTCAATATGATGAGGTGTTCAGAATGAAGGTGGCTTTGAACCCAGCCCTTCAGTGGGATCAGATTCAGCTGCAGCTGTGGCTGCAGGTTATGTATCCAGCACGACCTAACTTGGGTGATAGGTCAGACAGTGGGCATGTTATGCACCGCACAGCCACTGCTTCTGGTGACCGCAGCAGTGCGGGGGAAGTGGTTCAACCCCGGCTGCTTTGTTGGGAGTTTGGGTCCTAGAGGGTGTGTGGTAAAAAGAACTGCCCATACAAACATGAGTGCCCTTTTTGCAGAGGGTCTCATTCCTTCATGAATTGTTCCAGTGGTAGTTTCAGGTGGGGATAGCGCAAGCAGGGCCCGGGCAGCGCAGATAAGCCATTTGGTTCAGGGTCCCAGCCCAATAAGGGTGACAGTGCTTGATGCATGGCTCCATGATTATCCAAAGGATGAAGATCGGCTTTATTTGTTAAATGGTTTTAGGTTCGGGTTTGGAATTCCTTTTCAGGGCCCCAGAAAGCCCTTTATGGCCAATAACTTGAAGTCAGTTATAGGGATGGAGCACATAGTTCGTCAGAAGATTGGGAAGGAATTAGCCGAGGGTAGGGTGATTGGCCCATTTTCCACACCCCCTGGGAGTACCTTGAGGGTTTCCACATTGGGCATTGTGCCTAAGAAAGCCCCAGGAGAGTTCAGATTGATTCACCATTTATCTTATCCCCATGGGGAATCGGTGAATGACGCCATACCAGAGAAGTTGTGTATTGTGCGGTACACTTCTTTTGACGTAGCATGTGAGAGGACCTTGTACTATGGAGGGAGTTTTTTAACCTCATTTAATGGTGTCTCCTTTTGGAGGGCTGAGTTACAGCTGGAGGCTGAGCCGCAAATAGCATCAGATACATCTTGGTCCCTTGGGTTTGGTGTTTTCTTTAGCGAACACTGGTGCACAGAGGTATGGCCCCAGGAATGGGTAGATGGCAAACCACACAGTCCACTTTCGGTGTTACAACTTAGCCGTGGTGCTTGTTATCAGTTTTCTCACTTCCAAATCCCACAGGGTGATGAGGCTGGTGCAGGCCTTCACTTTCCGTTGCCTGAAGCTTAATATTTTATTTTTTTGCCAGATATGTGGCTGGGGTGGCTAATGGGGAGGCTGACATTCTCTTTCGCAAACAGATGCAGAGGTTTCGCCAACTGGCCCTAGATGCAGATCTTCTCCTGACAACGAGGCTCCCTGGGATATGGATGATTGGCAGGTTGAGGCCAGCAGAGCAATAAGTCTTGCCATTGCTCCTAGTACCAGAGAATTGTACAACAAAGTTTAGGGAGCAAAGTTGGTTACAAAAGGGGTGGCCTTTTCCAGTGGAGCAATTACTCCACTATAGTGTATTTTTAAGGCGCAGGGGGTTAGCAGTACGATTTATTCGGGGCCGGCTGTCTGCATTGGCCTTCACTATTGCGGCTTTGGGTTTCCAGGAGAATACCGGTGACTTCTGCATTAAGAAAAGGTTGGAAGGTTGGTCTAGAGAAGTTGGGCCCTGTTGGGATTCTCAGCAACCGTTTTTCTCCTGCAGTTTTTAGAGGTTTACGATTGGTCTGGGGCCAGGTGTGTGTGTTGGAGTATGAAACGCTGCTCTTTCACGCTGCCTCTCTCATGGCATTTTTCGGAGCTCTTTGGGTGAGTGAGCAGGTGGCTCAGTCCAAAAGAGATATGTCGGGGAGGGCCTTGATGGCCCATGGCATTCGTCTGGCTGGCGGATCTGTATATGTTACAGTTCATCATTCCAAGACCGATCAGCTGCAATGGGGGGATATTATTAGTTTGAGTTCCTGTTCTGATGTCGAGATCTGTCCTGTAGCGGCTTTAACGGCTGGGGGTTGGAACTCCAGGGCATAACCTTTGCTAGGCCGCCTGGGTACGAGCCATGTATTTTGGCCAGACCTAGGGGCAGGGTGGCTCGCCCGTCATGCAGCAGGGGAGGGGTATTTCATCCCCTGGCCCTGCCATGCTGCCTGTTATGTTATAGCCCTTGTGTTAATGTAAAAAATAAAGAAAGTGGCCCTTTAGTTACCCAAACCCTTGTGTCCAACTCTTCCTTCCATCTGGGGGGTCAATGCAGCTCCCATCCAGAAGCAGGCTGCACAGCCTTGCTTCTGGGGACATTTTGCAAGGAGGAGGAGTGGACAGGGCAGCATCAGAGGTGGGGGCAGAGCAGGCACGCCTAGATGCGGGCTCCTCTCCCTCCTCTCAGTCTTCGCCTAGTGCTCGGCCCTCCCTCTCATCCTTGATGCAGTGTGGGCAACCGCTGGTTGCTCATTTTTTGGGGACCGGGTAGGAATTTTTTCATCACTTCTGTTTTGGCTGAAGGAAGTGGTGTTTTTCACCTACCTCACACTGCTTGTAGAAGGGATTGTGGAATTGGCTGGGGTGTGGCTGGTTAAATAGGTCACTTTTAGGTTGGCTGGGTTTTGGCCTAAACTTCCGTTATGCAGCTCGGTGAGCACCTGTAGCATGCCAGTTTTGGGGTACGGGGTCTCGCTAAATCATTCCTGGACCATGCAGGACGGTTGAGTGATGAAGCAGACTGCCTTGGGTTTGCATGGATTGATTCACCCGTTAGCCATGCAGCTGGGGGTTGGAACTCCAGGGCATAACCTTTGCTAGGCCACCTGGGTACAAGCCATGTATTTTGGCCAGACCTAGGGGCAGGGCGGCTCGCCCGTCATGCAGCAGGGGAGGGGTATTTTATCCTCTGGCCCTGCCGTGCTGCCTGTTATGTTATAGCCCTTGTGTTAATGTAATAAATAAAGAAAGTGGCCCTTTAGTTACCCAAACCCTTGTGTCTGACTCTTCCTTCCATCTGGGGCGGGGGGGGGGGCAAAGTGTATCCTCTGAGCTACCATTTCACCATTTTAAATCCATTTTCATATACAGAAGCAGGGCCACACTTGTGTTGTATTAGACATCATGGCATGTCAAAAAGGAAGTTAAGTCAGTCACATGATTATACAGGAACTGGCAAGGAGACAGCTACACTCTGACACAAAGAAACTATCAGCCAGAAAGGTACTTTGATTTCTTTGTCTGTTGAATATACTCCTCCTCCTCCTTAATTAAAGTAGCATTGAAGGAGCCAGTTTGGTGTAGTGGTTAAGTGCATGGACTCTTATCTGGGAGACCCGGGTTTGATTCCTCAGTCCTCCACTTGCAGCTGCTGGAATGGCCTTGGGTCAGCCATAGCTCTCACAGGAATTGTCCTTGAAAGGGCAGCTTCTGTGAGAGCTCTCTCAGCCCCACCTACCTCACAGGTTGTTTGTTGTGGAGGAGGAAGGTAAAGGAGATTGTGACTGCTCTGAAACTCTGAGATTCAGAGTGGAGGGCGGGATATAAATCCAATGTCGTTGTCGTTATCATTATCATCAGTCATCAGTCATCATCATATCACAAAAAAATATACTTCCAATCATTTATTTCCACCCTGCACTACCTCAATAAATATAGCTGCCACTTGTCCCACATTTACAATCACTAACAGGGTTTACAACCCAAACTTCCCTTTAAAAAGAGTGCACTGAAAAGGTAGGAAATTCCACCCTACTCCAGTTGATTATTTTTATTTATTTATTCAATTTATATGCCGCCACTCAAGGCACATGGTCTCAAGGCAACTAATAACAATTAAAACATTAAAATCTCAGTTTAAAACATAATACAGATTTTTTAAAAAGCAGCCCACATAACAAACCCCACTAACTGAAAGCCAAATAGAAAAGCTCTGTTTTGCAGGACCTATGAGATTTCAATAAATATATTATAAAAAACAACAGATGGTCAAAAGTTTTTATTGAGTAGTAAAGCTGCATTGTGATTCTAAGTATATGGCCATAGAATGCTATGAAGTTATAAGTCTGCCCAGGTTGACCTGTGGAAAGTAGAGATGATTCAGGTAGTGGACATGATTATTCTCAAATGCTCAAATGTTCATTGGTAGAATTACAGTACAGTTAATGTTAGGTTAAGGTTACAGTTAGCTTATGCAATATACTGAAAAGTGTAATATTGTTGTAAAAATGTGTTTGATGTTTTTCCATTCTCCATTATAGCCTATATGAGTCATTATAGTGAATGAGTCCATAGGATTAGGGTTAGGGTTTTGGTTACCTTTCAAGTCACAGTTAGGTTATGGTTAGAGTTATGGTTAGGGTTCAGGTTGGATTAAAGGCAGCTTTTATGTCATGATGGGGAAAAGTTTTTTAATTGTTTTTTTCATTCTCCTTTATAGCCTATGTTAATCATTACAATGAATGGGTCCATAGGGTTAAGGTTATGGTTTGAATTACATTTAGGATTGGATTACAGTTACAGTTAGTGTTAGTGTAAGGTTACAGGTAGTTTAATACTAAAAAGTGTTGGGAAAAGTTTTTGATTTTTTTCCATTCCCTATGGGAATAATTATAGTGAATGGGCCCATAGGGTTAGGGTTACAGTTTGAGTCACAATTAGGTTATGGTTAGTGTTTCGGTTATGGTTAAGCTTCGTTTAAAGAAAGCTTACGTATCATATTAAAAAGTGTAATATTGTTGGGATAAGTTTTTGATGTTTTTCCATTCTCCATTATAGCCTATGGGAATCTTTACAATCAATGGGCCCATAGGATTAGGGTTCTGGTTCAAATTACATTTAGGGAAGTATTATAGTTATGGTTAGTGTTAGGCAAGGTTACAGCAAACATTTGGGGTTACTGCTGCTATGATACTTTTTTTTAAAAAAACAGCTGTTGACAAACCTATCCCATTGAATTAATTAGGAGCTGTGGTTGGTTTTGTTTAAGGCTATCACATCAACCAAGAAATCAAACTGATTAATCTGCCTTGCCAAGAGATAAACAGGTCAAGTACCTGTTAGGAGTGCCTTCTTTCAGCTACAGCTAGCTTGTAAACTGGCCTGTTATTTACCATCTACTGGCCATGCCACACTGATCAAAGCTACTGTAGCCTTCAGACTGGACTACTATAGACTTCCGGTTTCGGCAACTCGATCTAAGGAGCGACTCGGACCGGCTCGTCCTGAGCCGCTACTTAATCGTGCAGACGAGGGGTCTCTCACCTTGAGTGACCCAACTCTGGGACAGAAGGCAGGCAGCTTGAGCTGTGGATCGGGGCTGACAGCAGCGGCTGTCTTCCGAGCCCAGCTTGCTGTAAGTCTCGCTGTTCTGATCGCCATTTTTAAATGGCATGGGGGTTGACTGCTGGACTTCTCTCTTTCCCATCAAGAGTTTCTGCATGAACCGAATGAACTGCATTATCATTATGAAGACTGTTTTGTGTTTGATAAATTGTTGATAGAAGCAAGAAGGTTGTTTTTCTTACTAACAAACTATGATTTCTGTATAATATTGGTTCTGTCTAATAGATATTAGCTTATCTAATATAAACAGGAACACTGAGTTCCAAAACAAGCTACTAAAGAGGCAGTGCATGATACTTGTGGCTGTGAGTGTAAACATACTAATAAGGATGGAAAATAAAGCTGCTACTGGCTTTAAAGAAATAATTAAAAAAAAAAGATAATCAAGAAGGTAAACCACCAATCTCCTCACCTAGCTCTTCGTCTGACCCAGGAAAGTTTACGACCATGCAGGGAGATATGAAAGAGATGCAAAATACTCTAACTGCCATAGCACAATTGAATGGATAACATAGGAGAGCAGATGGCCGAGATCAAGCAAGAGCTTCAAGAGAACAGAAAACAGACATCAGAGACCAATAAATCCTTAAAGGTACTAGATACACAGGTGACAGACAACACACAAAAGGTGGAACAGCTGGGAAAAGAACAGAACGTACATGGCAGCAGACTTCTACAGGTGGAAATAGATAGAGCAGCCTATATGTTGAGGTTTCAAAATGTACCAAAAGAAAAAACTGAAGATCTACAGAAAACATTAAGTGAGGCCTTGGCAGAAATTCTACAGGTGACACGTGAAAGGATGGAAGAAGAGTTTGATCAAGTTAAGCGAGTACCGTCAAGTTTTACGAGGCAGAATAAATTGCCTAGCGAAATTCATCTGAAGCTTACAAGAAAGAGGACCAGAGATTTTGAAGCAAGCAAGAGACAAACCAGTGACGATAGCAGGAAACACGGTGAAAATTCTGAGAGAGGTGCCATGGCCAGTTAGACAAAAGAGAAGAGAATATCAAACCCTGACAAACTTCTTGAGAGAAAGAGAAATACCCTATACATGGCTAATGCTGGAAAGCTTACTCTTTACTTATGAAGAGAACAGATATAGGATAAACTTTATCTTTAAAGCTCAGAATTTTTTGGAGAGAGTGAAGAAAAAAGAGGGGAAGAAAAAGAAGGAAGAGGAAGAGGAAGAAGAAGGCTCTGAGGAAGAGGATCCAAATGAACCACGGAAATATCTGACAAGATTCCAGACCAAAAAAGATAAAAAAGACAGTGATAAGAAAAACCCATAATGGCATCAATAATCTCTATTAATGTGAATGGATTCATTTCTCCTATAAAAAGGAGGAAGACCTTTAGATATTTGACTAAATTGGAAATGGATATGATTTGATTACAAGAAATTCATATTTTGGCTAAAGAGCAACATCTTTTGAAGAATAAGAAACTTGGCAATTTGTTTACAGTAACAGGTATGAATAAAAAGAAAAAGGGATTGGCAATTTATGCTAAGGGCAAATTTACCCCACAACTACAATATGCTTCTGAAGATGGAAGAATTCTATTAGTGGAAGTCATGGTGGACAATAAAAAGTCTTATTGGCAAATATTTATGCCCCGAATGATCACCAAGAGAAATTTTTCTGAGACCTACACTTCAGGTTGTCAAATACGGATTATGCAGAATACTGCATAGTAGGAGATTTTAAAGCAGTTTCTGACAGACAATTGGACAAAAAAACACATAAATGTACTAAAATTAAAAGTCCTCAACTACCAAGTTTTTGGAAGTTAGTAGATGAACTGGACCTGGTTGATGTATGGAGAACAAGATATCCAAATTTGAAAGACTTTATGTATTACTCTGCTAGTCACCAAACGTGGTCAAGAATTGACTTGTGTTGGCTCTCTACGAATTTGGTTAAAGACTTAGTTGAGACAGAAATCCAAACAAGAGTCATATCACATCATAGTCCTGTAATGGTAAAACTCAAGGGCACATGAATGAGAAGAATATGGAGGTTAAATATTTCTATTTTAAAAGATAAAGACTTTCTTAAAGAATCCAAGGCTGAAATGGAATCTTTTTTTAAACAGAACATAACTCAAGATGTAAAGATGCAAGTAGTTTGGGACACTGCTAAAGCATATTTTAGAGGTCTTGCAATTAGATATAGTGCAAAGAAAAAGAAAGAAAGAATAGAAAATTTTCAAAAATTAATATTACAAGCAGGAGAAGCTGAAAAGAATTTAAAAGCACAACCAGAAGTTCCAAAATAAGGTTAAAGAAACACAGCACCAACTTAATTTATTACTTATGGAGGAGACGGAGAAAAAACTGAGATTTGCCAGACAAAATTTCTTTGAACATGCTAATAAATCTGGAAGGTGGTTGGCTTACAGAATGAGAAAAGAGAATGCCAAAAGAATAATACTGGTTTTGAAAGATGAGAATAATAAAGAGAAAGTTCAAAGACAGGAGATACACCAAATTGTGGAACAATTTTATAAAAAACTGTATGAAGACAAACAAGTTCAAAAGGTAGACTTAGAAGAATACATTAGCCAAAATAACCTTTAAAAATTTACAGAAGAACAACAAAAAAATTTAAATGAACCAATAACGATAAGGGAAGTGGGAGACGCAATGGCATCATAAAAGAATGGCAAAGCTCTGGGCCCAGATGGACTACCTGCTGAGTTTTATAAAGCCTATAAGGAGCCTTTAGTGTTGCCATTAAAACGTCTTCTTGAAAGGATTCATGAGGTAGCCCAAATACCAGATTCATGGCAAGAAGCTACAATATCCTTAATTCCAAAAGAGGGCGCAGACTTGAAAGATATAAAAAACTATCGACCAATTTCTCTTTTAAATGTGGACTACAACATTTTTGCAGCAATATTGGCACAACGCCTGAAAAAGGTCCTGCAGTCCGCAATACATCAAGACCAGGCAGGATTTCTTCCTAGAAGATACTTGAAAGATAATGTTAGAGCAGTATGTAATATAATGGAATATTAGGAGAGTCACCCAGAGAAACAATTGGCATTAATCTGTCTCGATGCAGAGAAGGCCTTTGATAACATTCGTTTGCAATTTATGTTGCAACAATTGAAGGGAATGGAATGTGGTGAGAATTTCTTGAGAACAATAGAATCACTATATTCCTCGCAAAGGGCAAGGGTGATGGTGAATGGTGAACTAACAGAAGCAATTGATATTCAAAAGGGTACAAGGTTGCCCACTGTCACCACTCCTTTCTATTTTGTGCTTAGAGATACTCAATAACCAAATAAGAGAAGATACAAGTATTAAGGGAGCGGTGATTAAAGGTGAACAATACAAATTGAGAGCTTTTGCGGATGATTTGGTTTTTATATTAGAGCAGCCAACAGATTCAATTGACTGTTTGATAAATAAGGTTAATCAATTTGGCCACTGGGCAGGACTGAAGATTAACTATCATAAAACAAAATTCCTGATGAAGAATATGATGATAGAACAAATTCAACTTCTCCAACAGAAATCAGGGTTTTTGTATGAGAAAAGAATCAAATACTTAGGTGTACACATTTCCAATAAATGTAGCAGTTTTAAAATGGACAACTACGACAAATTGCTCAAAGAAATTTAAAAAGATCTAGAAAAATGGCATGATTTGAACTTATCTTTAATGGGAAGAATAGCCTCAATAAAGATAAATATTTTGCCAAGACTGTTATTTTTATTCCAAACTATTCCAGTACTCTTAAATAGTGGGTTCTTTCAAGAACTGAATAAAATTATTTCTAAATATATTTGGCAAGGTAAAAAACCAAGAATCAAACTAAAGATACTGCAAGACTCTAAATTGAGAGCAGGCATGGGCCTCCCAGATTGGCAACTGTACTATAAAGCCTCTGTGCTCCTGTGGGTAAAAGACTGTGTATAATATGTTTTATAGATGGTACATAACTTCACAGAAATTGTGTAAGATGTATACTAACATGTCTAACAAATGTTGGAAATGCACTAAACATGTGGGATCTTTTTATCATATGTGGTGGACATGCGAGGTGGTGAAAGTCTATTGGAAAATGGCTCATGAACTATTACAGAAAATTCTGAAGACACAGATCCAATTTAAACCAGAACTGGTTTTATTGAATATATACCCTGAGGATTATTCCAAAGAGACGAGACATTTGTTGGCACATATTAACACAGCGACCAGGATTCTTCTGGCACAGAGATGGAAACTTCAGGAGATCCTCATGAGAATGGACTTGGTGGGGAAAATTCTGGAAACGGTTGAGCTGGACTACTTATCCCAGTTGTTAGCTGGGAAATCTAAGGAAGAAGCAATAAAATATTGGGTGAAACTATATATTTGGCTAGATACTCAAGACTCTTAAGATTCTTTGGTGTGAACTTATATTTCATTTCTCCTGTATCTTTTACTATAAGACTGCTTTGTTGGAAATGTTAACTTGAATAGGCATCTCAACAAGAAGACTTACAACATAAATGTATCAAAATGTCGATGATTTAAAGTTAAGAGATAATAGTATGTGACAATATATGTATTTTAAGAAAGTATATTAGATGCAGATCTGTATTCTAAGAAAGTATACTACATGCAGGTTAAGATATATTTGTAAATATAATTTTCTACTCCCTCTTATCCATTACCCTTAACTCTTTAGAAAACCAATAAAACTTTTAAGCCCCAGACTGGACTACTATAACAATAGGGCTGTCAACTCTGAACTGGGAAATCCCTAGAGGTTAGAGAGAGGGCAGGATTTAGAGAAGGACCTCTGCAGGATATAATGCCAATCAAGTCATTCTCCAAAGCTGCTATTTTCTCCAGGGAACTGATTGCTCTAGTTTTATTCAGGACAGCATTTGATTAGATTGTTTTTTCCTATTTATTGGCAGTTGTAGATTGTGGTTTTAATTATAATATTTATGTATTTTGTTTTTTGTTGTAGATATAATTATATTGATATAATTATATTGTGTGTGTTCAGATAAATAATCAGAGATTGATTCTTTACTAAATGCAGTTTGAATATTCAAGAAAGATATAGCAATGGTATTTGGCTTTGACTAGTATTTATTTATTTATTTATTTATTTGGTGACTTCTATCCCACCCTTCCCACAAGTGGCTCAGGGCGGCTTACAACGACAATAAAACAGTAAAATCAGAGCAAGTTATTACATTTAAAATCAGACAATTAAAACCTAAAAACCTTAGAATTATAACATTAAAACTATACAGTATAATCACAGAAATCTGGTAGCTACATTATCTAATCAGGCATAGGCTAACCGGAAGAGGGTTGTCTTACAGGCCCTGCGGAACTGAGCAAGATCCCGCAGGGCCCTCACCTCTTCCGGTAGCTGGTTCCACCACATAGGGGCCATTGTGGAAAAGGCCCTGTCTCTAGTTGCCTTGAGACGCACTTCCTTGGGCCCGGGGATGGTGAGCAGATTTTGAGTGCCAGACCTCAGTACTCTCTGGGGAACGTGTGGGGAGAGACGGTCCCTCAGGTAGGCAGGTCCCAGGCCATATAGGGCTTTAAAGGTGATGACCAGCACCTTGTACTGGACTCAGTATATTATTGGAAGCCAGTGCAGAGCCCGAAGGCCTGGCCGGATGTGCCCCCACCTTGGGAGGCCCAGTAACAGCCGGGCTACAGCATTCTGCACTAGCTGCAATTTCCGGGTCCGGCACAGGGGCAGCCCCATGTAGAGGGCATTGCAGTAATCCAACCTCGAGGTGACCGTGGCGTGGATCACTGTTGCTAGGTCGTCGGGGGCCAGGAAGGGGGCCAACTGCCTTGCCCGTCTAAGATGAAAAAATGTGGACTTGGCAGTGGCCGCTATCTGAGCCTCCATCTTTAGGGACGGCTCCAATAGCACCCCCAGGCTCCTGACCCTGTCCGCTGGCCTCAGCGGTACACCGTCAAAAGCTGGCAGGGGGATTTCCCACCCCCGGTCCCCGACGGCCCAAACAAAGGACCTCTGTCTTCGCAGGATTCAGTGTCAGTCCACTCAGTCTGAGCCACTCAGCCACGGCCTGTAATGCCCGATCCAGGTTTTCTGGGGCACAGACCGGTCGGCCGTCCATAAGTAGATAGAGCTGGGTGTCATCAGCATACTGGTGACACCCCAGCCCATACCTTCGGGCAATCTGGGCAAGAGGTCGCATATAGATGTTAAATAACATCGGGGAGAGAACCGCTCCCTGGGGCACCCCACAATTAAGTGAGCGCCTCTGGGACAGTTCCCCCCCCCCAATCGCGTATGGAGCATTAGCACTGAACACAGGAAAGATCATTGAGCAAGAAGGAATCAAGACGCCAAAAATACAACATAAAACACAGAACTTTGAAGAAAACTACCAATATCTTGGAATTTGGAGAGCTGAAAACATTTTTATTACATGGAAGTGGTCTCCTGAAAGCTAAGCAAGCAGCTGAAGAAGACAAATAAGCACTAAATGACTACACCAAGAAAAGCAAAAAGAAGCTTCTAGTTGAAGTGTACAAGGCAGACTTATTTAAGGTTACAGAACCCAAACAAGATTACAAAAGATTGAAATCAAAACACATTTTGTTAACTGGGAACAAAGCACTTGAATGGGCAATATTCGAAAGACAAGAGAGAATAAAGTTGATAGTGAAAATACCTGGAAGTGGCTCCAAAATAGGCACTTGAAGAAATAAATCAAAGGACTCATTCTAGCTGCACAAGAGCAGGCTCTTGAAATGAAGAGACTGAAAACCAAGATTCAGAGGTCCAATGATAAAAGCAGATGTTGAGGTTGTAAAGAAGGATGGAACAGCCAATCACATGATCAGTACCTCCAGTAAAATTGCTCAAACTGATAGAATTGCACCTATTTTGCACTGGAATCTTTGCAAGATGTATGCCTTACCATCAGCCAGAAATTCATGGGAGCACAAGCAGACAGGGTCGTGGAGAATGATGAAACAATGATTATTTGGAACTTCTGATTACAAATGGATAAACACCTTGAGTTTAACACCCCTGATACTACAATTGTAGAAAAATTAGAAATAGAATTTGGATCACTGACATTGCAATCCCAGGAGACAGCAGAATAGAATAGGAAGAGCAGTACAAGATCACAGATACCAAGACCTAGTAACAGAGTTAGAGTGCCTCTGGGAGAAGAAGGTAACCATTGTGCCAGTTGTCATTGGAGCCTTTGGAGCAGTGCCTAGAAGTCTCAAGAAACACCTGGACATTCTGGGCATTGAGCATATAACACCAGCTCAGCTCCAGAAGACAGTGTTGCTTGGAACTCTGCAAAGATACATCTGCCATTCCCAAGAAGTTGGCTAGATCTTGAATTGCAGAACACCATCTACCAGTCATATATCTGACTGTGACTTCTTCTTCTTCCTCCTCCTCTCCTCCTCCTCCTTTCATCATCTACCCGCACCTCCACAGTCTGGAGATCAGTTGTAATTCTGGGAAAGTTCCATGGTTTCCCCTACAGTATCAACCTCCCTGCTTGAGTCCTAATGCTGAGAGTGTTCATGTTCACTTGAGTAAACTGTGGTTCAATCCAGTCTGCTATGAGCATTTGGCGGCAGAATAAATGACACCAACTGATTGATGTCACTAACTGCATGGGTTCAAAAGCAGCAGGTGCACTCTGGTAGTTGATTTTAAATGACACATCACTTTCCCATTATGATCCTGGGGCATATGTCATCCAAGCAAGTCTGTAAATCGTGAACAAGTGCAATAGCAACAACCAATCACTATCATGCTGAATGCTACCACTGTGCAAATGCAGAACTACTCTAAATGCTGTTTTTTGCAAATTATGAGAAAATCGCTGAGGTCACAATATGAAATGTTTGACGTAACGTATGAGCATATGAAGCTGCCTTATACTGAATCAAATCCTCGGTCCATCAAAGTCAGTATTTTCCACTCACTGGCAGTGGCTCTCCAGGGTCTCAAGCTGAGGCTTTTCACACCTATTTGCCTGGACCCTTTTTTTTTTTGTTGGCGATGCTAGGGATTGAACCTGGGACCTTCTGCTTACCAAGCAGATGCTCTACCACTGAGCCACTGTCTCTCCCCTAACACAAAATGGGCATTGTGAATAAGGTAAGTTTTAATGTTGGTTGCATTTTTTAAAAAGATCACAGCAGCTTCTTGGTTTAAAGTCCCTTTCACACTGTCACCTTATCTTGCTTTGACTCTGTTTCTGCTTTGCCTGTTTTTAATCAGGAATCAGGATGGTAACATTTCTTTTCTGACAACAAATAAATCTATTTGCAAAATTCCCATAGAATACTTCTCTGTTTCAGATGGCACTGCATTTTCACTTCATTTTTAAATACTTATGGGGGTATATCAAAATAGCATTTTAAAAAACAAATTAACTAATTGGTCAGTTTCTTTTTTTTCTTGTTACCTTGCCTCCCTACTGCTTTTGTCTCTTGATTGACCTATTGGCTTCTCCCCTGGTAACTTATTGGTTACCACCTCCTACCATTTTTTTCTGTCAAACTTTTAGTTGGCAAACTGACTGCCTTTTACATCTCCCAATTAATGACTACTACTCAATGAGTGTTTGGTGAGAGAGTCCTTTTCTTTACAAAAGGATCACTGTGAATGATTAGTAGTTGATGGATTGCATTGAATGGTTCAACACTCAACTAGTGATCAATAGGTGTTAAGGGATAAATTTAGGAATCAAATACACTGCTGAGTAAAAGGTTTGGTATATTAGCACAGAGATATATTACTATATTGTCTTCTTTTCTTAGCAAATGTCAAATAGTGAGAAGACAGGGGGTGGCAACTTTTGAAAGAGCTGTATGCCTTTAGATGAAAGGCAAAGCAATTCCACAGTGCATCAAAGGGAAAACTTTGGATCTTAATAGTTTCATAAACCTCAGGCAAAATATGGAGAATCAGTGAGAGGTAAGCAGATTTGAGACAAATGTGTCTGAAAGCTGAAAAATACCCAGTTTGTCTCAGTAGAACTCATTGTACCCAATACATGTTAGGTAAAAGGACCAATATTCTCCCCCAGCAACAAGGCAAGACATCATATCAACCACTTTTTATCAATCTATAAGGCTTCAATTCTACAGATTTTCTTGGGTTTAAGTCAGTTTTCATTGGGTCCAAATTTCCTTGGTTAGAAACCTGAATGAAATCTATGGACTTTCTTCACAATACACTGATCCAAAAATTGGGGTAGTGGTGGTTCTTGGAATGATTGGCCTTATGTTTTTACAAAATTAATGTTGTGAGTTTTAATTGATTAATGTTTATCAACTGAGACTTCTTTAATTGGCAGTCCCACTTTAACAAGAACTTTCCTAAGTTTGTAGTTTGACTATTACCACTTTCCCACCGCAAGCAAGATCCTCTGAGAAGCAGTTTCTGCTTGCCGCTGGAAAGCGGTGTGCCAACTCACAGTTCCATGGCAGCTTGTGCAAAAACAGAGAGAAGTGCCAGTGGCAAAACGGCTCTCCACCTGGAACAAGCCCTACTGTGAAATTGGTCTATATTTTTTGTGAAGTATAAACCACATTTGGAGATGGAGTAGAATTAGTATATAATAAATAAGTACACAAGAGGTATTCCCCGACACTGTCATTTAGTATGTAAACCTAAACCATTCAATTCTTTTGTTGTTTATGAAAATGTGTGATTCATGGGAACTTGACCATAGCTATATGGACAGATACAGACATCTCAGTTTCCTGCTGTAATATCTTGACTTTATAGCTGACTTTATAGTTTTATAGCTTGACTTTATAGTTTTCCAAAAGTTAAATCAGAATGCATTTTAGCACCCAATCTAAGCAACTGATCCACTGTGTGCCTAAAATGCATTCTGATTCTTAAAAATCATTTATGTTTTTCAATTCATTAAACAAAATTACATACATAAAATCACTTAAGCCTGGGACAACAATAATCAAAATTATAGTACTTCAATAGCTTTCTAGGTAAATTGTCTACTCCAATATTCAACAAGCATATGCCAAGTGTTAAAATAATTTCTAAACTTAACAGACCTCTCATTTCTTTAATGAAAATATTATTTAGTCTGGATCCCAGTACTAAAAAAAAGTTCACAGCACTGTGAATGTTCTGTCAATTCTCTCTTCATATTAATGTCTTTCTTTGACATACCAATGAATTGAATGCTGATTTGTCAACCTTATTTCAGGGTTGGGTCTGATGAGTCTTCCATGGAAGATGAGAGGGTCACGGTGGTTAACTCCATGAAAATCTAGATCCCAGAAGACACTGCAGTCCCTGGGCTCTCAGACACCCAGGACTTGGATGGGCTACCTACCAAGATCACCAAACTGGAAAATCAAAGGGCCCATGAACAAGACCCAGTTATGGGTGTCACAGATCAGCCACCCAATGAAGCCTACTCTTCTTCAGGGATCCCATGGGCACTCCCAGATCCTCTGATGAGCATGATCTGTCATAAGTTTTTGCAAGATACTCATCTGAGTCCAGCTGTAAGTGCCTTTAGGATTCTGGGCCTGGTGACAATTGTTTGCACTTGCCATCATAAGTAGCCTCAGTCCTGCCTGGGCATCTGTGAGATCAGCAGCTCCAATAGAGCTTGTTATCAACCTGCCTGTAGTCTGCCTGCGTCTAAAGAGCCCTGACTTGCTCAAAGAGCATCCTAGACACCTTGGCCCAAACTGCTTACTTGTTTGCTTGCTATGCTGCTGACTCTTTCTGCTTCTTTTATTTGAAAACAAATCTTTACACTCTTGAAAGTGGAGTAAATTGTACAACTTTTGTCTGGGGAATGAGTTGTTACCTCACCAAAAGAGACAGTGGTAGTAACCAAGACACAAAAATATTGTACACACTGGTATGCTAGGATGCTAATATTAAAAAGGATCTGACAGCACATTAACAGCACTGTGAATGCTCTCTTAATGTCTGTCTTTAGCACTGTCTCTCTTTTCTCACATGATGCCTGCTTTTAGCTTAAAGTTGCAATCTGGCTCATGAATTCATTGGACTTACTTCTGAGCAAAAATGCATGTGATTATAAATATGTGTTTTGCTGTAGCCCTGTTCACAAGTTACAGTGAACCTACATAAATGTGTGTACAATGTACACTTGATTTTTACACATGCATTGAGTAATTAATTCTCATCCTATATTCAACAAATCTACAGCTGAACATGTGGTTTAAACTACTTTTATCCAGGCACTGGTTCCTAATTTCATTTGTAAAGTGACCACACATTGGATCTTTCTTACAAACAGATGCATGTACATGCAGAATGTATGTGCATTCACTGTAACACATGACCAGGGTGTGTATGGAAGGCATTCTAATGCCTCATTACCCAGACTGCTGACAAAGGATCTTCAGGGGTTTTGCATTTACTAGCTTGTTCATTCTGTGCTGGTGTCATTAAACTAGCTTAAACACCTTGATATTCTTTTTCTACCACTTTCTTTAAATAACTCCAAAGGAGTCTTACTGTAGACATAGTTTCTAAGTATGATAGATTTCTAATAATATATTACTTTATTCCAGAACAGCTGGACCATTGCACAGTTCTTCTACAACTGATTTTTTTTGTACATCTCCAACATATATCTACTTATCTTAAAAGGGGTAAGATACTGATCCTATTATTTCTGGTAATCTTTTATATTTTGGGAGATTTATCAAGCCATTCAGTCTTTAGCCTTACGATTTTATCAAGGTCTTCATAGATTTTTTTTCCTCTCAGAGAGAATTATACATAATTGTCATATCCAGCAATGTTCCTTCTATTAATCCTGGTATAGAGGGGGAGTGCTGAGGAGAGCCTTTTTTGTATTGTAGAAGACCGGTGTCTTAGTGCTAGTGAGGGGGAATGTACAGCCAATTTTTTAAAAAGACAATAATTGGGGGATATCAATTTGTGATATTCAAAATGAGTTGGATAGGCAGAATAGAAATCTGAGTTTTTGAAATTGTTTTAAATTAGCACATTATGGAATGCTGCTTTAAATTAGCACATTATGGAATGCTCTGATCTTTGGACAGGGACATGAGTGGCTGCTGTCCAGTGGGAAGAGGTTGAAAAGCCCCTGAGCATACACACTGTACTTATCACAAAGTATTGTTAGGTTATTTTTTTTCAATTATGGAGTGTATTGCCTGGTTGGAAAGGGATATATATGTGGGGTGAATTTCTACGGTTTAAAGCCCTGTTCAGGAACTGTGCCTACCCCATTTTTCCAGAACATCTGCTGTTAACAGTAATGCCTTGGTATGGACATCTGGGGGGAAGCCTCATATCAATGACAGACCATGAGTAACATTAAAGTAGAAAATGGAAAGAGTCAGGAAATGGCACCAAATTCAGACTCCATTGTGGGAGGACAGAGAAAGCAACTTTATTATTTATGTGAATATCTGTGTTTGGGGGCAATATTAACTATAAATTCAAAGACTTGTTCTTAACTGAAATCAATGGGATGGACTTCTGTGTAAATACCATCAGGGTAATGTAGTAAGTTGTGACAAGGAAAGAAAAAGCAGTGGGTTTTTATTGTATTGGTTGTGGCTGCCTTTTATATCCTGAAATGCAACTGCTGCAGAGGAGTAATCTTACAAAGTCTTAAAACATGAAAGGTGACCTGGCCTTATTCAGTAGTGTCCCTTCCAAGTTATTTGAGCTTGATCAAATTAGAAAGCAAGGTTGCCATTTTAATTAATGCATGTTGTTTATGAAGAGTGTCTCCAAAGTAAGAAAAGATTTTATCATATGCATGAATTGCAGAATGATGAACAGAAAAGACAAATCTTTCTATAAACCCAAGGAACTCCCATGTTTGGGGAAAAAAACTAAAACAAAAACACCCCACCCAAACATTGGGGGTTTCCCCCTCAAAATAGTAAAGTAGTTCCTGTAGCTTTAAAAAATGAATGCACCCAGTAGTCATTGCTGGCAACCACAATAGCCTTTCAGTCTTTTGGAATGTATGTGTGCCTTTAAAACTAAGGAGAAAAGCTGGATGGGCAGGGCGAGCTGGCAGAGTGACATGGCTCTTGATGGAAGAATGTGTGAAGCACTGGAAGCTGATCTCTGCCAGCTGGATATAATTTGTAAAAGTGGGAGATCTCCCTTTGTTTTCCAGTGTTAGTCTGAAGAAGTTGGTTGAAGTTACAGCAGATGGTTACATTAAGCAACTCCTGTGAGTAAATTGCTCCAGTGAGATCACAAAAGTGTATGCTTGCAAGCAAATTCTGTTAATATTGGCTGCTTTGTGAGTGTGTTCACTTTCATTTAGTGGAAGTGCAGCTGCTGAGGGATGAGGAAATGAAGACTGTATTCAGGGGAACTGCACTGCTATATTTATATTTATTTATTTTAGGGAATGGGAAAGTCTCCCAGCTTCACCTCCAGAGTCCCCAGGTATTTTCTTAGTTGAACTTGGAAGCTCCAGTGAGAAGAAAGGAATGAAGGCAGCAAGCAAGCAGGGAAAGATGGGAATATGGGGTTTTCAGGAAGAGGGGAATAAGTAATAATGTGGGGAAGGGGATGCAGGAGAAAATGAGGTCCTTGTGGGATAATGTAATGTCTGTGGGGTAATGTAATGTCTATTTTTATGACTGAGCCTGCTTTGGCGGGGAGGGCGGGATATAAATACGAAAAATAAATAAATAAAATAAATGGTATTGTTTTAACTGTTGTTTTATTGTTGTGAGCTGCCCTGAGCCTGCTTGTGGGATAGGGCAGAGTATAAATCTAAAAATTAAATTAAATTAAATTAAATCTACATTACTCAAACTGGGCTGGGACCAGCAACGAGCACAACCCAAATCCTATCTTTTTTGGGGGGGGGGGAGGCTGCCAGATTGAGGTAAGGAGGGAAAACTTAAGATAGAGGGCAAATAAAGTAGGTTGGTGGGTAGGAAGGAGAGAACGGAGCAGGAAAAGGGGAGAGGCTATGGGGGCTTTCAGGGAATGGAGGAGGAAATTGTGGAGGAGAGGAAAATGAGACTCCCTTCACAAGTTCTTGTGAGTCCCCTGCTTGTATTTAGTCTTGATCACAAATAGCAATTGGTCATTTCCAATAAGGGGATTTCTTCCTGTATATCAGTTTTTTTTCCCTTTCACATTTCCTCCCCCTCCCCGCCCCCCCATTCAACCAACTGCTGCAAAATTGCTGCCTTGGCATCAGGATGCTGAGTGGTGCACTATTGTCAGATCATTGTATGATGGATTATTCAGAGCCAAGAGAAGAGATGCATGGCAATCTAAGGCTTACTGCCAGCCAGCTCAGTTTCGCTTAAAAAAAAATTAGCTCCTTCTCTTTGCTTGCAAGGTATCGTAGCAGTTTAGATGTTTGGGTATTCCTTCCAGCTCAGTGAATCACTTCTTACGATCAGTAATTAAAACATTATTTATATACTTTACTTGAGAAATGAACTGCATTTATCTCCACTAAGATGTCAGACTGAAATCAAATGAATAACACAGTATAGGTTGCTATCTGTTTTCCTTAGAGAGTCATCTTCAAATACTGTATTGTTTTGTGGCACACAGGGCCAATTGATGGACAGTGATCTTATGGGATTAAACTCCAGAAGGCAGAAACTGGGGGAGGTTTCATTCTTTTTTGAACTTTTCGCTGTGATATCCCTTGGCTTTCATTCTTCCCTTTATATCTTGATTTTTTTTAGGAACAACAAGGTTCTGTGTACAAAGGTACATTTAATCTGCAGCACTGTAGACAGGCCTTTATGATTGGGAGATTGATGTGATTAGAAATATTGATTTCACTGATATACTAATAGAGGAAGTGAATTAAATAACAGTATGCGGAAAGACTGTAATGCTACTGTACTATTTGCATTGCTGTATTACAATTTTCCTGGACTGGCTATAGATTTGTTAATATGTCTCACCAACCTAGTGCTGAGAACACCACAAGCCCTCAGCCAAAGACTACCTCTAGACCTTCCTCATGCTCACCAGTCCCAATCTAAACATCAAATACTTATTTAGTCAAGGAGTTATTAAAATGTGGAATTCACTGACATTTGATGTAGTGATGGCCACAAGCATAAAAATCTTTTAAAGGGGTTAAATAAGAGAAACCATGTTGGATCAGGCCAATGGCTCATCCAGTCCAACGCTCTGTGTCACACAGTGGTAAAAAAAACCCAAGTGCCATCAGGAGGTCCACCAGTGGGGCTAGAAGCCCTCCCACTTGCCCCCCCCCCCAAGCACCAAGAATACAGAGCATCACTGCCTCAGACAGAGAGTTCCAACAATACGCTGTGGGTAATAGCCACTGATGAACCTCTGCTGCATATGCTTATCCAATCCCCTCTTGAAGCTGTCTATGCTTGTAGCCGCCACCACCTCTTGTGGCAGTGAATTCCACGTGTTAATCACCCTTTAGATGAAGAAGTACTTCCTTTCATCGGTTCTAACCCGACTGCTCAGCAATTTCATTGAATGTCCATGAGCTCCTATTGTGAGAAAAGGAGAAAAGTACTTCTTTCTCTACCTTCTCTATCCCATTCAGAATCTTGTAAACCTCTATCATGTCATCCTGCAGTTGACGTTTCTCCAAACTAAAGAACCCCAAGCATTTTAACCTTTCTTCATAGGAAAAGTGTTCCAACTCTTTAATCATTCTAGTTGCGCCTTTCTGCACTTTTTCCAATGCTATAATATATGTTTTGAGGTGCAGTGACCAGAATTGCCCACAGTTCTCCAAATGAGACCTCACCACTACTAGCCATGGTGTGCAAAGGGACCGTCCATATATGGAGGTAACAAACTTAAGAATAACGGTTCTAGGACAGAACATCATAGAAAGGCACCTGGTTATCCAATGTGTGAGACAGGATGCTGGACTAAATGGACCATTATCTGATCCAGCAGGTCCTATTTATGTTCTTGTGTTCATAGGAAAGCCATAACGACAAGAAACCTTTTGGCATTTGAAAGACTTACGCAATTACGGCAGACCTTACTTTATCCCATTCCTGCAGTCTTACATTCAGTTGACCGAGAAGATGGATACCCCTAATATGACAAATGAAAGAGAGGGGGTGAGTTGCCTGGTCAGAAATATTGCCAATTTTAACAGGATCAGATCTACATGTTTTTGAGGGGGGCAAAATTAAAAAATGACTCTCCTTTATGCGCCATTCTGTCTTATGGTCCCATAGAATACAATGGACTCTATACCCAATTTGGTGTCCCCCCCTTCCGTCGGCGCCTGGGACAAACACCCCCCTCTGCCCACCCCCCCCACCCCAGATCAGGCCTTGAGTTTTAATTAACCACAAGCCAACTTTTCAATAACATTGCAGAGCAAAGATGGAAAAAAGATTCAGTCAGAAGAGTAAATAATCTAGTACAAGTAGGGGTAGACTATTCCCAACTGCTGATGAATTTGCAAAGTAGGATGAATGTAAGTAGTGTATATAAACTAGTAAACCAGAAGAATTCATTTCTGTTATGATCTAATGATACCCATTAGGGTCCAATACTGTCAAATCTGCAAGTGAATTAGAAGTTTCTTATTGGAGCACTGATGGTATAACATGTTGGTTTTTGACTGGATTTGGAGGCATTTGGGTAGATACAGGGACAGTGCTGTCAATGGAGTTTGTTGCATGGCCTCTACCAGTCAGCCCCTGGTGAGAATACTTTAAAGGTAATAATTACAAACAGTAACTGGGGTTTTATAGCACCTATATTCATTGGATGAAAGGGGATCTAGTCCAAAAAAGTTAACACTAGAATAAAAATTTGCACATCTTTCAAGTGCAACAAGATTCCTGTTTATTTTGAGGGTGTGATTCCATTTGGCCAAGCATGGCAATTTCTAGTCTATGTGGCTTTCACATATCCTCACTTCTGTCTTTGGGAGAGCTCTACTCTGCAGATGCTTCTTGGCTCACTTCGCAAGTTACTGATCTGTTCCCTACCAAGATTTTTTATTTATTTATTTATTTTTGCAAACAAGACTAACAATAACTCATTGTAACACCCAAGTCCCCAAAGCGAATATATGGTTGCATGGGAAAATGACCTATTTTAAGGACTGTTGATATATTCATTGACTACCATGCTACACACAGTTTATACAATGCCTTGCATTGCACCGGTCAGGGCCACTATTGGTGAGGATGTTTGAATGCCAAAATTACAAGCTAGGGGAAAGACCAAAAATTTGGTGCATAGCTTAAGGTGTACCCAGATGAAATCAAACTTGTCGTATTTTACTTTCATTTTTCAGAAGCAGGAACTTAGTTCTTCACATAATGATGCCATTTTTTCTGAGCAAGGTTGAAGTCACTGCATGTTAGCATTCCACAATTATTTTTGTCATAAAGATGAATGTCATCCCTATTTTTTTAAAAAGGCTGAATACTAAAAACACCTCAGCACCTTGATATATGAATATTACTGTTTTGAATGCAGGAATGGAATTATAGATGCTTTATGTCTTTTATGGTTATGAGATGGGAGTTTCATACTCAGAAACAGATTTACCTGCACATTATAAAGGCACTTTTCAGTATTTGGTCTTCAGTTTCTGCCTTCTCTTTTTCTGTTCCTTCATTCCAAGAACTTTTGAAGTGATATTTTTTTGAGGGGGGAGGGGCGGGAAGGAATCTATCCCGAAACTATGCACAGGCCAATCATCTTCAGGAATATATCTTGTTTTATATCTTGCAGAAGAAGAATCTATCTGATCGCATTAACTTGCCACATTTTCCTGCTGGAAACACCAGATGCTTCCTTGCTAGTGATGCCTTCAACCACCCAACGGTACTTTTTTCTTGAATGCATACCATACACTTATAGCAAGAGAACATGGATTATTGTTTGCCACTGTCTTCTGTCTTGCTTCAGCTTTGTCACTAATATGAACCAGAACCATAGAAAACTAAGTTTGGGGGGAAATCAAAACAAGATGACTCTCACAGTCAAATGGGAGCTTTTTTTTAATGAAAAGGTAAGATTTATAAATTAATAGATTAAAATGGGTCCCAATTTTTAAAAGTTAACTACTTGCAAAAGCCATATCTTAAAAGAGACGTTACTGCTTTTCTTCCAAAGGAGAGAATGCCTCTTCTGGAGAGCTTTTGAAATGTGCAAAAAAGGAAGTGAGGATAATGTATGAAAAATAATAAATGTGTAGCCAGTAGTTATTCAGCAGACAAACTGGATTTACGTTTGGTAATGCATGCCTTATTAACACCAAAGGACCATACAGAACATGAGTTTGAGAACTGAAGCTCAGCTATGTTAGACTTCTGCTGCATTACAGACTTTTGGCATGAAAGAGGCAGGGGCTACCTACTTCAAACTGCCTGAACAAAACTGTTAGAATTGTTGCTCGTTGGGACTCAAATGCAATGTTCTGTCTTCCTGTTAGCCCACCTCTCTGTGTAGTCAAAGGTGGATCTGGTCATAGGCTTCCTGGAGATCTTCTGGAATGACAGCTGATCTCCAGATGACAGAGATCAGTTTCCACTTCCCTTGGAGAAAATGGCTACTTTGGTGGGCAAACATTATGGCATTATACCCCACTGAGGTCTCTGTCTTCTCCAAAGCCTGCTGTCTCATGGCTTCTCTCCCAAATCTCCAAGAATTTCCTTACTTGGAGGTGGCAACCTTAGACTGGTGACGTGCAGCCCCAACTTTAATGCACCGAGTCCCCAGAAATTTGGGCAGTCCATCTCATGACATGTCAGCACTATGGAGCAAAATGTGCCCCACCACTGTTTACTATATTTACTTGAACTCAGACCTTAATAACTTTTTGTTTTTTTTCCCATGTGCCCAGTACTTAATGTGTTGGCTCTCCATTGCTACCATCTTGAAGCTGCTTCCTTCTCCTAACCAGGTCATATATGTGGTGCCTAGGCAAGCTTGCTGGTCATAGCTCTGTTCCTAAAATGAGGTGGCCAACCTCTATGTAAGGTCTGGAATTTTCATGAATTACAACTTGTCTCCCCACTACAAAAGAAAGTTCTTCTGGAGGAAATTTCATCATTGGAGGGTTCTCTGCATGGCACCACATGCCAGCTGAATTCTCTCCACTCCACAGACTCCATCCCCAAATCTTTAGGATGTCCCAAACTGAAATTGTCAGCCGTGTTCCTGAACTGCATCTGGATAGGGACTGAAGGGGGTGGGGGGAGAAAAAGACTTCAGGGGCTTAAAACTCTTGGTCTGATGTGCACAGCACTTTGTCATATGCCCTTTTTAAGGACTGAGGAAAACCACTTCTATCTGAGAAATTAGCAAGTCAAATTTACAGTTTTCTCTAGCATGACTTCAGCCTCTTGACCTACATCACCAGCTCCTACACCTTTTGCTATAAACTTTAAAGAAAATATGTGCTGAATGTTCCAAGGAGGCAGGTGGAACTTAAGGTGCATCTCTCATGCTTCTCATGCATACCTCATTTCTTTTTTAATTCTTTTTTAAAAATGTAAACCAATTCTCCCTCCCTTAAATAAAACGAAGTTAGAACTTGAAAATTGGCCCCAGGTCTGTAAACCCAAGACTGCATTTCAGAAGTAAAGGCAGTGTAGAGCAGAAGTAAACACTTTCATGGTTACTACTTCCTCTCCCTCTTTATGCATTTGACTTAGTGATTTGCGATTGTTGACCATTTTCCGTTTCATGCTTACAATATTGCATTTAGTTTTCAGAGAACAGTACAAAGCTGATCTCCAGGGAACCATGGGAACTGTAGTTTTCTTTACCACCTTGTTTCCTGTTTTCCCACAGGGAGAAGATGAGAGGATAAACATTCTTTCTGAATGCTGTTCTTTTATTGCACATTTCTGGAAAACATGCTGGAAATCTGATTCCTTGTGTACTCCGTGTGTGTATGCTCAGATTTTTATAATGTTTGCAGTACAGAGGTGTGAGAACTGATTTTTGTGGGTGGGAGCTAGTGAATGGGTGGCTTGATAGGAGAGTTTTGATGATTTTTAGGATCCACATTTTTTTTTGGTTCTCTGACTGAAGTATAAACAATTCCCTGAAATATAAAGAATTTTTCACAAGGTTTGCTAATAATTACGAGTGTGCTTTGGAAAAGGGTATGGAATTGCTGGAAGGCCAGGGTTTGATTTGAGTTAGGATTGTCCTAGGCTTAGAAATTGAATTTACCAGAGCTCATGCTGGAAAGTATGAAATGATTTCATAGATAAGTATTCTGGGTTCTATAAACTCAGACAGTAGGTACTCCTGTGCAAGCTAGGGTTGCTAGGTCTGTGTTGGAAAATACCTGAAGACTTGGGGGTGGATCTGGGAGAGGATGGTGTTTGGGGAGGGGAGGGGCCTCAGCATGTCACAATTCCATAGAGTCCACTCTTTAGGGTTGTCAGCCTCCAGGTGTGGCCTAGTGATATCCCACTTTTACAACTGATCTCCAGCTAGCAGAGATCAGTTCCACTGGAGAAAATGACTGCTTTGAACTGTATGGTATTGCACCATGCTGAGGCCCCTCCAGGCAGGAGATCTCCAGGCCCCACCTGGAGGCTGGCAACCCTAGTTTAAGCCCTCCATCCATGTTCAGGAAGTAGCTTCAGGATGTAACTTTACTCTCTCTCAACAGATACAAGAAGATGCAAGAAGGTGGTTTGTGGAGTCAACACAAGGTCTTTGTGGAGCTCTCTCCCCCAACAGCCTTCACTTTCCATAGACAAGCATTTAATCAAGCATTCCAGAAAACATTTACATTTTTTGAAAATTATAAACTATGTAATCTTAACTCCTGTGTGTTTTGTATTTTTAAGCTACTTTACTCCTTATTCAAAGAACTATAGGATGTTCTAAGCACATTTAGGGTATCTTAGTTTTAATGACTGCAGATGACTCTTACATTACACTATGTAAAAGTGTTACGGTTCTATTAAAAATCCTGCAATATACAAATGGGTTTTAAAAACATCTTATGTGTCACAGACAGACTACTGTGGTCTTCTTCACCTCCTTGCTTCTTTTATTTCTGACCTAGTTCTCCAATTATTCATGGAATATAGAAGACTTGGAACTTTCATTGAAAACCTTCTTCTAAGCAAAACTGTATAAGGCCTGGGTAGGATATAAAATACCAGTCTCTGTTGTTTATCCTTGCTTTAAAGAAGCAGCACTAAGTTAGAGCTGTGACTCAGTGGGAGAACATCTGCTTGGCATGCAGAAAATCCCAAAATCAATCCCTAGCACCTCTAATGGGGGAAAAAAATCTAAACAAAAAGCAAAGAACAGGTAGCCACTGTTCATCAGAGTAACAACACTGACTTTGTGTCTATGTAGTTTTGCTACTCTTCATGTATGAAAACTGGGCTAAAACAAATAGAATGATTTTTTATGGGGCTGAATATAAAGTTCTGCATTTAGGTAGACAGATCAAATGCATCATTATTGGATGGGGGATACTTATCTTTGCAGTAGTGTATGTGAAAAAGATCTAGTGGTCTTAGTGGACTGTACACTGAATGTGAGTCAGCGGTGTGATGTGGTAGCTAAAAACACAAATGTGATTTTGGGCTCTGTCAACAGAAGCATAGTGTCCAGACCACATGAAATGACAGCATTGCTTTCCTCTGTTCTGATTAGACCTCACCTAGAGTACTGTGTTCAGTTTTGGGAACCACAATTTAAGAAGGATATAGACAAGTTGGAACGGGTCCACAGGAAGGCAACGAAGAAGTCCTATGAAGAAATATAGAAGGAGCTCAGTATGTTTAGCCTAGAGAAGATATGACTGAGAGGTGATATGATAACCATCTTCAAGTACTTGAAGGGGTGTTGTATAGAGGATGGTGTGGAGTTGTTGTATGTTGCCCAAGAAGGTTGGACTAGAACCAATGGCAGCGGCGTCACTAGGGCAGGGCCAAGGGGGCCATCGGCCCTCCCCCAGAGCATTCTCATTGGCCCCAGGCACTGACCCATGACCCCCCCCCCCAACAGGAAGGGGCTAGCCCTGGGACTAGAACGCTGCTGCTGTGTGTGGGCTGGCCGGGATTCTGAAACCGGGGCCACGCTGCCACTGGCTCAGCTAAAAGCGTGTGGGTGAGTGGGGGAAACTTAAATGCTGCAAAACTGGTATCTTGGATTACGGGGGCTGGTCATGTGACCAGAGGGTGGATGAGGGAGGGGCCATGTGAAGTGGGTGGGGTTGTGTGCGGAGGGGGTGACGCAGCCCTCCAAAAGGGGTGATGCCCAATGGGGGGGGTGACTTGAATCAGTTACACCCCAGGGTGCAACCCACCCTAGTGACACCTCTGACCAATGGGTTGAAATCAAAAGAGTTTTTGGTTCAACATCAGGAAGAACTTTTTCACAGTGGTACCTCAGTGGAATAGGCTTCTTCGGGAGGTGGTGGGCTATTCTTTGGAGGCTTTTAAACTGAGTCTAGATAGCTATCTGACAGGAAAGCTGATTCCATGAACTTAGGCAGGTCGTGAGAAAGAGGGCAGGAAGGGTGGCATCAGTACTTAGTTCTTGTGACCCCCCCTCTTACATGCTCAGGGAATTGCTGTTCACCACTTTGGGGTCAGGCAGCAGTTTTTCTCCAGACCGCCTGCCCCGAGATCCTGGAGTTTCTTGCCATCTTCTGGGCCGGGAGCAGGGGTCACTAGATGTGTGAGGGGTGGGAGAGGTATTTGTGAATTTCATGCATTGTGCAGGGGGTTGGACTATATGTCCCTGGAAGTCCCTTCCAACTCTGTGACTCTATGTGAGTTGTGGTTAGCCAAACTCCTTCTCTGTAGCAGTTAGAGAGGAAGAAGAAATGCATCATTCTCAGCCTGATTGTGGCCCTTGGTAGGGATAGGCTTTAGGCAATTACCCCTTTTGGCCATAGGCTGCAAAGAGACAGACAAAGAAGCAAATTTCTTTGGGGAGATTTTAGGTATTTTTGTTTTTAAAGAACACTAGTGATGGTTAAAATGATCATATAACTTGCCTTGCAGAAAACTACTCCTAATGTAATAAGGCCTGAAACTCTTTCATATGGGCACACTGGAGAACATGGCTATGATCCTACCTAATTAAGCTTGGAGGCTGATCACAAAAACCTTGCTGCTGCTTGCTGCTGTATTCTGGACATGCTGCAATAAAGTGAAAGGCATGACTAAAATGGAATTATAGTAATCAAGCTTCACGATATGATAATTGCATGTGCTGCTGTTTCAAGGTCGTCACTGGATGAAATACTCTAGAATCCAGTGGATGGATTTCCACAGAAAGAGTGAGGTCAGCAGGATACCAGCATTATTAACCTGATTCTGACCTCCAGGGGAGTATTCTTTAGTAAGTGAGACTAGAAGGAAACAAAAGAATTGCATCATAATTATGGTATCTACACAGTGACAGGGTTTTCTTAATACAAGAAACGTCCAGCATGACACATTGGTAATGGCATTATTCTATCTAGATCTTTTTGTACCACAAAAATTGATCATGCAGAATCCATATGGTGAGTGATGCAGGGGTTTGAATACATAATGATCATGTTTTAAAGCTGTTTTCAAACAATCTCAGAAAATTTACAGACTTCCCATTAGCAAAGTATTTATTTTCATAGGGGTATCTTATAACCTGAAGGATCCAACCACAGTCAATAATATAACATACTGAGATCTAGAAAACGGTGAAAGATAAAGCTTTAATTTATAGACACAAATCAGACAGAGAGGGAATAAACTGAACCAAAGCAGTTGCTAGTAGGCAGCATTCCCCTCTTGTAGTTAATCTTCTTTGTACTTCCATCTAGAAATCAGACCTATTTGTCATATTCACATCTCTGATGAGCAGTGATTGGAAGAAAGATGGTGACAAGTGATTAAATAATCAGACAGCTTTGAAAGGATATCAGTGCAGTTCACATAGTTTAGAACAAAAGCTATTTGTGTTCTGTATGCTATAGGAGAATTTATCTTGCATAAACTGAATGACTTTTGTAAGAAATGGACCAAACTTTCTTACCTTCATGTAAATCTAAATATTCTGCTTGATCACTTTGCAAAATTCTTAAAAGGCACAAGTGAACTCTCATCATGCACACCCTTGTCTGTGTAATAACACAACTTTAATATTTTATTATATTATAATTTTAAGATATTGTAAGCCTAAATGCCCTAAAAATGAGGTTGGGGAATTATCAGGTGGGCACCTGGCTCACTAGGGATCTTTTATCAATGTATACAAGAATACACGTCCAGAAAAGTGATGCTTAAATATTTGGGACTCTAATTTAGTAAAATCAGTGGTAATTTATTGGAAAATAATATAGACTTCCATACAAGACAAAATGCTCATACACTCATACATACAGTCCTAGGAAATATAGATAGATCGATAGGGGAACATAAAAGGGTACACATACAGGGTAATATTTACCTATCGTAGCTTCCAAGGAAGGCTCCAATGGCGACAAAAGAGGATGGGGGAAATGGACCCAAAACTGTGGCCAGAATTGGGGATGGATCTAGACAGCGGAACTGGGGTACTGCTAGATGCACACACTAGTAAAGTTGGGTCAGAGGTTAAATAAACTATTACTGGCCCTTAGGGGATGGGAGGAGAAAGGGGAGGCTCTGCAATGACCATAAGGGCTGGACTTATGCAGTAGCCAATAGCCAGTTAATTGGCAACCCCTGGTTGGATGCTCATAGCTAACCAATGAGCAGACTTGGCCTTAGCTATCTGATTGGACTTCCAGGCAACAGATATAGTTATTGTGCATTTGTACAATACTAGCAGTAAATACTTGTTTACAATCTAAGTACAAAAAGGAAAGGTAGAGAAGATATTAAAATACCATCCAGTAATATGTAATTTTGAAAAATCACAACACATTCATAAAAACGGGAAATCATTTTCCAAAGTGGCTTCCAAATTCACATACCCTTCTTGTCATTTGATATCTATTCAAAGCAAGGTCTAGAGATAAGTATTTAGGCCTTTAGATTTGATCCTATAGCCATGTGTTTGCATCCAGTTCTCCTTTACATTAAATGACAAATCTTCCTTTTCTGCAGCAGGCTCATTCCACCACAGAAAGAAGGTTCCTCTATTAGTGGAAGCAATCTGTCTCATCCAAACAGCTGTTTCCTAAACCATAGAGAAAACCATTGCAAAATGAGACATTGAGAGTTTACTGAAGGGGTTAAATTCTAGCTGTTCTTTGTCCTTTTTAGTCATAGTGAGGTTTTCATATTGACCAGCTGGTAATGGTATATTTAAAGAAAATGGATATTGATGTAGAATCCTATGCTTCAGTGAAGGATGCAGTTATCAGAAAGGATTGATGCAGATGGTATAGCAATGAGCTATGGGATGGGATGTTTTCCACTTCAGAACAGGAATGGGAAGGTTTGAAATAAAGAGTCAGTTTTTCAGTAGTCTATCTTTTGTAAACTGCTAGGGTGATGTTAAGCTGAGAAGGGAAATGAGTAAATATTTAATGTCCAAACATTATTAATGTGTCTTGAATGGGCTATTTTAACACTTTCTGAGAAAATGCTGAGAAGCGTCTGAATTGCCAACTCAATACCATCCATAAAGCAATCACTCTTCTCTTCTCTGCCTTTGATATTGCTCTGCTTATTATTTGTGTTAGGCAAGTGAGGAGAACATGCTATAGTGAATGTGTGGGCATGAGAAGTGTGTGTGTTCCAGTGCTTTTCTGTTTCAAATAGCAATTCTTCTTCCTTAAAACTTCACAGTAATGAATAGAAAGCAATATTAAATCTGTCATGCTTTTATCTTGCTTTTAACATCTTTGTTCAAAATCTAAACTGGCTTACAAAAGCAGAGCAAGAATCCTTCCAGCCAAGCATCTTCCTGACAGTATACATAACAGAAAGCATCAACACCACAGGTTTTAAGAAATATTTTCTTTCACTTTTTCATTCTCAATATTACATAACTACTTAAAATAGTAGGAGTCTTAGCAATGAGCAAACACTATTGCTTATTGTAAGGAAAGGGCTGGAATTTTAGTGAGGAAAAAATCAAGAAATTGAGATTCTCTTGGTTTAAAATGTTCAGAAGAGGAAATGGAGGCAATATCTTTTATCTTTTTCTAATGAAAACACTGCCACCAGCTGGTGAACAAATGGCCTTCACTGCAACTTTACATGTAAATCAGCTGAATCAAAATCACTTTTTATAAAGAACTATTCAACTGGAGGGATATCTTCTGTTCAGATATATTAATTTGCCTCAGAGCACCTTACTACAAGCATTTATGTTTGTCCATTCTTGTTTTCCCCAAAGCTAAAGATGTGATATAAATACAGTTTAAACTGATCTCTTCTATGCTTAAACTTTATGTTGAAGAAAAACAAGTGATGTGTAAAAGCACACAATGCTAAGGTTGCACACTCCTTCAGTGTCCATACTTTGTGGTCCCTTGAATGACCAAGCAGCCTCTAGCATGTTAATAATTAACTAGGGAAGTAGATACAAGACATTAGTAGCCATTTTGGTCTATAGATAAATCCGAACACAAAAGTCATGTAATACCTTGTATTAAGATCACCTAAAATAGTGACTAAATTAACCGCACTATACCTTGTGTTATTTTTGTTCGAATGAATGGTTCCTATAACTAGGAAAGTGAATCAGTCATGTCAGTACTCTGCATTTCTTCATTAAATCCCTTCATAAAGTACCTTGTGATTAAATTGTTATGCACTAATGTCAGTAATCTCTCAGCATTTCTCTTTCCTTTCCTTATAGGAAAAAGAAAAACAACCCTGAAAATGCTTTCATAGCAGTCCAAATAGAACATAACACATGGAGATATTTGTCTGTCTTTAGATGTACTGTTATATAGAAATCTTTGACATGGATAAATCGTCTCTGTTGACAAGGGTTTCAGCAGCCTTTGATATAGGGTTCCCAACCTCCCTCTGGTGGCAGGAGTTCTCTCGATTTCAGGGCTCCCAACCTGCTAGCACAGAATTGGCCAGTGGGGTAAGCCCTGCCCTGAAGAGCTCCATTGGCGCCCAATATGTCCAGCACAATAATATCACCCGGAACTGTGTAATCATGCTAGGCAGATCACACAGGGGGCACTATAGCATTTTAGTAAAAAAAAATTTATGGCACCATAGAGTTTTATACCAAAATGCTAAAGTGTCCCTGCATGACATGCCTGGTGCGATTACATCACTTCTGGGTGACATCATCACACTGTACATGCAAAGTGCACATGAAGGAAGTCCCCCTGCCAGCAGCCTAGTAGGACCTGGCAACCCTGCTTTGATACTATAAGTATCAAGTGTTTTGTGGGTCTTCCTAGCAGGACACTACAACCTCAGCAAGCACTTGGAGGAGGGAAACAGTTTAGAATGTTCTAAGAAAGTGTTGTCCTACTAAGGGATGTTTCTGGAAGACTTTGATGGGCCTTACCAAAGTGAGGAGCAACAGATACTGGGGGCTTGTGTCAAAGCTAAGGCATCATTGGAACTTCTGAGCTGTGGTGTTCTTCAAGCTCGGCTTTGGCATTCATATAAAGCTTTGATTAGCAGCATCTCTTTCTGTATAAGATCAAGGCTGCAGACTTGTGGGGAGAGCTGTTAACCCCTTCCTCATGAATTTTTCCAGATTTAAATCACCCTCTCTTCTGTAACTGCTATTTTCCTCATGGGAGAAAGCTTATAAATGCTATGAGTATCTATTGGAAAGCAAGTCTGTCACAGGAAGAAGCCAGGAAGTAAAACTAAGAAAGGAAGAAGTTTTTTCTCCTATCATAACATTTTGATTCTAGTTTTCTTCCAAAAAATGTGGGAACATAATGTGGTTATTGCCTCCATTATTTATTTTTCTATTATCAAAATAACCATATGAGGTAGGGCCTGAGACAGATTTTGGCCCAGAGTCACCTGATTAGTTTCATAGCTGAGAGAGGGTACCAATAGAGATTCTAGTCTGCCACTAGCCACTATGCAATGTTAGCTCTTCCCATGTGCAAATTTGCTTTCACATCAAGAAAACACAGCTTTGGGTAGTTTAATGTAGCAGAATGGACTTCCATTCATATTGCAGGGGAAAGGTGTCATATATTTAAGGGTTTTTTTGCTTACATGGAATATCATACCATGATGAGTAGCAGACACGAAGTAGAGTAGGAGACATGAAGAAGAGCTTTGGGGACCTTAGGAATTTTTAAACTTTTATGCCTGTTAGCCAGAATTGGAGTTTGTGCTAAATGCTGTTTAGCTGGTGTGAGATCATCAACCGAAATTATATTAGAAATTCAGCTCTAGAGTTACTATTTTATCATGCTAAGGGTATATCAGCCCATCTGGGAGATTCCTGAATTCCTGCCAAGGTTCCTGCTCCCACTCCAAGAGGCCATAGGTAGCTGATCATGCATACTGTTTATAACTGACCCTGAAGAAGCAAAGCCACTTAGTGTTGGCAATTAATTAAGCTAATTAATCAAGAAGACAAGTGACATATAATAACATAAGTACTCAGCTGCTTTGGATGTAAAACACTTTTAGAGGTGGCACAACGTTTAGCTTTTCATACTCTATACCAGATAAGTCATAAAAGAGCATACATTGAAAGTGTGAAATTATTGATCTTCTAACAAAAATAGACCAATTATTGCACATTGAAAGGTAGAAAGTGTTTAACATGGGGTTTTAAAAAGGGAGCCCAGGGAGCCAGGAAATTGCAGCTCCATTAGCCTAACTTTGGTATCAGATAAATTGATTGAAAGTATTATAAAAGCTAGGATTATTACACAAATGGAAGGTAAAAAAGCCTTCCTAGGGGGAAATCATAATGGTTTTGCAAAGTGAAGTTCTGTCTCATTCAACATTCTCAAATTCTTTGTATGTCAACAAACATAGAATTTGGACTGTTGGCTCATAAAAATTTGGGACTACATAAAAATGGACAAAATCACTGCTGATTTAGATGTTACCAACCCTGTAAAAGCTGCCCAGAACTTCTTTGCCAAATGGTATCCTGTACTTGAAAAACTTGAAGATGACCTGTTGTGTCCTAGGCTTAAATGGGAGAACTGTTACTTTTGGAGGGAACTGTTACTTTTGGAGGGAAGCTGAACAAGCCAAAGCTTGTACTCCACACCAGGGTTCCAGAGAAGGCCTAAGCATGCCCAATCAGGGGAAGGATTGAAACATAAGTAGCCAATCAACATCTAGGCTCATACTGTACCCTGATAGGCCCTTAGGGCCCTGTAAATAGCCAATCCATGTAGATAGTTAAGGACCAATCAGAAGGGGGCAAGAATTGTATAAAAGAGTGGGAAGTTTGAATAGAGCTCACTCTGTGTGTGTGTTCCTGAAGTAAAGCTTGCTGAAATCACTCTCCGACTCTGGTCTCTTACTGTGCCAACCCCAGTACTTTACACTGGCGACGAGGATGGGATGCCAGTAAGAACCAGCAACAGAACCAGGAACACGGAAAGGTGGCTAAATCCAAGCCATCTGGGTCCGCACCTCCGCTCTGCGCACACCCCAGCTCGCAAGCCGCCCAGACACGCTGCCAAGAATGGAGGCTCCAGCCAACCTCCTACAGCCCTTTAGCATCGATCGCCCCGAGCTGTGGACTCGTGGGTCGAAGGCTTCCAGTCATACCTGACCTTCCGGAAGATTACAGAGACTACCATGCAGAGAGCTCTGCTTATCAGTACGTGTGGCACGGAGACCGTGGACTTAGCCAGGGCTCTTCTCCAACCCAGGAAGCTCTCAGAGACGCCGGTGGACGACATCATCAGCGCTCTGGAGAAGTATTTCCAGCCCCAGCCAACCAAGCTCACCCGGCACTGGGACTTCCGACAAAGGACACAGAAGGCAGGCGAAACCACGATGGCGTTCTTGACAAGCCTGCGCCGGGTGGCAAGCCGATGCAGTTTCGCAGACCTCAACGAAGCCCTTCTCGACCAGTTTGTATGGGGCTTGAGGGACAAAAAACTAGTACAGAAACTCCTGTCCCTCTCCGAGTGCGACCTAACAAAGGCAATCGATGTGGCCACCAGCTGGGAGAAGGGCAGATCAGCAGAGCCACGGCTGACAAGACAGGCTGCGGCACACCAGATCAACCCTGAACCATCTACAGAGGACTCAGACGAGGACAAAGCTCTACAAACCGGCTATCGTTCAGCAGGAAGGAAGACCACCCATGTCCCACAGGGCATGAGACACAAGACACTACCTGCATGTGCAAGTTGCGGGGGCCAGCACGAGCGGAAGACCTGCCAATTCCGGAATGCCACCTGTCGACTCTGCAACAAGGAAGGCCACATCGCCTGCGCCTGCAGATCCAAATCCCGAGCACGCGTCCCGCAAAGATCTGCACACTCCGAAGGCCAGCCAGACTTCGAGACCGACGCTCTCCACGCCCACCCATACCCGGTACAGTACCTACCCTCGCCAGTCAGGCCCTCCAAAATCCGGGTCAATGTAGGGATCGGGGGGGTGCCCTGCCAAATGGAGGTGGACTCTGGGTCAGCATCATCTATTATAGTGGCAGAGACATTTTTTAAAATTCCCACCAGGCTGAGGCCTCGTCTCAGGGACCCGGGGTTTACCTTAGTGGACTTCCAGAAGAATAAGGTGCCTATCTTGGGAGTGGGCCCGGTCCCAGTCCAATACAAGGGGTTCAAGGGCCAGCTACAAGTGCTAGTGGTCAAGAACCACCTTACAAACCTTTTGGGTCTCGACTGGTTCAAGCCCCTGGGAATAGAGATCAGGGGGGTCAATAAGATTGTCGGAGTGGACTTTAACAAGGTTTGCGAAGAGTTCCCGGCCGTTTTCGATGGCACCTTGGGCTGCTACATGGGTCCCCTGGTTACACTACACCTCGACCCCACGGTGCGGCCTATTAGGCTTAAAGCGCGGCAAGTTCCATTCGCGCTCAAGCCTAAAATTGAGGAGGAACTGGATAAACTGATTGCACAGGGAATACTAGAGCCTGTCACCCACGCAACCTGGGAAACTCCCATCGTGACTCCAGTCAAGGCCAGTGGGGAGGTGCGGATTTGTGCAGACTATAAGTGCACCCTCAACAAGGCTCTTCAGGCCCACGCATACCCTGTGCCCATCGTCAGCCACGTTTTAGCCACCCTAGCCGGCGCAAAAAATTTTGGCAAGTTGGACTTGGCCCAAGCTTACCAACAGCTGCCGGTGGATGAGGCCACGGCCAACGCCCAAACAATTGTGACCCATCGGGGGGCCTTTAGAGTAAAGCGGTTGCAATTTGGCGTGAGTGTGGCTCCGGGGTTGTTCCAGGAACTCATGGACTTTCTTTTAAAAGGACTTCCCGGAGTCACTCCATTCTTCGACGATGTGCTGATTGCGGCAGCCTCACCTGAAGAATTTGCCGCCCGCCTTAGAGGAGTCCTACAACGTTTTGAAACAGCCGGCCTCAAGGTCAAACAGGAGAAGTGCCTCCTGGGCATGGATTGGGTGGAATTCCTGGGGTTCTCCATCGATGCCCAGGGGGTCCACCCCTCCGACGCCAAGCTGCGTGCCATCAGAGATGCTCCAGCGCCCACCAACAAGCAAGAACTCCAGGCCTTCCTCGGCCTCCTAAACTTTTATCATGCTTTTCCCCCCCACAAGGCAGCGGTGGCCAAACCCCTGAACTGACTTCTAGACAAGAACCGACCCTGGGCATGGGGCCGCCAGCACGCTAAAGCCTTCCAGGATATCAAGGGCCTCCTGATGTCCAACTCCGTCCTTGCCCATTTCGACAAGACCCTGCCCTTGGTCCTTGCATGCGACGCATCCCCTTATGGCGTGGGGGCAGTTCTGGGCCACCGACTCCCTGATGGGACCGAAGTTCCTATTGCGTACTACTCGCGGACCCTCTCGGCAGCGGAGCGGAACTACGCCCAAATCGACAAAGAAGGGTTGGCAGTTGTGGCCGGCGTCAAAAAATTTCATGATTACATCTACGGCCGGCCCTTTACCCTCTATACGGACCACAAACCCCTCTTGGGCCTCTTTGCATCGGACCGGCAGACCCCTCAGGTGTTGTCCCCACGGGTCCTCCATTGGTCCATTTTTCTAGCCGGCTACACCTACACCCTAGTGCATCGCCCGGGCAAGGCAATGGGCCATGCTGACGCCCTGAGCCGCTTGCCCTTGCCTGACGTGGATCCTGATCCAGCCCCGGCTCATCAGATCCTACTGATGGACATGCTTCCGGACAGGCCATTGCTCGCCCGTGACATTGCTGCCCGCTCCGCTCGTGATCCAGTCCTCTCCCGTGTCTTGGACTGGGTGGGGAGGGGGTGGCCCAAGGGCTCAACTGGGCCGGAATTTACTCCGTTTGCAGCCCGGAAAGACGAACTATCCACCCACAAAGGCTGCCTACTATGGGGCAACAGAGTCGTCATCCCCAAACCCTTGCAAGACCAAGTGCTGAGAGCCCTGCACGAGGCACACCCGGGCATAGTCCGCATGAAGGCTCTCGCACGGAGCTATGTCTGGTGGCCCGGCCTCGATGCAGAAATTGAGGCTTGGGTTAAAAGGTGCCCGACATGCCAGGTGTCAAGGCCTGACCCCCCACGTGGCCCAGTGCAATCATGGGAATCCACCAAAACCCCCTGGTCAAGACTGCATATGGACTTTGCTGGCCCCTTCCATGGGCGGACTCTACTCATACTAGTGGATTCATACTCCAAGTGGTTGGAGGTGGTCCAGGTGCCCTCGCCATCATCGCAGGCGACCATCACGGCTCTGAGGGCCATCTTTGCAACCCACGGGTTGCCGGAGACCATCGTCACCGACAACGGCACAGCATTCACGTCCGCAGTGTTCCAGGACTTCTTGGCCAAGAACCTCATCAGGCACATTCGCTCTGCCCCGTTTCATCCAGCCACCAACGGCCAGGCAGAGCGGATGGTGCGCACGGCAAAGGAGGCCTTGAACCGTCTGGGCCCCTCAGACTGGCCAAAAGACATGGCGTGTTTCCTAATAGCCTACCGGACCACACCCACCGCCTCCACAGGTCGCAGTCCAGCAGAACTCCTCATGGGCCGCCGCATCTGCACCCTGCTGGACAAGCTGCACCCTGACCGAGCCCCAGACAGGCGACCGGCGCCGGAACACCTTAAAGCCCCCAGAGGGTTCTACCCAGGTGAGACAGTGTGGGCACGGAACTATGCCACCACTGGCCCCGCCTGGCTCCCTAGAAAGGTGGACTACGTCACCGGACCGGTCTCCTATGCAGTGACCTTGGAGGGTGGACATCTCCTGAGGCGACACATCGACCAACTCCGAGGTCGCCTGCCTTCCGGGGAGCCAAGGTCAGAGGCTCCAGATCCGGACAACGTAAGTCCCCGAGAGCCTGACACAGAACAGGGTTCCGTGGAGCCCGCTTCTGCCCAGCAGGAGGAGACCCCCGACCGCGCAGCTGAACCCAGGTCTCCCGGGGCCGCCGTCCCAGATGTCTCCAGCTCTGCAGCCGCGGAACCACCAACCGAGTTGGAACGCCCAGTCCCCTCGGAGCTCCGACGCTCAACACGAGACCGCCGCCCTCCGGCATATCTCCAGGACTATGTCACCTGATAGCTGGAACTATGGGGGGAGGGGTGTTGTGTCCTAGGCTTAAATGGGAGAACTGTTACTTTTGGAGGGAACTGTTACTTTTGGAGGGAACTGTTACTTTTGGAGGGAAGCTGAACAAGCCAAAGCTTGTACTCCACACCAGGGTTCCAGAGAAGGCCTAAGCGTGCCCAATCAGGGGAAGGATTGAAACATAAGTAGCCAATCAACATCTAGGCTCATACTGTACCCTGATAGGCCCTTAGGGCCCTGTAAATAGCCAATCCATGTAGATAGTTAAGGACCAATCAGAAGGGGGCAAGAATTGTATAAAAGAGCGGGAAGTTTGAATAGAGCTCACTCTGTGTGTGTGTTCCTGAAGTAAAGCTTGCTGAAATCACTCTCCGACTCTGGTCTCTTACTGCGCCAACCCCAGTACTTTACATGACCCCATGTATACTAATTCAATTAACAAATGTTCCATATTTACTGTATGATTTGACTCTCCCCCTTGCTGTAGTAGTATTTATTGTCAGTTTGATTAATATATAAATGTTATTTTTTGTTGTACTTTTTTCTATGAATATTGATTTTTTTGCTTTATGTATTACTCTTTTCCTTCCTTTAATAATGAATAAAAAATTGTTTGTGAAAACAAACAAACATAGAACTACAGTAAATATGTATAATTTTAAAAAAGATTTTGACACAATCCCTCGCCAAATGCTCCAAAATAAAGTAAGCAGTCAAGGTATTGAACAGCATCTCTCTTTAAGGATGGGAACAGGAGGAAGAACTAGGAGTTGGATTCAATGTTCCTGTTTTGCTACCTGCGAAGTCTTCCTTCAAAAAAGAGAGAAGCATTCTGCCAGTGAAAGGGACCTGTCTTGGTGAGACACAGTTCATCTGCTGGCAGATGCTTTTTGCCCCAAAGAAAATCCCCCATCATAAGGAGAATAAGGGATCCAAGTGTACATTAGAAATGGTAGGAAGGAAGTGAAAAACATCAAACAGATCCCAGACTACCAACATTATTTTTGGTGTGCAGTACTTTTTCCTAGGATACTGTATTTACTCAAAAGGAAGGTGACCCTGAATGTAAGATGATCCCCCTAAAAACGTTATACACTCAAAACACTTTTTAAACTATACACAGCCATAAACTATATCCAAATCTAAGATGACCTACCTTTTTTGGATGACATAAAGGTAAAGGCAAGCACCAGTTGTTTCTGACTCTGTGGTGATATTACATCACGTTTTCACTGCAGACTTTTTAATGGGGTGGTTTGCCATTGCCTTCCCCAGTCATCTACACTTTACCCCTAGCCAGCTGGGCACTCATTTTAGTGACCTCAGAAGGATGGAAGGCTGAGTCAACCTTGAGCCGGCTACTTGAACCGAGCTTCCACCAGGATCAAACTCAGATTGTGAGCAGAGCTTGGACTGCAATACTGCAGCTTACCACTCTATGCCACGGGGCTCTTTGGATGGCATACCTGGGGGAAAATCTAGTCTTGCATTGGGGGTAAATACTGGAAGTGTTTATATTTCCTTTTATGATGAATATGTATGTGTCTCTAATTTTTTTGTGATCAGCTGAAGTTTCCTGCCTGTATATTAATAATAAAATAGAGATTAAATATATGTGTGTACCACTGTGGTGTATTTCAGGGTTGGTGCACAGAAGTAATATCGAAGTAAGAGAATCATCATGTTTGAAGTAGCTTTTTGGTGAAGGTTTCTTAGAAATAAGTATTACTTCATCTCACATGACAATGATAATTAATTCTTTCCACCTGGCAGCATTGAAGATGGGTGTCGTACTGTCTGCAATACTCATAGCAGGCCTTGAGCTCATGGAAAGTCTACATGCTCATACTGCAGATTCTAGTGACCCGTGGAACTGATTTGTTTTATTTAGTGTGCCTTTCTCAAAAACGCTCAAGGTGGAGACTTCATGTGAAATTAACAACATGAATGCAACATGGCTTTTAAAAGTGCTGGTGAAGTGTCTGTGTGAATTCCCACCTCAGTGGTCCATTTGAAGTGTATATTTTTTCAGCTGGCCCTTCACTAACTTGCAAATAACATCCAAAACTTGCAAAACAGCCATGTGTATTTGTTTTCTTCTGAGTAGCCACAAGCATGGCTGGGAGAACTATTTGTAAAGCAATGTCATGTGCCTTAAAATGTAGCATCTGTTCCTTAAAGTGAAAGAGTTCCAGATAGCTCAAGAAAACCTTGACTAGTTCTAAAAAGGTCTCAGCATGTGTGTGCAAACATGAGGTTTGTGTAACTATTAACAAGTGGGGGCCTGCAAGGCTCGGGGACAACCCATCCCCCCTTTCTTGCTGAGCCCTGTGCAGCCTTGAGCTCTCCGGCAGCTGCTGGCGGGCCAGCGTGGCTTCTGGGCTGTATGGCTGCTGCCAAAAGACCCAGCATGGAGCTGTGGGCTGTTTGGCAGCTAGGGCCTGCACACACTTCAGGTGCTATGCCGCCACTGCTAGGCCCAGAGCAGCTCTCAGGTTACATGGCCCTGGCAGCAGACCCAGTGCAGAGCCCCAGGCTGCAGTGCTGCGGACTCAGTGTGGTTTCTGGGCTCCCCCAGTTCCAATTAGATATCTGCAGATGGGGGCCACGGGCCACTAATAGTATATAGACAGTGATGAAGATGGTAGTCCCTTCCAATGCAATCCTATGCAAGTTTACTCAATAATAAGCCCCACTTTATTCAGTTGTGCTTACTGCCAGGTAAGTGTGCATAGGATCACACTCCTAAAGACCCAAATATGACAGATGCCAAACAATGTCATGAATGATAAGATATAAAAGGATCCATTTTCAGTTCAGACACCTTGCAAAATCGTGGTTTAATTAAACTAACAATCATTTGTGTGATTTAACATAGACCATGCAACTGTGGTTAATTAGTGTTACTGAAGGAGCTGAGACTCTTCTAATCAAAACATCCCCAGTTCAGTTGTATACTGTGGAAGCAGTATACAAGTTCACCTATCTTTAGGTGAACAAGGAGAGGTTCATACAGCTACTTAATCAAGGACCTCAACAAGACATGAATTAAAGAGTTTAAATGGCTCAGGAACAAGTCACACTGAATAGCCAGCATTGCAGGGGGTACTCAGACACAACCAGCAAAGCTGGCAATAGGAGCTTACTCACCCATGGCCTCTGGTTGTGGTGTAGAAGAAGAGAAGCAGCTGGAGAGCTGACCCAGATCAAGAGCTTTCCCACATGCTTTTCATCAGTTTTGTCCCCTAACTGCTTTTGTTTGTCCCCTAATTTCCATGCACTTTTTTGTGGCTTTAGTTTTCACTTCATTCCACCACCACTCCACCCTGGGGCATTTTAAAGTTCTTTGGAGACCATTTTTATCCAAGGGCATTTTCGCACTCACCTTAAGCCGGCGCGACCCCCCTCTTCACCGCGCAGGATCTGCGCGGATTTCGCACTAAAAGCAGTTTCCGTTTGAGCGGCTTTTGCGCCGGGAGTTTCCGGCGCAAAAGGCTGCTCCGCGGCGTTTAGTGTGAAATCCGCGCAGATCCTGCGCGGTGAAGAGGGGGGTTGCGCCGGCTGAAGGTGAGTGCGAAAATGCCCCAAATGTTTTTCTGGAAGCCCATTTTGAGTCAACTTTTTCCTTGTGGGTAATGTTTCTTTTGGTGCACTTTGTCCTGCCCAATCCCACCCATTGCTCCAGCCCACTTTTTGATGATTGGACTGAGGTGGACAAATCACTGCCTCTCCTCCCTCCCACCCTGAAGACGTGGAGTCAGTATGGTGTAGTAGTTCAGAGCAGCAGACTATAATCTGGAGAACTGGGTTTGATTCCCCTCCTCCACATGAAGCCTACAGAAGCCTGCTCCACAGGAAGCTTGAGCCAGTCACAGTTCTCTCAGAACTTTCTTGGCCCCACCTACTTTGTGTCTTTTTTGGGAAGAAGAAGGGAAGGTGATTGTAAGCCACTTTGTGACTTAAAGTTGCCAATCCCCAGGTGGGGGCAGTGGATCCCCTGGTTTGGAGACCCTCCTCCCAGTGCCAGCTCAAGGGCATGTGGCATCCTAGGCAGGTGCCCCCCACAGCACTGCAATGCAATGCCGCACTTCATTGCAACCCCCCCAGTGTGCCACCTGCCTGCCGCCCGTGCCTCCTCCACTGGCTGGGGGTGTGAAGGGAAGGGAAGGGAAAGGAGGGGCAGGCGGTGGTAGTGGCAGGCTAGTGAAGGAGGTGTGGGCGGTATGCTGTGGGAGTGCAAAGGGAAAGGAGGGACAGGCGGTGGCGGTGGGCCAGTGGGTGGCATGCTGGGGGGGGGGGGAAAGGGAAGAAGCGGGCAATTGGACACCATGCCTGGGGGGTGATGGGAAGGGAAAGGAGGGTTCCGTAAAGAAGGCAGGCAAACTAGACGCTTGCGTGGGGCACCAGGAGGCGAGGGAGCCCAATTCAGCCTAGGTTGCCTAGTGGGCGAGCTGGCCCTGCTCCCCCCACCACATCAGGGTCATCAGAAAGCGGGGGGAGAGGAGGGAAATGTCTGCTGGGAACTCTATTATTCCCTATGGAGACTTATTCCAATAGGAAATAGTGGAGAATTGATCCGCAGTTATCTGGGGCTCTGGTTGGCCTGTCTTTTGAGATAGAAGCACCAAATTTTCAGTATAGCACCCAGTATCTCTCCCCAAAATACCCCCCAAGTTTCAAAATGTTTGGACCAGGAGGTCCAATTCTATGACCCCAAAAGAAGGTGCCCATATCTTTCATTATTTCCTATGGAAGGAAGGTATTTAAAAAGGTGTGTGGTCCCTTTAAATGTAATGACCAGAACTCCCTTGGAGTTCAATTATGCTTGTCACACCCTTACTCCTGGCTCCACCCCAATGTCTCCTGGCTCCACCCCCAAAGTCCCCAGATATTTCTTGAATTGTACTTGGCAACCCTATCGAGACTTCTTAAGGTACAGAAAAGTGTGGTATAACACCCTACTCTTCTACTCTTCTTCTTATTTAAAAATGGCACTAAAATATCAATATATCACTAAAGAATTGTAATAAAAGGCTTAGCAGGTTCTCTGAATTACCAGCTTTCATTTTTTTAAGTAAGTCTCTAGTTCTTTCCTTTGCAGAGATATGTCTTTTCCCTTATATCTCTGTGAGGAAAGAAACTAGAGGCTTATTTTTTTTTCCAGGTAGAAGCTGGGAATTTAGAGAACCCACCAAACCTATTGTTTCAACATTCTCTATATTGCTATTTCAGTGCCTTTTTTAAAAAGGAAGGGTGCTATGGTGTCACCAAGGACACTACCCATGACAACAGCACTCTTCCTTGAAAATCCTCATTACTGATGGCATATGTGGAAGAAAATAAACTGAATCCACAATTGTGAAATGCAGAGGGAGGGTACACATGTGGAAGAACCATGCCCAAACCAATTCCAGTGCTTGTGGATTGACTCCCAGCAGGTCAAGCATGCAAAAAAGCCCCAACAAGTGACTCCTGCAGTTGGGGCTCGGCTCAGCTTGTTCCTGGCTGGCAGCAGCCCACTAGGCATTTCCCCAGGAATTTAAATAGCCAGTCCACCCCTTGCCTCAGCAATTGAAATATCCTCAGTGTCCCTGATCTTTGTTAGTTAAAACTGAGGCCAGTTTTATTAGTTGAGAAATTCTGATGATGGACAAAGCTCAAGGGGAAACCTACGTTAATGCAAACTGGCATGACTCCATTTACTTCAGTTATGCTGAGGTTTTATTTCCTCACAGGTACTTTTAATCTTTCATATTGCTTAAATGGCCACTTAATGTTGCCTCTAGCTTTTTGTTTGTTTTTCTGCCTATAACGTTCTCAGTATATTCTGGTGAACAGCTTCAAGGGGAAAAGGGGAAGAAATCACTTTCTTTAAATTTTAAAAGGGATGCAATTTCTTTCGTAAAAAAAAAGATGTGCAAAGTGATCCAGAGATACTGCGTTTCACTTATATAATAGGCAAAAATTGTATAATCAACATTTACTTGCTTCAGAGGAGCTGGGCTGGCAGCATGAACAAACTAATGTCATCTCTGCCATTCTGAGCTGCTCTAGCTGAAATGCAAGAAATCACCCTTGGCAAGGCATCCCTGAGGAAAGATTATATCAGGCAGGTGTGAAACCCGGTCACTGATGAATTCAGATGAATCCCTCCCCCCACGCACACACTGTCTTTTCTACTCAGCTGTACCATACAGTGGGATCTCCAAAACTGCACAAGCAAGGAAGAAAAAAGGCAAAGACAAAGCAGATAGATTTTTTTTTTCTATTTAACAAGCCTTTTCTGGCACTGGAAGCTTCAGTCACCTCACTTGCCGCAACCTTAACAGCTACATCACATTTGAGGTTTATTAGATTATCAGTCCAATAACTATGAACACTCTTTGTTAACACTGAATCAAGTCTTTGTATGTGGCATAACAAGATATGAATGTAAGATATGAATTGTTAAAAAAACAACACAACAATGTAGCAATTATGAAGTATTTTCCAGAATGAGAGCACCCTTTGGAAGTGATTCATAATAAGGTGTTGTGCAAAAGAAAACGGAGGTTAGTAGGGTGTTCCTTGTATTTGTTAAAGAATGTCATACTGAATATGTAAGAGTCATATAACATGCAATCTGGCCAATAAATTAATTTGAGTCTCTCTGTTTGCCTGCTTTATGGTTCTGAATAACTAAGCAGTCTCACATCTAGAATTTGTACGAAAAGCAGGAAAGGGCTTGGAGACTCTGCAGGACTGGCGCTTCTTTTTTAGCTCTTATGGTTGCTGGGTAAAGGGAGTATGTTCCCTTATCCAAGATTCTAACAGGCTTACCAAGAATTTTTAGCCCCATGAATGCTGTGGGCTGCAAACTGCCCTGTGAAGCGGCTATTGGTTCTGATGCAAAATTTATGTTGCCCTGGTTGCTTCATGCAATTGTTGCAACAGAGCCAATACTGGCCCTGTGTGGCAGCTTAAGGCCATGAAAATAGCACAGAAGCTGAAGCCACTTCTCATGTGCTATAGTTCCCAATAAAAATCTGAGCATATGCATGTTAATAACCATAACCAACAACCAAATTTATGAAACAATTTTTTAGGCAAGTGTCCAGTAAATCCTGAGATGCAACCCTGGCTACTCACAAATCTCAAAGATAAACATGTTCCAATCATTTTTTCCTACAGTCTCTTACAAACACCTGCAGTAAAAAGTTGAGTATGGAGGGCTTGTGTTGTGGGTTAGGGTTCCCATTCCTCTGATGGTTTTATCATAGAATTTCCAGCAATTGCTAGAACTACCCTGTATCACTTGCAAATTTTTACTGATGTAGTGGTTAGCATTGAGTCCCACTATGTCCCTGCCCACAGCCCTCCTGTTGGTGGCCAGTAGTCAAATGTGTGTGTTTTAACATCTTGTTTAGTGGTATGAACAAAGCCCAAAGAGATTAGGAGAAATGAAAGTGAAATATGTAATTAAACTCAACTGAAATGACAAAGCTGTTCTACTCTTTCCTTGATGCAGACAATATTTCATTGATCCTCCTGAATGGTAAAGTAAGTGTGGAATTTATGACAGCTATAGAAATAAAAGTTTAAATTTATCACGGTGTGCCATTCCATAGATAGTTTCCACTTCAACATGTGAAGGAGAAAAATGTAGTATTAAACAAGTGAAGTAAGTGTTGAACTTCTAAAAAGGCTGCAGTTTTACAGAAGCCAGAGAGGTCTAGTCTGTTTCCCCACTCTACTGCTAGGGCAGGGACTAATAGAGAAAAACAAACAAACAAACATATTTTTCCCTCCATAGCCAGGATTTCCTGTCCATACATTTGTATAGTAAACCATCAATTCAGGATTGGGTTTAGTGCCACAGGTTAGCACTGCAGGGAAAGTTGTTCCTGTTGGCCTTTAGAAATCATCTGTACCCTGTCTGGGATTAAATTAATTGCTCTTGTTCTTCCTGGGATCCAGATGATGTTCTAAAAGTCCAATATCCTATATTTCATTAAGAAACACTAGAACACTTCTTTCCCCAAAGATCATTTTACAGAAACTGAAGACTTTGTGGAACTGGATTTTTCTCAAAGTGACGCTAGACACAGGCACTTACAACATGAGGAAATTAAAATCATTTTTTTCAATTGACCACACAAACTTTTCACATGCTCTTGTTCTTATAACTAGTGCATTAGGATTTTGCAGTTCAAAGTGGCCATTAAAAAATCCATACTTACAATTCTGTGGTAAAATTATTGCTCCAGGCTGAATTGATGTATTCATGATGATTCACTTTCATTTTGGAATGAATTCTGAGTCAACCATCCTGAGTCAACCATCTTCAATAACAGTTTAATATGTTCAATTTTTTTAACACTGCTTCTCAGTGCTATCTTGGTGATTGAAATCGTATGTCTCTAAATCTGTGTGGCCTTCTTCCAAATAAAAATGTTGATGATCACATTTGAAACACTTGGAATAAAGAAATTTGAGGTGTCCTTGAGTTATGCCGAGCAGTGTGGTGCAGTGGTGAGAACTCAGCCAGGCAAGTTCAAAATTTAATGAGCAACTTTTGACTATTCGAACTTGTTCTGTATAGCTTACTTTACTACTGCTCATCAACATCATTGGATGCCCTCAAGTTCTAGTATTTTGGGCAAGGGAGGAAAAAAGATTCTCTCTGTCCACTCTCTCGATGATGTGCATAATGTTATAAATCTCTATCATATCCTTCCTTAATTGTATCTTATCTGAACTGAAAAGTCCCATATTATTCAGTCTTGCCTCATCATTTTGGTTGTCCTCTTCTGTACTTTCCCCCCAGCTCTGCAATGTTCTTGTTGAGATACAGTGACCAGACCTGCACACAGTATTCAAAATAAGGCCACAGCATAAATCTAACAGAGGCATTAAAATATTGCCTGTTGTATTTCCTATCTCTTTTCTAATAACCCCCAGCATAGGGTTTGCTGTATCATAATGGGTTGACATTTTCATTGAACTATCCACTATGAACCCAAGATCTCTTTCCCTCTCAGTCTTAGCAAGTTCAGAAGACATTAAAAAGGTAAAGGTGGTCCCCTGTGCAAGCACCAGTTGTTTTCAACTCTGGGGTGACACTGATTTCACGTTTTCACGGCAAACTTTTTACGGGGTGGTTTATCATTGCCTTCCCCAGTCATCTACACTTTCCCCCCAGCAAGCTGGGTACTCACTTTACCGACCTCGGAAGAATGGACAGCTGAGTCAACCTGGAGCCGGCTACCTGAATCAGCTTCCACTGGAATCGAACTCAGGTCGTGAGCAGAGGGCTCCAACTGCAGTACTGCAGCTCTACCACTCTGTGCCATGCGGCTTTTTCAGAAGACATTATCATATACCTAAAGTTGAGGGGTTTTTTTGTTCCCGTGTGCATCACCTTACACTTACCTGCACTGAACTTCATTTGCCACATTATTTCCCATTCAACCAAAATGCAGAGATCCTCCTAGAGCTCTTCACAATCAGCCTTATTTTTCACCCTCCTGGATAATGTGTGCCATTTGCAGACTTGGCATGACACACTAGCAGCAGATCCTTCCAAAATTCAGCCCCCGCCCCCGCCAAGGCAATTCTACAGGGCTTGAGACCCAGAAAAATAAAACCCACCTGTGGCAGCTCAGTTTGAGCGAGAGCAAGTTTGGTGTAGTGGTTAAGTACGTGGACTCTTATCTGGAAGAACCAGGTTTGATTCCCCACTACTCCACTTGCACCTGCTGGAATGGCCTTGGGTAAGCCATAGCTTTCACAAGAGTTGTCCTTGAAAAGGCAGCTGTTGTAAGAGAAGAAGACTGCAGATTTATACCCCACCATTCTCTCTAAATCAGAGTCTCAGAGTGGTTTACAATCTCCTATATATTCTCCCCCCACAACAGACACCCTGTGAGGTGGGTGGGGCTGAGAGGGCTCTTACAGCAGTTGCCCTTCCAAGGACAACTATTGCAAGAGCTATAGCTGACACAAGGCCATTCCAGCAGCTGTAACTGGAGAAGTGGGGAATCAAACCCAGTTCTCCCAGATAAGAGTCCGCACACTTAACCACTACACCAAACTGGCTCTCTCTCAGCCCCACCTACCTCACAGGGTGTCTGTTGTGGGGGGGGGGGGAGGTAGAGGAGATTGTGACCACTCTGAGACTCTGAGATTCAGAGTATAGGGAGGGGTATAAATCCAATATCATCTTCTTCTTCTCATGGGCTGAAGATCACTGACATAAACCACCCTCACAATATGCTTTGTACTTTGTTGTGGGGTTTTCTTGGGTCCTTCAGAAGATGGCCAGAAACAACAATTAAACATATAGATCAAATTGGAGCAACCTGCCCCCTTTGTTTTCCCTGCTCTTTTTTCTCATATTAGGCAGTCCTAACTGAGCGCCGTGGTACAGAGTGGTAAGCTGTAGTACTGCAGTACAAGCTCTGCTTGTGGCCTGAGTTCAATCCCAGTGGAAGCTGGGTTCTAGTAGCCAGCTCAAGGTTGACTCAGCCTTCCATCCTTCCGAGGTCACTAAAATAAGTACCCAGCTTGCTGGGGGTAAAGTGTAGATGACTGGGGAAGGCGATGGCAAACCACCTCGTAAAAAGTCTGCCAAGAAAACATCATGATGTGACGTCACCCCGTTCGGTAACGACTTGGTGCTTGCACAGGGGACTACTTTTACCATTAACCCTTCCATGTAACTGTTAAAAGCAATTACCAGAGAGCTCTTTGGAACAAAATTCAGAGATTATGCTGCTTTTAATCTTTTCATGGTCTCACTGAAAGAAAATCGATGTGTAATATCTATTTTATTTTATTTACGTTCGTCTACCTTTCTCACTAACAGGGCTACCCATCTGGAATTGCAAAGAAGAAGGTAGCAGGACTTTATGCCTCCCCCTGGTGGTGGGATTAACTATCGCACAATCTTGACATATGCATTAAAACTGTGGAAGATATGCGAGTTGTCAGTTGACAAATTGTTCCAAGACTGTGAAAATAGGAAATGCAACTCAAATGTGCGTCTTTCTCTCATCGTAGTGTGTGATGCTTCTTATTCCCTTTCTCATTTCCTTTTCTCTTTGCCTGATCTTGCTTATTCTGCAAAGGGTGCCCATCTGCCCCGAGGTGCAGCCAGGCAGATGACTCCAGCTCTGCTCAAAAAATGAAAGGGGTGGCAGACGCCAAAGTGCCACCCAAACTGTCACCAGCCTCTGCAACACCCAGTCGGTGAGAGAGTCTGACGACTGCAGAACTGCCAGCCTTCTCCCAAGCTGGTCAGGGGTGAGAGGACCCGGGGATCCCTGCAGTCCGCGAGTAGGGCGTTGGCCTGAACGGCTGTTTTCCCCACGTCTTCTGAGGCTGCTTGAGCTCTTCCAGTCTCTTGCACCAGGCTCAGCCGTCCAGGGGAGCCGACCTGGAAGAACTGGTGGGGGGGGGGGAGATCAGATGGGTTAACAGGTTCACGCGGATCTGCCTTCGGATACGAAGCTCCAGATCCAAGCAGAACAAAGGACGTCTCTCTCTCTCTCCCCTCCTCCTCCTCATTCTTCCCCCCCTTTCTGTTTCCCTCTCTCCCTCCTTGTTTTCTGCAGTAGTCCCTTTAGTGACCACACATCAGTTGGGCTCCCGCAATAGACTCGGTCAGGACTCCACCGCTTTTTTTGCCTTCTCCTGCCTCTGGGTTGTCCTCTGCTGTGCAGCATCCCTGAATCAAGTCTCTCTTCTGCTTAAGCCAGAGGTGACCTTTGAAAGAGCACTGGTTACCTGGGAGAGGCCTGAGCCCCCGAGCCCCCAAGTCCTGTGTTGGTTGCCCAGAGTGGACTCAGCCCCTGCTGGGAAAATCAGAGTGGGGGCTGAGCACCCCCCAGTAGTTTACACTTATGTCTCCCTGGAAAGCATGATGCTCACATTCCTGTGACAGATGGGAAATAGTTTGGCGGGCTGCACCACAACCATTCAGGTCCTGGTATTTTGCCCCATTTAAACAACAAGGTCTGCATTATCTGCAAAAGCATGTTTGTATTCAAGTAGCCATCTTCCATAATCAACTTATTCAGATGGTTACATTCAGCAACTCCTGTAAGTAAATTGCTGAAATGAGATCACAAAAGTGTTAGCTTGCAATGCAGGAAACTCACAAATACCTCCCCCTAATTTCACAGGATCTTCATTGCTGTCAGATGGCCATCTAGCCTCTGTTTAAAATCCTCCAAGCTCCTTCAACCTTTATTCATAGGAGTTGGTCTCCAGACCCATCACCATCTTCGTTGCCCTCTTCTGGGCCCGTTCCAGCTTGTCTATATCCTTTTTAAAATGTGGTACCCCAAACTGAACACAATACTCCAGATGAGGTCTTACCAGAGCAGAGTAAAGCAATACCATCACTTCACGTGATCTGGACACTATACTTCTGTTGATACAGCCCAAAATTCCATTTGCCTTTTTAGCCACCACATTACACCGTTGACTCATGTTCAGCGTATGATCCACTAAGACCCCTAGATTCTTTCCACACATACTACTGCTAAGACAAGTCTCCCCCATCCTATAACCATGCATTGGATTTTTCCTACCTAAATGCATAACTTTATATTATCCCTGTTAAAATTCATTTTATTGGGTGTAACCCAGTTTTCTACCCTGTCAAGGTCATTCTGTATCCTGTTTCTGTCTTCTACTATATTTGCAACCCCTCCCAATTTAGTATCATCTGCAAATTTAATAAGCATTCCCTCTATTCCTTCATCCAAATCATTTATAAAGATGTTGAACAAAACAGGTTCCAGGACATCCTTGAAGCACTCCACTTGTCACTCCTCTGCAAGAGGATGAGGAACCATTCACAAGCACTCCTTGTGTGCAATCTGTCAACCAGTTATAGATCCACATAATGGTAACAGAACCCAAACCACATTTTAACAACTTGTCAACAAGGATAGTATGTGGAACCTTATCAAAAGCCTTACTGAAATTGAGATGTCTACAGCATTCCCCTGATCCAGCAAGGTGGTCACTTTCTCAAAAAAAAAAAAAAATCAGGTTAGTCTGACATGACTTGTTCTTGAGAAACCCATGCTGGCTCTTAGTAATCACAGCCATTCTTTCTAAATGTTCCAGGACTGACTGACTGATGATTTGTTCTAAAACTTTTCCAGGGATAGATGTCAAGCTGATGGATTGGTAGTTAACTGGATCCTCCTTTTTCCACTTCTTGAAGATGGGGACAACATTTACCCACCTCCAATCTTCTGGCACCTCTCCTGTTCTCCAAGAAACCCCTCCTCCAGCAGGCACGAAGCACTCACATAGTTCCTTCCCACAGCAACCCTAGGTAATGCTCCCCAGCAGTTTTAGAAAAGCAAATCAACACTCACCTTATCAGCAGTTCTGTTCCAGCTTCAAGCACGTTCCTCTAATGCAACTGAGCCACTTTTGCCTCTGGCAAGGATGAGCCTTGCAATTTAAAGGCTCAAGCCTCCACCCACCTCTGGTTCAACAGCCAGAGTAACTGTAGAGGATGGGGCTAGCAATCACCCCCAGGCAAACAAGCTCTCATCTCTCAGCAACAGCTTACCAGCAGTTCTGTCTCACTCCAAGCACCTTCCTCTAGTGCAGGGTAGCTCTCCAGATGTTTTTGCCTACATCTCCCATCAGCCCCAGCCATTGGCCATACTGGTTGGGGCTGATGGGAGTTTGATGGGAGTTGTAGGCAAAAAACATCTGGAAAGCTACCGTTGGCCACCCCTGCTCTAGTGCAGCTGAGCCACTAATCCACACCTTAGTTAGCCCCCAAAAACGTCTTGTATCAAGCGAAATTTACTACATTTCATGTTCAAAAATCTCCAATTCGTTTTCCCTTGTGCAAATCTAACCCATCAGCCTTTATTTTAATGCCATTTTCTCTTTCTTCATATTCCCCCCATTATATTTTTCTCCTATTTTTTTTTTTTTTTTTTTTTGCAGATGCTGTGCAAAGAGAAGGTTCAAAATCAGGGTCAATATGAAAATGAGTTCCTGCTGGGATTTTTTTTACAAAAAAGCTCTGCTTGTAATAAGTGTTAGCATTTTGGAAAGCCAAATTTGTTCCATCTGCCATTTCCTGGCTTATATTCAACATGCAAATTTTCAGCAAAATTGCACAGTAATAATAAAAAAAATCTGTGATCGTTGTATGATTCTTTTACAGGAAGTAGCACCAATTTATTCAATTGCTGAGATCAGCATAACATCATTTTCTATTATTTTTGAACTTTCATTGAAGGACACAATGTGTCAAATTAGCATTAGTCACTTGGAAAGAATGGTAAGTCTGCATTTACATAATAAAAAGGCCAAGGAACTGCAGCGCAAATGCACTCTGATGTATTTATGACTGCACTGAGGGATAAGAATTAGTTCTCAGAAGGCAGAGGAAGAGATTAAAGGATATATTCACTCAACCATTTTTTAAAAATGTATCAAAGTCACCAGGATGAGTTGATCTTTCTCAGAAGACTCTGGAGTCATGACTCCAGTCTGACATGCCAACGTATGTCAAGAGCAACACTCCCTAATTGTTTTCTTAGCCCCAGTTTTGAGATACTTTCCAAAGATATGATCATTTCTTTGTGATGGAGCATTGGCACATGTGTAAACTCAGGTGAACCAAATTCTTTAAAAGGGATTGTTTTAGATTTAAAAATTAAAACTGGCAGCACTGTGTAAGCAATCCACTTGTGTACAGGATTGCCATTTGGTGCCTGCCTGACAGCATAATATAGAATACAATGAAAGGATAGTTCACTCTGCTAGAACAAGCTTCTTTGGAATCTGTATAGATCAGGTGTGTCAAACATATGCCCCAGGGACTGGATACCATGAGCAAGGAAGAGAAAGGTGGTGGTGGTAGCAGCAAGAGCAGCAAAAAGACCCTCATCAGGTCAACTGGCTGGAGGGTCCCCCCCATCCTTTCTCAGTTGGGCTAGGTCACACACATGAGGCCACAACCTCCTCTCTTCTTTCTGTCAGTGGGGGGGGGGGATCACCACCTCCCCATTAATGTGCAAGTGTGCTGGGCCTCCCTGTTCACTTCAGCAGCAGAAGCCACCTTCTTTCCCACTGTCACCACCACCTTCTTATCCTCCTTTTGCTCTTTGTCTGCCATGATGCCAGAGAAGCAGCCCTGAGGGAGGAGGAAAGGAAGAAGAAAGGAGGGAGAAAGTTATTATGTCTGATGGTGATGGTGGTGGTGAGGAGCTGTTGATGGAACAGGTGTTAGGGGAAGTGTAGGGATGTGAATGACAGAATGTATCTGGGAGAAGGGCATGGAACTGAAAGGCTGTCATATGAACTGTGCTTGGAAATATATGGGAGAGGAGGAGAAATATAGCTGTTGAGATCAGGTGAAGTGTGTTTGTGTTTCGAACCTCAGCACCATGGGGTGTGGAAGGTTAGGACTCTAAGTGGGGCTGAATTGCAGGGAAGGGAGTGTTCAGTGGGAGCAGACTTGAGATTTGGAAGAGAGTAGATTGATGTGGATGCAGAAGTGGTGGGAGAAAAGGGCTGATTTAGGAGTTCTAGATCAAAGCAGGCAGCCGTGTTGGTCTGAAGCATGATTTGAACAAAGCAGGAGTCAAGTTTCACCTTTAAGACCAACCAATTTTTATTTAGAACGTAAGCTTTTGTGTGCTCTTAAGCACACTTCATCAGACGAGGAATCTAGCACAGTGAGCAAAGCCATACTTAGCTGAGCAGAGCCATACATAGCTGGTAGGCAGTGGCCCAGAATGCAACATGGTACAGATTTAAGAACCAACGACAGTGAAGTAAAATTATCTGGTAGGCAGTGGTTTAGAATGTAAAATGGTACAATGACAGAATAGTAAAATTAACAAATTGAGTAAACCTTTGATCTGAATAGCATGAGCATGCGAAAACAACAAAACAGTAGTATGCAGTATGTATTTTCAGAGAGGGAAGAGAATGCCTGGGATTACTTGTATGGGGGGGGGGAGATGGACAAAAAAAGTTTTGTTAAGGTGTGAGGTGTACTCAAGGCAGATTATACATATTGAGTCAGTGCAGCCAACAAATTGGGACATTCCCATTTCTCCCCACATACCAATGAAAGGATGCCAGAAATCACAGGAAGGTGGGAGAGCCGTGTGATATTGTACTGAAGGATAAGCTGTACAATTGGAGGAATGGGTCTGCTCAGCCCTGCAGGCCGTGTTCCACCTCCAAGGTTTTTCCAACACCTGCAGAAGCTTTTCTTTCTCTCTCGGCAAAGACCCATCCCAGCAATTTAGAACGGACAGTTGTACATCTATCACCTGCCTCACCCTGTATTTTAGTATCAGAAGGTAAATTTAATAATGTGCTGTGGTGGTCGACTGCAGGATGGAATTTTAGACTTCGTATGGACTTCTATCGCCTGTAAAATTTATAGAAAGAGACGCTTGTGGCCCTGCCGAGCTGGCCTAGTGGTGCTGCAGAAAACCTTGGGGTGGAGTGAGTGGTTATCCAGGCAGCAGGGGGGAGCGGTGGCAACTCGAGCTGGGCCGTGCTGTGGAGGACGGACACAACCAGGAGGTGCAGAGCAACCTTGGGCATGGAGTGGAGCCGGCAATGTCGGCCAATGTGGTGGAGGACCCTTTCTGACATGGAAAACTATTAACCCTCCCAGCCGACGAGGAAAACTTGCTCAGCAGACCCTCCCAGCCGATGAGGAAAACTCGCTCAGCCAACCCTTGCGCAGACAAAGAGACCTCGCCAAACACCCCCTCAAGCCCTGCCGTGAGTCCTGCGCAAGGATTACATCTGGCAACACTCGGACCATCCCCTGGCCGCTGCTGCTATTAAGGGTACCAACATTTGAAGATGTATTAAATTGAGACTGTGGGAGTTGGAGGAAACGAAACTACGGCCAACAGACCCTTATATTTGCTCCCCAGCGTCCTTAGGTCTTTATGCTTTCTGCAGCAAAATGCCCCATTATCTATCAGATTTAACCATTCCAAGTCATCACAGGGCATTTATGTTGGCTAGACTAAATGCGTTTCCCTCCAAAGTTTTACAAGGGAGATATCATCGAGTCCCTTTAGGTGACAGACTCTGTTCCTGTGGAGCGAATATTCCCGACTCAATTCAGCATATATTGCTTGATTGTTCCTTTTATCATAATCTCCGTAAAGATTTATTTTGTAAGCTTTCTTTCTCCCCAGATTTGTCTATTCTGCCACCCTGCTATTATTTATTAAATGATACTGAGGGGGAGGTTAGTGAGGCTGTGGCAAAATTTTTGGCTGACATCCTTAAATTTAAATCTGACCATGTATGAATGCATCTGTAAGCTCGGTTTCATTTTGATTTTATCTCCAATGTTTAAATTTTTATATTCTGTGTATTTTTATTTGCAACTTTTATGCCATTAAAGGTTTGGTATGGTGTGGCGGTACCAACATTGCTGGCCCAGCTGCAACCTTTGTCGAGGCAGCTTTTTGGACTGTGTTCAGCCTGGTGGTGTTGTGTCTGGCTCCTGCCTAAAGAACTTTAGTGACTGGGAGGCACAGGGAGGATCTTTGTCCCCTCCGTGCCTGCTGGGCTGCTGATTAGCGAGGACTGGACTTGGCCCCAGGATAGAAGAGGTTCCTGCATACAGACCGCATTTTAAGATTATCTCTGCTTACCACCAAGCCCTTTAATTATCAGCACTTCCATCTCTAGCATTTCACTTCAGTTGTACTTTAGTGAATGCCCACCTAACTTAACTGTCTTTCTATTGCTAACTATGGGTTTTAATTTATGTTTTGGCTGCTAAATTAATTGAACCTATTGTATTAGTGGTTGATTAATTGGGGAGAGTAATTGGGGTGAGGAATTAATTGGATTGGGATTGTTATTGAATTGATTAGCTACTGAGAAATTTGATTGTGTTATTAGCTAATTAAGTTGGGGAGTGTAAATTAGTGGGTGGCGGGGGCTTAGAATTTAATTGGACATTAGGGCTAAATTGATTATTTATTAGCTAATTAATTAATTGGATTGAAATTAAGTGGGGGTTTAGAATTAATTAACCGTTTAGGGGAGGTTAATTGGCAAGGGTTGAAAGATTGACTGGGGAGGGTTTTTATTTGGCATGGGCAGGGACAGTAGAAATCAGAAACTAGGATGCAGGGTTGTAGCAGGGCATCCTATATACTGGTCTGAGGTGACTGCGGAGACCAGTGGGGGGAATGACAGGCCTGGGGATTCCAGTACTCCTGGGGAGGGGAGGGTACGATGGTGGGAACAGACATAAATGTAAGGAAAGGCAGCTGAGACGTGAGGGTGCTTGGCCCCCTTCCAGTCTGCCTCTCATCCCAATGGTGACAGGTGGTGGGGTCAGGTTGAATTACTTGCCTCCATCACTAGTGTTATGCAATGCCAGGTCCATAAATAATAAGATTTCCTGTGTGAACAGGATATGGACCTGGCATGCGTGACTGAGACCTGGGTGCATGATGGGGAGACGGTAGCCCTCTCCCAAGTAGCCCCCCCCCCAGGGTATTCAGTCTTTCACCAGTCACGGACTAGTGGGCAGTGGGGAGGCATGGCCCTATTCATACAGGAGGCTTACTCCTTCCTGGATCTCCCAACTCCGGAGATCAACGGCATTGAATGTGCGGGCCTGAATTGGGATGTTGGAGAGGGTTTGGCAATCTGGCTGATGTACCGGCCGCCTAACGCACCAGCTAGCGCCTTATTGTCCCTGATGGAGACCGCAACAGGCTGGGCATTGGAACACCCAAGGTTCTTAATCCTGGGTGATTTCAATGTCCATGCTGATGACGCGAACCCCAATCAGGCAACGGACCTAGTGTCATCCATGGCTACTCTAGGACTCTCTCAATTTGTAATAACACCCACACATCAGGCCGGGCACATGCTGGACTTGATCTTCCAAATTACTGCTGATGCAGTGTCATGGTTGGACCACTATGTCCTGAAGACCTGTATGGATGGACCACCCCAAACCCGTTTAGGCAGCGAGCGTATTTTAGCTCGTCCACGGAACCTAATGGACCCGGTACGGTTCCAGAGGGGACTGCGGGACTCCTGGCCCCCTGGTGATTCTCTCAAAGACCTGGTTGAGTCCTGGCAAAATTGGCTCACCGTGGCCATTGATGAGATTGCTCCCCGGTGCCCTCTGTGCCCTCATTCAAAGATGGTGCCATGGTACAACACGGAATTGCGGCTGATGAAATGGAGGCTCAGATGGCTAGAGAGGCTGTGGCGGTGTACTCGTGACAAAGCGACCAGAACATCTTATAGAGAGTTTATGAGGTCCTATGAGATGGCAGTCAAAGCCACAAAGAAAGCTTACTTTGTGGCCAAGATTGCATCTGCGAATTCATGCCTGGCTCAATTATTTAGTGTTATTCAGACCCTTACAACTCTGCCTAAATTATAGGGAATTGGACATTGGCTGTGAGGCTTTTGCAACCTTCTTTGCAGACAAGGTCTCATCGCTCCGCCGCGACTTCCCTGCCACAGCTGAAACAGTATGCGAGCTCGAGGCTCTGTGCCTGTTTTCCAGTTCAGCTTTAGACAGTTTTACAACACTTAGCCTGGAGGAAGTTGACAGAATCCTCTCTACAGTACGCCCAACAACGTGTGATTTGGACCCTTGCCCATCCTGGCTGATTAAAGCATGCCGGGTGGAGTTTTGATATCCTATATGGGATATTGCAAATAGATCCCTCTCTTAGGGGCTTTTTCCAAGGCCCCTCAAAGAGGCAGTAGTCTACCCACTCTTGAAAAAACCAACATTAGACCCGGCTGAATTGGCACACTACCGGCTGGTCTCCAATTTACGCTTTTTGGGTAAAATTATTGAGAGGGCAGTAGCGCAGCAGTTACAGAGCTTTCTGGAGGATGCTTCCATCCTAGATTCACACCAGTTCGGCTTTTGCCCGGGTCATGGGACAGAGACAGTGCTGGTCGCCTTGGTGGATGATCTCCAGCGACATCTGGATCGAGGCGGTTTGGCGGTGCTGATGTTGTTAGACCTGTCGGTGGCGTTCAACATGGTTGACCATCAGTTGTTGGTCCACCGCCTTGCCAACGCAGGGATTCAGGGCCCTGCAATGGCTCTCCTCTTTTCTCTGCGGTCGGGGACAAAGGGTGGCGATTGGGGGACAATCATCTCAGAGACATCCACTTAATTGTGGGGTGCTCTCCCCAATGTTATTTAATATCTATATGCACCCCCTTGCCCAGATTGTCCGGAGATTTGGGCTGGGTTGCCATCAGATGACACCCAGCTCTATCTACTGATGGATGGATGGCCAGCCTCTGCCCCAGAAAATTTAGTCCTGACGCTGCAAGCCATGGCAGGGTGGCTTAGGCTGAGTTGTCTGAAGCTGAATCCAATGAAGACAGAGGTATTTTGCCTGAGTTATGGTGGTCTGGGAAGGAAAATCCCTTTACCAGCTTTTGATGGGGCACCACTGATATCGGCGCCCAAAGTCAGAAGCTTGGGGGTGCTGCTGGAGCCCACATTGGCAATAGAGGCCCAGATAGCAGCCACTGCGAAATCTGCCTTCTTCCACCTTAGGTGGGTACAACAGTTGGTCCCCTTCCTTGAGCAGAGTGACCTAGCAACTGTGATCCATGCAATGGTCACCTCGAGACTAGACTACTGCAATGCCCTCTACATGGGGCTGCCCTTGTCTCGCATCCAGAAGCTGCAGTTGGTGCAGAATTCAGCAGCCAGGCTGTTATTGGGTCTCTCTATATGGGAGCACATACAGCCAAGGCTGTGGGAATTGCACTGGCTGCCAATAGTATTCCGGATTCGCTACAAGGTGCTGGTTATCATCTTCAAAGCCCTATATGGCCAAGGACCTGTCTACCTTAGGGACCGTCTTTCCCCACATGTTCCCCAGAGGGTACTTAGATCTGGATCTCAGAACTTATTGTCAATCCCTGGGCCAAGGGAGGCGAGACTGAAGGCTACCAGAGAAAGAGCCTTCACAATTCTGGCCCCCCACTGGTGGAACCAACTTCCATAAGCAAGGGCCTTGCGGGACCTTGCTCAGTTCCACAACGCCTGTAAAACAGCTCTATTTCGACTTGCCTTTAGTTGAATTACAGTATGATGCCCAACATTGCTGAATTTAATGGAATCAACGCTAGCACCAAAATTGTTTTAAATCATTTTAAATTGTTTTAAAATTATTTAATCGGTACTAATTATTGTTAAAATTTTAAATTGTTGCTTACTGTTTTAGTTGAATGTTGTTAGCTGCCCTGAGCTTGCTTCGGCAGGGAGGGTGGGATATAAATTTGAGGAATATATAAATAAAGCAAGAGCTGTCAGTTATTAAGGAAAAGGAAGATCCCCTGTGCAAGCACCAGTCGTTTCCGACTCTGGGGTGACATTGCTTTTACGTTTTCATAGCAGACTTTTTTTTTATGGGGTGGTTTGCCATTGCCTTCTTCAGTCATCTACACTTTCCCCCCAGCAAGCTGGGTACTCATTTTACCGACCTCAGAAGGATGGAAGACTGAGTCAACCTCAAGCCAGGTACCTGAAAACCCAGCTTCCACCGGGGATCGAACTCAGGTCGTGAGCAGAGCTTAGGACTGCAGTACTGCAGCTTTAACACTCTGCATCATGGGACTCTTTGTCAGTTATTAAAGACAGTGTTAAATAAAGGAAATACTGTAAGACCCATTCCCCACTATCCTTGTCCCAGTCTCATACGCCTCTTCTCCACAGGGCTTCCTTCCAATTTCGCACAAGGGCTGTAACTCGCTCTGTAACTTTCGTGCAGCAAGCAGAAACTGGCTTTTAGACGGTTTTGCTTGCCATGTGAAAGAGGTGGAGTAAGTTGCAGCCCTGGGGCAGCTTGTGCGAAATCAGAAGAAAGCCCCGCAGAGAAGAGGAGTGTGGGACCGAGACAAGGCTAGTGGGGAATCAGTCTAAGAGTGTTAATCAGGGCTTTTTTTGAGCAAGAACACACAGGGATGCAGTTCTGGCTGACTTGATGTTAGGGGGTGTGGCTTACTATGCAAATGAGTACCTCTGGGCTTTTTCTACAAAAAGCCCACGTGACACAATGGTGCTTTCAAAGGTGTGGCCTAATATGGAAATGAGTTCCTGTAGGGCTTTTTCTACAACCCCCCCCTGGTGTTAATATTTTAAGCATATTTGTATTTTGAGTAAAAACTAATATTGTTAATTGGGTTTGCCTGTATCCTTTCTAAACTTTATATCTCTGATATATCTGGCATTACATTTTAAAGCATACACAGCCCAGCCCAACAAAGTGATGTTTATATCAGATTCAGGCCTCATAACAAATGAGTTTGTCACCTCCTATATATATGGTAGTTTAGAGGGGGGGAAATTCTGGTTTAGTTTCCTCCTTTTTCTGTACACTGAATGGTATGATTAGACTTCTTGTTTTTACAGAGTCTTTTATTCATGAGTACCCAGCTTCCTGGGGGGGGGGGGGGAGTGTAGACAACTGGGGAAGGCAATGGCAAACCACCCATAGAAAAGCCTGCTGTGAAAACGTTGTGATGTGATGTCACCCCAGAGTCAGAAAAGACTGGTGCTTGCACAGGGGACTACCTACCTTATATTCTCAAGTATAGTATTGGTTTCACTGATCACAGATTATTTTACTACCTTTTATTATTGGTTTTGTTTTGCAGACTATCCTATTTACAGCCATCTAATAAATCTGAAGTGGCATATATTAAGTCACTTCTTCAGCAGCAGCAGATATACAAGAGCTCTAATTAACAGGTGACCAAATCATGTGGTCTGGGCCTGGAAGGAAATGCTGGATATACATAATCCTACTGCATACCTGATACGTTCCCAAGTGCCACTGCTTCATTTGTATGGAGACAGCAAAATATAACTTCCAGTGGATCAAGCCCTTAGTTATTTGTACTTCTAGCTATTACACTCAAGTGATAATAGAAGCATATGCAATGGCATAATGCATGAGCATTGATTCTGTTTAGGAGCACTGATTGCATTCAGTTCAATGGGGCTTGCATGGGAAAACCTGTGCCTTGAATAAATGATTATCTTAACTTTTTATATAATTCTGGGAAACTTTAAAGGAAAAAAAACACTAGGGTAATAGTTGTTGGAAATTTGAAAAATTGAAAATACAAAGACCAATCAGCACCGGAATGAACAGGGTCTCTATAATGCAGTTACTCTGTCTCTTTGACAAACAATATAAATACAGACAAAACAGACAATATAAAAACAAGGTAGATACACTGACCAAACCACCCAAACAATAAACAGTGCTTAGGCTAGTCCTGTTTTCAGTAGCTGGCTCATCCAAAAGCAGCAGTTGCAAGTCATGGTCTAAGATCCAAAGGGCAAAGAGTTCTTTGGCTCTTGCTGTTTAGCTTGCATCCAAAGGAACTGCTCCTCTGCCCAGCTTTATAGTACCTGTGACAGGATTGGAAAACCAAAAGCTCAGCAAGAAATTACAGCTGGCTAAAATGTTCAAAATGCTACAGAGCCTCTGGCCACACCCAAGCATTCATTATTTCCTATTACACTACTGTTTCCCAACAACATTTTAATATAATTCTGGGAAATTGTAAAGGAAAAAAAATGAGATAATGGTTTGTCATCATTGAACTGTCTCCTGTATTAACCTTGTTCTTGTAATACCCATTTTTGCTTATCTATGTGTCCCCTCCATCCTTTTCCTGAACACAATACTTTATGTAGAACAAAATAGGAGTCAATTGCACCTTTAAAACCAACATAGTTTTATTCAGAACGTAAGCTTTCATGTGCATTCACACTTCTTCAGACGAGGAATGAGGTACAGTAAGCACATAGCTGGTGGGGTTTGGAATGACACATATAGCTGGTGGGGTTTGGAATGCCAAGTGGTACAAAATTAAAAACCAATAGCAGAATAGTAAAATTAACAAATTCAGAAAACCAGGCATTCTCACATTCTGACATGTTAGTGTTTTATGGTTTCCCATGCTAATGCAACACAGATCAAAGGTTTTCTGAATTTGTTAATTTTGCTATTCTGCTATTGGTTTTTAACTTTGTACCACTTGGCATTCCAAACCCCACCAGCTATATGTGGCTCTGCTTACTGTACCTCATTCCTCATCTGAAGAAGTGTGCATGCACACGAAAGCTTACGTTCTGAATAAAACTATGTTGGTCTTAAAGGTGCAATTGACTCCTATTTTGTTCTACTACTTCAGACCAACATGGCTGCCTATTTGGATCTATCTACAATACTTTATGTGTTATATGTGGTGGCTTATGCTTTACCTGCATAAAGACTTTGATATGTCAGTAGAACCTGAATCTTCCTTTTGAGAGATCTATCATTTTGGGGTTCTTGGTGCAGGCTTCAAACCACCAGACTGCTGGATGACTGTTAGGGGTGCCATCTTCCAGGTGGGACCTGGGGATCCCTAGGAATTACTGCTTATTTCCAGAGATCAGTTTCCCTGGAGAAAATAGATGCTTTGGAAGATGGCCTGTATGGCATTGTACACACTAAAGTCCCTGTCCCCCGCAAGCTTCATCTCCAAATCTCTAGCAGTTTCCCAACCTGGCTTTGGCAACCTTACCCCTGCCCCATCCTCTGCGGGTTGTGAGGTTTGTTCACAGATTGCAGCTGTTTTTCAGCTGAGGGTCCAAACCCCTGTCTAGAAGAAGCTTTGAAGCTTGTATTTTGGTGTTGTTTGCTGCCATGGAGCTCACAAAACTGGGGAAATCTCTGTGGACTCCATGATGTTATACCCCACTTAGGTTCTTTCCTTTCAAATCCCACCCTTCCCAGTCTCTACCTCTCCAAATTGCCAGGAATTTCTTGATCTGGGGCTGGGAACCCTAAATTGAACTTAATTCATTTGTACTCTATTGAGATAGTAAAATAAGAATTGAGATAGTAAAATAATGCCACTGTATAAATCGATAGTGCTGTCTCATTTAGAGTACTGTGTGCAATTCTGGTCACCGCACCTCAAAAAGAATATTATAGCATTGGAAAAAGTCCAGAAAAGGGCAACTAGAATGATTAAAGGTTTGGAACATTTTCCCTATGAAGAAAGGTTTATACGCTTGGGGCTCTTTAGCTTAGAGAAATGTCGACTGAGGGGTGACATGATAGAGAATTACAAGATTATGCATGGGATGGAGAAAGTAGAGAAAGAAGTCCTTTTCTCCTTTTCTCACAATACAAGAACTCGTGGGCATTCAGTGAAATTGCTGAGCAGTCAGGTTAAAAGGGATAAAAGGAAGTACTTCTTCACCTAAAGGGTGATTAACATGTGGAATTCACTGCCACAGGAGGTGGTGGCGGCTACAAGCATAACCAGCCTCAAGAGGGGATTGGATAAAAATATGGAGCAGAGGTCCATCAGTGGCTATTAGCCACAGTGTGTATGTGTGTGTGTATGTATATATATATCAGGGAGGAACAGTGGCTCAGTGGTAGAGCATCTGCTTGGTAAGCAGAAGGTCCCAGGTTCAATCCCTGGCATCTCCAAAAAAGGGTCCAGGCAAAGAAGTGTGAAAAACCTCAGCTTGAGACCCTGGAGAGCCGCTGCCAGTCTGAGTAGACAATAATGACTTTGATGGACCCTAAATTGAACTTAATTACCCCCAGTGTTGGTTTTAGGGCACACGGCGCCCCAGGCAGACTCCCTACCTGCTCTCCCTCCTGCCGCCACCTGCCCTCCCTCCCTATATATATAGGACCCTATATATATATTCGTTCAAGGGTGCCACGTGCCCTAGAACAAATACTGGAGGTAATTAAGTTCAATTTAGGGTTCCCAGCCCCAGATCAAGAAATTCCTGGCAATTTGGAGAGGTAGAGACTGAGAAGGGTGGGATTTGAAAGGAAAGAACCTAAGTGGGGTATAACATCATGGAGTACACCTCCCAAAGCAGTCATTTTATCCAAGGGATCTGACCTCTGTAGTCTGGAGATAAATTGTAATTCCCAGAGATCTCCAGCCACCACTTGGAGGTTGGCAACTCTATTTCAGTTATCTGCCAGCTGGAAAAATAACATGATTCACTCTTTTGTGAGGAGAAATGTTTGGCCTGTGAAGTACTTTCCCATCATATCAGTTCTCAAGTCTTAAGAAGAAATCAATGCCACTGTGTTTTTGAGACCCAGTAGTATTGTAAAAGAAATTTAATAAACAACAAGATAGCTAATGAAGCAAGAAAGCATTTCACACAGGAGGCATTTTCCCAGACACAGTAGAAGAATGATGTTACATCAGAGAAAAGATATGCTCTCAGCCTGAAACTCAGTCAGTGTTTCTAACAGCTTTCCTTTTAAATACAAGTTGAGTAAAAGGATAAATATAGAAATCCAAGAATTTCTTGTTCTTCAAAAGCATTTCACCACATACTAAGCTTTCCATTCCAAGCCAGGATAAGTGTAACCTTGGACGCAGCGTTCAGAGCACTGACATTTATCCACTATATAGGTTACTTTCATCATCCCAAGGGTATCAACTGATGCAAAAAAATATTAATTTGTTATACTAATTTTGATCTATAAATTATTAAATCAGCATACATTTGCACATTGATAAAACAACTGGGGGCAGAGCATAACATTTTTGGATTATGGTTGCATGTATTATTTATGTGGTACCTTTTTCCTTTCCTCAAAGGAACTCAGGTATCATTCTTCCTCTTCCAGTTTCTCCTCACAACAATCCTGGCCCAAGGTCACACAGCAAGCTTTGTGCAGAGTGGGGATTTAAATCTGAGTTTCCCACATTCTAGCCTCTGATCAGTGTGGCCAGTATCCTACATTGCTTCAGTAGGAAAGAAAAAGGCCCTGGGCTAATGTCTCTTTTCTAAGATGATGTGCATGTGCAAATATTTTCAGATGATAGCTTCGGTGTTTATCGCAGAGAAAACCAGCCATTTAAGAAAGTGTGTTTCATTTAGAATTGACAGTTCAGAATTGAGATGTGTCATTTGGATTCAGAAATATTCAGAATTCACTGAATAATGCTATAGATCTTAATTTTATGTCCAGATATTCTAAATAAATCTGGGTATTTGAAATCCTGTTGATGTATAGATAGATGCAGCCTAGACTGCCTGGGAAATGAAAATCAAACACATACTCCAGAAAGGTTGACACTAAGGGTAGTGGGAACAGAGACTATAGAGTCCCTTTTCTGGTGTTGCCATGATTTAGCCAAGAGACAGGAGGCTGTTCTTAAAAACAAAAGTCCAGTGGCACCTTAAAAACTAAAAACATTTATTCTAGTATGAGCTCTTGCAAGACTGTGATGAAAGCAAAGTCTGTGTGATTGCCATCTTTCTGCACTTATGAAAAGCCAGTCAAACAACAGAAGGAATTTCCACATTTGTCTTTTCCAATAGAAAGGCAGGGGTGGGATTTGAAATCCTAATCCATCATCTGTCTCTTGACCATTTCCAGTGGAGTAATGCTCTGCATGCTAAAATAGTCCTCTCTTTCCCTTTTATTGATTGATTGGTTGAATGATTTATTTGTTTAATACCTAGCAATAAGATTTAAGATTAGTAGACTCACCGATTAATTAGATTGTAGATTAATTAGGAAATATTATATTTTATCTACATCCCTTTAATTAGATTAGACAGGAGAACAAATTTGGTTGGACAAATATAGCTTAGATTTAAATAATAGATTTACAGATTTTGTGTATTCTGTACATGTGTGTGAAAAAAGAAGATTTTAATCTTTTCCTGTGCTCTGCTACAGGAGATATTGTTGAGTTCGAGGAGTTTATACTTGTGTACCAGCAGTATGAAACACGGGGATGACAGAGGAGACTGGAGTAAGGAAAACATTACAGGAATACCACTAGAACACTCTGAAGCACCAACTATTGAAGGAATAGGGTGTGGAGGAAGCAGGCAACCAGCCCTTATTATGAACCTGCTACTCTAAACCCACCACCATGCCACCTTGTTGAACACCAGTACTCTCTAGAACAGGTATGTCCAACAGGTAGATCGTGATCTACCAGTAGATCGCAGAGGGGTCAGAGGTAGATCACCAGCCCCACTTGGTCTCATGGTTTGCTGGACAGGTGTTTGGGTTTTTTTGATGATCGTTTGGTGTGGTGGTATTTGATTATTGGTGCCAGTATGATGAATTCTTATTTTTACTTTTAGAACTGCATGTGTGGTTTTGGCATCATCCAGAGGTCTTCAGTTCCTGTTGATCTTTAATACTTTGGGACAGTGACAGTTTTGGACCAAATTCAGCCAGTGTTAACTTAGCACCCCAGTCACCCCAGTATAACGAAGATGAGTGTTCCAAAGAAGAGCAAAACCTACCACTTTCATGATGAATGGGAAATGGACTACTTCATCATGGTGAAAGACAAGTGTTGTTGTCTACTTTGTAACACCGCTGTATCCTTACCCAAAAAAGGTAATCTGGAGCGTCATTATAAGGCTCTGCATAGCAATAAGTTTGATGCTGACTTTCCACCCAAAAGTGAAATTCGCAAACTGAAGCTCAAAGAACTTAAACCTAAATTGGCTGCACAGCAACAGTTGATGGCGAAGCCAAGGTCACATTCGGTCAATGCAACCATGACATCCTTCAAGGTCAGCAACCTGATTGCAAAGAAATGCAAACCTTTCAATGAAGGAGAATTTGTAAAAGATTGTTTTCTTGAAGCAGCAGACAATCTTTTTGAAGGATTTAAGAATAAGAAAGAGATCATAGCTTCTGTTCAAGATGTACAATTGTCAAGTTGTGCGGCGAATAGAAAAGATGTGTGGAGACACAACTGAACAATTGTTGGAGGATGTTTCAGTTTATGTTGCTTTCTCATTCCAACTGGATGAATCTACAGACATAAGAGACATAGCCCAGTTACTAGTCTTTATCCAGATGGTTTTTGAAGACTTCAGTGTTAAAGAAGAACTACTAGGAATGATTTCTTTAAAAGGGAGAACTACCGGTCAGGAAATATTCAGCTCTTTCCATTCTTTTGTGACAAAGTGTAATCTTCCATTGCATAAACTTGTTTCCATCACTACTGGTGGAGCAAGAGTAATGACAGGTGAAGTTAACAGTTTCATAGGCCTCTGTAGACAGCATGACGACTTTCCAGATTTCCTTTCTTACCACTGCATCATTCACCAGCAAGTTTTGGCAAGCAAGAGACTCAATACAAAGATTGTCATGGACATCACTTTCAGAATTGTAAATTCAGTTCGTGAAAGATCACTTCAAAGATGGCTTTTCAATCTTACTCTTGATGAAGGGGCAGCAGAAACCATTTTGCACACATATGTAAGGTGGCTAAGTAGGCACAAATTTCTGCAAAGATTTCATGATTTGCTGAATGATTTAAGAAAGTTTTTGAAGGAGATGGGAGATGACAAAGCAGCGTTGGAAGATGAGGAGTGGTTATGTGATCTGGCATTTCTCGCTGACTTTACAGGTGAACTATGTGATATGAACATTGAACTACAAGGTAAAAACAAATGCATTGGCGAGATGATGAGTACAGTTTCATCCTACAAGAGCAAATTTGAGCTAATGATGACTGACCTTGCAAACAACACTTTTGATCATTTTCCTAAATCGCAGGACCATCTGGGACAATATCCAAATTTTGTTTTTCAGAACGAGAAGTATGTGACAGAAATCTGCTCTGCTATCCAGGAATTCGAAAAAGATTCTGTGACTTCCAAAGAATTGAAAAAGTTGTGAAGTACTTGTCATACCCATTCAAGGCAGATATGGACATTAAGGAAACTGCAGCTGCTATCAGTAAAAATTACTCATTGAACAAGGCATCTCTTGAAAATGAAATAGTAACCCTTAAAAATGACATTTTTCTTAAGACCCGTGCTGAGCAAGAATTGTTTTGGAAGCTAGTGCCTAGAGACAAATTTCCCATCTTGAGAAGATGCAGTGAAGCTGTACACTCCTGTTTTGGTTCAACTTATTTGTGGGAATCTGCATTTTTCCATCTGAAAATGACAGAGTACACAGCGTTCCAACATGACAGATGAACATCTCCCGGATTCCCTGAGACTGACCCTCACTCAATATTCACCCAACTTCAAAAAGCTGGTGGATGAAATGCAGGCTCAGATGTCTCACTACTTAGCAAGAGCAAAGTTTTAAAGATTGTGCAAGATCAGCCTGGATCAATTCTTGACCTACATTTAATACAAATTACTCAATAAAAGTTAAAGAAAGTTATTAAGAAAGTTAAAGAAAGTTATAACAATAAAAATTTTAAAAAACCATTCGCAGTTCTTTCTGGATCTTTGACTCTGTTTTGTTTTTGCTTATTTTGCTTACCAGTAAATGACAGAAGGTGCATTGTAAATAGGGGGAGGGGGCGGTGGAACCCAACTTTGGTGAGTTAAAATCTAATTCGAAACTAATTTGAAACTTAATTTTTATGGTGGTAGATCACCAGCATTTTGTCTGGAAAAAATAGATCATGACCTGTTCAAAGTTGGACATGCCTGCTCTAGAAGAAGAAGGCAGTGGTGCAAGGGGGTGTGAGGAGATGAGGTGGGGCAGGCTAAACCCCTAGCATATATGCAAGCCACCTAATCAAGGGACAAGGAAGGTGCACAAGGAAGTCACTTTTAACCCAAGGTGTGGATGTAGGCCATCCCCAAGTGGGACCTAGAGTTCTTCTGAAATTACCACTGATCTCTAGACTACATATATCAGCTACCCTGCTAAAGGAAATAGCAGATTTAGAGAGTAGATTCTATGGCACTGAGGGGGAAAGCCTTTGCACATTATGGTCTTGATACATCTATGCCAATTTGGGTAATACCTAGTTCCCCCATTCCCAGCATCAGCATCAGGCCATCCTGGAGGATCTCAGAAGAATGCAGGAATAGGCATTCCACAGACATAAAAATGCCATGACAACAATGATAAGGGAAAATGGTGAGGAGCAGGGCCGGATCTAGGGAGGGACAGAGGGGGGTGTTTGCCCTGGGTGCCGCAAAAGGTGAGCGGCAGCAGCGCGGCAAGGCATGTGATGGGATTGGGACGATTCCTCTGCTATGCCTCCCATCTGGCCACCTGCCTGCTGTTTGCAGCCCTCCTTATGCAGCCCAGCATCCAGCCCGCTCCCACAGAGCCTAAGCCAGCCAGGCTCAGCTCCCACAAGCTTCACCTTCCTCTGACCAGGCAGCAGGCTTATAGTCAGAGACTCACTGTATGGCTGCTGGCCCAACCCCCTAAGAGTCCTCCTTTCCTGCGCGTATACTGCACAGGTCAGTTGCACTGCCAGCCACCAGCGAGGAGCACAGCAGCACGTGCTGTCGTGCCTGCTATTGAATGCATCGGCTGTTTTTAACTCCTCCATCACCATGCAATCCAGCTGGAGTCAAATCAACTGAGGGCGCTCCTGCTGCTACCTCCAGCCCTATTTGATGGGACACTGATGGGTAAGCAGCACTATCAGCATGCCCCCATGGGCAGAGAAAGGAAAGGGCTGCGTTATGGCAGAGGTTGGTCGGTCAAGGGGAAGGAAGTTGTGCAGGGAGGCTGCCTTGGAGCTGGAGGGAAGGGTTCAGGGCAGATCTGGCCAGAAAACTTGGCTAGCCTCCAAGTCCACAAAAACTCACTGATGCTGGCAGAAAGTTGGTCATGGGGTCAGGGCTCTGAGGAGTCTAGCCTATTCCAAGTTCAGAGGGGGGGGAGGAGGCATGGCGAGGAGTGCACAGACTGGATCAAGGAGAGGGGTGGCAGCTCCACTTCCTCTGGCACCTAATGTTGTGTCTCTATCTCATTTCTCTTAGAGATCACCAATCTCCTTCCTCTTCCTCCCTCCCACTTCCTTCGACAATGTCTGCCTCCTTCCTATTCTGGGGGCATGTCCAAGAAGTCCTCCCAGTCTTTGGACAGCCTGTGTGCTGTCCAGCTTCCCATTGCTTGTTTCCAGGCTGCAGCCCTACTTACTAACCCTTTCATCCTTGGCTTCTGGGGACACAATGCTGCTATGCACCACCTCTTTCGCCTGCCCAGGTCCCAAGCAGGTGAAGGGTATGGCGGGGTGTCTCTCTGACACTCAAAAGCTGCCTTTGTTTGCAATGTAGGCAGCCTCTGAGCAGTGCACATATCACCATAACCTCTTTTGCCTGTCTGGGATGCAGACAGGCCTTGTGCTAGGGCCTTGGGTGCCCCAGGTCAGCATCTGCCTGCATCCCCCCACCCATGCCTGCCCAGCCACTGCAATCCTGTCCACAGGGAGATCAGGTTACGCGGCATGGAAGGAAGGCTGGGCGGGCCCTGGCTGAGCCAGGCCTGTGCAGTGCAGTCTTGGAGGTGTGGAGCACCTCCAAGAGTGCATTGTGGAGGTGTTCTCCTCTGAGTTGGCTCAGAGAAGCTGCACCAACACCATTCCCAGCTGCTTTCACCTTTCTCCTTATTTTCTTTTAATTTTATTTATTTTGATTTATATCCTGCCCTCCCCACCAAAGCAGGCTCAGGGCAGCTAATGATGGCTATGAAAATGTAAAAGTGCAATTAACTATTCATAGAAGTCAAAACAATGTATTATGTTGTTAAAATGAGATGTTAAGTATATATCTGTATTACAAACATTGGTAAAAATGTATATATAAAGAAAATATATAAGGGGGCACTATTTTTTACTTTTGCCCCTCCCCCTCAAAAAAAATGTAGATCCGGCCCTGGTGAAGTTTGATATGGTGAGGTTTTCCTTGTTAATTTCCATAGGTTTTTTACGAACTGGCACTCTGTTACTGATTGTCATATCAAACCAGTGTTAGCTTCCAGGTAGTACAAATTTGTACAGGGTGTTGGGCAACTGGTACAGTAGCAAGAGGCCATGGTACAAATGGAGCATTTTACTAATGATATCTGGAGTAGCCTGAGCACACACCATGTCTGTCATTCCCTGGCAAGGCACTAATATTGGCACTGGGCATAAGACAATACACAAGGAGAGGGTGTCCCTGCTGACTGTGGCTTTGATGGAGGGTGACACTAAAGGATTCCTGAGATTCTGAGAATAGAATGGCACAGAAATGTGGTCTAGCCTTAGTAAAAAAGAGATGATCCATCTCAGATAACGGAGCGAACATGTTGCCACTTCTACTGCCAACTGTTCAGCAGCCAACACAGCTCATAGAAGATTTTGTTGCTGGTGCACATCCCTAGTTCAAAAATCCAAGTACAGATTGGCCATACATTCAAAAATTGTATTCGGTTCTTCTGCATTACATGATATGCTGTGGGTCTTTTGAGTGAGGCTGCAACAGCCACAGGAATGAGAATTCCAAAAAAGAAAGAAAGCAGATCATAGATACTAGGTTCAGACTTTTCGTAGCACTGCAGCATCTTTCAATATATTTATTGCAATAAAGGATGCACACACTACTCAGATGCATAGATTTCAGTTAAAAACTTTGCTCCACAATTCTTCATTTCTTCTATGCTTTCTTACGTCTGCTCTGTACCCTCTGACTATTATGTAATATTAGCAGTAAAGCCCGTTGCAGGAAGAAATACAACGGGTCCTAGAAAAAAAATATTCGGGAGGGGGGTGATAAATGTGTAGGTGGCAGGAAGGAAGGAAGATACACGAACAGAATGAAAGAGAGAGAGAGAGAGACAATGGTAGGGAAAAGATGGTAAGAAAAGAGAGAAAGGCCCTTTCTCCATTCAGCTTTGCTCCAGATCTACTAAGCACTGAATCCATCTGCTACAAACTTGCATCATTCAACATGCTTCTACATTTAAAACTATGCTCCTCATCTTTTACGGAGTTTTACTTCTATATTTGAAAAGAAGGAAGGCCCAGGCAAGAATTCCTGCCCCCCACATGGCAGTGCACACATTGCTGCCGTGCACCACCTCTTTTACCTGCCTGGGACCCTGGCAGGCCTGGTGCTAGGGCCTTGGGTACCTCAGGCCAGCACCCGTCCTGTGCCTCCCAACTGCACCTGCCCTGATGCTGCACCCCTGCCCACAGGAAAATCAAGCGCAGCAGTGTGGAAGGAGGGGTGAACAGGCTCTGGCCTAACCGGGCCTGTGCAGTGCACCTCTGAGAATGCACTGTGGAAGTGTTCTCCTCCGAGTCATGCTCAGAGAAGCCATGCTGATGCCCCATCAGGTTGCGTTCAACTTGAAGGCAAGAGCAGCCAGGTGGGGTATGTTCTCCTCTGAGTTGGGCCTCCCTTGCAAGGGAAGCCCAGCTCAGAGAAACTGCATCGACACCCTGCCCGGCTGCCTTCGCTTTGAAGGTGACAGCAGCCAGGCAGGGCGCATTCTCCTCTGAGCTGTGTTTTTCTTGTGAGGGAAGCCCTGCTTCGAGGAGAGCACATGTCAACACAGTTCTGAGCAGCATACCAATCCACCGCCCCAAAATGAGAAGGTTTGCCTGACAGGCACACTTCATTCCTTGTGTGCAATTGCCATCCGCTAAGAGGTTAGCTTATTTGTTTTTCCATCATATTGTGAAACTCCACTCATTCCCAGATAAGATCATTAGTGACAGAGGCCCACAGTTCGTTTCTGGCAGGAGTTTTGCAAATTGATGGGTATAGAACAGGGGTTGAGCTCAGCGTACCATCCACAGACGGACAGACAAACGGGACGGATGAACGCGCTTTTAGAACAGTATTTATGGTGTTATGTAAACCACCAACAATCTAATTGGGTGGACCTCTTGCTGTTTGCCAAATATGGTTACAACAACAGTGTGCATAGCTCAACGAAAGCTTCCCCATTTCAGATTTTAAATGGATACGAAGGCAAGCCTGTCACATTGTTGCCGGGGGGAGAGTGGGCCTGGGACCCCACCTCTTTCGAGCAATGGTGGGGTAAATTGGAGGGCAGCTGAAAGGGGATCCAAGAAAATCTAGAATTGGCCAAGGAAGCTTATAAAAAACAATATGATAAATCCCATGTGCCCGTGTGGGATTTCAAAGTGGGTGATTCTGTGTTTGTGTCAACAAAAAACCTTCCATTGAATCAGCCTTCAAAGAAGCTGGCTTATAGATTTCTGGGTCCATTCAAAATCAAAAGGGTAATCAATAAAGTGACAGTAGAACTGGAGTTACCCAAGATGTTTAGTAAAATACACCCTGTCTTTCATTGCAGTCTTTTGCGAAGAGACCTGGATGGTACTTCTTGGCACCCTCAATCACCAGCTCCACAACCTATCCAGATTGGGAATCAGAGTCATCATGAAGTAGAAGAAATGTTAGATGCTAAAGTGAAACGTGGAGTGTTGTATTATCTGATTAAGTGGAAACATTTCCCTGCCAGCCAAAATGAATGGGTAGCAGAACAAAATGTCTTAGCTCATTGCAGGCCTGGCCTGTCTTGCCTTGCTCAGCTTGCACCTACCCTCAGGGGAGGAGCGCTCCTCTGCTGAAGGCAAGTGCATTGGGCCACCACAACAGGACAAGGCTACGGCCTGCCCTGTCAAGCGGGCATTGGTGGAGGCAGCATGGGGGGGCACCTTCAACCTACACCTTGCCAAGCGAGCAGACATCTCAGGAGGAGGTCTTTCAGCGGTGAGGGGGGGCGCAGGCGAGTTCACCGGCCATGCAAGGCCTGCTCAGGCATCCTGGGCTACTGAGTGGGAGTCTTCTGTTGGAGGGAGCGGGGGATTCTATATCTTCTTTTCCCACCCACCCCTCTCTCTCAGCAAAGGAGCCAGCCTCTGGGTCTTTTCTAGAGATTTCCCCACAAATCAGGTCAGTTCCCCAGGGGAGAGGATTGAGGGTTTTCCCCTCACACACTTTTTGGAGGAAGTGGGCTGCCCTTTCTCTCCAAGAGATAGGTCTCTTTTCCCTGCATGCTAGGAGACAGTCTCCAAGACTTTCCTGGAGATTTCCTCACAAATCAGGTTCAGTTCCCCAGGAGAGAGGATGGAGGGCTTTCCCCCCCTTTATGTAGGAAGTGGGTTGCCATGTCTCTCCAAGAGATATATATATAGTGCCCTTCAGCATAGGGTACCCAGAGCTTTCAAGACAGCTATTGAACCAATGTGAAATGGTAAAGCAGAAACAATAAGGTAAAAAATAGTCTCCTGTGCAAGCACCAGTCGTTTCCGACTCTGGGGTGATGTTGCTTTCACAGCAGACTTTTTACGGGGTGGTTTGCCATTGTCTTTCCCAGTCATCTACACTTCCCCCCCAGCATGCTGGGTACTCATTTTACTGATCTCGGAATGATGGAAGGCTGAGTCAACCTTGAGCCAGCTACCTTAACCCAGCTTCCGCAAGGATCGAACTCAGGTCATGAGCAGAGTTTAGGACTGCAGTACTTCAGATTTCCATTCTGCATCACAGGGCTCTAGAAACAATAAAAAGAGCAGTGAAAAAAACACTGTAGCCCTGTTCAGATGCACAGTATAATCAGATGTCGCTGCTGTTTCCTTCTGGATTTAAAGTGGCTGATCAGGCAGCAACATCTGCCTCCTGGTATGAACTTGTGGTAGCCCCCCCCCCCCCCAATCCTTCTCGGAACCAGATAATTTTTTTACCTGCTCCTTTGCGGTGTTTTTTGAGTTCTCTGGTTTCACCTCGTAGTTTTCTCTGTCTGGATAGTTCTGCTGTGATATTAACTAACTTCCGGGTGTCTGAAGGCTGTCCCAGAGCAAAAGGAGCCTCAGACATCTGATTTATGGTTGCCATTTTTTACTACTTAGCGATATGCGCTTAGTGCATGCTTGCACATATTGCGTGCATGTGCATAATTGTTGCAAACTGTTGCTTACTTAGCAGCCAGATAATCTCCCTGTGTGTGGAGTGCAGACTGAGAAGCCTCTCTCTCCTCCTTTCTCTCTCTCACGCCTCCCACCTCTCTTTCCTTTCTCTATCTCTCCCTGTCATCTGTCCCCCCTTTCTTTCCTCCTAGAGCAGTGGCTCCAACCTTTTTGACACCAGGGAGCAATTTTGTGGAAGACAATTTTTCCATGGACCGGTGGGGGTGGGGGTGCTGGGGGTTTTGCTGCTCCAGGCTATCCCCATGCCCACACCCTGTCCCTGCCCCCTCCCATGGGGGTCTTTAAATGAGGAGTAGGCAAAGGTCTCTGCCTCACTCCACAGCCCGGTTGCTAACAGGCCATGGACCGGTACCGGGGACCCCTACCTTAGAGTAACTTGACAGGCCATGCATGCCCTCTGATAAATGTTTGTGATATTGAAATCATTTAATATCTTGACTGTTTTCTTTGTGCTTTTGAAGTAATTTTTCTCCAGATTGCCAGCTCTGAGTTGGGAAATACCTGGAGATTTTGGGGTAGAGCCTGAGTGGTGGGCGTTGCCTTCTGACACACTTCCGGTGATGTCAGGGGGTGGTATATGCAAATAATTTATGCAAATAAGCTATGTTAATGAGTACCTGGAAAGCTTTTTCTACAAAATGACCTCTGATTAGCAGTATGGTACAGGAACAATTACAAGCCTGGGCCTGCTTTTTGGTTTCCCTCATGTTAATTCTGTGATATCACCTTTCTCCCATAAATGCTCAGATCCACTTCTCACCTTTAAAAAAGCAGCAGTGTTCCCTCTAAGCTGAGTTAGAGTGAGCTAGCTCACAGATTTTTCACCTCCAGCTCACACATTTTTGTCTTAGCTCAGGAAGGATGACCCCAGAGCACAATGATTTATGCAGTAGCTCACAACTTTAATACCAGTAGCTCACAACTTTAATGCCAGTAGCTCACAAAGTAGGATTTTTGCTCACAAGATTCTGCAGCTTAGAGGGAACATTGGCAGTGACATGAGTGTGTCCTTTCCTTTCAGGTGACATATTAGGGCTCAGCATTTGCATTTCTTTTGTGGCAAGATGTATGAATATTCCACATTCCTCTCACTTCACAGAGATGCCCAGACCTTTTTTCATTACCCAGAAGCACAAAATGAGGAAGTCTGTGTCACTTGCCCATCCACTTTCCACTGAAACCACCTTTAGACATTATTGTTGCCTGTGTTGTTTTACCATTCTGCCCTTTTTCTCACAGCCTTTGAGAGGGAGCATTTTCAGTCGATATTGCAGAAACAGAATAAATGAGTCAATTACTCCCATGCAGCTGCTCTTGGTGTCATTATCCCTGCAAAAAAAGAAAATGCATTTATTGTGACCAGTAAAGCTATGTGGCACAGTATACTCCTTATGCTTTGCACATTGTGTGGGGATTTTATACCCAGAAAAGCTACAAAAATGTGGAGAGAGAGAAAGAAGATCAAAATACTATGAAGTGCTGACAGGGGTGGGGGAAAACCCTAATGTCAGGATACTGCAGTACAAAGTTTTTAGCTTGGAATCTGGTGACTATTCCAGAACAGGCTTAGTTGTCTTACACGAATGGATTTCAGTGGCCATTTCTACTGGATTCTGGCCAGAGGTTTTTAGGCAGCCTAAAGGTAGGGTGTGAGGTACTTCACTATATGCCAGTAAAGAACACCTGGCCTTAATTGTTAGTATAGAGACAAATTTCATTATGAGCTTTCCATGAATGATGATACTCTCCTCAGTAGCTGCATTTGACTGATGATGCAAAACAGAGGAAATGAATGAGTCTTGAAAGCTGTGGCATGTGTAAATCTCCACATTTCTGAAACAGGAAGAGATTTGGGTTTTCAATTGCATTTTCATATTGTGCAAATTAAATTAGAATAGCAGTTCAGCCTAATTACTATGCTTTTTATGCTTACGGGACAAATTATTAGTCTAATTATTGGTAGATTATATTTACCTAAATTAGGATTTCACTAATATTACCTTATTAGGTCTGGAAGTGCCCCAATTGTAAACATTACTGGCTAGGTGAACTCCAAGAAAAGATTGCAGAAGGAGAACATGACTGCAGACTCAATGCTACATTTCAGGCTGAGCAAACAGCAAGAAAATTGAAAAATATGCTAGGAGCTGTAAGGGGCATAAACTGGTGAATCACGTGTTCTTTGTCTCCTTCCCTTTCATTCATGGGATAGAGACTTCATTCAGCTGTACTCCCCCCAAATATGCAATCCATCCTCTGTGGTTAACTGTTCACAGACCGAAGCAAAACAAAAGATCTTTCTCTATATTCTTCCAAAGAATGTGATGATAGAGCAGGCAACATATTGTGTCATCTTTTCACTGGTATTAACGCCAGGCTCATTATTCATTCTCTTATGCAACTAAAAATGCAATCCTAACTAGAGTTAAACCTTTCCAAACCTGTTTAAGTCAATGGGCTCAGAAAGGTGTCACTCTGTTTAGGATTGCACCATAGATTTTTTTTTTTTAAAATAATTTCCACCACCCATTCATATTGCAGAGCCCTTCTCTACAGTCCTTCTTTGTCAGCACACAGCTGTTGGCTGCATCTATGCAGGGGATGGCACCCAGATGAGAAATGGTTTATTCCAAACGTGCCTTTTTCCCTATTGTTTTATTCCCAAGACATTCCAAGCAAGGCAACCAGAGTATCTCCAGCTGTTCAATGAACAGGAAAGTATCACTGTACATCAAGATTAAATCAGAAAGTGACAGAAATTTCCCATTATATAATTTACCTCAGACATAGCAAGTCATATCACCACTTTTGAACTTTATTCTTCCACCAGGATTTGGTGTTTTGCAGCATGGTTCTGTTGGCACTTTAGGTAACAGTTGTCTTTGCCAAATGTCTTAACTCCATAAATTTTTCAACTAAATTAGTTGGGACTATGTTCTGTTCAAATCAATGGAACAAATTAGGCTGATGACTAACTTTGCTTTATGTGGTACTGAATTTGCATCCGCACATCATTGCATATTATGCTACAACTATACTATAACAATAATTCACAACTGGGTGGTTTATCAACAAAGAAAAATCCAGTTGATAATAGTAAATGAATAGCACAGTATCTAACAAATGAATGAAGGCCCTGAAGTATTAGTATTATGGCCTATAATGCATCAAAACCATGCATCTATTGAATAAAAAGGTGAGGGGCAATGAAGTATTGGGTTGGATCCACAGTGCGATTTCCCCCCTTCCCCTTCCATGGCAGCCTGAAATCCTATTCCTGGGAGTGCCCTCTCCTCCAAGAACAGGATTGGGGGTTATTTTGAGCTACAAAGCAAAGGTGGAGGTGAGAAATCACATAGCATGAGTTCCATTCCATGAGTGGAAATGTCTAGTCTGGATTCAAGCCACAGTCATCATACTTCCCTGTAATCTGATAACTTCTCAGATGAGTTCTTCATATGAGAGCATTTCAAAACAAGTATATTGAAGGCTTGAATTAATCTCCATGTTCATGTTCTTTTCTGATTGGTTTGTATACCGACATTTTGAAGAATGAAAGAAGAGTTGAAAGAATAGATAGTCCTTGATAATGCCCAAGGCTCTTGACATGTACTTCTTTATATCCTGGGATGATAAGGGCTGTAGGAGGGAAGGTGGCATGGTAGAGTCTGATCTCATCAGATCTTGAAAGCTAAGGGTTAGGTGGATGAGAGCTCACTAAGGAAAATTCTGCAGAGAAAGGCAATGGAAAACCACCTCTGCTTCTCATTTGCCTTGAAAGACCTTTGCTGAGGTCTTGGTTTCGGGTTAGTTTTGGGTTTGGTTTGGAAGGTTTCCATAACCTTGGTTAGGGTTATGGAATGAGTCACAGTTAGGTGAAGGTTAGGATTAGTGTTAGGTTTCGGGTTAGTAAAGATGGAATTTACATATCATAGTGAAAGGTATAGTGTTGATGGGAAAAAGTTGTGGCTGTTTTTCCATTCTCCATTATAGTCTATGGGAATCATTAAAGTGAATGGGGACATAGGGATAAGGTTAGGGTTATGGAACGTGTCACAGTTATGTGAACGTTGAGGTTCGGTTTCGAGTTAGTAAAGATGGAATTTACATATCCTAGTGAAAGGTATAGTGTTGATGGGAAAAAAGTTTTGAATGTTTTTCCATTCTCCATTATAATCTATGGGAATCATTAAAGTGAATTGGGCCCATAGGGATAAGGTTAGGGTTAGGGTCATGGAACGAGTCATGGTTGGGTGAAGGTTAACGTTAAGTTTGTTTTGGGTAAGTAAAGATGGATTTTACATATCATAATGAAAGGTATGGTGTTGATGGGAAAAAGTTGTGGATGTTTTTCCATTCTCTATTATAGTCTATGGGAATCATTAAAGTGAATGGGCCCATAGGAATAAAGTTAGGGTTAGGGTCATGGAACGAGTCACAGTTAGGTGAAGGTTAACGTTAAGGTTTGGTTTCAGTTTGTAAAGATGGAGTTTACATATCCTAGTGAAAGGTATAGTGTTGACGGGGAAAAGTTTTGGATGTTTTCATATTCTCCATTATAGTCTATGGGAATCATTAAAGTGAATGGGGACATAGGGATAAGGTTAGGGTTATGGAACGTGTCACAGTTCCATAACCCAGCAAATGCCAACTTGTTAGCAAATGCCAACCCAGCCAGGGGCCCTCTAATAGATTGCACAGCCAATCCCTTACCACGTAGGGAAACACAGAAGTGCAGTAGCTGCTCCACCGGGAGGGGCCAAAAATGCGATACCCTACCTCAGCCCTAAAGTCCTCAAACTGCTGCACAGCACGTTCATAAGACTTCCTGGTGCTGGGCGCAATTGCTAGAGTGAGGCCCACCACACATGGGGCATTGGTGCTTAAACTGGCAGGCCTTTCGATTACACACCCCCTGCAAACCAAACTCCCAACAAAGCAGGTGGGGTTGAACTACCTGCCCCGCAGAACTGCAGCTTTTACTTTGAAGGTGTGTTCTCCTCTGAGTCGGGACTCCCTTGGAGGGAAGCCCAGCTTGGAGAAGCTGTGCCTATGCCCCACCCAGCTGCTTTCACCTTGAAGGTGAGAGCAACCAGGTGGGATGTGTTCTCCTCTGAGCTGGCCTTTCCTTGCAAGGGAAGCCCTGTTCGGAGGAGAGCATACAGCAACATGCCTCTGAGCGGTGCACCTAGCAACTTTCTGAATCAGTGCTCTTGCAAGCCGACAATGAAATGTGGGAACAGGCTTTGGAAAGGAGTTTAAAAACTCAGAGGGAAAGTTCTACAATTTCAACCTTAGATCTGGATGTTCAGGAAAACTCCTGTTCAAAAGTATCTTGTAAAATGAGGGTCAGCTCCTGGGTGAAATAGTTTTCAATGCCCATTCAACAAACTGAGTGTTGAGGACATAGGAAAACACAAAACAAGACAGAAGTGAAGATGATATGCAATGTAGATAATCACTTTAAAATGAGCACTGAGAGAGGATCTTCTGCCAAGTGTAGAAACAGCCAAGACAGAGAGAGACACAGAAAAATGAGAGGAATGAATAAAGTGAGAGTTACGTTAAAGTTTGGGAGAAAGAAATAAAATAAAGGGAAAGGAAGGAAGGAAGACAGGGGGACAGAGAAATGACAGGAAGACAGGCAAGCAGGCAGGGAGGTAGGCAGCCATTAGAAGCCTGCCTTTCACCCCCTCCCACTTGCAGGTGGGGGGGGTGGAGTGAAAGGAAGCCTTCAAATGGCTTCCTGCCTCTTAAAGCAAGCAGCCCACTGTGGCCTAATTTGAATAGAAAGACTGAAGATCATTTGCAGGTGGAAAGGGGGCTTGAGTATAGAGAGTATAGAATATAGAGAGTTTGTTGCTGAACTTCCCCCTCCCCACTGTTGTGATGGAACATTCCTTTTCTGTCTGTTGAAAAGATTTAACTGTTTTCTGTCAGAGTTTGCTTCAGTGTAAATAGTTATTAAATGACGTTCAATGTTGCTTATTAGTTCACACTGGATTCAACTACAGACTGTGCTGTAAATGAAGAGATGGAATATTGCCCAATAAGGAGTTTCCAGCATATTTATAAATAGAATATATATATATATATATATACCTCACCTCCCGAATAATAGGGGGGGGGTGTACTGGGCAAGTGGGTAGTGTTAGTTGGAGGTGGCAAATTGGTGGTAGTGTTGTTGTTATTTTTTGGTGCAGGGAGATGGACTGAGGAGAGGCAGTATTAATCAATAAGGCTCCAGGAGAACCTCTCAGCAGAGAACTGTTTCCCTTGGGCCAGATCTAGGGGGGAACACAGGGGGCAATTGCCCCGCGTCCCACCAGATGGGGGGGATATCAAATTGAGTATGGAGTCCATTCTGTCCTATGGGCCCATAAAATAGAATGGGTCCATAAGGGGGTGTCATTTTTTAATTTCCCCCCCCCAAAAAAAAAAAACTTGTAGATCCTGTCCTGTTGTCTCACTCAAAGGTCAGTGGCCTTCTGATGGGGTTCTGGCCTGACAGGGCCGGTGGTAGGCAGATCACAGAGAGGCTACCCAATGACGGGGGGAGTGCTGACAGACAGATTGCAAGGCCACTCCTGTGGTAGCCACATCTTCCAATAAAATTTGAGGATCGAGCCAACATGTTCAGCTTTTATTATATCTACAATGAGAATCATTACAGTCAATGGGCCCATAGGGTTGATGTTAGAGTTACGGTTTGAGTTACAGTTACAGTTCATCTCATTACAGTTAGGTTAGGGCTAGGTTAAAAATAGCTTACATATCATATGTACCTTTATCAAGAACCACAACTGTTATTATTAAACACCCAGTTGCTAATATGTCAAAACAGACATCCAGGCCCAGGGAGTATATATCACACCCTTTGAGGTCTGCTAGAGGGAGAGGAGAAAATTAAATAAAATAACTTTGGAAAACTTAAAACAATATCCTCGTAGGTTCTTGTGGTCAAGTGTATTACCTGGTCCCAGATCTACAGAATAAAGAGACAAAACTATAGAAAAATATATACAATTTATTTACAGAAAAGGGGGGGAGAAGAGAACATAAAAAGGGATATAAAAACCAACTAAAATTAACACAGTATGCACAGAGGAATACAAAAATAAAATCTATGGCAATTAGCCAACCTCCCTCCACACTGGACTGTACAGTCTACTTTGGCTAGTCACCTAAGCTTACTTACTGACACTCTCATAGTCAGGCCCACATCTCTGGCAGACGTCTTGATGTTCCATCTTCCTTGATCTGGTTCTTCTGAATCTTCTCTAGATGTTGGTGGGCACCTAGTCTGAATATATTTCAGCTTGTTAACTGGCTGCCCAATCACTGACATTATCAGTTAGAGAGCTGTCATTATCATTAGAGAGTTGTCATCTAGCCCTGGATTCAGATGTTGAACTGTCAAAGCTAGATCAAAAGGATTTACCTGTCAATTTGGTCTGACTCTACAGGTGTGACAAATTACCTCTAGACTTAATTAGGCAATTGCCTATTATCTCAGCTATACATTGGTGCATATCCTGGTATACTTATACAAAGACATTACAGTTTATTGACAACCTTATTTTGAACAGTCCATTGTGAAACACAAGAATGAGGCTAAATTTTACAAAATGTCAGTTAAAAATGAAACATATTGGGTTTCAGCTGCATGTCTGACTTCTTTGTCACTTACTCATTACAGCTCTGACACTTTCTACAATAAATAGAATGCTGTGTTAATGGTATTTTAAAATGTGCTGAATTTGAATGTGTGAATATCACAAGACACATGCAGATAAATACAGAAGTAAGGGGAAAGTAAAACAGAGAGAACAGCACAGAGTAGAACAGCGAGAACAGCACAACGAGGCCTCACCATTAGTTGGCCTGCTGCACACAGTCAATACTTTTTAAAATATGACCTGTTTTGCCTGTTGCCAATGGTGGCAGAGCTGCTACCTCCTGCTCTGTCTCCCTCTGGACCCTGGAGATTTTTCAATTGATGGCAGATAGCTTTGCAGTATTTGTGGTACTGAATATATGACACAGTGGAATGGCATTTATTGGCTGCTAACCATTGTGCTCTGTTTTCCTTTGTAAGCCCCCTGTGCACCTCTGCAAGGGGCACTCTGGATATAAGATGCCCCTCATCATCCTTCAGCCCCAATCCTCTCTCAGTACAAGTGTCAGCCATGCCTGGGTTAGAAGTAAGTCAGTAAGAGTGTGGTCTGGAAGTGTACAGTGTAATCCAAGATAGAAGAGAACCAAACAAAATGGTTCTAGCAGCTAAAGCAAGTATGACTTGCTATTTGGGGAGGTGACTTTAGGGTAGGGTTGCCAAGTCCAATTAAAGAAAAATCTGGGGACTTTGGGGGCGGAGCCAGGAGACTTTGGGGGTGGAGCCAGGAGACACTGGGGGTGGAGCCAGGAACAAGGGTGTGACAAGCATAATTGAACTCCAAGGGAGTTCTGGCCATCACATTTAAAGGGACAGCTCACCTTTTTAAATGCCTTTCTTCCATAGGAAATAATTAAGGATAGGGGCACCATCTTTTGGGGCTCATAGAATTGGACCCTCTGGTCCAATCGTTTTGAAACTTGGGGGGTATTTTGGGGAGAGGCACTAGATGCTATACTAAAAATCTGGTGCCTCTACCTCAAAAAATAGCCCCCCCAGAGCCCCCAATACCCACGGATCAATTCCCTATTATTCCCTATGGGAATCATTCTCCATAGGGAATAATAGAGTGCCCAGTAGACATTTCCCTCCCCCCCCCACGCTTTCTAAAGGGGGGGAGGGCCTCCATACGAGGGAATCCCCCTCCCTGCCCCCTCCCTCTCTCACACACACACACACACAAATACTTACTTGGTCTTCTTCCGGAGAACTGTGCCTGCTGTGAAAACGAAAGCAAAGAAGGGAGGGGCCGTTCTCCGAAGCCCTTCCTGTTTCCTCCTTCCTGCCCAGCCTTAAAGGGACAGGGATTTTACAAACTGCTCAGGAGCTCTATAGGTATGTTCTCCCCCCCTCCACCCCCCCCCCCCGGTTCTCAATTTTTGAAGACCGGGAGATTAAGCTGGGAACCCAGAAGTCTCCCGCTAAAGCGGGGGGATTGGGACCCCTACTTTAGGGCATCTGTTAAGCTTCCTCCTAAGAGCAGCTGTCCTGCCTGCTCGACCTCTCAGGAGGAAAGAACGTCTGTCTCCTGAGACAGCTTTTAAACTATTCCCCTTGGAGCCTACTTGGATGCCAATTGGCTGAAACCAGCACCAAGCATTCTGGGGATTGTAGGCTGTCTCTTCCTACTGAGACACAGGTCTCACAGGCTCCCCAGGCCCACTAGGCCTCTCTCTCACAGCACAGCACAGATCATGACAGGTCCATTCACCAAATAGGACATCCTTTTCTTTCCAGACATTAAAGATCATTAGCAAACATTAACCAAACCTACCTTCCTGGCTAGCTTGCATCAAGAGACATTAACTGTTCTTGCTTGCACAAGGAAACTCATTCACTCACACAAATGCCATTATGACAACATATTTGGATGCGGTCAGACTACAGGCCTGACTGCACCTCTGTTTGTGCTGGCGAAATGTGCTCACACACCCCATCCTAATCCAGCCTTACCCCATGGTTGAGTGAACAGACTGCTGCTGTGCAGTCACCACAGAGAGGATGTGCAAACAGCTTTGTTTTTTAAAAAAAGTCTGCTTTGCACATGTGCATAAGCACTTACTCGCCATTGGATGAATATGCAGTTATACGTACATTGGTAACAGTGAAAGCCAGGGAACAGAAGTCTCAAACATTCCAAATGGCTCAAACACTCTAGAGAGATGATGATGATGATGATGATGATGATGATGATGATGATGATGATGATGATAATAATAAAAATTTTATTTATACCCCGCCCTCCCCACCAAGGCAGGCTCAGGGCGGCTGATCAAACTTTGAAAGTGTGCAGTCAGACTGACTCAATCAAAAAACAGGAAAGTCAGGGGTAAGGATGGGTGGCTGACAAGTGAGGAACAAAGGACAGATGTGGTTGTCCGGACAAGCTCTTTAAATCTATTGGCGAGAAGCAACGACAATGGATCAAAGTACTTGTCTGACCACACCCTTTTCCTTTTCCTAGGAATCTTATTCAGCATTTCCCAACATATTGTTTTACTCCCTATTAATCCCTTCAGTGCATTGTTTTAGTGGGTAGGTACATCAGCATGTCCACAGGTAATATTTTTGCCTGTATATTGAGCTAGCATTGACCCTTTTTCTGTGTTTGTTTTCCTGGATCCAAAGTGAACACCCAAGATGTTGGACATCTTGCTCTTTTTATTGGACCTGAGGCCTCTTCTGGATAGACAGCTCTTAACCCTTCTGAAACCCTTCCTAAAAATCCCTCTTACCCTTGTATTCTACAACTTGTGTGTATGTTTGTGTGCATTTATCCCCTGCATGTGTGTGTTATTTTATTATTTTCTTTTAATAAAACAACTTTTCTTGGTTGAAAAACCATCTCTAGGGCAGGGGTTCTCTAGGGCAGGGGTCCCCAACCCCCTGGCCGTGGCCCATTACCGGGCCACGGCCCATTAGCAATTGGGCTGCCACTCCCTGACCTCCGCCCCCCCTGCCACCCCCCCGCCGCACCCCATATGCCCTTCGCAGCACCGCAAAGCGCTGCGCACTCCCTCCCCTACGCACAATGAGGCACCATGGCCCACCCCCTCCCCTCCCTTCCCCAGCACCGCACCATGTTCTGCCCCCCTCCCCCACCAGCAGAGGAGCAAGGAGGCTTGAAGTCACCCCTACCTGCTTCGGCAGGGCCTGGGCTGATTGTAAGTTGTTTGAAGAGCAGGCTGGAGAAGGAGGAGTTTCACCCCTTCCCTCACTTCTGGAAGTGAGGCGGGAAGAGAAGCCTCCTTCAGCACACTATTGAAATAACTTAGAATCAGCCCAGGCCCTGCCGAAGCGGTAGAATCATTCCTCATCGCCCCCCCCCCCCCGCCGTGCAATCAGAGGGGCACTGTGACGAGGCTTGGGCAGTTTCAGCAGGAACTGGGCTAATTCTAAGGGAGTGAGGGAGGGGGTGAAACTCCTCCTCCTCCAGTCTGCTCCTCAAAGACTGTAGAATCAACCCAGTTCCTGCCGAAGCAGGTAGGGCTGACTCCTCTGAGCCTCCTCGTGAGGGCGGGGGAGGGAGGGACAAAACACAGTGTGACACTGGGGAAGGGAGGGGAGGGGGTGGGCTAAGGTTGCCAATCCCCAAGTGGGGGCAGGGGATCCCCCGGATTGGAGGCCCTCCCTTGCTTCAGGGTCATCAGAAAGTGGGGAGAGGGGAGGGAAATGTTTGCTGGGAACTCTATTATTCCATATGGAGACTTATTCCCATGGAGAATGGAGAATTCCCAATGGAGAATTGATCCGCAGGTATCTGGGGCTCTGGAGAGGTAGAGGCACCAAAGCTGCAGCATAGCATCCAGTGCCTCTCTCCAAAATACCCCCAAGTTTCAAAAAGATTGGACCAGGGGGTCCAATTCTAAGAGCCCCAAAAGAAGGTGCCCCTATCCTTCATTATTTCCTATGGAAGGAAGGCATTTAAAAAGTGTGGAGTCCCTTTAAAAGTGATGGCCAGAACTCCCTTTGGAGTTCAATTATGCTTGTCACAGCCTTGCTCCTGGCTCTACCCCCAAAGTCCCCAGATATTTCTTGAATTGGACTTGGCAACCCTAGGGTGGGCCGTGGCAGCAGCAATGGCGGCAAAACTGGTCCCTGGTGCCAAAAAGGTTGGAGACCACTGCTCTAGGGAACTATCTCCATAAACATCAATAGCCAGATCCTGTTTACACCCCACCTCTCTCTAAACTCTGCCTTTTTGCTAACTTCCCTAATATAAAATCAAAAGGCAACATTTAGCAACAAAGCTGTTAGGGGTAACACCTTTGCATTTTCCATTTACACCAGAAGTCTTTATGTTGGCTCAGAATATTTATTTTTAAAAATAACACACAAAAGACAGTTTTATTTTGTTTTTGTTTTTAAAAGTTCTAAACCATAGTGGCCTGTTCGTTGCCCACTGAACTGCATCAGATACAATGGAGAGAGAAATTTTCAGTGGTTCTTTTTTACACTTTCCATGAATTCCCCCTCCCTTTTTGTGTTATATGTCTATCAATATTCAAATACAGCAAATTAAAAAAAAAACACAAACTAAGCTGGGATGTTTTCCTACCTAGGAGAAAAATAATTACACTTGTACATAAAAGCTTTTGTTCCACATGTCTGGAACTGTCCTTTTAGCTGTCTGATAACAAGAAAATCTCCTGAAAACATCATTTTCAGAATGAATTTTTAACAACCGTGAACTACACATCTACAAGGCATGAACCAGAATACTGGATCCATTGCGGCATTTGGGACATTGCATAAAATCCATGTTAATCCACCCACTTATGTAAAAAGGAATCATTGTGGTTTTTTATTGCTGATTGCTGAAAAAGGACCTTGGATATATTCTTCTTCTCATCTAGAGATTAGTTCAAACTAAGACTCTATAGGCCTTCCCAAAATGAAGGAGGGGAGGGAACAAATCTACCTGGGATTCCCAGGTGTAATGATGATAAAACATAGTAAAAGGTTCTGCTGTCAGTGCTAAGATTTGTTTCAGCTCTGAGTTAAAGCTGATAACAAAGGTCAGGAATTATGGCAGTATCATCTTGTGACGATGTCTAGGGTCCTGCTATAAGAAGGAATTCAAAGAAGTGTGAGAGAGGGAGAGATTACTGAGCTCAGTAACTGGATGGATTCAATTGGGTGATGATCACTCAGATAATCTTGATCTCCTTCCCTTATTGATGCTGGGAACCACTAATAAAGGAATCACACCTCCAGTAATGACCACTTGACTTTTTAACAAAATTTAATCTCATATTTGGAAGATGAAGGAATGAATTAATGGCTACGGAACATTACATAATGATTCATAAGAGCCTTTTCTAGCCTAGCTTCCTTCTGTCTCTGAGCCAAACCAGATGTGTCAACATCCTTGTGGCCAGCATGGGGATGACACTGCCATTTTAAAATGATTTTAAAATGCTCCAAGGGCCCAGCCCTGATTGTTCCCACAGTGCAGGAGGCAGAGGCAGTCTTGTTTCCTCCTCCTGTGCCTTATTGAGAACTGGGCTGGCCATCCCGGGAGGGGGCTGTTTGAACCACTGAAAAGTCAAGGTGGGTATGTGCTGTGAGCCTGGTTGGGAATGGGCCCTGTAAGCATTTTAAAAACACTTCAAAATGGTGGTGATATTCCTGTGACAGGCACAAGTGCTGTCAGGTCCAGTTTGGCTGTTACTGCAGTGGATTGATCCAGGAGTATGATGATTTGAAATGTATATCCCACCCTCCGCTCTGAATCTCAGAGCGGCTCACAATCTCCTTTATCTTCTTCCCCCACAACAGACACTCTGGGAGGTCGGTGGGGCTGAGAGGGGTCTCACAGCAGCTGCCCTTTTCAAGGACAACCTCTGCCAGAGCTATGGCTGACTGACCCAAGCCATTCCAGCAGGTGCAAGTGGAGGAGTGGAAATCAAACCCAGTTCTCCCAGATAAGAGTCCGCACACTTAACCACTACACCAAACTGACTCTCAAAATAAAGGAGCAGAAATTAGCTAGCTTCACACTGCTTCCGCATGACAATGATTCTTCATTCATTGTCACTGTGAATGAAGAGGTGTTTGCTGTGGCAATGAAGATACCTCCTAGAAATTTTCACTGTACTGTCCCCATGGCTGCCATTCCTCCATCACCATTGGGAATTTTACATTTTTTAAAAAGATGGCTTGAAAGTCAAGCAAAAGAGTTTTCCTCCCCTTACCCTTCAATAGACTGTGCTGTTATCAGTATTTGTGGGCTTTTAAATTCCCCGCTTTCTTCTCTTAGATCCTCTGCCAAGGGTGCTTCTTTATTGGGTTCCAATTCTGCTCTATTTGCTGCCCTTAGAATGGGAGAGTGCAGGCAGAAGCAGATATGGGACTGACAGTGGGTCAGAGTATGCAGAGTGAGACGGGATCCCAATGGAGAAGAGTATGGTAGAAAGTGTCACTATTATATGTAGGGTGGCCAGACCGTCCCAGGCACCCGGGAATGTCCCGGTTCTGGCCCCCTATTCCCGCCTCCCGGGCTGGCTATACTGGGACCATTAGAGGTCCCGGTTTAGCCAGCCCCGGAGGCGGTGGGCCGCGGGCGCCAGCGGGGAAGGCGGCGAGTGAGGGAGGGAGCATCCCTGCGCGTGCGCAGGGCCCCTGCGCACGCGCAAGGACGCTCCCTCACTCACTCGCCGCCTTCCCCGCCCGTGCGCGGGGCCCGGTGGCGGAGGCCTCTCCGTGGCCTCCGCTGGTCGCTGGAGGCCCTCCAGAGACTCTGGAGGGCCTCCAGCGACCAGCAGAGGCCGCGGAGAGGCCATGGAGGCGCCGGCGCTGGTCCCGGGAGGCCCTCCAGAGACTCTGGAGGGCCTCCGGCAACCAGCGCCGACCAGCGGAGGCCTCTCTGCGGCCTCGAGACTCTGGAGGGCCTCCAGCGACCAGTGGAGGCAGCGGAGAGGCCGCGGAGGCGCCGGCGCTGGTCCCGGGAGGCCCTCCAGAGACTCTGGAGGGCCTCCGGCAACCAGCGCCGACCAGCGGAGGCCTCTCTGCGGCCTCGAGACTCTGGAGGGCCTCCAGCGACCAGTGGAGGCAGCGGAGAGGCCGCGGAGGCGCCGGCGCTGGTCCCTGGAGGCCCTCCAGAGACTCTGGAGGGCCTCCAGCGACCAGCGCCGACCAGCGGAGGCCGCGGAGAGGCCGGCGCTGGTCCCTGGAGGGCCTCCAGAGACCAGCGGAGGCCGCGGAGAGGCCAGCGCTGGTCCCTGGAGACATTCCAGAGACCAGCGCCAGCCTCTCCGCCACCTCCCCGTCCTCCGCAGCCGCCACCAGCCCCGCCAGCAGCACCAGCAGGCCGGAGGAGAGGCCGCCACCCGCCCTGGAACAAGGTAAGTAAGCAGGGAGGGGGGGCTGCTGGCGGGAGGGGGCGGCCAGCCTTCCTTCCCTCCCTCCCTCCTTCCCCTCCCTCCTTCCTTTCTTCCCTTCCTCCCTCCTCCCTTCCTTCCTTTCTTCCTTCCCTCCTTCCCTCCCTCCCTCCTCCCTTCCTTCGCTCCCTCCCTCCCTCCTCCCTTCCTTCCCTCCCTCCCTCCCTCCTTCCTTCCTTCCTTCCTTCCTTCCCTCCCTCCTCCCTTCCTTCTTTTCTTCCCTCCCTTCCTTCCTTCCCTCCTTCCTTCCCTCCCTCCCTCCTTCCTTCCTTCCCTCCCTCCCTCCTCCCTTCCTTCCCTCCCTCCCTCCTTCCTCCCTCCCTCCTTCCTTTCTTCCTTCCTTCCCTCCTTCCTTCCCTCCTTCCTTCCCTCCCTCCCTCCTCCCTTCCTTCCCTCCCTCCCTCCTCCCTTCCCTCCCTCCTTCCTTCCTTCCTTCCTTCCCTCCCTACTCCCTTCCTTCCTTTCTTCCTTCCCTCCCTTCCTTCCTTCCCTCCTTCCTTCCCTCCCTCCCTCCTCCCTCCCTCCCTTCCCTCCCTCCTTCCTCCCTCCTTCCTTCCTTTCTTTCTTCCTTCCTTCCCTCCCTCCTCCCTTCCTTCCCTCCCTCCCTCCTTCCTCCCTCCCTCCTTCCTTTCTTCCTTCCTTCCCTCCTTCCCTTCCTCCCTTCCTTCCTTCCCTCCCTCCCTCCTTCCTCCCTCCCTCCTTCCTTTCTTCCTTCCTTCCCTCCTTCCCTTCCTCCCTCCTCCCTTCCTTCCTTTCTTCCTTCCCTCCTCCCTTCCTTCCCTCCCTCCTCCCTTCCTTCCTTCCCTCCTCCCTTCCCTCCCTCCTTCCTTCCTTCTTTCCTTCCTTCCTTCCTTCCTTCCTTCCTTCCTTCCTTCCTTCCTTCCTTCCTTCCTTCCTTCCTTCCTTCCCTCCCTCCCTCCTCCCTTCCTTCCTTTCTTCCTTCCCTCCTTCCCTCCCTTCCTTCCTTCCTTCCCTCCTTCCTTCCCTCCCTCCCTCCATCCTTCCTTCCCTCCTTCCCTTCCTTCCCTCCCTCCTTTCTTCCTCCCTTCCTTCCTTCCCTCCCTCCCTCCCTCCCTCTGGCCACCCCTGGAGTAGACAATACTGACTTTGGTGGACCCAAGCACTGATTCAGTGTAAGGGAGCTTTGTGTTTGTGACTGGACTAGACAATACTGACTTTCGTGGACCCAAGCACTGATTCAGTGTAAGGGAGCTTGGTGTTTGTGACTGGACTAGACAATACTGACTTTCGTGGACCCAAGCACTGATTCAGTGTAAGGGAGCTTTGTGTTTGTGACTGGACTAGACAATACTGACTTTCGTGGACCCAAGCACTGATTCAGTGTAAGGGAGCTTTGTGTTTGTGTGTTTGTGCAACTTTGTTCTCAGATCCTGTATTTACTTCATCACTATATAAGGCACTTTCTCAACTGTGCTGCATAATGCAACTTATTTATTTTGTCCTGTTTGCTCTGTTGGCTCTATCTGCGCCACCTTCATCACTTTCGGGGTGTGGATCCCCCAGTGGGGTGGTCTCCCGACTCCCTCCGCTGGCTGTTTCTGATAGCCCTGCACCCCCTCTTTCATTTGATATGTGTCCCGTGCGGGTGCCACCCTCCCGCCGGGAGATGCCGCAAAATGAGCCCCCTTGAGGCTTATGGCGGCAGGGCTCGGGGGAAGCGAGCTAGACTGCTGTTCTTTTGAGGGGTTATAGAGTGTTTCGAGCCCATCCCTGTGGCATTGGTCCCATCGTTGTGGGGCCCAGGGGGCCGGCGCAGCGGCACGCTGAAGCAGCCTGTCGGTCACTTCCGGGTTCCTGTCCTGCATCTCGACCTCTGTTATTAGTGACAGGCTGCTTCGGCGTGCCGCTGCGCCGGCCCCCTGGGTCCCACAACGATGGGACCGATGCCACAGGGACAGGCTTGAAACACTCTATAACCCCTCAAAAGAACAGCAGTCTAGCTCGCTTCCCCCGAGCCCTGCCGCCATAAGCCTCAAGGGGGCTCATTTTGCGGCATCTCCCGGTGGGAGGGTGGCACCCGCACGGGACACATATCAAATGAAAGAGGGGGCGCAGGGCTATCAGAAACAGCCGGCGGAGGGAGTTGGGAGACCACCCCACTGGGGGATCCACACCCCGAAAGTGATGAAGGTGGCGCAGATAGAGCCAACAGAGCCAACAGGACAAAATAAATAGCCTGCATTATGCAGCACAGTCTCACTGAAATCTCACTGGAATCTGACTGGCTTCTCAGCATGGAACCCGTTCTCTCTAGTCTTCTCACTTTGAAAAAAGTAAAAAAAGAGTTTCATTTAACTTTACTTCCCCCTTTCCCTCTCTATAAATAATCTTGGTGTTTCCGGCGGTGATATTTGGGGGATTTTTGGGGACGTCACAGGAAGTGCTGTGAAGTCACTTCCTGTTTCCGGCAGTGGCATTTGGGGGAAATGATGTCATTTGGGGGAAATTATGTCACAGGAAGTGATGTCATTTCCTGCTTCCGGCAGGTGGCGCGGGGGGGGAATGATGTCACAGGAAGTGATGTCACTTCCTGTTTCTGGCGGTGGCGTGACGTCACCGGAAGTGACATCACCGGAAGTGACATCACTTCCTGTTTCCGGCGGCGCGCTCGCTTCGCGCACAGCGCACCCCTACCTTCCCCTCCCCCAAAGGTGTCCCTGGCTGGCCTTCAGACATTATGGCCACCCTAATTATATGTAAAGAGACAGCTTATAGCATGTGCTGCAGAACTGAAAGTAGATCTAGAGGCTTAGATGATCTACATGACAGCAGGTGGCTGGCTGCCAGAAGGATTGCATCAGCCAGCAGAGTCAGCATGACACAGCAAGTTGCTGATTGGCTGTCCCATGTATAAATGTACAGAGCAACTGTGGTGATTGCGGGTTAAAGGAGTTGGAGTGCAGCGGAGCATATTGTCAGTCAGGAGAGTGAGTGGTGTTGTAAATAAATGTATATAGTGGTTTTACAGCTACTGTGTACAGCCTTCATTCTTGCGTCGCTAAGAATCACCCTCTTGGTCTCTAAGCGCATCAACAGAAAGTGCCATCATGTCACAGCTGACTTATAGTAACCCTTCATTGCAAGAGATATTCAGAGGCTGGTAGGGGGTTAGAAACAAAGGGGGGTGATTTCCCAGCCCACCAGTGCTGATCACAGCACAGCTAACTGGGGAGAAGAGAAGCTTCTTTCCCACTCTCACTTGGCTTCCAAACCAGTTTTATACACAAACACCATATAAAAACAAGCAGGCAAGAAGCCCTCCAGGGTGTGCACGGCAGCCGCAAGGGTATAAGGGCTGTGAAATGGTGCTCATTTGAACCTCTCCACCTACATGGCAAGCGAACCTAGATCTTTCAGAGGAGAAAATAAAGCAGATTAGGGAAACAGCAGGGGCAATTCCAGAAAGAGGTTATTCAGTGCAGCTTAATCCCATGAAAAACACAGTTGCGAATGTAACTAATATTCATGGAATTGTCCTTGTGCAGTCCTACATGGGTTCTGCACAAGCACAGGCCAACCTCCAGGAATAATTTTTCTCTAGCTGTCAATCTTGCGGGAGGAGCCTCTGACATCTGGCCAATCAAGTCATTTTGCACCTGATTGCATGCTATAAATACCCCAAGGCTCTACACACATCCCCAGTTCGAATGAGCCACCCCGTAAGTCTTGATTGGTAAGGTTTCAGCATAGCCAAGTCCATATGTATATGTAAATGTAAATGTGTGTGTGTGTGGACATATGTGTGTGTATACACAAACAAACACAGAGAGAGAGAGAGAGATAAAGATATAGCATGTGCTGGCAAGGTAGAATACAATGCACTGCTATCAGAATCAAATGACTCATGAGGGGCCGGTGGGTGGGATGTGTGCCTGCACAAGGACAATTCCATGAACATTAGTTACATCCGCAACTGTGTTTTCATGGACATCGTCCTTGTGCAGTCCCACATAGAACAATGCCTAGCTTACTGAGCCATGGAGGTGGGGTGAGTTACTGTAGAATGTATAGACTGTAGTACTGCCATACCCACCTCAGTCTCTTCTGTGGGAGCATCATCTAGCAAGTATCTTTATCTGTGTGTGTGTTTGTTTGTGTATTTGAGAGAGCCAGTGGTGTAGTGGTTAAGTGTGTGGACTCTTATTTGGGAGAACCAGGTTTGATTCCCCACTCCTCCATTTGCACCTGCTGGAATGGCCTTGGGTCAGCCATAGCTCTGGCAGAGGCTGTCCTTGAAAGGGCAGCTGCTGTGAGAGTCCTCTCAGCCCCACCCACCTCACAGGGTGTCTGTTGTGGGGGAGGGAGATAAAGGAGATTGTGAGCCGCTCTGAGACTCTTGAGTGGAGGGCGGAATATAAATCCAACGTCTTCTTCTTCTAGTGACTGACAAAGGTATCAGCGTGAGACCACGTCACTGCTCTACATATCTGTGCTAGAGGGACCCCTGCCTGAAAAGCCACATTAGTGGTTTATGCTCTTGTAGAGTGGGCCCTAATAGGTTCAGTACAGGTCTCTTGACAATTAGATTAAGCTAATCTAATTGTGGATACAGTCCAGTGGAATATTGTGGATGACAAAGCTGCAAAGCCCTTCCAGTTGCAATCATAACAGAAAACAAGCGAGAAGTCTTTCTCAAGGCAGCTGTGTGCCGTAAATAAGATAAAATCGCTTGTTTCACATCTAAAATGTGTAATCTCTTGTGTTTCTCCATGGCTGGGTTAGGATGGAATAACTACCAATGTAAAGTTTTCAAGGTGACTCTTGGAATAGATAATTTGATGGTGGCACTTTGGGATAATAATAATAATAATAATAATAATAATAATAATAATAATAATAATAATAATAATAATAATAATAAATTTTATTTGTACCCCGCCCTCCCCTGCCGAAGCAGGCTCAGGGCGGCTAACAATACGGTGACCAATGGAGCAAAGTGACAGAGAAACCAATTCTGCAATGGGCGCATTTTTAGTCGTGCATATGGGATGACAAATACAGATGCTGCTATTAAACCAAGCAGCATCTGTATGTTCCTGGCAGACTGAAACCTATTACCCAAGTTGGTTTGTATTAGCCCTTTAAACTTCTTCGTCTTTCTCTTCGATGGGTAAACACTTAAACTCAAGGCAGTAACCCTGCTCTACAGTACTTAACACCCAAGCATCTGAGGTAACTTTCTGCCAGGCAGAAAGGTACAGGGACAACCCTGCATGAAAACTAGGTAAGTCAAAACAGTGGCTTGAGGGGAGGAAGGAGGACGCGCTGCTGCTGTGCATGCTGGGCTTGGGCTCCCTTTACACGTTGCTGTCCCCATCTGGGTGGCAGTGGCATTTGCTGCTGATATGGATGATGGTGAGGATACTGCAGCTGAAACTGTGGACACTGCAGATAATAAGGCCAGTAACAGCAAGTGGAGTAGTACAGACAGTAAGTAGAGTGAGGACAGTATTGTTGTTGTTGAGATAGTTGAGTCAGGTCCTAACCTGACTGTTTGGGTGTTCTTGTGCTTCTCTCTAAGGGAGTCTTTTGTTGATTCCGAAAACAGCGACTTCCCCTCAAGTGGGAGGTACTCTATTCTGGTGTGTGTGTCAAGCGGCAGGGCCATGCGTGGTGGCGCAGGACAATCACTGATGTCATACCCCTGATGGAGGTATCAACAGCATTTGGTTGTGTTTAGCTGCTGTCTAGCCATCTGTAATGCCTCAGAATGAATGATCTGAGCCAGGGAGCGGTCACACTCTGATAAGTTCTCTAAAATAGGTTACAGTTTTTCATTAAGAAAGATCATATAAGCCGCCATGATCGCACCATAGTTAGCGATCTTTGAATTCAAGGTCACTGTCATATATGATTTTCTGGCTAACGCATCCACTTTCTTAACCTCCTTATTGGAGGGCATTGGTTGTGTTCCTGTATGGTAGCAGCCTTGCATTTCTTCTGCTATACATGAAAATGGGATCGGGTGGGCAAAAAGAAATGGGCATCTGTCCAGATGCATTCGGTACAAGGCCTCCACATGACGGGATGTAGCCGGCAAAGTGGTCTGTTTCTCCCAAAGTGTTTGAGAGACTTCCAAAATTTCTTCGATCAGTGGGAATGCGCCCGGCTGCGGCGTATTGACATACAGACGTCCCATGATCTTACCAGTCGGCTTTTGATGTAGAGGAAGTACTGAAAGATCTAGCGCCTGGGAGATTTGGGACATTTGGTCATGTGACAAACAGAAGCCATCTACTGGTGGAGTAGGTTCAGTGCTCCCTACACTTAAGTCTGCTGGTATCATAGTTGGAGACTCTGGGGGGGGGGGGAGGTGCCATCAACAGGCGTCTCTGACTATCCTACTGCGCTGATTTGCTGTATTGTCCTGCTACACCATCTTATTATATTGTCCTGCTGAACCATTCTGTTGTACTGAATATTGTAATCGGTTTTTACTGTCATGTTGTTGTGATTTTATTATTTTATTATTTATGTTGTTCTCCGCTCTGAGCCCCTATGGGGAATGGGTGTAATAATAATAATAATCCTCAAAGCTTCTATCCCAGATGGTGGCTATCGGGGAAGGATGGGATGGTCGTGTACGGTCCCTTCTTGGAGAGGGTACGGGAGATACATACGGTGGGGAGGGCATCCTAGTGAGAGAATGTAGTACATACAGAGTTTTCAAGGACCCTGGCATTCTAGGAGTCTCCCAGGGCTTCTCAGCTGGCTTGGGGGGCTGGCTAAAATGGGACCGCTTAGACTTATGTTTGGTTTTTTCTTTGTGTTTTCTTGCCGGCGGCTCTGATGCTGAATGGCTTGGCATGGCAATAGTCAGCTCAGCATTCGCAAGCTTGCCTGATGGCAGTAGAAACTAGTTGGACCCAGTGGATGGTGGCACAGAGATGTCAGGTAAATTTTTTGTCATGTCTGCCGACGATGAAGGAACTGTGTCAGACAATTTCAGAACTCTGTCCCATAGGGCAGCACGTAGTCTAGCCCATCTGTCAGACCTTGTTTTTTGGGTAAATTTCTGGCAAATATCACATGAATTAACATTGTGAGTTCTGCCCAAGCACAATATACACTAGTCACGGTCGTCGGTTTTGGTCATATTGGGGCCACATTGGGGAATTTTTTTAAGCCTGCCGGTTTTGGGGTAGTCATATTTTATACTTGTGAGGAGAAAAGGCCAGCTAGCGAAGACCTTCTTCCCAAGGTGGTGAAAGAAGAACTGGGGATGTGTATGAAGTCTTGGGGTATTTATAGTACATAATCAGGCACGAAATGACCTGATTGGCCAGACGTCAGAGGCTCCTCCCACAAGATTGACAGCTAGAGAAAAATTATTCCTGGAGGTTGGCCTGAGCTTGCGCAGAATCCATGTGGGACTGCACAAGGATAATGTCCATAAAGCATTTTTAGGATTACATCCTTGGTCAACCTAATAATGGTAGTTATTTGCCCTCCCTCCCTGTTCTTGGCAGCTCTTCTGAAAGTTGTAACCCTTCCCAGGGCTTTTTTGTAGCAGGAACTCCTTTGCATATTAAGCACACACCCCTGATGTAGCCAACCTTCCTGGAGCTTACAGTAGGCCCTGTAATAAGAGCCTTGTAGCTCATGGAGGATTGTCTACATCAGGGTTTTGTGGCCTAATATGCAAAGGAGTTCCTGCTACAAAAAAGCCCTGATTTTAAAGTCCTAATTTTACTTTTTGGAGACTTAACATATCTTCACTTGTATACCTGTGGAGAGTAGATTACTGGAATAAGAAGGGTCTCATCAGCTACTGGTTTTAAAAAGATAAAAGTAGTCCCCTGAGCAAGTACCAGTCGTTTCCGACTCTGGGGTGACGTTGCTTTCACAACATTTTCATGCTAGACTTTTTACGGGGTGGGTTGCCATTGTCTTCCCCAGTCATCTACACTTCCCCCCCCCCCCCAGCAAGCTGGGTACTCATTTTACCGACCTCGGAAGAATGGAAGGCTGAGTCAACCTCGAGCCGGCTACCTGAAACCAACTTCCGCCAGGGTCGAACTCAGATAAAGTTCAGACTGCAGTACTGCAGCTTTACCACTCTGCACCACGCTACTGCTTTCACTATAATGTTAAAAAAAATGACACAAACCACTAACTGCTTTTTCAGTGATGTTCACCAAACTTCTAATAGCTGGACCGCAATTCTTTCTAAATTAAATTGGAGAGACATTGAAAAAGTATCTTATAGCCAACAGGGAATAGAGTGTGCAGGTATAAAATTATCTACTCTCAGAAAAACCCACCATGGGTGTTCCTGAGTGAGTCACTCTTCTGGCTGGGCTTACTGAATGGAAGTCTGGAACGGTGATTTATGCAGAGATGCAGCAGTCAGCATCTTCTGTGGTTTGGTACTCTTGGCTCACAGAAACCTGTGATTAAATCATTTATTGTAGCCACACCTTTGAGGCTCATAGCTTGGACACTACTGTGTTACTACTTAGGCATGAAGGTGCATTTGTCTTGAAATTGTTTTCAAGCCTTCCCTAAAAAATCCCTATCCTTGTAAAAATGTAAGTTTATTGTTATTAATAATCATTTGGATATGAAATCCCTTGCACAGCATTAAGCAGTGACATTTAGAGTTTTTCCTCTGGAATAAATTGACTTCATAGATATTTATATTGCTCTGGATGAGTTTCCTTCTCTCTAGCCTGAAGGTGCATTCAGAGAGAGAGAAGAGAAGGATTATTACTGTCTCAGTGTGATGTTTGTTTTATTGATTGTAAATTGTAATTGCAGATGGATTTTGGTAGTTGCATTAAAATTCTCTGCAAGTTATTTATTTTAAAGCAATGCGGAGTTGTGAAGGAAGGCCAACGAAAATTTATATAGTCCAGTGTTTGTAATAACTACAGAATATTAGCAGAAAACAGTCAAGTGATCACTTGGCTGCATCTGCAATAGATCACATGCTTATCATCTTATATTAGTAGAATTCATAATTTATAATTTTAATAAACTCCCTTCCTTTTTATCCCAAAATTTGTAACCAGTTTCTTTTTTTAATTAGGTAAGTTAGAAGAAGAATCATTATGCAAAATAATCACACTATATAAACAAACTTCTAATCACTGTCAAGAAGTAATGTATGAACCAGGAATAGGAGAAGGGAGAGGAAAAAAAGAAAACCTTAATAGTGCAACTACAGAAAATCCAACCAGGCACTACATTTCCCACATGTTCACTCATAGGTAATGCGTACCTGTGTGTGTGATTATTGGCTGTTTCCCTTCAAAGTGTAGCAAAGATGCAATACTGCCAATAGCGCTGTGTGGGCTATGCAGGACCGGAAAGAGCTAACAGGCTGAAGAAATGCGAATGGTGTTGGGAAACCAAAGTTGCCAACCCTAAGCAAGCCGTGAAACTTTCGGGGAGAAGACACTCATGGAAGTGGCATCATGTGATGCCACAGTGAAGACATGCTCTGTGCAAGTGAAGTGAAGACATGCTCTGTGCAATATTCTAACAAGTTCCCAGATTGTCACAGTTTTTAACATAGAGGAAATTCCTAGAACGTCATCTGGAGCCATGATGCCACTTCCGCATAACTAGAAGTGACATTGCAGCATTGTGTGTTGTTAGACCTCCCCCCACCTTTGCTCCTGCAGCTCCACCAAGCAACAGCAGGAGGCCAGGGTTTGGGAGGTGCGAAGTTACTTGCCACAATGGTCAGCCTGGCTAGGCTATGGGAAGCAAATCTGAGGGCTAATTTATATGCTACAGAGCCCACATGGCTGCAGATTGTGGGTCAGATCTGCCCCTGGAGTTCATTGCTTAGAAATAATCTCCCTGCTAAGCATGACCATAATCCAGTTGGACGGTGGAGTACAAGAAGAAAGGGCTTAGCCTCTCATACTGCTTTTCTGAACTGAAATTGGCCTGGGCAGCCATTGTTGGAGAGACTTATGTGACGTCATCAGTATGTATAGGTTTTCCCAGTGGCAAATAGAAGCTACTTTGGACCATTTCATGGCACTTCAGATCTGAAGGAGGAGGAGAACAGGGAAACTTTGTGGTCATCAATGTAGAAATATTTCCTATGTTGGAAACAAAGGCTATACGTCTCCTGCTCAAAATGGTGTCTTTTTAATAATAATAATAATAATAATAATAATAATAATAATAATAATAATAATAATAATAATAATAATAATAATAATACATTTTATTTATATCCCACCCTCCCCGCCAGAGCAGGCTCAGGGCGGCTCACAACACATTTTAACCATGGCCATTTTCCCACTTACCTTACCCCGGAGCGATGTCCCTCTTCACCGCGCTGCGTCTGCGCGGATTTCGCACAAACTGCTGCGCAGCACCAGGAACAGCCGCATAGTCCCGGGGCTTTTGCGTCACAAATGTAAACTGCTTTTTGGCGGTTTACATTTGCGACACAAAAGCCCCGGGACTATGCGGCTCTTCCTGGTGCTGCACAGCAGTTTGTGCGAAATCCGCGCAGACGCAGCGCGGTGAAGAGGGACGTCGCTCCAGGGTAAGGTAAGTGGGAAAATGGCCCATGTTTCCACTCTTACTTATTTTCATAATCACCACATCTCACTGGTTGAGCAATTCCTCTGCCTCTGCTCATAACGTAGTTCTGCTACCACAAATATCCCCCATCCCCCCCCCATTAAGTATTTTCTCTGCCCAGTGCTGCTTGCAGTTCTTCAGCCCATCAGCTCTTGCCACTCCCCATCAGCTCACACAGCACGATCAGTGGCATCACATTTTTGCTTTCCATTGGAAGAAAGCAGCCATAGTCAGACATCCATGTTATCTGAAAGTGATCATTTATGAATGTAACACATGAGGTCAACATTACATAGTTCATCCTTGATTATGTGTTAAAGTACCTCCAAGTTACAGCTGGCTAACAGCTACTCAAGTAAGTGGTTTTCGAGGCAAGTGAGAAGTAGAGGTGATTTTCTGCTGCCATCCTCTGCAGAGTCTTCCTTGGTGGTCCCCCTTCCAAGTACTGACCATGCTTCTGAGATATTATGAGATCGGGCTGTGCCCAGAGTCGGTGCATGGGAGTCATCGAACTAGGCAATTGCCTAGGCTGCCAGCTCCCAGCAGGGGTGCGGGTGGGTGCCCCCTCCCCGCTTGTGCCATCCCTGGACCTCCATCATCCTTTTGGCTCTGAGGACTCCCAACCCTCAGTGCCGAAAGAGCCGCGTTTCCCTCCCCCCTGCGTCCTCTGCGGGTGCAGGGGAAGGGAAAGGCGGAGTGTTCCTTCGACTTTGAGGGATCACAGGAGTTTTCCCCAATCTGTCAGAGCCGATAGAGCCGCATTTTCCTCTCCCTGCATCCTCTGAGGGCACAGGGGAAGGGAAAGGCAGAGTGTTCCTTTGGCTTTGAAGGATCTGAGAAGTTTCCCCCAGTCCATCAGAGTGGCACTGAGTGGCCATCATGATGATGTCATGGTGACATCATCATGCCGCATGCATACGTTTTGTGCACGTGAAAGTTTTAACTTGGGGGGCACACGTTGGGATTCTGCCTTGGGTGGCAGAACCCCAGGCACTGGGCCTGGCTGTGCCATGCTGCCTTCGCTTCTCGCTCAAGCCTCCATTATATTGGTATAAAATAAAAATGTAATTGCCACAACAAAATGAGCAAATCAATCAATCAATTTTTAAAAGCAGTACAAGCCATCTGGTGAAGAGGTTACCTTGTTAGGCAAAGAAGGAGACTGAGAGCTGTTTCATAACACTCTGAAATTGTTTAAAGAATGGATTTTCTGCCTTGTAAATTATCCTTCAATGAGTGTGAATGGGCCAGTTCTTAACAAGCAACCCAGAAGTTTCAGGCTGAAGTCAAAGGTTTTGCACATCATCCTAATCACAAATATAGTGGTTGGCACCCACAGTATTAGGAGGCTATCTTATTTGATAATTTACTTTTTTCCTGAACAGTTTAATTCATATCTCTTTCCCCTTTGCAGCCATTTGTTCAAGCAGAGTCTGTTGCTGGCAATGTTTGTTGCTAAGATATGAATCTTGTAGATTTATGTAACTTCTTTTCCTTTTAATCATATTGCAGGATTGATTCAATTCTACCTTTTGCTATTCAAGTTGACCTCCATTCCTTCTACTTGCTGCCAAAGTCCCCCCCCACACACACACACACTCTATAGTCCAGGTCATTCTAATTCACTCTCCTCTTCACATCTCAAAGGGTCATTCTGTGCCTTACTTGATTACTTGGCAGCAGCCCCGTAGCTTAGAGTCACAGGGGAAGGGGATCATAGGGAGGCCATAGGAGGGGGTGGCCATGGGGATGAGAGCAAGAAGCTGAATAGGGTGGGGCCACCCTCTCTCTGACAGCTGACAGCTGATGTGACAGTAGATCATCTGGCTGGAGGGGGCAACGTGGCAGAGTGCCAGGTTGCATCAGCCAAGGTAGAGTCAGCATGACTCAGCACTGGCTTGATTGGTCAGACATCCATGTAAATTGTATAAATGTACAGAAGTGTCTTGATATGTGTTGGGAGTCTGGATGGTGAAGGTGTGTGGAGCATTTTGTCAATCTGAGATATATTCTGTAAATAAATGTACATAGCTAGTTTAACAGCTACTGTGTGCTAGACTTAATCTCTACGTCTTCAGTCACTGCACTCACTACGCAGCGGAGCACCAGTTTATTTTCTGCAGTTCTCTCACCCCTTCAGTGTGATTTTTATTTATTTATTTAGGATTTATATCCCGCCCTTCCCACAAGTGGCTCAGGGCGGCTTCCAAAAATTGGTCAACATAAAATTAAACACTTTTAAATATATAGGCAATTAAATATTTAAAACAGTTAAAACCTTAAAACCAATAAACATTCCAGTTACATATAAAACAGACGTCTGGTAAGCTACATTGAGTTCTCATCTTAGCTAGGTGTAGGCTAACCGGAAGAGGGTCGTCTTACAGGCCCTGCGGAACTGAACAAGGTCCCGCAGGGCCCTCACCTCCTCCGGCAGCTGGTTCCACCATGTAGGGGCCATAACGGAGAAGGCCCTTTCTCTGGTGGATTTCAAGCGGGCTTCTTTTGGCCCAGGGATAGTGAGGAGGTTTTGTGTTCCCGACCTCAGTGCTCTCTGGGGAACATGTGGGGAGAGACGGTCCTTCAGGTAGGCAGGTCCCAGGCCATATAGGGCTTTAAAGGTAATAACCAGCACCTTGTACCGGACTCGGTATATCACTGGAAGCCAGTGCAGGGTCCGAAGACCCGGCCGAATGTGTCCCCACTTTGGGAGACCCAATAACAGCCGGGCCACGGCATTCTGCACCAGCTGTAATTTCCGAGTTCGGGACAGGGGCAGCCCCATGTAGAGGGCATTGCAGTAGTCCAACCTCGAGGTGACCATAGCATGGATCACTGTTGCTAGGTCGTTGCGCTCCAGGAATGGGGCCAGCTGCCTTGCCCGCCTAAGATGAAAGAACGCGAACTTGGCAGCTGCTGCTATCTGAGCCTCCATCTTTAGGGAAGGCTCCAATAGCACCCCCAAGCTCCTGACCCTGTCCGCCGCTATCAGTGGCGCACCGTCAAAAACTGGTAGGGGGATCCCCCCCCCCCCCGGGCTGCGGCGACCCAAGCAAAGGACCTCTGTCTTCGCCGGATTTAGCTTCAGATTTAAATTGCATGTAAGCTCCAATTCTCCTTCTACCTTTCCTGGAGTTCAGCCTGCAGTGATCAACTTCTAATTCCAAAGTTCAAAAGAAGGCTGATTTGTATCTCTGCGCTCCCTCTCCATTTCCCTGCTTTCCTGTGCCCTTCCTCAACTGGGAGAAGCAGGGAACGCACATGGCTTGTACACACTGGCTGGGGAAGACATGTCCTGGCTGCCCTCCTCCCTCCCACCCGCCCCAAAAGGACTCTAGCTGCCCTTGCAGTCTGTGCAATCTAGGGGGCTCTCCTCCCACCCACCCAAAAACTAACTGTTCAGGCTCATGGAGGTGGAAAACAAGGCAGCACATGGACCCCCAGCTCTTCATGGCCGGACTAAGGACTGCTGGGAGCAGGGGATGGGATTGGATGCCCACTACCCACCCAACTTTTGGAATCTGTCTGCTCACCCACCCAACTCTGCTCAGAGTGTTTCAGGGGAGACCTTGCCAGTGCTGCTACCTGCTTCATGTGCTAAGGCGATCAGGTTGAGGGGTCCCAAGGGGGAGGGGAGAGCCAAAGCTTGGAGAGGGGTCCTATAATATCCACAAGGAGGCTGGGTCCTCTGAGCCCTATAGGGCACTATGGGTCTGCTTGGCAGCAAATCCAAGTATTTGAAAATGAATGGACAGAGTCTACAAACCATTTCAGTAAGTGTATTTCTAAACATGTGTTTGTCTCATGCACATGTTATAAGCAGAAGGTCCCAGGTTCAATCCCCAACATCTCCAACTAAAAAGGGTCCAGGCATATAGGTGTGAAACACCTCAGCTTGAGACCCTGGAGAACTGCTGCCAGTCTGAATAGACAATACTGACTGATGGACCGAGGGTCTGATTCAGTAGAAGGCAGCTTCATATGTTCATATGCTTTATTTTGCAAAATCAGATTATTAGTAATAGGATTCAAAAATCTTTGGAATTCTGCTCCCATTCTTAGCAGACTGACTGTGCCTTCTAAGCAGAGTTACTTCCTTCCAAGTCTATGAAGTCAATGGGTTAAGAACAGTGTAAGAATGCTGCAGTTTTTATCTCCCCTCTGTCCAAAAGTTGGAAGGAGAAGGTCTTTTCAGGTCTGAGGCCGGTTTCACACTCACTCCGCCCTTATGTCCATCTTCTCTGTGCAGCATCCTTCCGATTCCCACTATTTGCACTGGGGCTGCAGCAAACATCGTGGTTCTCATGCAACCAATGGAAACTGGTTTTTAGTGGTTTCTGTTTGCTGTGCGAAAACCTCGATGTTTGCTGCAGCCCTGGTGCAAATAGTGGGAAATTGGGAGTACGCTGCATGGAGAAGGTGGACGTGAGGGCGGAGTAAGGTGAGTGCAAAATCTGTCTGAGTCTTTTTGGACACTCACACCCACCACGTCAGAAGGCAATAACTCAGAGTGTAATTGCTTGTAGAAGGAAATATGGGAAACAAGATATGGGATTAAGGGATATTATTTTAAATTTAAACACAGCAAATCAACCACAGAACTAGAAGAGGTGTATGTTCAGTATCAGTTGTAGCATAAGAAGGGAATTTAATTTAAGCAGCAGCCTCAGGCAAGCTGGATTGTTGGAATTGTAGCTAGCCACTGAGGAGCAGAAAGCAGAAGCAGTGAAACTGAAAATAACAGAGAAATATATGAACATTAATTGTTCAATTTACCACTCAAATGTAAGGTCAACTCTAGCTCCATTTAGGATATAAACTAGTCCTTCTGTAAGCCCAAAATATGCTGTGTTGTGGCAGATCTCATATGCAATGTTCCCTCTAATTTATTTTCTGCAGTTCTCATTCTGAGCAGAATATAACTGCTGTAGTCTTAAAATGGGTAATGGGTAGTGCAAGACCCTGCACAGCTCCAAATAGCTGCTGCGCGGGGCTTCCTGTGTTCATGAGCAATTGCTCATGCACACAGCTTAGAGGGAGCATTGTGAGTCATATGTTTGAAATGTGTGAAACAGCAATAAAGAAAAAAATACATTCCATCACCACTAACACATTAGCAGGGGTATCAAATTCATTTGTCATGAGGGCCAGATTTGACATAAATCGGGTTATGCCGATTTGTTCGGCCGGGTTATGTGTGTCATAAAATGTAATGCCAGGTAGCAGAGATATAAACACAGACAAACAACTAAAGATTTTTTTAAAAAACTTAAAAGATGCTTAAAAGATTAGCACACTTGCAATATTTTATTTATTTCTTGTAACTGACACCTCTTGCTCTGAATTATTGCATCAAAATCTGGAGATAATGTCTGTGCCGTAGCAATCTTAAGTATGCTGTTCAACGGCAGTGGTCTTCCCTGTTTCTCTTGTCTGCCCCAATGCCCCACTGTCGCAGTCGCCATGATGGCAATAAGAGATGAACGCTTGACTGCTTTTCTTCCTTAACAAGCTTCTACTATATCATATTTCTACCTTAATCACCGAAATGCTATCATGCAAGTAAGTTTTTCTTTTTACTACTACCAATTAATGGATCTTCTGTCATAATGCCAATTCGGACTGTTCAAAAAAAGGGAAAGAGGAGGATATCTTCCCCCCTTTCCCCGCAAGGAAGACTTCAAAAAGACAAAGAACAAACTTAAGAACTTCTTATAACTTAAATTGGACTGAACATGGACATTTGAATGGTTTTGGCTTACAATTAACCAAGCTATAATGAGAGCATTATTTTATTTAATACAGTCTGAACAAAAATCTGCTATATACATCTGATCGGAATTGAAATAATTATAACTGAATTGTAAGAGGAAAGCTTATGGCTGGAGGAGATTGAGAAAGATAGACTATCTGGGACTTTGAGTTGGTTTTTTAAATTTGATCATCAGACTGAGTTACATTGCAGAGAAAATGGCAATTTGACCTGAAGCGCTTTATTAAAAAGATATTATGATTGCCCTATCCTCCTTAAAGCAGGAAATCGATCTGCTAGCAGAGTTTATACAGGACAAGAAGGAAATATTTACTTTAAAACACAGCGAAACTGAACATCTTCATGAGCGGAATGATGAAGGGACCCCAGTGATGTCTACAGAGATGAGAGAGGTGGAGAAAGATCCGGTGGGAAAGGAGTCGGAAGAAATTAAAATGAAGACATTGTGTGCAGTTAAAAAAAGAAGATGGAAATCAAACTTGATTAAAATTTCTGCAGGAGGAAATGACGGTGTGGAAATCCCATTGCATTTAACAAAATGAATATATATGCTAAAGGGAGAAAAGGCTGACTATTTCAAGAAGATCAAGTCTTGGAAAACTTTTAAAAAGAAGGGATTATAAACTGTTGCTCTTTTTTGTAACTGGTTAACGTGAAATTAATAAAAGGGAACTGGTGCGTGGCCTTGAAATAGACTGAAAATGACAAGTGTGATTTTTATAGATGTATGATTTTGAAATAGCAAATGAGATTTTTAGAACCTGAATGCTTTTTTCCTGTTTGCTATTTCTACTTATAGGTTCCATATTTTTAAAACTAGTTAATTTAATAGAGTGGGTTATAGAGATATATGATTTTTTCCCATGGGTAAGACAAATAATGAGAGAAAGGAGGCTGGTTTTTTTATTTAGAGATTTTGCTTTTTTCTTACAAAGTTAGATGGAGCAAGTTAATAGAGAGAAGGTTATAGAGACTGCATGACTTTTTACTTCGGTAAAAATAATAAGCATGGGAAATGAGATTGTCACTGGTTATTAAATTTGAGTGTTTTTTTTTTTAGGGTACTATGAGTCTCCCAAAAGTTTTAGACAAATAAATAATCAATTAATTTGGGTCAATTTATAGCAAGGTAGACAACACAGGTATTTGAAAACTTTAAAGATCTGCTCTTGGTTATTTTTTGCATTGTTCTTTTTTTCTAGCAATAGATTCTGTTGATATTGAAACAGACAAAGTAATATCTGATAGGTTTCATTTTGGTCCCTTGCTATTTTAACTTTTTTCTCTGTTGGCAATAATTAAGGTAGTGTTAAGGATAAAGAGATTGTATTCATCTTCTCTCCTTATGATTATTGTTAATATGGTTAAAGTTAGTACGTATCCCTAATATAGTTAAAATAAGCTACTGGGTTCTATTTTGTGATTGGTTTCTTTGCTTTTCTTGTTTGTGGACATTAAAGATGAATAGTATAGATTTACATTATAAGTAATAGTAAAAATATATATAATAAAGTAATAAGACTGTAGAATGTTATGGTTGGATTGAGTTGAAACCTAAGACTTGCAGGTAGAAAGATTTTAAGATTAGGTTTGGAAGGTAGAAATGTAACAACTTTATCTACTGCTTCTCTTTTTTCCCCTTCTTTGTATTGTTTTCCCTCCAACTCCCCCCCTTTTTTTGCTTCTGTATCCTCGCAGCATTCCTTCCTCTTTATACTGAAACTTAATAAAAAATTTAAAAGAGTATGCTGTTCAAGTGTTGTTCAGGTGTGTATCTGCAAGGTGCAAACCTACTTTTGATTTACTGACATTCAAAACAGAAATCTCATGGTCAATGCTGTGAGTCTAAGACCCAGAGGAAAATATGAAGTGGCTGGGCATTGCAAGCTTTTGTACTTCATATGCTGGTCAGCCAATGGAAAAAACAGAAGCTTTACTCTGTAACTTGACTGAGCAAGTCTGGCAAAGCAAACTGTGATGCAAAAGGAAGAAAGAGAGGGAAAAGGAAGCAAACAACAGTGAGTTACTTGTGGGTTTGATAGGAGCCCTCTGGGGGCCTGATCCGGCCCACGGGCTGCATGTTTCAAACTCCTGCATTACAGCATATAGCAAAAGAAGATGTGTGAGTGCATACACATTGCCATTTTATGATGTCACTTGTCTATTGGATCCATGAGTTCCATGTGAGTACTCATGCTGGGGAGATGTGAATATTTCACTTTGGAAATAACTCACAATGGAAAGCAGGGGACTGAGTATTCTTGCACACTTGCTTTCTATTCCATAATGTATTGTGGTTCCTGAATCTCCATAACCAGATTAGGGGTGAAGTTTTTAAAAACAGGTTGCAACTTCCATATACTTCTTATTTTAGGAATTAACAAGACAACCCCAAGAATACTTTCCTGGTAGTTAGCCCCAATGAATTGAACTGAGTAGGATTCTAAATACACTGGTTTAGGATTGCTCTCTAAGAGCTGGGAGCAGGCAAGAATAAGGTTAAAGAAACCTGGAATGTAGAAATGTACTTTCTCCTCCTAGTAGTAGGCTTACAGTGTAATCCTAAAAAGAGCCCTTTTTAGCCCATTGAAGCTATGGGTTTAGAAAGGTATAACTCAGTTTAGGATTGCACTAATAGGGAGCAGACCAAATCTAAGCAGTCCAACTTTAGACAATGGGGCTTGCTCCCAGGAAAATGTTTGAAGGATTACTGCTATATTTTGGTGGGGTTGCCAGGTCCCTGGCTACCAGTGGGAGATGGGGAGGTTAGGGTTGCCAGCTCCAGGTTGGAAACCTCCTGGAGATTTGGGGATGGTGTCTGGGGAGGATAGAGACCTCAGTGGTGGTACAATGCCATAGAATCCACTCTCCAAAGCAGCTGTATTCTCCAGGGGAATTGATCTCTGTAATCTCTGGAGAAGAGCTATAAATCCGGGGGATCCCCTAGCCCCACCTGGAGGTTGACATCCCTATATTTTGGTGGTTTCTCAGTCAACTCTCAAACTTTTGTATGCTGCCTAGAGTTGGCTAAACAAGATGAGGTTTCTTCTTCTATTACAGTTTCCATTCATAGTAATAATGGTTCAAGATATCTTTAGAATGGGCTGATAACTTTTCTGGGAATTCTCCAAAGCTCATAAAGACCTAGCCCAGGGAAGCTGCTCCAATGAGGCTTCACGCGAGGTTTCAACGAGCTTCGGCAGTGACTAAAACCATTCATATGGGAGACCATCACTCCTACATTCAACAATTTGGCCATCAATTGTATGTCAAATGTAGAAGCGTTGGTCTCCAATATGAATGGTTTTAGTCATTGCCGAAGCTCGTTGAAGCCTCGCGTGAAACAGGGCATTTAGTGCATCCCTGTTGTGTCTTACTGCCTTGCTGTATTCCATCCAGATATTGGCTAACAGAGAAAAATTGGAGCATTGGACTCTGTTTTCACGGCATTGCACACTACTTCCCGACTTCATTCTCAAGGAACAAACTGTCGGACATCAATATACGACTGGTTGTTTTGGGAGTAGTTTATCTTTGCACTTTGTGATACACTGTATTTTCTATGAATGATTTGTTATATAAATAATTGAATTTCTAAGGATTTGAGGTTGATTTAACGTGAATGCCTGTGTGGCTCTCTTCTCCTGCTCTACCTTTTCACGTTACTCTGTTTGGTTGCTATATAGGACTCCACCAGAGGCAGGGGATCCCAACCCCCTGGCTACTGTTTCCTGCCACCACTCAGAGCAGCAGCAGCGAGGTGGGGAAAATGGCAGTTGGGTGGATGGCATTACATCAGTTCCAGGGGAACCTAGGAGTGACATCACTCTGATGAAGTATGCATGCACACAGAAGCTTATACCCAGAATTAAATTTCATTGGTCTTATAGGTGCCACTGGATTCAAACTTGTTTGATTGCTTCAGACCAACACAATTACCCACCTGTATCTATCAGTCCTCTCTAAGAACCCTAGATTCCCAAAGAGATGTCATGTCACTTCCTGGTTTCCCAGAAGTACGGCTGTCAAGCCCCTGGTTTGGGCAGGGGTTCCCCTGCCTGGAAGGTTCCCAACCTGCAGGCCCACATTGGGCCGGGGGGAACCTCCCCCAACATCATCAGCGCAATGATGTCACCTGGAAGTGATGTTATCGTGCCAGCAACATTGTGCAGGAAAACTCTATGGTTTTCCCAGATGCTCTAGCCATTTGGGAGGGAAAACTCTATGGTACAATGGGCAACATAGAGTTTTCCCCTCCCAAATGGCTAGAGCGTCTGATAGATATAGGTGGGTAGTTGTGTTGCTCTGAAGCAGTAGAACAAGTTTGAGTTGAATAGAACAAGTCTGATGTAGGGGGAGGTTCCAGAACACTGAGGACTTGGCAACCCTACTCAGAAGTGATGCCACATCCTCACTGACAGCCACTCCCCCCATGTCTCTGCCCCCTGAGTCTCTCATTCTTTATGCAAGGATGATGTGACTCCTCTAGGGTTGCCAGGTCTTATTTCATGGGGGAGGGACTTTCTGGGAGTGGGGAGAAGCGTCACAATCTGCCTATACAAATGAAGTGACATAGGCACATCAGGGATGTCAGGGGTGATGCTGTGGATTTTGGGTAAAACTCTGTGATAGATTTCACTTCAAATCATAGAGTTTTGCCCAAAAACCACAGCATCGCCCCTCAGCATCCCTGACATTCCTCTGTAACTTCCAGTTTTTGTAGGCGCATTGCAATGATTTCCAAGTTTCCCTGGTAAAAACCTGCCCAAACCCAGGAGATCCCTGCCCACACAGGGGAGCGGGGTATGGCAACCTTAGACTCCTCTGTTTTACTTACCATTCTTACAGGGCCATAAAGGACATATAGGGTTGCCAATCCCTAGGTGGGACTCAACGATAGAAAAGGGCACATGGCTGAAATTACTGGAAAATTAGTGTACTAAAATAAAATCCTGTAGGAGCCAGCAATGTGAGACTCGCGGCAAGAATTATCTTTGAATTCATTGAAGCAGTCACCCCTTTCTGAATATCCGATGAAGTGGACCAGTGAAACGGCCAGCTCCAGCATGCGGCCCTGTCATCAGAATGCGCCAGGGTTTGTTTGCTGCAACTTTACCCACTTGCTATCTCTAAGATGTGGACTGGTTCCAGATACAGACTTTGTGCAATTTGCAGTGGGATATAGAAAGATATACAGTCTATAGTTTTTGTGCACTTTATTGCAGCTTTTGCACGAGACTTGGTTGTCATACAAAGATTATTGTAGTGTATTTATACACTTTGTGAATGTTTCAATTTTATGCATTTAGTACACTTTATCATAAGGAATTTTAGTACACTGATTTTCCAGTAATTTCAGCCGCGTGCATTTTGCTATTGCTGAGTCCTTACTCCACGGCTTCCTATACTCAATCTCCGGGTGGGGGCAGGGAATCCCCTGGTTTGGAGCCCCACCCCACTTCAGGGTCATCAGAAAGTGGGAGGGGGAGGGAAATATCTGGTGGGCACTTCATTATTCCCTATGGAAACCAATTCCCATAGGGTATAATGGAGAATTTATCTGTGAGTATCTGTGGGCTCTGGGGGGCTGATTTTTGAGGTAGAGGCACCATATTTGCAGCACAGCATCCAGTGCCTCTCCTCAGAACATCCTCCAAGTTTCAAAAAGATTGGACTAGGGGGTCCAATTTTATGAGCTCCCAAAGAAGGTGCTCCTATCCTTCATTATTTACGATGAAGGGAAGGCATTTTAAAGGAGTTCAGTCCCTTTAAATGTGATGGCCAGAACTTCCTTTGGAGTTTAATTATGCTTTTCACAACCTTGCTCCTGGCTCCACCCCCATTGTATCCTAGCTCCACACCTAAAGTCTCCTGGCTCCACCCCCAACATCCCCAGATATTTTTTTAATCAGACCTGGCAACCCTAAGGAGACATAAATTGACAGAAACCACAAGAATTGTGTAGGGCTTTATTTGTCAATTTCCATCTTTCCCCCACTTTCCACTTTCCTTAAATTTACAAACCCAAATTATGGGATTGTAATTCTGTTATTCTTCTAGGTTGGTGAGTTAGGAGGAATAGAAGTTTCACCTCTCATAATTCATACTGACAGGAAACATAACATGCAGGGCCAGCACTTGCTGCAGTCTTTCAGCTTTCACCTTGGCTGCTGTTCCAAATTCTCTCACACAGTTTGTGTAAGTGTGGGAAATGGAAGACAAGTGAAACTAGTTGATGACAGAACTAGTGCTGAATCATTATGAGCTGAGCAGAAATTTGGCAGGGCTTGAATATGGCTCAGAGATTTTCAAATTTAAAGGAATTTTTCTCACAGCGCTTCCCATTTTCTCCTTCTTTGCCCATAGCAATGTTTCTGCAAATCACTTCCATAACGAAAGCCTGCCTTGAGGTGGAAGAAAGGTATCCACCTGCAAATGGGACCACACTATGAAACTAGTTCTGTTCTCCAGCTGGCCTCCATTCCCTTGTTTACCTCTAACATCAGCTAGGAAAGAATCTTTGAACCAGACCAAGCCTGAGTGTTCTGATTACAATATTCTGAAAGTACAGTAAAAATATGTGGAAAGAGTGGGGAGTAGCAGCCTGATAAGTCTTTATCGAGACACTTGTAAGTTGCCTAGAAGACCCATTGGGTACGAAAGGAGCCTGTAAAATAAACAATGGAAACCAGAACAAACCCCAAGCCCAGGGCTTGAGTTCAGTGGTGATATTTGCTGTCAGAAGAAATTTCTGTCAGCTGAATGGGACTTCCTTGCCTCCCTCATCCCATTGTGACCTGAGATGCTCCCTAAAATGCTGCTCCTGGATATTGGAAGACCCCAAGGAGCAGCATGAGGGACAAATTTGGCGTCAGCAGTGGAAAGGGAAATCAATGGAACTTGCCCCTCTTCTGAGGGCGGAAATCTGCTGCTGAATTGAACCCAAGGTTTCTAAAACAAAACAATGCTGTCCCTGGAAGAGATAAAACCCAAGTTCTGTACATGAGATCATTATGACATGTATCTCCGTCATATGGAATTGTTCTAGATCACAGTTTCTAGGTCAGATAATTTTTGTCATCAGAGTGTATTGTTACAATCATAACTTATTCACACAACTAACCCATTTCCAACCTGTAATTTTATGGTTCCTTATCCTAAACTTTCTTCTATAAAGTCTTGGAGTTCCTCTGCCTTCTTAAGATTATCACTGTAGAACTTCCCCTTCCTGTGCTATATTGCACTGTACTTATACACCAGCATATGAGCATCTCAGATTTATTAGAAAGAGCTGTTGCTCTAAAGTTGTATTAGACTAATCCATCATTACAGTTAGCTGTTACTCTAATGATATATTAGTGCAATAATCTGAGCAAGGCACATTGATGATATATTGCTCAAAATATGGCACCATTTACAGAAGTAAGGTTCCAGGAAACTATTCAGCATAATTACAGGCCATTGGCTGACTTTTACTGGAAATAAAGTCAGCCAATACACACAGCATAATGGCAGCTACTTTCATAAAATGGGGCTTGCGACAATACAATGACAAATTTTCACTACTGTTTTAACTTCTGGCAGGAGGCTTGCCTGTTTTTCTTCTGCAGAAGCAGCCTGGGTCATTGGTCAGGAGACAAACTAGATAAGACCTCCTTCTAGCGGTGTGTCCCACACCAGCAATTCTCCTTTAGATCCATCATTTCTCCTTCACTTATATGCACCTCAGGAACAGTTAATGCTAAAGAAAAATGGTGTTCTGTATAGGACTGGCAGTACTGGATGGTGTAAGAAGGGAATGTTAAAAAAAAGTGTTGCCCAGTCCAGAATGATTGATAGCAAATGAAAACACTCTGTGAATTTTTGTACCTTAGTGGGATAGAGGCCTTTTTCTATCACTGGACAAGGTTATGTTTCTTATGGGCAGACCTCAAATTCAGCGGGAGCTCACAGGAGCATAGCTCCTGAATCTTTCTGGGAGTTCCACCTCCTCCTTCCCACCTTGTCCATTGAATAGTAGGTGCAGCTGCATAACAATCCTGGATGAGCTCCACCAACTATTTTTCTACAAAACGACCCTGCTTATGGGTAAGGCAAGAGGCACCTAGGAACTTAAATCCCTTGTGCACACAAATGCTCAGCATCTCTTCTCCACTGCAATATCAGGAAAAGGCAAATTGCAGTAGAAAATTAGCATGTGAAGATGGCATTTTAACCTACACCATTTTTTCTACAGCGAAGTTTCAAGACCCATGTTTGCCATAGCAGCATGCGTATGCAGCCCATTGTCACTACTGAATCAGAGTATGCTCATTCACTATATGTATGTATACACAAGCAAGTCAGAAGAAAAAAGGAAATGGAGGAGGCAGTTCAAAGTTTCACTTTTATCAACTACTAAGCAATAAAGAAGTAGGAACAACTTTGGGATGGGGCTAGGCACTGAGCAGCATCACTTTGGGCCATGTAATTGGAAGAGACATCATGTGTCACCACAACTCTCAAGCAATCTCACAAATCTGGGAAGGGGTTACTACAGCCTGGTGACAATTGAAAGTGATGTCATGGTGCTGCTGCAACAGCACTCCCCCAGAGATGAGAGTGTGAGAGCTGGTAAGCATAGGTATACAAGAGGCAATTTTAAAATGCTATGCCAACAAATACGATTCATGGAATAAACCACAGGAGCCACCCCAGAAGACATCTTGTTCTGCCCTGCAGGGCAGATAGAACAGGGTAGATGGCCAGCCTACAGGGTAGGAAAAATAGTTCTGCACCTTTAAATGCCAAGATAATGATGGGATTTGTAGTTTTGGTTAATGTAAAACAGGTGGTCCTGAGAATAGCCTTTATTGGCTATTGCAGGAGTCTTTTCTGGTTAAATTGAGCCCTCGAAATATGTGATTGCCCTTTTATTGCTCTCTTCCCCTCTCTTTGTTTAGTAGTAGCAAGCATGAGAGAGGAGGGATTCATATCTCTTTCACCACTATGCATGAATTGAATAGAATTCAGCTTGGTTTTCCCCACCTGATGTGACAGGAGATAGTGAGTAAATATTCTGCTGTTCATCTTGGGAGATCAATAAAACTGATATGATATTCCAACGTGTGTGGTGCGTTGGGGAAAAGGAAAGGAAAGGTCCCCTGTCCAAGCACCAGTTGTTTCCGACTCTGGGGTGATGTTGCTTTCAAAACGTTTTCATGGCTGACTTTTTACGGGGTGGTTTGCCATTGCCTTTCCCGGTCATCTACACTCCCCCCCCCCCAGCAAGCTGGGTACTCATTTTACTGACCTCGGAAGGATGGAAGGCTGAGTCAACCTCAAGCCGGCTACCTGAACACCCAGCTTCCGCCAGGGATCGAACTCAGGCCATGAGCAGAGCTTAGGACTGCAGTACAGGACACGTCTGCTGTTATGAAACAAGCCTGACAATGCCACCTTCGTGTTTGGTAGTCTATAGTTCCTCTCTTAGTCCATGGTTAATTGGAGGACCATTTATCCATAGATATGCAGTAGATTTCTATCCCTAGATGAGCATCTTTGGTTGCCTTGATTCCATAAATGTAAATTCTAGAAACCATTCTCTTATTGCTGCTGTCACAGCTATAAATACATTCTCGCTTTCCCTCCCCTCCTTATCTTCAGGAGCGGAACTCTGATGAGTATTTAATCCATCTTCAAGTAAACTTAAAATGTTAGAAGTTAGAACCAAAACACAGAGGCAAAGGATATTTCTGGAGACCTGAATGAGCATTCATGTGCATTTTTGTTAGTCATTATCATCCTAAATCTAGGTATGGGAAATACCAGCATTCTATAATTTTCTAACTTGTCCTTTATTCTGATACCTGGATGTCTGATTTGGAGTTCATGAAAGTCAGAGAGAGGAGGAGAGAACAAGAATAGTGAATCACTAAATAATTTAACTAACAGGGAAGGTTACCACTTAGCAGACACACTGTTATTGCTATTCAAGAGATTTCTGTGACTAGGAATGGCCAAGATTTCACTATGGCTTGGGAAGAGCTTTGATACTATACAACTAGTGATTCCTGTTTTCTCAAGCTACCTTGTTTTCTGGTGCTGTTTTTATTTTGTTTGTACCCTGGACCACAGGTGTTGTGGGGCAGAGGCAAATGTTACACACACTGCAAGACTGCAGAGTCCCAGGAACAGCATTTAGCAAACACTGCTTAAATAATCATGGAACTCACAGGGCTTTTTGTAGAAAAAGTCCAGCAAGAACTCATTTGCTTATCAAGCCACACACCCTGACATTACCATTGTTTCACACAGGGCTTTTTGTAGAAAAAGCCCAGCAGGAACTCATTTGCATATTAGGCCAGACCCCCTGACATCAACATTGTTTCACACAGGGCTTTTTAGCAGAAAAAGTTCAACACAGACTCATTTGCATATTAGTCCATACCCCTGAACCCAAGCCAGCCGGAACTGCATTCCTGTGCATTCCTGCTCTGATGGAACTACACATAGTGCGTACCTTTGCCCTTAAATTAATGTTAAGATGTTGTTTGTCCTTGCACCCCATACTGTGGCAAATAGGTGATCAGGGTGTGTTTGAAAGAATAAACCTGTTGTGCGCTAATGCCACAGCCCCAATCCCAACCCCTACCTCCATTGACTGCTCTTAAAGAGAATTAAAGATGCCTGGAGATTCAGCTGCTTATCTGACTGATTCCTTAAGGGAAGGGAAAGGAGGAAAGGTACAGAGCAAGCAAAAGGTGGCTGTAGGTCAAATATGTTTGCCCCCAGTCCCTGAATGTCTGGCACCATGGGGTTGATAAATGTGATGCTTGATATTTTATTTTTATATACTATTTGTACACACTCTTCCTCAATAGCAGCTTTCATAAATTGACGAACACCTCCCTCTGTTGGTTCTGCCTATAAAACAGGGATCCCTCCTCCTTGAAATGTTGACAGCCCTGATCCCACAGGGAAGGGTACTATCCTATAAAGCAAAAAGAATTTCAGGTGGAAGTGAATAATTGAATAACAAAATAGTGAAACAAAATGAAGCAAAAATCTGCACAAGAAAGAGATGTACACTGTTGGGCAGAAAATAACTGGATGTTGCTAGTGGTTAGTCCATGGTTAGTAGTCCTTTCTTAAAATAACTAGCAGCAATTCTGACCTCAAAGTTGGTGCTTTGTCCATATGTGGAAGCTTCAGTGAAATTATACTGATGATTTTGTTTCCAGCCTCATACTGTTGGATTCTCAGTTGCAAAGTTTGGAATGCTTATTTGCAAAGTACTTCAAAGCATCAATTGTGAAGCAGGAATGCAACCCAGCACCAAACAAGAAAAGTTGTTTTTTCTCTACCCTAAGGAGTCTCAAAACAACTTTACAATTGCCTTCCCTTCCTTTTCCCACAACAGGCACCTTGTGAAGTAGGTAGGGCTGAGAGCATTCTGAGAGAACTATGACTGGCCCAAGATCACCCAGCAGGCTTCATGTGGAGGTAGGGTTGCCAAGTCCAATTCAAGAAATATCTGGGGACTTTGGGGGTGGAGCCAGGAGACTTTGGGGGTGGAGCCAGGAGACATTGGGGCGGAGCCAAGAACAAGAGTGTGACAAGCATAATTGAACTCCAAGAGAGTTCTGGCCATCACATTTAAAGGGACAGCACACTTTTTAAAATGTCTTCCTTCTATAGGAAATAACAAAGAATAGGGGCACCTTCTTTTGGGGCTCATAGAATTGGACCCCCTGGTCCAATCGTTTTGAAACTTGGAGGGTACTTTGGGGAGAGGCACTAGATACTATATTGAAAATTTGGTGCCTCTACCTCAAAAAACAGCTCCCTCAGAGCCCCCAAAACCTCCAGATTAATTCCCCATTATACCCTATGAGAATTGATCTCCACATAGGGAATAATGAAGACGTTTCCCTCTCCTCCTCCCTCCCCCCCCCCTTTCTGGCAACTGAAGCGAGGGACTGGCCTTTCTACTCACGAGTTGCTGCCAGCTTCTTTACAGCAGCAGTCACACCATCCCAAAGTGGAGCCTTGCAATCAAGCCTCCGGAGGTGCAAAGGCACATGGTCCTTTGCAGGCGGGGCTTCTCTCCCCCCCCCCCAGCCAGCTGACTGGGCGCGGGAAGCAGCTTGCGAAAAGGAAGAACGGCTGCTGCAACGGGGCTGGGTGGGAAGGGAAGGGAGGAGGAGAAGCATCGGGCATTGGAGTCCGTCAAGACCCGCCTGCATTCGGCAGCCACCTCCACCCGCTCGCTGGTGAGCCAGCCTCCCTTCTCAAGATTCCCTTGCCAGGCTCAGCACCTCCTCCCCAGACGACGCAAATGCTGCTTGGCGCCATTCCCCCCTCCTCCCCCCGCTTCCAGAGTTATGGAAAGCGGGAAAAGAGGCTGAAAATCCAGTATTCTCCCGCCAGGGCGGGAGGCTTGGGAAGCCTATGTGGAGGAGTGGGGAATCAAACCTAATTCTTCAGGTTAGAGTCTGCCATCATGCTGGCTCTCATAGAAAGGCAGAATTCCTATCAGTGGACTTCACTTAGTACCAGGGTAGAAAGCATGTTTTACCCTCAGCAAAACTGTGTCACAGTGCTTTGCATTTCCTTGAAGAAATTATTGCAGGCCTATCAACCTCTCTCATAAATAGTGTTTCTTGGTCACACTAAAATGTGACAGAATGCTCAGAACTGGACTTTACAGACCAACAGATGATGTCAAATTTCTATCAACAGATGATATTGCAACTTTATTATTACATCTTTCCATTTATCCAAGCAGATATGTACCTGGAAGACTGAATCCCTGCTCAGTCACAAAAGTTGTCATGTGGTCATGGGCAAGTAATTAATTCTCAGCATAACCTGCTCATTGGGTTGAGGTAAGGATAACATGGGATTATCCTGTGTATGCTGCCCTGAGATCCTTGGACAGAAGTGAGAATGGGTAAATGAATAAAACTTCATTACATTCCTTTTATAATAGGAAGGCAGTGGAAAACTCAAAGGGCAATGATTGAGCTTCTGCCATTTCTTTCAGTGGGCCAAAGTTTTGCATCAAGTCTGGTGGTGATTTTTCAGAAAGCTCTATGAATTGAAAAGGGACCTGCAGCTTTCTAGTCTGGTTCTGCTTCAGTTATGCATGGAATGGGTTTCCACAACATTGAAGATCGAATTATTATACTACGTTACAGCCTAACACATTTCTCTATACAAGCAGAGTGTTGATGAAAAAAAAATTTTCCCCAGAATGAGGTGGGAGTTTTAGAAGAAATCAATTATTTGGGGAGCTAGGAGGTTACAAGTGGAATCAAAGTACTCTTCATTAAGAACATAAGAGAAGCCATATATGTATATACACACACACACACACACACACACACACACTGTGGCTAATAGCCACTGATGGACCTCAGACTTAAAAAGGGTTTTTCTGGCCAGCAAGGTTCTGAATTGTCACTTGCTGACCTCCTGCACTTGCTGCCCTCCCTGCAGTATTCAGAGATATATGAGCCAACCAGTATATTCCTAAAATATGCTGCAAGTTCTTCAGTTCAGAACCGATTCATGTCTTCAGTGAATGCATGAGATCAGTTTCAAGACCATTCGGTATTGCAGTATTCAGAGAGAGAGAGAGAGAGAGATATGCAGATTACAAGATATGTCAAATTAAAGTACTATTGCAAACTGGGTTTAGCACCAGAATTTCTAATGAGAAGCCTAGAGATATTATGTTGGAACAAGTTTTAGATTTATTTTATTGATTTTATAGGGAATTGGGCAGTTACAAAATACTTAGTGTAATGAACAATAAAAAGACAACGAATTAGTGTGATCATCCTACTCAGTGCAAAATGTAGTCTGTAAACTTAACATCCAAAGAAAAAAGGCAACAGCAGTTTAATGTCAATTAATTAGAGGCCTCATAATATATAAACACAAAAAGTAGAAGGAGCCAGGGAGAATCTATAGAAAAGAATGATTGAATTTTCTCTTTAAAAACACACACACACACTCTAGGAAAATTAAAAAAGGAAAAGGAGGCATCTAGAACTTAACAAAGTCACAAAATGCAATAACCATTGATTCATTATAATCCTCTACCTTCTGAAATGTTTCATAGACATAAGGAATAATATTCATAAACCCCAATTCGGAGCACTGTCTTCAAGATGCAGTTTAGGTCAGTGTCCTGAAGTGGGGCTGGGGGAGGTTTAGCATACTCTGGTATGGTGGAGCCATTGTGGTGTAGTGGTTAAAGTGTGGTAGAATCTGGGAGACTTTGTACATGATGGGAAAGATTACCCAACCCCCATCAGGCAACTAGTAGCATGGAAAAAGGAAATATATGTTCTGGGGAAAAGATGCAGTTGCTTAGTGATTTTACATGAAATACCGGATGCTGAGAGATCCCAGATACCAAATCAGCAGTTCTCACTTTACATTTTGATCCTTCCTCATTAGTGATCTGTTGCATATTCTTGTCTGGCTTTGCACAAGCCTGTTTTTATTTTTTGAAAGAGTGGGAATGCTGCACTTTCATCTCATCCACTTCCAATTGTGTCATATATATTCCTTGAATGAATAAATGACAAATATCCTCCCTCACTTTGCCTGCAGGTAAGGAAGGTGTTCTATCACTGATGGAGGGCATCTATGTCTGTCCCCACCACACACACTGCTCTGCTCTGCCACTTCAAACAAGTGAAATATTTCCCTCTGTCCCCAGCAGCATAGGTGAGCATTGTCTAAAGCTTAGCTATCATGAGGGTGGAAGCCATAGCCCAGAGGTAGCCAAACTGCAGCTTAAGAACCACATGTGGCTTTTTCACATATATTGTGTGGCTCTTGAACCCCCCACTGCCCCATCAGCTGGCTTGGAAAAGGCATTTGTCTCTTTAAATCACTTCTCCAAGCCAAGCCAGCTGGTGACTCAGAGAATGTATTTAAATTTGTTTTCTTTCTACCCTTCCTTCCTTCCTTGCAGCTCTCAAGCATCTGACATTCATGTCTTCTGGCTCTCAAATATATGATGTTTATTCAATGTGACTCTTACATTAAGCAAGTTTGGCCTTTGTGACATTTTGTGATGGGGCCCAGCCCCAATGACAGCCAGTCTGTGGTGGCACCCACTCCACCTTCTCAAAACCCCTTAAGTGTCCACAGGCTTAATGAGAATTGGGAACCCTGATCTATAGAATATTGAAGGGATGGTTTTTGCCACTTGCCTCAGGTAAGGTTTGATATAAGCACACAACCCCCTCAGAAAATGCTAGTTTTTATTTTCATTATATATATTTATCTGTATGTCTTGAGTATATTGTCTATGAAAATATAACTGAAACATTTCTGAAATTAAATGAATGGTAGATTATATACCCTCACCAAACTGAAAATTTTTGCTATGGGATGGATCTAAAACTTGCTGCTCCATTCCACCTTCAGTGCTCAGAGAGAAAGTACACCATGACTGTTTATGCATGTCCATAAGAAATGGAAGAGATCACCAAATATTCTTGTAACAACAAATATGTTAGGCCCTTCCCATAAATTACAGTTTGTTTCAAATTACTGCTGCCTGTGGTGTTTCAGTAAGTAGTATACTCTGAGCAAAATCAATATTGTTTAATCCTTGCCAAACAAACATGGGCATAAATAACAAATAATATTTAAAATATTTTTTCAAAAGCATTTTCAGACATTGCTAGTACTATTTTTCATGTCCATGGAGTATATAAATTCAGGCAAGTTTGATTTATGAGGAAAGGATAAAAACCAAGTCATTAGGGTCTTCTTAGAGAAATGCCCAATAGTGAAAGAAAAGGCCTAATCCTGGCTTAGTTTGAAGTAGCCAAGTCTTTTTTTTTTCAGCAGGAACTCCTTTGCATACTAGGCCACACACCCCGATGTAGCCAATCCTCCAAGAACTTACAGGGCTCTTAGTACAGGGCCTATTGTAAGCTCCAAGAGGATTGGCTACATCAGGGCTGTGTGGCCTAATATGCAAAGGCGTTCCTGCTACAAAAAAACCCATGAAAGCAGCCATAGCTAATGATGTACTGGAAGTGGAAACAAAGGGTTAGATCCCAAAGTTCCACAAGCAGAATGGAACTCACTATCCTGGCTCCCATCCCTCTACAGTATGACATAACTGTGCATCTGCAACATAATTCTGCAATTGCCATATACACAGTCTTAGTCTCCACTGCATACTAGAAAACTAGTATCATAATCCTAAGCATTCTTATGATTATGTAGAAGTTCCAATTAATTCAATGGATATATCCAAATAGTGCTGGTCTAAGGAAATCCACTTCCTGATCCATCAAACCACCAGTTTCAAGATCTTAACTTAAACTGATGGAACCATTTGTGTACATTTTAAATTTCTGAGCTGCAAGTTGTAGTATTCATGATGATTTTGATATGGCTGCCAGAATTCATGGAACAGGATTCTAAGCTTTAAAATAAACAGAGTTTTCTTTATGAAATCTGCTTTTGGTGGTTTTTCTTTCTACAGAAAGATGCTTAGTAACTCAATTATGTTGCTTCTAACTCTAAAATTCTCCTGTTCTAATATAATTTATAAATGCTATAGGCTTTAAAATAGCTTTTGTTTGGGAAAGAAAAAGACATGGCATGCAGGGAAACAGGTGTTATTGTTGTGGAACAGCAATATATCTATTTCATCTTTACCTTAACAAAGTTTTTATTTTCCTTCCCAGCCATGTCAGTGATTAATCATCGCAAAGAAATGCTCCTTAAGCCTCAGAAATTACAGCAATCCATCCGGTATTGCTAACTGCAGTTGCACAGAGCAGCCATGTGTTTGAACTTTGTGAAGTGTTATAAAAACCTTCTTGTCTCAAAGCAAACTTTTAATCAATTATGGTGGGAGTGAGGAAGATAAAGTTACATAGTGATGGAGAGATCCACATGCCACTGGAGTTACATCCCTTTATGCAAGACATCCTTCGCTGCCTGCGTGATTCTTCAGCCAGTTTAGTCAGGAGTTCAATAAGTTGTTCCACCTGTTCCCTCAAGGCAAAGAGGTGTCAAGTCATTTTCTCTATTTCTTTGCCCTCCAGCAACATTATCTCTGGATGCTTTTCCGAAAGCTCTCCACCTCACTAGAGAGATTATTTTTCTTCACATTTCCTCCTCTGATGACACTCCAGCATCTTAGAATTACAGCCCCTTCTAGCCGTCTGTCACAGATACTTGGCTGAACACATATTTTGCTCTTACACAAATTATTCCCTTGCTATTTAACCTTGTAAAACAATCTTGGATTCTACAGATGCTGGGCAGCCTTGATTTAAAGCTCACTCCTGATGAACCACAAGGAACTATGCATAGAAAAGACTATCTAGTTACAATTATTGCCCCCATAAAGTAGCTTTAATGACTTACATGTGTTGAAATAATTGGACCATGGTTTATCATTTGATACCAGTTCCTATTCAAACTTTCTGTAATTAACTTGTATTAGAAAAATTTGTCTAAGATGAAGGAATTACTTAAATGCTTGTTTCAACCCCCTAACCTCCAGTCCCTGTTGTTTAAATATAGCACACTTCACAATCGATTGACTTAAATCTTGAAATTAAAAACATAATTGTTATTCAAAATCTTTGTACATTTGAGAGACAAGTGTACTTCAGTGTTAAGAGGTTTTTAAAAATCAAATAATTAGTCAAGAAACAAATTAAAAAACGATCGGGACTAAATCAAACGCATGAGCTACTATCAGAAAGCTAAATTAACTGGGCTAGACTGATGGGAAAAGTATGTTTACAAATAATTAGCAATTTGCTCTCAAGTAATTGACCTTGAAGAATCTTTCATTTCCTGCCTAAAATTCTTAAAGTGATGTAGGAGATATATATATAGATAGAGAGAGATAGAGAGAGATAGAGAGAGATAGAGAGAGATAGAGAGAGATAGAGAGAGATAGAGAGATAGAGAGATAGAGAGATAGAGAGATAGAGAGATAGAGAGATAGAGAGATAGAGAGATAGAGAGATAGAGAGATAGAGAGATAGATAGATAGATAGATAGATAGATAGATAGATAGATAGATAGATAGATAGATAGATAGATAGATAGATAGATAGATAGATAGATATAGATATGTAAAAGTAAAGGTAGACCCCTGTGCAAGCAAAAGTTGTTTCCAACTCTGGCATGACATCACATCATGACGTTTTCATGGCAGACTTTTTTAACAGGGTGGTTTCTCAGATCCCATTAGAATCATAAAATTGGAAGGGGCCATACAGACCATCTAGTTCAGCCCCCTGCTCCATGCAGGATCAGCCTAAAGCATCTCTGACAAATAATCATCCCGCTGTGTTTTGAAGACTGTCAGTGAAGGGGAGCTTACCACCTATTATGACTCTCTAACCATTAAATCATAATGTTGTTTTGGGGATGCTGCGACTGCATTTGACTTAATCTGTGCTAACCTCTACCCCCCTATAATATGTATAGTACTGCAACCTTTGAACAGTCTCCCAGCCTCCATATACCCCATGTGCCACCATCCCTCTGCTACAGCCTGGATCTGAACTTAGTTTCTGAAAAACCCTTGGCCACTGACCAGGCTGTTAATGATCACTACTAACAGGACTTGTACTATAATCTCAGTGTCCTTTGTTTTCCATTACACATCAGCATTGGGCCTTAAGAAATGTGGCTTCCTTTTTCTTCTGTTGCTTCCCTTGCTCACATAGTTACTAAACAAGTATCCATTTTAAGTATAGCATTTTACTCCAGTGGATAAGACACTATAATTCTTAGAGAACTACTGAGGTATAGTGGTTAAGAGTGTCAGACTATCAGGGAGACTGAAGTTCAAATCCCCACTCTTGCCATGGAAGCTCTGTGGGTGATTTTGGGCCATTCACATTCTTTCAGCCTAACCTACATCACAAGGTTGTTCTGAGGCCAGTAGAATGATGTAAGCCACTTTGGGTCACCATTAGGGAGAAAATCAAGGTATAAAACACAGTGCCATCCTTCTTACTTCACACAGAACATTCAAAGGTTTAGAAGCTGTGTGCAGAAATGCTGAATTTGCAGGCACCACCTCATCCAGGTTAAGGACACTTACTGAAGGTATCTTCTTTGGGGGCCTCCAAATTCCCAGAGATGGAAATGAATATGGGACAACCACAGTGCGGACTGATACATACTGCTGTTATATTGGCCCTAAGGGAATTGTACTTGTACTGTTAGGACCTAAACTGGAAGGTATATATTGCCAACATTACTATTTCCAGAATATGTAATTGCTGCTGACATAAGGCCAGATACATTTGTGGACTCCCAATTCTTTTAGCAGGGTCATTCATTTCCAGATTGGAACTTTCCATTTTGGGTTCTATATTAAGCATGTATTGCCTTACAAGTGTAACAGGGGGCGTTTTCCCACTGACCTTACTCCAGAGCGACGTCCCTCTTCACCGCGCAGCGTCTGCGCGGATTTCGCACCAACTGCTCCGCAGAACCCGGAAGAGCCGCAAAGTCCCGCGGCTTTTGCATCGCAAATGTAAACCGCCAAAAACCAGTTTACATTTGCGACGCAAAAGCCACAGGACTTTGCGACTCTTCCGGGTTCTGTGGAGCAGTTGGTGCAAAATCCATGCAGACGCTGTGTGGTGAAGAGGGACGTCGCTCCGGAGTAAGGTCAGTGGGAAAACGCCCAGGGACTTTGTTGTATGTTGTCATTTGTACCATTTGACCTCTGAAGAAAGCCTCTGCAGGTTGAGAAGAAAGCCTCTGCCAGCCTATCATCTTGCCCTAATGGAGGCTGGCAGTGTAAAGGCGGTGTGTGTGTGTCTGTGTGTGTGTGAGTGTGTGTGTGTGTGTATGTATATATATATATATATATATATTAATGTGTCAACAAATCCTCCTTATGGGGCAATATCCCTTCACTCACCAGGCGCAGGGTATTCCATCTTTTCTTCTGTAGCAGAGTTTACAGATGAGTCCAGTATAAAATCATTTCATTCGGCACACGTATTTGCTTTAGCAACAATGAACATTGTTTATTAACTATTTACAGTGAAGCAATATTAAGCTGAGAGAGAAAACATGTTCTGTGTAGTAAAAGGCAGCAGTTACTTTCAACTGACAGAAAAGAATGTTCACTCACAGCAGGGAGGGGCTAGTAATAACAGCTTCTGGTCACTGTCTTTCTTTGACAGGGATGCAGTTGCAGTCTGTGAGGCTGGGCAGCTCTTCAGGGAAAAATGATCTGGAGTCCTTGGTGGGAGAAGCTCAGTCACACTCAGTGACGACCTGAGGGTGCATGCATGGCACCCCAGGCAGTCCCCCTGCCCGCCGCCCCTGCTGTCGCAGCCCTCCCTCCCTTTGCGGTGCTACAAGGCAGTGCCATGCTCCATCACATACACATATGTGCAGCGCCAAGGCAGGTCCTTACCAACTTTGATGTGGCTGGCATGCTATCTTATCCTTTGATGAGCCCACGGGAGGAGACTTCCCTCCCCCTCCTTCCTGGAACTGGAAGTGGGGGGGGGGAGCGAAGTCTCCTCTTGCAGGCTCTTCAAAGGATTTGAAGCTGTGCCAGCTGCATCAATGTTGGTAAGGACCAGCCTGAGCGCAGCACGGGCAGGGGGGGGTGATGGAGCATGATGCTGCCTTGCAGTGCCGCAAAGGGAGAGAGGGCTGCAACTGTGGTGGTGGTGGGGAGGCAGAAAGGCAGGCAAATTAGGCATTTGCCATGGGCACCAGGAAGGGGGAGCCCAATTTGATGCCCCCAACTCCCAGCACCCTAGGCAATGTCCTAGTTTACCTAGTGGGTGAGCCAGCCCTGGTCACACCAATAGCAGGAACAGACAAAGGAGTTGTCTAGAAGCTGGCCAGCAATGCTGTTGCATGGTTCACACAAATAAATGTCCATATTGGGCTAATTCATAGACCCAATACTTAGTATTCAACAAAGCTAAATGTTAATATAAGCAAGCTAGTTGTGCTTTTTGGTACCATAAATCCATAGTTGCCCCCCCATTCGGAATAAAGAGGATGACACAGTGTGTTGGGTAAAAACCGGGCCGCTTTATTGAACATAACTGAACGAACTAGAATGGCAAGGGCTATAGGCCTAACAGGACAAGCCCTGGGGTCAGCCCCATAACCTTGCCTTGTCTTAGGAGGGCGAGCCACCCTGCCCCCAGCACGAGCCCAAGATATTATGGCTGGTGCTGAGCCAGCCAGGCCCAAAACTCAACCTCCACCTAGGCCAGCATCAATCCCTCTGGAAAGATCTGCCCCGGTGAGGCCTTGTTGTGATCTGCATTCCCAGCATTGAGCCATGAAGCCCATCTGCTATTCATACCAACCATCTGCACCAAATGGTACCAAGCCATAGGTGCTCCCCTGAAAAACACTGTAGCCCATACCTCATCCTGCCACCGCCAATGCCAAGCCTCTGCTTAGGCATTAGTGCCCACCGGACGGCCCAGAGCCAATTGTAGCCCTTGCCACAGATCATCCAAAAAGGCCTGGTTACCCAATTCTGATAAAGGAACCCCATCCGGCCTATACCTGTATGGTCAGATGGGGAAGGAATATGCCTAACCCCCCCTCCATGGCCTTCTGCAGGGCCCGGTTAGCCTTGCGTCTGGCAAGTTCTATCCCAGCAGGGTATAGGGCAGCCCGCCAGACCCTGCATGGCAAAATTGCTGACCAAACCAAGATAACCCCAGGCCACCTGTTCTTAATGGCCTGGAGATCCACCTGCGCCTGCACCGAAAGGGCCTTCCCTTTTATCAATCCAAGGTCATTCCCACCGAGGTGGATGACCAGGATGTGTGGAGGAGGCGCAATCCTCCCATGGAACAGCAATGGCATGATCGCAGGCCAACGCAGGCCACAGCAACCCAGCCACTCCACCATCGCCCACTCGCTGAGACCCAGCTGGGTGCCAACTGGCGATCTCCTGGCCTGGTGGGCAGCCGAGAACACTATACTGTGTCCACAGATGAGGATCCAATGCCTCTCCTTATGAGCCACAGCAGCTGAAAAACAGAAAACAGTCACAACCCGGAACAAAACACATGCCAACGGGCAACCCCTCTGCAAACTTGCACCCAAGCACATCACTGAAAGACCAATGGGCGTACATATGATTTGTAGGCCGCTGATCGCCACTGACCCATCCGCTGTATTGCAGGGGGGGTATATCCCATCGCTTCTGCCGTGGATGCAGCTCCTATTCGAAAAGAATGTGTGCCAAATTTGGCATCCCCTAATCCCAATTCAGCCAGTGCACTGCCGTTCACTGCCCAAAATTGATATTTTGTAAGGGGGGGAACCATCGTTATGTCAAAACAAGGGGCCATCACCCTCCCTCCTAAGCGGTATGTACTGCTCCAGGGCCTTGACTGGGCATAGCTCTGGCAACTCGCACGGGCCCATCATAACGACCGCACCCCTCTGGTGTTGGTCCATTTTAGATCGCCAGAACATTAAGCTGACCTGCCCAGCTATGAATTTAATGTCACTGGCACACAGTGCACATTCAGAATTGTCCTTTTTTGACTGAACCACCAACTCACTGATCCTAAGTGCTCTAAAAAAGACGACCAATGAGGCCGCGTGAAAAAGAGTGGCCTCAAAAGCAGATGAACATACTTCAGGCCAAACTCAGAATAGCCCCTTAAGCACTGATGGAGATATGGGTTGCCGGGCATCGGCCCACGGTCCCTGCTCCCGTGCCAGGCCCTCCAGCATCTTTCTAATTCTAAAATCCCCAGTGCCTTCAGAAAGGCCCTGAGCTTTATTAATGAAGGCAATTGCTGCCAATTGTCCCCTAATTGACTTAAGCCCTAACCCTCTGTCTTTCTGGTAAATGCAAAACTGAATGAGGTGGGTAACAGGGACTGGCCAACTATCAGGCAGCCCAGCAGAACTTCTAAAAACCCGAAACTGCAGGTCCGCTCTTTCATAAGTTTTCTGAGTACTCTGCGCCAAAGCTAGTCGGATTGCCCTACCAGCTTCAGCCCTCCAAGCTGCCAGAGTTCCCGTGGCATTCGCACTGGCCGAGGGTCCGCTTCTGGAACAAGTTGGCAAAAATGCTCTATCTGTTGGCAAGATAGAGTGTCCGCCACCCTGTTGCACACTCCAGGCACATGCTTTGCAAGAAACAGAATGTTCAACCGGAGGCATTGGAGTGTAAATGCTCTCACCAGATTCATCACCAATGCTGATTTAGAGGACAGGGAGTTGATAACATGTACAACAGCCATGTTATCATACCAGAAATGTACAGCGTGGTTGGCCAACTGCGCCTCCCATAGCCAAATGGCTACCACAATGAGAAAGAACTCCAAAAATGTGAGGTCACGACAGAGCCCACTTGCCTACCACTCTGTGTGCCACTGCTCCACACACCAGTGTCCCCGAAAATATACTCCGAATCCAGTGGCTCCCGCCGCATCCGAAGATATCTGGAGCTCTGCTTCGATCTTTAAGTCCTCATGCCAAAATGAAATCCCGTTGAAGGATTCCAAAAATTCCTCCCACACCTCCATGTCCCTTCGCATGCCTGCGGTCATTCACACTGTATGGTGAGGGAGACGCAGGGGCCCCATAGCATCACATAGCCGCCTCAAGAAGACCCTCCCAGGGGCCACAACTTTGCAAGCAAAACTGAGATGCCCCACTAACTGCTGGAGCTCAAGCAGTGACACTTTGTGCTGCCTCTTGAGAGCAGCTAATTGAATTCTAAGACCCATCACCTTATCCACAGGCAGCTGTGAAGCTTGCTGCGTGGTGTCCAGCTCGATGTAAAAAAAACCCGTAAGCGCCAAGCTGGGGCCCTCCGTCTTTTCGTGTACCAGTGGCACCCCGAGCTCCTGCACCAGGCCCTCAAATGACTGCAATGGCCTGGCACATTGCCCAGATCCCACAGGGCCCACAAAAAGGTAGTCATCTAGGTAGTGAACAGTATCACTTAACCCTGATCTGGCCCGTAGCACCCATTCCACAAAGGAATTAAACTGCTCAAAAGCTGCACAGGAAACTGAACATTCCATCGGCAGGGCCCTGTCCATATAATACTTCCCTTCAAAGGCAAATCTCAGCAGATCAAAATCCTCTGAGTGTACTGGCAAAAGGCGAAATGCCGACTTGATGTCATATTTCACCATTTTGGCCCCCACACCACAACCCCGCACTATCTTGACCACTTGGTCAAATGAAGTGTACCTGACAGAACAGAAAACATCCGGAATGGAATCGTTCACTGATTCACTCCTGGGGTAGGAAAGGTGGTGTATCAAACGGTATTCCCCTGGCACCTTTTTTGGCACCACCCCTAAGGGGACACCAACAAAGTGGGTACTGCCGGAGCCTCAAAGGAGCCAAGGACCCGCCCCTCCACGCATTCCTTGGCTATTTTTGTCCTCACTACATGTTCCATCCCTACTACTGAACGGAGGTTGGAGGCCAAACAAGGTACCCTAGGTCCCTGGTATGGAATCCGAAATCCATAAGTAAAGCCCTCTAGTAAATAAGCCCTATCAGCCACCAGGGGATAAGCACCCAGCAACCGCCTAAGTACCTTCAGTTGTATGGGACTGGGTCCCTTTTCCAGGCGGTTGCTGGTTACTCCCCACCCCCGGGGTGTCTGGCACCTGCCTTAGGTTTAGCTTTACTGCAGGCTGAAAAAGCGTGTGATCCCCCACATAGTGGGCACTCATGCTTTCTGGAACACACACCCTTGGATGTAAATTCCCAACAGAGCAGCTGGGGTTGGACCGACTGGCCCGCCACACTGCGAGCACCTACACTATTCTGTTGTTTGTGTACCAGATGACCACTGTCAGCCCTATCACCCATATTGGGCTTTGCCGGGGACATCAACTGCAGCCAGAGCTGTTGATTAATCTGATCCCAAGTAAGCCCTGGGTTGACTGCGGCCCTCATCCTGAAGGCCTCGTCATATTGCAACCACGCTGCACTGACGAAATCTGTATATGCGCGGTGCACTATGTCTCAATACTGGAAAAGCGCTGCAGCCCAAAAAGGCTACGCCCTTGCTATTACCGCAGCATAGATCAAGAAACCTGGCAGCCAATTGGCCCAGATCCTGTCTACCTTTCTACGTTTCAGCTTCTCCTTTTCCTTATCATCTAGGTCCTCCTTAACCTTCTTTTCAAGCTCTCTAAAGTGGAGGCTGAAGACGTCCATGTATTCACCCCTCAAAATCTTATCCCGGGTCGCCACTGAAAGGTGATCACCCAAGGGCAATGCAGTGTCGCCATATGGAAGGACTTGGAAAGGTATGGACCCATAAGGATTTGGGGGATAACTCCACATACCCCACTGATAACCTGGCCATGCCCCTTGCTGTGGCAACTGTTGTTGCCCCTCCCCACAGCAGCACGCCAGGTGCTGACTGTGAAGCAGAGGCGCCTTGTGAAGATGCCGCGGCAGCTGATTGCAAAGAGGTCTGTGTGGCGGAACCTACAAAACTCTGGCCTTGTGGCGATGCAAAAGGTGCACCCCAAGCCCATGATGGCCCAGCCTGACCCTGTTGTTCCAAAGGCCCCAAAGGCCCTGGCATTGCACTGCCAAACCTGATGTACTTAGGGGCACCATCGATTGAAAGTGGCCCCAAGGATCCCAAGGCCAAGTCTGAGGCTGGTGTTGCAATGGGGACTTACCCACTTCCCCCAAGGGGGTGACCGCCACTGCAACAGCCGGGGCCAGCTGTACAACTTCCCCCACTCATCCATGGGCCACGGGCTCCCCGCCAGGTACCTCTCCTGTATAAGCGCCGTCCTTCTGGTCCGGTTCATGCCTCCTGTCCACACCGACAGCCCCTCCCTGTAACACAGAAAGGCGAGCCAGAACCTCCTTCTCAAAAGTGAACCTGGCTGACCGGCCAGTCACCCTGTGGTGCCCATCCCATGTAGGAGCCCCTGTAGCACCCCTCTGTTGCTCCAAAACCTCTAATTGACCAATAATGGCCTGCCTTACCTGGGCCTCCTCACCCAAGTCACCTGGGGGACAAGGTTGCTGGCCCCACTTCCTTGTGGGCCTAGTGGGCTGCTTCCCTTTCGAGGGGTCCTGAGGGGTGACATATCCTCAATTATGTGGCAGTCCCCTTTAAAGGCCCAGAGGCTAACCTAACCTAGCCAACTTGTGGGCTAACCGCCCTAAAAGAGAAGAAATGGAGGGGGATAGCAGCCACAGCAACACAACCATACACCTCCCTATTGAGTGGGGGGGGGAGGAACCCAACACTCCCCAAGCCACCCACCCTGGACAAAGAAAATGGGGGGAGCCGTCCGGCCTAACCCCATGTCCAGCAGTCCCCTTCCCTGCGTTTCTCACTGCCCCAATAGCCGACCCCACTTCTCCGAACTCCGTGCTGCCCCAACGGCTGGCCTTTGCTGTGGGCCACTTCCTGCCGATGCGTGCGACTGAATGTCCCTCACCACGCCACTTGTGAGCGCCCCGCGCAGCTCACGAGCCTGCCCGAGGTATGCTGCTCACCCGCACCTTCCCTCACTGCATGCACGTGCCCAGGCTCCGCCCCAAATGCCGCTCTCTTCTCCGAGAACCAAAAAGAACTGCGTGGCGCTGGGCAGGGCCAGGGCTCTTATAGCCCTGGCTCCATGCTCCCCAGCAGTTCCCCAGATGCCTGGGACAGCGGGACAGCCTCCCATCCTTCCAGGTCGACAACAGCGGTCCCCAGCCTCTAGCTGCCATTGCCAGCCCGGCCAACTAACCAAGAGTCCTGTAAATCTAACATTAGGGCCAGAATAAACACAGTGGCTTAATGGTAGGAGAGGGAGTCCAGGGCTAACAATGGGTCTGCATGAATTCCTCTAAAGGTTCCCCCTCATTCCATAGTTTTTATTTATTTATTTATATTTATTTTTGTTAATTTCTAGTCCACCCTATCCTGCAAGTGGGCTCAAGGCAGATCACAAAAGACAAACTTAGTTTCTTGCATTTTTATGTCTGCTTTTTTAAATTTCTTTTGTATTCTGATATGTAGCACCTACAGATGCAACTAGGTAGCATTTTTAATGGAGACAGATGGGAGGCTTGACAACAACCTTCTCTCCCACCTCATCTCTTCTACCTCTGCCTGGAAGTCAGAGAAACTCATCCTCCTTGCCCTCTCTCTTCCCGCATTCTTTTGAAACAGCCTGGCAAACATCACACATATGCCTATGGGCTCATGAAATTCCTTTCTCTCATAAGAGTTCCGTCATTGTCGTGGTTGCCTAAATGAAGGGTTGTCAGGGGATCATGGGTAAAACTACTAGCTTATGAGTTGCAATGGAAGCTCCAACAGTTCCTCCTTACTTCACTTCTACTTTCTCCTCCTGCTAGTGGAAAAGTAGAAAAGATCTCTGACTATTGCTTCAGGGCAGAGAAGTTACTTTGCTTGAACCAAGCCAGGGATGTTGGATAAGACCAATAGCACATCTAGTCCAACATCCTGTTTTACAAGTTTCCCTGGACAGCCAACAAAAAGGCATAGAGGCTCTGCATCCCAGCTTTATCCCAGCTTCTCTATGTCATGCACTTCACACCAGCTTCCCTATGCCACACGCATCTCTCTGCCAATGCCTTAATTATGACATGCAGTCAGGTCTAGCTAAGTCATGACAGTCAGTTGGAATCAAGTCACTCAGAGGGTGCTGCCAGGCCTAGGGTAGCCAACCTCCAGGTGGAGTCTGAAGAGCTCCTGATATCACAACTGAACTCCAGACAACAGACCTCTCTTCCCTGAAGAAAATAAATGCTTTGGAGAGTGGACTCTATAGCGTTATATTCAGCTGAGGACTCTCCCCTCCCCAAACTCTGGCTTCCTTGCACTCCACCACAAAATCACCAGGAATTTCTCAACCTGAGGTCAGCAACCCTAGTTTCATTTATTAATGTACCATTGGTCATTATGTTGTTAGCCGCCCTGAGCCTGCTTCGGCGGGGGAGGGCGGGATACAAATAAAATTTTACTTACTTACTTACTAGTCTGGACTGACCCCAATGAGTTCTCCCTCAAAGGCCAAAGTAGGTCTGGAAAGGACCTCCCCCTGCCTTTTACTGATAGAACCAAACTTGGAATACTATGTTTGCCTAGCAACAACCACTAAGGGGAAATGGAGGTCCCAGCAGAACAGCTGCCCAGTGGCCCAATCCTTGTTTGTTCTGGGGCTGGAGGGATTGAATGACACATGGCTCAGCCAAAGGGGAGGGTAGGTAAGTCATTACCAGTATGGCTTGGCTTTTATATCTATAGAATTGTATATAGTTCTGGTCACCATACCTCAACAAAAGATATTATAGTATTGGAAAAGGTGCGAAAAGGGCAACTAAAATTATTAAGGGGATGAAACACCATCCCTATGAAAAAAAGGTTAAACAGATTAGGGCTCTTTAGCTTAGAGAAATGGCGACTGAGGGGTGACATAATAAAAGGTAAATAATAGAGGTTTATAAAATTGGGCATGGGATAGAAATAAGTACTTTTCTCCCTTTCACACAATACAAGAACTTGTGGGCACACAATGAAATTGATGAGCAGTAATCCTAGAACAAATAAAAGGAAGTACTTCTTCATCCAAAGAGTTATTAACCCATGGAATTCACTGCCAAAAGAAGTAGTGGCCGCTACAAGCATAGACAGCCTCAAGAGAATAAACATATGGTGCAAAGGTCCATCAGTAGGTATCATAAGGTGTTGGATGAGGGCAACAATGAAATTCTGGCTGTAGAATGCATCCCCACCTCTCATGGAAACCTGAAATGCCCTCAGAGGGAAGAATCTGTTGGGGTTTACATACACCTTTAGCAGAGTAACGTGGAGATAACCACAAAAAGCAGCCAGTCACACGGTTTAGCTTAAGAATAAAAGTAGTTTACTTTTCTAATGAGGAAAAAGATATGACTGGGATTTCTAGAAAAACAAAGAAGGATTCAATATCCTTTCAAGCTTCTAGGCTACATCTCGACTCTCTGGAGTCCTAACTTCAACTGTAAGGGCTTTACACAAAGGACAATAAAACTGACCAAATGGTTTCCCTCAGACCACCACCCAAATATATGGATTAGCCTATTAGGGCTCTCCCTCACTGGTCACTATGCATATTGACACCTAGTCTTAGCAGGAAGTATGTGCACACATTTTCATTGGCTTTACCTACTCACTGGCTAAACATCAGCATGCATATACAAACATTTAATTAACTCATGATAACAGGAAGTGAAATTGCATCAGAAACCCAACAGAATCACACTCTGTAGATAGAATTCCTTGTGCCCATGGAAACTGCAGTCTGGATCCAAACAACTGTTGTAAAATATATAGTAAAATATTCAGTAATTGATTGGGATTCAAAGATTTACTGCAGACCTACTACAGTTTGGGCATACAGAATGGGAATTTTTAAAACTCCCTGTCATGACTCAGGGGGGGTATTACCAATTGCTGCCACCACTCTGGGTTAAGGGTTCCCCTTGAGAAGGCCCAGAGTTCCCTCCAAACACTTCAGGCCTCTTGTAGCTTAGGCCAAATAATAGGCATGAGGACCAGGCAGAGTGAACAACAACAAAAAGGTTTCTTTCAGTGCAATATAAATTAGCAAGGTGCATTAACCAGTAAAAGGGTGAAGGGAAAATAAACAAATGCTCTAATGCATCTATCTTGTAGTTCCTTCTCTAATACCAACACTTACCCCCTTGGGTAAGGGTCTTTCCCCTGCTTCAAGCTCTCCAGGCTACAGCCTGCCTCCAGCTCACCCTTCCAGGAAAAGAACACCCCCTTCCTGGGTTGGCCCTTTTATCTTCTCCTCCCAGGCCCCACCCCTCTCTGAGTCAGTTTCCCTCCAAAACCTGGCTACCCAATAGAGGGACAGAGGGGATCCTGAGAAATGTAGGTTTTTCCCAGTAACTCCTAGGCAGGCTTTCCTGGGGCCTGCAGGCCTCACTAGGCCCAGGATCATGACACTCCCTGTCTTTGAATACCAGAATTTCATGCCACATTGCCAACTGCTCTCCAAAGTCAATTCAGTTCCCAAACTGATTTGCCATAAATTATGCAAGACTATAAAAAGGTAAAGGTAGTCCCCGGTGCAAGCACTGTCTTTACCTACCCATGGGGTGACATCACATCACAACATTTTCTTGGCAGACTTTTTATGAGGTGGTTTGTCATTGCCTTCCCAAGTCATCTACACTTTACCCTCAGCAAGCTGGGTACTCATTTTACCAACCTCAGAAAGATGGAAGGCTGAGTCAACCTTGAGCTGGCCTCCTGAACCCAGCTTTTAACAGGATCAAGTTGTGAGCAGAGCTTGGATTTACCTCTCTGCACCACGGGGCTTAAGACTATAAGAGACATACAAATTCCAAGCCTCCTTGGGTAGATAGAAGTCTTTGGATCTGAGCCATTAGACTCAAAGGATGCAACGTCCACTAGGTGGCACTAAAATCAAACAATAAACAAAACAGATCCCCTCCCTCAAACACATTTCTGTTAATAAGATAGCCTTTTTACATACTTAAAATATTTTTTTTTCTTCAAAATGGTCACAGTATTTTCTTCTTATAATCAGTTCAATTTGTATCTGTTTATCTTCCTGAAGAACCCAGGCTGGTGCTCATGGGGATGTCCCTTGTTTAGCATTTCAACAAACTCTCCGTTTCACACCATCCAGAGAAAGTAGACTTATTAAAAAGAAAAAATGGTTGCACCAGGTCACTTGTGTCTCTTGTTGACTCTTACATTGCCTACTCATCCACGTGACTGCTAGATGGATGTGGGTCTCAGGAAAACAGTTGGCAAGTCCTGTGCATGTTGTTTTCAATATGTGGGAAGTCAGTCACAAGTATCTTCCATCATTCACAAGGTTCAGGTTTTGGCAGACATCACCAGTGCCTTAACCTAGTGGCACATTTGCAACAGCAAGCCCAAGGCAGCTTCCTATACAGAAACAGGCCCTGCAAAAGGAAGGGGGGGGGGGGTGCACTGGCCACAATCTAGCCCACAATTAATGTTGATTTATGGATATTAATGAAATTAAGCATGCAAATTACTATAACAAAAATGTAGATGTTTGCCATATAAAAGCTTTACATTGAGAACATGTAAGAAGGCATGGAGCAGGCAGAACAGAGGCCACGGAGGAAATTATACTTGCTTCCATACATATAACATAGTATAGTTCTGTTTTTACCCAGGACCAGATTTTGATCAGTTCCTTGAAAGACCAGGTGTTAGACAGAGGATGGCCACAGGATAACTACAAAAGAAGTTACTGTTATAGTTGCTGCAACAAAATTCAATCTAAGATTGACTATATATTTACATAATTTATACCAATTTTCTGACCAATGGCCCAAAGCAGTTTACGGCATTCTCCTCTATTTTAACCTCACTACAATACTGTGAAGTGGGTTAGGCTGAGAGTGTATGAAACAGCCCCAAGGTCACCCATTGACCTTCCATAATACAGCAAGGATTCGAATCCAGGTTTCCCAGATCCTAGTTAAATACTCTAACTACTACACCCCAATGGTTATTGCGATAGTAATGAATTGTGACTGCAGTCTGCACTAAGATCTATTCCTTCAATTTGCTTAGATTGCCTTTTTTTATATAGCTGATATAGATAAAGAGAAGCAGATGTGAAGACAATCACTTCTAGTTACATGGGAGTGCTTAACATTAACAGCCTTACCAGAAGCCTTATTATGAGGATGTCACTTATGATACAGCATCTTTCTGACAGCTACATGGTGTTCCCTAAACTTCTAGCTCCTCACTTAAACCATGATAGCCACTTCGATCCAGACACTACATGCCCATCAACACAGCAGTGTCTTCGTTCTCTCAGGAGCACTATTCAAGAACTGCTAACAACAGAGAAGTTCTGTAAGAATCAGAACTTTGTAGGATTTATTTTTTTCTTTTGTTCACTAAGGATGTGGTCACACGTCCCATTAAAAGCAGGCATGCAATGCTCAAATTTGAACCACTGGATATTGATTCGACGCGGGGCTGATCAGACGAGCATCCAACTTGTCCCAATATCATCCTGTTGTTGATCAGACATCTTGAATGCTATCACACTCTTTTCTTGGAGCATGTGCATAACCAAAGCAGATCCAAAGTCGTCTCACTCTCATTCAGTTGCTGAGCAATGGTACCATGATTCCTGCCATGGGGTTTTCATTGAACATGTGCCCAACCACTGGGAAGCGAAGAATCAAATGTTGCTTCGGGTTGGGGAGGGAGAGAAGTTCCGGGAATTCAAACTAAGGGACTGCCAGGAACTTCTTTCCTGTAAATGGGCAGTGACAATGATATCTGGAAATCCTCCACACTGAAAAAAGGTTTTTTTTTCTGTTCTTCTGAATACTGCGCTAATGCTCCCGCGGATCCTGTGTTGATCAGAGAAGCAGAAGCCTCACCTCAGATTCCAGATGATCTGGTCCTGTGCATGTCTGTTGGGGCTTTTTTTAAAAAAAATGTGGGTGGGGCGGATGGTGGGCGCTAAACATCCCAAGGGGCAGTATCGCACATGAGCTGTCCAAACAGGAAAGACCTGAATGTGCACCCTCTCTGGGGGAAAGGGCTGGACTTTCTTCGGTGTCAAATAACCCCAACATTAAACCAGGGCAAGCCAGGATGCTGACGTGTTGCATTTAAGGGACAGATGTGGTTGCCTAGATGTGCTCATAAAATCCGAATGGGAACCCTGGGTAAGACGGATCTAAAGATGCGTGTGACCGCACCCTAAAAGTTGGTACTCCTGTAATGAGAATGGCAACAGATCTGTCGGTCTTGATATTCCTCTAGATCAAACAGCTCAATAGTTTTCTCAGTTTTCTATATGCTCCATTTACTCTTCCAGTTGTTGTTGATTATGATGATTTCATTTATAGTCCACCTTGCTCAGTGGGAAGCAGATTGTGATTTAAAAAAAAATAAGGTAAGTGGATGACTTGGTAAAAGATTCCTAATAATACAAAAATATATACTTGAAGGAGAGAAACAAGGTTTTTAGTCTCATGGATCTATCAGTGGCTACTAGCCAAGATGACTAAAGGAAACCTCTGAAGTAAACATCTAAATCCCGGTGCCAGGAAACACCATTTATGTTTATTGCTCAGGATGTTTTGAGATGTCTTCTATGATTGGCTAGTTCTAGATGCTTCTGCAGGGCGTTCTGCATGAATAACACAATCTCAGAATTTTTCCTAAGTGTGAATCAGCTCCTTTCCTCTTCCCAGCGTTTTAACCTTCTTCCCTTTTCCAGAAATTGAAAAATAAAACCTGGCACAAGAGACTAACTTGAGGTCTTTCTTCCAGCATTTTGAACTTTAAATTGATTACAACAGGTATAACCCCTCTTCTCCATGCTTTGTAATGTAACACGTGTGTGTGTGTGTGTGTGTGTGTGTGAAGTGTGGTCAAGGCACTATACCACACAGTACAGATTTGATTACAAGTAATGTTGCATATCTTGATGCCACCAGATGGCAGTACAGAGATGGATATACACAGCAGTCTAGAGATATACACAGACAGGGATCCTGATTCTTCTTTTCTTTTCTTTTTTTGTTCCACTGATGTGCTGTGGTTTCTTAGCAAAGGAAGGGGACAAAAATAATGTCCGCAGTATTGTTAATTGGATTTTGTGCCCACTTGTAACAGATTATGAACTCCAAAGAATAACAGTAATCTACACATTATATTCTCTTCAGACTGGGTCACAGACATATTCTGGGAGCTTCCTGCTTCCCAAATGCATGAGTCCCTGATTCAGATTGTACTTTTTGTCCAGCTCTGTTTCTCAGCAGAAGTAAACCTTCTGTTTGCTGGCAGAAGTGGAACTTCTTCCTGAAGTTGCTCACTAGAAAGGGAGCTTTTGGTTCTAAAATTCCATCCATGTTTGGGACAATGAACATAGGAACATAAGAGAAGCCATGTTGGATCAGGCCAACGGCCCATCAAGTCCAACACTCTGTGTCACACAGTGGCAAAAAATTTTATATACACACATACACTGTGGCTAATAGCCACTGATGGACCTGTGCTCCATATTTTTATCTAAACCCCTCTTGAAGGTGGCTATACTTGTGGCCGCCACCACCTCCTGTATAAGAACAATCTGAATCAGGGACTCATGCATTTGGGAAGCAGGAAGCTCCCAGAATATGTCTGTGACCCAGTCTGAAGAGAATATAATGTACATCTGTGAATAGCTCTTTTCTGCATTAAATGCCAATAAATAAAAAAAATGATCTCAGCTTACATATACACACCTAAACAGCATACTCAAGATTGATATAGCACAGACTTCAGATTTTGATGCAATAATTCAGGACGAGAGGAGTCAGTTATTAAAGACTTAAATAAAGAAAAAACTGTAAGAATGGTAAAGTTTTAAGCATGTTTGTATTTTGAGTAAAAAATAATATTATTAATTGGGTTTTGTCAAGAGGGTCTCTTGCCATTATTGGTTAACTTACTTAATGCACTGTAGTAACCCTAGGCTAGGGCTGCCAAGTCCCTGGGCCAGGCGGGGGTTCTCCCACCCTGGAGGATCCCAACCCGGAAATGATGTCATCGCACCGGTGATGCCATGTGCCAGCCTCTCCAGTCATTTCTGGGGAAACTCTATGGTCTTCCCAGATACTCTAGCAATTTGGGAGGAAAAACTCTATGGTACAATAGATTCCATAGAGTTTTCCCCTCCCAAATTGCTAGAGTGTCCAGGAAAACCATAGAGTTTTCCCGGAAACACTTTGAGCGGCCAGCACACGACATCGCTGGTGCAATGATGTCACTTCTAGGTGGCATCAGAGGCCGTGGGGACTTGGCAACCTTACCCTAGGTCTTGTTTTCGCTTACACTCCCTCTGCCTGCTATCGCTATCTCCTTTCAGTACCAAACACGAGTATAATTCTGCCAAGTCTCTGAAGGAGCCAAGGTTATTGTCTGGTTCCCAGGGGTTACGTCTGCACCTGTGAAGGGAACATGAAAATGAGATTATGGGAGGAGGGATGAGGAACTTGGTGTCTTTGGTTTTGAAATGTAATGGTAAACCTAAGGTATATGAACTGATGCATTCCCACCAGTGTCAGTTTTTGTAAGGAGCCTCTTGCCCTGCGGTTTCAGTATCTCAATAAGAAACTCTTGATTAATCATGGAGTGCGTTGTCAACTGGAAGTCCAGTGACTTGACAGGTTTGTCTGTGTCCTTTATAAAGTTTATATCCCTGCTACCTGGCATTAGATTTTATGGCATAAATGGCCTGGCCCAACAAAGTGAATTTATATCAGATCCGTCCCTCATAACAAATGAGGTCAACACTTCTGACTATATTGGTAGCAGCCCATACCATACCAAACCTTTAATGGCATAATAGATTCAGATAAAAATACACAGAATATAAAAATTTAAACATTGGAGATAAAATCAAAATAAAACCGAGCTTACAGATACATTCAAACATGGTCAGAGTTAAATTTAAGGATGTCAGCCAGAAATTTTGCCACAGCCTCACTAACCACCCCCTCAGTATCACTCAATAAATAATAACAGGGTGGCAGAATAGACAAATCTGGAGAAAAAGAAAGCTTGCCAAATAAATCTTTACGGAGGTTATGGTAAAAAGAACAATCAAGCAATATATGCTGGATTGAGTCAGGGGTATTCGCTCCACAGGAGCAAAGTCTGTCGGCTAAAGGGACTCGCTGATATCTCCCTTGTAAAACTTTGGAGGGAAACGCGTTTAGTCTGGCCAACATAAATGTTCCTTCAATCAACCTAGATCCTGCAAGCAACCCCCTGCCCCCTTGTCCCCCATCAGCTGACTTAATTGATCTGTCTATGGAACTCTCTCTAACTGGCTCAAGGGCACCCCAACATAATGGTTGTATTTTCACTGATGACTCCAGGGTTCTAGAAAGGATATCCATTATCGATTGACTACCAGCTTGGGAAGCCACAAGGAAGATCCACATCATCTCCTGGAACATTGCTGGGTGGAAGAGTAAAGCGAATGACTCAGATTTTTTGGACTTTTTGAAATCCTTTGATTGTGTCTTCCTTCAGGAAACATGGGCAGAAGACAGTTTTAGACTGACGGATTTTAAAGTTTTTAATCTCCCCGCTTATAGATCTCACTCTAAAGGTCGCAGTAAAGCAGGCATGGCTGCTTTGGTGAAATCCAGCTTACCATTTAAGGTGATCCTCTTGGATCCTTGCCTGCCAATTGCCCAGGCTTTATTGCTGTCCTCCCCAGCACTGACCCTAATCATGATTAATGTTTATTTAGCCCCTTCTAATGGTGAGCTGGAGTTTGATGCTGTCTGGGAGAAATTTTCTGACTATGTGACGTCTTTGTCTAGGAAATTCCATACTGCTCAGCTCATGATTTTTGGTGATTTTAATGCTCGGATAGGCAGTAACAATCAGAAATGGATCTCTCATTTTGGCTTTGAAGCGGTTGAATCCCCTCCACTACAACTATGTTTACCCCGTTGTTCTAAAGATACTTTAACCAATAAGGCGGGTCTTAGATTAATTGAATTCTGCATAGCGCACAATGTTATAATATTTAATGGTCTCTCCAAATTTCCAGCTGCAAATGACTTTACTTTTTTTTCCACAAGGGGTTGCAGTGTGATAGATTTTTGTGTGGGCTCACCCAACCTTCTGTCATCTATCGATAACTTTTACATCGATCTGCGCACAGAAAGTGACCACCTGCCCCTAACTCTATCCCTACGATTGGATCTGGAGGTTAATATGGTATCACCTTCCCAATCCATGAAGGCCCCTGAGAATGTTCTAAAAAAAATCAAGTGGTCCCCGGCCCTAGAAAGGGAGTTTTCTTCCCTCTTTGGCTCTGAAGCGCTATGCAGATTAAGGGATTCAATCATAAATTCCAATTCAGATGATTCAATCCTTTCAGGATTTTCATTATTAATTGATTATTGTAGTGCCAAAGCTAAACCGGTGATCTTGTCTAGGTCTAGTTTCTCCAGCTGGTTCGATACAGATTGTTTAGCTTGGAAACAAGAACTGAGAGCTCATTTTAAAGAGGCTTGTCACTCCAAAGACCAATCAAAAATTAAGGCCTACATTGCTTACAAGACAGCCTACCTGGAGCTTACTACATCCAAAAAGAAAGCTTTCTTTCAGAATAAATGGGACCAACTTTACCACTCGATAAAATCTAACGATAATAAGGCCTTCTGGAGAATCATTTCAGGTAATCTAAAAAACAATTCTGTTACTGACCCAAATATCTCTGAGCAAACATGGGTTGATTACTTCTCTAACATTTTTGCTGCCCCATGTGTATCCCCTCCTATCTTAGCAAACCCCTCAGTTACTGATATGCCGGTCTGGCCTCCAGTAACTCTAGAGGAAATCAGTGAGTTATTGAAGGATTTAAAAGTGGGTAAAGCACCTGGCCCTGATGGCCTTCCCGCTGAGGTATTCACAAAGTTTGCCGATTGGTGGCTCTTGCCCCTTGCAAAATTGTTCTCTTTTATCGATCTGCATGGCTCCATCCCTGACTCTTGGCTTGACTCTATAATTATCCCAATATACAAAAAGGGAGGGTTGGAGTTACCAGAAAACTTCCGCCCCATTAGTTTATTATCTATAGTGGGCAAATTGTATGCAAAACATTTAGAACTCCGATTAACTGACTGGATGCGCCTAGGCAACATCATAGGTCCTGAACAGATTGGCTTCTCCAAAGGCAAATCTGCTATGGATCACTGCTGCACTCTGGCCTTCCTTGCTGAAAAATATATGCATACCGGGTCAAAAAAATTATATGCTGCCTTCATCGATTTGAAGGGTGCTTTTGATTCAATAGATAGAGCCCAACTATGGATCAAGCTAGGTTACCTGGGAATGGACCCTCGTTTGCTGTTTCTCTTGAGGAAACTTCATTCTAATACCTTTTGCCAAGTGAAATTTTCTTCTAGCGGTGACTTGACTAGTAAAATCCCAGTGTTAAGCCTATGAAAAAAAAATTAAATATTTAGGTATAAATTTAACAGCAGAACTGAAAACCCTGGTAAGAGATAATTATGAAAAAATATTAAAAGAAATTAAAACTGACTTAGAAAAATGGAATGAACTGCAAATCTCTTTACTGGGAAGGATTGCAACAGTCAAAATGAATATACTGCCGAGAGTGCTGTTTTTATTTCAGATGATCCCTATCATCCTCCCAAAATCCTTTTTTAAACAACTTAACAAAATAGTGGCAAAATTTGTTTGGCAAAACAAAAAACCTAGGATCAAACTGAAAGTCCTACAAGATAAGAAGGAAAGAGGTGGGTTTGCCCTACCAGAGTGGCAGATCTACCACAAAGCGTGCATCTTGACTTGGATCAAAGACTGGCTGTTATTAGAAAATAAAAGACTTTTAACTCTGGAAGGTGCGGACCTTGTTAAAGGTTGGCACTCGTATATATGGTACGAAGACCCCAAAAAAGGGAGCATCTTTTTTAGACACGAGATAAGAAAGTCTTTGTTCAAGATTTGGGCTGAAATTAAAAAACAAGTATATAGATATACTCCCAGATGGCTCTCCCCAGTGGAAGCTTCAGTGCACCCCAATCTTTTTTGTTGGGGAAACCACCTTACTTATGAATCGCTACTGGATCCCAAACACGAATTGAAAATCGAGGAAAATGTGGATATGGACTGGTGGCTTAAAATGCAAGTTAAATCAAGATATAAAAAGGACAATGAAGTAGGATTCTCCAAAAAGTTAAATGAATTTGATTGCATTATACTAGGAACTGACCGGAAGCTTACTTCAAAAATATATAACTGGTTACTCGATTTGAAAATGCAAGACGAAAATGTGAAGGAAAATTGGATTAAATGGTTACAGGATTTTGGTTATACCATCGAACTAAGCGAATGGGAGAAAATATGGAAAGAGAATTTAAGATTGACAAAATCTGCCCAGCTAAAAGAAAATCTATATAAGATGGCTCATCGATGGTATTTTACCCCAGAAAGGCTTTCCAAAGCCTTCCCAAATGTATCGGATAAATGCTGGAAGTGTGGTAAAGTAAAAGGTTCTTTGTTCCACATATGGTGGAAATGTGACCTTGCAAAAAAATACTGGGTGCAAGTTTCGCTTTGGTGTAAAAAGATGTTAAAGATTAATATCCCGCATGTGCCAGAATTGTACCTTTTGAACATATGTAAAATCCCTATATCTAAAACAGCGAAAAAGTTATTGTTTTATATTATTACAATAGCGAGGACCTTATTTGCTAAATATTGGAAAACGTCTCAGATACCATCCAAAAGAGAGTTTATGTTAAATCTTTTAAATGCTGCAGAAATGGATATGTTAACATGCAGATTGAATGACGGGAACATGGAAGAGTGTGAGAAAACGTGGTATCCAATGTATGAATGGGCAAAAAAATTGGGATTTGAATGGTCTTGAATAGAGATATTAATATTATAAATATTTAGTTTCTTGTATATTCGCTCCAGAAGATAAAATGTATATAGGATTATGAATAACATATTTTTTGTTGTTGTTATTGTTGTAAATGCTGAATTGTTGTTTAGTTGTTACTTCTTTGGTTGTTTATTGTTGTTGTCTTCTTTTTGTTGTTGTGCAATGTTATAATAAAAAAAAAAATGTTAAAAAAAAAAAAAAATCCCAGTGTTAAAGGGGGTAAAACAAGGTTGTGTGCTGGCCCCACATCTTTTTAATTTATTTTTAACTGACCTGGCACAATTTTTGACCCCTATCAATGGTCATCCGCCTAAACTTGCAGGCCGAGCGGTCCCCTTATTACTTTATGCCGATGACACTACCATCCTCTCTTGTACAAGAGTGGGCCTGCAAAGGTATTTGAACGCCTTTTATGACTACTGGTAGCAGCCATTTCTTATTGCAAGATATATGAGGTCACATATTTCCCCTACAAAGCTTGAATAGTTATTTATTGATTGGTTTACCTGCTGCATTAATTTTAGAATACAATCCCAAATCCAGTCTGTCATCTGTTTAGGAGAGCAACTAAGAGCAGCTAAGTTTTACTCTATCAATCATAGTTCCCTTATCCAGAATACCCATGTGTCAGGTGACATGACAAGCAGCTACATCACTCTGATCTCATGTTGCAGACATGAAAAATATCTGAGGGGACTTTGGTGATTAGAGGAAACGTTTTGCAGAAATAGCTAAGGAAGAAAAGAATCATGATTGTAGCATATTTCTAATGCTGATCTGCTAAGAAACCCCAACAGATACCACACCTCAGGACAAAAGCACAAACTGTATCCTACCAGGGATTAAAAAACAATGTACCTCAAACACCTATTCAGTGGAGGGATATTCCCTGCTCAAACTTTGACCTAAATGTCTTCCCCCACTCTGGACTATGGATACCTACCATGTATTGGCTTAACAATCTCTTTTCCATCACCCACTGATAACAGTTCACCCTCATGGAGATAAACTGGCAGAATATCACTGTGTCGTCTGTGTGATGTCGTGCTGGGGTCACTCCACATGTTTGAGCCAGCTTAGTGTAGTGGTTAAGTGCACAGACTCTAATCTGGGAGAACTGGGTTTGATCCTCCACATACAAGTGCTGGAGTGACCTGGATCAGTCATAACTCTCTCAGAGCTGTTCTGGAAAGAACAGTTTCTGTCAGAGCTCTCAGCCCCAGCTACCACATCACAGGGTGTCTGTTGTGAAGAGGAGAAGGGAAACGAGATCGTAAACCGCTGTCAGACTCTAAATGAAGGGCAGAGTATAAATCCAATCTCTTCTTCTTCCAAAGAATGTATTCATTTCTATTGAAAGATTGTGATATTATTTAATTAAAATATTATTTACCTGCTCAAAGCCCACTTGCAGGGAGGGCAGGATAGAAATCCCAAATAATAAATAAGTAAATAAATATTTTTAAAATAAGGTGAATCGGGAGCACAGCTATACTTCTGGATAACTATCAGCCAGTGTATTGCAACCACTGGCACTATTCAAGATACCTTTTGTCTTGCAGGTTCAAACTCCCACAAAGCAGCTCCAAGAGAAACTTCAAAAGGAATGGCAATGCAACTCCCAAAAAGGGATGGGTAAATACTGGTCTGCTGTCTCCACCATGTTCTCTAACAGTTGAATGCTAAAGTATAAGAACTTCTGAGGATGAGTGGAAACCATCTCACTTGCCATGAAAGACCCTTCCTGGAGCCACTATAACTCAGTTGTGACTTGATAGCACATACATATGTAAGGGTGAGTAGGTATGAGAGGTGGAGAAGTATTTATGAGGTGCCACCACTGTCTCAGGCATGTCATTCACTCTTAAATACAGAGTGCTTGAACCTACTCACTATTTGATGATAACGTGGAATGTTATTCATTACTGTTGTTATATCTCTTTTGGTACTTTTCTGATTGCTTTCCAACGGTAGTAGAGTCAATGAGCCTATGACACAACCAACAGCTGCAGTGATCAGGGCACCTCTAGCTGCTCTTTGTCAGCAGATCTCTTGTAGGTTGGCTCCTGCATGACATGAAGCTGCCTTATAGTGAATCAGACCATCAGACCATCAAGGTTGATACTGCCTACTCAAGCTGGCAGGGTCTCAGGGAGAGGTCTTTTGCATCACCTACTGCCTGGTCTTTTCGACTGGAGACACTGGGGATTGAACCTGGGACTTTCTGCATGCCAAGCAGATGCTCTACCAGTGAGCCATGACTCCTCCCCAGGTGTGTGTCACCACTGTTAACATCAGCAGTTCAGCTAAGCAACTTGTCTTCCTTCATCAGGCTTCACCTGATGTCAAACACCAGAAGAGTGCAATCTGCAAAGCTTTCTGCTGTTATTCAGCTACATGCTGATTAACACCAAGTTGTTGAATCAGGATAGTAGTACCTATCATGGATATGCAGGACAAGGAGAGCTCTTCCTGTGATTCTGCAGTCTGTCAATGCAGTATCAAAGACATGGGATCCTGGTGTGTTGGCAACCACACCAATCTGATCTGCATTCAGAACTCTCTTCTGGATGGTGTTCAATAATTTGTGTGGATTGTTTCATAGCTCTCTGTTTGGATTTGGTAGATAGAGATTTATGCCCACCATCTGCTTATTACTAATTCAGGTGTCTTCAGCATGGGACTCACACAAGGAGAAAGCTGAGAGGGCTTTCTCCTGCCTGCACACAGTTGCACTCTAGCAAGGGGGAGGAGAAGGCTTCTCATTGTTTACAGGCCCCATGATGGGTGACTGTCACAGGCTATCTCTGTGTGTGTGTGGTGGGGAAGAGATGGAGAATGAGGTTGCTGCAATAAATAGCTGTAAGCAATGGTAACAAACCTAATGAATGTAGGCAAAGAAAAGGTTCCTAGGGAAGTCAGTCAGCATGAGTAGCCCATCTCCAGGGAACAGGTTGGATGGGACAAAATCTCAGCTGTGGTTAAGATCCTTTTGGAAGCTGTGTGGAAACTTAACCACACACAGGGACCGATTTCACACTAGGGCTTTTCCAGGTGGAGAATCCTTTTGCCCCAGCGCTTCTCTCTGACCAGTTTTGCACTAGACATTTAATCTTGGTTTAGCCCTGGCCCCAAGCTGACACTCTACACTAAAATAATAGAATCATAGACCAATTTTGCACTCACCTTACGCCGCTTTCACATTCGTCTTCTCAGCACGGCTTCTTTCCGATTTCACACTATCTGCCCTGGGGCTGCAGCAAGTGTCAGTGGTTTTGTGCAGCAAACAAAAACTGGGTTTTAGCAAAAAGGGGAGTGCAAAAAGTGCAAAAAGGCAAGTGCAAAATCGGTCATAGGGTCACAGAGCTGGTTTCTCTTATTCTATTATTCTAGTGTAGAATGTCAGTTTGGGGACAGGGTTCAATCAGGATTAAAGATCTAGTGCAAAACTGGTGTGTGTTTTTTCACAAGCTGCCACAGCGCTGCAAGTTGGCACATCGCTTTCCTGTGGCAAGCAGAAACCACTTGTAAGAGGATCTTGCTTGCCACGGGAAAGCGACACACCAACTCACAGCTCTGTGACAACTTGTGCAAAAACGGAGAGAAGCGCAAGGAGCAAAAAGGCTCTCCACCCAGAACAAGCCTAGTGCGAAATCGGTCAGGGTTTATGACACCGTCATTCTGAGGGAAACAACTAAGAACAAGAACATGAATTTTGTTGTGAGCCTAATAACTGCAAAAGCAAACACCTCAGATTAGAAGATCATATTTGGACAGAATGGGAACTTTCTGTAAGATTTTAATTTAGGGCTTTTATTATCCTTTTCAGCTACAATTTAATATGGCAGTCCTTTGGCTGGTGAATCAGCTGTGCCTGTTCCTGGTTCAGTCAAATCTAGCTACAGTGATCCATGCTTTAGTTACATCAAGAGTGGACTATTGTAATGTACTCTACTTGGGGCTACCCTTGAAGAGTGTTCAGAAGCTGCAGCTAGGGCAGAATGCTGTAGGTAGATGGATGGTTGGTGCCAGCCACTGGGAGCATGGAACCTGAATACTATAGCAATTACACTGCCTACCAATCCATTCCTGGGACCAATTCAAGGTGGTAGTTTTGGCCACTGAAGCCCTACATGATTTGGGACTGGAATATATGAAGGACAATCTTCTCTCATATGTTCCTGCCTGGGAATTAAGGTCATAGGGAGAGGCCTTCCAGACTGAGATTTTAAATTGTGGTCTTTTAGGGTTTGTTTGTTTTTTAAATAATCATTATTTTATTTACACTGTAAGCTGCCTTGAGGGAGGAAAGGTGGTGTGATATAGCCCAGTCTCTTCAAATAGAAGCTTAGCAGGGTCAATACTTGGAAGGGAGACCTCCAAGGAAAACCCTGCTGTGGAAAGCTCCTTGCTGGGGTCACCATAAGTCAGCTGCTACTTGACAGCACTTTATACACATGCACAAGCTGCCTTCGGTACCGCAAGGCATACAGGTAGCTAATAAATGTTTTAAATAAATAAAATACAGAATTGACAATAAATAAAACCTAAATGAGTCAAATGAAGTCCTAAATAAAACCATCTTCAACTGCCTCCTGAAGATCAAAAGTGAGGTGGCCAGGTGCATCTCCTTGGGGAGGTTGTTCCTTAATTGCGGGGCTGCCGCTGAAAAGACCCTCTCTTGTATACGCACCAAATGAGCTTCTTGGATGGATGGGTCAATCTGGAGGGATCATATGAGAGAAGATTGTTCTGCATGGGATAAACTGGTTTAAGATAGCAGGCCAAGTGAAATGGCATCACTGGGTGGAGAAGGTGGCAGAGAAGAGGAAAGAGGCCACAGAATCTATTGAACAGATAGCAGACATAATGCCACAAAAGGAGACGGGCACCACAGAAGTTACTTTCAACTTTACCTCCCCCCCCCCCCGCCATAGACAAAGATCTGCCAAGCCCCCAAAGCAGCCTTAGAGTGGTATAGGCAAGTGTCTGGTAGAGCTGACCACTATCTTGCCTCACTTCCCATCTGTTGGGATTAATACTGGGGAAGCAAATAGGTGCTGGAACTATATCCATGAGTATCTACAGTGCCCATGGCAATCATGCTGGGAATTGCCGCTTTTAGGAACCAGTTTGGCCTTAATCTTGTCAACTCCCCTATGATATGAAAAGTAATAATTCAAAAAGTGTGCCTCTGAGCATGTGTGCAGAATCAATTTTGTTCAGTACAGAATGACTTCAACTAGTTTCCCTTGCCAAAGGGCTTTCAGTTCTGGGGCACCTTGCCTCATTTTTCCAAGTATGTGTCAGATACAGGGTGTCCACTGCTCTTTCTAGAGGGTCAAAATCAAACTGTGATAGTGCTTTTGTGAGGGCTAGGTAGTTATCTGCACCGCTATCTCTTTTCTTTTTAGTTCATCCGTTCTAGAAGTGAAGCCTGCCATTGAAACCCTGTTAAGTCCAGATGGTTCGGCTGACTAACCTTCTGTGGGGTGTGAGGTGGAAGATACCACAGAAGGCTGTGTGATGACCAAGGTGAAATAAGGGAGGATGCTCGAGGAATGATCAGCCTCAGAACAGGGACAGGCTTGTGTAGTTTCCCTACCGCTATAACAGCTGCCAATACAGTACAGCACAGTGGTCAAACCTCTCCCCCCCCCCCCCCGCATACACACAAACATTCCAGGTCTTTTTCACCATTTTTAGAATTAACAGTTAAATGTCATTACATTGTTGAAACAATGCTAAGTTTTCTAACCTCCCAAATTCCATTTTAAAAAGTAAAGTTTCTAGCCCTTTTCAGCAAAGAGGCTTTTTGCCTTCTATCTTTGCTAGGAAAATGGCTGGAAGCGTACTTTTTAAAAAAAAGGAAAGGAAAGAAAGCTATGAATTCAAAGAACCTGGCAATACATTGTTATAGAGACAGAGTTCTTCTGGCAAATCTGGGGCGAATAAACCATGTGGGAACAGCTGAATGGACTGTGCCTGGGGGGAGGGGGCTACCAGTTTGCTCCTTTGGCAGTGAACAGCCACCCAGGAGGAAGGAGGTTATCAAATGAAATTTTTTGAGCATGGTGATTCAATGATAGGTGAGCATCACCTGTTGAATTGCTGCTGCTGCTTCCTGTGTGTAACTCTGTCACACCATAAATAAATATAAATGCTGCTTCTCTTACTGCTGTCAAAAATACAGGAACCCTGTCAGGAAAAAAAAAATAGATGGGCAGCATTACTCTCTGAATTCACCCTTGCTCATTTCTAGCAATGTCTACTCACAATTAGTCCGACTTAATTCAACCAAACATTCTTCCTAGCAGATCCAGGCCGGGAGTGCTGAAGCAATAGACCAAAGTTAGAGTCCAGGGTACTCTTAGGACCGACCTTAAGACCTCGAGTACAATTTGGTTGGTCTTGAGAGTGCCCCTGGACTCCAGCTTCGTCCTATTCTTCCTAGCAGGTCTGCTGAGGATTGTGGTTCTGTTTTGCAGATACTTTCGTTTCCTTTTGCCTCGCTTGACTAGAGATCCCGAGGAGCTCAAGAGTTGTTCACAGCATCATAGAGTTGGAAGGGACCTCCAGGGTCATCTAGTCCAACCCCCTGCACAATGCAGGAAACTCACAAATACCTCCCCCTAAATACACGGGACCTTCATCGCTGTCAGATGTTCCTCGTTAAGGGACGCAACAGGAGGTATTTCGCGACATTGAAGCCGCTGGGGTCACTGCCAGCCCCTCCGCAGTCGACGGAAACCTCCATGCCCAGCGACAGCCTACCTGTGACTTGCAGGCGCCGCGGCCAAGGCGAGCCCGGGGCAGGGGAAAGGGCGGGCGGCGAGGGTGGGGTCCTCCCCAGGAGCGGTTCTTGGGGAGCCGCTCGGCCCGCCCCTCCCTGCCTCCCTCCCTCCGCGGCCCGAGGTGGGCCAGCCAGGGCGGGCGAGAGGCTGCGCGGAGGCAGCAGAGGCGAAGGGGCGGCGCTGGCCTGCCCGGCCCTGGTGGTGCGTGGGCGACTGGCGGCTGGGCTACCCAAGATGAGCGCTCGCGGGGCGCCCCAGCCCGCCGACCTGCTGGACGTGGCCGCCGTCTATGGCGACAACCGCAGCCTCTTCCAGCCGCCCGGGGGCAGCGGCGGCTACGGCCTGGCGGAGGCCGGCAGCCCCTACCTGTGGCTCAACGGCTCGGCGGTCCCCTCGCCCCCTTACCTGGCCGCCTCGGGCCCTGCCGCCGCCGCCGCCGGCCCCTTCCTGCCCGCCTCCTCCTCGGCGCCCTACGGCGGGCGGCCTCTGCTGGGAGCCCCGACGGCGGCGCCGGAGCTGGGCTGGCTGTCGCTGGCCGGCCAGCAGGACTTGCTGAAGCTGGTGCGGCCGCCCTACTCCTACTCGGCGCTCATCGCCATGGCCCTGCAGAGCGCGCCCGGCAAGAAGCTCACCTTGAGCCAGATCTACCAGTACGTGGCCGGCAACTTCCCCTTCTACAAGAAGAGCAAGGCCGGCTGGCAGAACTCCATCCGCCACAACCTCTCGCTCAACGACTGCTTCAGGAAGGTGGCCCGCCAGGAGGACGACCCCGGTAAGCCTCCTCTTCGTCGCCCCATTCCTCCGCCCCCCCCCCCCCCAGCCATCCTCTGCTTGCTCGCTCAGAAGGAAGTCCCGCTTTGCTCAAGGGGACCTGCTCCCGGGTGAGGGGCACCCACCTGAAAGGCGGACGAGTGGAGCTTTGGGGGCCCGCTTAGGTCAGGTGCAGGACCTCGGCCTGGCAGAGAGAGCTCAAGGGCTCTCTGGAACGCCTGAGTCCTACCTGCCGCAGGAGGCCTGAAACCTGGGGGCGCTGAGGCTACCTGGCAACGTCAGGATGGCTTGGTCCCTTCTCAGAATTAGTGAGCAGGATTTTTACCCACCCCCCACCCCACCCCCTTAACAGGCCGGATTATAGTAAAAACTACAGGGTGGATAGCTTTGGAGCCTTTTAGAACCACTTTATATAAGGAAATTGGAGGAAGCCCCTCTGGAACCAGAAGGTGGTGGGAACTATTCCAGAGGGTAGTGATGTGCAGAAATGGGGTTCACACTCCTGGTAACTGAATGGGATTCATTACTCCGTACTGTACATATTTGGTCCCCCTTGCCTTGAGTAATCCAGTTGATAGATTGCTGTGCTCTTTCTTGAGTGGTATGCTTAAACTAGTTTTAACACAGGCTCATTAATCCTCAGCACTTTTTTGCTATCTGGTCATATTCACAAGATAGGTCAAAAAGGCTGAAAGTGTGGAGAGAAATAAATGCATTTAGAGAACTGGATGGGGGTTGGGGGAATGACCATTTATGTTCTGGATTAGTCAATGCAAAGCACAAAGGTACTGGGTATGTAGCAACCCTAATCCCTCCGTCCTGTTAGCTGATCCGTAATAATTACCACCTGCTGCTTCTGTATTAGCAGCCACTAATGAGGTTTCAAGTTTTATTTCACCCATAAGTCTGTTTGTAAATCACAGTTTTATCATGCCTTTCCTCTAAGGAACTCTAAATAGTCTTCCCCTCCATTAGTCTTCAAAACGACCCTGTAAGGTAGGCTACACTACAAAAAAGTGGCCAAAAGAATCCTAAGACTGAGTGGGGATTTGCACCCAGGTCCCCCCAGTCCTAGTCCAGTTTACTAACCACTGCACCACACATCTGCAATGAAAGGATGGAGAAAATCTTTTGACACTCTTGAATCATCTTCCCCTCTTGGAGCCTGTTTGGGGCGGGGAGGGGAAGTACAGAACAAACCTAAACCAAAATATGGCAGAGCTTTTCATCATTCTGCATGCTGCCCCTGCATGTGTTACAAAGAAGCAAATCCCATCAAAACCAAAGTATGTGTTTGGAACAGGGATGTTGATTTATTTACCATCCCCCTCTCGCATTGATCATGTGGTGTAAAACAAGGTCACCAGCATGAAAGTTCTAACACAGAGTTCAATAGGACTAGGAATATTAAAATCAGAATACTGCAGAAAAATGATCATACCTGATATGTCAAGAGAGGCAGAAAATGGAATTACCAAAGCAGAAGGCGATGCAGTTAGAGCAGGAGAGTGCATACAACAGAAACAGATAACTAATATATAGCAGGGCCATATAACCTGGAGAGCTAAGGCTAGATTTTCTCCATGCAAAAATGTATGTAAAATATGCAAAGAAAGTTTAGTGTGATCCAGACCAGCAAATGTGCAACATGCCCCATCTGGTATCTTGCAGCCCTATTTTTTTCCCACTAGTTCACATGCTCACAGTCACAACATGCATTGAGGAGCATAGCAGTACCAAGAACCAGCAACATTTGCTTCCATATCAGCAGCTATCCAGCTCCAGTGGACATCTGTGTCAAGAGTTGCAAGGCTGCAGTCCACAACTTCACCATGTAGCTTTTGAAATAACAACCTGCTATTCCCATGATAACTTTCATACTGAATACTTTCTGGTATACCCTATGACCTGCACTCAGATTTGCCCCTTTGAGATGAAAGTGGATCTTCTCCTGTTCCCTTTGTGTTGAGCAATGGAAGCCTTCTGCTTTGGAAAAGGGAACCGGCTGGACCCATCTTATTCTACTCAGCAGGATTTAAATGTAACTACTATTCACACGTAATGCTAGAAGCATACTGGAGGCTCACACACACAAACACCATTGATATGCGTTTGTGTAAATGCTGTTGATGTGCTTGAAGAAAGCAAGCCCTTTTTTAAACTGAGTGTGCATGCTAGCCAATGTGACTTTTTAACATTTGAACTACAGACACTGGGGAAACACTGAATGCTTTTAGTGTTATGCATTAAAGCCATGGTGGCAAGACAGTGCAGGAAGCTTTAGTCCTTCCTGCACTGTCTTCCCACCATGGCTTTCACTGGGACCTTAAAACTAACAAGAGTAAACTTTACACAAAATCTTGCTATAGTGTTTGAATTGCTGCAGTTGTTAGGGCATTCTTGATAGCCGCCTTAGTAATAACCCAGCAGAACACATCACATGAGCACACCTCCATTTCAATTTAGAATTGTTTGTCCCTCTCAGTTTGCTCTGAAATTATTTCACAATTAATTCCCTTGGGTATTACACATTACAATTTGAAAATGTTTATGACGCTGGCATTTTGATCCTAAATATACTGCCTGAAGTAAATCACACTAATAATCGGTACAGCTTCCTACCCATGGCTTAGGATCATTGCAGAAACATCACAGACAAATGGATTCTATTTTGGCAAAATCATTTTAGAGGTTTGACGTATTAAGGGCAAAGATTGTTGAAATCTACCTTAAGTCATCATAATAAAGAAGGACAACCAGTTAAATATGGAACTTGAAGATTAAATCAGACCTGGAACTCTTCAACTATTACAGGAGTTAACTAATCAAGAAAAGTGCAGGAACCACTAGGTAGTTTTGTTAACCACACAGATTGCCAATTACTGGTCTCTTGTGAATGATTTCTGTCTGTACTTCTCTTGATTGTATAGCATTTCATGGCTCTTTGACCCTGCTGTTTTATAGATATATAAAATTGATAACCTCATATATAAATGTTTACCCAGTGAGGAGTCCCTGCATACATCTGATGAAGCTGGTTATCTAGTCCTTGAAAGCTTATATTAAAAATTTACACTTGTTCATCTTTAAGTTGTCACAAAACTCCTATTAATTTTTACTACAGTCAGACTGGCATTTAATTCTCCTCTAGAATTAAATTGTTGGCCCTGGAATCTGTAACAATGAACCCTAGTCACAAGGGTTTATTTACTAAACGTATTTACTTGGAAATAAAATTCCATTCATTTCTAGAAATTCACATTTACTTGTAGGTAAATGTGTTCAGGTATAGTGCCGAAATATATCCTGTTTCCCTACTGAGAGTGTGTTTCTGAAGCCCAACTGAAGCCTATCGTTTTCTCTAGATGGTGTCCACCTGGTTCTTGCTTTGGGAAATAACCAGTTATTTGGAAACAGCACCATGAACCACCTTTCCCTAAACATACTATTTGAAAACCACGCGGAAATCTATGCTGCTCAACTGCTTTGAGGGCCATGTGAAGGAGTAAATGTATGTTCATGCCTCTCCATCTGTTGGCTCTCTCTTTTGACCCATTTGGCCTACTGCCAGCCTGTCCAGAAATGTCCCACTTTTAAGGTTTTCTGTGTGTCACTGCTAAATGCACATGCCCTGGATTGGTTCACAGGTAAAGGCAATTACTGGACCTTGGATCCGAACTGTGAGAAGATGTTTGACAACGGCAATTTCAGGAGGAAGAGAAAGCGAAGGTCTGATCCAGCTAACAGTCTTGGAGCCACCAACAAAGCTGAGGACAAAGGAAGCAGTTGTAGCAGCCAGCAAGCACTGGAAACTCCTGCCTTGATCAGCTCAGGCTCTTCTCCAGTGCTGTGTTCTCAGAGTTCTGTCAATGACTGCAAATCCACCAGCCTGGATTCCAGCAGTTGTTTCTCCTCCTTCTTCTCTACCATGAATGCTGCAGTCCATAACAGAAATGGCTTCTCCAGGCAGCTGGGCTCTGAATTCCCACATGGGAACCAGAATGGGTCCAGCTTGAGTTCTTGCTCTGCCTCCAACAGTAGCTCAGCTTCAGCATTTGAACTCAGTTCTCAGAACCACTCTAGAGTCAATTACTACACAGGTGCTGGTAGCCAGATGAGTTGGCTTAGCACCCCTGTCCTGAGCACCTTCAGTGTGAACAATCTGATATACAACAAAGAAGGGACAGAGGTTTAAAAGGACTTTGAAATAGCCTTGGTTTGAAGTAAGCAGCTTTTATTGAGTACCTAGACTTTTGCCTTATGCCTGATAGGCCGTGGGACATGAAAGAGTAATCTGCAGATAGAGGAGAATTTTGGGCAGTATAATTGGGTATCATTTAGGGTGGTCGATGGAAAGACAGGCAGATCTGATCTGACCCCTAGGGTACAATCCATTCCCCACTGAGATGAACATGATCAGTATGTCAACATAGTAGTTCAGTCTAATGGAGCTGCCACAGGAGGAATTCTTGGAAAAATTGTACTATATAATAGTAGGAAACTGTACCATTTTAATTTTCCACTTCTAGCACCAAAATTTGGGCCTTTTTAATGGTAGGACAATGTGCTTCTGTGCCTTATAACAACAGCTTTACTACAAAGTTAATCAAACAAACAGATGTTGATGAAATGTTCTTTGAACCAGTGTGTGTGTGTGTGTGTGTGTGGTGTTTAAAGAATGTTAAACTCTCTAATTATCTGATCTACTTGGGAGCAGGTCCCTTTGACTTTGGCAGCATGTGTTCCAGGGACTATGCTAAGGTTACTTGTCAGGTTTGGTTAGAATCATATTGATTTCAGGTAAAGGCACTCGCCCACACCACCTCATTCACTAGCTCTGTTTACAGTCTCAATTACTATGCATTTATGGCCTTAGATCCTTGCTTTTAACAAAGTGCACTAATCCACAAAATAGAAGTATTTTGGAATATGTGTATCATAGTTGTATGTATCTCATAGAAGGAAATAACTGTGTTTTGGAAAATACTGGAGGTGTTTTTAGATTCAGAGAGTACATTGCTACCCTGTTACTGATCTATGCAATAAACCAAATGAAAACACAAAGGAAATCAGTTTGTTTTAAGTTCTAACATGATATCAAACTGTTGTGTTAATGACTTGAGAAGAAGTGTACTTATTTCTTAAATTGAATCTGGTCTCACTAATGTTTAAAATGTAAAAGCCTTGATTGATGCCGAGAATTAATCCTAGAACTTTTAACAGAGCAGCCAGAAAGGAAGCAGGAGGAAATCCTTACCCCATGTGCAGAATTCCCACCATTACAATTATTATTCCACATCTGGGATTAAAACTAAAAGCACCCAAGGGATATGGATGGTGTTGTCTCAGGTTTCTTCACCTTCTGCTTCAAAAACATAAAACCTAGGAGGATTGAATAGAGTTGAGAAAGAAAAGGAGATCTGAAGTTTACCTTTAAAGGCACTGTGTCATGATAGCAGGTATTGTTTATTTAATTTTTTATTAGATTTTTAGTCACCACTCACCCAAAGGGTCTCACAGCAACTGACAACACTTAAACAATATAACAGATAATTTAAAAACCAACACAATCAGATAATACATGTAAAATATAGAGATGCCAAGAATTAACCATATCACACCATACTGCTATCAAACCAGCCCCCAACATCTGCTTAACCTCTGAAGGCCAGCCTGAACAATTCAACCTTCTGAGCCCTTTGAAAATTAAACAAGACCTGCTTATTCTTCCTGAAGGTAAACAGCCACAGAGTTAACCCAGAATTTTAAAAAGTTGCTGTGAAAAAAAGTTGTGCTACAAATTATTTAGTTAGTTCCATTTATATCCCATCTTTCCTGCCGAAGTGGGCTCAGGGCGGCTTACATGCTCATGCATATGCATGGGTATAAACATATAATAGGACATAAAAACCATAAAACAATTTAAAAACATAGATTAACATTTTGATGCTATGATCTTACATTCAGATTTATGTTCTCTATAGGCAAGTCTTAGATGGTCCTTTCTCAGCCTTAGATGGTCCTTTCTCAGGACTATTCTCAGCCTGGTTTTAATTCTGTGGGTCAATGGAACTGCTATCTGGTGTGGCTTTTGTTCATTTCCATCCTGCCAGACAGCTGATAGAGCCTGATCCGGGAATATGCTCTAGAGTCCAACAAATCTGTTACACTTCAAAGATGCCCCACCCTTCCTTTTTGTTTAAGAATTGTGGTTCATTATATTTGGCTTGATTGTATTGGATTGGGCATTGCGCTTGATTGTGTTAGATTGGGCATAAGAGGAGGAGGGCTTGGTGATCTTGATGATCTTTAAGATAGATAGATAGATAGATAGATAGATAGATAGATAGATAGATAGATAGATAGATAGATAGATAGATAGATAGATGATAGATAGATAGATTGATAGATGATAGATGGATAGATAAGAGAGAGACGGATAAGAGAGAGACGGATAAGAGAGAGACAGAGAGATAGAGATAGTACTTAACCTAAAAGGCCCATTAATATCTTTAATTGCCCTTAATAGATATAGCAAGTATGAAATACTTGCGAGGCAGTTCCCTCGCAAGCAGAAGTTCCATTTCCTCCCAAGTAGATTTCCTAGTCTCTGGCAAGTTTGCTCAAGGCGATAACCGGCTGTGTTCCCAGGAAGGTGCTCCCAGCACAGGTGTGCGGGCAGGAGTAGGTGCCCATCTTGACCACTCTCTGCTTCCGCAGAAAGAAGTCCAAGGGGACCCAGGATCCCGCCCTTCGGTTTCAGGCGGGGAGGGCATCTTCCCCGGACACCAATAGGATCTGAAGAAGAAGCGGCCTGTAAGCAGTCATTGTCATGCCCTGTATTCTCACCGGGTAGGTTAGCATTATCCCCCCCCCCGCCCCCCGCAGCTTTCCAGCGGGCTTCCTTTGCCAAGGGCGCGTTGCTGAGCCTTGCTCCGCAGCGCAGCGGAGGGGAGTTTGGCTGGGCAGCCGCTGCCGCCGCTCTGGGGTTTCCCTGCGCCCTAGAAAGCGCCGCGCGGAATGGCGAGCGGCTCCGGGACGGCGAGCGGCTCTGGGCAGTCCCGGCGGGCGGCAGGATCGCGGCGGGCCGCTCTTGTTTGGTTGTTGACAGGGCGGGCGGGCTCCTGTTTTCACACTCGTCTTCGGTCCATTGCGGGCCGGTTCGCGTGTGTTGAGCGCCCCTCGGGCAGTTTGTCAATAAGGAGCCTTTTCTCTGGGCAGAGACAAAAGATCATCTTTGTGGCCGCCCGGCGAGCTGGGGAATAATTTATCGGAAGAATCTGGGATTTAATCGAGCGTCCAAAATTAATCCGGATCCCCGCTGAGGAGCCTTTTAATTACTCGCTTCCTGAATGCGAAGCGCTGTTGTGGGGGCGGCAGGAAAAAAGAAAAGCGGCAGCCAGAGCAGAGGAGAGGAGAGGAGAGGAGAGAATAAGCCCCGGCGGCGGCGGCGGCGGCCCTCGTCCCCAAGGGCGGCACAAAACATCTGAGCTGCGGGCGCTTCAGAGCCGGTCTCACGCTAAAGCCGGAGGGGAGGGCAGGGGAGGGGAGGCGTCACGTGCCCACCTGCCACCCCGTCGGGGCCAGGGGGAGACCTACTTCCAAGTCGGTGGCGCCGGGCCGGGGGCTCCCCTCTCGAGGCGTGTGAACCGGCCCCTGGAGGGCACCGACCCATCAACCCCTGCTGCTTTCCCGGGGAGAAGTCCCCTTCATCTCAGGGGGATCCCCCCTCCTTCCAGTTTCCCATTGCCGTGAAGAGGAGCTGGAGCCGGTGGCTGCGCAAAATGAAGCCCATTGCAAGCAGAGCCGGCGTGTAGCTCGGCGGGGAGAACCTGGTTCTGAGGGTGGGTGGAATCAGCCCCATTTGAAGGCTGCTGGCGAATCTGAACCCGGGCCCCAGGGCAGGCTAACCGCCATTGCTCATTGGGACCAATTTCGCACTAGAACTTTCATCCTGGTTTAGCCCTGTCCCCAAACTGGCATTCTGCACGCGAATCAGATAAAGGAACTCAATGAGTCTATGATTTTAGTGTAGAATGCCAGCTTGGGGACAGAGATAAACCAGGATGAAAGATCTAGTGCGAAATTGGTCTGGTCCGGCCAGGCCAATCTGCCAGGCTCGGAGAGCCACCAGGAAGGGGCCTGCAACGGGCATCTTTTGGGGAGGGCGGTCAAGCGAGGGCCGACTTACGGTGACCCCGAAGCGTTTTCAAGACCAGAGAGGTCCCCAGGTAGCTCGCCCTTGCCTGGCTCCTCCGCTTCACGATCCTGGTAAATGCCCCGGAGGTCTCCAGCCCCGGACACTAGCCAGGGCCCGGGGGTGTTTAGTCTCCGAGATCGGGCTAGTCCGGGCCAATGTTCCCTCTAAGCTGAGTTAGTGTGAGGCAGCTCACGGTTTCTTAGCCTCCGGCTCACACATTTTTGTCTTAGCTCAGGAAGAGATGGCCCCAGAGCACACTCATTTATGCAGTAGCCAAATCGCTGGCTCACAGCTTTCATGCCAATAGCAACTCACCAAGTAGAATATTTGCTCACAAAACTGCACAGCTTAGAGGGAGTCTTGGTCCCGGCCCCGTTTACTCCATCCTTCGTGGCTTTTCTTCAGTGCGTTTTTCCAGGCCGAAGGAGGGTGACGGATGCGGATGCTGGCTGTGCAGAAGCGGTAGAGCCGCGCATTCACGCCGGTCGGACCCGGGGAGTTGGGGACGGATTTCGCACTCACCCAAGCCGCTCTGAGGTTCCTCTTTTCAGCGCATCATCCTTCCGATTTTCCGCTATCTGCACTGGGGCTTCAGCTTGTGTCCCGGTTTTGGTGCGGCAAAGAGAAACCGCTAAAAAACAGTTTCTCTCTGCCCTGCAAAACCCGCGAAGCAAGGCGAAGCCCCGGGACAGAGAGTGGGAAATCGGAAGGACGCCGCGCTGAAAAGAGGAAGGTCAGAGCGGCTTCGGTGAGTGCGAAATCGGGTGGGGAATCATGGAAATAATATGATTCTCTGGTTCCAGGGTAAAAAATCAGTTTGGGGACAGGGCTGGACCAGGATGAAAGGTCTCGTGCGGAACTGGCCACGGATGGCTCAACTTTGCTGTGCTCTAACCGGGCTGACCTGGCAAAACTGAGCGGTGCCGGAGCGCCTGAAGTGGTTCTGGGATTCTGAAGGAGTTGGATGTCGAGGAATCCGGGCCCGCCGCTCTCCCTCAGCCCACTGTCGGTTCCATCCCTGCGTCCGGCGGCAAAGGGAAGGGAGGCGAACCCAAGTTGGGGTGAGGAAGGCTGCTGCCCTGTGGAGGACAAGGACGCCGGGCCGGGCTTGGCCCAAGGAGCGCCTCTCGGAGGGTCTTCGCGGGCAGGGGCTTGGCCTGGGGTTTCTGGGGTGGGAAGGCAAAGCTTCTCTCCGGAATAGGCAAGCCACCTGGACTGTTACGAACACGGCGAGTTTTGTAAGGCAGCCCCTCCTGAGTAATAGCGAGAATCTGAAAGAATGACAAAGGTTTTTCATTAGCTTTCCGGAGCTGGGACTCCTCTGGTCCCGGGGCAAAAAGTGAACCTTGTATGCCTTAAACAGGTTTCTATCCTGACACAAGTTTGGCTGGACGAGACTAGAGTGCCCTTGCTCCGAGGCAACTCCTGTGGATGCTCCCCAGGCATGCGCACACGCACATGTCTCCGTCTCATGGGGATCCTCAACGTGCGTCTGAGGAAGGGAAACTTAAACTGGAATAGAAATGTGCATCATCAAGGCTTCTCTGGAGCAGTTACTGTGGAAAGCTCGGTTGGCGGAAATACGCACAAGAAGCTACAGAATGGCTGCAATTACACGCACTAAATAAAATACTTTCAATCCACATTCAATGCATTTCCCAACTGGATTTTACTGTGTGAAGTGCATTGAAAGTATATTATTCAGGTGTGTGTGATTGCAGTCAGAGATTTAAAAACTGGGAGGCGTAACAACACCAGGCACTGAATTTGCTTTCCCTGCCTCTAAATCCACGAAGTAGGATGAACAAAGCAGGAATCAAGTTGCATCTTTAAGACCAACCAAGTTTTATTCAGAACGTAAGCTGCCCACTTGGATCTATCCACGAAGTAGGATTCGCTTCTGAATAAACATGCTCTGTTTATACTGCCTCTCGAGTAAGCATACAAAGTGATGACTGTGTCCAGAATCCGAGGCCACTGAATGTGCTGGACTTAGGATCAGAGATCACGAATATCAATGGGAAATTCCTTCCCTGAGGCTTACCTGGGAGCAAGCCCTATTGAGCTTGGAGGGAGTTCTTGTTTCTGCTTGAGACTGTGCTGTAATAAAGCATTTGACTTCCATCCGCATCGTGCTTGGCTATTAAGGCAAATAAATAAGCCAGACAGTGCTCTGAGTACTTTCTTGTGGAGGGATTGCCCAAAGACAGTTGGAAATGTTGCAGCGTTTAGCAGGTGTTCAAATTGCCCATAACGATGATTTCTTCATACTTATTTAAATCTAATCAGGACTGAGTAGATACAATCCACCCGATGTTATAGAAAGCTTAACACCAGCCAGTTCTATGGACTTTACGCCTCGGAGTAAGCAAGAACTTCCAAAGGGGGAAAGGGAAACTTTTAGTATCAATTGCAGTTAAAGTACCTAACTGATCAAATGTAAAAAGTACAGCAGTAAATTTCCTTTCCTGACTTGTCCCATGAACGTTTTTGTTTAAAACGTTCTTTTGACATAGGGCTCCATTCTATTGAACATCGAAGAAAGCTTTACAGAACTGCGGGTTACCCAGGGATGATTCTACATTTTTTTTTCCCCTTGGGGTGGGGGGGGATATGATGGAAGAGAACTTGAGGTGGGGGGGATACGATGGAAGAGAACTTGGCGGACAAGGATCACAGGCAGGCCTTCTTATTTGAAAAATGAGGTCTCCATTGTCCGGAAATCAAAGGAAGTAAATAAAGCGAAACACCTTCTAATTGGTGCCCAATGGGACGCGCTCTTCTCATCTGAGCGCCAGAGAAAAGTGAAATTGACAAGGAGGCCGCAAACGAGCCCTTGCTGCTGGTGCCTGACAATAGGCGCTGGTCGAGCGAGAGGACTCCTCTGGAGAGGCAACGGAGGCCCGCTGACCTCAGCGCTGGGAGCCGCATTCTAGCACTCACAGCGCATTTGTTTCTGCAGAAAGCGAGAGCCGGCTATGCGCTGGGCCGTTTTTTACCAAGAGTATCTAAGGAGAGTTTTAAAATCTCTCCTTTCATCCCCTTTGCTCTCTCACTTTGGGGTCACAATCCCAACACAGGAGGAGGAGTGCTATCTCCATATACACGTTTGGAAAGCAGGAACACACTGGATAACTTAGGCTAAGGGGAACCTAGTATTACAATTGATCTCCAGGCTACAGAGATCAGTCCCCTTGGAGAAAATGGCTGCTTTGGGAGACAGACCCTGCTGAGATCCATCCCTTTCCCCCACCAAGACCCCACTCCTTAAATCTCCAGGTATTTTCTGGAGTTACTTAGGGCCAGTTATTCCCCTGAGATCCTTGAAGGGAAGACAGGTTATCAAATGCATTTATTGAGTGTGTGGTTTAAAAAAAAAATCAGTGATTCCTAAAGTTTCCCAGAAAATGTGTCTGGACCATGCTGCTGTTTCTCAATGGGCGGATGTGTAGGGATATTTACTTTTCATTACAAATGTGTGGTTCAAGGTAAAACACTTTTATTTTAGCAACATATGATATTCAAATTCAATAAAACATTAATAAACTCATTATCTATCTCATCCATTGCTATTTTCCACCATTACTTCCCCCCTATATTTTGACTCCTGCTGGTGTCATTTGATTAAAATACTTACATAAAGAAGGTAACCTTATCTCTTAAGAATCTTATAACATAAAAATAGAAAAGAAATATATAAAATTGTTATTCTTCAAGAAAATACATATTTCTAATATTACTAATACATAACCCTATCTCCATTGTTATAGTACACCTTCATTTTTCATTTTAATATTTTTAACACTTGTTATCAAAAATTTCCCAATGTCCTTTTATTTTTCATTCTTTTCCCATATATCTTCTGTATTTTCCCCAGTCCATTTTAAAGCTATCCAGATCATAGTCTTTTAAGATTCTTGTAAGTTTATCCATTTCACTCCATGACATAACTTTAACAACCCAATCCCATTTTTCTGGTAATTTATCTTGCTTCCATAACTGCGCATACAATGTCCTTGCAGCTGAAAGTAAGTACCAAATTAAAGTTCTATCTTCCTTTGGAAACTTTTCCATTTGTAATCCCAATAAAAAAGTCTCTGGAAGTCTCATTACAAATGTGTGGTTGAAGTATTATTTATTTACTTTATTTATTGCCCATCTTTCTTCCAATGGGGGCCCAAAGTGGTTTACATAATTCTCCTCTGTTTGAGCCTTACATCAACCCTGAGAAGGTAGATTAAGATGACAGAGTGTGACAGGTCTAAGATCACCCAGCAAGCTTCTATGGCAGAGTGTAGATCCGCACCTGAGTTTCCCAGATCCTATTCTAATCTACTATTCCAAATAAGAAATACACTAACATAAAGAGAATGTATAGCCCTTCTTGGTGAGAATACTGATGTAAAAACTGAATGAGTTTAGCAAATGTAGTGAGATAAGAAAACAGCATTCCTGTTAAGTCCTGGGGGGTTGTTGTTTGAAGTACTGTAATAACTTGTAATTCAGCAATTTCATTTTCTAGTCTGTTCCTGAAGTTCCTTTAAATAAAACAACTGCTTTGAGGTCACCCATTGAATGTTCTGGAAGGCTGAAGTGTTCTACAGGTTTCTCAGTCTTGTCATTCTTGATGTCAGATTTGTGCCCATTTATCCTTTGGCATATGATTTGTCCTGCTTACCCCTATGTAGAGGACCAAAAGGCATTGTGGGCATTTAATGGCATATGCAATGTTACAAGATGAGTATGTGATGGTGTAGTAGTTGATATTGTTAGGTCCAGTGACCTAAGAGCCATTCTACTACTTCAGACCAATACAGCTTCCCACCAGGACTTATCTGGTAGTGAAGCTTCTTTTTCTGTTATAATCTTCATTTAAAGACAACTTTTTAAACTTCTAAATCTGATGGATAATTGACTAGATCTGACTTCCAAGCAATTTATTTTACACCCTGCCTTTCCCCCTGATGGGGACCAAAAGCAGGTTACATTCCTCCATTTTGTTCTCACAACAACACTGTGAGGCAAATTAGGCTGAGAATGTGTTAAATGACCCAATCACACTTGTTTGCCCACCATTTCACTCGGGGGGGGGGGGGGAGATTCATTTTTTTTAAAAGTGTGTAGGCAGAAGTTACAGCATTTGTGAGGGCAGGATGGAGTTTGAATGTGATTGGCATGCTTGTTGTGGTACTCCCTAAGAGCGATGCCCCTATAGCATCAAGTTTATAATAGAACCCTGCTGGTTTGTGTGGAAAAATATGCTTGCAGCAGTCAGACAGTAGGTGCTTTTCATTTTCCTAAGCATGGTTTGTTAAATACTACATAGGATGGGTGAATATAGGCTGATTCTTGCATTGAACCTTTCAGGACATCTAATGAAGGAAATGGGTCCAGTTGTGAATAGCGGAGATGACAGAATTTGTCTGTCCCTGCCCTAAGCTGTTACAAACTGTCTGTTTCGCATTGGCAGATGATAACAAATCCTGCAGTTTCAACATACAGATCTATCCATATTCACCCATCAATTCCACTGATAAACCATGCTCAGGATACTTAAAGAAGGTGGTTCTGTGCTTATTTATTTCAAAGAGCTTTTGAATTCACTAGGGGTGCATTCAGACATACCGTTAGTGGTGACACAGCTCCGTCTCGCTGACGGATTAAATGTGTTCGTTCAGACATCCACATCTGGCAATCGAGTGTCATCTAGGGTCATCCCAGCTTGCTGCACCTCAATGCCGCATTAATTTGACAGCGCAGAAAGTCCGGCCCTTTTTCAAAAAAGTGGCACAAGATTGGCTTTTTTCTGTTTGGACAGCTCACGTGCGATACTGTCCCTTGGAATGTTTACCGCCCCTCCCACCTTTTTTTTTTTTAAAAAAAAGCCCCAGCAGACATGCGCATTGCCAGATCATCCAGGAATCTGAGGTGACGCTTCTGCTTCTCCAATCAACACAGGATTGGAGGGGGGGGGGACATTATCCCACTATTCAGAACAGGGAAAAAAATCTTTTTTTTCCAATGTGGAGGATTTCCAGATATCATTATCACTGCCAATTTCTAGGAAAGTAATTCCTAGCAGTTCCTTGGTTTGAATCGGCAACATTAATTCCGGAAACTTTCCCCCCTCCCCCCCCACCCCGCCTCTGAAGCAATGTTTGATTTCCCACCTCCAAACAGTTGGGCGCATGTTCAATGGACCCCCCCTCCCAGAAATCACCATCTGATCATGCATGCTCCAAGGAAAGAGCGTGATAGTATTTGATGTCTGATCGCTCAACAACAGAATGAGTCGCATTCTTGGATCCTCGTCTGAATGGCCCTGCATCGAATCAATATTCAGTGGTTCAAATTTGAGCGCTACACACCCGCTTTTAATGGTACGTCTGACTGCACCCTATTACTTGTTTCTTGAGTAGATATAGGATCTGGCTGAAAGGCAGCAATCCACTAACTTTGATGGCATTAGGCAGGGCCTTTTTTGAGCAGGAACACACAGGAATGCAATTATGGCTGACTTGGTGTTGGGGTGTGGCCTAATATGCAAATGAGTTCCTGTTGAGCATTTTTTTTTAAGTCCTGGCATTAGTCTTCTTTTACAAGTGGATTTTTATAAAAAAAAAAACTGTCCCAGGGTTTTATAGTGCCATAGCAGTTAAAGCATCATTTATATATTTGACCAAAGGAAGGTAGTGTTGACCCCATGACCTACATCTCACTTGCTATGATCTACCCTTGGATACTTGGCACTGGCAGCAAAGATTTCCATAATGGCACAATTCTACCCAAGCAGAGCTCCAAAACCATTGGGTCAGCATATCAGGGCCGGATCTACATATTTTTGAAGGGAGGCAAAACCAAAAAATGGTGCCCCCACTCAAAAAATGGGAGGCAGGTAATCTGCCTCCCTCTCCCCATGTAAACACCCCATGGGGTGTTTACATGAGGACAGAAGCCAAAGGCTTGCCTTTGCTGCCTCCCCGCCTTGCAGGGAGAGGGCAAAGGCAAGCGATCTGCCTTCCCCTCCCCATTTAAACACCTCGCAGGAAGAGGGCAAAGACAGGAGATCTGCCTCCCCCTCCCCATTGGGAGGGGAAGAAGATCGGAAGCAAGAGGCTCTTTTCCCCGCCTCATTGCCCAGCAGAGAGGAGGTAAAAAGAGCCAATCTAAGACCCCGCCAGCCTGAGGGAGACAGATCGGCTCCTTTTACCTCCTCTCTGGAAGGCAGAGGGGTGGGAAACCAGCCCTGCACCCCCGACCTACCTCCCCATCTGCTGGCTTGCTCCCCCTCACCTGTCCTCCAGGAGTGCCCAATTTGGCTCCCTCCCCCCAGGCAGCGTCGAGGGCAAGCTACCCCCACTGCCCCCCCTAAATCCAGCCCTGAAGCATGTGTCCCATGGGAGTCCTCTTGCCAGCAGTGGGACTGGGTCTCCATGCTGAGCCTGCCTTGGCGGGGAGGGCGGGGTATAAATCGAATTAAATAAATAAATAAATAAATAAAATGCTAGGAGGATTCTTTCAATATGCAGCAAGTAGCTCAGGGGCCTTGCTCATGAGGAGACCCTGAGAAGCAAGTCACCAGATATGACTTCAAGGCAATGCTGTAAAGAAGGCTTATTTAAAGGACTTGTTGAAAATAAACATTTTAATGAAAACAGACAATTATTTCCAAATAAGAACGTCACAGTGCAGATTGAATGCAAGTTCCTCAAACTGAAATGGAAATCTGGGAGTTCTTCATAAGAAGCAGTGGCAAGTTAGTGAGAACACAAACACTGTGCTGGCGGTTGTAGGGTAGGTTTGTATTGCATTAGGTTTCCTTTGTGGTCATTTATCACCTTTACTCTTTTTCACTGCTGAATGCTCCAGTGCTTTTCACCTGCCTAAGGCATGCATTAACTCGAGCATCTGAGCCAAAGTATCCCTGGCCGGTTTGAATGACTTAACCTTGGGGTGTTGGCAGGGAATGTCTTTGCTGTGATGAGCCTTGGGGCAGATTTGTTTGGATTGCAACTGAGATGGAAACAGTTCCAAAGAGGGAGTATAATTAATACTTTAATTGAAGGTTTCAGATTCACAGCAACAATTTGAAATCAAAATTACATAGGCTGACAGTGTTTAATTGGTGATGCCCCTGATACTAAATAAATATTGGAGAACACTTTTTTTTTGCATGCTATCATGATTTCCAAGATTTGTGTATGTATTGCCATTTGCTATCTCAAATTGGAATGTGAAACACTCTCAGAAAAGTTGACAAGACATGTATGAAATTCCTTTGTATTATTTAATCTTCCCCTTTCTTGAAAGGAGAAAACAACGAGAACATCATTTCTTTTGTAAATATGTATGTAGAAGAGAACATGTGCTGATATATGGGAAGAGAATATGTAGACAGATCGATGTTACTAACCTCCAGGTGGGGCCCAGGTTTCTCCCCGAATCACCAATTGACTTGAAGTCTACTGAGATCAGTTCCATTGGAGGAAATGGCAGCTTCAGAGGGCGGACAGACTCTAGGGCATCCAATCTCTTCTGAGCTTTCTGCCCCTCCAACCTCCCCCCCAACCCCTCCTCCTCTGCCTTTGCTAAGCAACTCTATTGTAGAGGCTTATGGAAATAAAAAATGCATACCTTCCGTAACTGAACAGCAAGCTAAAGAAAGCACACACTGCTCCTGTATGAAAAACTCTGTTGGATCAGAATAGAGGTACATCTATTCCTGCAGTGACTGACTGATGCCGTCAGTCTGAAAGCAATGTAGTCTTTCCTTATGCTTAGCCCAGGCTGATGTTCACAGGGCTACAGACCCTGTACCAACAATTTCACACAGGCCCAACCCCAATGATATATAAAAACAAAATGTATTGTGCACATGTGTGTGTTAAGTGCTGTCAAGTTGCTTCTGACTTATGGTGATCCTATGAATTAATGACCTCCAAAATGTCCTATAATTAACAGACTTGCTCGGATCTTGCAAATGGGAAGCGGGAGGCCTTGATTGAACATATGAACATATGAAGCTGCCTTATACTGAATCAGACTCTCGGTCCATAGATTGAGTCAATCTATCACATGTTGAGTCTTTTTCTTTTCCTGCTGCCTTCAGTTTTTCCTAGCATTATTGTCTTTTCCAGTGACTCTTCTCCTCATAATCCGCAGAGTACAAAAGCCTCAGTTTAGTCATTCTGGCTTCTAGGGACACTTCAGGCTTGATTTGGTCTAGAACTAACTTACTTGGCAGTCCATGGTATTTGTAAAATGCTCCTCCAATATATTTCACATGAATCAACTTTCTTCCTGCCAACAGAGATCCAATAGTCATTATCCTATCAAACCTGACACCAAGTCATCGCAAAGTTCTCTGTTAGTATTATAGTCTAATCAGTGGATCTCTCAATATGTGCTACTCATTTTTTTCTGTCTATAATTCATTTATATACTGAAAGAGCTCTGGATGGTATACATGGACTCATTCATCTCAACAAACCTGTGAAGGAGGTAAGGCTTACCCAAAGTCTTTCCCTGCTTCTCTTCCCCTCAATAAATATGTGGCTACAGTTTGTAGTGTACAGATCTGGCCCGACCGCCTGAATCTTAGAGGTAGAATGGAAAGTTTCATTGTTTCAAAAACAATCCAGAGTAGCCCTCGTGGTTCTGAGAGCCTTGAGATCCAACCCATTATAAGTAAAGTCCCCAAGCATTTACTCAAATATAAAAATGTGCAAGATTTTCTGGCGATGGCAGCTGCTTTAATATAGTTTTGATATTCAATGATGAAATTATGCTGTCTCCTAATTTGTATGAATTTCTACGTTTAAAGAATGACAGGATCTATCAGCATTGAGGAAAAAGCTAGTTATTCCAGTTTATGTTACATAATGAATTTGGACTTGCTGTCTGCAGTGTGTGAAATTGCCTTTGACTTCAATGGATTGTACTGTCCCTAGCCAGTGACTCCCTGTGGACATTCTAATATGCCTCTATTATGAACAGGACTTTCCGATTCAGGTCACTATTGTTAAATAGTTCTGTGCTTGTACTTCCACTTTATGGTTGGGGTTGCCTTGGAAATTGCACGGCATGGCTAGTCCTTAAGCACATAGGAGTTCTGTGGGTCCAAGAACTCTTACAGAACTTTTGTATCAGGTTGATTGTTGGATCTCATTTATTTTGTAAAGATGTATGTACACAAACGGTAGGGATTTCCTTTGTACATCCAGGTGAACAGTTTATTTTAGTTTTTCATAACACACATGAAATTGCCTTATACTGAATCAGACCCTTGGTCCATCAAGGTCAGTATCATCTACAGTACTCAAACAGGCAGCAGTTTTCCAGGGTCCTTCGCATCACCTACTGTCTGGATCTTTTTAACTGGAGATGCTGGGGATTGAACCTGGGACTTTCTACATGCAAAGTGGAGGCTCTTCCACTGAGCCACAACCCCTCCCCAGTTATGTGTCCCCACTTTTAACATCAACAATTCAATTCAACAACTTGTCTCCCTTCATCAGATTTCACCTGATGTCAAGTACCAGAAGAGCACAATCTGCAAAAGCTCTCTGCTGTTACTCTTCCCTTTCTCATGCCAGCACTAACAAGCCAAGGAAAATCTGGGTGTATATGGTACCATACGTGCTATATGGTACAAGAGCTATAGAAATAATGTTGCTTTTTGTTTCTGGCTGGAAGAGATTCACCAGAAAGCTGCCATAGCTCCTAGCAAGGGACTGGGCAGCCTTAGCAGTAAATTCCACACACTGAACAATGTGAGGTCAGCCTCCCAGGGGTTTGCCAAATCTTATATTTTTACACAGGTAGGATGTGAGGGGGCATCAGCATAGTGATGTCACTTTGTGATGGTCTGTAGAATTCAAGGTTCAAAACTGCCTCCTTGGCATATGGGGAGGGGATATCACTCAGTTATAGAATATCTGCTTTGCATTAAGAAAATCCAAGGTTCAATCCCTTCCATTTTCAGTTAAGGATCAGGCAGTAGGTGATGTAAAAGACTTCTGAGATCTGCTGCCAATCAGAATAGATAATACTGATCTTAGCAGACCAGTCACTGACTTGGTATAAGGCAGCTTTATGTGTTCATGTATCTTTGTGATTTTAGCCACATTTTTGGTAACTGATTCCTTGCAACATAGAGCAGATTAAGCTCATATTCAACAGTAGGCAAGTACATTTATCTTTGATTAATTTGCTTCCTTTATCTGCAGTCCTGCACAGAGCGGATTATCTGTGGTGTCTGGAAGATGGAAAACACTTTCAAAATAAACAGCTGGCAAGTAGTGCTACCATTTTCTTCCAAGATAAGGTGGAATTGTAAGAGATAGATTCTTAACTCACCAGCAATTACTTAAGAAAAGACTAATCAGTCTGCCCCGAGGGCTTTTCTGTTATTTCAGAAGCTTGTAGTTCAAGACAGGCCTCCTGGTTTCACCTCTGGACTCAGGCTTCTGCTGCTACTGCTTAAACATAGTCCAATCTAGTCAAATCTCCTGTGTTCTGTTTAGAGAATGAAATCCTCATCCATTTGTAGCATCCACTTGTTCACTTTCACATGAATGATTCTCATGGCTTGCTATGACAAGAAGAAACAGCTGCTATAGGCAAAACTTCCTTCTTAGACATTAAATGGGCCATATCTAGTAGACATACTCAATGCTACACTTAAGGCTAGTTTTGTAATCCAATAGCACTGCAATGTTTTGACAGCTTGCTTTGAGATTAACACTGTTTTATGGATTTCCTACTCATCCATAACTTTATAGCTACTGTACTTGGATGTAGGAAGATTGCTTCTGTATTTACACATTCTGCTAAGAGCACAATGATGGTTCAGGTACGAGAATTCTGATGATATTCCTCTTCTCTATTACATTTCATTTAGGTGCACTGATGTCTTGTGGTCTGTAGATGTTGAAGACTTTTTGTAAAAGAAATGATATAATATTGGAAGTACTTGTGTAATTATTTTCGTTAAAATCCTTATGTCTGATTTCTGGATTGGAAGCTGATGTTCAGCTGGGAAAGTCATTTATGCTTCTGTGATTTGTGTCCACTTTGCAGATTTGCCGGGGGGGGGGGGGTTGATGGTGTGTGTGTGAGTGAGTGAATACCCCACCATACTTCTCCAAACCCCAGATTTGTCTCTTGAGAAGGACTAGCTTCACCATGCAACAAACTGAAATGATTTATTTCTATTATTATGTGTTCTTGATTCTGTACATCATTTAAAAAACAATCACTTTTAGTCCATTGCTTGGACCAGGGAAGAGCAGAACGAGATGCATGACTTTCCCCCCCCACATAGAACCTATTGCTCACTGGCAACTTTAGACTTTAGGTGATCAGGCTTAAAGTACTTTGAGCCTTGTTTGAAGCCATGCTTGAAAGGTAGCCCAACATTTTGTATCAGTACTTACAGGAATGTTCTACACCAGGAAATTATTGCTGCTGATGTACAATTATGTGTGCCCATTTCAATGATGTCCAAGGCTGGGGACTGCACAAGAAGAATGTGCTCTTCCCATTAGGGGAATCCATACTATGGATATCAGTTGCATGCACAGATATAGAAAACATACATTTCCAAAATTCACTAACTGAAAATAGTGGCTTTTAAACATTAATAGGTCTTTTCAGTTCCTTAAACCACCATTTCAAACACCTACTTTTAAGAATGTAGTGAACCTTCCTGCAAAGTTATGGTTGTCAACCTCCAGATTACAACAGATGTCCAGGCAACAGAGGAAAATGGCTGCTTTGGAAAGTGGATTATATGGCATTATATCCCACTGAGGCTCCTCCCCTCCCCAAACCCTGCCCTTCCAGGGCTTCACCCCCCAAAAAATTTCCAGCTATTTCCTCAGTGGAATTTGGCCACCCTGTTCTCATTACTACCAGTTGTTCCTCAAACAGTGAGTGCTGTTGTTTTAAAAATGGAGGGAATTCCAGGCAGTTTATGGGACATATTCTCCTTGCCTGCAGTCCCTTTAACATTAACACTTGCATTGTTTTACAGGGGAATGAGCTGCGACTATTCATTTGGGAGAATGCCAATCTAATGACACTTTTTCAGAAATGTGTTAAACCAAATCAAATTGTGGAATATAACTCACGGACATTTAAGGTTGTGTGAACTGCTTGGTTTAGCATCCCTAGTGAACATGGGGCTGTTTCCAACCTATGGGGGCCAGTTAATTATTGGATCTTTGACTGTGATGACAGCCAGTGCAAAAAGCCTTGCTGTTCTACAAAGAATGAACACTTCATTTCACACCACTATACAGGAGATGATATGTACACCTGATAGCTGAACCTAATGCTCCTCAACAACCGTAAATGGTATCAGTTACATAATTTGGCAACTGTGCCCATAAAAAGTTACTATCTCTGAGGAAAGTCTACCAGATGAAAGAATCTTGCTGCCAGTTTCAAGAACAGCTTCAAGAAAACTACTACATCTGGGGAGGGGCGTGAAAATGAGGGTAATATTTTATAAATGTAAAAAGGTGTGTTTCGATAAAAAAAACCCCTTTCCTTAGAATGCATGCTCATGAATCAAAGAATCTTCTGTCTTTCAACTGAATTTTCATTGCTTTTAGACTTTACAGTAATATGCCAATTTGGCATGCCAATCAACTCTCTCAGCTTCCTGGAGTTACAGGTACTGTAGCACACATATAATTTTGTGTAAAATGAATCTCTTAACTTTATATACCTAACCAGTCATTTATCAATGACTCCAGCTGCCTGTTCAGGAAGGACTTTATTTATTTTAACCACCTTTTGATCACACATTTCTGACATGTGAATACAGACTAAAATTAGGAATTTCTTGCTCAAAAATCTAAGCAAGATATTGAAGATGGGTCCTCTTTTTTTCCTAGGCTTTTAACTGAAGAGTTCTACCTTATTAAAGCTGTTTTTATAGTCTAGCCTAAGGACTGCTTTATGAATACCATTTTAGTTTGAAGAATTTTGGTTTTTTTGCTATTTTTATGCCCCTGATTTGTTTTGGTTCTTGTTTTATTATTCATAAATTCATATGTTGAAGTTTAAATTATTTGGTAATATTGTTTTTACTTTGTGAGCTGCCTTGACCAAGTCTTTGGACAGCTGGTGTAGGCATTTAGCAAATAAACAGCCAGCCATGTTTTTATATGCCTGGAACAGGAGCCTTCCTCCTTATTTGGTCTCAGATTCATCACCTGAAAACTGTTTTCATGCATCTGACAAACTGGGCTCTAGCATAAATTTCTTTAAGGTGCCACAGCCCTCTTTTTTTGTCCCTGATCCAGTAAGCTAACTGAGCTGCCCCTCTAAAATCTATATCACTTGGGAATGTAACCAAAGAGAGAAGATAATGATACTCTGAAAATTTGAGGCAACTAAATTCAGCATCCTAACCAGTCCATACAATTTTCACTTTTAGTGTTCAGGAGAGCAAGAAATTGGGTTGCTGTGCTCCAAGATTGTAGCCTTATGTATACATCTCTTCAGAAGAGCCCCACTGAACAAAATGGAACCTGTCTCTGAGTAAAGATGAATAGAATAGGCTAAACACCTTTCTCTAAGGAAACAAAGCCAGGAGAATTTTGCACATACCCTTTGCTTATAAACTCACGTGCAAGGTCATGATCTGACTAAACTCAGGAGAAACTCTTTACGAGACCAACTGTGGTGTGGTGGTTAGAGTGCTGAACCAGGATTTGGAGACTTGGGTTCAAGTCCCCTCTCATTTTGAACCTAACGGAGTGACCTTGAGCCTGTCTCTCAGCCTAACTTACCTCACAGGGTTGTTGTGAGAACAAAATACTGGAGAATCATTTACATTATTCTGAGTTCCTTAGATGATGGCTGGGGTGAAAATGTGATAGATTTTGAAGCATATCCTCAATATGCACATGATCAGGATACTCTTTGAATGGGTACTGTAAGACTTTGCTATTCTGAGAGTGCAAATAATTTCCTTAACTTGCTACCCCTATGTAGGGAAATCACTCATGAATCACTGTAGATAAGATTTTTCACAAATGTTTGGAAACCAAACACTGTCACCCCTCAATGTCTATTCTGCTCTTGTAAAGAGCACCCTGATAAGTATTTGCACTCTTCATTATTGCTGTGATTACCTGGCAGAAAAAGGTATCCCAACTCATATGTGACACATTTTGAATACAGGTAATATTACATGAATAACTAGCAGAAAAACTATTTATAATGCAAAAATCAATCTCAAGAGTCCTTCACTGTCAGGGATGTCCTGCTGACTGCAAAATTAAACCAAACAGAAGAATTTGCTAAGGGGATAATGTTTCATATTTCTGAAATTTTCTCACCATCTCAACAGTTTCTGAAAATGCATATATTCCTTGTCATGTTCCTCAAAAGGGAATTGCTGCTTAATGTGTCTCATTTTTATATACTTGTACTTTCATCAGATTTTTAGCCTTCTCAAATGGAGACTGTGACACATTTCTTAAACTGGCACAGGGTCCCTTTGTAGGACAAAGGTGAATTTGGAGAATGTATTCCAATTTAAGCATGGATCTCAGAGATGTGAATAACGTAATTGACATTATGGAAGTTCAAGTATTAGCTACAAAATATCTCTTTCAGCTGCATCCTCCCCCTTTCATATAGCAAGTGATTTCATGTGTTTAATGTTAATTCAATTGGATATATTCACACACACATTTCTAGTTTGTTGCTGTAGTCTATGTTATTCTGTTCCTTGTCTGGGACCCAAGTAGACTCCTAAAATGTATATGTACCTATATTATTGTTTTTGGAGTAGGTACCTGTGCATACTTGACAGCTACGAGGCCAAGGCCTACTTGGGCTTATGCACACCTTTTGATCAATTCATGTCACATTTTGATGGCTAAAAGGGTGATTCTGTTTGCATGCAAAACATAATTGAGCTCCTGGCTGGCCTCAGTTCTAACTCTGTATTGACAATTTAATTCTGCCCTTTCAAAAGGTAATGTTAACTGGCAGCAGAACTGCTGAATCAGGAAATGCAAATTTTGTGGGATTGCAAGCTCAGTGCTTGTGATGTATATTTTTACCCCAAGTTGCCTCTGGCCAGCTGCACAGGAGAGAAGAGCAAATTGTGGATCTTCCTAGCAAAATACACATTGATCTGACATGATGTCACATATATTGTGCTACAGGGTTTCTAAGGGGGGTGGGGGAGGGAGAAGTGTGTGAATTGATTGTGTATGTTTCAGTTGAGGCTTCAGTCTTCAATGTCCTTAATAACTGTCCAGCAGTTTACTTCTTGTTGTTCAGTTGCACAGCTGAGTCCAACTCTTTGTGACCTCATGGACCAAGTTACGCCAGGCTTACTTACCAGTTCTTTTTAAGAGCTTACCGGTGAAAAGGTAAGAGGGGTTTAATACCACCCCATCCTCCTTCTCCTTTTCCCAACTAGTCGTCTACTGCCTTGAGTGGAGCCCAGTCCAATCTGTCTTCCTTGGCTTCTCCCTGACTTTTAAAGATCAACCTAATGAGGACTGGGTCCACCCACAGCCAAATGATGTAACTGAGGAAATTAGGCATTCTCTTTTTTATATGCACACATAGGTTGGACACAATACATCAGGATGTATGAGCAAATAGCTGTGTCGGGACAGGAACTGTGACACTTCTATACAAGCACTCTGTTATAATTATTGCTGTCACATCCATTCAGGTAGTTCAAAAATGGTGAAAATACTTATAAGCATTTAAGATGGACAGGCTTTTATTACAAGAATGCCCTAAAGTGAAGCTGAATGATGATCTTGAGGTTTTTGTCTTTCAGGATGCTGTAGAAAGCAATAAAAAATCCATTACAACAAAATATGTGCTGGAAATGTAAATAAGCTTTGTCTTTGCAACCGGATGATGTAATGTGTAACGGTCTGTGTCACAAATAATATCTCACCAACTGGTATACCAATGTTTCCTTGGGTAATGTGAGGTAGAACCTATCAAGCTACATCCAAATGATTAGCAAAATGCTTACTTTTAAAGTCAACCAGAATCCTGTATTAGTATTCCTGGTTTATTCTTAGATGTCTCTCTCTCCATTTGCATGCTTTTTTAAAAAAAAGAACTTTCCCCCTTTGCCCATGGAAAATATGTCCAACAGAAAATTCAATGGGATAAGCATGTTATATCAGTAAAGTATTTTAACTCACAGTTCTGTGAGATGAGCAGAATGTGGATCGTTAATCCCTGTTTTTGAGCATTTCATGCAAACCAAAATTAATTATCCATCTGACTCATTGTCTGTCTCTAAACATGTAAGGGCTTTCTTTGAAATAAGCTGTTAATTTTATCGTATTGAATGTATCTTTTAATTTTTCTCTAGCCTCTTCACTTTTTTTATTTGGAAGTATCTATCTATCTATCTATCTATCTATCTATCTATCTATCTATCTATCTATCTATCTATCTATCTATCTATCTATCTATCATCTATCTATCTATCATCTATCTATCTATCTATCTATCTATCTATCTGTCTGTCTGTCTGTCTGTCTGTCTGTCTGTCTGTCTGTCTATCTATCTATCTATCTATCTATCTATCTATCTATCTATCTATCATCTATCTGTCTGTCTGTCTGTCTGTCTGTCTGTCTATCTATCTATCATCTATCTATCTATCTATCTATCTATCTATCTATCTATCTATCTATCTATCTATCATCTATCTATCTTGATGAATCACCCTATCCTGGCCAGTGGCAGGGTCTGGGCAATGTACAACATAAGAATAAAATACATACATTGAAATCAGTAAAACCAGTTACATTAAAAAGAAATTATAAATCTTGATGGTGTCTCATTTAAAGTGCTAATATTCAGTTTCCAGTCATTAAATTGGGGGTGGGAGTATTCCCCCCCCCCCAGTGGGGTTGGGGAGAAGAAGGTGCCAGCATGGCAACCATCGCTGTCCTTATGCAAAGGCTTGGTGGAACATTTCTGCCTTACAACTATGTTATTCACTATTGTGTATTACATGGTACACCAAGAGCATTCCCAATGATATTTGTTTAAAAAATTGGAAAGATTCCAGAGCCCAGCATGATATTCTGTGGGCTTAAACATGTCTACCTCTATGTTGGATTGCAGGCAGGAGAATCTTTTGGCATTACCTAGTGTTATGGTGAGGTTCAGATACAGAGGCATAGTATGTGTCTTTTATTGAGATTATGCAGGGGGAGAAGAAGCTTTGAAAATCCACATTCAAAGACAGTTGACACAGAGTCATATGAATTGTGGGTGGCAAGTGCACTGGGATTTATCTTCAGGTTGTTGACTTCAGAAATTCTTGGAGATTTGGGAGCAGTGCCTATGGAGAGGGGAATCTGATGTGGGATTTCACCTAGCATTAGGTTTGCCAGCATCCACATGGGGGCTGAAGATATCCTAGGATTACATTGGATCTCCAGGTAACAGGGATCTGGAAGGTGGACTCTATGGCGTTATACCCCATGAAGTCCCTCCCCCAAACCTGCTCTTCTCAGGCTTCACCCCCCAAATCCTCAGGTATTTCCCAACCTGGAGATAGCAACCCTACCTAGTATCTGTGGTATATCATGGAGTTTGCCCTTTGAAGCCTTCATTTTCTACAAGGCAAGTGACCTCTGCAGTCTGCGTGACAATCCTGCCCCAGCCAGGATTCTTTTTCTCCCATCCACATCCGCAACTAGCCAATGAGCAGACAAAGGAGTCACAAACCCTCAAATGTTGTAGATAGGCTGATAGACAGTGCTGGGGAGGAGCCAGTAGCTGTGGTGCATGTTGGCACCAATGATGTGGGGAAATGCAGTCATGAGGTCCTGGAGGAAAAATTTAGGCTGCTAGGCAGGAAACTTAAGGCCAGGACCTCCAAGGTAGCCTTCTCAGAAGTGCTACCTGTTTCACATGCAGGGCTGGAGAGACAGGAACAAATTAGAAGTCTCAATGTATAGATGAGACAATGGTGTAGGGAGGAAGGGTTTAAGTTTGTTAGGCACTGGGATGTTTTCTGGAACAAGCGAGAACTGTACAAAAGAGATGGTCTCCACTTGTCCCCAGAAGGAACCAGGCTTCTGGCTCTTAAACTCAAAAAGGTGGCAGAGCAGTTTTTAAACTAAATCTTGGGGGAAAGCCGACAGGAGATGATGAAGAAGAAGATATTGGATTTATATCCCGCCCTCCACTCCGAAGAGTCTCAGAGCGGCTCACAATCTCCTTTACCTTCCTCCTCCACAACAGACACCCTGTGAGGTGGGTGGGGCTAGAGAGGGCTCTCACAGCAGCTGCCCTTTCAAGGACAACCTCTGCCAGAGCTATGGCTGACCCAAGGCCATTCCAGCAGGTGCAAGTGGAGGAGTGGGGAATCAAACCCAGTCCGCCCAGATAAGAGTCCGCACATTTAACCACTACACCAAACTGGCTCTGGTTTGGGAGGACTCATCTCAAAGAGATGAAGGGTTAGCTATTACTTTTCTACCAGGTAATGGATCAGAGTTGTCCACTGATATAGTGACAAACAGTATGGAGTGTCTGCCAAAGTCTCGAGGCAGCAGGAGGAAGGTTACGGGCCTAACTTGCCTGGGAAATTATAGATGTTTGTATACAAATGCTAAAAGTGTTGGAAGTAACACTGGAGAGTTGGAATGTTTAGTGTTGGGGGGAAACATAGACACTGTGGGAATTTCAGAAACTTGGTGGCATGAGGAGAATCAGTGGGACATGGTGATTCCTGGATATAAATTATATCAGAAGGATAGGGAGGGAAGGGTTGGAGGTGGGGTGGCTCTGTATGTCAGAGAGGGTATACAGTCCAGTAAGACTGAGGTCAGAGAATTAGATTCCCTTCTAGAAATGTTTTGGGTCGAAATAGAAGGCCCAAAATGAAATTTAACTATGGGAGTTTGTTATCGCCCACCAAATCAAAAGATAGACGACGATTATAATATGATGGAAGGATTAAAGATAGTGGCTAAACGTAAAAACTGTGTCATAATTGGTGATTTTAACTATCCACAGATTGATTGGGTCAATATGTGTTCTGGTTGAGAGAAAGAGATTGAGTTTCTAGACACTCTCAATGACTGTGCTATGGAGCAGATGGTTACAGAACCTACCAAGGGTGGGGCGATCCTGAATTTGGTCCTAAGTAATGCCCAAGACCCAGTGAGAGATGTAAAAGTGATTGCACCACTTGGGAGCAGTGACCATAACATTATTGATTTCACCATTTGTATAAATAGGGAGTTGCCCCAAAAGACCAGCACAACCATGTTTAACTTTAAAAGGGGTAAATTCTCTGAGATGAGGAGGCATGTGAAGAGGAAACTGAAAGGAAAGGTAAATGCAGTCAAAACCCTTGGGGACGCTTGGTTAGCAAATAAAGTTATGGAAGCTGTAAAAGGTAAGAAGGATTCCTTTAAGCGGTGGAAAGCTAGTCCAAGTGAGATTAATAAAAGGGAACACAGGCTGTGGCAAATCAAATGCAAGACTGTGATCAGGCAGGCAAAAAAGAGACTGAGGAGCATATTGCAAAAAACATAAAGACCAACAATAAAAATGTCTTCAAATATGTTAGAAGCAAGAAACCTGCCAGGGAGGCAGTGGGGCCCTTGGATGACCAAGGGGTAAAAGGGTTACTGAACATATGAAGCTGCCTTATACTGAATCAGACCCTTGGTCCATCAAAGTCAGTATTGTCTTCTCAGACTGGCAGCGGCTCTCAAGCTGAGGTTTTTCACACCTATTTGCCTGGACCCTTTTTTGGAGATGCCAGGGATTGAACCTGGGACCTTCTGCTTCCCAAGCAGATGCTCTACCACTGAGCCACCGTCCCTCCCCTGAAGGAGGATAGGGAAATGGTTGAGAAGCTGAATGCATTTTTTGCCTCCATCTTCACTGTGGAAGATGAGAAGTGTTTGCCCGCTCCAGAACCTCTAATTTTGGAAGGGGTGCTGAAAGACCTGAGTCAGATCGAGGTCACAAGAGAGGAAGTCCTACAACTGATAGACGAATTAAAAACTAATAAGTCACCAGGTCCGGATGGCATACATCCAAGAGTTCTGAAAGAACTCAAAGGTGAACTTGTGGATCTCCTGACAAAAATATGTAATCTTTCATTGAAATCTGCCTCCGTTCCTGAGGACTGGAAGGTGGCAAATGTCACCCCCATCGTTAAAAAGGGTTCGAGAGGAGATCTGGGAAATTACAGGCCAGTCAGTCGGACTTCAATACCGGTAAAGTTGGTAGAAACCATTATCAAGGACAGAATGAGTAGGGACATGGATGAACACAAGTTACTGAGGAAGACTCAGCATGGGTTCTGTAAGGGAAGATTTTGCCTCACTAACCTGTTACAGTTCTTTGAGGGGGTGAACAAACATGTGGACAAAGGGGACCCAATAGATGTTGTTTACCTTGACTTCCAGAAAGTTTTTGATAAAGTTCCTCATAAAAGGCTCCTTAGTAATCTCGAGAGTCATGGAGTAAAAGGACAAGTCCTCTTGTGGATCAAAAACTGACTAATTAATAGGAAACAGAGAGTGAGTATAAATGGGCAAGCTTCGCAGTGAAAGACGGTAAGCAGTGGGGTGCCTCAGGGTTCAGTACTGGGTCCCATGCTCTTTAACTTGTTCATAAATGATTTGGATTTGAGAGTAAGCGGTGAAGTGGCTAAGTTTGCAGATGACACTAAATTGTTCAGGGTGGTAAGAACCAGAGAGGATTGTGAGGCACTCCAAAGGGAACTGTTGAGGCTGGGTGAGTGGGTGTCAATGTGGCAGATGAGGTTCAATGTAGCCAAGTGCAAAGTAATGCACCTTGGGGCCAAAAATCCCAGCTACAAATACAAGTTGATGGGGTGTGAACTGGCAGAGACTGACCAAGAGAGAGATCTTGGGGTCATGGTAGATAACTCACTGAAAATGTCAAGACAGTGTGCAATTGCAATAAAAAAGGCCAACGCCATGCTGGGAATTATTAGGAAGGGAATTGATAACAAATCAGTCAATATAATGCCCCTGTATAAATCGATGGTGCAGTCTCATTTGGAATACTGTATACAATTCTGGTCACCGCATCTCAAAAAGGATATTATAGCACTGGAAAAAGTCCAGAAAAGGGCAACTTGAATGATTAAAGGTTTGGAACACTTTCCCTATGAAGAAAGGTTAAAACGCTTGAGGCTCTTTAGCTCGGAGAAACGTCGACTGCAGGGTAACATGATAGAGGTTTACAAGATTATGCATGGGATGGAGAAAGTAGAGAAAGAAGTACTTTTCTCCCTTTCTCACAATACAAGAACTCGTGGGCATTCAATGAAATTGCTGAGCAGTAGGGCTTGAACGGATAAAAGGAAGTACTTCTTCACCTAAAGGGTGATTAACATGTGGAATTCACTGCCACAGGACGTGGTGGCAGCTACAAGCATAGCCAGCTTCAAGAGGGGTTTGAATAAAAATATGAAGCAGAGGTCCATCAGTGGCTATTAGCCACAGCATATTATTGGAACTGTCAGGGGCAGTGATGCTCTGTATTCTTGGTGCTTGGGGGAGGGGCAAAGTGGAAGGGCTTCTAGCCTCACTTGTGAACCTCTTCCATGGCATGTGTGGGGATTCAGACCCAGGCATCCCAGATACTACTCCAATACTCTTAACCATTACACCACACTGGCTCTTACTTTGAAGACATCTCCTACCCCAGGGGTCCCCATTGCACCATCAAAGAGGCCTTTCAGTGTTGCTGAACAATTCTGCCTCCTCTGTGGCACTGCAAGGCACCTTGCAGAGTGTTGTGTATGTGGGCTCATTCATCTGTTCCTTAACCGTGTTCCTGCCTGGCTCATTGGAGCCTTAAGGACTGAGCTTGAGGACTCTAGAACAATGCAAATCCCTGCAAATCCCTGCTGCCCTGGGCCAACCAGAAGCCTCCTGCTGGTTCAAACGATCCAGTGGAGTTCTAGCATGGGAAGTCTGGACTGTTTATAGCTGGTCCTATTGGCCCAGTTTTCCAGTCTTCTAGTTCTACAGTTACCATGCTGGGACTCTAAGTACATTGCTGCTTTTAAATGTGTTGGCAGCACTGCTTTAGCATTCCGGTTTTCACAGATGTTAAAAACTGCCATTTCAATCCACTTCAGCAACTATTTGCAAGTGGATTTTGCCATTTCACACAGTAAAATCCAGTTGCAAAGTGCACTGAAAGTGGATTGAAAGTGTGTATGTGTGAAAGTGTCCTCTGTCATACAGATTTCATCATCTGCGTGGCATTGGGGCACATCCTTCGGCTGCCTTCTCCAACTGCATAGCCAAGAATCTAACAAAACACAAATCTCAGAAACTGCAATTAACAGTACCACTGAAGCCAGAAGCCAAACTTTTCAGCAAGCCTGACTACATTCATCGTATTGAAAACAATTAGTGGAGAAAAACAAGTGTAGTGTTGGCAACAGGGAGCCCCAACCTGAACAAATTAAAGGAGATTTGTAGAAATTATTTATAGAAATAAGAGGTAATGAATTCTTCTGGAAAGGGGGAAAACTGCCCAAATGGGTAGTGCAGATCACCAAGACAGTTCTAATTGAATCTAAATTCTACAGAAGAATATATTTACTTTCCCTCCAGCTTCTTTCTACTTATTTGGCAAGTTCAGTATTGGCAGAAATACTGCCAATTAAGACTTGTAAATTTTTCTATGCTACAAACTAGAAAATGTCGCAATCCTATTATTACAGCAGACCTGAACCTGCTCCATAAAACTGATATCCACTGAACTGTCACGAACAGCCAAATTTCAACATGCTATATAACTGGAAGCTGTACTTGAGATAGTTGTGTTGGCATATTGTCTACATCACAACAAAAATAGCCATTCGTAGGTCCTATTTTAAAGATACTGGTCTGTTGGTAGATATTACCAGGAATCTGGGGGTTTTCTGCATTTGTATCTGATACCTATTTTTGTTGTATTTTCTCTGGCTTTGCTTCTCATTTTATCACTTCCTCTTGCTTTTAAACTGTTAGGATTCCTTGTAGTCACAGATTAAATGGTATATGGAGAGGCAGAGAATAAATATTTTAAATGAACTATACATATGTCTATTATTTTACAACTGTGATATATATATCTTCCAACCTCAGCAACCCACACCGATAAATCTAGGAAGCATTTCTTTCTTGGATATACATGCATACACCCATTGTTAAGTGACACTGATGTAGGTCCATAAGCATTCCCTGAGATCAGGCAGTAAAAGATAATTTTTTTAAAAAAAAATGTGAAAATGTTTTTGGCAGGGCACAGTGACTTGCCTTTTAAATATTTATTTGCTACTAGCTCATAACATTTTATCTGTTTTTCTGCTTTATGGTTTGTACACTTCACTTTGTCATATGCCCAGAAAGATGTGGTTCATGAACACCATAAAACATTAATTTATTATGTTTTTGTTATGAGCACTCTTTCCATGCATTCTCTGAGAATATCCAAAAGAGAACAGCATTTTCTTATTTGCAGCTCATTAGGTGGGAAGACTGCACATGGTCATCTATTACCTGTCACTGTGGGAATGTGTCTGCAGTGGATCTAGGAGGCACACTGTTTCCATAGATTTGACTGTTATTTTGCAATAAAGCAATGATTTGGGGATTGATTTCAGAACATCTGCAAATGAGTGGGAGTCTGTTTGGTTAAAGCTATGCATACAGGGAATTACAAACACTGCCGGCATGTGGGCGATCTGTAAAGAAATAGATGGCAATATTTGTTACAGGTGCTTTTGTTCAGACACTTTTTGAGATCCCTTGGCTTTTATAGAGATTGGCAGAAAATGAACCTGGAGACAAAACACCCCTTCCCTGTAGAAAATCTCCATTCGTGGTATTTGCCTATAATCTAACACACATTCTAGTATGTTCTGTTCTGAAGCAAGCCCAATGTCCTACCACCAGAGGGTGTTTTTTTTTTAGCAGAAACGCACAGGAATGCAATTCTGGCTGACTTGGTGTCAGGGGGTGTGGCCTAATATGCAAATGAGTTCCTTTGGGCTTTTTCTACAAAAAAAGCCTTGCCTACCACTATAAGTATAAGCACATACACCAAGAAAAGGGCTACTTGCCACATAATAATAATAATAATAATAATAATAATAATAATAATAATAATAATAATAATAATAATAATAATAATAATAATAATAATAATAATAAATTTTATTTATATCCCGCCCTCCCCGCCTAGGCGGCTCAGAGGAAGGGGCAGTGGCAGGAATGCTTCTGAATCAAGAGACTTCCCAGGATTCTGTAGGTTCACTTCAAAGGGGGCAAAAAGCAGCTCCTTGAGACCATTTCAAATTTGAAAAACTGTGTGGAGTGGGAGGCTTAAACCCACCTTTCCCCTTGCCCATGGTTCCATGCCAAACTGAGCCCCGGTATGCATGAGTTTTCAGGAAAATGAGGGCATTCTGGTTCATGGAATTCTTAGCACTATGCAAGGCTTTTTTTGTAGAAAAAGCCTAGCAGGAACTTATTTGCATATTAGGCCACACTCCCTGACACCAAGCCAGCCGGAACTGTGTTCCTGCTCAGAAAAAGCCCTGGCACCATGTGTAGTCAAGACTGCCTGAATGCCTCTTGAGTGTAAATCTACTTGCAATGAAGCTGTAAAGCTGGCTGTAGTAAAAGCTTCCCGTTTAGCAGCTATGTGAATAGGGATGGAATTGGGATCATAGTTCAGTGGCCAAAAAAATCTTGTTTGCTTGCAAAAGACCCCAATCCCGGCCATATCCCACTAAAAAGATCAAGTGGAAGGTGATATGAAAGACCTCTGGAGAGCTGCTTCCAGTCTGAGCAGACAATACTGACCCTGATTGACTCACTATAAGGCAGCTTCATGATCATGAATATGACTGATATGTGTGAATATGAGAAAGTAAAAGTGCAAGTGATTGCATTGTTTGTGTTGGACTTGGGATTCAGGTGGGAAACATTCTATAATTTTGGGATGGTTGTGTGTGTGTGTTTTAGTAACAGAGAACTAGAACTATATGGTAAGAAGTATGGGCCATCTAATACAACTGGTTGGCACTAGACCCAGGACAGAACAAAGAAAACACTTCACAATGCTTACTGACTTGATGGATTTTGGAAACGGGAGCTACTTATTAAATGGCTTCAAAACAGAATTAAACAAATTTATGGAGGAACTAACACATGATTTTTAAGAGTAACAATATCAAAATAGAACATTCATGTTCAGAGGCAGTGTATCTTTTATGTTAAGAACAAACAGAAGGGAATAGCCATCTTCATGCCCTCCTTTTGAGTTTCAATGTGGCTGGGACTGGCTGCTGTTAGACAGAAAACTCTGAGCTAAGTGGATCTTCACCGGCTTCCAGTGGAGTACTGCTGGATCTCGTCAAAGTTTTGGCTTTTACTTTTAAGGCCCTTAACAGTCTGGGACCCACATACCTTTGGGACTGCCTCTCTTGGTATACCCTCAGAAGAGCTTTATGCTCAGGAGATAAGAACTTTCTGGTGATCCCTGATCCAAGAGAGATCCAGTTGTCTTCAACTGGAGCTAGAGCTTTTTCTGCCTTGGCCCCTACCTGGTGGAACTCTGCCATATAACATCCATGCCCTGCAAGATCTGTTTACTTTCTGCAGGGCATGCAAAGCAGAGATGTTCCACTAGGCATTTGCTTGAGGATAGCAACAGTTATAACATAGTCTGGCACTCTCCCCTTCCTATTTCCTCCAGCCTTCCTCCCCTATAAAGCTGTGCCTGTGGTAGCTCCTGCAAACTTTTTGCCATCAGATTGGTTGGACTGCATTAAATCTTACGTATATTTTATATTTTAATTTTGGAATTTTAACTGAAATTTATAAATTGTATTGGAATTTTATTGTGCTCTATGCTGCCCTGAGCCCTGTTTTTCGGGGAAGGGCAGCCTAAAAGTCTAATAAACAATAAATCTAATCAGGAAATACATACACTGTAAAAGGGATTTTTAAAAAAATCAGGAAAAACATTCTCTTTAGAAGGATTTTTTTAAAAAAAGACATTTATTACAGAACAGATTTAGAAATTCCACAAAAATCTGCCTACTACCAGTTCATTATTGCCATAATAACAAATAATTTGAAAAGCTTCCATTGTTTGGATATGGGATGCTATCCAAAAGAATAAAGAGAAACATTCATTTGTTGTAAAATGGTGAAGCAAACTCCATTCATATAAAATGCCGCTGTTGAATATGATCTTTAAAAAGTCTCGTAATTCATAGATTATTCCATTGCAATGTTTATTTTGTAAATCATTTTTTAAAATCCCAACTTGACATCTATAGCTACATTTCTAACTTGATGACTCATTGTACTGAAACTATCCAAAATCCTACTTCAAATTGTCTATTCTGAGTCATCTTAATATGCAGGAATATTAGCGTAGACTGCGTTGAATGCACTGTTTAATTCTTCCATACTGGAACAGTATACTGATAAACAGTATTTATCAGTATAAATTCATTTCTCACTAGAAATAAATGCCGGCCAGTCAGAATTCTAATATCTCTGGCCATTTTAGTTCAGTGATAGTCCATTGATCATATTCTTTCTTGCTCACTTGAATGTGAAGGAATATTTCACTTATTTCATTTATTAGTGCTGAAACATTCCTGTTGAGCCTTTTTTTGAAACTTGGGGTAAGTAAATAATGTTAGTATGTACAAAGCGATGCAGATCTGCACTTGTAGCACAGCCAGTATGTAGTAAACAAAATTTTCTGTTCTCCATTTGGTATTTTCCACCCAAAAGGTTTATTTAGATGGTGCATGCAATGCTAACAAAAGTAGCTAAATCATTAAAAAAAACCAAACCCAGTTATAGTACTGCTGCTAAACATGCACATAGTGAGTGGGAGAGAGACAGCATTGGCTGCTGGTGCATTAGGCTCTAACTATATTTCTAGAGCCCTGCCACTGCTTCCATACCACTGCAATGGTATGCATTGCATACCCCAAGCACTGTTTACATCTGTTCTCAGGATGTCTTAATTTACAGTAAACATTAAGAAACACAAATAAGGTCAGTAATTTTTTTTGTACAGTAGTAAGATTCAAGGGGAGATACCTGTCTTCGCTGCTCACCTAGCAGGCAAAACAGCACTAGATTGTGTTTACTGTAAACAATCATCAAAGCACCTATAAAATGATATAAGTCAAGGTTACTTTTGCTGACTTAGAGGTCTGGTGTGAACAGAATGGCCTTGTTATGACATGTCACAGATTAAGAGGCCAGTTTAGGGCATGTGTGTGACTGCATACCCAGTTTTCTGGGATTGTTCATATTTCTAAATGACAGGCCTTTATTTCAAAACAAGGCTTTAATAAGGGACACACACACTCACAAAGCAGCAATGAATTCTTTCCAAACACAAATTTGCAAGCCCACCGTTTTGTGATCTCATTGGGGCAATGGTATAAATTGTTTTACTCATAGGAGTTACTGAATGTAACAATCTGTTTTATTTCGTGGGAAGGGCGGGATATAAATTCTAAATAAATAAATAAATAAATAAATTTCAACCAACTTCTTCAGATCACCACAGAAAAATGAAAGCAAGTAAGAGAGCAGTCTAGGGAGTGGAGTTCTCCTCCAACCCATAATCAGGTTTTAGTTATCTCTTTACTATTTATTTTACTATGATTCGGAAACAAATGCAAAACAAACAGATGGACTCTGCTCTCTTCTGGAAAGAGCCACAAGGTTCTGCCTGTTCCCCTTCCATGCAACTTTCATCCTGCTGAGATTTAAAGGCACACACACACATTCCAAAATGCAGCTGTTTGCAAGATTCTTCTAAAATGTTCTGCTGAGATTTAAAGGCACATCAGGGCTGTTGGAGTGGGGCTTCCCCTCCACTGGCTAGCTGGCCAGTGACATGGAGGAGCCTGCAAAACTGGGGGACCCCCTGCCCAGAACTGGGGGCTGGCAAGTCTAACTCTCTGCCATTTATGGACCCAACTCATCACAAATGGACCTCATGGCCTAAATGGCAGGTAAGTAATACAAAATTGTTCTCAAACAAAAGAGAAGATTTAGTAGTGTGATAAATGGCTGCTCATTTTTAAAAATTCAAGGTGGAAAGGGGGCATTGAGCATCATGTGCCTCTGAAAATCTAAGTGTACGCTTTGGGGTTCTTATTACTGCTTCTCACAGTTACCTTTGTTTCCCCTCTCATCTTTACTGATTTCCTGGCACAATTTGCTTCACCTTAACTATGTGATCTCAGCCAATACAGAAATTACAAACTGGGATCATGCTTAGAGCAACAGACTGTATAAACTGTACACAGTTCTATAGTCCACAGTCCCTGTCCCTTTATTATAGCATCTTTCTGAACCATTTCATTACAGTACAGTCCTATTACCTGTGTAAAGAAGCCCCCCCCTTGAATAATTCAGTTTTGCATAGTTTGTGGAAGGCCAAGAGAGTGGAAGTCTTCCTGACCTCACTTGGAAAGACATTCCATAAGGCAGGGGCCAGCCACAACAGAGAATACATGTATATGGGCAGTTGATTTCCCCCATTTACAGGGTGGTATCCAGGCTTGTAGCCAGAAAATTTTGGGTGGAGGGGCCCCCAAGGTAAGAAATTTGGTGAGGAGGCCACAGGGCCAGATGGCCCGTTTGCACTGAGGGCTCCTCTTGAGGACAGGTGGTCCTCCAGATATTAGGAAGCAAGGTCATGAAGGGCTTTGCATGTGATAGCCAATACCTTGAATTTGACCCAGTAACTGATGGGCATTGCTGCCAATTGAGTGACTGCAGAATGGAAGTAATATGCATGTTCCTTCTAGCTCCTGATAATAACGGAACTTTAGCCTTCTGCACCAACTAGAGTCTCCAAGCTGATGTTGAGGGGAGAGTTAAGTAGAATGCATTACCGTAGTCTACTCTCTATCTTACTGGGGTGTAGATCCAGGTAGCCAGATTGGCCTTGTCATGGTAGGAGGGCATCATCCAGGGTACACTAAGTTGGGATACATGTTGTTAGGTACCATCATTTATGGATCTGTGGATGCTGTGTGGATATCTTCCCTAGCCCAGAAATATAAAGATTTACAGCATCTCAACTGGTTTTGTAATTTATCTCCAAACTGTCAGTTGGTTGAATTGTATCTGCTCCTTGAACTGCAGTATTGACATGGCTTTTGTGACTTTTTAGTACTGAAATGATAACTGCAGTCTGTATTCTTTGGCTGAGTTCATGCTGCTGAGTTTCATGCTGAGGGTTTAGCCAAAGGGCTGACAGCAATTTGTCTTGTGTTCTCTTTCTGTTTGTCTGACAGTTCATACTGTTTACTGTTTGTGATAGGGAATTGGAGAGTAGCAGATGCCACCTTCTTATGTGAGGATCACACTTAAAAAGATCCCATCTACTGAAGGAATGTGTACAGCTGAGTAAACAGACCTGTATGTTGCATACTAAATAATTAGGTAAGTTTGTTAAATGGAATGGTATTCTGACTAGGACAATGGATTTTAAAAAATTAAAATAAATAAATGTCACCTTTTCTTGTCACAGTTCATGCAGTGTGCTGCTACCCTTGTGTGTGTGCATGTTAAGTGACATCAATATGCTGCTGACCAAGGTGAAACCTATAAACTAATGACCTCCAAAACATAGGGTTGCCAAGTCCAATGCAAGAAATATCTGGGGACTTTGGGGGTGGAGCCAGGAGACATTGGGGGTGGAGCCAGGAGAAAGGATGTGACAAGCATAATTGAACTCCAAAGGGAGTTCTGGCCATCACATTTAAAGGATACGTGCTCCTTTTAAATGTCTTCCCTCCATTGGATAGGGGCACCTTCTTTTGGGGCTCATAGAATCCAATCTTTTTGAAATTTTGAGAGCGTTTTAGGAGAGGTACTGATGCTATGTGGAAAATTTGGTGCCTCTACCTAAAACAACAGCCCCCCTAGGGCCCCAGATACCCGCAGATGAATTCACCATTATACCCTATGGGAATTAGTCTCCATAGGGAATAATGGAGTTATCAGCAGACATTTACCTCCCCGCTTTCTGTTGGCCCTGAAGAGGGGGGAGAGTTTCCAAACCAGGGGATCCTGTGCCCCCACCTGGGGATTGGCAACCCTACCAAAACATCCTATTGTGAACAGCTTTGCTCAGGCCTTGCAAATTGAGGGCTGTGGCTTCCTTTACAGAGACAACCCCTGTCATGTTGAGTCTTCTTTTCTTGCTGCCTTCAACTTCTCCTAGCATTTTTCTAGATGTCATTTCCAGTGATGTCTTCTCATAATGTGACTGAAGTATGATAGCCTCAGTTTAGTTATTTTAGCTTCTAGCTGCTAGCCTTACCTCTGTTCTTGGCCTCCCCGTTTTTTAAAAAACAGACCTATTGTTACTTTTTGGCCTCAGTATTTACAAACTGTACATATATTAGGTGCAAAATAAATTGGGGGGTGGGGTGGGACTGAACCTTTAACTGTTCACCATCCCTAACCTCAGTCCATACCCTGAAGTCCCATGACCCTACCAGAGTTCCACTGTATGGTGTTTATCTATCAGTATCATGTCACACACTGAAAGAAGTCAAAGTGATAATTTCATTATTTTGTCAACAGAAATGAAAAACACAAGTGGTGAAAAGAATCCTTGGAGTGCTTCCCTGTGGGCCCAGTTACCTAATTTTGTAGGTGGCTAGAAATGCATCCCAAAGATTATTTCAAGAGCATCTTCAATTGGAACTAAGCCTGAGGTGACCTTTCCCAATGACTGTTTCACCTCATACATTTTCTGGGTTTAGTACTGGTCTGAACAATATACATTTGCATTATTTATGTTGACTGTCTGTAACATTCAATTGCAAAGGAGGAAGAGAAATGTATGCATTAGCCCTAAGACTCCAGTCCCTAAACTGCAACTACCCAAATATGCCCTTTTTAGTTTCTCTTTGTGGTCATGTGTTACAATTAGGAGCTTCTTGGATTCTCCCATTTTTTTTTACTTAGTTCATATGCCTTTTTCACAGCATTTGAATGCTGTTTGGACAACACTGATATACAATTGGTGTGAAGACAGGCATCCGATTTGATGGTAATGTGTCCTTTGAATTTCATTAGTATGGATAAGGGGGGAAAGGCAACTGCAGTTTTATTCCAGAATCTGAAATTTTAGAACTGAAACAGTGTGTGGCTGAGATTTAGCAGCATTCCTCATAAGGACAGAGAGCACAGAAACCCCAATCCAAATCATCAGAATGTTCATTATCTCATCACTGGTCTGCATTGTCCTTGCTTCATTCTTTCTCAGGTCAGGATAGCCTGCTTCATCATTAATTCCTATTGGGCTCATGGGATTCCATTCCTACTCTACCTCTTGTTACTTCACACAGAGTTCCCCGCACTGGGCGGTCTTTGAGGCCTTCCAAGGGTGATGTCACAGGATGTTTAGGGACCTCTCTAAAATGGCTGCCTCTGCCCCAGAACTCCTGCTGAAGTGAGAGTGTGGTTGCCAGTTAAGGCAGGGATTCTCCTGGCTCTTTTGTATCAAGGGTCTACTCTTCTTCTTGCTCACCTGCTGAGAACATTTTATGTTCTCTTGGCTCTAGTTCTGTAGCGTCATCATGTCTTCCCTGCAATTATAGTTGTTTTTTTATTTGAGTCCAGTAGCACTTTAGAGACTAACAACAGTTTCACGGTATAGAGCCAGAGCTCCATTCAGCAGACTCAATAGAAGTGAGGCATTTTTGAGTATTCATTTTTGGTGCAGCCATCAGGGCTGGCATGGGTTCTGTATATAGGGTTTCCAGGTCCACCCTGGCCACTGGTGGGAAGGGCAGAGGAGTCACATGGTAGGTTTTGCTACCATGCAAGGGCCTGCTGTGGTCATATATATATTTGGGCCAGCTGTAAACTACCTGTGATACTAATAGCAAAATATGCTTTTCCATTTTGAAATCACAGAATCATTGCATTAAAATAGTCTGTGTGCAGAAACTAAATCCCTTGGGAACAGTGACTTCTTGTTGGCCTTTTGTGGTGTTTAAAGTGCTCCAAAGTGCCTGAGAGCAGTCATCATGAAGATTAAGGACACATTTCCTGAGGCAAAATACTTGAGTGTCTTAAAATGTTTTCTTTTAGGCACCACACTTCTGTCTGGGTGACATAATTTTTGAACCTTCAAATGAATAAAAATAAAATCTTCAAACAAACAGAAAAGAAAAGGGAAAAGCTAAGAATTCCTCCTTGTTTGTTCTCCTTTCTGTTCTTCCTCCTTTCTCTTCTTACCTTCCCCTCCCTCCTGTTTCTGTTCCTTTTTTGTCTGAAGTCTTATGTGAGTTGGAAAGGCTACTGTTGCTGCCTGAGAGCCAGAATCATTTGCTTCACCCCTAAGATACTGCTTCCAGTCAGTGTTCCCTCTAAGCTGAGTTAGTGTGGGCTAGCTCACAGTTTTTTAGCCTCCAGTTCACACATTTTTGTCTTAGCTCAGGAAAAATGGCCTCAGAGCAAATTAATTTATGCAAGAACTCACAGCTTTAATGCCAGTAGGTCACAAAGCAGAAATTTTGCTCACAAGACTCCACAACTTAGAGGGAGAATTGTTTCCAGTGTGTCCAATTTACCATGCCAAGGGTCATCCTGGGAATGTCCTCTGGCTGTCCAGCGGTTAATCCAACAGAAAGTGCAGGGAGGGAGAGGAAGAGGTGGGTGAGGAGAAAATCTAATTATTCTAATTTGTGCAATGTAAATGAATTAAAAAAGTAACAAAATATGAGTAAAACATAAGGAGAAAAAGAATGTCAGTTATTTTTGAAGAAGAAGAAGAAAAGATTAGGTTTTTATACTCCATTTTTCTCTACCATAAGGAGTCTCAAAAAGCAGCTTACGATTGCAGTCCCTTCCCCTCCCCACAGCAGGCACCCTGTGAGATAGGTAGTGTTAAGAGAGATCTGAGATAACTGTGACTAGCCCAAAGTCAACTAACAGGCTTCAGATGGAAGAGTGGGGAATCAACCCCCACCTCCCAGAGTCTGCTGCTCTTAACCATTACTGTTCTGGCTCTTGGTCTCCATAACCTGAACCAGAGAGAGAGAGAGAGAGAGAGAGTTTCCAGCATTGCTAGAAAGCATTGGCATTGTTATGGGAACATTTCAAAGGCCCTGCTATGACACAGAAATCATCAACCAATGCTGTGGCTAGCTTTAGCACTGCTTACTGTATGTGAATCAGTTGTGTCTTGCATTTCAGTCCTGAAGTTACAATGCAGCAAACGCTACAGAGGTGACCAGTGGGAGTCCACTGGTCCCTGGACATAGCTCGCAAACACGCTCCGCCAATCAAGATCTGTGGTGGGAAGTTTAACTGGCTAGGATTGGACCTGGCCAGGCTGAGGGTTGTTCCGGGGTATGTATATAATCGGGACCTGGCCCACGTTTACCTCTCTTGTGATGTACTCGCTAATAAAGCATGTTGCCTTCAACACGTCTCATCACTCAGTACATTACAGAATCCCTGCATTCATTTGGAAAATCATACCAGAAAACATACTTAGATGATCTAATCAAGCTACATTTCAGACTCGTCTTGCTTGCTCTTTTGTACTGATCAACGGATCTGTGGAACTGCAACACACAAATGTTGCTGGATTCTTGTTGGACTCTGCTTATCTTGCTTCCCCTAGTAACTTCCCACACCCCACATCCCCATAATTAACTTGCTGAACTCAATGCCCTGAGACTAAAGGAACAAGAGTTAAGTAATTTTCAGAGGAGCATCGAGCATCTGTCCAGATAATCACACTCAGAAGAGGTGTAGCTGCAGGGATAAAAAAAAGATTGAGTAAATCTAAACAGTTCAGGCCAAGAAAAGCCTGCAACATCCCCCCCCCCCCCAATTCAGACTAGAAACTCTTACTCATTCCATCATAAATTCAAGACTAGTTTACTAGAATGTGTTTCATGAAGTGTGGCGGCAGGGCTGCCATCTTGTTGGTGATAGAACACTGGGAATGTACCCACCAACATATCAGTATATGTACTGTTTCCCTGTTATCTTTCGAGAACCGTTCGAGTTGCTGGGGCTTGAACCTATGTAAATGGCTTGGGCGTCTCCTAATTTTTAGATTATCATCTCTCCCAATGGCTCTTTACCTTTAATCCACTCTCCTTTTCCCCAGCATACATTATCATTTAATACCCTTTCTCTTTATCTTTATATGATGCCTTTCTCAGTGACCTGCTCATACAGACAAAATCAAAAAGCAAGAGCAACATGGCTATACAACTTTCCCTCAAAAGCTGTATAGCTATATGGCCTTTCCTCCTTTATGAAATTATCTACAAAAACGCCTGTTTTTTTTTTTAAAAAGAACTTTCCTTTCTATGGCAAGGGGTCATCATAGGGTCTTTGGTACCTCCTTGGAGAGAACATTCTATAATGTTGGAATAACCACCACAAACACAGGCCTGGACTGTGACTGAACAGACAGTGTAAAAAGAGAGTCCATTAGGAGTCTTGGGAAGATCTGAGGTGTCAAATAAGTTAAAAAAGAGTACAGAAAACAGGTCTTTGGACAAGTACACTTTCATGTTTCTCTTAAATTATACAACACAGCAGGGGTGGAATTCTAGCAGGAGCTCCTTTGCATATTAGGCCACACACCCCTCATGTAGCCCTTCCTCTAAGAGCTTACAAGGCTCTTTTTTGTAAGCTCTTGGAGGATTGGCTACAACAGGGATGTGTGGCCTAATATGCAAAGGAACTCCTGCCAGAATTCCACCCCTGCAACACAGAACTATCAGACTTACATTCAGCGAGACTGTCACACCTGATGGTCATCAGCTGACTCCTTAACATTAGATTAGATTCCTATGTGCCACTTTCTTAAGAGCAGGGGTGTGGGTAATCTGTGATTTTGCCACAGAGCGTATGAACCATATAAAACAACCCTTCTTTTCTAGCTGTCACAAGTCATTGTAAATGAGGAGAGGAATTGCTACCAAGAACCCCCTTTTGAGATGTGTGCTGTCTGTCCCAACTCCATCCTTACTGAAGCTCCATCTTGCCAGCCATGAGACAGCAATGAGCGTCATCCTCAAATGGCTTAGGAAGAAGACTAAATGGAGAATAGGAGAATGGTGTAAGCCACTTTGGGTTCACACTGAGAAGAAAGGCTGGGTATAAATGAAATAAATAAGAACATATGAGAAGCCATGTTAAATCCAGCCAGTGGCCCATCCAGTCCAGCATTCTGTGTCACACAGATGTTCTCAGGAGGTCCACCAGCGGGGCCAGAACTTCAGAAGCCCTCCTACTGTTGCCCCCCGAGCATCAAGAACACAGAGCATCACTGCCCAGACATAGTGTTCTAATAGCCACTGATGGACCCCTGCTCCATAAGTTTATACAATCCCCTCTTGAAGCTGTCTATGCTTGTAGTTGCCACCAGTTCCCATGGAGTGGGAACCACCAGCAGTGAATTCCATGGGTTAATTACTCTTTGGGTGAAGTACTTCCTTTTATCTGTTCTTAGCTTGCTGCTCATTCATTTCATAGAGTGCCCATGAGTTCTTTTATTGTGAGAAAGGGAGAAAAGTACTTTCTTTACCTTCTCTGTCCCATGCATAATTTTGTAAACCCCTATCACATTAACCCTCAGTCGTTTCTCCAACCTAATGAGCCCTAGTTTCTTTAACCTTTCCTCATAAGGAAGATATTTCTTCCCCTTAATCATTTCAGTTTCTCTCTTCTGCACCATTTCCAATGCTATACCTTTTTTGAGGTGTGGCAGCCAGAGTTATATGTAATATTCCAAATGAGAGTGCATCATGAACAGGTGCATTATGATGCAGGCTGATTTGTTTTCAATCCCCTTCCTAATAATCTCCAGCATAGCATTTGCTTTTTCAATTGAAGTCACACACTGAGCCAACATTTACAGTGAGTTACTGTATCTACCACTACTCCAAAATCTCCCTCCTGGTCAGTTACTGCCAGTTTGGACCCCATCTATGTGGCTCCAATGTGTGTTGAACCTCATTTGCCAAATTGACACGCACTTGTCTAGCCTCAACAGATCCCTCTAGAGCAGTGGTCCCCAACCTTTTTTGGCACCAGGGACCGGTTTCGTGGAAGACAATTTTTCCACAGAGTGGGGGAAGGCGATGGTTTCAGGATGATACAATTATGCACTTTATTTCTATTATTATATTGCAATATGTAATGAAATAATTATACAACTCACTGCCCAGTTGCTAACAGGCCATGGCCCGGTACCAGTCAATGGCTCGGGGGTTGGGGACCTCTGCTCTAGAGTACCTCCCATTCTTCCCTGGTTCTCCCTGTCTTAACAACTTGTGTCATATGCATATTTAGCCACTTCTCTGCTTACTACCAACTCCATATCATTAATGAACAAGTGGTCCGTCCCCTTTAAAAAAGAAACATCATTAGATCCGGCTGTATTGGCAAACTATTGACCAGTGTCAAATCTGCCTTTTTGGGGCAAGATCATTGAAAGGGTGGTAGCATTGCAGTTACAGAATTTTCTGGATGATGCTTCTATACTTAGCCCTTTTCAGTCTGGCTTTCATCCGGGTCATGGGATGGAGACTGTTCTGGTCGCTCTCACAGATATCCACCAGAGGAATCTGGATAGAGGTGATTCAGCAGTACTGATGTTATTGGACCTGTCGGCTGCGTTTGACATGGTCAGTCATTAGTTACTGAATCTCTACCTCACTAACCCTGAGATCCAGGCATTGGTCTTAAAATGGCTCTCCTTTTTTCTCCAGGGTGGGAACAGTCGGTGGTGATAGGGGAGAAACTATCCCAATGGCACCCACTCACATGTGGTGTGCCACAGGGGGCAATTCTCTCCCCCATGTTATTTAACATCTACATATGCCCCCTTGCTCAGAGGTTTGGGCTGGGTTGCCATCAGTATGCAGATGATACCCAGCTCTCTCTGTTGATGGGTGGCCAGTCCGACTCCACTCCGGAAGATCTGTCCACAGCCTTACAAGCTGTGGCAGGGTGGCTCAGGCTGAGTTGACAGATATTGAATCCGACAAAGATGGAGCTTCTGCATCTAAGTCATTATGCCACTCACATTGGCACCAAAGGTTAAAAGCTTAGGAGTGCTCCTGGATCCCACTAACAATGGAGGCCCAGGTAGCAACCACTTCTAAATCAGCCTTCTATCACCTTTGGCTGATAAGGTAGTTGGTCCCCTTTCTTGAATGTGACAACTTGGCGACAATGATCCGTGCTACGGTCACCTCAAGACTGGATTACTGTAATGTCCTCTACATGGGGCTGCCCTTGTCTCAAACCCGGAAGCTTCAACTAGTGTAGAATGCTGCAGCCAAGTTGTTAATGGAGCTTCCTTTACAGGAACACATTCAACCTGTTCTGAAAGCACTGCACTGGTTACCTATTGCTTACCAGGTCCACTTCAAGGTGCTGGTTATTACCTTTAAAGCCCTATATGGCCAGGGACCTGCATACCTTAGGGATCACCTTTCTCCGCATGTTGCCCAGAGACCACTTCGATCAGGGTCACAAAACCTGCCTTCGATCCTCAGCGTTAAAGAGGCCAGGTTCAAGACAACTAGAGTCAGGTTCAAGACAACTAGAGTCAACTTTTCTGTTGTAGCTCCGTGCTGGTAGAATGAGCTTCCAGAGGAGGTTAGGGCTCTGCGAGAGCTTCCACAGTTCTGCGGGGCCTGCAACACAGTGCTCTTCCATTAGGCATTTATTAATTAAGATCTATGACAACAGACAACAACAGATTCTGAACCATCTGGTCCATAACAACAGACACTATCTGGCCCACCTCAAATGCACAATCGTGACCTTAGGACCTTTCTATCAATAGGATATCCAGTAGCAACAGCCAAATAACAACACTTAACATGGACTGAATTGGCAGCTAGCCATCATTACCAACACTTTAATATATTTTAATATCATAATAGCACCTTATATTGTTTTATGTTTTTATTCATTATGTATTTTTATATTTTTATGTCTATGGTTTATATCGATACTTGATTTTATGACTCTGTGAATGTAAGCTGCCCTGAGCCTACTTCACAGGGAGGGCGGGATATAAGCCAAATAAATAAATAAATAAATTTTAAAAGCACCAGACGAAGCACTAAACTCTGCATTACCCCACTGCTTACTGCCTTCCACTGTGAAAATGGCCCATTTATACTCATTCTCTGTTTCCTGTTAATTAACCTGTTTTTAATCCACAAAAGGACTTGTTCTCGTATCCCATGACCGCTGAGTTTACTTAGGAGCCTTTGATTAAGAACTTCATCAAAAGCTTTCTGGAAGTCTAGGTAAACAACATCTCCTGCACCACCTTGGCTCATATGTTTGTTCACCCCATCAAAGAGCTCTAAAAGGTTAGTGAGACAGGATCTTCCCTTACAGAAGCCACGCTGATTCTTTCTCAATAACTTTTGTTCATCAAATGTGCCTACTAATTCTATCTTTAATAACAAATTCCACCAACTTACCTGGTAGCGACCTTGAAATACATTTCTCACTGTCCAGGGACCACTCTAGGAATCTATTTTCTTTTTACTGTAAAAAGTTGATTCCACCTGGGTTAACTCCCACTGCATTCTAATATCCTATACTTAACATGCTGCTTGAAATCAGCCCTCTACCATTAGAGGGAATGAGACAGGAAGAGTATGTTGATTCCAAGGGGACCTGATTCTTGACTTAAAATGGTTGAATATTATGGATGGGATACTGAAGAGACATGGCCAAACTGAAGACTTCTAACTGGCTAAGAAGTTCCCCAATTCTTATATTTGACAAACTGGCTTTTAAGTTTTGGGTCAGCGTTTAATGACTCAAATTAAATAACTAAACAATAGTTTTAATTTCGATATTTTAGTCTGAGGTATTTTCTTTCTGGGCCTTACTACAGTTTAGTGTAAAAATCTCAGGCCTTCAGGATAGCATAGGCTATAAATTCCAATAAAAATAAATTGGATTAGATAAAACAAGTAAATTAAACCTTTAGGCCTCAAAGAGTATCTAGAAATAGGAAGACATTTCCCTTCTAAGACGCAATCAAATGTCTTATGCAATTTGCTAAATAAGATGGGGGTTTTTTTCAACTGTTTGAATATAATAAACTATATTTTGCACCATATTTTATTTCAAACTCATCTTTCAAATATTTTCCCCAGCAATGTATTAAAAAAAATGTGCAGGGTTATATTGTTATTGGAAGGAATATGGAGGGCTTCTCTTTTCTGGGTGAGAACCTCCTACTGTTCTGACACTGACAATATGAGTTTTTTGCAGTACAATCCTAAACAGAGTGAAGCTGTTTTGAGCCAATCCACTTTCAGAGACTTAGAAAGGGGTAACTCTGTTTAGGATTTCATGGCTGCTGTGCTGGATTTGCAAAATAAGACATGCCTTCCATGTCTCCAAAGGAATGTAAATGTGTAAATGCTTTCCAGCAAAGACATTTTGAAAGAAGCAAGGTTGCCTCAGGCAGATTCTCCATCACTGCTGAGGGAAAAAAGAAATCTGACAATAGGGATCAGGGCAAAGAGCCTTGGGGACTGAAGGAAACTGACAGCACTGGGCCAGGCAGGATCACTGAACTCAATTAGATACATTTCATGAGAATCCTAGGGCAAATTGCCTGATACTCTTTTATCCTGGGTAAAGTATACAGTTTTCTGTCACTGAAGGAGATACAGATGGGGCCTACATTCAATATTAAAATGCCATCAGCAGCTTATACATCTGCCTTTTTATACCACCTTATTTTGTATGTCTCCTGGCACTGTGCTCTTCTAAAAGAAATGTTCCCCTTTAAAGCATTCTCTGTCTGAAATACAAAAATCTCCTTAGTAAAATATGGGAATACAAAACAGCCCTGTTGAACCAGACCAGTGATCATAAAAACATAAGAACATAAGAGAAGCCATGTTGGATCAGACCAATGGCCCATCCAGTCCAACACTGTGTCACACAGTGGCCACAAACAACAACAACAAAACCAAGCTCCATCTAGCCCAGGCTCCTGTTCCATAAAGTAGCTAACCAGCTGCCCTAGACAGCTGACGAATGGGGCATAGAAGCCAAGGCTTTCCCCAGTGTTGCCTCTAAACATTCAGAAGTTTACTGGCTTTAGATGTGAAGGTCTACTTTAGTCATCATTTCTAGTAGCTACTGATGGATTCAGTCCATGAATCTGTCAAATCTCTTTTAAAATGCTTGGGTCCATCACTATGACCACTGGCAGTGAATTTCACAATTTAATTTCTTGTTCAGTAAAGTAATATTTTATTTTGTCTATTTGCAATTATTGCCATCAAATTAATTTGCCCTTGTGTTTTGGTGTTACAGGAGGGGAGGGGGGGGGAGATGTATCTGTCTACTTTCTCCATCATATGTATAATTTTATATATCTGCAATCTGTTGCCCTTAGTTTTCTTATTTTTCTAACCTGAAAAGTTCATATGAGAGATGTTCCATCCAACCACTCCATCATCTTGGTTGACTTCTTATGCATTGTTTCTATCTTTGCAATATCTTTTTGAGATACAGCAACTGTATGTATCAAATAAGGCTGGACTATATATCTGTCCCATAGATCCTATAGTCCTATAAATACATATGGACTGGGGATTGGGAATTTTGTACCCTCTTGAAATTATCCAAAATAAATTCACCTGCATGTTCTTAGCAGTTTGAAATTCAACAGCATCAGCATCAACTATAGTTACATCTGAGTTGTCCTTGCCTCCAATATCAACTCTAGTCCTCAAACTTATCGTTAGTTTTTGGTTAAAAATCCTTTTCTGCCCACTTCTGAGTTTTTTTAATCCCTGGCATATGATGAGATTAAATTTAGTTCATGGAGAAGTTGTGTAGGAAATGCAGTAGTCAAACTTGGTTTCTCGGTAGAATATCTAAGAAAGCTAGGAATTTTTTGCAGCCAGATAATAAAACAAAGGCTGTTGGATATAAGTGTTCAAGTGGATGATGTATCATTAGGCATCTCAAGAATAGCCTCCCTTTATAGGCAGCGTTCTCCCCTCCATTAAATCTTCCAGTTTATTTTACTGAACTATTAAATTCTGAGCATAGGAAGGTCTTTACTAAGGTATGATTGGATATCTTACCACTAGCAATGTGAAGAGGTCATAACATCAATATCCCATATAATGAGCAAGTCTACTCTTGTGACCGAAGATCTGTTGAGGACCTTTTAACGAGATATCCAGGATGATCAGATTGGTCCAAACTTGTAATATTACTCACAGACTGAAATAAATGGGCCATATTACAAATGGCAAAATTCATTGCCTTAATTATAAAGATCCAGTCAAAACGCACTGAAGCTAGTGTGGGTAAACAAATAGTTATCTTACGCACGTTGGGTCTTCCTGTGCTACTATATGTTCAGTAGTTCATTTTTAAACCTTCCATTTGTTACTAAAATTCATATTTATTAATTATATACTATGTTTTTAGATTTTAATGGGTATTTAATGGGTTTTAATTTATGATTGTTTTATGCTATGTTATTTTCTTTTTCTTAATGATGTCTGTTATGGCTGTGAGCTACTGCAGTAAACTTGACTGGATTGACTTTATGCTTTTACCTGGATTGATTTTATGCTCAGTTTCCACAAATAAGCAACATGAGGGGAAAAAGAGGTAAAGAAGAAATATAGATAAATATGTATTCTAATGCAGTTTGGAGGAAGATCTATTCAGCTGTCACTTTTTCTTGACTTTATGGAAGATGTGGTCCTGTTTCACTGAGTAAAGTAAAAACACATGGCATGATTCAAAATTCAACCCCAAAACAACTTTTTTTTGGGGGAAAGAACTTTATATTTGGAACATGTGAAGTAATGATGGACATGTCTTTGAGCATATACAAAGTTCTCACATCAGAGTTTGCCCTTCCACAATCCAGAATTAACTTGTGGATTCTGGGAACGTTTGAACCATTCCTAATATTTCTTTTTATTATAGTGGGATACTGAATATATGAACAAATTGATGATACACTTAAATATTGCTGTCTACAGACTGATCACTTTTGGTTATAAACAATAAACATCTTATGCCTCATTGTCTCCAGTGAAATTTATTTGCTTCATATTTTAAAAAATGGCTACATTATGCCTCCTGCATTTTAAAAATGTAGAAAATGAATATAGCAGGAGAAACAATGTTAATGAACAAACCAAAAAAGAATCTCAGTGCTCCCAATCAAGTGAGGGCTGGGCACTAGACACTTGGGCCCACAATCATGTGCAGAATCAGCTGCAGCACATTTGATGAGACAGCACAGTCAGCACATTTGGATGTGGAGCAGGGGGCTCTGAATTGATTCCCCCCGCTACACCAAACTGGAGAGAGCCAGTTTGGCATAGTGGTTAAGTATGCAGACTTTTATCTGGGAGAACCAGGTTTGATTCCCCACTCCTCCACTTGCATCTGCTGGCATGGCCTTGGGTCAGCCATAGCTCTGGCAGAGGTTGTCCTTGAAAGGGCAGCTGCTGTGAGAGTCCTCTCAGCCCCACCCACCTCACAGGGTGTCTGTTGTGGGGGAGGGAGATAAAGGAGATTATGAGCCGCTCTGAGACTCTTGAGTGGAGGGCGGAATATAAATCCAATGTCTTCTTCTTTCCATCAAACCACTGATCTCACAATTGCGTGTATAGCATTGGATGCATTTTTAACCAAGATGCTCCCTGTTAGAGAAAACTTTAAAAATACAAATAGTGAAACATAAATGCCTGAAATTTCAAGGCTTTCAAGTATGAGAACTCAAGAAAACAAGATGAGATGAAAAGATGCTGTCGCATATTAATAGTGAGTGTGGGGAAAGGGATTCCCCTCATGATTGCTTCCACCTCTTACCTTCATGAAAGACAAATGAAGATGGATGGGGTGAGTTGTCAAGTTGATTTAAGGCCTGACTACAAGTCTCCTATAGCAGCATGCCAGGTAAACTGCACTGCTTTAACAAATTTGTGAACTTCGCATATTTTAAATATTTTCTTACTGCTGATCCAAGAGAATAGTAAAAATAGCTTGGCCTCAGGATATTGACCTGGGATACAACTCAGAGTGGGAGTGTAACAAGGTTTTCTTCTTAGTTTCCTGGGGATAATTGTGTGTGTTTCAATGAATGTGCTATTTAGTTTTATTCATTAGCTATATTTATGGACTGCCTTTCTCACTGAGACTCAAAGCAGTTTACATTGTTAAGTAGATGCAATCAATATGATAAGTCATGTATCAAATAAAGTACTATCAAGATTATAAAAATCTGAACAGATATATATTTTTAGACAATGATACAGACTGCAGATACAGTGGAGAAAAAATGGTATTATATCAGTAGAAAGTAATATATTGACAACAAGGTAATATATACAGCAAACAGGTAAGTCAGATACTCAGTGGCATAGCCTTATTGTATAGAAATGTCCTCTTAGAAGAAGAAGAAGAATTGCAGATTTATACTCTGCCCTTCTCCCTGAATCAGAGACTCAGGGTGGCTTACAATCTCCCATATCTTCTCCCCCCACAACAGACACCCTGTGAGGTGGGTGGGGTTGAGAGGGCTCTCACAGCAGCTGCCCTTTCAAGGACAACCTCTGCCAGAGCTATGACTAACCCAAGGCCATTCCAGCAGGTGCAAGTGGAGGAGTGGGGAATCAAACCTGGTTCTCCCAGATAAGAGTCCGCATACTTAACCACTACACCAAACTGGCTCTCAAACAATTCTGTTTTACATGGTCTGTGGAATGACAGAAGCGTGGGAGCCTTTCTGACTCCTCAGGAAGGTCATTCCACAAGGTAGAGGCTACAACAGAAAATTGACTTATATGGGTGGTTGTTTATCTTGCCTATTTGCAAGCTGCAACCTGCAGAAGTTCCTGAATAGATGATTGAAGCTGTCATGGTGGAACATAGGAGGAGGGTTGGTCCTGCAGATATGAAGGTCCAAGGTTATGTAGGACTTTGTATATTATAATCAGTACATTGAATTGAACGTTGTAGGAGACGGGCCGCCAATTGAGTAACTACAGAATGCCTGTAATATATGCTGTGCCTGGCTCTTGATAATAATCCAGCTGTGATATTCTGTACCAATTTGAGTCTTCAAGTTGTCTTCATGAGCAGACCTATGCAGAATACCTTATAATAGTAAAATCTTGAGGTCTTTAAGTTGTTGCACAACTTCATTTGAATTTCTTCTTTAGCAGCTCTTTGGGTCAATCTCTGATTATTAGCATTTTAGTTTTTAAATACTCTAAATGGCTATATTTTTTAAATAGGAAATTAGTTTATGTGTGTGTCTCTGTGTACTTTGCTGCTCTTCTCAATAGAAAGGGATTTGCTGTCTGATAGACAAATTTGTCTTAAAAGACAAATAATTAGGGCTATCAACCCATTAAAGGATTTTAGCTGATTAGTCATCTGCCTTTTAACCATGAACTGTGTTTAATTACATCTGCATATTACTAGAACTTCAACACAGCTGCCTTTTCAAGAGATTGAAGGAAATATTTTAAGCTACCACTTGTTAGAAACAAAAGCCATCTTCACTATTTCCCTTTTCAGTATTCAGTTACTACAGTAACACACCTGACCAAAAAAGACCTCAGATGTACCATCAGGGGGTTTTTTGAGCAGGAACACACAGGCATGCCGTTCCGGCTGGCTTGGTGTAAGGGGGTGTGGCCTAATATGCAAATGAGTTCCTGCTATGCTTTTTCTACAAAAAAGCCCTGTGTGAAACAATGTTGATGTCAGGGAGTGTGGCCTAATATGCAAATGAGTCATTGCTGGACTTCTTTTACAAAAAAGCCCTGTGTACCATTAATTTATATAAGTGATTTCTCTTCCAGAGAGCCAGCATAATGTTGTGGTTAAGACCGGCAAACTCTAATTTGGAGAACTGGGTATGATTTAGGGTTTGGCAGGTTCCCCCCTTGCTCTGGCAGGGGGATTAGGGGGGTTCCAGAGGTGGGCAGGGATGTCATACGATGTCACTCAGAACTGATGTCATTGCATTGGTGACACTGGGGACAATACTCTGGTGTTTGGGTGAAACTCTATGGTAAATTTGCCCTCAAACCATAGTTTTGCCCCAAAACTAGAGCATCTCCAAAGCATTGATGTCACTTCAGGATGATGTCATAACATCAGGAACATTGCAGGGTGACATCCCTGTTTAGAAGCAGGTTTCCCCCCACTGGCCAGCTGGTCCACATTGAGGAGAAGCCCCCAAAACCAGGACATCCCCCACTCAGACCTGGGGACTGACAACCCTAGTTTGATTCCTTGCTCTTTCATATGAAGCTTGCTTGGTGACCTTGGGCCACGCACAGTTCTCTTAGAACTTTCTCAGCCTCACCTACCTCGCAAGGGGCCTGTGTGGGGAGAGGAAGGGAAGGAGACTGTGAGCTACTTTGAGACTCCTTAGGGTAGAGGAAAGGGTATAAAACCCAGCTCTTCTTCTCTTCAGTGATTCAAACTGAGTGCTGTTGCTTATTCAGCCAGACTTTAGTTGATTTACAGCCTGATTCTAAATGGAGTTACACCACTGAGTTCTGGATTTAGAAGTTTGTAAATCTGTTTAAGATGGCACTATTAATCAGCATAGCAAAGCCTACAACCCTAAAAATACAAAACACACGTTTCTGGAACAATGGCATCTTTAAAAAAGAAGAAGTAGAGGCCTTAGTATTCAGGAATACTTTAACACTCTCTCTTTTGCCAAAGCCTAAAGGTGAGTTTTCACTTAAAAAAAACAAACACTGCAGCAGTAATAAAATCAAACAATACACAAAAACTAATTATTCAGATAAGCCAGATGTAAACTGTGTACATGGGCACACAAAGGACATTTAAGTCCAGCCCATGGCCTTCAAATCGAAATGGTCTCTGTGCACAGATCAAGTCCTAAAGTGACACTGCTGTGATTTTACCACAGACAATACCTCCTCCTTAAGTCCTTGTATATCATACTATAATAATCTCATTGGTTGTGCACTTTCTGTATTTTATGTAAATTAGTTTGTTTTGATCTATCCTGGCCATGGGCCGTAATAATAATAAACTGAAACGGAATATCCTTAGAACAAGTGTCATGTTACTGTAACTGTCATTTTAGGACTGTCATTTTAGGACTTGATCTGTGCACGGAGACAATTTCGATAATGGTAATTGTCAACATTATATCCTATAATGAGAATGCGATGAAGTGGTTAAAGTTAGGACTTGGGATACCTGCATTCAAATCCATGACCTGATTTGGTGACCTTGGGCTAGTCGCTCTTCCTCAGCCTTCATGAAGTTATTGCAAGGATAAAATGGCAGGGGACAATACTGTGTATGTTTCCCTAAACTCTTTGGAGGAAGAGTGGAATAAAAAATATATCCTTTAACTTTCAAGGAGAATAATGGTAATTGTCAGCATGCTACCTTTTGTGTACTAAAAGCATTTATTTCATTGACAAATCTTTCCCTAGAACACAGTTTGAAAACCAGTGGTCTATGTCATGGGTAACATTGTTCAATTCCAAATTAAAGCCAAATACATCCATTTACATCTGTGCCATTCTTCAGTGTGACTGTACAGAGAATTCTATAAATACGCGCTGTGATCTTTTGAGTAAAGAAGAGAGAGAGAGAGAAACCTGACAGTCTCATATTGTATATTTAATGAGCTCCAAAAATAAACAGGTAAAATATGTAAACAAGTAGTGATGGACTGTTTCTTAGGGGCGAGGGGGAACCCATAATCTCTGATGAATTTGCTATTCCTGAAATCACTACTTGCTTGAGCATAACTTAAATAACAAAGGTTTAAGTTCTTTCAAACTGGAGCATCTTGCATGGCCACTGGGTTTTTGCCAGTTTAAGGGGTACCTTCATCTGCAGTCTAGAGAAAATATAGCTAGCTTACTTAGAGGGAACACTACAAAGGAAACACAGTGTGACCACTTCAGTCTTAGGGCACAACTAAACATTATGGCATCCCTGGGCACACCCATTTTAGAGGAGAACACAGACCATTTAAAAATACCACAAGGGCCCAGTCCTGATCATGCCTGTAGCAAGGTGGGATCAGGGTCTCTTTTTCTTCCCTTGTGTGCCTTTTCAGATGCTGAAACAGCTATGTGTGGGGTCCTACTGTGCTGTGGGCCCATTCCTGATTGGGATCTTGCAGCATTTTTAAATTGCCTGTGTTAACCTGTAAAATGGTATTATTGTCCTTATGCTGTTTTTGGGAACACCATAACATCAAGTTGTGCCCTTAGTTCCTCATTCAGTCACATTTTCTGAGAGTTTAAAATGTTCCACATAATTCATGTCAGGAATCCTTTCAGCAGGGCCCAAGCCAGGATTTCATGTTTGGTGGGGCCCGCAGCAGCATTTTTTGTTGGGGAGGGGGCAGGGGGCCAACCGGTTTGGCCCTAAACTCTATCTGCTTCTCAATTAAAGCGACAGCCCCCCCCCCCAATTTGTCTAACTTAGTAAACCTTCAGGTGAATCTGGCTGCAAGTAGACTTCTCTCCCTCCCCCTGTGCCAATCTGAAGCCCCAATAGTAGCAATGCTGTTCTTGTTCAGAGCAGTAGCAAGTGGCGGTGAGCAAAGGGGGCAGACTGGAGGCCCTCCAATGGAGGGGTCATATAGATGGAAGGGGGGGTTGAATGGAGTGGCCTGGTCCCCTTGGGCCCCATTGTAGCTATGGGCCTGTCTTTCAGCAACTGTGTAGAATTATCAGTAGAATTATCTCTGTACTGAGTCAACAGTGTGATGCAGTGGCTAAAAAGGCAAATGCAATTTTGGGCTGTATTAACAGAAGTATAGTGTCCAGATCATGCGAAGTGCTGGTATCACTTTACCTGTTAACTGACATGTATTTGAAAGGAGAACTGTTCCACTCACAGATTGCTCTGCTGAACTTTCTTCCACAGCTATCATGTCATCTACTGAAATATATCATTATTTAGTTTTTGATGTCACTCATTTCACTCAGTGACAGTGCTTGTATGTATTTATTGAAGTCTTCAGATTCCACTAGTAGCATGGCTTATCTTTTTAGAATCAAGTCTTTAAAGATTCATTTGAGGCATAGTTTTTAAGCCAAAGCTACGGTAGCTAAATCTGCTTTCCACCATAAAACAGTAACAATGCAACAGGTCTACAAGCTTGTTCTTTTCAGAACTCCTTTTTGACACAAACAGATGTTGACTTGAAAACGTCCACTAATTGTATCCTAGAGTGATTGCAATACACTATTATGCAAAATGCCTATGAACAGATACTTTAATTGAATATAAGTTAGAAGAATAGGAAACCATCATTGTAAAAGTTATTAACATATGAAGCTGCCTTGTACAGGCTTGGCTCAAATATGATATGATTGTTCCTTATGAATTTAATCACTTGAGCTTAACACAAAACATAATGTCCACAAGAAGAAAATTTATTTAAATTGTGCAGTATTAGTTTGCTACCAGCTTTTGTCCTTGGTACAATCGAAAGGAGTATGCTGCCATCTAGTGGTCATGCTCTTTTTAAAAAATGCGACTTTGAAATAATAGAATGTAGACTTGTATAAAAATTGTATCACCATTTTAATCACAATTTTTAAAAAGCCTAAGTGATTTGAACTTACCCAGATAGGGTATTTTTAGTCTGTTTCAGTGTAGCTGCAGAGGAACCATTCCACAACACTGAACACAAATAGGATTGCCAGCTTCATTTACTGGTTGTGCTGTTGTCCTTTACTAGCAGAGTAACAAGTAGAGCAACTAATCTTTATACCCAGAAAATCTTCAGAATCAACTTGCCATTTGCTTTTTTTCACCTTTTCATAGCTGTTTCATTTCACTGATCAGCTCCCAATAAAGCTTCACAAATACTTTTCTTTCCCCTTTTGGTGGTGATGGAGATGGGGTGGGGGACTGCACAAGCTCTATTGTGTGCTTGCACAGAAGTCTTGGTTCACTGAAGACTATCTATGGAAGACAACATATATTGCAGATTCTAGGTCCATGTTTAGTATCTTACATCTCCAGTTAAAGTAGAACTAAATAGGAATCAAGTGCATCTTTAAGACCAATAAAGTTTTATTCAGAATGTAAGCTTTCGTGTGCTCTAAGCACACTTCATCAGACAAGGAATCAGATACAGTGATTCTGATGAAGTGTGCTTAGAGCACACAAAAGCTTACATTCTGAATAAAACTTTGTTGGTCTTAAAGATGCACTTGACTCCCACTTTGTTCTACTGCTTCAGATTAATACGGCTGCCCGCTTGGATCTATCTTCAGTTAAAGTACTCTTTGGTCTGAGACCTTAGGCAGCTGCTTTCACTCCTATCCAAAACAACCCTTAGATCATATAACTGCATTTGCTTATATTTATTGGAGCCATATAGCCCATCTTTGGTACATGGGAATGCATACCCTGAAAAACCAAAGTATATGATGGCATGTACTGCAGCCAAAATATATTTATTTTGATCGATTCAGACAAAATGACAATTGCACATTTTGAAGTGATCATGCTTAATGCATTCTCCTGTTAGTCATGGTAGGCCAGCTAAAAACTGTAGCCCAGTATAGACGTACCCCTCCATGTATTCACTCATATGAAGCTGCTTTATACTGAATCAGACCTTTGGTCCATCAATGTCAGTATTGTCTTCTCAGTATTGTCACTCACTGTACAGGGAGGTCTGAGCATAGTGGTCTCACCTCCATACAGTCGCCAAGTGGTCTGCAGAAGGTGAATGCATAGAGGAAGTACCTATGTGCACACTAACGTTGCCAGATGTTGGGAGAGATGGAGACTTCATAATTGTGTGGGGGTCAGTGTCCCTAGTGCAATGACATCACTTCAAGATTGATCCAGAATTTATGCATAAAGGAACAACTTCTGCTAGGATACTGTCAGTTCTTTTAGTATATAGCTCCAGGGGAACTCATTGCAACTGTCTCAATGCAAACAAAAGAGAGCTAATGTCAAACCAAATAATCCTTGCTGTACAAACTGAAGGAGGGCATTTTTTTTTCAAGCCCAGCAGAATCAGTGCATCAGTTGCATCACACTAATTCTAATCCCAGGAGCCATCATTCCATTCTGAGAGCTGTCATGCCAGCCCCAGAACACTTCTGCTGCTCCCAGGGGTCATCATTCCTGTGGAGGAGCTGTTATTCCAATCTCAGAATACATCTGAAAGCCAACATGATTTAAGTGGTTAAGGGCAGAGGTCTCTAATCTAGAGATTTGATTCTCCACACCTCGACTTGCAGCCAGCTGGGTGATCTTAAGTCAGTCACAGCTCTCTCAGAGCTCCCTTAGCCCCACCTGCCTCAGAGGTTATCTGTTGTGAGGAAAGGGAAGGTGACTGTAAGGTGCTCCGAGGCTCCTTCAGGTAAGTGAAGTACAGAGTATAAAACCAACTTCCTCCTCCTCCCACCCTCCCAGGGGCCATCATTTCACTCTGGGGGCTGCCATTCCAGTCCCCAGACACTTCTGCTACTTCTAGGGGCTGTCATTCCAGTTCTGGGGAGGACTGTCATTCCAGTCTCAGAACACTTCTGTTACTAACAGGTGCTGTCATCCCAGTCCCAAAACACTCCTGCTACAACCAAGGGCTGTTATTCTACTCTGGAACATCTTGTTCCTGTCCCAAAATAGTTCTACTACTCCCAGTATTTGTCATTTCAGTTGGGGGGGGGAGTGCGCTGTCATTCCAGCCTCAGAACACTTCTGCTACTCCCATGGGCTGTCATTTAACTCCCAGAACACTTCTGCTGCTCCCAGGGGCTGTCATTTCACTTCCAGAACACTTCTGCTACTCCCAGGGGCTGTCATTTCACTCCCAGAACACTTCCACTGCTCCCAGGGGCTATCATTTCACTCCCAGAACACTTCCGCTGCTCCTAGGGGCTATCATTTCAATTCCAGAACACTTCCGCTGCTCCCAGGGGCTGTCATTTCACTCCCAGAACACTTCCACTGCTCCCAGGGGCTATCATTTCACTCCCAGAACACTTCTGCTACTCCCAGGGACTGTCATTTCACTCCCAGAACACTTCCACTGCTCCCAGGGGCTGTCATTTCACTCCCAGAACACTTCCACTGCTCCCAGGGGCTGTCATTTCACTCCCAGAACACTTCCACTGCTCCCAGGGGCTGTCATTTCACTCCCAGAACACTTCCACTGCTCCCAGAAGCTGTCATTTCACTCCCAGAACACTTCTGCTGCTCCCAGGGGCTTTCATTTCACTCCCAGAACACTTCTGCTGCTCCCCAGGTCTATCATTTTACTTGTGAGGCTGTCATTCCAGTCCCAGAGAACTAATTCTATTTCAGTGGACCCTCTTTCCACTCTGGAACCTATTATTCCTATCCCGGAGCAGTTTATCTGGGCCCAGGGATATTAATTGAAAATTAATGTAATTATTTTGTGCTGTAAGATATTCATTGCAACTATTTGGTGCGGTAATGTATTTCAATAGAGCCCATGCAAGTCAATTTGCATTTCTGGCTCCTATTATCTCCAGTGGGCCTTCAAGCCTCTCCTATTGTTTCCAATGGGCAATCCTGCCATTCCTTTTAGTACACCCCTCCGCCAGCAGAACCCAATGCCATTGTCACAATACAAACGAAAGAGGACTAACATCAAACTAGAGAATCCTTGCAGGACAAACTGAAGGGGGGCACTTTTTTGAAGCCCAGGAGAACCAGTGGCAGTGAAAACCCAACAGAACTAAGGCCAAACCAGATAATTTCTATGGTAAAAATTGAAGGGGGGGGGGCACATTTTTGCATCCCAGCAGAAACAGAGCAATATACAGAGTGCACAGCAGTACCAGTGCTATCAAAGAAATTCACATATTCTAGGATATCTTCTAATGTGCTTAATTCATGCTATATAGGCATAACTTGAACTACCTACGCAGGCTTCATTCCAGAAACTGAACCATCTTTTGGCAGGTGCTTTATCATATGAACATATATATGAACATATGAAGCTGCCTTATACTGAATCAGACCCTGGGTCCATCGAAGTCAGTATTGTCTTCTCAGACTGGCAGAGGCTCTCCAGGGTCTCAAGCTGAGGTTTTTCACACCTATTTGCATGGACCCTTTTTTGGAGATGCCAGGGATTGAACCTGGGACCTTCTGCTTCCCAAGCAGATGCTCTACCGCTGAGCCACTGTCCCTCCCCTTTCTGAATCAGCTTTCTGAATGCGGCAAAGCTGTAATCTGAATCATTTTGTGGCATGTAGACTGATAAGTGAGGAAAATAATTAGTAATAGAAGATTTACAAGAACATATAATACCAGCAATCCTTAAGAGGATGGATTTGCTTGTATGCTGTGCTTCATCCTCTGACCTACCTGAGACTACAGTGCTTGTCACCTGGACCTTTCCGAGACTATCTAGCTGCCAGAATTCTTGACTAAAAGTCGGCAATCCTATTAATACGGCATAATAAACTGGCAATCCTAATAATATTTGCTATTTCTTTAAATTGCTATTTCTACATGTCAAAATACTGTAGGAATCTAACAGGCTCCAAACAATTTGGGATCCTGTCCTGTATATATGATGATACCAAACATCAGTATCAACTAGATCAGTTGCTCACTGACTTACTGCCTAGGTATTTCCCATGCCAAATAAACAGCAACCAGCATTAAAAAAACTGGTTTTGGCTATAAGTAGATTCTTATTTGTATTAACCTCTTTACTGTAGCTTCCACTGTTGTGCACTGCAGTACACACACGCATCCCCTGAAATGGTTTCGGGTTTGAGCCCTTTAGATTCCATCTTGTGATGTAAGATATTATTGTTAAGATGAAGATCACAAGAAATTCTCTAGCCGAGAGCATTCTTTAAGAAATTCAGAAATCAAGGGCAAGCAGTGATGCCTGATAAATAGAGGCAAATGGTTGCTAAGCAACTACCAGTCTCTGTGCTACAGAGTCAGGAAGTAAAGCCTAAAAGAATGAAGAGGTTCTGCCATCTGCATAACTTTCAGGTGGATGAAGGAACATTGCCACACCACAAAACAAAACCATTCTTCCATTATCTATGACAGCACTAAGGAAAGGGTCCTTTTCAACTTTATCATGGGTTTCCACTATGAAAAAGAGCTGTTCAGCTTGCTCCTGACCTTTATTAGACACTGGCAATATTTATCTCCACGCCATTAAAAAGGTCACCTGAACATCCTAAAAGCTTGCCAAAGACTTGATAATCAAAACAATGTAAATTTGGTTACCTGTGTGAAAATCATGCAAAATTATTTCTAATATTATGCTTTTCAACCCCAACACATCTCACTGCCCTCATGTGGCCTAAGCCTATATAAACTTTGAAATGCCACCACCAATACCCTGGATATTCAGATCTCTAGAGACAAAGTAATGAATATTCTTATAAAAAGAGCAAAACAACCACAATGCCATATGCAGACGTTCCAGAAGGGATCATCTTGCTTGGTGAAGATGGACTGACCAGTCCTGCTCCCATATCTACTGATCCTGACACCTTCCCTTGTGGTTACCCCCCTTTGTTTTCTCCCCTCTAGCCATACTTCTCTGCCTCTCACTTTTTCTTCATCCTGTCGCTCCATCTCTTGTTCTCTCCCCCATGCCTGTCACTCTATCTGATCCCTACCCCATCACTCTCTCTTTCTCATTCTGCCCCTATCCCGATCACTGCCTTTCCCCCCCTTTCTGTCACCCACTCCATCCCTCTCTCTTTTTCTCTCTGCCTGCCCCCCACCCACCTTCCCCCATAAACACTCTCTGAGGCTCCCCTGGAGCAGCTTTGGGTGAGCCAGCAGTCTCCCCCCACCCCCGTCCCACTCTCTGAAGCTCACCTGGAGCTGCTCTGGGTGAACCAGCAGACTCTTCCCTCCTGTGCCGCTGACACCAGCTCAATGCACCTCTTGGCCTCATGTGCCTGCTCCACCAAGCCTGCCTGCCAGCCACACCACTGGAGGTAAGTAGGTTCTCTGCATCTGCACAAAGAACACCTTTTTATTTTGGAGGGAATTTAAACCCCTCACTTTTTAAAAACAGTAAGACTTTTCTGCAAACCCAAGGGGTTCCCCTGAGTTTGCAGAAACATCTGTTTAGCATCTCTGTGGCCCTCATTCATGCATTTAGATTCCCATAGATGGGGGACACACGTGACTGTCAGGATTCTGGTATCAGGGACAGGCTGCTGCACTTCATAGCATAGGGTGAAGAGGAGACCTGATTTCTGACAACACTCAGTCTTGGTCCTATCTCTAGGAAGTACACTTTAAAAACAGAGATTAGCTGGCAACTGCTCTGGGGTTCTCTTCTTTGGATTCTGACTGGTTTCATATATCTTTGCTTTCTGAAAACTAATAAAGTTCTTTTAAACAAAATCCATTCATGTTGCTTAAAACTAGTCTGTTTCCATGTTAGTCAGTGCTGAAGGGACAGTTCTTTTGTCTGTGTGTGTGCATGTGAGTGTGAGCACCTGGAAGTCATGGTGACCTCTGGTGACTGACCCCTGCTGGGGGCCCAGAGGATATTCAGGGAGGTGGCTGAATAAAGCCTGCCCTGAAGGGACAGTTCTGATAGACACAGAGAGGGGAAGAGGGAAGTTGAACTCCCTTTTTGGTTCTCACACACACATTATGCATTTGCAGGGGGAACCATAATTTGATTCCTCTGTTAGTGACAGCAGCTCAAAAATAGAAGCAAGGAAAGAATTCTAGTTCTCCACTGTGGTTTAAATTTTGAATGTAGACCCCCTTCATGCTTGGCCATCTCAGCAGGTACAGCTGAAACCCCAGTATGGAAAGGGGGGGATGATAGCTGGAAGGGGGCAGATATCAGAAGCAGCTGTGATTATACCCATAATGCAGCAGCACCAATCCATGATTACATTGGCACAACACTTCTGGAGAAGAAAAGCTGAGGGCAGCCAGGTGCAAAAGAAGACTAGGCTTTCTTACATTTAATAGCTATGGAGGAGAGAGATTTTTGACATGCATCTTCTTCTCATCCCATCAAGGCAGGCTGCAACTGCTGAACTATCTTCTTTTATAGACCTGCTAAAATGCATCTGCTCATCCTGCCTAGCAAGAGTGATTCTCTAACAGTGGATTATTTACTGTCCATCTTCATTTCTACCCCACCTTTCCCCCCAATGGCCACCAAAAGTGGCTCACAACATTCTCTCCTTCATTTGATCATACTTCAATTCAGATGAAAGACGGCTCCAGGCAGACCACTGTCTGCCTACAACCTGGGATGCCTTCCAGACATTTCTACCCCCCCCCCCCCAGGAAGATGCATGTAGTTCCTGTCTCCACTCTCCCTTAATTCCAAAAGTTCAAAAAACGATACTCAGTTTCCACTTCCATGTTATATGTGAAGTTATTTTAATCATTATACCTAATGCCTGAGATTAGTTGTTGTTTACATGTACAAGATCATAGAGTCTTAAAAGGAGCAAGTGCATTTTCATACACATTTGCAACACAAACTGCTGCAAAAAAAATATAGCTCAATCTGTTATTAAGCTTTCTGTCTTACAAGATCTTTCCCTTGAAAATGAACCTTGACTGACCTTGCATCCAGGGGTGTAAACTTCAGGGGGGAAGTAAAGTTCAAACCCTCTCCAGGATTTCTCAGCAGGGGTGATGTCCTCCCCCCCTCCCCAGCTGCCAGGTAGCATCATAAAGCTGCTCAGGCTGTCAAGTTCAGTCAGCCCTGTTTCGCTTTGTGGAGACTTAGCAAGTTCCTAGGAGGCATAGGGCTGCTTTCATTTGTTTCTTAAAGATAAAGGAGGAAAGAACCGTCACTGGAAGATCTGTGAAGAAACAGTAGAGCTCTCTTTACTTAAGGGGAAGGAGAGGGAAGATTAATAGAACTGGTGAAATCCATCTAGCAGTCAGTGGTTGGACTGAAGAATGTATTTCCTGTAGCTGGCAACACAAACTCTGATATAAATAATCAGGGCTTTTTTGGGTAGAAAAAGCCCAGTGGAACTCATTTGCATATTAAACCATGCCCCTGATGCCAAGCCAGCTGGAACTGCTTTCCTGTGTGTTCCTCCTAAAAAAAAAAAAAAAAGCCCTGTAAATAATGAATCAAAAGAGTTATGGTTTGCCTTCACAGATGGGATACTAATCATTACTATATAAATGTGTCCTGGTGGGCCCTGCCTTAGACCTTTAGCTAAGGATGGGGGAGGACACAAAGCTGATTCCCCAAAGGTTATTCTATGACCTAGGTCCATCTTTAAATAAATATTTACATCTCCATTAGCCCAATGTGTCTGAGAGGTAGAAAGCCTGTTGCCCAAATATTGAAAGTTGTGTATATGGGTGGGGGAGGTGTGAACAAAGGCCTTTGGTCCATATGATGAGAATTAAATCGATTTTGGCATCCTGGGACCTGCTTTAGAGAAAGAAGAAATGGAAGAGATGGGAATATTTCTGTCTTCAGCCATTTTTGTTTCTATCTGACTCCATATAGGGGTTGGAGATATAAAGCTGGTTGGAGGTATAAAGCTGATTCTGCCATCCTGGATCCTACTTCAACCAAACAAGTGCTCCCACGTTTTCAGGCCAAGGCATCCAAGAAGCCAGTAGTTACTCTACATTCATGCAGTGATTCATACTGAGTATTCAGTTTGTGAGTGATATAGTTGTTAAAATGTTAGTCTAAGACTGAGGAGACCACTTAGCCATGAAGCTCACTATGGGTTCAGTCACATGTACTAAATAATGCACTTTCAAGGCACTTTCCAGTTGGATTTTGCTGTGTGAAATGGCAAAATCCACTTTCAAACAGTTTTTGAAGTGAATTGAAACTGCATTATTTAGTATGTGTGACTGCACCCTATGTGACCTTCAGCCAATCACACTCTACCCTCTACCCTCATAGGTAGTTGTGCGTAAAAGAGAGAGAGAGATGAATTACAGTTAATGAGTTCATCCAAGAAGCTCACCTCCCTTCAGCCCCCCAGGGGTATCTGTAGTATGAGAAGATATTGGTCCACCACCCTAAGAAGGGGTCATTTCTATGGGATTGATAAGGTATAAAGAAGCAGGGAAAACTATGTTTCATTTTGTTATAAGACACCTGGTGGTGCTGTGTAACAGGATGTAGCTAAACCCCAGGGTCAAACAGTTATGCAGCAAGATGCTTCACTTAGCCAAGTAGATAAGGGCTTACATTCTATGCTTCCTATCCATTATATGCTTCAGAACAAAGAAACAAAAGTTAAAGTGAGCCAAAAGTAAGCAAATGAAACTTAAGGTTTAACGGCCGTAAAAGCGCCAAGGGGAGGGGGGAAACACGGGGTGCACACGTGTTAGAGTGTATGCGATAGGATGAATAGATTGTGAGCCTATGTGCCAATTGGTCCACAGAGGCAGGATAGGCGGGAGAGAGGAGGCTTAAAATGAGCTGCACTGCATTGCAGACTTTGGATACCTCCAACCAGCTTTCGCCCTGACTTCCCCGTGCTTTGCAAATCACGCAATAAAATGCTTACTTCTCTGTCTCACACATCCGGAACTCCTTTCTTCTTAATAGATTGGCCTTCTGGCCGTAAAAGATTCACATTCCCCCTACTCAGATTGACACCCTCTGACCTCAAGACTCTTACTCTCCACAACAGCAGAAGAGCTGTCAGTCCAGGAATGGGACTGTTCTCATACGTTCCTGGTGTCTCTTCCCCAAATCTCTCTCTCTACCTCAGCTTCTCCAGGCAGGGCTGAATTAACAAATAGGCCAAATAGGCACCAGCCTATGGGCCCTCATGCCTTTAGGGGCCCTGGGTCATTTTGCCTCTCTCTGTCTCTCCCCCACAGCTTTATCAAAGGGGCTTTTGAGAAGGTGCCTGCATGAAATATTAGGAGATAATTTACAAGAGGCTCCTGAGATTTTGACTGCCTAGTGTCCTCCACAGGATTTAATCCAGCACTGTCTCCAGATCAGCAACCCTAGCCTCAAGGGAATGAACCTGCCCCTTGAGAGCCACAAGCTCCGTGCAACAAGCACGCCCCCGCAATTTCCACCTGGTGGGTCGATAATTGTACATGCGGCACTCTCTGCAGAACACTGGATAGCCCCCGCTCCCCTGCTGGCTTTCTACATAGTGGTTTAAAGGTATCTAGAGTGATGCAGGGTCCCAAGGCCTGATCCCCAGGCGAAGGGCCACAGCCCAACAGCCCTTTGACTCTTGCCAAAGGCTCTGCCTAGGATCTCTGCCTAGGATTAGCCTTACAGTTCAGAGGCCCACAGCCCCCACCTCCCAGCAACAACAGCAGAGGGTGGGGGCTGCAATCAGCCCCAGGCACACAGATCTTCCTCAATGACCAACAGACCCAATAAACACCCGAACAGATTCAGACTAAAACACTGCTCACCAGAAGAATACAATTACCCACTCACCCACAAATTCTGTCCTCTCACAAAGCAACCTCATTTAATGCTCCCCAGTAATTTAGCAGTTCAGTAGAGGCAAAAGCACACTAACCTTCCCAGCAGCTCTCTCCTGGGTTCTGTCTCCCAGCCTAGCTGGCTCAGTTCTTTGTGGTTCATGCCCATCCCAAAAAATGATCTCAGATTAACCTAAAGGCAAGGGATGTTGTAAGGACTGAATATGCTTCTGGAATGTGAAATATAGTGTGCTCAGATTCACAAAATCTTGTGGAATTCTAGAGAGAGAGATCTGAGGTTTTCCCCTCCTGCTATTTATTACAGCAAAGTCCTAGCTTTTAGTACGGTATATTCCAGCTCTCCGTTTATTTGAATATTTTAGTATGTGAAAATTTCTACCCTATTGATCAAAAGGGTGTGAACTTGAGTGTGAACGTCAGTGGATTTAGGTCTATGGGTTCAGGTCAAAAGTTCTCAATATAGGATGTTGCTGGAGTCTCTGAAGAAGGATTGCCATAATCCATTGCTGATTTCCAAACAGTTTTCCCTGCACATTTTGTAACCTCTATGATGAGTGTAATGTACAGAACCCATGCCAGCAGGCTGTAAGATACTGTCCCCCCATTTCACAAAGACCTCAGCTTAGCATCCTTCTTGGGTACTGAGGGGAAAAATCCTGTCTTTCCCTAGGTACAAGTGTCTTTCTCTTGAGAAAACAAAAAAAACCCTTGCTTTTTGGCCACTAGGTGGCAATGAACATGAAACATATGAATAATTTCCACTGTTCAAGGAATCTTGAACTTAATTTCTATAGCATCATAGAACAATGATGCCTAGTATATCAGTACCTTAAATAAGCTATTATGGTACAATGCTGTCCACTTTCAAATGAGCATTTCTAAGTGTATTTATTTGCAACAGAGGTAGGATCGGAGACAAGAATTCTCTTGTGAAACAGTGCAGATCTGAGAAAGAGAGACTTGAGCCCCTACCATTTTCAGTCTTAGAAATTTATACGTATTTGTTAGCAAAGGCACATGGGTCAAGGAGGAAGTAGCACGGCATGTCAGACAACTTCATCCACCCTTTCTCACTCTCCTTTCTGGATAAACTGCATATCTATCAACTACAATATCTGTTTGATTAGGCATATACCAAAGTCTGTGGCCTGACAAAAAGTTCACTGATGACCAGAGATGTTTGTCTCTTCTGCTTCGCAGAAATAGGAGATTGCCCCAAGTGTATCAGGGGCTTATGAGAAATCTCCCATTTTATACCGGGAGAGGTACATGACAGGACCAGAGAACTAATATTTCACACTCTTTCAAGCCTTGCTTGTCCAACAGAACGTCAAAGAGTGTAGAAGAATCAGGCTCTGCTCTCCCATTCAGAGTTATGTCTCTGCATGATGGGGCAGTGTCCTTGGGGGGGGGGGGGCAGGGCTTTTTTTTTTTTTTTTAAAGCAGGAACGCAGCTCCAGCTGGTTTGGTGTCAAGGGCTGTGGCTTGAGATGCAAATGAGTTCCTGCTGGGTTTTTCTACAAAAAAAAGCCCTGGAGGAGGGCATTTTGCACAAGCCTCCTCCCCTCCAGTAACCTGTAACTGGCACTGCAACTGTTCTACTTCAACAGAAATTCAGCTCAGTGACACTGTAAGCCTATAGCAGATGTGTAAACTGAAGTTTATTTTGACCTAATCTTCTTCCCCAGTGCATTATAGTGCTTGGTGCCAGATAATTACAGAGGTAGCAAAAGCCAGTTCTTATGTCTAGAACATGCATGATTCGCTGCATTGTCTGTTCCTGATTCTTCCCTTCCAAAATCTTCTCCTCTCAACCATATGACATGACCTTTTAAAACTACTTTTCATAGACTTTCTAGACTGCTCTTGTTCCTGGCCAGAGCAGATTAGTGCTAATCATGTAAACTGAACTGGGTTCAGAAGTGACAAACATGCCTCTTTTATTTTTCTAAATCACTCCCTCTGCTCTTTAGATGGCATTTAGGCACTTGATTTCATTTCTACGCAGTATTAAGCTGACAGTGCAAGCTTTCCATATACCATTTCACCCAAGGGAAAACTGTCAGTGTTTGTTTTCATTAAAAGGATGAATCTGTTGTATACGATTCCATTCATTTTTGGAACGGGGTGGTTTGCAGGGACCAAACTAACTCCTTTTTATTAGCAATAAGCAGACATCAGATACAAAGACATTTTGAGGCAGCCATTGATGCTTCTGTGGAAGCTGAATAAGCAATCAGAGAACATTCAGTTACAAGGCAGGATGCTGGTCTAGGGTCATTCCTGCTCTCGCTCACTCTTACTGAATTTTTCAGTTGCAGTAGAGCATTGCAGTAGCACTTTCAAGCCAGCACTACTGAGTTCTTGCAGATTTACAGCAATTTAGCAGCAATGTGATTTTGTAATATACTCACTGTTGCTCTGCAATATTAGTTCTTGCTTTTCATATAAGGGGTATAGGGAAGCTGTTTCCAAAGACAAGATGGCAAAAGATGAGTTTTGAGGTTCAATTGCACTAATCTGTGTTTTGCCCTAGATCTTCTAATAGTTGGACTATTTTTAATAAATAGTGAGCTACTGTTATCTATGCTGTTGACATGTCTTGTCCACACTGTGGTCATGCCCAAGCTTGTGTATGTGGGCGTTTTACACAGGACTGCCTTTGAAGACATCTTGGAAGCTTCAGCGGGTCCAAAGTGCTGTGACCTGGGCTTTAACAGGGATGCACCTCATACCTGCACTGAAAAAGCTATGCTGGCTGCTGGTGTGTTTCTAGATGCAATTCCAAGTGATGATGTATGTACTTAAAGCTCTGTATAAACTGAGCTCAGAATATCTGAAGGACCACTTCTTCCTGTCTACCTGCTCACTCAGATGTCCTGGAAATGCCCTTCTTGTTGTGTCCTCACTTTCTTTGAAGTGATAGGGCTGGGTTTCAATTCTCAGTGGACAGTGCCATGTCTGTGGAACTCTGCCAGAAGCAACAGCATATGAGCAGTTTTATTAATGTAAATGCTGATATTGGGTATATTTAGTCCATTTCATTACTGTGACAATTTCTAATGTGTATTCTGTATTGTACAGGCCTTACTGAATGTTTCTCTTGTCCCCCCCCCCTCAGTTGTGTTTCCTCTCTTCCTGTAACTAAAGTGAAGATGCTGCCAATCCAAGCATCTTCAGATGACCAAGACAGCTGTTTCCAGATAGACGCTCCCTGCAGATGCACAGATGATGCCTCCTGGGAAGCACCAAGAAGGCAGAGAAAACATGTAGTGGCTTGGGTGACCGGAGACACTGTTTCTTTCCATATTCTAAAGGAAAAATGGAGTGTTTGTTCCCTGTATGTGTGCAAGGAAGGGGTTGCCAAGCCTAAGGTTGCCAATATCCACGTAGAGCCTGGAGATCTCTTTGAATTACAGTTGATCTCCACAATATAAAGGTCAGTTCCCCTGGAGGAAAAGGCTGCTCTAGAAGGTGGACTCTGGCATCTTACTCTGTTGTACTGCCTCCCCAAGCACACCTCTCCCATTTTTTCCTGATTCATTAAAAAACCCTTTATGTCTTATCCTCAAGCATCAACCCACATGATAGGTTTTCAACAGCAAATATACCAGCAGGGGCCACATTAGGGATCACTGTTCTATAGCTGTCTACATTTGTAGCTGCTGTGGTTCTAGCTTTCTTAATTTAAAAGTATTTTGTCATTTTGTATGAAATATGATGTAAGCTCTGAACATTAGAAAAAAAAGCAGCATTCAAATATGTTAAGCAGTTTCTAGTGTCGCATGGAGCTATCAGCTCATATTAGCTGTTCTCACTATGGAACAATTTCTGTTTGTGGAGTTTACCACTGAGATCTACAAATATATCATTGTTATTGGGAAACGTCAGTGATGTATTCAATAAATTATTTCCCTGGGAAATCATATAAGTTACATGTTAACACCAATTTGTGCTATTATTTAATTTTCATTATTCAATATACACATTTAATATTTGAAAATGTACAAACATTATCATAGTGATCCATATACCACATGGAGAGATTATTACAATTCTTGTTTGCAGGAAGAAAAACCAAGGGCTTTTCTACACAGATTATTTGCCCTGATTTGATGATGTTGAAACAATGTTTTTCCTGCTTTCTCACAGCATTGTGATGCATTTGTGCACCTCATGGGTTTCCCTAGCTTTATCAATCCTTCCCAAACCTGTGTTTCCACAATGTTTTGGGAAAGACTGCAGCAAAACCTGGATGGCTGCTGTGTGGGTGGGAAAGTGCAGATTTCCCCAGTTCTGCTCACACAGCAACCATTCCTTCCACCCCACAGTTGCCATTTCCTCCCTCTGTCACTGGGGTGCTTTTGTTTTTAACCACCAATTGAAGACTGCTATATTGTAACTTACAACCTTAACACCAATGGTTATATCAGGTTTCTCAGCTTTCATTTTTTAAAAAGCAAGTCTCAAAAGATCACTTTGTTGGAGAGATATAATGGGAAAGGCATGTCTCTGAATGTAAGAGTTTAGAGACTTTTTCAACAAATGAAAGCTGGGAATCCAGAGAACCTGATGCAGAGGTTATTACAGACTTTTAAAGGCCCTGGTGGCTTGCAGGGACTACCCCACTGTATGGGCAGCCTCAGCAACAGAAAAACTACACAAACCTGTCCCTTTATGGAAAACACCTGAGCCCAGGGCTTTTTTTGAGCAGGAACACACAGGAATGCAGTTCTGGCTGGCTTGACATCGTGGGAGTGTGGCCTAATATGCAAATGAGTTCCTGCTGAGTTTTTTCTACAAAAAAAACACTGTCTGAATCTGTTATAATCCTAGTTAAAATTAGATTCTGGGAACATGAAAAGTAATTCTTGGGCTGGCTTAATATCAGTTTTTAAGGGTTTTTTTTCCAACCCAGGCAGTAGCTCTTAGAATGTTCACATGCCATCTATGTATGAACTAGATGAAAACTCCATGGTCATACCTCGGGTCTGTATGTGAAGAGAAGGCTCTCACACAGGGTTGCTAGGTCTGGGTTGGAAAATACTTGGAGACTTTGGGGGTGGATCTGGGAGTGGATGGGGTTTGGGGAGGGAAGGGGACTGAGCATGGTACAATGCCATAGAGTCCACCCTTCAAAGCAGCCATTTTCTCCAAGGGACCTGATCTCTGCCAGCTGGAGATCAGTTGTAAAAGATCTCCAGGCCCCATCTGGAGGCTAGTATATAGGATAACACTCTGTGAGAGCTTTAACTAATATATATTGAAAACAATATTTTAAACAATATTTTAAATCACAATATTTCCACATAAATTTGAAATTATTTCACAGTCCATTTTGCAATATACAATGTTTTTCTTCATTTGTAGGACTTCCTGAAGTCCAATTCACCAATGCAGGTGTGATTGTAGTTCCCAAACTGGTGTGGCTGCAACTGGACTGCTGCTTCTGTCCCCTTTCAGAGAATCCTTCTTCAGGCAGCTCACCAAGGGATACAGTTTTAATTTGGCTCTGCTCTGCTTATCTCCAGGGATGAAGCACATTTCTCTTTGTCCTTAGCTTCCTTTGAAAGGGCAACCATACATCACATGAGACTGAACTGGGAACTAACTCTTTCTACTAAAACACAGCATTTTCAGGGAAAAGCTAATGCAAAACACTGAACAACAGATTCAACATAACAAGCAACTGAGTGAAACATGACTGCAGATTCACCTGGATGTATTCAAGTATATAACAGAAAGTATAGCACAAATCAGTGCAGGATGGTCCATTAGAATGACTAGTGCAATGCCCTAACAATTCAGACTGTTTCCACCCCATCCTTAGTGGACAGAAGGGGAGAGGTGTCATCAGGCTGTCACCAAAGTCAGTTTTTGTTTGTTCTTTAATTTAGCATTGAAAGCAAGAAAGTGTGTTACAGAAGCAGAGGACTTTTCTTCAGCTTCAGTTCTGACCATCCACAAAATTGCACTCATTCATTCATTGGGAAGGGAGCCTGTCCTTATGGTTCTCTTGGAGATCATGATTGGTCAGTGCATCCAGAGGGATCTATTGAGCAGAGCTGTCAGTCTTTCTTCTTTCTCAGGGAGAAAGAAAGAGCAGAAGAATTATGGCTACCAAAGCTCAATGCGCTAGTGTGCTCTCTCTTCAAAATTTGTTTTCATCCTGTTCATAATCTGGTTTATACAGTGCAGGTTAGTCCATTAAGGTAAATAGCACAGTGCTCTAACCCAGGGGTGGCCAACGGTAGCTCTCCAGATGTTTGTTGCCTACAACTCCCATCAGCCTCAGCCATTGGCCATGCTGGCTGGGGCTGATGGGAGTTGTAGGCAAAAAACATCTGGAGAGCTACCATTGGCCACCCCTGCTCTAACCAATGCATGCCCATTTCACTCAGGAGTCGGAGGCAAGCGGTAAGGGGCCTTGACAGTACAATGGCATGATGCCACTTACAGCAGAAACCTTGGAGTGGCATCATGCCCCTTTAGCAGGGCTTTTTTTTGTAGAAAAAGCCCAGCAGGAACTTATTGGCATATTAGGCCACATCCCCTGATGGCACGATCGTTTCACACAGGGATTTTTTGTAGAAAAACCCCAGCAGGAACTCATTTGCATATTAAACTACACCCCCTGATGCCAAGCCAGCTATGTTCCTGTACGTTCCTGCTCAAAAAAGCCCTGCAGGAATAACTGGAAACTCTGCTTTTTCCCTGGAAGTGACGTATTAATTGCACTTTGTGAGGGTTTTTTCTTCATTTTTCTCCTGTCATCTAACTGAGAGGCAGCAGGCAGTGTGTTTGCCAGCAGGAGGTCTCCAGCCATAGAAGGAGACCTGGCAACCCTTCTTCAAGCCCAGAAGGAGGCAGCCATTTTCTGTTTCTCCAGGGAAGTCCTGGAGAGGGAAACCCTGAAGAGGAGCTTTCTTACAGGTAAGCACATGAAATCTTGATGCTGTGGAATGAAGCCAACAGCTTCTCTTGCAGGTCCCTTTCATATTCCCTTTTTGTGCCATTTTGACCTCTTCACTGTGATAAATTATTTGAAGGATTTCAGTCTTGTTTTCCTGTAAATTCCTTTCCTTCCAGTTTCTTCACATTTTGGGGAACCAGTGTTGTTTCAGTGTTTTCTCTTGTTGGGTACTGAATTGCTCCCGCCTGTCATTTGAAAGTTTTATTGCACTTTTAAATTTCCCCTCTCCTGCTGTTTTTGGTGTGTGTCACCAGAAAATACACAGCACTCCTGAGCTACTGGAGGATTGCAACCCACTGGGGGTCTTGATCCCCAGTGGGAGATCTACTACTGTTTACTAGGAGACTGCTTAAAGCTGCATTCCTCTGCCTATTGACATGAGAGTTATTCCCACTGAACTCCAAGTGACTTCCTTCTTTCAGTGTGCAGGTCATATTTTTGCACCCTCCCCAGCCTGATTTCCTTCCTCTTCCATTTGTGGCAGCAGCTTATGTTTTCTCCTTCCCTCTGTGTAATTAGCTTTTCTGACTTTGGAAATGCAGTCATTGCATCAAAATGGGGATGGGCTAGGTGAGACCTTGTCAGACACGCATGCCTTCTCTGACTTCAAGATCCCTAAAAAAATTGTCTGAAATCTGAAGTGGCCCGCCTTGTTTTATGGAAAGATGAAGCAACAACAGAGAAACAACACACTAAAGTAGCAGTGCAAAAGCACTCTTTGGGGGGGGGGGAAATATTGTCCTTCAGCCTTTTCCCTGCCTTTGACAAGCTGAACAAGAAGGGTTATGGAAGTAGGGTTGCCAAGTCCAATTCAAGAAATATCTGGGGACTTTGGGGGTGGAGCCAGGAGACTTTGGGGGTGGAGCCAGGAGACATCGGGGCGGAGCCAGGAACAAGGGGGTGACAAGCATAATTGAACTCCAAGGGAGTTCTGGCCATCACATTTAAAGGAACCGCACACCTTTTTAAATGTCTTCCTTCCATAGGAAATAATGAAGGATAGGGGCACCTTCTTTTGGGGTTCATAGAATGGGACCCCCTGGTCCAATCATTTTGAAACTTGGGAGATACTTTGGGGAGAGTCACTAGATACTATACTGAAATTTTGGTGCCTCTACCTCAAAAAACAGCTCCCCCAGAGCCCCCGAAACTTCCAGGTCAATTCCCCATGATACCCTATGAGAATCAATCTCCACATAGAGAATAATGCTCAGCAGACGTGTCCCCCCCCATTTCCGACTCTGAAGGGGATGGGTTTTTCTACTCACAAGTTGCTGCCAACTTCTTCAAAGTAACCCAGACACACCATCCCAAGAGGAAGCCTTTCAATCAGCGACTGAAGCCTCCGGAGGTAGAAACGCACATCTCCAGACTCCCCGAGGAGATGCCACCCGGCAGCCGGAGAGGATGCAAGGACTACAAGTCCCAGCATGCACCTCACGAAGGGAGGCCGGACTGGAGCGAATAGCAGACCGGCGGTGGGCGGGTCTTTGTGACTCGGAGGAAGGGAGAAGCCTGAAGCCAGGCAGGGAAAGAGACACTGCGCCGTTCCACGCCCCCCCACTCCTGCTATCAGATTTTTAGAGAGCGGGGGATTAGGCTGCTAATCCAGGGGTCCCCCGGCAGGGCGGGGGGGTTGGGAAGCCTATATGGAAGGTAATTTAAGATAGTTGTTGAACATAATGTAGATTCAAGGAGAAATGGTGGAGCTCCCTACTGTTGCTAACCTCCAGGTTGAGCCTAGAGTTCTCATGGAATCTCCAGATTACAGAGGCCAGTTCCCCTGGAGGAAATGGCAGTTTCAAAGGGCACAGAATCTCTGCTGAGCTCTTCTATTGCCCTGAACTCCACCCTCTCCAGGAATACCACCCAATCTGCAGGAATTTTCGAAGGCAGTGCTGCTGGCAACCTTAGAGCTTTCACTTTCTTTTAATTAAACATCAGTAGAATTGCAGCAAAGGCTTTCTGAACTTTGTTTACCAGAGCTGCTGAAAAATGTTACCTCCTGAAAGGAAAGGTATTGGGACTCCTTAAAATCTATTGTCTCGAAGCAGCAATCTTTTATCTGGTTCAGGCTGTTGGTAAGGCCTTTGAACACATGATGAAAAGCTTCCTTGCTTTGTGTTATTTTAAAACACAGAAAATAGGTTCTTGAGCTAGGGAGTTGGAGAGTTGATCAAACTGAGACATGTAATGTTCATATCCTCCTTACTCCATAAACCTTACTCTTTTGATTAATTTATGCAGTGACAAATTTTAGAAAAAGGAGTGTGCTGTTTGGAATGCTGGGCACTTTTTCACAAGTGCACCTCCAGGCTCCTAGGCCAAAGGCTCTTTGATCTGTGCAGTAATAGGAACAACTCGAATTATACCCCCAGTAGCGATTTGACAGTGCTTGAGTTTTTAATCTCCACACACCCCCCCCTGGTAAATTACAGTCGGTTTATGGTGACCCAATAGAGTTTTCCAGGGCTTTTTTTGTGTGTAGAAAAAGTCCAGCAGGAACTCATTTGTAACACTCCCTGATATCACCATTGTTTTGTGCAGGGCTTTTTAAATAGGAAAAGCCCAGAAGGAACTCATATGTGTATTAGGCCATACTTCCTGACACCAAGCCAGCCGGAACTGTGTTCCTATGCATTCCTGCTCAAAAAAAGCCCTGGGGTTTTCTTTTCTTTTCTTTTTTTTTAGTTTAAAACAGTTTATTGATATCAAAGTCAACAGGTACAGTATAATCATCAATCATATCTTCAGCGTCCAAGAGACATACAGAGGTGGTTTGCAACCCTACACTTGATTGGTGGTCTTTCATCCACGTACTAACTGGGATCAACTCAGTTTAGTTTCTGATGAGATTGGGCTAGCCTGGGCTACCCAGGTTGGAGTTTTTTAATTCTTAATTTTAATCTTTCCTGAACATTAAGGAAAAAAATAGCAGAAGGAAAATGCTGGTAGATTGAAAAAGCAACATAAAATACTAACTTCTGGGAATTGCTGAACTACAAGTAACTAGATGGCCTGGCCCTATAGATTCACATAAGCATTTGGAGAATAAGCAAATCAGTTTATTTCTAGTGGAATGCTAGATGCATCTTCTGTCAGGCTAGTCCAAAACTGGAACCCACCCTCAGTGTTTGTTAAAAGTATAAAGTATTCCTGAGGGTAGGTGAAATGGCAAGGCTTTAAACTTTTTTTTTTTGTGATTATCAGAGCACAGGAAGGGAAATAATAAATTCAGGGAGCTATAATTGGGAAGGAAGGAGAAACAGATTAAAAGTACAGCAGGAAGTTTCCTGTGTTGCCTAATCCAGCAGTCTTAACATAGCTGGAGTTTCAAAGTAGCAAGAAGAAGGGTCTAGGAGGAAATAGTGGGGTCTCTGTCTAGTGATTTCAGTACGGGCTGAGCAATCTTGGGAATCTGATTAAACATTTACTACACTAAATCTCACCCTGTACTGACAAGAAGCAGACTAAGATGGAAAACTGAATCCAACTTGATCATGCCAGGATGCCCACTTTTATATTGTTTTCCTGTGAGTATTGTTACTATTGGGGTCAAGTTTAGTTACATTCTCTGTCACTGTGCCAAGTTTTCAAAAGTCTGCCTGTGATCCTGGGGGTTTGGGATGCTGTGTTAGAGAGGCTGAGTTCCCACTGAGGTGGAATTAAAATCCCAGCTCCTATTGGCAGTTTTGCATTGTTCTAAACAAGTTATGGATATCAGGTAAGCTGAATCATGTGGGTACCAGCATAATGGATACCAGGTGAGAAGAATACCTTGTGAGGGAAATAGGGTTGCCAATCCCCAGGTGGGGGCAGGGGATCCCCCGGTTTGGAGGCCCTCCCCCCACTTCAGGGTCGTCAGAAAGCGGGGGGGGAGGGGAGGGAAATGTCTGCTGGGAACTCTGTTATTCCCTGTGGAGATTTATTCCCATAGAAAATCATGGAGAATTGATCCGCGGGTATCTGGGGCTCTGGGGGGGCTGTTTTTTGAAGTAGAGGCACCAAATTTTCAGTACAGCATCTAGTGCCTCTCCCCAAAATACCCCTCAAGTTTCAAAATGATTGGACCAGGGGGTCCAATTCTATGAGCCCCAAAAGAAGGTGCCCCTATCCTTCATTACTTCCTATGAAAGGAAGGCATTGAAAAGGTGTGCCATCCCTTTAAATGTGATGGCCACAACTCCCTTTGGAGTTCAATTATGTTTTTCACAGCCTTGATCTTGGCTCCACCCCAATGTCTCCTGGCTCCACCCCCAAAGTCTCCTGGCTCCACCCCCAAAGTCACCAGATATTTCTTAAATTGGACTTGGCAACCCTAGAGGGAAACCATGCTGGGATAACTGGATTTCCAGAGTACAGTTCTTGTTAATGTGAGTTGTGCTTCTGGGTAGGTATTCAGAGAAGACTGTAAGGCAGATTCCTGGATACTCCTAGAAAGTTGAATATTGTCCTGCAGCAAACCTCTCCTATTAATCATCATGGCCTGGATTTTAATGAGTCTTCAGGAAGCCAAAGAAGAGAGCCATGGTCAGGGTGACTCTGAGCTGCTGGGGCAATCTGGCTGAAGAACCTGTCAGCTTCTTGATTGCATGTACACTGATCTTAATTTCTTTACTTTAATATCTAACATGGAGTCTCTCCCACAACCTCAGACACTACAAGGTCTCAAAATATATCTCCTGACCCTGAGCCTGTTTGTGGGATAACATATGTAGCAGGATTTCTCCCCTGCATTGGTTTGGCACCTGCACAGAAATCACTGTTCACCTTTTCTTCTAAAACACAGAAGAATTTTCTTCTAAAACACAGCAGTGCAAGAGAGGAAGGTGGCACTGAGGACAAAATGAGAATTAGTTCCCTGCACTGCTGTGTTTTAGAAGAAAATTCTTATGTGTTTTAGAAGAAAAGGGAAACCCTTCCCTGACCCCACTAGCCACAGTGGGTACCAGCCACCACAGCCTTGCTGTAGTTCCTATGGTGGTTTCACATGCAATCTTTGAGTGACTTACTGCATGGACATACAAATGTCTTTATATGGAGGCTGCAGCAAAAGTTAAATGGAGGGGGGGGGTGTTGTCTGCATAGGTAAATTTATCTACATAGGTAAATTTAGACCTTTAATGATTTCTTAAACCAGACAGGGTCCATATCTAATACCTGGTCTGCTAGACCACACTGACTACCGCATTCTAAATATATATATCCTTTCTCTATCTGCTTTCATTTTGCCTTGAGCATAGATCTACTGCATATTATTGAAAAGACTGTCTGAAAAGATTCCAACCAAGCTTTTCAGTCCTTTACCCTCCAATTCTTCACTTGTCCCAGCCGGACTTTGCATATGCTCTCTTTAATGGATATATCTCTTGCTCTCTTTTCTTAAAAAGTGAAAAAATACAGGCTGAAAGAAAATGCACTTTGAATGTTGGATTTAGTCAGTTGATAAATTAACAGATTAACACATCACCCAAATATAGTGAAGAAATGACAGCCTGGGAGAAACTCCACTTCATGACTGAAGTGTTAATGGCTTGTGCAGATTTAATTGTCTGAGTCTCTTTCTTTTAAATGAGAGACTAGATTTAGGGTTCTTTGGTTCAGATTCTTAACCTGCTTCTGGGCCCAGAAGGAAAAAGGAGACACCCAGGCAGAACTTTTGTTTTTTTTAGCAGGAACACACAAGAACACAGTTCTGGCTAGCTTGGCATCAGGGGATGTGGCCTAAAATGCAAATAAGTTCCTGCCAGGCCTTTTCTGCAAAAAAAGCCCGGCGTGAAACAATGGTGATACCAGGGGGTGTGGGCTAATATGCAAATGAGTTCATGCTGGGTTTGTTCTACAAAAAAAAAAGCCTGTGCCCAGGGCACTGAGTACATTGGTTTTACTAGTGTATTCCCTTTCACTCTGTCTTGGATGCAGCACAGCATTTCCTTGGGTGAAATGATTTCCTCACATGAAATGATTTCCGTGCCCCTTCCCTTCTGCTGCAGCCCCCAATGCCCTCTGAAATGCTTCTTCTAGGAGACACAGAGGCCCCCAGGAACAAAATTTCATGACACATTTTGGGTTGCAGCAGGAGGCGAGAAAGTCTTGCTCCACAGGTGGGAAGCCTTCTGCTCACAGAAATGCTTCACGGCATCCAGGTCTTTGAGTTGTTACATTGACAGTACCATCTTAATCACAGTCACACTCTTCGAAGGCCACTGATTTCAATGTACTTAAAGAATGTAATTCTGCTTATAAGGACACTGAGTTTTTCAAAAACTGTTTGCTGTTGGATTCTTTCTTATTTACATGCTGGTTATGTGGCGACGAATGCCAAATGGATGGAAATTGCACATTTCAATACATATAGAAAATCTCTTAGTTAAAACCTCTCAGTTAGACGTGTATTTTTTTCATTATTATTTACAATGATTATGAAAATAGGCTGTATTGTAATTAATATGAATATGAAACTAATTCCCCATCTAAACAGCCTATAACAACAACAACAAAATCCTGCAATTTTCTTTTATTTTGTTCTGGGTTTTTTTGTTATTACAGTGTCTGCCCCCTATTCCTTTCACTTTTACAAAGCGGGTAACATTTTCCTAATATAGACTTAGAGACAGCACAGTGTTCCTAAGAAGGAGGGGGAAGAGAGGTTTTTTTTAAAAATTGGCTGCAAGCTGTAGCCACTAGAATTTATGCACATACGTGAGGTATTCTAGTCCTGAAGGATACGAGGTGAGGCTTTGCTTTCCTGTCTCCTCCCAATGTCTGTCCTGCTATGACAAACTTTCCTTTGCAGTCTGTTCTCCCCTGATTGCCTGCTGCCTTCCACACCTTATCTTCCATGCAAGCAAATCTACTCCAAGGTCCTCCTCTTGCTGCCAGGTGCCTTTTCTCCCTTGTAGCACCAAGTATCCTTGCCTTCCCAGTCTGCCTCTTCCTCATGCTACTGTTCTTGAAGTGCTGGCTGTGTTACTGTTTTGATCAATTTTCCCATATGCTTTCATGTTAAATGCAGGTACATTCAGGGGCGGTGCCAGGTTTTTTGCCAACCCAGGCCGCAACCCCACCCAATGCTGGATTAAACCCTGTGGAGGCCCCTAGGCAGTTGAAATCTTGGGGAGGGGGGCTTGCAAATTATCTCAGAGTCTGAATGCCTGCCCCACTGCCCTTGGCCCCCATTGCAGCCTTCAGGCACCTTCTCAAAAGCCCCTTTTACTAAGTTGTAGGGGAGAGGCAGAAAGAGGCAAACTTGGTGACAACGCCAGCAGCTGCACCATGCAAGTCAGGCAAAGAGCGGCTCAGTTGCTGCCTGCATGTGCAGGCTGGGAAGGCTGCAAGCGGGGCGAAAACTGGGGAGAGGAAGCTGGCCTGGGGCCCCTAAAGGCTTGGGAGCCAATAGGCCAGTGCCTACTTTGCCTAATTGTTAATCTGGCCTTGGCCCCACCCACACACCCTCCCTGCCTCCATGAGGGGGTCTTTAAATGGGAGGAGATGGGGCTGCTTCTGCCACCTTTGTGCTAGGCGGAGAAGTGGCAGAAGTAGCTGATCTGCCTCTCCCCCTCCCATTTAAAGACCCTCGTTGTCTCCAGATTTTGATGCAGTAATTCAGAGCAATTATCAGAAACTGTTAAATAAACAAAATATTGCAAGAGTGCTAATGCCTTAAGCCTATTTTATTTTATGTTTTCTTTAAAAAAATCTTTAATTGTGTTTTTGTCTTTAATAAAGTTTATATCTCTGCTACCTGGCATTACATTTTATGACACACATGGCCTGGCCCAACAAGGTCCCATTTATGTCAGATTCGGCCCTCATAACAAATGAGTTTGACACCCCTGCATCTACTTCAATAATTTGATCCTTGGACAGAGATTACCTTCTCTTCTACAAAAAAATGGAAAGTTGCTCCACATGCACAGAGAGGTTGTTAGTTTTGTTTCTAACATCCCAGTCTTTGAGTAAGCTGACTTTTACAGTTTGGATACCACAGATTGATTTCACCTTTAAATTGACTTGACCCTTGCCTGCTCAGGAAGGCAGAACATAAGCTATCCTGCATGATTATGACTAATGTCTTGCTGCAAGGAACACATGTTTAGAAAATGTTGAGGTCAGCATTTCCTGGTGTGTTTAGCCCCTGTTTTCTGCCCTTGGGAGGCCTTTGCAATACACTAGGAACATCATTTTGCTCTCTTTATCAGACCATCTCTAAGCATTGTCTACAGTTTCTCAGTCTCACAGCGTGTATCATGAAATATCAAAGAGGATCCACTCAACAATATTAGGTTACTGGTGTTTTGGCAAGTGTTTGAACTCCCAGTAGAATTTCAGGGGGAAAGAAATGATGTACTTGCAGGTTACATCAACCAAACATTTCATGAGTAACGTATCTAGTGTACTTTGGAAAATGAAAGTATAACTTTGCCACAGAAGTTTTGTTATGTGTATGTTGTAACATTAGGAGAGACTTTAACAGCCCATCTTCTGTCCCTGTCAGAATCTCTCTCTCTTTTTTCTTCTGCTTCTTTGTCCAGTCATTCACATTGCGGCAGAACATGCCTGATCTGACCTGCAAGCCCCATTCTGCCCTGCACTCCTATGGTGTTCCCAAATCCTTGGAGGGGCTTTTCGTTTTCTTTTGAGTAGCTGCCACCGTGATCTGATCCATAGAACCATTTCCCACTGAAGGCATCAGGACCCTCAACTCTCCTTCCCAGGTCAGAAGCTTTGCCTCAGTGTCTCCTGCTAGCCCAGTGCCTGGTTACCATGGGAACAGTTTACTGCATCACGTGCTTTTTTAGAATAGCGTGTACAAAATAGTGGTGGGGTGTGTGTGTGTCAGAGAATCCTACCAGTACCCAAAGTTATGAAGTATTTATTTAAAAGAAAATGTTTATAAGCATACTTTTAGCACAACATCAGACTGAACCATGGAAGAGCAAAAGAAATTGGTAAAATGTGAATCCTCTGTCCCTCTCAGCTACATGTGCCCCAGAGCTTTTTTTGGTAAGAAAAGCAGGAACTCATTTGCATATTAGGGCACACAGGCCAGCAGGAACTCATTTGCATATTAGGGCACACAGCCTGATGCCAAGCCAGCCAACTGCATACCTGTGCATTCCTGCCAAAAAAAAAAGCCCTGACATGCCCTAACAGACATTAAACTAGGGGTGTTTTCGCACTGACCTTAATCAGCAGCGACGCCCCTCTTCACCGCGCAGGATCGGCGCGGATTTCGCACTAACTGCCGTGGAGCACCCGGAAGAGCCAGAAAGTCCCGCGGCTTTTGCGGCGCAAATGGAAACTGTTTTTTGGCGGTTTCCGTTTGCGCCGCAAAAGCCGCAGGACTTTCCGGCTCTTCCGGGTGCTCCGCGGCAATTAGTGCGAAATCTGCGCCGATCCTGCGCGGTGAAGAGGGACGTCGCTTCTGATTAAGGTCAGTGCGAAAACGCCCTATGACAAGCTCTTTAGCTTTAAGTTGCAGCTCCCTACAGTTCCAGCTGGGTAGCCATGTTGGTCTGAAGCAACAGAATAAAGTAAGAGTCCAGTGGCACCTTTAAGACCAACAAAGTTTTATTCAAGGTATAAGCTTTCATGTGTTACATACACGCTTCTTCAAATACAATGAATTGGGAGAAAAGCATTCAGATTTATAGACTTACGGTAGTTGAAAAAAAAATGAATTAACATAAAACGTTTATATCATGTTATATGCTAATTATTTTTAAAAACTCTATAAATTTGAAGACTTTTCTCCCATTTCAGTGTATCTGAAGAAGTTTGTGTGTAACACATGAAAGCTTATACCTTAAATAAAACTTTGTTGGTCTTAAAGGTGCTACTGGACTCTTAGGCCGATTCCCCACTAGCCATGCTGCGGTCTCATGCTCCTTTTTCCCCCGGTGCTTCTGTCCAATTTTGCACATGCTGCCTTAGAGCTGCAACTTGCCCCACCTCTTTTCCAAATTCTCTCTGCGGCTTCAAAATCCAGTTTTAAGAGAATCCTACAGCCAAGGAGGGAACTTGGGAAAGAGGTGGGGCAAGTCTCACATCTCCAGAGCAGCATGTGCAAAATCGGGCAGAAGCACCGCAGGACAGAGGAGTGTGAGACTGCAGCAAGGCTAGTGGGGAATCAGCCTTACTTTATACAGTTCCCTACAGTGTCTACTTCTAGGCTTCTTTCATTTCTCCTGGCTAGTCGCATGGCCAAAGATGCCTGCTTGCTCTGGGGAGAGTCTCTGTGTCCTTCCGCATCCTCAGCGGAACACCAAAGAGACACCAAAGAGACCAACTTTCCCTAACAAGGAAGTTTTATTAACCCTGTGTCTTCACCCACTTGGCCCTGGTCAGTTCAGGTTAAGGCTTCTTTTTCTGGTCTTCAGGAAGCTGCTTCCTGAAGACCGTCTAGCATTTTACACTTCTTTGCCTAAAGAGGGGAGGGTGGAAAGCACTTGAGCTGCTAAGTGCCTCTAGCTATGCTATTAGCATTTCTTAAAAGGAAATGTCAAGTGAAGGCTTGCCACTTGCCAGCCTCCCTCCAGGAGAAAATGCATTTCTTTACACACATGATAATGTAATATAATAAACATTAGCTTCCTGTCATTAGCCCTTGTGCCAATCCAGCATCTGGAAAATAGAACAGCCTATATGGAGCAAGGCCAACACTATACATAAGTGATAAATATTATGAAAAGAAGGATACATATCAAATAACTGGTAAGTAGTTCACATAACACAGAGCTATTGGAGCGCTCTCCTCATCCAGCCTTTTGCAAGCTGAATCAAAATGGAAAACTCTGAAGTTTGTAGCGTGGTTACCAACTCCAGGATGGGAAATTCCTGGGAATTTGGGGGCAGAGCCTGAGGAGGGTGGCCTTTGGAGAGGGGAGGGAACTCAGCAGAGATGTGATATCACAGATTCTACCCTTCAGAACTGCTCTTTTGTTCAGGGGAACTGATCTCTGTAGTCTGGAGTTCAGTTGTAATTCCTGGAGAATTCTAGGAACCACCTGGAGTTTGGCATGCCTAGTAACGATACTTAGTCTAGCTGTGCTGAAGTTTATACTTGGATTCTACGCCAGTAGAATAAATAGGAAATCGTCCAGAGTCAATCTGAAGGTACATTTTTGTAGCCTACAAAGTTTTAAGATTCGTACATGAATAGTGTAAAGCATATACTTATATGCACATTCAGGACAAGACCCTTCTATCAAAGATGGGTCTGTTCTCACCCTGTCCCTGCCTTCAACCCACCTTCCTCTGCCTGTATTTTTAGCTTCAGCTCCTATTCCTTAAGCTTTATGTCCACCTTTCTCACATGCGCCAGATTGAAAACAGTCACAACATTACTTCTGCTGTTCTCATTGCAGTCAACAAAAGTAAAGCCCCGTACAAAGTTTCCTTGGGTGCAGAAATTAACGTATAAAGAAGTCAATTGCCCATGAGTCTGCATCTGTATCCTCTTCTGTCCCTTTAATTTTTCCAGGGTACAGATTTGGCCCTCCTAAAAAATGAGTTCGACACCCCTGCTCTAGACATTCACACAGTAAATGTATGTGTGGTCTGAAGACACAGTTCCAGTCCTTCCATTTCTATTTGGAATACATGTGTGCACAGGGCTTAGGGGGAAAGTTAGAAACAGACTAGATATAGAGGAGGTGCTAAGGCTTTCTGTAGTAGCAGAACTTTGCCTTCAGAATCTATAGTGTGCAGGCTTCCCCCCCACACCTCAATAAGTTAATACAGACTATTGTTTTCTGCCAGCTCGTGCTTCATCATAGCCCTGGCTGCATGGCATGCACAGAACTCTGGTTCCTTGTGGTGTGGGTAAATCAAAACAAGTCTTTTTTTTAGAAACAGAAAAACCATAAAGGAATATTAGATCTAGCCAGGGCTTTTTTTGAGCAGGAACACCCAGGAACGCAGTTCCAGCTGGCTTGGTGTCAGGGGGTGTGGCCTAATATGTAAGTGAATTTCTGCTGGGCTTTTTCTACAAAAAAGTCCTATGTGAAACAATGGTGATGTCAGGGGGTGTGGCCAAATATACAAATGAGTTCCTGCTGTTTTTTTTTCTACTAAAAAAGTCCTGGATCTAGCTATGGTAGTAGGGTTGCCAATCCCCAGGTGGTGGCAGGGGATCCCCTGGTTTGGAGGCCCTTGTCCCTGCTTCAGGGTCATCAGAAGAGGGGGGAGGGGGGAATATCTTCTGGGCACTCTATTATTCCATAGGGTGATGGATTCCATGGGGTATAATTCAGAACTGATCTGTGGGTATCTGGGGCTCTGGAGGGGCTGTTTTTTGAGGTAGAGGCACCAAATGTTTAGCCTAGCATATGATGCCTCTCCTCAAAACACCCTCCAAGTTTCAAAAACATTCGACCAGGGGGTCCAATTCTATGTGCCCCCCAAAAAGTTACCCCATCTTTCATTATTTCCAATAGAGGGAAGGTATTTAAAAGGTGTGTGGTCCTTTAAGTGTGATGGCCAGAACTACCTTTGGAGTTCAGTTATGCTTGTTACAACCTTGCTCCTGACTCTACCCCAATTTCTCCTGGATCCACCCCCAGTATCCTGGCTCCACTCCCAAAGTCCCCAGATATTTCTTGAATTGGACCTGGCAACCCTATATGGCAGCATTTGCTGAGCCTAGGGTTGCCAGCTCTGAATTGAGAAATTCCTGGTGATTTGGGGGTGGAGTCTAAGGAGGGCAGGGTTTGGAGAGGGAGGGAGCACAGCAGGGACATGATGTCATGGAATCCACCTTCCAAAGTGGCCATTTTATCCAGGGGAATGGTCATCTGGGGATCAGTTGTAATTCCAAGAGATCTCCAGGCTCTGCCTGGTGGTTTGCACTGCTAGTGGAGCTGCAGGAGTGATGCTGGATTTGGCTTTCGGTACATTACATGAATCTGTGTTATGATAGTTTGCAGTATTATACCAACAGCCAATATATTGAGGAACAGTAGTAGTCTGGCATGGCTAGAAATGAGCACAAATGACAAGAAAGTATAGCTTTGTCAAGCTGAAACCATCATGCAAATTGGCTTTTCATTAAAAATAAAACCTGTTTAGTTTGCCTGGTGCTAAGGGCATTGTGATAGTGGTCTCCCAAATTCCAGCAAAAATAAAGGAAAATAATAGCCAGCATTTTTAAATGCTTATTTATCTGACAAGAAGGGGTTTTCCTCCTTATGTGGGGGGAGGGAACGGAATGTCTTCTTAAATCCACGTGCAAATTACAGTCATATGTAGTAATTTTAAAAAACAACAACAACAAAGTATGTGCATAACATTTTAAATGGAATCTTACATTTTGTAGGGTTGCCAGCTATGGGTTGGGAAATACCTTGAATTTTTTGTGTGTGGGGGGGAGGTGGAGGTTTGCAGAGTGAGGAGGGCAGGGTTTGGAGAGGCACTTCAATGGAGTATAATGCCATTGATCCCATCTTCCAAAGCAGCCATTTTCTCCAGGTGAACTGATTTCTGTCACCTGGGGACCAGTTGTAATCCCAAGAGATCTCCAGCCACTGCCATGAGGCAAGCAATATTTAGGCTGGTGTTCCTTTGGGTAAATGCAGCAGCTTCAGTTTCATGCTGAAGAGGCTAATCACTCTTTAGCTTATATTTTAAAATGTAAACAGATAAGCAGTTGCCTCTTTAGCAGCAAAGACAGAAACATGCAACAACAAAACCCATCCAGTTTTGCTGCACAGTTGTTCTCCATATGTGCATACATTTTTACTAACTCAAAACCAGAAATATCTGTGGTAGAAACTGAGTTTTAGATCTTTGAACATTACCCATGTCATGATCATAAAGTAAGGAATCTTAGTATTCTTCAAAAACCAATTAAGCTGGAATAGCAGTCCTGAAACAATTATGTTTAAGAACCTCATGATCAGCTTATATGAACAGACCAACATAAATTTCATGTGGCTTGTTTAAGTCCTTTGAGAGACAAGAAGAGAGTTTATGCAGCTTTCAGTCTGCTTTTCACTATTGCAGATGTTTAAGCTGTAATAGACACTTTGCGCCCGCCCAGGGCCCTATGGGCACACAGCCAAGCATTTGCCCATTTTGCTTGGGCTGCACAAATTTTCACAGTGAGCTTCAGTGAGCAATTGTCACTGTTTTGCTGAGCCAACATCCATCACGCCATGTGATTAAATCTACAACCAGACATTGGGCATGATAGAAGCAGAGCATTTGTGTTATCAGGGAATCTGTGTCTTGAGCTTTGAGAAATAAGTGGCTCAGCAGGACTCCAACAATTCTGTAGCAGCCAGAGACTGTTATCGGCGGTGGACAACCCTCAGGGGATTTTCAATTTTCATATAATAATCACCTTGAGCATGGAAAGCTTATCTCAGTCTCCTTTCTGAAAATTATCAGCTTGGGACTTTCAGTCAAATGAATATACTTTATGCCATTGGTACAGAACCTTTGATATAAAAGAGGACATAAAGAAAAGTCTGGCAATTTCTGAAGAGAAGCATAAGTGGATATCAGTTTGTAGTTAGTGGATTGCCTTAGGGCCAATAGACCTTTTGAGCAGGCTAAAGATTAGGTAGCTCAGTATAAAGGGGTTCAGTATATGAAACATAGTGTAACATAGCAGTTCTCCAACTTTAGCAAGAGGACTATTTTTAATTAAATTTAACGGACCTCTGTTCCTCCTTTACTGGAAGTTGTTGAACAATCCCTTTTCAAGTTGCATGTGACAAATTGTATATACTCTGGGGAGGTTACTATTCCAGAGTGTCCTCAGAATGCTACAGTAAAACTCTTTTCTTTAATACTTAGTTCATGTTGTCTGTCTGTATGGCTATAAGGTCAGTTTTCAGAAGGTAGTTGATTTTGTATGGCCACAATTCAAAAGGTCCTAAACCCAGCTCTAAACAATCTCACCTCTTTATTGGACAGGAGTTTGTATCACAGACAGCAAGAAACCCCTTATCTATAATAATTATCCTGTTGTGGTGGCAAATCTGACCACCCTAATCGTTTGGGGCTCAGTGGGACTGTGGGGTATCAGGCTTTCGCCATTCAAACTATCGATAAAGAGTACTTTTGTGTCATTGGTTAAGTCCACTCATCTCTCTCGCCTGAGTGGCTGTTGCTAGCCAGCAAAGCTGATTCTATCAGTGAAACACAACCAACAGTTCTGGCAGTTACTGTGGGAACACACTATTGGCCCATCACAGATCGGTCACCGTTTCTGGCCTCCCATTGGCTGACTTCTCTGTCCCTGCCTACTGCAGGCCCAGGAATGTTGAACAAACTGCCAAAAGCAGTCTTACCTCAGAGTCAGCCACAACTCCAACTCTTCTCTGTGTCCTCTCTGTCAACTGGCCAGAAAAGGGCTGCAGAGCTTCTGTAGCCTCACAAAAGGCCTCCCAGCACATGCAGTCTCCAATAGCCACATAAATAGCCATGGAGGCCAAGCCCTGCTGGGAGTGTTTTCTTACAGCCCATAGCTGCCCCTGGGAAGTGCTAGCCAGAATCTGTTGCTAAGCAACACAGGTTGCTTTTGTCAGGAAAGGGAGAGGCCTCAGGGAAATAGAATGTCATATAGTCCATCTTCCAAATCAGTTATTTTCTTCAGGATGGGGAGAGAAATCTGTTATCTGGAGTTCAGATGTCAGAGATCAGCTCCCCTTGAGGTGGAGGGGGGGAGTGAATGTCTTCACTTAGGTAAATGGGAAGACAATAAGGGTGGGGGCACTCACCTAGAGGCCTTTAGTGATACCTTTCCAGGTTGGTGGGGAATCCCTGGAGATTCTGTGGTGGAGTTTGAGGAGGACATAGGAGTTAGGGCTTCAGAGTGGGGCCTGCCAGATCCAAGTTCTTGCTGTGGAAGCTGATTGGGTGATTTCAGACCAGTCACAGACTTCCAGCCTAACCTGCCTCACAGGGTTATTGTGCAGATCAAAGGGGGAGAGGAAAATTATGTAAGCTGCTTTGGTTCCCCCCACACTGTGGAGAAAGCCTGTCCTTTTCTTATGTAGAGGCTGCAGGAAGGGGAAAGGTGATGGAAAGCTGAAGTCAGAGGGGCAGGTTAAGGGAAGGAGATAGGGTTGTCAACTCCAGGTTAGGAATTTCCTGGAGATTTAAGGGGTGGGGCCTGGAGAGGGTGGGTTTGAGGAGGGATGGGGCATCAGACAGGTACAGTGTCATTTCCTCCTGGGGAACCACTGTTGCCAGTCTCCAGGTGAGGGCTAGAGATCACTCAGAATTACAACTGCTCTCCAGGGCAAAGATCAGCTCCCCTTGAAGGGGGGGGGGGAGTGAATGCCTTCACTTGGGTGGGTGGGAAGGCAGCAAGGATGGGGGGCACTCGCCCAGAGCCTCCTTCTAGAGCCAATTGTATTTTTTCTTCACAATGGACCTTACTCCTAGTTGGTTAACAATTTCTAGATAGAAGCCAGCTGAATAGGGGTGGGAAGAAGCTTGGTAAAATTTTCAGAGCTGCTCAAAGAAAAACACCAACAACGAGGGGGGGTGGGGATCAAACTTCTGGCAACAGCCATTTGGCCATTGGCAGTTATTATCTATGGCTGCAGAGTAGGGTTGCCAGATCCCTCCTGCCAACCAGTGGGTGATGGGGAGGCTTACCAGGAAAGAAAGGAAGGTCTAGGTGGTGTCTTGGCACTCTGGTATTTTGGCAAAAACGCCATTGTAAAACTGGCTTCTACCATAGATTTTTTTTTTTGTCTAAATACCAGAGTGTCATTTACACATTGCCAGTGTGATGGCATCTTTTCCTGCACATGCTAGAAGTGACTTTGTCACATTGATGGCCATGTTGCCTGGGTCTTCCTTTCTCTCCTGGTAAGTTCCCCTGCTGAACTAATGCAGAGTGACATCTTGGACACTATGCTGAAATCTCTTCAGTGGAAAACAGAGTAAAAACCTGTTCAATTTTATACTAGAAATAACTATGACAAGTGGGGACCCACAAAGAATCTGTGAGGGATGGGAAGTCCCATTCTTCTCTCCCTCCCATTATGGCCTTTCTCCCCTGTTGTCTCCTTCCCCCCTTCTCTCAGCTCCTACCATGCCCCATTTTCACTACCCTTCCAAACCTCCTCTGCTTATGCCACTTTGCTCACTTCTGCAGTTCCTGTCACATTCTTTCTCTCTACCTACTGGTGCTACTGTTGCCTTCTCTCCCTCAAACCTTCTTCAGCTGCCTTCTCTCTCATCCTCCACCTACTTGTTTTGATAATGTTTATTGGGCTTGTGTGATAACTGAGATCTCATGACATATCACAACAGCTTCCCTCTTTAAAAATAGTGATGTCTGTTCATGCTCAAACAGTACTTCAACATTTTTAGGTTTTTAAAGGTTTTTCTTTTTTTAAAAAAAATTGCAAAACTGGAGAGAAACCCCCAATCCTGGATGACTCCTCTTGGAATTTTTTTATAAGTATGAGATGGGCCACATTCAAGTTTATTAGGGTCCTCGTGACATGTTGAGCAACCTTAGTTTGCCTTATCATGCAGTTACAAGGACTGCATCTGGCCTGTGTTTATAAAAGCAAGATTGTAGTCCAGTTGCACCTTAGAGACCAACAAGATTTGGTTTCAAGAGTCAAAGCTCCCTTTGTCAGAGAGTCAATGCTCCCTTGTGTTTATAAGAACATTAGTAATGAGTGATCAAGGGAGGAGCAAAACCTGGGTTTTCTTGTCACAAGCCCATTATGCACACACATCTCACTGGTCACTGCAGATTTTCATAGCCATAAGCCTTTAATCTTGACTTCGGATTCTGTGCCTACCTTATGCACCCTTCTTTTTTTTCCTGTGGTGTATTTATTTTGCAGCTACAATTTTAAATCAGGGTGGAACATCACTTGTGATGTGTGGGGAATGGTTTTGTTTTGTTTTGTTAAATTATGCAATTGCCCTATCATGGCTGCGCAGTAGCATCCAGCATGGTTCAGTTTTTGTGGATGAATTTTAGTTTGTTGAATGAAAGCAAACAGAAAGGAAGGAAGGCAAGGGGGGGCAGAACCCAATGTTGAGATTGACAAGATAAGGTTAGGTTTTTTTGAAACTGACAAGCAGCTGCCAAACCATGTTGCAGAGCACGAGGGGATTCTCTCCTGTATCATCACCCATGGTAAAAAGTGGGAGTCACATAATCTCATAATGTGGGGGAACATGATGAGTGTACAGAATGCATGGTATAACTCACTGGCACTGCAAGTTGTGATTGTTGGCAATGTGTGTGTGCGTGTGCGTGAGTGCTTGCACCTGTGCAAAATCAGCTGCAACTCCACACTTTGCACAGGACTGCAATTTGTATGGGGAGAAGCTCTGGAGAGCTTTTTTAGTCCTAAGCCATGAAATTGGGAGGGGGGGCATTCATTACCATAGTGCAACTGCATAGTAATGCCAATTTCCTGTCCTTCCCAGCAAATGTGCATGGTTTTATCTTCGTGATTCTCTGATTTGATCTTGCACTGGTCCTGATCTTGGCTATTTTTAATTGCATGCTTCCTCCAAATGGATCGATCCCAAGTGATTCTTAAGTTCCATGATTTGCAGAAGGTCCTTGTGGCTCAGCCACCATATTAATGTTAGACTTCTGGAGATTGCCAAAATTGTTCCACCCCCAAAGCTTTAGGCTTCCCATTCCAGTGTTTCTCTCTTTTAAATCTCATGTCAATTTCATTCTGCACTGACAACCCCCTGTCCCATATTTTGTTTGCTTGCAGCACTGAAATCCTTTTTTTTTTTTTTGCTGTCATTTGCCTTCTCTCTGAACCCCTTTTCAAGTCAATTCCAGATGGAACTAAATCTCACACAGCTTCTTTTAAACTTTCGCCATCATTTTAATTTTTTTTTTAATTCAGTGATCCAAGACTAGAGATAGTCTCATAATGCTGGACTCATGCCACTTGGTAAATATATTTTAAAATTAGGGGGAAATTAAGCTTGTACACCAAGGAAGGGGAGGATGGCAGAAGGTGCAGAGTGAGCGGGATGACCTTGATGTGGGTAGGGTAGTGACTTTTGAAGGGCAGCAAAAGGTGGGAGTGAATCCAAAGGAATCTATATGCTTTTGAATTACCTTTAACTTTGAAAATAAACAAGGGGAAAATCAGCACAAAAGCACTCTAAAAAATCCTGGGGGAACAGCAACCAGAAAGCAAACTGCACACTTAAGGGAAGAAAATCAGTGCAGACTGACAAAGGCCATTGGTTCATTGGGACTTCCATCAGTGGTTTTAATGGCCAATCTGACCCTGATTGTAGACATTTTGTGTAGCTAATTTTAGGAGCCCTTAGAATTGCTGACAGATGTTTTTTACCCAGTGTTGATGAACTATGTTCAGTTTAAGAAACATTGGTTGACTTCAACGCTCAAAGTTAGAGAATGGCCAAAGAATGGGCAAGATAAACCCAGAACATTTTTGCCTGAGCTGATAATGATATAGATAGAGCATTGGATTAGGATCTGGGAAATCTGAGTTCTCCATTCTGCCATGTAGTTCTCTGGATGACTTGGAGCCAGATATGCTCTCTCAACCTAACCTACTGCACAGGGTTTTGGAAAGATAAAAAGGGCTAAGGCAGAATGTTGTACATTGCTCTGATCTCCTTGTGGGGAAAGTGGGATTACCAAACTTTTTGTTCTGCCACTTGAATCTGCCCTGGCAGAACTCCTGCTTGTGCTGCTCAACTCTGCATAGGAGTCTGGGAAAGGAGGTAGAAAGAGAAACTAGGGCAAAAGGAAATGCCCTGGTTAGTACTTGGAAGGGAAACCACCAAGAAGTGCAGAGTTGCTTCACAGAGGCAGGCAGTGCAAACCACCTCTGAATGTATCTTGCCTTGAAAACCATACAGAGCCACCATAAGTTGCCTTTGACTTGACAGCACTTTCCACCACCGCTATGGCATCTTTCCCCTATCTTTTGCCTACAATGCAGCACAACCTATATCCATGAATCATACTAATGTCGCCCCTTGGTATGTTAAAACAGCAGAAAAAGGCAGAATGAGGGTAAACTGCGCTCAAGCAAATCTACTTTGTGTCCGAGTGATATCTTTATTCCCACCAGCTGCATTTTAAGATCATCACAAGAGCCTTCATGGATTAGAATGAAGGCTCATCTCACCCAGCATTCTGCTGACAACAGAGGCTAACTTGTGCCTCTTCTGTTTGTCTCTTTCCAATCAGGCATTCAAAGGTTCACTGCCTTTGGATTTGGAGGTTCCATTTACCTACAATGGCTATTCAAAGCTGATATATCTTCTGTGAGTGTGTCCAGTCTTTTCAGTAGTGGCTAAACATAAATAAGGTGTTAGGTTCAGGAAAGTGTTAGGTTCAGGAAAGGCTGATCTTCAACGGTGACACCATGTGTGTCTGCTTAGTCCTTTTCTGTATGCTATTTTCTCACAGCAACTATCTGCCCCCCACCTCCTGCTCAATAACATTTTGCAGAAAACCTGAATCCAAAGGAGACAACTTTATATACAAAGCAGAGTGCTTTTGAGCGACATATTTCAAAATAGATGTTTTAACAAAATTCATAAGGGGTGGGGGGAAGGTGGAATGCACAGTTCACTTTACAGAGCTTGTGACAATTTCAGCCCAGAGTCTGTGGAATGCCAGGTCTCCAAGATAAATAGCAGAACCAGGCAGATTATAAAACCCAGGCCTTTTTTTTTAGCAGGAATGCAGTTCCGGATAACTTAGCATCAGGGGGTGTGCCTTATATGCAAATGAGTTCTTGCTTAGCTTTTCTACCCCCCCCCTCCAAAAAAAGCCCTGATAAAACGATATATTGGTTTTCATAGGTGGCTGGTGAACTATGTTTGGACAAATTGTGAAAGGCAGCTTAAGTAATATGAATAGTTTTTGTCAACCTCTAGGATAATATAATAGGGCCTTTTCACACTTACCGGTGGAAACCGGAAGGGAGTCGGTATTGTGCCGCCTTGCAGTAATCCGAGACAGGGATGGGAGTTTTCAGACACATGTTTTTTTTCTCGGTAGGGTTCCTTGATTGAAGCAAGCCATTTCACACTGTTCCGCTTTTATCTCGCTTCCACCAGCGCCAGCCGTTTTTGCCTGCCGGCGCGCAATCTCCGGCTTATTTTTTTTTTTGAACGTCAAGCAAAGATCGCTATAGTGCTATAGTGTTGTATCACAACAGCACCACCATAGAGATGGCTAGGCTCCATTGAGATAAGTTACCAAGTTTCAGTGGCGGCGATCTCTGGCATCTTAATGGAACCCAGGCATCCCTGTGGTGATGCTGTTGTGATATGTCGCTATAGCGCTATAGCGATCTTAGCCCGACGTTCCAAAAAAAAAAAGCCACAGATCGTGCGCTGGCGGGCAAAAAAGGGCGTGAAAACTGCTCCCGGATTAGATACTGGACATTTCACACAGTGCCCCATACCGATTTCAACCTGGAAGGAGGGGTTGAAAACTGGAAAAAGCTGCTCTTTGTTAGTAACGACTCAGGCATGCCTCACTACCGGGACAGCCGCGGGACTTTGTGAAAAAGTGGCAGTATTCAGGTAGCAGCCAGTTACTGAGTCGGGTCTGTCTGAAATGCCAGCAGAAACCCGTTACTGTTCAGTAACTGACCAGCTTCCATACCGGAATACATAGGCTGTGTGAAAAAGTTCAATATATAAATAGTGGGTTGGGTCCCTCAGATCTTTTCTGCTAATTGTGGTGCTTTCATCTGGTAATAAGAAGGTTTCTTCTGGTGGAAGAACTTCTTGCATGGGGGAGAGTGCTGCCATTATCAGAATCAATCTGCAGATCCAGCCATATGCTTTTCCATTATCAATTCTGATTGTTAACACAGCATTGTTTTATTTTAGTCAGGTAGGAAGCAATCCTGGACTTAATTATTCCTGCTTGGGGTCTGTGTAGGTCAGCATGCCTTACTTACATGTGAAATGCAGTTACAGATGCTATTAAAATAAAATCCCATCTTTTGGTGCACTTTCCATGGGTCTCTCTTGTTCCTTCCTTTTTGAATATCTTGCTTTTTGGTATAAAACAATTATGATGATGGTTGCAGCATTTAAAAGGATTATAAGAAACATGATCCAGTATGAATATCCATAAGAGTTGGATAGCTTGTATGGTCTTGAAGGGTGAGAAGTTGTTTTGAAGGCCAGTTGAACAGATAGTTCATATGCTTCCACATTCACAGCAAACAGTATCATCGTCAAAAAAATGCAGATACCTGGAAAAATGGAGGTGCAAATGTTTCAAAAATATAATTTTGAAAAAAAACAATTGGCATATAATAGTAACATGAAACCATGTTTTATTCTGTTAAACTGTCTTTCTTCAGTCTGGTGAGGGGATGTTTGAAGGTAACTACAGAATTTGAAGATGCATGTGGATGATTATTTGTGCAATTTGAAATTCCCTTTCAAAACCTTTAGAAAATACTTAATTTTAGTTGTGTCTTGGAACCTCCTTTGAATGCCAGGAGCCCCACACAATCTGGAATTAAAAGTCAAGGCATCTGGAAATGGTGGTTCTCCACATTAACCATTTAAAAATAGCAGTGCAGTTTTCCCAGGAAGGAGTACTACACCTTTAACAGTCTGCATGAGTTGAATTTTAATAAGTGCATTTTTCTAGATAGTCTAGACTTGAAATGATGGTTCGGATCAAAAAGTAAAGTTTAACCTTTGCTGTTGGCATGTATTTCTTAAATATTATTTTATTTATAGTTCACCCTTCTTGCTGAGATTTATGGTGGATTACACAGGGTAAATCATAAACTGATGCAGTCAACAAGATGAGGCATCTTATAAATCACCCCACTAGTGATCACTTAAGTATTTACACTGCTGATCAGAGACAGTCACGATGGTATGCCCTATTTCAGCACCTTATTTGGTTGCTTGTATTGATCTAGTCTTACATATAGCATTCTTATAACGGCACAATCTTAAATAAAGGAAAACTTGACCTAATCTCAAATCTAATCTCAAACCTATTCTCAAAACTAATCTTATCAGATCTCAGAAGCTAAGCAGGGTTGATTGTGGTTAGTACTTGGATGAGGGAGACTTCCTTGAAATACCCAATTGGAAGGACAGGAGCAGGCTCTGTTCTGCCACCTCTCTGAATATCCTCCAGGTACCCAGTAGGGGTCAGTCACCAGAGGTTAACATCTTACAGGTGCAAACACACACACACAAATATATACAAAACAGGAGGTAATCACGGGCACCTTGTGCTGAGTTTTAAAGTAAATAGCTTTATCCTAGGCCCATAATAATAAAGAAACTTATTCCAATTTCTAAAGAAATTACCCACTTTCCTGGAGGTTGGTGCCATGGAGAATGTGATCAGAAGAGCCACGGGTGGCATGTCAAAGAGCCCATGTGGGTTCCAAACCACTGAGTGATTATCACTGTAATAAGCAATGGTTAAGGGCTAGGATTACAGAAAACTGTATGTGTCATTTGAAATTATGCAAACAATTTTAAAACTGGAAAATAGGCCAGGATTTCCTGATTCAGGATATTGTGATTACTTATCCACGTTCATAAGTATTTGGCATAAACCAATGGGGTCAGGCCTCTCCCAGGCAACTAGTGCCAGGCATAGTGACAAGAAGAGAGAAGAAGAGACTGGAGTCTTCACCCTTCACTTGGAGTCTCAGAGTGGCTTACAATCTCCTTTCCCTTCCTCTCCCCACAACAGACACTGTGTGAGGTAGGTGGGGCTGAGAGAGCTCTCCAAGAACTGCTCTTGAGATAACTGCTCTGAGAGAACTGTGACTGGTCCAAGCAAAAATCTCCAAACGAAGTTTAGAATACTAGGGGGGGGGGAGGTTAAAACATCAATAGTTATGGACAAACGTTCATGTGTTTATTACAAATATATATATATATATACGGTATATATATATATATAAACTTTGTAGGGGCCCAAATGAAGCCTCATAAAATCACTGAAGTGACAAATACATATGAAAGATTTAATGTACCTACATTTGTCACTCGTGCACACACACAAAACGAGAACACCCCCTCCCCCCGGGAATATATTGAGGAAGACTATTCTGGAATGTCTGACTTTCACCTATTTGCCTGAAATTTGATGGGGGAATCACTGGGGATGAGGAGTTATCAATGGGCAGAACCATCATGAATGTAACCATCATGAATGTTGTTTTGGGAGGAAGAAGCAAGCGAGAGAGCAAAGGGTTGCAGGTCACAGTTCTGCATTGGTGATCAGAAAAGGGCTGTCCTTGTCTGCCTGAAGTGTGGATCACGGAGACAGAAGCCCCAAGGTGGCAACTGAGGAGTCTCTCTATTGCATGGGAAAGCTGCTTTCTTGTACAGAGTGGGTCTAACCAGATGTGTAGGATGCTTACAGGTAACACATGCAAAAGTGTAATGATGGGTCAGGTTCATGAGAGAGCTGCCAAAAAGCCACCTGGAAACAGCAGCAGCTCCAGAGTGTTGAAGATTTTGTAGCTTTTTTTTTTTTTTTGCTCTATCTCAGTGATTGGAATGTCTCCCGTGTCCTGGGCCAAATGAGATACCACATTCTCCTAGAATTGTTGCCTAATAAATGACATAGCTAGATTTTCTATTATTGTGCAATCATTTTTATCAAACTATTTTTGCTTGATGTTTGTGTCATAAATTCATGTTAACTACATATATCAGTTATACTGCTTTCTACTGAATGAGCCGCTTGTGGTGAGGGGGGGGGAGTGTCAGAACTACAACAGAATTCTCATTGAAGTGTTGGTAGGGTATTTGCAACCTTCACCATTCATTGCACTCACAAAAATATATATAATATTCAAATTGAAGTTGTGAAAGGATATGGATGATGGGGCTTTGTACAAATGGCATTGCTTCTATTTGTATTACTTATAAGGATAATGGATTAAAGAGTTGAATTTATCTAAGAATATTGGCCACTGTCCAAAAGAGCTGTCGGGGTTTAAAAGCTTCTTGACTCTGCAGCTGCTACTGTGAAAAACTCTCACTGGTTCCCACATGCATATGAATTCATGGCTCATTTGGATTGTAGCTATTGGCTGCAATACTCAGTAGGATATGCACAAAAAAAAGTATTTTCTTTTGGCAAAACTCATTTCAGTTTCATTTAACACTGTGTATAACAGGTGTGGAACCAAGGAGGGCATAGTTTTTATAACATCTTTCTCCAGCCAGAGAGACAGCAATATCACTGATGTAAACTAAATATGTTGGAAAGGTATATATAGCAGCACAATTACGTCTAGTGACAAGCAGTGTTCCCTCTAAGCTGAGCTAGCATGACCTAACTCACAGTTTTTTAGCTTCCAGCTCACATATTTTTGTCTTAGCTCAGGAATAATGCCCCCAAAGCAAACTAATTTATGCAGTAGCTCACAACTCTAATGCCAGTAACTCACAAAGCAGAATTTTTGCTCACAAGACTCCACAGCGTAGAGGGAAATTTACATATAAAAAATTCAAGAGAATAACATGATGTTTTAGTGGTTTACAGAAAACGCACTCCACTTATTATGGTAACCATTTTACTAAAGACTGTCATTCACCACATCAGGTAAGCAGTCCTTGCAGCACAGTGATTTAAGAGATGTGCATGTATGCGCACACACATATGATACACAGGCTACTTCTTTATGGCAATCACCATTAAATGTGTCAAACTGGTGAACTGGCCGCTGATTATGTAAGGTTTGAAACACAGGAGAGAGGGAATTGCTCCTGCTGAGCTCTCTGGATATGGCTCCAAGGTGTGTTTGAGAGTCAAAATGGAAGATGGGTTTTTTCACTGGGCAAGGAAGTGGGTACTTGTTTGCTCCAGAACTTTGTACTGGTTGTACTGGGAAGCTGAGTACTTTTACAATGACAATTCATTTTGCAATGGCTTTTAGATGCTTAAAACTAAGTTCTATTCTTTTTAGTGCAATCTTGAGCAGAGTTATATCTTTCTAAGAGACCACTACTAAGCAGGTCTTCCGAGAATCATATTCAGGTCAATTTAGTGGGGCTTATTCCCAGGAAAGTATATTCTTAGGATTGCCCTTAAAGTCATTGCACTTAGACAGAACTCTCTTTAGGACTGCACTGCAAATCTCCTTGCCAGTGATTTTGGAAGATACCTTGCCACTCAGTCTTTCTATCTATATTATGCACATACATCATCTGCAAGCCAGAAATTACCCTGATGCCTTTACAGCCTAGTTTCACAGGCAGATGTTCTAGCAGTTTTGTGTAGGTGGTATAATCACACTGAATTATTTTGGTAATATTTATACCATCATTTATACTGCTTACCCGATATAGAGTTCCAGGTGTAGACTCCGATAGGCCCTAAAAAGGTCTGATATGGATTGCTGACAGAATTATAGCAGGTAAACCCTGAGCTCAGGAAGGAGCTGAGCAAGCTGAGAACTATAAGAAGGATGACCACGATGCTGAGACTCTTCACTGTGCCGTTATCCATCAAGTCTGCAACTGAAAAAAAAATACTGCAGGATTAACATTGAAGATTAATGTATTACTGGTGAAAATGGCCTTGTGTGAACTGAGTTCTAAGACAATATTTGCTTCAACAAGCTTGTTGCTGGGAAACAGTGCATTAGCATGAAGCACTATACACATTTGTAGAAGATGGGACCCTCTATGCCAGGGGTGGCTGTTGGTAGCTCTCCAGATGTTTTCTGCCTACAACTCCTATCAGCCCCAGCCATTGCCCATGCTGGCTGCAGCTGATGGGAGTTGTAAGCAAAAACATCTGGAGAGCTACTGTTTGTTGGCCACCCCTGCTTTATGCACTCTGGAGTGCATTCAAGCACATGTTGACTCAAATTTATGTTTTGTTTTGTTTTTAATCCCCATAATATTTTGCTCATTTAATGTCTCAAGTGTAGATGACTGGGGAAGGCCACGGCAAACCACCCCGTAAAAAGTCTGCCATGAAAACGTTGTAAAAGCAATGTCACCCCAGAGTCGGAAACAACTGGTGCTTGCACAGGGGACCTTTCCTTTCCAGTTCTTTTGAGTTTGTTAAAATTCTTATTCTTCCCTGAATTTTGCACAAACTGAACAACATGGAGGATAGGAAATTAACCAGAGAATGGCATAATGTATATCTGCCATCTTAAAGTATTTGAATAAGTGTGCTAGAATAGCACAATATCAAGACAGAGATACTAGTACGACCTGTGAGCCTGCGTTGGGGCAGATGATTATGAGAAGAAACAGCTTATTGTTGCAGGGTCTGCCGTGAAAACGATATGAAAGCAACGTCACCCCAGAGTCGGAAACAACTGGTGCTTGCACAGGGGACTACTTTTACCTTTCTAAACTGGTCTCACTTTAGGGCAGGACCGGATCTACATGTCTTTTGAGGGGGGGATTAAAAATTACAAAAAAAAATTAGAATAGAATGGACTCCATATCCAATTTGGCACCCTCCCTCCGGCGGCATACAGGGCAAGAGCCCCCTCTGCTCCCCCCCTAGATCTGGCCTTGCTTTAGGGTTGCCAGCCTCCACATGGGGCCTGGAGATCTCCTGCTTTTACAACTGATCTCCAGCTGGCAGAGATCAGCACCCCTGGAGGGGGTGGATTTGGCTGTATATACGGTTCGGCTGAACCGAATGCACACCCCTAATTTGGGAGTGGCACCTGCTGAGGAGGGATACCAACAAGGTATAATGCCATAGAATCCACCATCCAAAGCAGCCATTTCCTCCAGGGAATCTGATTTGATTTTTGTAATCTGGAGATCTGTCATAATTCCAGGAGATCTCCAAGCCCCACCTGGAGGTTGGCAACACTATGTGCTGGTTAAAGGAGACCAAGGTTCATATCTTCATTCTGCTTTGATGCTCACTGAGTGGTCTCAGACCAGTTGCTATCTGCCTAGTAAACATCAAAGGGCTGTTGTGTGGATAAAGGCATTTAGGGGCCAGCCATGCCACCCTGAGGGGATATAAGAAACAATGCATTTCTCTGTCAGGGAAGGTACTAGAGACTTACATTTTTAAATGAAAGCTGAATTTGCTAGGCCTATTGTTACAGTGCTGTAGTGATATATCCAGGGCTTTTTTTCTTCAGGAGCCCACAGGAGAGGAGTTCTGCCTAGGCTGGCCAGAGCTCCAGCTGGCCGGACCCACCATGTGGCAGCCACATGCTCCCAGGCCAGGTGGTGTGGCCTAATATACAAATGAACTCCTGCTGGGCTTTTTCTACAGAAAAGCACTACAATATTTTAATGACATAAAAAATTGAAACCACTCATTTTTAGGGTGGAGGGGAAGGAGAAGGAGTGGTTTGAACATGACAGTTCAGTCATCTAAAACTGGGCTGGCGATGGATGGGAGTGGGCAAAACAAAGAAAACTGACAGAAACATTACACACATGCAGAATAGCAACTCAAAATTGGTGAAAGTCCAAGAAGCCACACTTGTGTGTGTTGCACTATAAAAATTGTTAGTGGCAGCCTCATAACATAACAGTCCACTATTCTGATTGAGCTTTATGTGCTCTGCGCTGTTAACTCACAAAATATAAAACAGAATATCAGATTTATTGTCCAGCAGAGCAGCAGTCACAATAAATTTCTGGGTCAATATCTGAGGTCTTTGTTAGTTTGCAGTTAGGCTACTAATTAACTGACCTTTTAATATACAAGCAAATTGCTCTTGCCAGCAAATTCCTTGCAGCCCAAGCTCTACTTTGTCATGGCAAAAATAATCTATCTCATTCACACTGCAGAGTTTTACAGCACATTCTACATTCTGTGCTCCACACTCTGCTTCCACTGCGATCAGCAGGAATTCTGTATCCTCAGAAGTTATGCATGAGAGATCAGTGTCCAGTGCTATATAGATGTTTGTGTGTGTAGAACTGAGAAATGTGGTGTGCCATTTAAAGCTTTCTTAACGCTTTCAGGTGAGGAGCAATAATAAAATCATGTCATAATAAATCAGACCCCTCTACTCCAATATTTTTCTTTTCAACAGTGGCCAGCCAGATGTGTCTTTATCCTCATAATGGAGCAGGCAGACAATGATCTTCTTCTGTTTTGTCTTCATAATATGTAGAGTATACGCCCCTTAACTTGGAGGCTCCACTAAGCTGTAATGATTAATAGTCATTCATAGACCCTTGAAGATCTTAACTTTTCGTATATCATGTTTTAAAAGCTCATTGGGTTTTAAAACTGAATTGCTGCTTTTCCTCAGGAGTTCCTTTGTGTAGGCCTACACTGTAATCTCCATTGCAAATTTCAAAATAACTAATGTTAAAAATTGTTTCTTCATTGGGTAATTGGAACAAGGTATAGAAATGTACATTTGGGGATCTTTAAAACTTGATTTGCATGAGGCTTCTGAAATTTTGCTGATTGCCATCTGACTTGCTAAGCACCGTAAAATCTGATGGTTTTATTTTTAGGAATATTAAAATTATAAAGAGTAAGTAATTTGATATAACTTTACAATAATATACAGCTGTTCTAATGATATAACGGCAAGAGCCTGAACCACTTTTTTAAGCATCTGTTGGGTCAACAGTGGGCACACACTTCTTATTCTATGCCAGTAGGGTTGCCAGGTCTGTGTTGGAAAATACCTGGAGACTTTGGGGGTGGATCTGGGAGAGGGCAGGGTTTGGGGAGAGGAGAGGCCTCAGCATGGTACAATGCCATAAAGCCCACTCTTCAAAGCAGCCATTTTCTCCAGAGCATACTTTCTTCAAAGAATTTATGTCATCTTCCATGAAGATACTCCTTCACGACTGCTAAATTATAGGTTCTCACACAAATGTTATGCTGCATGGCTTTTTTATCAATTACTTGCTTCTATATGTTTCTGTTCAAAGCACAACCATGATTATTTGAACAGCTGTTATATCATGCAGTTGAATCTTTACTCTCTCCCTCTCCCTCTGTCTCTCAGTTATTCACTTGGGTACATTTAGTGTGTACCCATCAGACCTATGAAATAATAGTCATGTGATCAATTCAGAGACTACTCAGGGAACATTTTACCATGGAGATAATAAACACAGAACCCTTGCTTTTATTTCACTGGGATTTTCTAAGGTTAAATGTGGGGCTCACGCGCTTGAGCCCCCAGACCCCACAAAGCCTGAAGACAGAAATGTGGGTGGATCACGCATTTGGCATATCAGCCTGAGCTGCCCACATTGTGTCTGAAAGGCTAAAAGGGCGCAGACATCTTACACTCATATTCTCACTTCCTTTTGCTGACACATATATTCTTGATAAATTGCTGGCTTTATCGAATCTTGGAGGCTATGAAGACATAACCTCATGCTTTTGAACAAAAGCTTCCTGTTTCATTAACTGCCTGATTAGCATCAGCTAGAGATGTATAAATAAAACGAGGACTTGCAGAGAGCAAGCAAGCTTTCCTCACTTCCTCAATACACGTGTCGAGAGTCTTCATTCCTACAGTTAAATATGCGCTGGATGGCATCCAGAAGAGGACACAGAAATTTTTTTAATCACATGGTCACCTAGAGCCTGTCTTAACTAGCTCACATGCACAAATTGCAGATCACACATCTGTCTACTTGGATGAGCAATATAACATTTAAAGAATGAACTCATGCAAGACTGCAGATTCTCTAAGGGAAGGGGCAATCTTGTACGGCTTTGCTTTTCTGGCATTAGACTTGGCCACATGAGTGAATTGGTAATATTTGTGTGGATTGTCTGAGATGTCACCTGTTTCACATTCAGAATATACAGAACATTATGACATTTCTTGAAATTCAAAACAGAAGCATTTCCCAGTGAAATTCCTGCTTTATATGTGGCTGAATTTCAATAATATGATTATTGTGAAGAAACAAAAAACAGCAATCTTGGGTACAAATCTTTCTGAATTACTATTTTGCTTGTCCTATATATCTAAAAATGAGTTGCCTTTGCTGATAATTTTTAAAAACCTGATGTTAAAAATTTTCAACTGCATTTTACTTTACAGCTCTTTGTTTTCTAGCGATAGTCTAGTCTTCAACAAACATATTTGTATAAACAAATTAAAGTTCTTAGTATCAGTCTACATAAAATACATCAAGCCAAACCACTCCAATAAAAAATGACATTCACTGTAATAGTTACCTTGAAAACTGGTCACTGGCATAGCAATTCCATTAACCACTGTTGCTGACCACTGTCCTTCAAAAAGCCCATAAGAAAAGAACATTGTTGTATTGGCCATTCCGGAAGTAAAGCTAATCGTACTTGAAACCCAGTTTTTAGTTGCAAGAACAAGGCAAATCACCACAAAGGAGCAAGTGCTCATGAAAGAAGCAGAGGCAAACATCAGGGACTTTCTCTTGGATGGCATTTTTTTCAGGGAGTCAAGGATTTTTCCCCTTGGTACTTGGGTTCTTTTGGTGAGAAATTCAGTGAATGAAGGATTTCCTTCTGCTGCTAGAGAACGGGAGGATTTAGCGATGTCTCTATTGGCACAGATTTATAGCAATAAACTTTGAACTAAAAGCAGTGGTAAAGAAGTTGTAAAATAACTGAACTTTGGTCTCCAGTAAGGTGTTACTATAGTGACAAGAAAACCACTTCTGCTGTGAAGAACAAAGATCTGTAAGCTTTCCATGATCCCATAACTTATTATTGAATTGCAGCTGAATACAAAATCACAACACAACGTAAATCATAATTTCATATAAAGTTTTCATTCACTCTTACTCCATGCACCATTTCTCTCATCTTAAATGGTCCCAGAGGTGCTACTTGGTCCATTAGTAAAACCTACATGTATCCTGGGGAAGACTTTGGCTTTCCCAATGGGCCAAATATTGCCCCCATAGAAACTACTTCAGGTCATCTCCATGATGTCACCTTCCCTTTGGACGACAGAAGGGAAGAAACAAAGGAAATATTGTTAACTGTATGGAGGACTATGGTGTGCTAAGTATGAGTCCTATGCCTACCACAGGCCTTGAGTCTCTGCAAATAGGATTCGGATGTTCTCCTTCAAAGGCATTCAGTTTTCATAAATAGACACATAGGGAAGAAAGCATGGCTACACCGGATGTGTAACCTGGATAACCTCCCATGTTTACTTGGGAAATGAAAGCCTTATGGAAAGTTCACATCCTCTTCCAGGTAAGGTTTCACGTCCCTGGGGAAAAATTAGGTTCCTAGGAGTGGCTTCAAAATCTGACATAAGCTTATGTAATTGTCAGCTGTGGCTACTCCCAACTATGTTCTTATGTCTCTTATGTTCTTATTTAGCCACAGGGTGTGTGTGTATGTATGTATGTATATATATATATATATATATATATATATATGTATATGTATGTATATAAATGTGTACAAAAAATTTTTGGCCACTGTGTGACACAGAGTGTTGGACTGGGTGGGCCATTGGCCTGATCCAACATGGCTTCTCTTATGTTCTTATGTTCTAAAGACCAATGCAAAGGAGAAAGGCCAGAAAACTACTGATCTACTCTTCTCCCTGCCTCCACCAAATAATTGGTTATAGGAAGTGGAATAACTATGAAAAACAAAGTGACATGGAAGTTTGCATAGTTCTAATTGCATAGCTGGGGTTTTCAAATACAGAATTTGTCTTGCACTTGGGACAAGTTTTTCATTTTTTATTTCTGTTTCCGTCTAATACACACTTCTGCTTCAAGAAACTACAGTTGTGGCTAATTTGAGTGTATTTATGTCGGTTGTGATATTATGTTTTGATTGTAGCTGCACGCTTTAAATAAAGTTGAAATTTATTTTTAAAAAGAAATAAATAAACTACAGTTGTAGATTGGATCTCATTCAATATTTCTGTGGGTGCAATAATCCTTGCACAAATGGAAGCACTAATAGGGGTGAATACATCACAAAAATTTGGTTGGGTATGCCAAATTATCCCAGATTTCCAAGGCACTCCTTAGTATTGGGGGGGTGGGTGGGGTTAATGTGGTCCATGTTAATCTGACCCTGCCTGGCCCCAGTGAGTCTTCCCTTAAAAGCCAGAACAGCCCTAGAAGGAGCTCTATCCCTTCCCTCTGCCTTTTACTCACAGAAACACCAACCCTGGAACATTGTGGTTGCCTTGCAACCACAACTGAAAGAATCCTTTTCTTTAAAGCTATAGGTGCTCCTTTTATCATGTGAGGGTTTTTTCAACCACTTCTTTTTTTTGTTTAGATTTAACTTTTTTTCCTCCACCACCACCCCCCCTTTTTTTTTTGCAAATCTGGGGTTTAAAGAATTATCTGCCTTGCCCTTTCACAGCTTGGCTCTCTGGGTCTGCTGCTGCACCCAATTTCAGTGCAGCTCCCAGTCACCACTGCAGCTACCCCTGGGCTCCATACACTTCCTGGAGTAATCTGCCTCCACATCTGGCCTCCATGCAGCGCTTTAAGACTGCTGGTGTGGCCAGGCCTCTCATGGCTCACGTTGTCTGCAGCTGGTGAGCCCAGCATGGCTTCTGGGGCCTGCTGTTGGTGAGGCCAGGTCCAGTGAGCACTTGTAAAGAGTACCTAATGAAGGATGAATACATGATTCTTAGGCCATATTTTTATAAGTACTTTTGAAATGACTGTTGGTGTCTTTTCATGTTTTACCACATTAAGGTTTTAAAGAATTAGCATCAATGATAATACCTACTTATAGGTGAAAAACAGAATAAAGCTATTTTTGCTGTTTGCATTGCCAACTGTGAATCATCTTTCCATTGTGATTTATTATGTTAAATTAATTCCCAGTGTAAGTCACTCGAAGGCAATTGAGTTTCACTGGGGATAGAATTACTGCTTCATTTGAATTGCTTAGTTGTTCAAGGGAATTAAATCTAGCTGCTCTTATAAATAAGAAAAACTAAGATGTGTTTATCCCAATGACCAAATGACACAACAGGCATCAATGAAATTAATGAGTGATTCTGAGGATTTATAAGGATCATGGTGAGAGAGAAAATTTTCATTGTTAGTTTATATATAAAATCTAGCAGAGTTGCGCAGCCCATAAAAACTAGTGCTACTGTACGTTTTTAAAAAACATTTTGATGTTTCAAAGCGTGGAGACCAAACAGAGATACAGATCAAGAGACACATGATGATTTAAACTGGTCAAATGATGCTTTAAACTTTTATGTTTCTATTTTAAAATTACCTTTTTATTGTACGTGTTATAAATGAAAAAGAGTTTTATACCTCACCCTTCACTCAGTCTCAGAGCGACTTACAATCTCCTTCCCTTCCCTTCCTCACAACCTCCCTGTGAGGGGCTGAGAGAGCTCTGACAGAAAGTGCTCTTAGGAAAGCAGCTCTTTCAAGAACTGTGACTGACTCAAGGTCACTCAGCAGGTGCGTGAGGAGGACTGGGGAATCAAACCTGGTTCTCCCAGATTAGAGTCCAAGTTTGTGAGAGTTTACCCAAAGGTCAGGGCTGCTTGAAACAAGGCCCTTTGCCAGCTGGAGGGTTATCAAGAGGTCAAGACTGTTGGAAGCCCAGCCCTTCAACAGGTGGGACTGGAGAGGATTTAAGAGCTCCTGAGCTGCAGACTGGGGCCAGCACCCAGGAAGGCAAGGAGGGATCCTGGCCAATCGGTGGTGTAGTAGCTAGATGCTGAGAAGGAGTGGCGCCGGGTTCGTGGGGATCACACCACTGGAGGGAACATAGCATGGGATCCTGTACCTGTGCGGAAATAAACTGTTCTTCAGTTGAAACACCTGGGACTCCCTTGGTCTCATTTGCCACAGTGCTCTTAACCACTATACCAAAATGGCTCTCAGTGAATGAAATGAAATTGCACAGTACTAATCAGCCACAATCCAACATAAAGCTTACACATGTTTTTAAAAGCTCACATAAACCTGTCTAATAAAGTAAGTCTGAATTATTATCCCCATATTGAAGATGGAAGGGAAAGGTTGGGGCTGAGAGAGAGAGAGAGAGAAAGAGGCTTGCCTTGGGCTTTCTAGTGGGCCCATGGCAGAGGGAAAAATTGTACAGTCATTTGGTTTTCACTGTTAGCCATTGCAATTACACATGAAAATATCCGGCTATATGGTAGCGACCAGAATTAATGGAGTACTGTTTCATAGTATAATGCTATAAAGCTGCTGCATTTCTGTGATGCAGGAAAGAATGTCATATATGCGTAATAAGTGAGGCTGTTCACAGGATGTGTGTGGGTGTGGACATCATGCATATGGATAGAGAGGAATACCTTGCATTCTATCAAGATCTTATTGGCATGGCAACAAATGGCCTATTCAACTCATCCTACAGTCATCATAATAGAAAATCATAAACATACCATGTCATCACATGGTCTATTATGACGTACTACTGAAAAACCTATTTTGAGAGTGTCTTGAAATGTATTGTTCATTTTCTGCAACAGAAGGATATATTTGCCTGTTGTTGTCAAACATGTTGCTATTAATTAACTATTATATAGAAACCATGTGAAATGTTGTAGATGACACCTAAAGCTTCATGGTTGTTGTGGTACCCAGAAGCTAGAGGGAGAGTAGTTGTTCTCCCACACACACACTCCTCCATGCACGTTACTCTTTCCTTCTGATTTCTTATTTCATATACCCTGTGAGATAGAATGTCAGACTATATATATAATATATATTATATATTATTCAAGTGTAATCTTAAACTCATGAAGAAGGCGGTGTTATGTGATAACTACTCCGACTTTTGAACACAATGTCCATCTGAAAGGGTATGAAGATGGTTCTTACAAAAAAAACACAAAACCCTGTAACAGCCCTCTCTGATCTGCACGTCGGAGATTCACACATAAAAAAACAAAATCTAGATTGCAGTGTGTTAGCATATGTGCAACATCTTTGGAGAATAGATAGACAATAGCTAGAATTTATCAGGATTAGGTGAGTGACATAAACAGATAATTGTGAAACTCTTGCAGAAAACAGAGGTGGTTTTATTCATGGGGCATCTAGGGCAGCTGTTCCAGGCCAAGCATGGGATGGGGTGCTGGAAGGTCCCAAACACTGCTATGCTGTTTGGAAGCAACTGCTGCAAGTCATGGTGGCAGTGTTTCAGGGTAGCTCAGCTTTAGTGTGTCTGGATGTTCCCTATAGCTGATTGCTGCCCTGCTCCATGAGACTGCTGCCCATAGCTTTGGTCTGTGCATGCGGAACCTCACATAAAAACAAACAGGGCTCCTCTATGGCCATTTTGCTTCAGAAAAAAAAGTGATGTGGAAGGCTGAAGGATCCTTTTCCCCCATGCCATGCTCCTGAGCCAAATTCTAGAAGTTGGGAACATTCGTTCCCTGATGTCATGTCTGCTTGTAAGTTCATCTGGGGAACCCCGACACGTGGCAGATGTCATGGCTATTTTGGCTCCTGACAGACTGTGATAATCAGCTGTATGGGAAAGCATGCACCATCCTTGACTTTTACTTTGGACCCCAGAATCAATGGTGTGGTGGGAGCAGCAGATCATCTTGACAGATCATCTAGGTCAATTTCTATCCAAAATCAGGTCTGGGTTTGGAACCAAAACAGCCTTGATTGCCCTAACTGATGATCTTCACTGTGGAAGTGATATGGGTGAGTGTCTCTATTGATTGCTTTGATCCTCTTGGTGACTTAAGATACTATCGGCCATAGTATCCTTCAGGATAGGCTGTCTGGGTAGGGTGTATATGACACCATGCTTCAGTGCTTCTGCTATTTGACAATCATTTCCAGAGGTAGTGCTCAGGGACTGCTGCTTGGTCTTATGGAATTTATACTAAGATGTCCCGCAGAGTTCCATCTTGTCCTCGCATGAAACCACTGGGACAGAACATCCAGGGATTTGGAGTGAGTTGCTACTGCTATGTGGATGTCACTGAGTTCTGTTTCTCCTTAACAGTAGGTTCAGGTGGGGGTGTGGAAGTCCTAAACAGGTGCCTGGAGAATTTAAGGAGATAGAAGAGGGCCAATAAACTGAAGCTCAATCCATACAAAACTGAGTTACTGTCAATGGGAGATTGCTCAAGGATTACAGCTTGTCTGTAAACTTCAATAGATACAAAATGCAAGGGCTAAGATATTTTCAGGGGCTGGTTACAGGGACTGTGCTGAAATATCTGCTGTGGCTACCCATTTTCCCCCAGAATGCACCTGGTTCTTACCTTTAAGGCCCTGAGGAGCTTAGAGCTGATATACCTGAAGAACTTTCTCTTCCTGAACTGTTTAGTCCACCAGTTAAAAATCTGCTTTCCAAGCCCTGCTCTCTGTGGCCCCACCTGCACAATGTTAGGTACTAACAGGCCTCGGATTCAGTAGGAGCTCACAGGAGCACAGCTCCTGAACCTTTCTCAGAGCTCCTCCATCCCACTTTGTCCATTGAATAGTAGGTGCAGCTGCATAACAATCCCTGGATGAGCTCCACCACCTATTTTTCTACAAAACGACCCCTGGGTACTACCATATCTCCACTAAGGGAGGAGTTGGACCAGTGGTTTGATTCAGTATAAGGCGTGACATTGTACATGGGGTCGCAAAAAGTCGAACATGACTGTGCGACTGAACAACAACAAAAAAGCTACATGGATATCCACTATCCTCCATGATGGGGTGAGGGTTTCCCCCAGTGTTCAGTCCTGTCTGTAAATCCACTGTGAAGATGAGGGGGGGGGGTGTCAGGTACGTCTCAGAATAGAGAGTGGAGGGGCTTGCAGGCAGCACCATATTCCTCTTCTTCCTCTCCCAGGACAATTCCCGTTCAGCTTTGGAAGTGTCTGCTTCCTCCCTCCCTGACATTTTACCCCATTTTCACAAGGTCATATTAAGCCAAAGGAGGACTCCCAGCAAACAAGGCAAGGAGATCCTGGCAGCTCCTATATGTCTCATCCAACCCCTGCCCGTCCTGCAGTGACAGAGCAAGTGTTCTTCACTGCAGCTGCTCCCACTGTGGCTGTTAAGGGTCTGGCTTTTTCTGAGCTAGCCTTGCTAATCAGCAGTCTCAAGCATGTCTTCACTGGGACCACTTTTGGTTCCAGAAAGCAAGGCTGCAAGGGAGCTGATGCCATTGAACCTGAGAGTAGGTTCAGGTTTATGCTCCATGCCAGACACAGAGTAAGGCAGGTAGCAGCCAGAGAAAGGGAGGTTTCAAGTGGCAGCAACTTTGGGAATTTCCTTCCCTTTGAGGCTCAGTTGTTTGTCATACTGTCTTTCAGATGCCATGGCAAAAATTTGTTTTCCCCCAACCTTTAAATTAGGTGATCTATATTATTTATTTGTTTTATGATCTGCATTTGATTTCAGATCTATTTTATGGAAATTTGGGGGGGTACATTAGTCATGTTATGCTGTTGTTATGAATCTGGCTCATTTTTATTTGCTTGTTTTGTTTTTATAATGATATTTTGTGTTGCTTTTTAGACTTCCTGATATGTTCTTACAATGTTGGAAGGGAACTCCCTCAAAGTGATTGCAGGTGCTTGATCTGAGATTAGGCAAATGTGACTTGGGCCCTCAAAGTGACCAAGACTGGGTTGGGTTGAAAAAGTCTAGGGTAAACTATGAACGTCCAAGTGCAGTTCATCTCATCTGAAACTCCATACTCACTGATTAACTAGTAGTAACCTGACAACAAGTGCTGAATTTTGGTTGTAGTTCTCAGTCTAAGCAAAGGATTTCAAGGCTGGCTGGCTTGTTGAGGATTAAACCAGGGAGACCTCTTTCATCTTAGAAAGAGCTGTCTTATATGGAGATAAATTGGTAAATGAGACAGCTAGGCTTGGAAGTTCTCATTGGCCTGAGATCAATAATAATGAATCCCTCTGAAGCAAGTAACATCAGTCTAATGGCTGCTTCATTCTGGCAGGACTCTGGAACCAAGATTCCAGAGTCCAGACTGACCCTGCACTTTCAACACAACTGGGGGAGAGCAATTGAAAAGGAACTGTTCTCTGTGTGTGTGTGTGTGAGTGTGTGTGTGTGTGTGTGTGTGTGAGAGAGAGAGAGAGAGAGAGAGAGAGAGAGAGCACTGGGGAGCTTTGTCCACATATGCACTCATTTGTCCATGATGGCATAGTGTGGGGGAGGGGAGTGATTGCCACGTTACTGTAGTTTTCAACCTAGGTTAGAAATTATTCTCTGCTTTTCTTTATATATTAGAACCTGCACCCTAATTCTGTAGAATGTATAGCTTCAAGAGATGTTGATACTAGAATAAAGCTTTGTTTTCTTTAAGACGGCATTGATTTCTACTAATGAGCCTTGCTGCACCCATGTTACTATTCAGCCCTGTTTGATGTTCCTCCTGGCATCAAACTGGTCAGAAGGGCATGAATCAGATGGTGATGATGGCTTCACAAGAGAAGAATCTCTCCGCCAACTCTTAAGAGAGTTGGCAAGTAGTGATGGAATTCCACAGTGAAGGTTGGGTTTCCCTTGGTCAAAACCAATCCCCCCTAGCCTTCAGTTTGCAGTGTCCATGAACCTTGCATGAACTGACCAGTGTGTACAATATGTATGCCACAGCAAAAAGATAGCTTGTGAATATACCCCTACAGATGTCAGTCAGGTTCTTTTTAAACATTGGGCTTGTTTGTATATGACAGATTCAGCAATTGGTGGACTGAGTGGACCTGCTCCTGGCCTGCCAGTGCTATAAACCTATATACTAGCACATACATATGAGAAGAGTGCATAGAGGGTCAAAATTTGCTATGATTGTTGGATTGTCATGCACAACTGGGCTAACATAGATGGTAAGCACATTTAATTATAGGGTGTATATGGACTATTTACACTGGTGAGTGGCTCAACTATGGCCCATATCACTTATAAACCAGGTCACAGAAACAGGATACAGATTGAATTGCATATCCAATTGATTGAGAATCAAAACTTCCTCACCCCTTCAAATGTTTTATCGAGAAAGTGATACATTTTGTAGAAGTAACTATCCTGCTGCCATCTTTTCCTTAAGTGCTCAAGACAAAAGGTTTATTTTTAAACTAGCAGATAATCGTTCTGGTGCATTTTATGCAATAATGAACCAAATATGTTAATTTCCTTAAATGTATTCAGCTGTCCTTTTTATATTGCTTGAGTGAGCATCAATTTAAATTACATAACATCATTTGCAAGTGATTATACCTGTAAGGAGTGTACTGAGTTGCTTGTGTTTAATATATATGTGACTGTATGCCTGTATAATGCAGTAAAATTAAATACCTTCCTGATTTTCCTTTTACTGAGATTTGTTGGTATAGTTTGCAATTGTATGTGTGATATTTGTATCCAGCCATTCAATTTAAAATCCCCGAGGCAGCCAACACTGGATTCCAAAATAGTACATATGGATGAAACATTAATACAAATGGCATTAAATAAAGTGTTCCAGAGGGAAGCAATTCTCAGCTAACCTGGATGAAGGCATGATGGAAGTGTATCCAGTTAACAACCAGTGCAATGTGTATACTTTTTAACGTGTTCTCCTTCTTCTCACACCAGTTTAGTGTGAAAGCCAGTTTGTTGTAGTGGTAAAGTGTGCAGATCTGGGAGAACCAGGTTTGATTCCCCACTTCTCCACTTGCACCTACTGGAATGACCTTAGGTCAGCCATAGCTCTGGCAGAGGTTGTCCTTGAAAGGGCAGCTGCTGTGAGAGTCCTCTCAGCCCCACCCAACTCACAGGGTGTTTGTTGTGGGGGAGGAGGATAAAGGAGATTGTGAGCTGCTCTGAGATTCAGAGTGGAGGGCGGAATATAAATCCAATATCATCTTCTTCTTCTTCTTCTTCTTCTTCTTCTTCTTCTTCTTCTTCTTCTTCTTCTTCTTCTTCTTCTTCTTCTTCTTCTTCTTCTTCTTCTTCTTCTTCTTCTTCTTCTAGCAGTCCCTTTTGACCCTTGGGAAGATGGAGTCCTAGAAACATAGGCCTATCATGCATGTGTATTTTCCATTGCTTTCAGTGTACATGACTATCAGCCCCTCCTCCTACACTTTATTTTCTGAGAGCACTGCCATGGCAAGTTATTTTTTCGTTTGCTTCAAAATTGAAGCAAATCGAAGAGCATAATGATTCAATCAAATACTTTCCCAAGCCCTTTGCTGTTTTTTTCCTCCTGTTCTACCACCCCCATCAAGATCTGCCCATTCAATTACCTTCTGCCATTCTCCCTCCTTCAGTACCGTCCAACCATCATTAATTTGTTTGTTTTAATTTATCGGTATGAGACTAGCGATAAAATGCTAATGAAGACTTTAAATCCCCAGTACCTATTCTGGGGGTGGTTTTGTTTGTTTTTTGCAGTGAAAATGTATTGGTAGGATACTAGTGTATCTTCTGTCTGTTCTGTTTTTTGTAATTTCTGTAACTCAAGTAATTCAATGCTACTATATCCTAGTAGTCTGGCATGGTGGGAGAATGGTCAGGAGAGCTCTCCATCTTTGCAGTGTTATGTTGGTTGACGATGCTATTTGATTCCACCATGTGAATAAACAGCACATACAGCAAGGGAGTTTCTCATGCAAGGGTGAGAAGATGCAGTGTCATCATTAACACCTCCACAGAGTCCATTGCTGCTCTTTTGAAGGGCAGAAGTGGAAAGTGAAGCACGATTCTCTGGTTAGGTTAAAAATGGCTGCTTGGCATTGTGCAAAATAAAGAATCTCATTGCAATGCTGGTGATGATATTTTAAAACACCAAACAATCACAAATGGATGTTTTAAATAAATGTGGTGGGAAGAAAATGGAACCAATCAATATACAGAAAGTACTTCCTGTTACACACCAACAAATTATTGCTAGTGCGCAGATTCAAAAAATAAAATAAAATAATGGATTCTAATTTTTTAGTGCAGAATTGCTGGAGGACATGTGCAAACAAAAAGTGTAGGGGTATAATGGAACCATGATGCCTCCAGCCACAACACTGGTGATGCACGGCCCTTTCATCAGAAAATCGACAGGATTGCTGCAGGTGCAAAACTTCACACAGTGCTAATTACCTTGAAGAGGAAGTGGAGGTGCAGAACAAATCACTGAAGCTGAATCAGAAAGTTGTTGAATGAAAGCACAGAAAATCAAAAGTAACCAAAGTAAAAGGCCATAGAAGCATAGGGTTGTAAGGGAGCCCAAGGGTCATCTAGTGCAACCCCTGTACAGTGCAGGGAACTCACAGCTACCTCCCCTCTACTCCCCCATATGCCTAGAGGAAGGTATAAAACCATCCAGGATTCCTGGGCCTATCAGGCCTGGAGGACAGTGCCTTCCTGACCCTAAAGTGGCAATCAACATTCATGAGATATCCACATATTTAAAAGCTATGTGGGTTGGGGGAGATGCAATGAGGAGTAGGAATCAAAAATAATCTACATTTTCCAGTCACAGGCCTATACTTGCTTTTTGTCCACCTGGGTCACACTATGGGTGTCCACTGGTGAGAATGAGGTTGTATGACTCCCCTGGAATCCTAAATTTACTGATTTAGGTCCCTGCCTACCTGAGGGACCGTCTCTCCCCGCATGTTCCCCAGAGAGCACTGAGATCGGGATCTCGAAATCTTTTGGTTGTCCCCGGGCCAAAGGAAGCCCGCTTGAAGATCACAAGGGACTGGGCCTTCTCTGTAATGGCTCCATTTTGGTGGAACCAGCTGCCGGAGGAGGTAAGGGCCCTGCGGGATCTCACCCAATTCCGCAGGGCCTGTAAGACAGTCCTCTTCCGGCTGGCCCACAACTAACGGCCCTGCATACCGACTACTGAATACTGTATACTGAATTTGTATCTGAATCTGAATAGAGTGTAACTCCACGACCGCTGTCTGTTTTAATGATGTACATTTATAACAAATGTTTGATTTTACTTATATATTATGAAATGTTAATTTTAAAGTGTAATTTTATATTTTTATGTTAGTTTTATATATGTTGTAAGCCGCCCTGAGCCACTCGGTGGGAAGGGCAGGATATAAATCCCAGATAAATAAATAAAAAATAAAATAAAAGATTTTTTAAAATGTACCCTGATACATAAACACAATAGCCAGCAAGAGATCTAGAGTGATGTCTGAGTCTGCCTTCTCATAAAATTATTACTGTGGATGCCCCTTGGGCCCTACAAAACTAGGCATCATCTTTCTAGGAATTAAAAAAGGTAGCTTGGGGAAGAAGGATTGCAGGGAAAGTATATCTACCAACTTTCAGCTGACAAATCTTTGGATGCCAACCAATGTCTGCAACATCAATAACAATAAACCAATCCAAAACAGAGTGATTTTGAAATAAATAACAAGGCAGCATAAAACAGCCAACAAAAATAGGAAATAAGTAAGTAAAGTTTAAGAAAATAAAGATCTGGCATCACTTAACAGGCAAAAAGCTACATTAGGTGCCAGACAACAGTCATTGATATCCCATGGTCTGGGCTCTGTACATATTGTATAGTCCTAATAAAGCTTACTACAGATCTTTATATGTAAATAGAACTTTCCAATGTTATGTGTATCCAACTACATCCAACCTCATAGGTGCCACCAAAGAAAAGGCCCTGACTCCAGTTGTGGGATGATTACTTTCAAAGGTGACACCTCCCAGAAAAGAAACCTTGTGGTGAGCATGTTTAGGGGAAGACCTTGAGGTATTAGCAGAACATGAAAGGCAAGTGTTTATTTCATTTCTGTACTGCTCACAGAGAAAACTCCAGTTTCTTGGGAAACCTATAAAATATATTAATTTATTACATATGTACTCCACTTTTCTCTCTAGTAGGGGCTCGAAACTTCCATCATTTTTCTTCTTTTCCTTTAAAAAAATAGCATGGATTTATTTCCATAGTAATCCATGGATTATTGGAAAAGCAAAAGCATTTACCCCATCTTTATTTTGTAGTCATGAAGAAATATATGGGTGCCAGCAAGGTGCAATTTTTGCATTCCTTCAAATAGTGGTTTAGAACCATTTTGGAGAACTAGTTGGCAATAACTGAAGAAACCATTTTTGAAGCTAAGTGGCTTCCTATACGTAGCGTAAACTAGATGAAACCATTACTACCAAAAGAAGTAGGTACTGTTTCTTGAGTTCCTATTCAGTTAGAATTGTTTAACACATGGATAAACCTATTTTTTTCTGATATCCTGTGCTCTTGTGGGTTGGACTGTGTACATATTGTACAGTCTTGGTGAAGTATACTACAGATCTTTATATGTAAGTAGGACTTTCCAATGTCATTCAGCAAATTAAACCTTACTGTGGAATGTTCTTCATAATATACCATACTTCAAAGGGATGTTATGACTACACATCAAGGCACAAAACTACAGTGTTTTAAAATATGGTTCTTACAGGTTAATTCAGAAAGAACTTTTCATGTATATAGTATATTGTGATCACAGGATCATTAGCATCTGACATTTTAAAAAATTCAGAGTGGTCTATGTTTTAAATGTTAATGTTATTAAGATGTTGAAACTGAATTGGCAGTCTTGAATGTTGGATTTAAATATCTGAACATTAAAACATGCAAGGACGATCAGACTAAGTTTCCACGTAGTTCCACTTCCAGTGATCAACTAGTTGTTTTGAGGAAGCACAACAGCATGGAGGTACATTGCTGCCCTCTCTCTCAACAATTAGTATTCAGGGATATATTTCTTCTGAACATGCAGGTTTCACAAAGCTATCAAACATAGTGATCACTGATGGACTGATAGATGGATTTGTTTAATGCCCCTTTAAATACATCTGTGGCCATCACTACTCTTGCAGCAGACGTTTTCCATAAGTTATTTATATACCTTGGGATGACCATTTGCTTTACATTTCTGTTTCACTCTTTTCAGTTGCTTAGGTATAAGCTCTATCTGTGTTTCCTTCTCCTCCGATATTTCTTCCACTGCTCCCCCCCCCACCCATCCCCATCTCAATAGTAAGCATGATGTTTCATCCATTTCAGTCCTACAGCCACAGCAACTTACACTGATTCTTCTTGAATATACAGCCAGGTTTCCAATATTTTAAACAGCCCAACGTAATTGTAAATATAATCAGAAACTATGTTACCTCATACTATACCTATTCATTCTCTATGGCTCTGGAATTTATACTGAAGAACCCTAGATTTTATTCTGTAGTTCTCATTGAGAATCAAGATGGATTTTTTTAAAAAAAAAAACAGCAATGCAGTGGTGTGGCATATATAATGAACATTGTAATAAGATCAGGAATACTAAGAAACAATGCAATAAAAAGTATAAGATATAACATAAGAAATGCAAAAACTAGATTCCAAAAATTAGAACACAATGATAAATCAGACATGCAGACAATAAACAGTGTAATAAACTACAGCCCTTGTTCCCCCTGTAAAAATATTCACATGAACAATTTGATATTACACATTTTGTGGAATGACAGAAGCGTGAGAACCTTCCTGATTCCCTGAAGCAGGCCATTCTGCAACAGCAAATGCTTGGATATGAGGAGCTCTTGATCTTACCCATTTGTAGAAGCGGCATCTTCAACGGACTTTGCTCAGTTGAACACAGGTGGTGCAGTGGGGTGGGATATATCTAGGGTGGCCAACCTGGAGATCTTTCAAAATTGCAACTGATCTCCAGGCTACAGAAATCAGTCCCCTTGGAGAAAATGACTGCTTTGGAAGGTGGACTCTAGGTCATAAAGTTTCCAGGTTCCTCCCTGGCTACTGATAGGGAAAGGAGGCAGAGTTGCCAGATCCAGATTGGGAATGTCTGGGGATTTGAGGATGGTGCGTGGGGAGGACAAGGACCTCAGTGAGGCATAATGTCACTCAGTGACAGACTGGGTCTAAAAATGTTGGGTTAGGATCCGAGAGACCAGAGTTCAAATCTCAAACCTACCGTGGTGTTCTCTGGATGACTTTGGGGCAGAACTGAACCTTGACTGTCCGGCACTCTAGGAAAGACTAACTTCTGGTGCACTCATGCTGAATCTTCCTCAATAAGATGTGTTCATCAATGTGCCTACTCATTCTGTCTTTGATAATGGTTTCTACCAACTTTCCTGGTATTGAAGTCAGACTGATTGCCCTACCTTACAGAGTTGTGAGGATATAATGTGGCAGGGAGAACCATGTATCCTGGTCTGAGTTCCTTGGTAGAAGGAACTAAATTGTACGGAATTAAATAATAATTTTAAAAACCCATACACAAAGAGGTACAGGAAAAAGGACCAAGTGTAGAATTACTGATTAAAAATTTCACACTCTTCTAGGTAGCTAAATAAAAATAAGGGGCATTTGCTGAAAATGTTACCTGGGATACTCCCCTTTCACCTGCTTCTCAGTCATATTTTGGATTCTTCTACCTCCAGTGGTGAGGGAGAACAAATTGCTACACAGGATTTACAAAAAAATGACAAACATTTCTAGGTCTAAAGGCCCATTTGAATGTTCTTCTATATCACAATAAAGAGACAAATGTATGTAAAAGATTTTGGCTTGGGTGTGAGGCTGGAGGCAATTTTAACTTCCTAATGCATATGCATAGTCTGAAAACTCCCTGTTTATGACAGCTACATGTTGTGATCTAGAAGTGAACTTCCTACAGGAAGAATCTGAGGATGTGTGAAGCAGCCCTAACCTTTATGGCACAGTGCCAATTTGGCACTTGCAAGAAAACTAAGTTCATCACTGCCTGGTGGCCTCCTAGTACTTAGATTTATACATCCTTCCTTCTTTACAGTTTGTCCGTCTTTCTTCAGCGCTATGCTCCTGGGAAGGATCTGCATCCTTAGACCATTGGTCTTCAGCTGGCAGGTCACATTGCAAACTATGAAAAGACTGCACCATTCTGATGTCCAAATATTTTATTTATTTTTTACGTTATTTATAATCCTCCTTTCTCATAGGGACTCAAGGCAGATTACACATAGTGAGCCAGTATAGTCGACAAAATGGGACATTCAATAACCAATGCATTAGGATTGTAGAAGTCTGGAACCAACCAGAAATAACTGAAGAAGAGCATAAGAATTAACATTATACGTTAGATGGTGCAAAAATTAGATAATAGGATCCTACTTAGAGTATCTTAAAGTTCTTAAGTGTAAGGATGTAACATTGGTAACAAAGATCAAGATAATTCACAGTATTCCCCATTACTATGTATGGGTGTGAAAGCTGGACAATGAAGAAAGTGGCCGGAAGAAAGTTGATTAATAAGAAATGTGGTGTCTGAGTAGAGTTTCACTGATACCATGGACCACCAAAAAAGACAAATCAGTGGGTTCTAGATCAAATCAAGCCTGAACTCTCCCTGGAAGCTAAATTTACAAAACAGAAGGCCAGGGCTTTCTTTGTAGTAGGAATTCCTTTCATATTAGGCCACACACCCCTGATGTAGCCAGTCCTCCAAGAGCTTACAGGGCTCTTAATAAAGGGTCTACTGTAAGCTCCAGGTGCATTGGCTACACCAGGGGTGTGTGGCCTAATATGCAAAGGAGTTCCTGCAACAAAAAAGCCCTGCGAAGGTTATTCTACATTGGTTGCATTATGAGACAAGAGTCACTGGAAAAGACAATAATGCTAGGAAAAGTTGAAGGCAGCAGGAGAAGACCCAGCATTAGATTGACTGACTCAATAAAAGAAGCCATGGTCCTCAGATTGCAAGACCTGAGCAACGCTGTTAACAATAGGACATTTTAGAGGTGATTAACTCAGAGTCGCCATAAGTTGGAAGCACATATGCAGCACAGTCCCTAATCATTTATCCAAGTACGCTTGTATTCTGTGAGCTGTATGTAGCCATAGTCCTATTACTAGTGCAGAAAAGGCTTCTTGAATAAATCAGTTTCGCAATTTGTGGAAGGCCAGGAAAATGAAAGCCTCTGTGACCTCCTTGGGCAGGGCATTCCATTTTGGGAGAAGTTGAAAGCCTGGGGTGGGGTGGGGAGTAATTGTTACACTGACTCCTATTCTCTCTCTCTGAAAGATAAATAGGACAAAAAGTGGGTCAGGGTTCTTTTACTTTTAATAGCCGCATCCAGGAGGAAATTTAAGCATTGTATTTTTCTCCCCCTTTGCTACCCCTGCTCATGACGCTACATGAGGCAGTAACATTGCATAAAGAACCAGAAAAAAGGAAACGTGTATATATATATATATATAGTGACAGTCCCTTTTACAAGTGGTTTCTCTCGAGGGAGGGGGGGCGGAAAGGATGCGAAGGGCTGGACCTCGTCCCTTTCCCACCATCCTCTCCCCTTGCCAGAGCAGGTGGGGTACCTGCAGCTGCCATTTCCCTGTCGGGCAGCAGGTGGCTCCCGCGCTTGTGCTGGCGCCGCCTCTGGTCGACTGGTGCTGCGCACACACGGAGGGGAGGCGACAGCCAACGGAGGAAATTTCCTGCTTGGCTGCGAGCGAGCGAGGTCCCTTGCAGTCGCGGCCGCAGGGTGAATGCCAGGGTGTCCCCGGCTTGCTGCTGCCGCCGCCGCCGCCTCCTCAGTCCGTAAGCGGCGGGGCAAGGAGGGCATGAGGAGCCTGCGCGCCTCGAGAAGCCGAGCTGGGCGAGTCCCCCGTAGGTAAGCGAGGCGAGCGAACGGCAGGGCACGAGGCCAGCCGGGCACAAGGATGCGGTTGCTGCTGCCGCCGCCGCTTCAGTTTCCCTTTGCTGCCTGGCGCAGATCCTGCCTGGCTGCTTCTTTCAGAGACGCGGGCAGGCATCTCCTTCAGCAGCAGGGGGTCTCTGGCTTCTTGTCCCCCCACTTTGAAGGGGGGGGGGATCTTCTGCGAGGAAAAGAAGGGGCTGAGCAGTGTCTAGTAGGCGGAGAGGGAGAAGAGGTTGGCACGCGCTGTTTGCCCCACTGTTGCCTCCACTTGCCTTGGCCAGCGGCCAGGGTGGTGGTGGTGGGGGTGAGAGGCGGAAATGGCACTTCCTTTTTGCAAAGAGGAGGGAGACAAGCCAAGCAGTTCCCGTGCAGGTGGCAATGGGGGGTGGGGAGAGATGTGCTGGAATTGAGTAATATGCAAGGGGTTAGTCTCGGTTTCATGGCTAGAGAAGGGGGGGGGGGATAAAGCTTTTCTAGGTATCAGATATGTGCCTTTTGGGGATTTCCTCTGGTGCGTTTGCGCTTGATGCCTTCGGGTCAAAAGTAGTGTTAAGAAACGTCTTTAATGCCATCTCATATATCCCTGTACTTACCAGCCTTTGCACCTATAGCTATGTGATCAGGATTTAAAAACAACAAGAACAAAAAAATTGCATTTATTATATACTGAAAAAGAAACTCTTGGTTTTAAACGCAGCCAAGAACTCTGTTAATACATAGCCTTCACCTAGCAGAGTGTTCCAGATACTTCACATACATTATTTCTTTAATCACTACAATGATCTTGTAAGTACTGTCCCTATAGTACAGAAGAGAGAGGAGGCAGGAAGATGGCCACTTGGTGAGATTTGAACCAGTGACTTCTGACTTAATGTTTACACTCATTAACCCTATTTACATGCTCAAGTGTGTCTGTTGAAAGTGGAGGAGTGGTGCAGAATGGTGCCTGCTGTTCCTTCCCTGACTGTGTGTGTTTAGTTGAAGGTATCGACATAGCAATCTAGAGAGAGAGCTGTACTTTTAAACTGTGGAATCCTAAGCAGAGTTACACCCTTCTAAGTCAATAGATTTTAAGTGAAGGGTGCAACTCTGTGTAGGACTACTCTGGTAGTCCCTTTATTAGTTGGGGGATCTTGCATCATTTGGGAAGAACCTATACACATATAGATCTAGTTACAGATCTTTTCACACATTCACTGTAGATATGTTCCATTTATGAGCGCTGCATATGCGTAGACCAGGGGTGTTGAACACATTTGCTAGGACAGCTGGATCTGATATAAATGAGACCTTGTTGGGCAGGGCCATGTGTGTCATAAAATGTAATGACACAATTATTTTTTTTTAAAAAACCCTTAGAATAAAACGTTTAAAAGGTTAGCACTCTTGCAATATTTTGTTTGTTTAACAGCTTCTGATAACTGACACCTCTTGCTCTGAATTATTGCATCAAAATCTGGAGACAATGTCTGTGCTGTAGTAATCTTGAGTATGCTGTTCAGGTGTGTGTCTAAAAGTTGCAACCTACTTTTGATTTATTGGCATTCATTAGAGAAATCTCATGGTCAATGCTTTGAGTCTAAGACCCAGGGGAAAACATGAAATGGCTGGACACTGCGAGCTTTTGTACATAAGTTGCCTCATGTGCTGGCCAGCCAGTGGAGAAAATAGAGGCTTTGCTCTATAGCTCCTGTGCGATTGAGCAAACCTGGCAAAGCAAGCTGTGATGCAGAAGGAAGCAAGAGAGAGATAAGGAAGTAGATGACAATGAGTTGCTTGAGGGCCTGATAGGAGCCCTCTGCGGGGGTCTGATCTGGCCCTTGGGCCACACATTTGAGACCCCTGGTTTGTTTATGCCTGGTGAGCCATTCTTGCAATCATACGTACACTCATTCAGTAGGTAAATGTGATGTGGACCCTATATTTTTCATACTGCTGGTCCCGAGTTACAAAACTGAAATGAGTGTACACAGTAAGATATTCACACTGGCCGATATGTACTACACAAATGTGCAAGCATATTGAACATGTGGAATTTAGGAATGGGAACAGTTAACACATTGTTTCCTCCAACCCCTTAATACTGAACAGACTAGACATGTGAGCTAGTCACTGTAGTATACCAGCTTTAGATTTATAATCTAAAGAATCTGGAGTAAATGCTATCTCCATTGTGATATTTTTTAAAAAAAAATTTTTTTATTGTGTTTTCCTGAAGGACATCTTAATTACTGGTGATGTGATAAGAATAAAACAGTATCACAACTTTTCCATCAGATATTGATCATGATAACATCTTTTGCACTTAGGACTGAAGAGGTGGATTTAGAAAAACTAATTAATCAAAGAGAGATCTTTTGAAAGGCATTTTGGTGCATTCATTCCGGCAGTAAGATTTTAATTTAAACTTATTAACGTACTTACACATCTATTACACAGCATGAGGCTCTGTTATGCAGATTATATGGAGTTTGGCTTATGGCAGTGATGGAGTCTTCTCCAAACAAGTGCTTGATATGCTTTCCTCTTGTTTCTTCTTTAGATGATTTTGAGTCAGAACGTGTTTAAATCTTTGTATTGGTCTTTAGAACAACAAATAACAGTATGCTGTTTGGCTGCTTTGAGAAACCTAAGGTGTAGGCGAGAAATGGCTGGAATTTAGGTTTTAGTACTGGATTGTGTTGCTAAATCTCTAGTCATCCAGAGAGAGAGAATTAAATCATTTACAATAGTTTAGTTGCTTTGGTGCATCATTGCCCCCCTCCCCCAAGTGCTTTAATATAACATTTAAATTTGTATATTCTTTATATTTCCTATTTCCTTCATCTTGGAAATACTTATCTAAACTTGGTAATCTGTTTTAAAATATTTATAACCTGCTTTTTCCCTAATATATGGGATTCAAAGCAGCTTACATTATTACAACCAGCTAAAAAGTTCACAGAAATACAGTTCAAATAAAAAGAGTATCAAAAAACTTAAGGCCACCAGGGTGGTGTGTAGACCTGTGGCTTCTATTTCTATATTTAATGCTGCCCTCAGCCTTCCATCCTTCCGAGGTCGGTAAAATGAGTACCCAGCTTGCTGGAGGGAAAGTGTAGATGACTGGGAAGGCAATGGCAAACCACCCCGTAAAAAGTCTGGCGTGAAAACGTGAAAGCAGCGTCACCCCAGAGTTGGAAATGACTGGTGGTTGCACAGGGGACCTTTCCTTTCCTAAGTTCCATGTGTCTGAGGATTTCTAAGTCAGAACTGCATATTATGTGTTTGTTACATAGAGCTTCTATTTAAAAATGGCATCTTCCTGTTGTTGTCTCTTTCTACCGTGTGCAGTAAAACTGATCTTGTGTCCTAATGTTATCTTGTTATAAATCTTCTTGTTCTAGCAGTAACTAACTAGTTATATGGAACAGAAAGGAAAAAAGTGATGACATCAGCACCAACTAGCTAGTTATGTGGAACAGAAAGGAAAAAAGTGATGACATTGGCACATGTGTTATTACTACTTATTGGAATGGAGGAACCTTAGCATGAAGAGAGGAATTCTGTTTTTGGCCGCAGCCATATATTTCTTGTGGAGCCTTTCTGGTCATTGCTTCACACAGAGTGTCTGCAGGATTGCAACTAGTAATTTTAAATCAGTATTTATCTAATGATTTGTGAGTCTGAAATGTGGAATCTGATCAGTGAATAGTTTATGGGACTCTTTTAACATTCTTACATTGTAGAACATAGTTAAGGGTATTGGACTGGTTTTTGAATACAGAGATTGCTCAGTTTGGAATTGCATTGCTTTCTGGTGTTTTAAATAGACTTAACTCTATACTTAATGTTTTTTCCCCCCTGTTGAACAGGATATGGCATTTAGGGGCATCAAAGTGAAAAATTAATTTAATTAAAGTCTTACAATACCCCTGCTGGGCTGATACAGTTCATGTGTAATTATTTGTTTTTATGGTCCAAGAGTGTTGGCAAATTACTTTTTGTATGCATGTAGCTGGATTGTAGAAGGACAAAATGTAGTAGACCAAATAGATTTGCACAGGTTCACATAAAATTTTATCTTTTGGGAAGTTTGTATTTTTCCATGAACCATTACTGTTCCATTTGTTTCTCTGTAATTCAGCCGTGAAAAGGGATCTATTTCAGAACAAGTATAAGGGGACTTACGAAGGAATCCTATTTTTCTAGGCAGTACTATTATGCAGGCTCTGAAGAAGGAATGATGGAGATTATGTACTAAAAGAAGTCAGTATGAGAACATCTTGGTAGGAGGAGAACAGTTATAATCTCAGTCAGGAAAACTGGGGAACTCTTAATATTGTTTTCATAGTGCAGTTCAGTGAATTCTTAGTCAGAAGTGGACCATACTCCCTGGTATGCTTAAGCCTGCAGCCAGCCCATAAATGTTCTGTATTTAGTGTGACAGTGGTCCAGGCCCAGCATACCTGGATTTGAATCAGTCATCATAAAGTACTCATATCTGTTTGTCTGTTCAGAGAGGTCGGTAGTCTAAAATCTGTCCAAAGAGACAGACCTTACCTTCAGTGTTTTTCTATGGTTGTTTCTCCCAATGGGTTCTTTTTTTAACATAAAGTGGCTGTGGGTGGCTGCTCTGAAGAAATAGTAGGGAGATTTTGTCTGCTCAAAGTCTCACCTTCTCAATATCTGTTCCCTCATGGGGAGAAAGAGAATCTGGGATGGAGATTTTGAGGCAACACAGAACAGGAGTCCAGGTCACCAAAGACTAACAAAAATCATCCCAGCATAAGATTTGGGGAGCCGGAGCTCATTTCATCAGATGCAATCATGGACTCTGTCCATCCAGTAGACTGAAGCATTTCTACTCAGAGGGTAGACAAGTGGAAGGTGTTGGTGAGGAAGAGAGGCCAACTTAAAAATACTATCAAATAGAAAAGTACTCAATCCATTCAGATCAGTCCCAACTGTTACTAGATAGGCAAAGAAAGATTAATCTATTAAGATTATTAGATAGGTAAAGAAAGATGCTGGGTTAACCATGGTATATAAAGTATAAAAGTATAGAGGTATAACTCAACTAAGTAATATCTTTAAAGGGTGAGATGATATTACCAAATATAGTGAGTGTGAAATGACAGGTCTTTATTAAGATCTGGCTGAGAGAAAATGTTAAACTTCTTAATGAATGCCAAGCAGGTGTTCTACTGCTGAGCCACAGCCCCTCCCTGAAAGCTCAAACTGAGATAAAATTCTGTAAGGAGCAACTGGATTCCTGTTTTTATTGAAGAAGGGGGAAAAAACCCTATATATAATTATGTAGAATTAAATATATGCCTGTGCCAAGGGAATTTTTTTTTGTATAGTGCCTAGCATTTTAGATTCTTCCAAAATGAACAATAATAAGTGACCATATGAAGATGCTTCAGATGCCCTGTACATCTTCCAGGCCTTTGTCTGCTGCTGCTTTCCCTAATGGTCAAAGGGCTCTGCTCCTTTTCTGATTTTGTAAATACCTTGTAGCCCCCTGCCATGAGCCAACTTTTGACATTAATAATTTCCAAATGCAAGTATATTTGTAGGCAATTTAGTTTATTTGTAGGTGGATGTGCATAGTCCTAAGCATTTTCCCATGTTTGGTTGGGTTTTGTGCTCAGAAGTTGGACAGCTAAATCTACATTCACACGGATTTCCATTCAGACATGTATGAAAGATGTATTTTGTGTCTTTAGAACTTTAATCAAGTATAATGTAATTATTCGCCCTATGATTGTTTCACCGTTTCATGTGAGTTGCTGGTGACCAGTACTCTAGTTCAGTGCTGTTCAAGTGCAAAATATATATGGATGTGCCCTTGTTTATTACAATACATAAGCCGTGTCTTTATATTTAAAAATAAATACTCAAAGTGGTTAACAATATTAAAATCCATGTTGCACAGTTAAACATAAATAGGAGGCACTGAAATGTTGAAGAAAATGTTGGAAGTTTACCTCTACGAAATACTAGGTTGAGCCTCCATTGCATACCAAGGACCAATGATAGAAGCTGATCCTTATGGTGACAAATGATATTATCAATACTGAAACTAGAGTATGCTGCTGCTGCTTCCTTAAACCAAACCAGATTAGCAAGTACACCAGGACTTGAGCTGGGGCTTTGCTTCTCCCCCCCCCCCAACCCTTGCGTGGGAGATCAGTCCTGTGAGGGGTAATCATTTACAGCAGACCTGTGTACACAAGTTGTGATCTAGCAAGGTGAATGCAACCATGCATTGTGGCCTTCAGATACTTGAAAGGTTTTTTTCCCCAGGCAGGCAGAAAAAAGAAAAGGTGGACTGCCATTCATGGTTGTGTGCAGAGCTCAGTATGGGTTAAAAATTGCACAGGCTTATTCTTAGATTGGTACCCTGGAGCAGGAAGGTGACATTTCAACTAATGAAAGACCCACAGTATTTTATCCTCATTAGGTTCAATACTGGTGATGGATGATCTTTTCTGCTAACTGGTGTTCTAGTGACACGTTTAATATTGCTCTTTTAAAGTCAAGGCTTTGTGGTCTATTGATTTGAATTATAATGACTCAAGTTAAAAGCATTGTGGGTTATGTTTGGCTCATGTTTGTTTTGTGGTATGCTAGCTTGCACTGCTTTGTATTTGAATGTGTGTGCTCACTTGTTTCTGGATTACTCAGCTGATGCATATTTAAAATTTGCATGCTGGTGTTGAACTTAGTAAGGCAACAGTGTTAGTAGTAAAATTCTTCCTGTTTGTCTAGAAAGTATCCTACAGACACTTCTCCACTCAGCTCTTTCACACCTGTGCATATAGGAAGGCAGTTCTACTTGGCAGCATGGAAGATTGGTTTAACTCTGCCTCTGAGACAGCCTGGTTCCCCAAAATCATAAGAGGCTCTGTGGATCCCAAAGTTCTTTGGAGACTTTTGCCCAGTTACATTCTGCCATTCTAATTTACATTGCAAGATTGTTGTCCAGACAAACTGGAGGAGGATAGATAAAGATGGGTAGCCATGTTTGTAGCAGTAGAAAAGAGAAAGAGTTCACTCCAGTAGCATCTTAAGGACTAACGAAATTTGTGGCAGGGTATGAGCTTTTATGAGTCACTGCTTTGTATCTGAAGAAGTGAGCAGGGATTCAGGAAAGCTCATACCCTGCCACAAATTTTGTTCGTATTCAAGGTGCTACTGGACTCTTTTTTCCACTGGGAGAGGATAGACCTATGTGTGCACTCTGATCTCCTTGATTCCTAAGGCAGCTCATACAGACTGTAAATCTTGTGGTTGTTGCTGATGTCATCCTCAGGTGCCTCTTTCCATCTCAGCCTGTCTCAAGTGGTTAGGAGCTGGCTCTGCTGGAGTTATTCTGGTTAACTCACTTGCTTCTTAGCTTGTTGCATTGATGGATGGCTCTGTGGCTGTTTCAAACTATTTTAAAGAAGGATGAAAACCTTTGTAAATTGTTGGTATGATTAGATAGTTGGTAATCATAGATATTAGGATGGGAAAATGAGGAATAAAACAAGTTCCTCCATGATATAAGAAGTCTACTACCTTGCAGTGGTAGATGTACTAAAAAACCTTGTCGTTTAGGAAGAAGAATAATGCCTAGATTTTTGAGCCATTTGTTGCTTCTTCTTGCTTTCTCAGAAGTTTTTGATTGTATTACATTTGAGGTTGAATTGTTTGGCCTTGCAGTTAGTTGTCTGCTAATCCATGCTTTCTGGGATGCAAGAATTAGGGATGAGCATGGATCAGAGAAATTGAGGTGTGATCTGCAAGTGAGCTCTTGCGCTCACTCACCATGGACCTCTCCAGTGGACCAAAAAGAAAAAATTGTGATCTGTGAGCAGTCTGTCAAAACAGCAAATGCATGGATCAGGCAAATGGACCAGGAACTATCTCCTGGCCCATGGCAAATTTTGGCCCATAGACCAGTACATGACCATCCCTAGCTAGAAACCATTCCCTTCTATTTACACACAGAAATGTTTTTTTTGTGTGTGTGTGTGAAATGTTGTAGGGTCTGTGTGTTGTAGCTCAACTGTGTGCTTGGCCAACACAATCTAGATTCAGATTTGCCACAGAGAGGAAGTAGGACATAAAGGGGCATGAAAACACAATGGCTTCAGCTGCCCAAAGCAGGCAAGGCAAGTCCTCAGGTCTCAGCAGGGGATCCCCCGGTTTTGCAGGCTCCTTCCCGCTGCCAGCCAGCTGGCCAATGGGGAAAGCTCTGCCCCAACAGCCATCATGTGCCTTTAAATCTGTGCAGGCTTAAAAGAAGCCTGCAAACTGCCTGTGTTTTGGACTGTGTGTGTGCCTTTAAAATCATGTGATTAAGGAGATCAAGAGGAAAGCTGAATGGTAACTAGGCAGAGCTATTTGGTCTGCTGGTGAGTGTGTGAAAGGAAGAGAAGTGAGCAGAGTCCCTCTGTTTGTTTGGAGGAAAACTACACCCCCCTAGGCTGCTCTGTTTAATTTTCCTGTTAGTCTGAAGAAGTTGGTTAAAATACAGTAGATGGTTACATCCCGCAGCTCCAGTGAGTAAATTGTCCCAATGAGATCACAAAAGTACACACAGTGCTTATTTGGGCTTTTATGAGTGTGTTCACTTTCATTTAGTGGAAGTGCAAGTACTGAGGGATGAGGAAATGAAGACTGTATTTAAGGAAACTGCACTGTTGTATTTTTATTTATTTATTTTAGGGAATGGGAAAATCTCCTGGCTCCACCCCAAAAGTCTCCCAGCTCCACCCCCAAAGTCACCAGGTATTTTTTGAGTTGGACCTGGCAACCCTAGAGGCAAGCTATGTGCTGCAGCACAAGTGAAATATAGATATATATATAGATATATTGTATTTGACTATATGCATAGTGTTCCCCTTGTCACTGAGCATGTTCTGCTTTCTCCTCTCAAGTTAAGAAGAATATCTGAACACATTCACAGTACAGTTCTAAACAAAGTTTACCCTTATATGTGCATTGAAGTCAATTGGCTTAGAGGGGTATAACTTTGTTTAGGATTGCTCTGTTGGAATCCTTTCTTGTGAAGCAACTGTAGTCTTTTATTTCCCCATATGATTAGAATTAAGAAAGAGGTCTTGTACCATAATGGAACATCTACCACAGTGACAACTGCTTGATCATTTCCCCTTGTAGAAATAAACCAGTCTCTGTTGCTTTCTTGCAAACTGAAATAAAATGTTCTATGTTTCTCTTCATGTAACAATTCACTTTGTTTCCAAGAATTCTTCACAGAAGCACTAAGCAGGTCTGAATGCCTTTACCTTATTAATGGATAGCTGCAATTTTGTGTGTCTTCTGCATTCTTAAATGCCTGTGCTTAGTCTGGAAGGTTTCAGTATTAATTACTGGGCCCACAGTGTTAAGCCAAATGCCCTCAAAACGAGGTTGGAGAATTAGTTAGGTGGACACCTGGCTTAATAGGAATCTTTTTACCAAATGTATACCAGGCTCAATCATCCAGAAGGTAAATGCTCAATAAAATGGACTCTAATTTAATAAAATCAATTGTAATTTATTTGGAATAATAGTTCTTTCACACAAGACAAAATACAAAACAATCACACATTCACACAGGTCTAGGAAATATAGATAGATTGATAGGGGAACATATATGGATAAACAGACAGGGCGATATTTACCATCGTAGTCTTCCAGGAAGGTTCCAATGGCGACTTAAGAGGACAGGGGAAATGGACCCAAAACTGTGGCCAGAATTGGGGATGGATCTAGACAGCGGAACTGGGATACTGTTAGATGCACACATGAGTGGAGTTGGGTCAGAGGTTAAATAGGCTCCCTTAGACCCCTTAGGTGCTGGGAGGTCTTGGGGAGGAGCAGGGGGGAGGCTCTGTGATGACCATGAAGGCTGGACATTAGCAGAGCCAATGGCGAGTCCCTTGCTGACACCTAATTGGATGCCAGTTTTGACCAATGAACTTCACCTTAGTCCTGTGAACCTGGAAATTTCCAAGTTGCAACATGGCCTTAGGCGGCTCCAAGGAGTTAGACTGGGGTAAGAATGGGAATGGCTGGATACTTAAGGTTAAATGGGATTATCTGGGAAGGTACAATAGGGAATCAAATATTGGCCTAGGTATCCCCGGTGTAGACAAAAGAGTTGACAATGACAGGAGATGTTCTTCTTCTTATCCCATCATCTTATGGGCAGGAAACATTGTTTAAGGTTCTGCTAAACAATCAGGACTAACAGTTGGGCTATTAATCCATTCATGGGGCAAATGGGTTGCTTGCAGGCTCAGGGTGTGTACGTGTGACTTTCCCACTAAGAAGGAATGAGTCCAGCCTGGCAGGGTATGCTTGGATCAGGAAAGCAAGATGGATTCTGGTGGTGTTAAGCCTTTGGTTCATGGAGACAGGCTGGAAACATGGTGGCCTGGCTTCTTCCACTGCAGCGGCCAAGACTGGGCACACAAGGAGCAGCTGGAGCATGTCTGTAGTTCTGGCTAACACCCTTCAGAGATGTAGAATGCTGCTGCAAAGCTGAGGCTTATAATGTCCACATAAGCTTTAGAAACTGTAAGCAAAGTCCACTTCTTAGAGCAGATGTGTGAGAGTCAGATCTCCAGGCACCCTGGCAACCATACTGGTGATCACGATGTCCATATGTATGAAAAGTAGGGGGCTTTTCCTCACAACAGTCCTTTTCTTCCACAAGACTCTGGTTTCATTTCCCCACTCGCCGACCTCATTTTAGCAAACAGGGTTACCAATCTACAGGTGGGGACAGGAGATCCCCCAGTTTGGAGTCCCTCCCCCCGCTTCAGGGTCATCAGAAAGCAGGTGGGGGGAATGTCTGCTAGGTGCTCCATTATTTCCTATAGAGACTGATTCCCATAGGGTATAATGAAGAATTGATCCATGGGTATCTGGGACTCTGGGAGAGTTATTTTTTGAGGTAGAGGCACCAAATTTGCAGCATAGCATCCAGTGCCTCTCCCCAAAATACCCTCCCAAGTTTCAAAAAGATTGGACCAGGGGATCTAATTTTATGAGCTTGGACCAGGGGGTCTAATTCTGTGAGTAGCTGCCCCATCCATCCTAATGGAGGGCATTTAAAAGGTCTGCGGTCCCTTTAAATGCGATGGCCAGAACTCCCTTTGGAGTTCAGTTATGCTTATCACAACCTTGCTCCTAGCTTCACCCCCAAAGTCTCCTGGCTCCACCTCCAAAGTCCCCGGATATTTCTTGAATTGGACTTGGTAACTCTACAAACAGTTCTCAAGACAAAGATTTCTCTCAAAATAATTTCAAATCTGGTAGAAAGGGGCTCTTTCTAAAATGTCCATATTTGATTTATGCAGTTTATCAAATTAAAGGGGTTGTTAAGAAGTAAATCAGGTGCCACAACTGTTTTCACCTCTCTGAGTCCTCATCCTGTTGTTGCTCTTGTCTAGTTTTTACGTATTCTTAATAACTTGGGGGAAAAAACAGTGAGAAGAGAACGTAATCTGAACTGAGACTTTTGGGATGCTTACACAATTAAAAAAAACAAAACACAATTATAGTTTATTGGCAGCACCATAAGGTAACACATGTAAACATTACTGTACGTAGGCAGTTCTTTTAGCATGTTTATTCTCTAGGTCACAGCTTTCGCTAATTTAGGCATGCACAGTGCTAGGGAGGTGGGGAGAAGCTGCTTGCCTTTATTGCAGGGTGGACTCTGAAAATCTGATTCCTGACTGTCTTGATTTAAAATCAGGTAGTTGGAGCATAAGCACACAAGGAAAAAGTATTGTGTGTGTTTCCATATTTTCACAAAGTGTACATATAATGGCAATGCTGCTAGCTTCAGTGCTATCAGTACAGGTGCAGCTGATGGTTTAGCTCAGCATTATGGACAAGATTCACTGCAAATCAGCAAGTTGAATGAGAAAGCAGACACTGTAGCCAGTAACTGAGTGCCGTCTGCAGCTGGATGAGATAGAGAGTGCTTTATAAATCGGAAGTATTGCTTGAAGGAGTATCCTTTGAGAAATAAATATTGAAAAACTTAAAACATCTGTTGTGCTTAACAGTAATATGTTTTGTCAATTCACTACCCGTATGGGCTACATATTGACATGAGATGGCTTGATTGTGGATTCTTATATCGACTGTAAAATGTGGCCTGTGGGTAATATGGCTATTGCATAGGCCTGTATGTTGTCGGTCTAGTACACAAAGGGCCTTTTGAGGAGTAATTGTAGCTAAATGTGAAAGATTCCATTTTGTGGTGAGCAGAGCATTGTTCCTAAGTCACAGTTCAACTGTTGACTTTGAAAATAGTTTCTTCAGGCTGGACTGAAATTGTCTACCTTTTAGTCTGACACCTCAAATGGAAGATACTATTTAAAAGCACTGTTTTACATTCTGGGTGTAATAGAGGCTTTTATGTTATGTAAAGATAGTTTTATTGTGCTTGTTGTCTTTTTGTTTAAGCTGATCTTCTTGCAGCAGAATTCTGCAATGCTAGAATGTGAAATGACCCTGTTTGTCTACTTTTAATAAGAATGGCTTTTTTGGCTCATTTTTTTTTTAATTGCTAACCTTTTGGCCCCATATCTTATAAGAAGGATGTTCTGGATGTAATTGCTTTAAAATCTAATTGCTGCAAAATACATTCTGCAGATAAAAAATATGAAACAACAGATTGAAACATATGGTAGCTTTTGTTCCTGGAAAAACAGCAAAAATGTTGCAAATGTTAATACAAATAAAAACTGAAATATGATTTTGAATTATGGGACTAAACACAGTGGTTCCATTTTACTGATACTAACTCATCCTTTAGAAGAGTTTATTTTGTTTACAGTATTAAAATACTAAAATGCATTTAAAATAGACAAAGCTATGAAAACTTTTAAAAAGAAGGGGAGGTCCCTCCAAACAGAGGAATCTGGTGCAGCCACTTTCACCTTCCTCATCATGTGTGGGAGATATTGGAGGAGGGGAGGAAGTGACTGATTGAGCCAGATACAACTGATTGAACCAGAAAAGAGGGAGAGTTGCTATGTTACCACACACACACTGCTGCTCTGTGTAGAGTGCTGTGGAGGACAGATTGTTTGTCAGACAGCAGGAGGAAAGTGGCAGGCAGACTGGCAGAGGATGTAGGGCAAACAAGATTTCCCCGCTCGTGAGTTTGATGGAGCAGGAGTTTGAACCTTCACTGCTGCTGTATCAGTCAGGCCCAGGGAGGCAGTAGAGCTAATGACAGTGAGCAGGTGGCCAGGCAGAGTAATGGGGTGGGAAAGTGAGCTAAAAGTGTAGCAGCGGGATTTCCCATCACGATTCTTGTGAGTCCAGTTTAGTGTAGTGGTTAAGAGCAGCAGACTCTAATCTGGAGAACTGGGTTTGATTCCCTACTCCTCCACATGCAGCCAAATGAGTGACCTTGGGTCATTCACAGTTCACAGCTGTTCTCTCAAGAGCAGTTCTCTCAAGAGCTCTCTCAGCCTCAACTACCTCAAAGGGTGTCTGTTGTGTGGAGAGGAAGGGAAGGAGATTGTAAGCTGCTCTGAGACTCTGAGTGAAGGATGGAGTATAAATCAACTCCTCCTCCACCCTTGTCAGTTATGACAATGCACTGTGTAATCAGGGCCATTCATTCTTTCCCTCTCATTTGTTTGGGGGGGGGCAGGGGGAAGTAACATGACAAAAAAGAGAGCCATGTTATACTGGCTTACGGTTTTTGGAGGAAGAGGGCTATAATAATATAGTAGAATTTTGGAAACGAATGTATGTATTTCACATTGAGAAGTAATCTTTTGTCACATGTTCTTGACACTCAGGAAGCATTTGGACTGCTAGTTTTTCATTTCATCTTCTTTTATTATTGAAAAATGCTGCTTTTGTATTTAAAACCGTGCTTAATGTTTTTGGTAGAATGGTATGTTTGACCTTATATAGGAAATTGGTTGGAGAAATTGCTCGTTCAGGGGCCTGCTATAGTTAAATAAAACCATTATACAATATGTTTGAAGGAATATGAAAGTAATCATAGGGAAGATGAAAATAACCTTCATGTCTGACTGTATTCAAGATGTCAATTTTGTTGAAAGTGAATATGTAAGTGACAAAAGAATCATGACTGATGTGCTTGTAATTTGTATGCAAATATAATAGCCATTTTTAAAAATGGACTTCAAGGTCTGCAAAACGTTGTGTGCCGTTATTTGTACTTTGCTGTCTATTATTTGTTCTTATGTCAACTGCTATGCTCATAATATAATACCTACTCATCTCCTTGAGAAGTAAGTTTTTAGAGCTGCAAAAAGAAAAAAAATAGCATTCTCTTTTTGTTGTTGTTAAATAACTCACTTGCATTTGTTTTACTTAAGATCAGTGAACATTAACATTGTTAAAATAAAGAACAGGTGATACCCAGGAAGACACCCCTGTACTTATTCCCAAGCCATGCATCCCTGGAATGTGATATTGCAATGTAACCCTAGAATATTAATTGGATACAGCAATGCCCATTTGAATTGGAATGGTCTTTCTTGCACATAAGGGAGACAAATCCAGTTCCTTCTTGACCCAAAGCAGGTCTGTAATGTGATTCTGGTTCACAAGCCAGAACAACATGATGCCAGCTAAAAGGTTGAGAAGCGTCCATCTTTCTGCTCCTGGGAATGAAAAAGTTTCGGGCTCAGAGAGACTGGTGGGCAGTGCCATAAGAATTCCTTCACTTTTGGCAACCTTTAAAAGTCCTGTTATCAAAGCATAAGGAAATAATAATGACCCAAGAAACCTCCAACAAAAATAAGTGGCTTGTATCTGGTAATCCTCAGGACAAGATGGCAAAAACACGAAGGTTAGAGGCTAAGCACTCCTTTTGTTGTGAATGTGTGTTATAACCTGTAAACTGATCTCACAATTCTGACTTTTAACAAAGTTTCTATTTTTCTTTAATCAATTGCTAAGGCCATCAAAGTCATTCAGTCCCCTGACCACTTGATGGATGCCCATCCATGTTTGACACTAAGAGAGAAATCTATCACTTTTGGGGAGCTTCAAAGGAACCAGTTTTGGGAAAAACAAGGCCATAAAGTCATTTGGCCAGTGTAATTAAAATGCCTATGTTGGGGTATGGATCTATGATACGAATGGTCTCTGATTGGATATTACACATATGACACCCCGACTTTCCATTGGTGTGACACTCTGCCCCCTCATTGGGTAGTGGAATTGAGTGATGTGACGTAATTTACCCTAGAAAACAGACAACCCAACCTGTCAGGTTTAGGGTTCGTGGATGCTGGTTGCAGAAGAAGAAAAAGGAAGGAAAAAGGGAATCCCTTCATCCTCTCCTTCCTCCACCCCCTTCCTACCCTCACCCCCCCTTCCTCTCAAGAGAAATCTCCCTCCAGAAGCCTTGCATTTTCTCTGACTGAGTCTACCCTGCAAAGATCTAGGTATTGTATCACCCTCCCCCATCCTGCTTATTCAGCTAACCTCTTTGTATTCCTCTTGTATGCTTGAAATTGTTTGATTGAGATGTAACTATTTGAAACCCTATGCTATAATAAAATCCATTATTAACCAAAGGATTTTCAGTGGTCTATCTCCGTAGACAAAGACATAGATCCCATACACCTCACCTCTCGTAGGCCTACCATTTTGAGCTAAGAAATATTAATATTCCCCAATAAAAAGTTGTTTGAGGTGTAACACAGGAAGGAGGAAGAAGAGGAGGAGGAGATTGGATTTATACCCCACCCTTCACTACCCAAAGGAGTCTCAGAGCGGCTTACAATCTCCTTTCCCTTCCCTTTTCCTCCCCACAACAGAGACCCTATGAGAGAGTTCTGACAGAAACTGCTCTTGAGCAGAACAGTTCTGTGAGATCTGTGACTGACTCAAGGTCACATCACTTTACCACTACACCAAAATAACTCTCAATGATGTGAATGAATTCATTAATATTTTACTGAAATATTTCATTTATGTTTCTGAGTCTACATTTAGATATCATAACAAGCCACAATTGAATTCCAGTCAGACACCAACAAAGTTTGTTCCTGTGCTTTTGTGTGCCCCTTACTCTCATGCTCTTCCCTTTCCCTTTTAGTGCATGGAGCCTGACTGAACACTTCCCAACTTGATTGTTCTAATTAATCAAGGCTATTTTCACATGGGTTTTGTGCTTCAGGTATGATGATGCTTAGAATTTCCCCTTGCTTCTCCATTGTACTGTGGTGTGCTCTTACATCCCCAAGGTGTTTCTTGGCTTTTCTCTGATCCTTACGAAAGTTGTTTTATTGTGTAAGTGGGAAAGTTCAGATTTTCCCAGTCCTGTCCATATGGCAACTTTTACCCTGCCTCTGCAGCATTTTCTCTTCCCTGCAACAGTCACGTCTACCCCTCCCCCTCCAACAAGGGGGCTTTTAAAAAAAAACTAGCAATAGAAACTTTTTATGTTTATAAAGAAATAACAATCTTTATAAGATTCTCTGAATTCCGAGCTTTGGTTTTTAAAAATGTTAGAGCATAGTCCATTTCAGTGTGAAGATAAGAAAGATCTTCATCTTGGCAATGAAAACGATTTACCTTTTGTTTTTAAATAGAAGATGGGGATTCAGAGAAATTGATATTATTCAGTTGTTTATTTTAATTCCTGATGGTGTTGGTGGGAGGGGGGATGCAGGAATCCGAGGCAGGGAGACTATGAGGAAACTTGGCATGTGGAAGTTCCATTTATTTATTTATTGTAATTATTTATAAAATGTGTATCCCACCTTTCTGCCCTTACAGTGCCCCCCAAGGTGGCTACCAGTTTAAACATGTCTGATAAAATTACATTATAAAACCAGTAAAATCAGCCCCTCTCCCAAACATTCATCATTTAAACAATGTTTTAAAAATAGTTAACATACAGATGAAACATTAAAAAAGATTCTCAAGGAGGGGTCATTGAGGAAATTGTGGCAGTAAGCTTCTCTGTTTCAGCAGCTGCAGAAGCAACAGGGAAACTACACAAGCCTGTCCCTGTGTGAAAAACATACAGTTCTAGAATCCCAGCTTGGTGAAGAAAACAAGCTTCTGTTCATTGAAGCACCTGTGTCTAGATGTCAGTGTGATGAAGCTGTGAAGTGTTCACATGGGAGTAAGGAGAAATGATATTAAACCCATTTGTGATATCTGAATGCAGCCAATGTTGAAAGTATAAATTGTTATAAATACGATGTCTGTGTAAAAAAAAAAATTTTTTTTCGAGAGGGGGACAGTGGTTTTTTTAAACAATTTTGTTATTATACCTATTATGATTTATATGTCTTATTTATTTATTTGGTAGATTTATATTCTGCCCTTTCCCATGACGGGCTCAGGGCAGATTACAGACACAGTTAAAATCCAACAATAAAATAGTAATCACAATCAAAACAACAACATCTGGAGGCTTCTGGTCCGCCCCTTTTTCCTTCGGTGGTCTGTAATCATGCATAGAGAGCCAAGACACAATATTGTCAGAGTATTATAGGAATGTGAGAGACAGAAGCTGTCAGGTAATTGAGTTAGGAAGAGAAAGTGTGAGAGTGAGGAGTGTGTGAAGTGAAAGAGACACTTCAGTCAGAAGTTCCTATTATTCACTGAAGAATTAAGCTATAAACATCTTGAAACCAGTATATTTATTGTACAATTAAAGTTTTATTTTGTTTTATATTAACCTGGAGTCTTGCAATTTTAAAATATAAGAATCTCATTGTCAGGGCCACATAGTCCAACAAAGAAGCCTTAGAGCTTGGGCACAGTTCATTTTGTTGTTGTTCAGTTGCACTGTTGAGTCCGACTCTTTGCGACCCCATGGACAAAGTCACGCCAGGCCCTCCTGTCTTCCACCATCCTCCGAAATCTGCTCAAATTTGTGTTTGTTACATCAGTTCATTGGGGAACATTAAATAAAGTGTTTGGAATTAAATTCCTGGTAGCAACAGTACACACAAATTAAAAGAGAAGTTGTGAAAATCTGCTTGGCCTGCAGAAGCTCGCTGCTTCAATTCCTGCCAAGTCCTTTTAAAACTCTGCATGAAACACTGAGGGGTTGTTACCACTCTGAGTATGCAATATTTACCTTGCTGTACCAGGGGTCTGATTCACTATCAGCCTCTGCCATGTCATGATGCCATCTTCCACTTCATGTTTTGGCTCTCTATGAGTGATTACAGACTGCTGACGGAAAAAGGGGTAGATCAGAAGCCTCCAGATGGCATGCGGCCCACCCCCGGAACAGGGATGGGCTGCGTGAACGCTGGAGGACCAGCCACTTCCCAGGTGCTTCCTGGCCATCCAGACAGCTGGGAAGTTCTTCAAAGCCACCTCGAGGCTGTTTCGACCCAACCACGGCCAGGCTGTGGTCAGGACGGGAGGCAGATGTGCATGTGTGGATGTACTTTTTTGATCTGCCTACCTCCCATCCCCAGGGCGGCTTAAACCGCCCATTGGGATACTGCACTTACCCCTTACAAAATACACATTCATCAACCCCAGCCTCTTTCTAGAGCTCCTTGTATTTTTTTTCTCACAACAGGCCTTATTGCTAGTATATTATATAAAATTACAATAGGACTCAGTATTGCATAATGTGTACATCTCTTGCAGTATTCTTTAGATTGAGCCATAAAAAAGACAAGATACACCGCAACAGTATTCAGAAATAAAACTGATTTACTGATCTTCTAGCTATTTCAGTTCTTTTATTCTTTTTTTTTTTAATCACCAACTGGTAATTCTGTGTTGTTGCTGGAATTTTTCCCAAGTGGCCAGTTGGTAAAACAGTTGAGCTGGCTTCTTAGACAAAAACCTAATACATCATAAACCATTAATCTGAATTATTTCACATTACCCTCTCATACTGAGCCTTAAGAAGGGTTTTTTAAAACCCTTCTAGTCATTTAAACTAGAAATGAATCAAGACGTTGAGAGTCAAGATTTTCTTGGTTCCTTTAATGGAGTTCTGGAAAGTATCTCTTCAGTCATTGAAATGGCAACATTTTTATTTCTGCTAAATTATATAATTTGCATATTTTAACGTTTTGTTTGTTATATAGTTTGCTTCTATAATCTTTTGGGAATTTCTTTTGGGATATATAAGGGAAAAGAAATGTAATCCCATGGAAAACACTTTTCCTACCAACATGGGAGACTAGCTCTATGTTTAATGAAATTTATTACATTGGGAGGTTTATTATGGCTATGTTTTATACCCTTCAAATTAAAGCATATAATACCATTGTTCACATTACTGGTAGGTGGGTGAACTTAACCATGCTAAAATTGTTTGGTCACTGTCGTATAAAGTGATCAATTTTAAAATAAGATGCTTTTTTTCGACAGCTCTTTGAAATGATTATAAATCATATTTTTAGTTAGGGTTCCCAGATGTCCTCTTTTTAGAGGACATGTCCTTTTTTTTTTTTTGATGGTTGTCCTCTTTTGGCTCTTAAAAAAAACTTATGAAACTGTCCTCTTTTGGGGTTGGGAGACTGAACCTGTTTGGTTCAATGGTGGCAAGCTTCAGCTTAAATAGGAGGAGTGTTTAAAATGAGATATATGTCATAGTGATCAGTTGTTTTAAGTAGTCAGGAAATATTTCTTTTTTGCTTTTTAAAATATGGTAACCCTAATTCCAGATTTCTTTTCACAGTTTCATATATGATGAAAATCATATTTGAACATTGTGAATACAGCGCTTCAGGCTTAGAATATGACCTTTTCTCACTTTAAAAACATTTTTCAGGGAGTGCCATAGAAACGGGAGCAAGAAAGAGTTTTGTATAGTTTAAGAGTCCTGTTCTATTTTCTGGTCCACGAGTAGATGAACTGGAATGGCCCTGTTCTTTTATCAGTTGTATTGCTCATCGTATGGATTTTAAAATCTACTTTCTTTGGTTCTTTTGTAAACTTCTGTTCTGAGTGAAAGCTTTCATGATGTTCATATAAAATATTTAGCAAATATTCGATTTAAACTACTAGGGATGGGAAAAGGTTGTTTAGTCAAATAGTCAATGTATTTGCTCTAGGCTAGGGCAACTGGTACTTGCAACTCCTACATGATTTTTCAATGTGCAAAGTGTTTATAATAATGGTTTCATTTATTCTTGCTGTGTTGTAAAGGCTACTAATTTTACAGATGCACGGGTTTTACCTGGTTCACAGAAGCAGTTTAGGGTTCAGCAGGGATTTAGATGTATGAGTCAGTTCAACACTTTGCTCACTGCTTCACATGGACTGCAACAGTTAATGAAGGAAGGAAGAATAAGCATGCATTTAAGCTAATTTTTAACAGCAACAGGATGAAGGGAGTTTTGATTCTCTAATGCTCATATACCAAAAGTCTTGTTGATCTCTAGGTGCTTCTGGATTCAAATCTAGCTCTTTTTAGAAGGTTTACTATCCTCTGACTGGATCATGAGAAGGAGGATGGGTAAAGTGAAAGGCATTATGTTAAATGCAGTGGAAGCTTAGTTTGCTGGTGGGGGGGCTGTATCATGACCAATTCCAACAGAGAAGTTATATACAGAGTTACTTCATCTGCCTTTTGTTTTCATTGGATTTAACCTAGAATAACTCTGCATAGGATTGCACTGTAAGAAACATGCAAGGAATTGATCAACCCGATAAATTGCTTGCAATTTTGTCAGTCAAGTTGTTTAGGATTAGAGTTAGAGGGGCTCAGATCCCATACCTTTGTTCATATGCACTTTTCTGTGTCTTACTGGCTACAGAAATAACTTTCATTTAAAGGAGAAAGTTTTGAATTGCTGTATGTGTAGCAATCCCAGAGTTTCTGTTAGGTGAATTTCTGAACAGCCAGATGGCTGTTTATTGAATTCAAAAGGAGCATTTTTGTTTACTTCTGCAGCAAAAATTGAAAGATGTTGCATCTTAATTTCAGCTTCATTATATTTGTCTTAACAAACATTCAAGCTGATGAATTAACATATAAATTAAATGCATATTCAAACTGTATTTCTTCAGCCAAAATTACTGTTCATAATAATCAGAATGGAAAATTGATAATCAGACGGGATACTTGTATGAATAGGTTCATCAGTCTAATGCATGTATGGCTGATTGAAACTGCAGTAAAGATCATGGAACTGTTATCTTTCTTAGCATCACTTTAATTTAAGAAACTTGATAAGCCAGCAGTATATGAAGCTTATTTTAGAGAGTGACATTATCAACTTTAGTATCGATTAGGGAACACTTTAAAAACTGGAAAAACTGAATAACTTTTCTTCACATTTGTCAACAGAACAATCACATATTATGGAGTGTTTTCTAAGTGGTATACTATTTTCCTATATGCACTGGGGATATTGATAATCTGGGACTATGCAGAATGAAATGGTACAATATTGAAAAAACTTTACTACTTGATTTAACTGACTGTATAAAGTTGCCACTGTTTTGTTCTCTGTAGATTATTGCTTCTCTGTATTTATGCTAGTTTTCCTGGACATGAGTCTACTTGTGAGATACTAACTTTTTATGATGGTTAGGAAGTTAGAAGAGACCTGGAAAAAAATCACCAGGGTGATCCATGCACTCATGATTGGGTTGAAAGATGTAATTGGCTTGAATCCTCTAACCCTTCTTATCCCTGCATCTTCATAGATACAATTGCTCAAGAGGAAGCACGTACCTCCTCTCATGTCTGTTACTTTAGATCCGTCTAAATTTGGCTGTAGTTGGATCCTGATATGGGAGTGTGGCTTGGGAGGGTTGTGACTGGGGTGGCTCACAGGCTTGAGTTGAACTGAGCTGACTGGGCTGGGAGAAGAAACACAGGAGAGAGCTGCTGGGAAGGTGAGTGTTTTTTTTGCCTTTCCTAAACCACTAAACTACTGGGAACCATTAACTGAGGTTACTTTGAGAGAAGACGGAGTTTGAGGGTGAGCAGTGCTGTCTCTAGGGCACATAGTGCCCCAGGCAGGCTCCCCACTGTGGTGCCCTCCCACCGCCAGCCACCTCCCTTCTGCCGCACTTCCCCACTCGCCGCGACGAGGCTGCCTAGTTTACCTCTCTCTCTCTCCCTGCCACCAGCCCCCTTTCCTTTCTGTCCGCCATGCCTCCCTTCCCAACCTCTTGCCTCCCTTCCAGTCTGCCATACTCTGCCCGGCCCCTCCCCCTGCTTACTGCGATGAGGCTGGTCCTACTGGCTTCAAAGCAGCCGGTAGGGCCACATTTTGAGAAAGCTGGAGGAGACTTCTTCTCCCTCCTTTCCGGAACTGGAAGTGAGGGGAAGCAAAGTCTTCTCCAGCTTTCTCTTCTTGAAACACGGCCCTGCTGGATGATTTGAAGCCGGTAGGGCAGCCTCGTCATGGCGAGCGGCAGGGAGGGGTGTGAGCATGGCAGACTGGAAGGGAAGCATGGTGGACATGGAGGATGGGAAGGGAGGCGTGGCGGATGAGAAAGAAGGGGGCTGGTGGTGGCGGCGGGGAGAGAGAGAGGCACACTAGGCATTTGTCTCAGGCACTGGGAGGGGGGAGCCTAATTCAGTGCACCCCCTTCCTGGCGGCCTAGGCAACCACCTAGTTTGCCTAGTGGGTGAGCCGGCCCTGAAGATAAGTGGGTGCTTGTAGTCTGCTGGAGAGTGGTGATTTTGTCTGGGTCTGTTTGGGTCTTTTGCCTCATCTGCTGCTCATTGAGCAATGTCTGTTTGCCTGGGGCTAATTGCAGGGTCCACACTTTGCTGCTGTTGCTGGGAGGCAGGGTCTGTGGGCCTCTGAACTATTAGCCTCAACCTAGGTAGAGGTGTGAAGTCCACTGACAGGGAAAACATGCTAGCTCTTTGATGTGTTAACACCTCTTGATTTGAGGGTCCATGCCAAGTGCTAAAGCACTCAAGTGACAAAGCAGATGGGTAACAATGTGCTGACTCTCTCTAATGAGACAACTTTATTTCTACAAGGCACAAACTCTGGGTACTATGAGACAGACTTAGGTATGCTAAGCAAAATAAAAGGAAAGTTACTAGTTATAACAAAAGGAAAGTTACTTACTTACAATCCATGACATATCTGGTTTTCGTTAGATGCAGGATGCCTTCTGCTCTAGGCACACATGCAAACAACTTTAATATCATTCCTCCATCATCCTTTATTGCAAAATGCACAGAGGAGAGACTGCCCTCCAAAAGACCAGCCAAACAAAGGAACAGCTCTCCTTTTTAGACCCTCCCCATGTGGACTCCTGGTGCTGTAACCAATCTAGGGCTCAAGCCCATCACAGCATGTACCTTCCAATTGTGTTAACATATCAAAGAGTTATCACGTTTTCCTTGTCAGTTGTAAAGGACATTCTATCCAGAAAACAGCACCTTTCCCACATTCTCCCAGTCACAGACAGTGTCCCTTTCCATCCTTGTAACTGTCACAGCATCTCTTGTCCCTCTGCCTACAACAGGCAGTATCCTCCTATCTTCATTGTCCATCCGCCTTCTCACCTCTGCTGTTGTTCTCTGTCTTGTGTTATCCAGGTTGGTATCCATCCAGGTTGCTTGTAGCTAGGGTGGCCATAATATCTGCAGGCCAACCAGGGACACCTCGAGGAGGGAATGATTGTGTGTGTGCGCGCGCGAAGCGCGCGTTGCCGCAAACAGGAAGTGACGTCACTTCCGGTGACGTCACTTCCTGTGATGTCATGCCACTGCCGGAAACAGGAAGTGACATCACTTCCTGTGACATCATTTCCCCCCCCATGCCACTGCCGGAAGCAGGAAGTGACATCACTTCCTGTGACATCGTTTCCCCCGCGCCACCTGCCGGAAGTGACATCACTTCCTGTGACATCATTTCCCCCCAAATGCCACTGCCGGAAACAGGAAGTGACATCACTGAGCCGCTGCTCTTTTGATTACAGCAGATCTGGGTTAGGTTTCACCATTTCTAGCTCTATTATTGTTGTGCCTTTGACAACACCCTAGCAGAAAAAATAAGCAGATGAACCATTCTCCATCATTTTATCTCCATGACAGATAGTTTCATTTATTTAATATATCTTATAGGCCAATAAAAAAATGGCATCCCTATACAGGAACAGTGGGAAAGAAGCAAGACACATGTAGCCAGGGCTTTTTTGTAGAAAAACCCAGCAAGAACTCATTTGCATATTAGGCCACACCCCTTGACACCAAGCCAGCATTCCTGTATGTTCCTGCTAAAAAAAAGAGTCCTGCATGCATAGGTGGCCTGACCTGGATATCTGAGGCAAGTTCAATTTCATCAGGTCTCAGCAGTTAAGCAGGGTCAACTCTGGCTTAGATGGGAGACCTCCTTGGTATACCAGCAGTCAGGAGGGAGGGACAGGCTTTATTCAGCCACCTCTCTGAATATCTTCGAAGCCCCCAGTAGGGGGAGGACTGGGGGGGGGGCTGCAGAGAAGCAACAGGAGGAGGGGAAAGCCTCACAGCAGACGATCTAGGGAAAGTTTACTTGGAAGTAAGTGGGAGGGGGTGGAATAAGCTTTTAGGTCTTGGGAGTAGGGTTGCCAAGTCCAAGTCCAATTCAAGAAATATCTGGGGACTTTGGGGGTGGAGCCAGGAGACTTTGGGGGTGGAGCCAGGAGACATTAGGGGTGGAGCCAAGATCAAGGCTGTGACAAGCATAATTGAACTCCAAAGGGAGTTCTGGCCGTCACATTTAAAGGGACGGCACACCTTTTCAATGCCTTCCTTCCATAGGAAATAATGAAGGATAGGGGCACCTTCTTTTGGGGCTCATAGAATTGGACCCCCTGGTCCAATCTTTTTGAAACCTGGAGGGTATTTTGAGGTGATCCACTAGATGCTATGCTGCAAATTGGGTACCTCTAGCTCAAAAAAACTGCCCCCAAGAGTCCCAGATAACCACAGCTCAGTTCTCCATCATACCTTATGGGAATCGATCTCCCTAGGGAACAATGGAGTATCCAGAAGACATTTCCTCCCCCCCCCCCGCTTTCTGAAGACCCTGAAGTGGAGGGGAGGGCTTCCAAACCAGGGGATCCCCTGCCCCCACCTGGGGATTGGCAACCCTAGGGCTACATCATGAGTTTAAGCAGCTAGATAATTTTGAGCATTGATATATGAAAGTTCTTTAGACTTTACTCTTTAATTTTTACAGAGTATTTTTTGTTGTTTTAATATATTATTATACCATATAAAGACAACACAATTTCAGTTCAGACTGTAAGAAAATGAGTCAGTCTCATAGTCCAAGCAAATTATTCTGAATATAGTCTGACACATTACAAATACAATGCTGTGGAAATCCTAGAGTCCTGAACAGATTATGACAACTTCATGACTCAGGGCTCAAATACACAGTACACCTGTGTGTGTGAGAGAAAGAGCCTTGAGCCCTTCTAGGCATTGCTTCGCCAGTCACTCAGGGGCAATTACTGTCACCAGAAGCGACAGGCCTAATTAAGAGTGAACCGGCGTTTCCTTTCTAAACCCGTGTTCCCTGTTGCAATTCAAGCTAATTCCATTTGGGCTGGGTTTTTTTCTCTCTCTTCTTCTACTTTGTCTTGAGCCCGAGGTGACTTTTTAGGAAAATTGGAGCACTAAAAGAGTTTGGCCTTTCTTCTGCAAACACACACACACACAAGTGCAGAGGGGGGTGGGGGGGAAGGTATAATTCCCCTATCTGTTCAGCGGAGAAACACTCCGCTTGCCCAGCCGGGGTGGAACACTTCAAACTTTGGCTGGTTCTTTACTCCACATTTCGATCCCTTTGTAGCCAGCCCGAGGCTGAGTCACCCAGGAGTCTCTCCTTACCTTTTCAAATGTTGCCCTCTTCTCTAAGAGGAGGAAGCGGCAGAGATGCTTTCCTGCAAAACACCCGCACCCCCAAACAAATGTTTACCCAGGCTTAGGGTTGCCAAGTCCAGGAGACATTAGGGGTGGAGCCAAGATCAAGGCTGTGACGAGCAATAATTGAACTCCAAAGGGAGTTCTGGCCATCACAAGCATAATTGAACTCCAAAGGGAGTTCTGGCCGTCGCATTTAAAGGGACGGCACACCTTTTCAATGCCTTCCATCCACAGGAAATAATGAAGCATAGGGGCACCTTCTTTTGGGGCTCATAGAATTGGAAGGAAGGCAGACAGACATCGTGTTTGTCTCTATCCCTGTGGCCTCTGCTGCTGGAGCCCTAGGGAGGGAAGGAGGGGGAAAGGAAGGAAGGACACCGTGCTTCTCTCTGTCTATCCCCACTGCTACTGGAGCCCAAGGAAGGAGAGGGGGGACGGGAAAAGGGAGAAAGGACATCATGCTCGGCTCACCTCTGCCCTGGAAGAGAGAGGGAGGGGAAAAGGAAGGAAGGGCACCGCACTGGTCTCTGCTGTCGCTGCGGCTACTGCAAACTGCCTGAAGCCCCAGAGAGGGGAGGGGAGAAGGAAGGAAGGAAGGAAGGAAGGAAGGAAGGAAGGAAGGAAGGAAGGAAGGAAGGAAGGAAGGAAGGAAGGAAGGAAGGAAGGACACCGTGCTCACCTCTGCCGCTGCTGAAGCCCCAGGGAGAGAGAGAGGGGAAAGGAAAAAGAATGAAAAAAAGAACGCTTGTCTCCGCTGCCACTGGCCACCTGGAGCCCCAGGGAGGGAGAGAGGGAAGGGGAAAATGAAGGAAGGGCACCATGCTTGTCTTTGCTGCCGCTACTGCTGCTGGCCACCTGGAGCCCCAGAGAGGGAGAAAAGGGAGGGGGGAAAGAAGGAAGAGCACGGCAATTCTATCTGCTTCTGCTGGCCTCCTGGTGCCCCAGACTGCCGCCCTCTGCCGACTGCCGCCCGCCGCCACCAGTGCGCTGAGCGGCGGGCCATTTGCAAGGAGCAGGCTGGCCCAGCCTGCTCCTTGCAAATGGCCCGCCGCTCAGCGCACTGGCGGCGGCGGCGGGCAGCAGGACAGCGGGTGGCAGAGCTCCTGAAGACGGGGAGGGGGCGGGAAGCAAGCCAGGCCCAGCCTGGGCTCCACTCTGCCGACTGCCGCCAGTGCGCTGAGCGGCCGGCCATTTGCAAGGAGCAGGCTGGCTCAGCCTGCTCCTTGCAAATGGGCGCTCAGCACACGTGGCGGCGGCGGGCAGCGGGCGGCAGAGCTCCTGAAGACGGGGAGGGGGCGGGAAGCAAGCCAGGCCCAACCTGGGCTCCGCTCTGCTGACTGCCGCCCGCTGTCCCGCTGCCCGCCGCCGCCACTGCGCTGAGCGGCGGGCCATTTGCAAGGAGCAGGCTGGCCCAGCCTGCTCCTTGCAAATGGCCCGCCGCTCAGCGCACTGGCGGCGGCGGGCGGCAGAGCTCCTGAAGACGGGGAGGGGGCGGGAAGCAAGCCAAGCCCAGCCTGGGCTCCGCTCTGCCGACTGCCGCCCGCTGCCCGCCGCCGCCGCCAGTGTGCTGAGCGGCGGGCCATTTGCAAGGAGCAGGCTGGGCCAGCCTGTTCCTTGCAAATGGCCCGCCGCTCAGCGCACTGGCGGCGGCGGCGGGCAGCGGGCGGCAGAGCTCCTGAAGATGGGGAGGGGGCGGGAAGCAAGCCAGGCCCAGCCTGGACTCCACTCTGCCGACTGCCGCCCGCTGCCCGCCGCCGCCAGTGCGCTGAGCGGCCGGCCATTTGCAAGGAGCAGGCTGGCCCAGCCTGCTCCTTGCAAATGGGCGCTCAGCGCACGTGGCGGCGGCGGGCAGCGGGACAGCGGGCGGCAGTGCGGAGCCCATGAAGGGGAGGGGGAAGGCCACTCTTCTACTCCGACTCCATACCTTCTCCGACGACTCAGCCACGCCGCCCACTCTCCTGGCCCTGCGCATGCGCAGAGCCGCGCGCACGCCCAGGGAGGAAGCTCCCTTGCTCGCCGCTGCCTTTCCCGCCCGCGCTCGCTCGCCGGCTCCAGTAGCTGGCTAAACCGGGACTTTTAATGGTCCCGAGATAGCAGGCTCGGGAGGCGGGAATTTGAGGGCGGCGGCGGGACTTTCCCGGGCAATCGGGACGATCTGGCCACCCTACTTGTAGCACTCCCATCGAGTTCAAGTTTGATAACCTTTATTGGCATAATATCAAACTTGACAATAAACCACATCGCTATCTAGTAGTTTAACATATTTGGCAAAAAATTATGAATTAATTTTGACAAGTAAAAGGAAGTTTAGAGTTGTGATTTTAAATCAATACCTTTTTAATGGTAAACATTGAAAGTTGCAATCTGTTTTTTCTTTGTTTTACTAAATTACACAGAAGTTGGGTTGGACCTTTCATGGCAACAACATTTATTCCAGCATGAGCTTTCATGGATCAGGCTTTGCTTCCTCAGGTGGAAAAGCGTTTTCTAGAATGTTGCAGAGTAAAACGATTCATTCATTTTAATTATAAGGGAAATATTAATTGGGTTATACCTGTTACTTGTTCTGTGTTTCTTGGAGGAACCTGGTTATGATTGTGCAGCCCATATCACATTCTGTGATGTTATAAAAATATGTAATTGACCTGACACTGATACTGAGCATCTGTACATCCCACAGAAAGCAATAAGAGTATGGCATCTCTGAAAAATTAGACCATATATCTTGAGAATTTGTTCTTCATCTAGACAAAATAGCTTTTGTAGTCTTAACAAATGATCTATTTCCCGATGATATAGGCAGAATGCATTTTGGATGTAAGGATGCAAACGCTTTAGGCTAAGTTTAGATTTTAAGGAAGATGATTTATAGCGCAGCAGAATACTATTTTATTTTTTACATTATCCTTTCAGGGGACACTGCAGATTTCCTCCCTAAAGATGAACTTCAAGTTTAATGGGTATTAACAGGGCTTTTTTTGTAGAAAAAGCTTTTTTTGTAGAAAAAGCCCAACAGGAACTCATTAGTATGTGAGGCCACACCTCTGACATCACCATCATTTGCATACTAGGCCACACCTCTGACATCACCAAAAGTGCTAGATTATCACCACACTTCAAAAAAGATATTCTAGCATTGGAAAAAGTCCTCAAATATATAGCAATATATATAGCCATTAATGTTCCCTCTAAGCTGCAGAGTTTTATGAGCAAACATTCTACTTTGTGAGCTACTGGTATTAAAGTTGTGACCTACTGGCATTAAACTTGTGAGCTACTGCATAAATTATTGTACTTTGGGATCATCCTTCCTAAGCTAAAACAAAGATGTGTGAGCTGGAAGCTAAAAATCTGTGAGCTAGCTTACACTAACTCAGCTTAGAGGGAACACTGATAGCCATCCCTGAAAAAAAAAACCCAAATTCCAACACACTACTCGATCACAAGAGCCAGCATGATGTAGTGCAGAGGTGGCCAAACTTGCTTAAACTTAAGAGCCACATAGAATAAATGTCAGATGTTCAAGAGCCGCAAAGCATGAATTTCAGATGCTTGAGAGCAGAAGGGAGGAATGAGAGAGAGGTGGAAAGAAAGCAACTTTAATTTTAAATGCATTTTCTAAGCTGCTGGCTGGCTTGAAGAAGTGATTTAAAGAGAGAAATGACTTCTCCAAATTGGCTGACAGGGCAGTGAGGGTTCCAAGAGCCACACAATATATGTGAAAGAGCCACATGTGGCTCCTGAGCCGCAGTTTGGCCACCCCTGGTGTAGCGCTTAAAGAAAGAAAGAGAAATAAAGCAAATAGACAGAGAAAAAGACAGATTGACAGAAAGAGAGAGGGAGGAAGGAAGGAAGTGTGGGAGTGGGAAATAAGGCAAACAGGGAAAAAGAAATATTGATAGAAAGGAAGGAAGACTGGGGAAGTGGAAAATAAAACAAAGGGAAAAAGAAAGACTGACAGAAAAATGAATGAATGAAGGAGAGATAGAGAGAAGAAAGAAGTAAGGAAAGAAAGAAAGAGGTGGGAAATAAAGCAAACAGGGAAAAAGAAATATTGACAGAAAGACTGAAAGAAATACAGAATGAGTGAGAGTAGGAAACAAAGAAAATAGACAGGGAAAAAGAAAGACAGACAGACAGAATGAATGAATGAATGAAAGAGAGAGAGAGAGAGAGAGAAACGGAAATAAAATGAAAGAAACAGAAAGAAAGGGGAGAGAAGGGATGGTACCAACTCACCTTTAAAATTGCTGCTTGTCACAGGAAGCCCACCGCACAGTGCAGCAGGGCCTCCTAACCCCCGCCGGGCCAGCAGAGCGTGGGGAAAAGCCGCAGAGGAGCGGCAGCCCCCCCCCCGACCCCAGCTGGCCAGTGGAGCATGGGGGAAACACCACGGAGACACTGCAGGGCCCCCCAATCCCAGCTGGCCGGCGGAGGGCAGGGAAAGGCCCCGGAGGCGCAGCAGGGCCCCCCGACCCCCACCAGGCTGGTGGAGGGTGGGAAAAGGCCCTGGAGGCATGGCAGGACTCCCAGATCCCCGTCAGGCTGGCGGAGGGCGGGAAAAGGCTGCGGAAACACTGCAGGGTCCCCCAACCCTCGCCAGGCTGATGGAGGGCGGGGAAAGGCTGCGGAAATGCAGCTGGGCCCTCAGACCCCTGCCAGCTGGCAGAGGGCGGGGAAAATGCCAGGGAGACGCCACAGGGCCCCCTGACCCCTGCTGGCTGGCGGAGGATTGGGAGAAAGCCAGGCAAGCACGGTTGGGTCCCCTGAACCCGGCCAGCCAGGAAGCTGCCTGGGATGAGCCAGAATGCTACCCACGGCAATGCTACCCACAGAACAGCGTTCAGGTGTGTTCCAGCTCAAAAAATGCCCTGGGTATTAATATATTCATATGGAAGATTGTGTGAAGCAGTGGTGGGAGTTACAAAAATGGATGTGAGAGATACAGACTCAAATCCTCAATAAGTTGTTTAGGGGGTAGCTTTGGGCAGATTATTAGCTCATGGGCTATCTGTAGCTTCTGAGGTTATCATGGGAATAAAATGCTGTTCTGGACTCTTTGAAGGGAACAAAAGGATACCAGTGAAATCAATACATCCAGATAGTGCTGATTATCTGGTGCGCTTTTCTTTGTCACCCACATATGAAACAGCAGGTTTTGTTAAGTTGTGTCAGTTTGCTTCTGATGTATGGTGACTTTATGAATTAGTGACCTCCAAAACATCCAGTTGATAATAGTTTTGCTCAGGTCTTGCAAACTGAGGGCTGTGGCTTCCTTGGTGGAGTCAATCCATCTCATGTTGGGTCTTCCTCTGTAGAAAAGTAATAGTAAATAATATATCTGTGATTTGACCTTGATGGCCTAGCCTAGACCAATCTTGTCACATCTTGGAAGCTGAGGAGGATGGGCCCTGATTAATATTTGCTGGGAGGCCACTAAGGAGGCCCAGGGTTGCTATGCAGAGGAAAGCAATAACAAAGCACCCCTGAACATCTCTTACCTTGAAAACCCCTGAGAGTCACAGTAACTCAAGTGCTACTGGATGCCACTTTCCACCCTAGTTTATCCACTTTGTATACTATGCTCTGCACACTGCCATTATTCGTTTCCTGATTACACATTATGTCATAAGGGTTCAGTCTTTTCCTTTTATATATTATCTAGTTGTCTTGTCCTTATGAGTACTCACTCACACTCACTGTAGCAGCTATTCATTTTAGTTGTTGAGCTTCGGAGCTCAGCCAGTCACTTCATATACCATCTCTTTTGATGTTTCTAGCATTTTTATCACAATCTGCTTCTGAATCTATTATGTCATTCTGTTGGTTCAGAGGTTGCAGTGCTGGTGTGAACTAAAAAATAAATAAATCCATGACTGATTTTGGGTGTGAAGAAAGTAAATACAGACAATTTTTGTCCACCCTAAAGGCAAATAGAGGCAGTTGGTGTTTCCTGTACACATTGGAACTGTTTAACACCACCCATCTATTTTTACAAAAATGATAACACAGAACAGTAGCCTGATTATATATGATAGGATGTTTCATAAATAACAAAAGTTTGCTTTTTATGTAATTTGCCAAGCTTCCTTATTTTAGTATGAAAGACCAAACGTTTCCCAAATGAACTAGGGTGCTTGCAATGTATTACCTTGTAAATTGTAGCTTTGCGTGTGTTGGGATACTTTGCACTTCTGCCTGGTAAAAACTGAATATGTCCAAAGAATTTGGCTATTTGCATAACAGTTCTTTTTAAAAAAATTGTTTTGTACCAATTTATGTTCATGTTGAATCCTGTTCATTTCTCTCAACATTCATTGCTTAGTTCTTTCGTACAGCTAAGTAGTTTAAGAATTTAAAGTAGATAGTTGCAAATTAGTTGCTCCATACCTTAACATAAAAAAAAATTGTGATGTTGCAATACCTTATTTGATGGTGAGAGTAGCTTATTTCAGTAAGGTGCTCCTACTGTGCACTTGTTCTGTACTTTGCTTAGATCTTGCATTTTCTTGCATGTACTTTGCTTAGATCTTATTTTCTTGCATGTGTTTTCTTTTGCCAGGTTCTGAAAAAATGCAGTTCAGTATACTGGGAATAAGTACTATTTCTTTTCTAATTTTTGTAAATAAATTGGATTAGATTAATAGTATTAATACTGTATATATTAGCCCTTTGAGTGAACAAGCTCTTGGTGAAGACCAGAAAGGAACAAATCTATATGAGTACCTAGAGTAGAAGCTGAAAGAAAAGAGGTTCCTGGCAGATTTTTTTTTAAAGCCTCCATGGAAGAAAAAGAAGCTAAGGTGAATACTTACATTAGGGGTCCCAATCTTTTTGAGCTGCATACACCTGGAGAGCCAGTTTGGTGTAGTGGTTCAGTGTGCGGACTCTTATCTGGGAGAACCGGGTTTGATTCCCCACTCCTCCACTTGCACCTGCTAGCATGGCCTTGGGTCAGCCATAGCTCTGGCAGAGGTTGTCCTTGAAAGGGCAGCTGCTGTGAGAGCCCTCTCCAGCCCCACCCACCTCACAGGGTGTCTGTTGTTGGGGAGGAAGGTAAAGGAGATTGTGAGCTGCTCTGAGACTCTTCGGAGTGGAGGGCGGGATATAAATCCAATATCTTCTTCTTCTTCTTTGGAATTCTGATATAGTGAGGTGGGCACAACCACAAAAGTGGCTACCACAAAATGGCTGCTATAGAAGGTGGAGTCAGCCACAAAATGGCAGCCTCTGCCTACTTTTAATCACACCATGAAGATCCATGTGCTGTGCTTCCAAAGCTACATATTTAAAAATCTGCACAGCCAATCAGGTCTTCAATGCTCAGTCAGAAACCCTGCTGGCTGAAGCCTTACCTCACCTGCCCATCTAAAAATACTTGGCAGGCACCAGAAAATATGTCCGTGGGTATTATGGCACTGGAAACCCATGGCTTACCTTCTTTATCACAGCTGCTACAATTATAGAGCAGTTTCATTCTGTCTGGTTTTGTTAGTTCATTACTTAGTGTACTATAATGTCATAGTACATTTTCATCGCACCCCAATTTCAGAAAGTAAAGAAGGGAGTTTTTGTACTTTAGGAGAAATATTGCTCAAGGCTTAAACTTCCGCTTTAAGATTAATGAGCCTCAGTGACATTGACGAGAAATGATATCTGCTGCCTGTAGTGTGTGCTACTGGAAATTGTTTGCTTTACTTAGGTACTAAAGTAATAATGACATCAAGTATTGGCACATATTATCTTCAGTTACTTATGGAAACATAATGGCTAAAGTAGAAAAGATTGTCATGGAAATTTATTGGGGGGGAAAAAAAAAATCCTCTACATGCAGGGGTGTCAAACATGTGGCCCGAGGGCCAGATCAGGCCCCCAGAAGGCTCTTATCAGGCCCTTGAACAATCTGCTTCCTTCTCCCTCTCTTGCTTCCTTCTACATCACAGCTTGCTTTGCCAGGCTTGCTGAATCACACAGGAAGTACAGAGCAAAGCCTCTATTTTCTCCATTGGCTGACCAGCACATGAAGCAGTTTATGTACAAAAACTCACAATGCCCAGCCATTTCATGTTTTCCTTTGGGTTGTCCATGAGACTTCTATAATGGATGCCAATAAATCAAAAGTAGGCTTGCAACTTATGAAAACACACCCCTGTGCCCTTCATAAAGTTTATAGCCCTACTGCCTGGCATTACATTTTATGAAACACGTGGTCCAGCCCAACAAGGTCTCATTTATGTCTGATCTGGCCTTCATAACAAATGAGTTTGATACCCCTGCTCTACAGTAAGTAAGCAATATGAGGCATTATTTGAAAATAAGCAGATTAATGTTCTTATGCAGTAGAGAGATGCTTTTACTGTCGGCAAGCTAATTTTACATGTATTCCTTCAGTTTTTGTTCTGTAATTAAGACTTTGTCTTATGTTTTACCAGTTAATCAAAATATAAGTCATGGTCTGTCTTAGGTATTTATAACATTTCAGTTTTAGGAATTTAAACCATTTCGGTTGCCTTTCCAGTTGGAAGTTGAGGATGGAAGATGACACGCAACAAAAACGTTTATGTAATGAAATAAACTAAATGGAAGAGATCAGAAGAAAAAAGCTAGACTATCCATTTTGAACACAGCTAGATAAAAGAAGTTTGTAATAGAAAGGCTGATAATATTAAGCTACCTTAGCATGGATGATATCTTTAATATAAAAGAAGTAAGTACCATTCTACATTGATGCTTCTAATGAACTTTCGGTTATCTATAGAGGTATAATTAGTTTAAGAATTAGATAATTAATGTTTAAAACTGTGAGACACAATTTCATAGATTTCACACACTGCAACCAAGGATGTCTGGAAAGTACTCCTTAATTTTAGATCTCCCCTGGTAATTTGCAACCTGTCATTTCCACCCTTCAAATCTAGCATGTCTTCCTATCTCTTGCTGTTTTTAAAGCTTAATGAAAACCACTTCTATTCTCAATGTAATGGGAGGAATAGAGCTACAGAATTCACTACCTGAACTGAAAACATGGACAAAAGACCTAAATAATAATTTCATCGATCTAATATGAATCAGTACTAATTTTTAGGAGAGTAAGTTAAGGATAAGAGCCCCATGGCGCGGAGTGGTAAAGCTGCAATACTGCAGTCGGAGCCCTCTGCTCATGACTGAAGTTCGATCCCAGCGAAAGCTGGTTCAGGTAGCCGGCTCCAGGTTGACTCAGCCTTCCATCCTTCCGAGGTCGGTAAAACGAGTACCCAGCTTGCTTTAGGAAAAGTGTAGATGGCTGGGGAAGGCAATGTCAAACCACCCCATAAAAAGTCTGCCGTGAAAACGTTGTGAAAGTAACATCACCCCAGAGTGAAAAACGACTGGTGCTTGCACAGGGGGCTACCTTTACCTTTTTAAGTTAAGGATGCTTGTAACTGAAAGATGTATTTCAATATAAGTAGAATCCTGCATTGTTGAAACGATACTAACAGGGCATGGTAGATGGGAATCATAAATAAAATTATAGTGTATTTCTGTACTTGATGACACTGTGATATTTGGAGAACCAGAGCCAAAGATATTTGGAGAACCAGAAATCTGTAGAGAGCACATTTAGTGTATGTGATAAATCTCTTTTTAGTTTGGTGGCTTACTAAACAACTGCTTGGGGAAAAGCTTGACATTTAAATATTTGGAAGTGTAAAACCTGCTTGTTCAAAGGCAATTATAAAAAGAAATTGTACAGTAAAATTTGCGCAATTGTTGCACCATAAAGTGGAAGGATGTGATGAGTGTGTGCTGGGCTGATGCAACCTCCTTCTCCCCTGTATGCAACTAAGTCCTGTCGTTTGGCCCAGTGGCTATGGAACAACTGCTTATACTGCTGTCCTTACAGGAAGGTTGCAGTTTACATGTTAGAGGATATTTTGTCAAGGTGTTCCAAGTCAACCCACAAGTATAAGAAAGTGTTGTTCTTGTATGAATTAAGAGTATCTATCCATCCTGAATTGTGGTTGTGGTTTTGCTTCCAGCCTACTAAACTAGGGAGCAGATACTGAGGACCTTCATTGAACAGAAGTTGTACACTTGACTACAAGTCTGATTCTATGCTGTAGCCAGGTCCAAGACCCCTGGTATGTCATACATCACAGTTGCCTGGTGCAATAGCATGGCTTTCTGTGTGCTATTGTCTTTGAATTGGGAGTTGCAGGACAATCCAGTACAAGACATAAATACAATGGGTGCAGTCTTTGAACTTACTAGCTTCACTGACTAGAAAGTAAACAAATTCAGCAGGCTGTCAGTGTTCTTATAAGAAGCCAAATCAGGGAACTTCCTGTCATTTAGGCATTTTTTAAAGTTGGTTTTAAAATACTAGTTTATTGTGGTAGTGTTGTTTCATATAATACAATTTTTTGTAAGCATCAATTTGTCCCACATTGAGATTTTGCTCTGGTTTGGCATCTAAACTGAAGTCCATTTTTTGAGGGGGAGGACATCCACAAGACATTGTCATCTAGTCATCCACTATCTGGGTTTTCTAATATTTTATACTAATCTTTACTAAACCTGGTTTGATATGACCTTTTGGAAAAGGTTGCAGTCTGTCAGCACCCTTCCTGGGCCAGACTTGGAATCAAGAACAGGCTCCTCAGAGGATGAACAGGTGGAGTAAGGGATTACTCTGAGGGAAGTTCATGGGGCTCAGATGATACCCAGCATTACAGGATTGCATCTAGAATCTCTGAACTCTGAGGTGCTGGGGTTTTTTTTCTTTTTGAGCCTCAGCTAGACCCCAGATCAGCAGTCCTCTAGCTTCTCTTCATCTGGTAGGAGCAGCAAAGTCAGTAGGCTGCAAAGAGGTAAAGCACTAGTGAAGAAGCTACACAGAGAATTGTTGCCATGTAGAAGCAGGTGTCATGAAAATATATTTTGTGAGATTTCTTAACATTCCATGTAGACATCAGTCCAGAAAATTATTTGGTGGTGTGATGGCCTTTCCTTTTAAGTGTTTCTAAGTTTTAGCATGAAACTATAGATTTGCTGGAAGAACTTTGTAGTAAATATCACTTTAGATGATCTAATACTTTGTGACCATATGAACGAGCAGGAAAGCAACAGTTTTGAAAAATAGAGTACAAATGCTCTTCCATGTTGACAAAGAACAACTTTATTTTTTTTTCTTAAGACTGTGCAAGAGAGTCACAAGGGTACCAAAATATACCACAAACTTAAACAGATAAAAGAGGAAAACCTTGACTGGGTCCAGACTGGCACTTAAAGGCAACACAGGAACGGCTCGAAAACGGATCAGAAATCCAAATACACACATCTGCTTCCCGTCCTGCTCCCTTACTCACCCTATCCTTAGGCGTCTCAGTTGCAGCTCAAAAAGCTACCACTTCCAAAGTGGTAGCAAATTTTAGTGTCACATGCCATCTGCCTTTCTGGGGTATGAATGTGGGAGCGCGGAAGCAAGGTGGATTAGTGGCTCTAGGTGCTCACCAGCATTCTTAAAAAAAAAAAAAAAAAAAAAGCTGTCCAGAGTGCATGTGTGCATGACCACTAAAAATGTATGGGAAAAACCCCAAACCACATCAAGGGGATGGTGAGCAAAACCACAACAAAGCACCTCTTGCACAGGAAATGGGTGACTTGCACAGGAGCGTCTAATTGGGATTCAGCTGTTCCATTTTGAGCTGGCCTGATTTGAGATGCTCCTGAAGCTGCTGGTCTGGACTCTGCCCTTTTTTTTTTTTTTAATTAAATTCTGGTATGTCGCTTTATTATGAGGGAAGAATGCAAACCCTGTTCTTCCTAATTATGGTTTTTACTGACTGTATGCTTATGTATGTCTAATAGTCTTGTTAACTAAAGTTAGTTTTGGCTGCTTAGCTGGTTCCCCTCTCAGCGCTAACTCAGGATCAAAACGCATTGCTGCTTTCTCAGTGTTAATTTGCAATAATATGCCATCCTGGTAATTTTTAGTGTATTGCATAGGACTGAAGAAGAAATTGATTAAATGAAACTCTATTAGAGATGCATGAGAGAAGAGTGCAAGAAGTTTTTGACCTTTCTACATAGCCTAAACAGCATGCTTTCCATTTTTTTGACATTAGCCTTTTGTTGCACTGATAACACACCAGAATGGAGAGCAGCATATTTTTCTACAGTGCTGTTTTTGTTTTATAAATGAATACAACTGTGTTATTTTCTGTGGAGGAAGTATTCATGATGAGTTCACAGAACTTTCTCAGAAGACAGCAGGCTGGGGTGGGGGTGGGGTAGATGCTTGTATTCAGCTGTTGACACGAAAATAAGGTTGTTTGCTCTTTGGAACTTGTGCTGCTTCCAGAGGTACTTGCATGTTGAGAGGGATCCCCCTCCCTTTTATCAGTATCTGATGGAAAATACAATAGTGTTATCAGTATTAAAGTATACTTACAGCCATACTTCAAGACCCTGTGAACTGATCAAAGCAAAATTGAATTGTCAATGTTGTAATTAAAAACTATCCAGCATTTTTATGTAAAATAGATCACAAGCATGGAAATTATCAGTTTCCTTACTTAATTTGGATCAGATGGCTTTCATTATCATGTAGGTCATTTTCACAAATGATGCTTAAACTGTGGTGTTTTGGGGTTTTTTGCATTATCTGTATCATGTTATTTTGCATGCAGAATTTGTATTGATTGTTAGAAGGCACTAGTTGCTCATGAATGTAGAGCTTTGTACCTCCATAGAGCTGCATTTGAGTCATAGTTCATGTTCCAGAGCCCTGGGGCTGTGCCTAAACTGTCAAAATTCACAGGGACAAGATAAGCTGTGCTATGGTTAGTGTCTGCTGCACAGTTGTATCTCACCATGTTCCAGTGGTTATGCACAAGGCATATTTTGTGTTTTTTTCTATCAAATGTTCATTGCTATGCTGATGCTGTTGGAGTTTCTGGTATTTCTCCAAACCAGACAAACTGGAATGGTGTTCCTTTTTGTTTCTTTGTTCCTCTGTGCAAAAATGCTTTTCAAAACAAAGTGGTTTTGCAATCTGATTTTGCTTCCTCTCGGATCTCCTCTGTGCTAGTAGAGTTTGGATTAATTTCTGCAGTTTTGATCAGGTTAAAATGACTGTCGTATTCAAAGACATGTGTTTACCTGGTTTCACTGTCTTTTCATCCAGTGCATGAAGATGCACTGACAAAGTACCTCTGGACAAATCCCCTCCTGTTTTCATTGTTGGGCTTATACTTCTTAGGACATTTACCACACAGGCGGTGTTCCCTCTAAGCTGAGTTAGTGTGAGCTAGCTCACAGTTTTCCAGTCTCTAGTTTATACGTTTTTGTCTTAATTTAGGAAAAATGGCTCCAGAGCAAATAATTTATGCTAGTAGCTCATGAAGTAGAATTTTTGCTCATAAGGCTCCACAGTTTAGGAGTATTGCCATTGGGTGTCTGTTGTGGGGAAGGGAAGGGAAAGGAGACTGAGTTGCTCTGAGCCTCCAAGTGAAGGTAAAAGGTAAAGGTAGTGCCCTGTGCAAGCACCAGTCATTTCCGACTCTGGGGTGACGTTGCTTTCACAACATTTTCACGGCAGACTTTTTACGGGGTGGTTTGCCATTGCCTTCCCCAGTCATCTACACTTTCCCCCAGCAAGCTGGGTACTCATTTTACTGACCTCAGAAGGATGGAAGGCTGAGTCAACCTGGAGCCAGCCATATTGTAGCATCATATCTTTATTCTGTAATACACTTCTTTTCTAGCACATAGCAATAACAAATGTGGCTACAGCTGTGTTTATTGTATTAAGAAAAAAGTTGTTTTGAACCATAAGAATTCAAGGTAGATGGGCAGACTGATCTTCTATAATCTGAATCCATCCTCAAAACTGGATAATCTGGAAGTGGATTAGAATGCTTGTCATCAGAAGCTCTCCAAACTGCAATATTTATAAAGTCACAGTTAGTAATAAAGTTATAAAAGTGCAAGAGATGTTCAAAGTGTTAAGTAAATACCAAATTATCCTCTTTGGTATGATGTAATTTGCATGATTTGCAAATTTGCAGCCCCATGGCACAGAGTGCAGTCCTAAACTCTGCTCACGATCTGAGTTTGATCCCGGCAGAAGCTGGGTTCAGGTAGCCAGCTCATGGTTGACTCAGCTTTCCATCCTTCCAAGGTCAGTAAAATGAATACCCAGCTTGCTGGAGGGAAAGTGTAGATAACTGGGGAAGGCAATGGCAAACCACCCCATAAAAAAGTCTGCTATGAAAACGTCGTGATGCTACGTCACCCCAGAGTCAGAGACGACTGGTGCTTGCACAGGGGGACTACCTTTACTTTACCTTTAATTTGCATGAACATTCAGTATTTTAAAAAATAAATCATGGATGTATTCATTCATTGGGCCTGCCACATATGCCATGGCTGGTAGCTGACTCCATTGAAGATCATTGCATTTGTAATGATGATGGCTGATGTGCAAATTACAGTGTTAGGTCTGTGAAGACTTATTCACATGTGTAAGACATTGTTTAAGCTGATGAAGATAGGAACCCTGCAGGAATAGAGCAGATCTCCATCTATTTCACCTGTTTCCAGTGAGACTTCTGGATGCTTCTGGGAAACATCTCTTTTGTTGATCTTGCAGAACTGTTGGCTTAGCTTTGCATAGCCTGCTGCGGAACAGATTAATAATGGTTGATCAAGCAAATCACTTTTCAGCATTGGTTCTCCTTCTGTAAAATGGAGATATAAATTACCCACATCACAGATTAGTTATAAAGATGAATGATAAGTGTTTTGAAATACACAGTAATGTGTATTATATGATTACTATTTATGAACATGTAGGCAATTAAAATGGATTTTAATAGGCAGAACCAGAGAACTATTTCCTGTTAATAAAAATATTCAGCGCAGATTGAATTGTGTTAAACTGCCATGCCTTTCCTGCTTCAGGCTATGTACTTGAAAATTATTTTTTCCTCAGCAGTATGTTATCTGTGGAAATAAAATGTTCACTCATACTGGGATATGACAATGTATTTTGTATAGCTAATTGATCTGCATATAATTGGTTAATATGCATTTTAAAGAATTGATGTTCTCAAGTGAAACCCTTCTCATCCAAATAATATCAGTTTGCAGTGTTTTTACTGTATTGTCCAACCATTTCAAGTACGATGTTAATATTCTGGGGGGGGGAAGGGGTGGAATATATGCCTAGGAATGGGTGTCATTCAGTGGTGGGATTCAGCAGGTTCGCACCACTTCTATGGAACCGTTACCTAATGCGCTATCGGTTCTATAGAACCGTTTGTTGGTCGGGCACCCTCGGATCAACGGGGACTTTCCCCTCTAAGTGCCTAAAACTCACCAGTTTCTTTTCCCCACCAGACTGCAAAAAAGCCCAAGCGAACAAGTTAGACGCGCGCCCTGCCAGGAATTGCGTCTCACTCCCTCCAGCCCCTTCCAGCTTCACCACTCCCACGTGTGATTAAAACCCAGGCACCGAGGAAAAAGCAGCTCAAGCTAACCACTGTGGCGCCTTCTGGGACTCGTAGTCCTTGCGCTCAGTAGCGCAGCAGGCAGGAGGCTCGAAAGACTACCAGACCCAGCATGCCCCTCGGCAAAGAAGGGCTCCGCTTGCTCGTGCGCGCTCGCGGAGTCAGGAAGCCCCGCCCACTTTCATTCCTGGAAGGATGAGTAGGCAAAGGTCTGTGGGCTGCAAACGCTTGTGGGGGCGTCGGGCTTGTTTGGTTTTTTTGCAAATGGCAGTCAAATTAGGTGACAGATTTTTCTTTTTGCAGAGAGATAAATATTGGAGCGTGTTGCCATGTATGCAAAACAAGGCTTGATAGCTGGGCTTTTCCCCAGCCAACGGTTGATCTGTTCAGATGGGTTCTGTGGCATGCGTTTGGGAGCCCCAACTGTAGTAGCTTTCAGGTGATGGTAAAAAAAAACCCTCTGCCTGGACATGTGAGTCCTCCACCCGTGTTTGCTCAAGCTTGTATAACCAGCTTTGGTTGGCACACTGCTTTTTTAGGGAGGCCAGCCTTTTAAGCTCACATTGCCAGAGTGACATTTCATTCTGCAAAGCCGGGGTGTCAACCATCTGACCTGGGGGCTGAACTCAAAGTTGAACTTGTTGATCTTCTGACAAAAATATGTAATCTTTCATTGAAATCTGCCTCCGTTCATGAAAACTGGAAGGTAGCAAATGTCACCCCCATCTTTAAAAAGGGTTCCAGAGGATTTCCGGGAAATTACAGGCCAGTCAGTCTGACTTCAATACCGGGAAAGTTGTTAGAAACCATTATCAAGGACAGAATGAGCAGGCACATTGATGAACACGGTTTATTGAGGAAGACTCAGAGTGGGTTCTGTAAGGGAAGATCTTGCCTCACTAACCTGTTACAGTTCTTTGAGGGGGTGGACAAAGGGGACCCAATAGATGTTGTTTACCTTGACTTCCAGAAAGCTTTTGATAAAGTTCCTCATCAAAGGCTCCTTAGAAAGCTTGAGAGTCATGGAGTAAAAGGACAGGTCCTCTTGTGGATCAAAAACTGGCTGAGTAATAGGAAATAGAGAGTGAGTATAAACGGGCAGTCTTCGCAGTGGAGGACGGTAGTGCCTCTCCCCAAAATACCCTCCCAGTTTCAAAAAGATTGGACCAGGGGGTCCAATTCTATGAGCCCCAAAAGAAGGTGCCCTTATCCTTCATTATTTCCTATGAAAGGAAGGCATTGAAAAGGTGTGCCATCCCTTTAAATGTGAGGGCCAGAACTCCCAATATGGAAATATCTTCAATAAATCTTTCTTTAAACATAATCTAGTTGTCTTTACCTCTTTTACTGTTCTTATTGCAGTATTTAATGTGTGAATTATTAAACTACCTTTCGGTATATCTTTTGATATAGTTAAAATGGTCATTAGGACATAGAACCTGTTGTTAATTTATTTGAATCCCACCACTGGTGTCATTCCACCAGCCTATTTGTCCACAGTGAGAACGATGTCTTTCTGTTTCACAAGCCTTTGCTTGCTATTTGCATGGAATCCAGCATGTACCAATTACTGCATGGATGCCAAAAAAATGACAGCATCCACTTTGGTCACAAGACACTCCAGATGTGTTTATCTCTGCAGCTGAGATTGCTGCTGCTTGAATTTACAAGCAAATCAAATTTAGGCTTCAGTCCTGTGAACTTGGGAAGAACTCTCATTGAACTCAACCAGATGTGCTTTCAAGGATCAGACTGCTAATGCTTTTGAGAAACTAAGTATCAAAAAGCTGAAATTAAACCTAAGTGATTAAGGTACTTACAGATTAGCTCAGTATGACTGTAAAGTACAACTCTAGAACAATGATTCCCAAGCTTTTGGACCCATTTCTAAACTTACTAGACCCCCTTCAAAGTAGCTTTGCAGCATTTTGATGTTCTCCGGTGGTCTGGACAGTGGGTCGGTCCGACTACTGGGTATAGGCTCCTCCTCCACTCCACAGGGTCGGGTCTTCTTAACTGATCCGGAGGGGGGGGAGTGGCCTATACCTCCCAGCTCCCGCCAGTTTTTTTCCCGGCCCTGCAAGAGCAGGACGGGCTCTTCTGTGGCGCGCTCGAAGCAGCGCAGAAGATTCGGAGGAAGATTGGTGCTTGGGAGCGTAGGGGTTTGCCCCAACAAACCCAGCAGTCGAACGAGCGTGCAAGGCTACTCACGAGTAGTCCTTGCGGTGGCGCGGCGGCGCGGCGGGCGTCTGAGGCGGTCGGCTTTTTCAGAAGCCCCTGGAGCTCCGTTTCCACCCAGGCGCGAGTGGAACGGAGCGGAGGAAAAAGGCTGCGGCTTGTCCTTTTCAACGCGGTAAGTCGTCCCGCGGCGGGGAGGACCTGCGCGGGCGATTTGGAGCTGGGGGAAAAGTTAGCCTTTCTCCTGCAGGCTGACGGCAGTCGGGAGGAGCCCTAACACTGGGCTACATAGCCTTGCCGGTTTCTGAATAGGAGACCTTAGTGTTGAGAGCAAGGTACTGCTGGATCAGCCTGAAGGGCTAGCATGAATTGCTGCCATCCATTTTGAAGTTTTTCCCGCCCTTTTGTCAGTGCCTCTTTCTCATTTCCCTTATAGGGATCTGGTGTGCAGCAAAATGGCGGCTAGTTCTCAGAGCAACTCTCCAAGCGAATTTGATTTACCTTCTTTATCAGGAGCCCTGACACAACAGCAAGAGACTCAGAATCCTGATCTCATGGGAGAGGACGCTAAGACAAACCTTTTGCAATGGCTCAAAAGGGAAATGTTGAAGGAGCTGGGGCAGGATTTCAATCAGATCGTCCCTTCCACTCTGTTGAAACAAAGAAGACAAGAGGGCAGAAAAAGGCCCAGAGACCCCAGCCCTGGTGACACTCTGGGACAGCCTAAGGGCAAGGTTCATCTAGGGCTGGATTCCCCTCTCATGAGTTCAGCTGAAGAGTCGGAGGACTCTGAACAACAGTCCGATAGGGAGGAAGGCGAGCTCTCTGATGAGGAGGAGGAAAAGTCGGACACTGTGCAGTCTAGACTTTTCCCCATTGAATACTATTCTAAGTTGCTCCCCAAGGTCTTGAGGACCCTTAACTTTGTGGCCACACCTAAGGAGTGTGAGGAGCTGGATCCTGACCTTCCCACGGGATCAGGGGAAATGATGCCTAAGCTGGGCAGTGTTCAGACGGGGGTACCCTTACCTGCAGCCTTTTTTGCTCTGGTTAAGGCGGAGTGGGAAAGACCGGCTAAACCTAAGAACAACCAACAGGTCATACCTAAACTCTACTCCCTCATTCCACAGGCCACTAAGAGGCTAAAATTGCCTACGGTGGACGATCCTGTGACTAGCCTGATTTCAAATTCGGTCCTCCCTATGGATGCGGACGGTTTGCCCAGAGATCCATGTGACAGAAGGATTGAACAGGCTTTACGAAAAGAGTTTGAAGCTACATCATGGGCCATTAAAGCAGCCACAACATCTTCTCTGTTTGCTAGAGCTATGTGCACATGGTCCAATAACCTTGCATCTGCGGATAGTGGAGCTCCTAAGGAGTTCAAGGATGAACTAAAAAAGATTGCTCTGTCTGCTGCCTTTGTGGCAGATAGTTCTTTGGACACCATGCAACTGGCTGCCAGAGCCATGGCTTGTGGTGTGGCAGCTAGACGCAACATTTGGTTGCGTAATTGGGAAGTAGACACTGCAGCCCAGGCCAGGGTCGCAGCAGTACCATTCAAGGGATCCTTGTTGTTCGGGGAGGGCCTGGACAGGTACCTCATCGAAAACAAGGATAAAAAGAAAGTCCTACCCTCCAAGGGGAAGGATGCAAAGCAGAGGAAACCTTTTCATTCCTTTCGGGACTCCAAAAAGCCATCCAGAGCAGGTCCCTTTCGATCTTTCAAAGGAAAGTGGCAACACAAAGGGCGTGATTCCAAGCCCTTTTACTCCGGGAAATCAGATCAGAACCCCAAACCCTCTTCCAAGAAAGGGGGACCTCAATGACTATGCCCCGCACCAGAGGGCAAGGAAAATAGGGGGTCGCCTTTCCCTATTTATAGACGCCTGGAGGCAATCGATCCAGGACAGATGGGTCCTAGAGATAGTGGAACAAGGCTACGCCATAGAGTTCCACTCCCCCCCTCCCAATCACTTTCGTTGGGTTCCACCAAAAAGAGACTTGATTGCGCACAAAGCAATGTTGGCAGCCATCCAACACCTGTTGGAAATAGGAGCAGTGGAACCCGTTCCAATATCCCAGCAGGGTTCAGGTGTTTACTCCATAATCTTTTTAGTGCCAAAAAAGAACGGGGAGTTCAGAACCATCCTGGACCTGAAATGGCTCAACAAGTTTGTTCCAGCAAAGCATTTCAAAATGGAGACTCTTCGGTCAGTTTTGCTAGCCATTCAGCCTCAGGATTTTCTGGCTTCCTTGGATCTATCAGAGGCCTACTTACATGTTCCCATTCGGGAATCACACAGGAAGTTCCTACGTTTCTCCTATGCAGGGAAACATTTCCAGTACCGGGCATTACCGTTCGGTCTGAAGTCCTCGCCTCGGGTCTTCACCAAAGTCCTGGTGACCCTGGTGGCAGAACTGAGACTGCAGGGGGTGTCTCTCTTTCCTTATTTAGACGACATTCTGGTGAAAGGGGGGTCTTTCCAACAGTGCCAGAAGGGCATTCACCAGACAGTGACTGTGCTGCGCGACCATGGCTTTGTGGTAAATTTGGAGAAGAGCAATCTTCTTCCCTCTCAGAGGCTAGTGCATCTGGGAGTGGAAATAGACACGACCTTGGACAGAGTCTTTGTAACCTCGGAGAGACGGGAGAAGTTTTGTCTCCTGTTACAGGGGATTTTTCGACAACGCAGGGTGTCGGTGAGGTTGTTAGCGCAACTGTTGGGAATGATGGTCTCCTTTCAGGACCTAATCCCGTGGGCCAGGTTTCACACTCGTCCCCTGCAGTTTTTCCTTCGCCCGTTCCAGGAAGTCATAGGGAACAAGATTCACAAATTGGTGTCGCTTCCACTAGAAGTGAAATCACAGATGCAGTGGTGGTTGGATCCAGGTCTTTTCCTCCCAGGTCATCTGTTACGCGAGCCCCAGAGGGTTTGTGTAACCACAGATGCCAGTCTGTGGGGTTGGGGGGCTCACTCTCAGGATCAAATGATCCAGGGCCAATGGGAACCCCACGAGGCCAAAAGGAGCATCAATTTTTTAGAACTCAGAGCGATTCGGTTAGGCCTAAAGGGCCTACAGACGATCTTGGGGGGTCGCCATGTCATGGTGAAAACAGACAATTCAACAGCCAAGGCGTACGTAAATCGACAGGGGGGAACCAAAGTGAAATCTCTCCATGCCGAGGCGAAGATTCTCTTCGAGTGGGCGGAGACCAACCTGCTCTCAATCAAGGCGGTGCATGTTCCTGGAAAGGACAATGTAGTAGCGGACTGGCTCAGCAGACATTGGCTGGACCAAACGGAATGGATGCTACACAGAGACACTTTCAGTCTGTTAGTGGACAGGTACGGTCCGGTGACGGTGGACTTGTTTGCCACGGCAGAAAATCGTCAGGTGGACAGGTTTTTCGCCAAAAACAGAGACGTGAGAGCAGAAGGCACGGACGCGCTCAGCGCAGAATGGCCAGCGGGACTTTTGTATGCTTTCCCGCCCCTCCCTCTGTTACCCAGGGTGATTCAGAGGGTGGTGGAGCTGGGGGCAGAAATGATACTAGTGGCTCCCTTCTGGCCGAGACGGTCATGGTTCCAGGAGCTCCTGAGGTTGTCCGTTCAGCCCCCTTGGCGCCTACCGAGGAGGGTCGACCTGTTAACTCAGGGCGACATGTCGCACCCTCAACCAGACCTGTTACAGTTGACAGCCTGGAGGTTGAGCGGTCGCAGCTCGAGAAATTAGGCTATGGTAGGAGTGTGGTGGACACTATGCTTGCTTCACGCAAGGGCTCCACGAATAGAGTGTATAACAACACCTGGAAGGTTTTTTCCTCATGGTCAACCCAGAGAGGGTGGGATCCGATGGTGATTAAGGTTAGAGATATTCTCAGTTTTCTACAGGAAGGGGCAGATAAGGGACTTTCCACCAGCACGTTACGAAGGCAGGTGGCGGCCATATCTTCCATACGGGGGGTGCGGGGACGGAAGGCCCTGTCAGCGCATCCGCACGTTAAAAGGTTTTTGAGGGGTACTGCTTTGCTTAAACCCCCGCAGGTGCACAGGTTCCCTTCATGGAGGTTGAACGTAGTCTTGAAGGCATTGTGTGGGCGTCCCTTTGAGCCTTTGGCCTCCTGCGGGATCAAGGAACTAACACTTAAAACTCTTTTTTTAGTAGGTATCACCACGGCACGGAGAGTGTCTGAATTGAGGGCCCTATCGGTTGATAAGGAGCTTTGTGTGTTCCATAACGAAAAGGTGGTGCTCAGACCAGATCCATCTTTTATCCCTAAAGTTAACTCCTTTTTTCATAGGTCGCAGGAGTTGGTTCTTCCAAACTTCTGTCCTAATCCTCAGTCGGCAAAGGAAAGGGAGTTACACTGCCTAGATGTTAGGAGGGCTCTTAGTTTTTATATAGAGCGCACCAAAGACTGGAGAAAGTCTGATTCCATGTTTGTTTCTTTCAGTAAAAAATCACAGGGGCGACAGGTCTCTACCTCTTCCCTTAGTAGGTGGCTGCGGGAATGCATTGTTTTAGCCTACAGGGCCCAGGGTCAAACCCCTCCAGAAGGGATCACAGCTCATTCCCTGAGAGGCGCTGCAACATCGGCTGTGTATCGGTCCTTCCCATCACTGGAAGCCGTGTGTAAGGCAGCAACTTGGAAATCGGTGCATACCTTTACCAGACACTACAAGGTAGATAAGTGGGCTTCAGCGGATGCAGCCTTTGGAAGGCGTGTGCTGCAGCATGCACTCTAAATAGGGAAGCCGGTCCCGCCTGGGGATGTTTAGCTTTGTTACGTCCCAGTAGTCGGACCGACCCACTGTCCAGACCACCGGAGAACGGAAGATTGGTATCACTTACCGTGAAGCTTCCTTCTCGGTGGACTGGCAGTGGGTCGGTCCGGCCCGCCCATTGAGGTTGAGCGGCTTCCTGGGTTTTGGAGTTGGATCCTGGAGCATTGTCTGTGTCTCTCCTGAACGATATTGCTGTTTTTCCTGTATGGGCTTGGTTTCTGTTTTCAGTCTCCTAGTTTGGGGGCAGTCTGAAACGTAATAAATATTTCTCCTTATTCATCTGTCTCTGTATGTGAATGGGGAGGTTTTGGAACTTTTTTCTTCCTAGGGGGTGTGGCTTGGATACACCTGGCGGGAGCTGGGAGGTATAGGCCACTCCCCCCCCTCCGGATCAGTTAAGAAGACCCGACCCTGTGGAGTGGAGGAGGAGCCTATACCCAGTAGTCGGACCGACCCACTGCCAGTCCACCGAGAAGGAAGCTTCACGGTAAGTGATACCAATCTTCCGATTCCCAGCATAAAATGTAGGAATCTCATGTACATATAGTATTACTGAGCAACAGGCTGTATTTCATGAACATTTTATGTATAAGCAGAGGCAAACCCAGATTTGCTTTTGAGACTCACAGAACTTCATATACCAGTTTACTCCTGGGTCTGCATTTGAAACTAGAGAACAGTTATTCTGAACCCAGAACAGATTTCTGTAGGAGTGGATACACCATTGCCTGTTTCAAAGCTGAGGTGACCATTCCCTTTCTAATGGAATTTACTGTCTACCAAACGAAATTAGTTCACCCCCAGCAAAATTAAGGAACCAGGAGGCAAGGGTCATAGAAACAAGTTCTCATACTTCCAAGAATCCTGTCCTTCTCAGTATTCCACACAAACGGACCAGCCAGCATCATGGCATCACTGACCTTATCACAGCTAATTCAGACTTTGAATTGGTAGGCCCCCAAGAGATTTTATCTGCAAAGTGTTGAGTAGACTGGTCACAGTGACTACCAGGCAATCCACCTTCTCTCACAGGCCAGATTAGGTTTGCCAATCCCCAGGCTGAATAGGGGCAGGGGGGGGAGTAGGCAGAAGAACATGACTGCTCCCAGTGGATGTGAAAGCAGCCCAGACCCCTCCGTTGGTTGCACAATCTTTCCAAAGGTCCTTTGCATAGGAAAGGTAAACTTGAACCTTTGGTTGCTCTGTGTTACTTTGAAGAAGTTGGAAGTTCAGCAACTCGTGAGTAGAGATGCCAGTCCCCCGCTTCAGAGTCATCAGAAACGCAGGGTGGGGGAGGGAAATGTCTGCTGGGCACTTCATTATTCCCTATGGAGATCAATTCTCATAGGGTATAATGGAGAATTGATCTGGGGGTGTCTGGGACTTTGGAGGGGCTGTTTTTTGAGGTAGAGGCTCAAAAAGATTTCAAAAAGATTGGACTAGGGGGTCCAATTCTGTGAGCCCCGAAAGAAGGTGCCCCTATCCTTCATTATTTCTAATGCAGGGAAGGTATTTAAAAGGTGTGCTGCTCCTTTAAATGTGGTGGCCAGAACTCCCTTTGGAGTTCAGTTGTGTTTGTCACAACTTTGCTTATGGCTCCACCCCAATGTATCCTGGCTCCACCCCCAAAGTCCCCAGATATTTCTTGACTTGGATTTGGCAATCCTAGGCCAGATCCAAGTAAGCCTCTGAGCACCTGGAATTTAATCTATTGCATTTTGCTCGCTCAGAAAATCAAGGAACATATTGTATTAATTCTTACATTATTCTTTATAATTGTTATAGAGCAACCCAAGAAAAGGGCCTTGCTAGTGGTGCCAAAATTTTGCTGTTCCCTACCTGCTCTATCATAAACTTCTACTACCAGGTGAAGAGAAGACTTTTTTTTGTTTGGCATTCCCTTCCTGAGCCTCCTTCCAGTTTGTTTTTAAGTGTTTATTCATACATATGTATGTTTGTGTGTGTACATGCCGTTTATAAAACTGGTTTTTAATGTTTTTAGCCATTCACAACTTTCAATGACCCATTTGGGTTGGAAAGACAAGATAAAAATACTTAAAATAAGTAACATTTGAGTACTTTTACCCCAAGTATCTCATATCATGAATAGCAAATTATCTGGAAGCTACAATATCTGTGCACTATAATTGATAAACAAGTTAAAAGGGAAATTGGGATGAAGAAATGCTAAAGGCAAACTTTTAAATTAGAGAGAAGTAACAAGTGAAGTTTGTCAAAGGTCTTTTCAGTATTTTTTGAAGTGGCTTCGGAAAGTGAAGTAGGTATGCACTAAAATGGTCAAGGGCCAGGATTTGAAGAACTCATTTTGCATTTCCAAATAAGGCATTGTGTTTGTTAAAGAATGGTTGTCATGGCCGACTCTGAATGGACAAGCCCTTTTGTGATCTAAGTGAGGCTCAAGGGCCATATGTGATATGACTTGTGAGGTTGGAACATACAGTTATATATTATTAATGCTATTAAATACTGCAAAAACAAGAATGTGCTTATGAAAACAAGAACACTCTTGAGTACACCAGGTAGAGCCTTGGGTTCTGGCCCAATTTAGGATGCATTGCAAATATAGAGAAGGGTTTATTCAATAGGCATGGTAGGTTGGATGACCTTTATCATGGATTTACAGGGCAGGGGTGTTGTATTTCTTGTCTGAAGCCAAATGTAGAGCCTGACACTGACTAACCCACCCTATCCTTGATGGGGGTACAAGCTACCAAGCACCACAGCCTGTATGGTAGTCTGCCACCACTCCTTTTGCTGGTCTAGGGCCACAGGGGGGGGGAGGAGAAACCCTCCCACCCTTACCAAGGTATTAGCAACCTACAGCCCTGCAAAGTAGCTCTCCTGTAGTCTGCAGCCACGCCCAATGGTATGACAGAAATGTGACCAAGGTTTATAAAGCAATGACTCCTTCGAGAACTTTAACAAGCCAACATACAGCCTAGCGCTAAAATATAAAAGCAAATAATAGTTACAGAATTAAGGCAAGTGAGCAAGAAAATAAAAACACTAAGAACAAAAGCTAACTAAACACTAAAGCATTTGGACAGGCAAAGTTACCATGCAGACTTGGCTCCATGAATCTTCAGCTGGACAGCATTTCAGCTTCTGGTTTGAGTCATGTAGTGTAGCAAAAGGGCAGGCTGCCCTCTGCCATGCCACCGGCACTATCAGCGCAAAGTTGTGGGTAATTAAGTGTTTCAACCCCCAAGGGCACTCCAGATTTGCCCAATGGGGCTGCTCACCCATCACCTCATCCCAATTTAGATGACTTGGCAAAATTACCTGATCAGTAATTAGTTAAAGCCGCTGCAGTCAGGTCCAACCATACCTATCACATAATTGCAGTTGACAATGCTGTAGCCAATAATGTAAGTCCACATTAGCTTATTAGCAAGTAACCTTTTCTTAGCTGGTGTGAGAGCCCAAGGTTAGTTTACAATCATTGCTAGTTCTTAAATGGCCCTCCCCTGCTGGACTAAACTTCAGCCAACAACACATAGGCCTTGAAGCCTGATTTGAAGCTTTGGAAATCAAGAAAAGCCAGGCCAGAAAAGGCTTTTTCTTATAAACAGAAGTATTAAGAATTAATTTCAGTAGTATGGATTATATAAAGTAAAACATTTTAAGTAGGAATAATGAGCATTTTGGGTGTCACTTCTTTCCATATGGAAACAACAGGTGTGGAAAGATCTCGAAACAGGTTGTTTGTATAATAAATAAGAGTTGCTGAAGTGATGTATGTTGTTGAAAATGCAGATTGCAGATCTGTTCGGGAAAACATTTAGTAGGAACTGGAAAGTCATCTTTGCATGGGGCATAAGTACATGTGCAGAATATGTCATTTTGATTAGTCTGAACAAAGAAGACTAATCAATTGAAATGTTTACAAGTGGGAATTTTATTTCAACAGAATAGCAGGAGCTTGATTCTGTTGTGGAAAAAGAGAATATAGCAAAAATTAATCAAAAATGTGCTACTCCATGTTTATGTGGTTGCATTGTTCATCCCCTAGAGCAGGGGTATCGAACATGCAGCTCGGGGGCTGAATCAGGCTTCCGGAAGGCTCCTATCAGCCCCCTGAGCAACTGGCTGTCATCTGCTTCCTTCTCCCTCTCTCTTGCTCCCTTCTGCATCACAACTTGCTTTGCAAGTCTTGCTCAACCACACAGGAGCTACAGAGCAAAGCCTCTATTTTCCCCATTGGCTGAAGGGGGGAGGAATAGCTTGCTTTGCCAGGCTCTCTCAATCCCACAGCAGAGCTACTAAGCCAAACCTCTCTTCTTTCTAGTGACTGAGGCTCCTCCCCCTCCTAGTCCCCTGGGGAAGGAAGGAAAGAGCCAGAGCTTCCTTTGCCCAGTTCCCTGGATCATATGGATCATATGGGAGAAATACAAAGAAAGCATTTTTAAGATCACTGAGTGCTAATATTTTAAGCATGTTTTATTTTGAGGTGTTTTTTTTAAAAAAAATATTTAGTTGTGTTTGTCTGTGTCCTTTATAAAGTTTATATCTCTGCTACCTAATTTTAAATATGGCCTGGTCCAACATGGCCCGACCTGGCAAGGTCTCACTTAAGTCAGATCCGGCTCTCATCACAAATGTGTTCAACACCCCTGCCCTAGATCTAAGGATGTTAAGTGTCTCAATTCCCTTGTTAAAGGTACTAGCAAAAAATCTAAGTCATAACGATTACTAGGAAAGTGAGAGGGCCCATATGCTGTAGAATTTATATAATATGTAAATCACACAAGTAATATTATTGTGGTTGCTAATCTGGATGTTGAATTCTTTCTTTCAAATTGCCTAGTATTTTACTGAACAGACCAATGAATCTTGTGCAAAACATAACATTGGTACAAGAATCTTATCCCTACCCCCTCCTTCCTATCCTTACTCTTGGAATAAAATGTAAGCACTTAAGAGAACTGGAGGTTAAACAGTGAACTGTAGCATTTTGACTTGGTCTCTAGGTTCAGAGATGAACGGAGACCCAAGAGATAATTTTCGTTCATATTTCTTTTTCTTTTCTGTAACTGCATGGGGGAAAAAGGCAATTTCACTTTGGTGCAGAGTAAATGGTCAACATAAGAGGAGGAAAAAGCATGCAACACTTTTAAATGACAGAGCTCTTCTCTTGGGGGAAAGGCATCAATATATTCTTAATGGATCTACAAACCATGTTTGTGGCCTCTTCAGCCAAGATATGGCACAATGAATTTCTGTTGCTGCAGGCTATATGGGGGCTGATGCAATTTCAGATGATCTGCACGAGTAACTGCTTGGTTATAGCTACCTTCTGGTCACCCACAGTAAAAGGTGGGTAAAGTAAATGGTGGTGGAGCTCAACAGGGCTAGTCTCTGTTAAAATCCGGGGGATATGTGTACTGATGCTTGGCATTTATAAGGCATTTTAGTCACTGAAAGACTAAATTTTTTCAAGGAATCCCTATGAAATAGGCAAGTACTCTTGTCCCCATATTGCATTGCGGTGGCAGGAAGGAGGAATTGAATTGCTTTTCTAAGGTGCCTACTGAGTTTGTGTCAGAGAACTTTTATAGGGTTGCCAGCCTCCTGGTGGGGCCTGGAGATCTCCCGCTTTTACAACTGATCTCCATCTGGCAGAGATCAGCTTCCCTGGAGAAAATGGCTGCTTTGAAAGGTGCACTCTATGGTGTTGCACCATGCTGATGCCCCTCCCAAACCTTGCCCTCTCCCAGATCCACTCTAGGGTGACCATAATGTCTGAAGGCCAGCCAGGGACACGTTGGGGGGGGGGAAGGCAGGGGTGCGTGCGCGCGAAGCGCGCGCCGCCGGAAACAGGAAGTGACGTCACTTCCGGTGACGCCATGCCACCACAGGAAACAGGAAGTGACATCACTTCCTGTGACATCACTTCCACGCGTCACCTGCCGGAAATGGGAAGTGACATCACTTCCTGTGACATCATTTCCCCCAAATGACATCATTTCCCCCAAATGCCACTGCCGGAAACAGGAAGTGACTTCACAGCACTTCCTGTGACATCCCCAAAAATCCCCCAAATATCACCGCCGGAAACAATTTTGTTCTGAAATCCTGTATATACTTCATCAGTATATGGGATAAGGCACTTTCTCAACTGTGCTGCATAATGCAGCCTATTTATTTTGTCCTGTTTGCTCTGTTGGCTCTATCTGCGCCACCTTCATCACCCTTGAGGCTTATGGCGGCAGGGCTCGGGGGAAGCGAGCTAGACTGCTGTTCTTTTGAGGGGTTATAGAGTGTTTCGAGCCCGTCCCTGTGGCATCGGTCCCATCGTTGTGGGACCCAGGGGGCCGGCGCAGCGGCACGCCGAAGCAGCCTGTCACTAATAACACAGGTCGAGATGCAGGACAGGAACCCGGAAGTGACCGACAGGCTGCTTCAGCGTGCCGCTGCGCCGGCCCCCTGGGCCCCACAACGATGGGACCGATGCCACAGGGACGGGCTCGAAACACTCTATAACCCCTCAAAAGAACAGCAGTCTAGCTCGCTTCCCCCGAGCCCTGCTGCCATAAGCCTCAAGGAAGGAAGGAAGGAAGGAAGGGGGGGAGGGAGGGAGGGAAGGAAGGAAGGAAGGAAGGAAGAAAGGAAGGAAGAAAGGAAGGAAGGAAGGGAGGAGGGAGGGAAGGAAGGGAAGGGAGTGAGGGAAGGAAGGGAGGGAAGGAAGGAGGGAAGAAAGGAAGGGAGGGAGGAGGGAGGGAAGGGAGGGAAGGAAGGAAGGAAGGAAGGAAGGAAGGAAGGAAGGAAGGAAGGAAGGAAGGAAGTCTCTGGAGGGCCTCCAGGGACCAGCGGAGGCCGCGGAGAGGCCTTCGCTGGTCGGCGCTTGTCCCGGAAGGCCCTCCAGAGACTCTGGAGGGCTTCCAGCGACCAGCGGAGGCCACGGAGAGGCCTCCGCCACCGCTGCCGGCCCCGCGCGCGGGCGGGGAAGGCGGCGAGTGAGGGAGGGAGCGTCCCTGCGCAGGCGCAGGGATGCTCCCTCCCTCACTCGCTGCCTTCCCCGCCGGCGCCCGCGGCCCACCGCCTCCGGGGCTGGCTAAACCGGGACCTCTAAATGGTCCCGGTATAGCCAGCCCGGGAGGCGGGAATAGGGGGCCAGAACCGGGACATTCCCGGGCTCCCGGGACAATCTGGCCACCCTAATCCACTCCCAAAATCTCCAGGTATTTTCTGATGCAAACCTGGCTACCCTAGTCTCTTAGTACTATTCTATACTAGGTCTGAGAGTGCTGGTATGTTACACCAAGTTCGGAGGTTTTTTTCTTGCTGGAACAGTCCCTTTTCTTCTTCTTTGTTTTGCTGTCTCTCAGACCTCTTTTTCTACAAATCATTTCCCTCAGGGAAGGAGTGCTGGTCCCATTCCCTAATTCAGGATCTTCCTTGATCCTTTCACTCTGATTAAGAACATAAGAGAAGCCACGTTGGTTCAGGCCAATGGCCCATCCAGTCCAACACTCTGTGTCACACAGTGGCCAAAAAACTCAAGTGCCATCACAAGGTCCACCAGTGGGGCTAGAAGCCCTTCCACTGTGCCCCCCCCCCCAAGGACAAGGATACAGAGCATCACTGACCCAGACAGAGAGTTCCAACAATAAGCTATGCTAATAGCCACTGATGGACCTCTGCTCCATTATGTCAAGCATGGTTGAATACTATGGTCAATTGATTGTTTTAGAGTCCTTCATAAACCTGGTCTGTGAATTGTCATGGAGGATTCAAGTATATTTCATGGAAATCCTGGAAAGTTTATTGTTCTGAGTGTTGTAATAACTTGTAATTCAGTAATTTCCCTTTCCAGTCAGTTCCTGAAGTTCCTTTGCAATAAAACAGCTACTTTGAGGTCACCCACTGAATGTCCTGAAAGTTGGAGTATTCTCCTACAGATTTCTCAGTATTGTGATACTTGATGTCAGATTTGTGTCCATTTACCCTTTGGTGTAGGACAGGGGTGTTGAACTTATTTGTTATGAGGACTGAATCTGACTAGGGTTGCCAAGTCCAATTTAAGAAATATCTGGGGATTTGGGGGTGGAGCCAGGAGACTTTGGGGGTGGAGCCAGGAGACATTAGGGGTGGAGCCAAGATCAAGGCTGTGACAAACATAATTGAACTCCAAAGGGAGTTTTGGCCCTCGCATTTAAAGGGACGGCACACTTTTTCAATTCCTCCCTTCCATAGGAAATAATGAAGGATAGGGGCACCTTCTTTTGGGGCTCATAGAATTGGACCCCCTGGTCCAATCTTTTTGAAACTTGGGGGTTATTTTGGGGAGAGGCACTAGATGCTATACTGAAAATTTGGTGCCTCTACCTCAAAAAAACAGCCCCCCCTTAGCCCCAGATACCCATGGATCAATTCTCTATGATTTTCTATGGGAATAAATCTCCCTAGGGAATAACAGAGTTCCCAGCAGACATTTCCCTCCCCTCCCCCTCCCTTTCTGAGGACCCTGAAGGGGGGGGGCTCCAAACCGGGGGATCCCCTGCCCCCACCTGGGGACTGGCAACCCTAGGGAGGGAAGGGAAGGGAGCGGGCGAAGGGGAGTGGGGCCAATCACTTGCCTGGCTGGGCTTGGATTGGCAACATTCAAGGCCGGGCCGTCGGAGACCTTCGGGATGGAGTCTTGGGGAGGGGGCATCAGGATCCAGCCAGCCAGCCGTGCTGCGAGCAAGGAAGAGGCTCTGCCTGGCGGTAGGGTCTCCTCGGGAGGAGAGAGGGGGGGCTGCTGCGCTTCTCTCGAGCTCTGGCGCCTTCGCTTTCCCCTCACCCTCGACGGCTCTTTCCCTCCCGTCCCCTGCCTTCTTTGCCATTTGGGCTCGTCCTGATCGAGAGGCGAGCTACTACTACACCAAACTGGCAGGGACTCCTCGGGAGGAGAGAGAGGGACTGCCTCTTTGGCAGCGCGCTGGGCAGGAGCGCTCCTGCTGGGCCGTGTGTGTGTGTGTGCTGCCCTTCTCCGGAGCTCCTGCACGTTGGCCTCCCCCGCCCCCTCCGCAAAGGCTCCCTCCCTCCCGTCCCCTTCCCTCCTTGCCTTTTGGGGCCTTCTTGATTGAGAGGCCAGTGGGCTCCTGAGCGCCCCTCCGGCTGGCCTGGGGGGAAGGAAAGGGAGGGTTGCCCTTTGTGGCTGGCGGGGCCTTGGAGCACAGCAGGGCGCGGAGGGGGGGGGAGGAGCCAGCCAGCAGGTGCCCGGGCCGTGCTGCGCTCGAGGCACAGCCTGTGCCTGGCGGTAGGGTCTCCTTGAGAGGAGCGAGAGGGGCTCCCTCCCGCACCGTTTCCTGAGGAATGTCTTGGGGTAGGGTTGCCGTTTCCCCCTTCTCCCCCCGCTTCCATTTTTTTGGGGAGCGGGAGAAGAGGGTGGAAATCCTGGGGTCCCCCACCAGGGCAGGAGGGTTGGGACCCCTAAATCTGACATAAATGGGACTTTGTTGGGCCAGGCCATGGGTGTCATAAAATGTAATGCCAGGCAGCAGAGATATACATTTCATAAAGTACATAGGCAAACATAATTAAAGATATTCTAGCAGCTATTCCATTGGAACCAAAGAAGAAGAAGCAATTAGATTTATATCTCACCCTATACTCTGAATCTCAGAGTGATCACAATCTTCTTTATCTCCCCCTTCAGAACAGACACCCTGTGAGGTAGGTGGGGCTGAGAGAGCTCTTACAAGCAGCTACCCTTTCAAGGACAACTTCCTACGAGAGCTATGGCTGACCCAAGGCCATTCCAGCAGCTGCAAATGAAGGACTGGGGAATCAAACCTGGTTCTTCCGAATAAGAGTCCACACACTTAACTACTAGATCAAACTGGCACTCGATGGGCGGCAGTGTTAAAACTTATATTTCTCTGCAAAACTGGAGTTCCTTGAGTTTGTTGAACTCTATATTTTAACTGTGGCTGGTCACAAACCTTACCCCCCCCCCCCGCCTTTAAAAGATATAAGCAGTCCAAGTTTAGGACCAGGGGAAAAACATGACATGGTTGAGCATTGCAAGTCCCCCCCCCCCAGTCTACTCAGAGTGATCGTGGCTTTCCAGGGTTTTTTTGGGGGGAGGGGGTTACAGAGTGGTTGCTATGAGATAGTTTTGGTTGTCCTCTTCAGCTCTTGTTCTGCTATTATTCCGTTTGGAGCTCCACATTGGGAGAGGTGCGTGTGTTAAAACAAACATTTCTCTGCAAAACTGGAGTTTCTTGAGTTTGCAACATGGTTGAGCATTGCAAGCCCCCCCCCCCCAGTCTACTCAGAGTGATCGTGGCTTTCCAGGTTTTTTGGGTGGGGGGGGGTTACAGAGTGGTTGCTATGAGATAGTTTTGGTTGTCCTCTTCAGCTCTTGTTCTGCTATTATTCCATTTGGAGCTCCACATTGGGAGAGGTGCGTGTGTTAAAACAAACATTTCTCTGCAAAACTGGAGTTTCTTGAGTTTGCAGAATTCTATATTTTTCCCGTGGCTTGCCCCAAACTTTCCCCCCACCCTTAAAAGGTGTCTGGCTAAATTAGAAAGGTGGAAGAATAGTGACATTTTGTAAAGCAAATTTTAAAACGAAAAACAAGCCCAGCCTCTACCTGTGAGGAGGACTATGGAGGCTAGAGCAGTAACTGGGAAGTTTGGCAGCCCCACCCTCTGCTTTCTGCTCTCAAAGGCAACCCCGCCTCCTGCTCTTTATACCTGGGTGGGCCAATTTCAGTCCATAAACCATAGGCTTGACACCCCTGGTATAGGATTTTACTTGTTTGCCCTATGTAGAGAATGCAAGGGCATTGTTGACATTTAATGGCATATATTACATCTTTCTTTCAAAATGGTACACATTGCCTTAGTTAGGCTTAAACAGATACGTTTCACAACTGTGGAGGCCCTTATTGCTTAATGTTAGTGCTGGCCTTCTGCTGCCCTCTAATAGAATGACCAGAGGAATATAGGTTATCTTTATTTTAGGGGATTGTTTCTTTGCTTACAGAACGTCAAATAAGCCTCAGAATTAGTGATGCCTTGCCACCTGATTCTTTGCCAACCAGTGCCTGAGGAAATGTGGGGAGGGGAATGTATTGGTAAAACCATAGAGTTTTTGCAAGAGCTGGAGCATCCACAGACATCACTCCTAATTTTGAAGTTTCATCCAAGGGTTGCAGACTGTGGTCTGACAACTCTATGGATGTCCTTGCATTTTTCAAAATATGACTCAGCAGCCCAAGCATGCACGCTCCCCAATGTTAATAGTTTTACCAACTTTGAATTGAAAAAGTAGTAGTAAAGTTTTGCTATGGTATGGGGCAATATAAAATAATCTTTGGGAAATTATTGAGAAATGTATAATTGAAGTCTTATATGGAATCAATTGTACTTGCAGAAGCATCCCAATATATTTGGCCTGTAATTTAAAAGTCAGTCTCTCTCTCTTTACCCCATATTACTTTATTATCTCTTTTAGTAGAAAGTGAGGCTTTATTATATCTTGGAAAATCATTTCTAAGAGCTGCTTTGAATGGCACAGTGGCACCTCTGGAGATGATTATCTGTAGTGATGTTTCAGGTGCCAGGCTCCGCTTTTTAAATGGCATTTTAATTCCAGAGGACTGCCAGATACAACATTTTTTTTTGTTTCCCAATGCTATAATCTTTAAATTGGCCCTGAATGTAATGATGACAAATTCTGTTACTGTGTGGGGAACCAAAATGGATTAATATAAAGGAGTGCTTTGAGCCAAATGATTGAACTAAGGGGGGAATTCGTCTGCAAGGGCATTCTGGAGGCACTTGACCACTAGGTTAAATGTCACCACTTTTTCTATATAGCTACTTACTATGGCATAGTGACTCACTGAACATTACCTTTCCAGGAAACATCTGTTAGGAATCAGGAAATTCAGTAATGACTTCCTTCATTTCTTTCTGGATTTTTGTGTGTGTAAAGAGAGAGTGATTCTTGCCCTTCAAAATGTGAAGCCTTGGCAGATAATGCACATAGCAGTTTAGGGTTATCCTCTGCAAAGTTTGAATTTACTGATAAGAATCTCAGAAACTTTACAATAGCATTTCCTTTTCAGCTATAAGTGTTATTGAAAACGATATGGAGCCATTTTTGTATATTAAATTTCAATCAGCTCTAATTGTATGATTGCACCTAAATGGTTTAGGACTGGATAATTGTCTGCAAAATTGCTTCTGTAATTGTTTACATTGGCAGTTTACACCTCCAAATTGAAGGTCAGTGACTGAGGGATTTCATAAAACAAGGGGAGGGGTAGTATTGGGAGTTAGGGGAGCATGGTAGGTAATGAGGGCAGCTGTGTCACTGTGTAAAGGAAAAACTAATTAGTTTTATTGAATTCAGTTGGTTAGTGGAAGTATTTGCAGCTTGTTAATCTCCATAATGCAGAATGAGTATTAAATCAGTTTTAGTTTTCTGGCTTTTGATGTGCAACATAATCAACTGAAATGTTTGAATCGGAAGCTGTACACTGCACATCCTCCAGGATGGATGAAATCCTACTAGAATTGAGGACAAAATAAGTAGATGACTTGAGATTATAAAATAAACTATGTTCATGTTTGGGTTCATAGCTCTTTCTCTGCAGTGCTTTGTGACCTAATTTCTCGTTCTATTTTTTATTATTGGCTGCCTGCAAACAAGGACTGACACATTTTGATTTTGTTTTTGTTGTTGCTATCTAATATTTTATCTGGGAAAAGGAAGATTTTTTCAAGAGGGGAGCTACACAAATTCAAATGGATTAAAATTAATCTAAAGGATGTAAGATGATGTAAAGATGAAACTAATATTTTTGTTTGACTCCACTGTGTATTGGAAATGTTCAGAATTGGGCACAGAGGTAAAGAGCATCCATGGAGGGATGTTCACAAAAAAGAAGTAAATCCAAAGAATGCAGTGAAATTTCTAATTCCTACAGGTTCAGTGTGAAAATTTCCATTTTGATTCCTCTTCTCATACATGACTCTTAAGTCTTTATTATGATATCTTCTGTTTCCTCATGCAGAGGTTTTTTTAATTAAAATTGTATTTTCAATGTTTTTGTTTTAAACTGCATGTATATGATGTATAAAAAATATCAAGATAAAAAAAAGTATCAAAGGTGTCAAATACCAGCAATGAAAATGATTGGCCCCCACATCCAAAAACAAAAGGAAGAGGGCATATTTATACATCCCTAGAGTGAATAGTCAGCACAAGCTGAGTTACAGGAAGTGCAAGTGCTCCAATACTAGAGCGACACTGTACTGCTGAATGCTGGAAAAGCTCAACAGCATGCATGCAAAGTTTGAAGTGTGCTTTTTTAATCATTTCTGGCCTAAAAATAATGCACACCACTTAGAAGCAGTCAGTGGCTGTTATCTTTAAGCAAGTTGTCCAGAATTACTGGAGACACATTCTTTGAACATGAATTTATGTTTTATGAGGAACTATGCACATGAAAAGCTTCTGTACTGTCTTCTGTGAGGTAACTTTTAGTTCCTTTTTGAACTCTTACTAAGAGAAAGTAAACATTACATTATACCATAAAAGAAGATGGTGAATTAGTCTTTGATTTATATGACAAACACAAGGTCATTTTATCATGCCCTTTTATAGATGGGAAGTGTCATGGAAAAGATAAACATGCATGAATGAATTGTCTCTAAGAAATATAGTTATCAGTTATGGATACAGCAAGTCACCTACCCAGTTTTCACTGCATATTTTTACTGGTATGTTTACTTAGTAATACTGCTTAAATTAGGGTTGCTAGGTCCAACTCAAGAAATATCTGGGGACTTTGGGGGTGGACCCAGGAGCAAGAGTGTAACAAGCATGATTGAACCCCAAAGGAAGCTCTGGCCACACTCCTTTTAGATGACTTCCTTCCATTTGGAAGTAATGAAGGGTAGGAGTACCTTTTGGGGCTCAAAGAATTGGGCCCCCTTAGTCTGATCTTTTTGAAGCTTGGGGGGTGTTTTGAGGAGAGGCACTGGATGCTATGCTGAAAATTTGGTGCTTCTACCGAAAAAAAAGCAGCCTTCCCAGAGCCCCAGATACCCATGAATCAATTCTCCATTATACTCTATGGGAATTGATCTCCATAGGGTATAGTGGAATGTCCAGCAGATATTTCCCTCCCCACCCACCCTGCTTTCTGCTAACCCTGAAGTGGGGAGAGGTCCTCCAGACTGGGGAAACCCCTGTCCGCAACTGGGGATTGGCAACCCTGGCTTACATTTATACCTGTTTCTGTGGTATTTATCTATATTGTTGTCCAATATACAAATACACACTTCCAGTCATGTTGTGTAACAGAAATCACAGGTTATGGTCAAAACAGAAAAAAAAATAAAGAATTTTCTTTTCCGCATTCATATAACAAACTACATGTGAAGCTCTCTGTGTTATAAAGTAGGCTGATTAGGTGGCATGAGCACCTGCTATCTGAGAAACACAATTCCACACATCCATGGGCATGTGAAACTAGTGGTTCTTAGATCTATTTATTTATTTATATTAAATTTATGGACTGCCCTTCCCTGCAAAAGAATAAAATACAGAAATCAATTCAAAATATATTAAATTAAAAATGTTAATAAAACATTCATTAAATTACATCACAGATGGTGAACATAATTTCTATGGCGCCTTATGGGGGATGGGAGGTATGAGAATGAAGACTGCTCAATGTACCATCACTGTCTAAACCGAATGCCTTGTGGAACATCTCTGCCTTGCATGCCCTGCAGAAGGAAAGTAAATCCCACAGGACTATTCTATACTTCGTCTAGGTTATTCTATACTTCATCTTGGATGTTTTCATTGGTCATATGCTGTGCATAGTAGGGTGTGAAATTGAGGTTCTACACTCTTGCTTTACTGTTGTCTTAACTTACAAATATTCAGGATATTTGTACAGGAGTGTACCTATGATTGGAATGATTCATTTTTCTAGGGTTCAGATTGTAGGGGGCCTCAGCGTGTAGGTTACTGTACATGTAATTCCTTGAATATGTAGAGGCTGGATATGAGGCGCATAGGAGCAATCCCAGAAATCCATGTGTTTTTTTCTACCTGGAATCAAAGGCTAGGCCAGGGTTTCAGTTGAAATACCTTCAACTGAATATGCTGAACTTGGTTATCAGATGTTGTCTTCTACAGCAGAGGCACAATAATAGAAATTGCTTACCGGTGCTGTCTTTATCAGACAGCTTACAAAAGATGGGGAAGTACCATCTTCCTTACTGGTACATACTTCTGGGCTGTACCCCTGTTGTACATGTTTGTATTCTACAATGAGATGACTCTGTATGAACATTCCACACACACAAAAAATCCCATCTAAGTGGTCAAATTGGGAGATAAAGACTTGTATGTAAAATACAGCAGATACATATAATCAATGCTGAGTTATGTTTTTTACGTGGTGCTAATATTTTAATTCTTTTTTTCTTTTTTTCCCCCTCTTACAGCCTATAGCATCTTCTCTCTCTAGGTGAGTACATTGCGCAATGTAACTGTTCATTATTTGCCAGTTTTTGAAAATGGTTTGTTTTAAAAGAAACCTCAAATGAAGCTAATGAAACTGTATTTAATATTGCAATCATATATTTAATTTTGTATGTTAGTATTGCAATCAGATATTTAATTTTGTAGGTCAGAATGTATGGAGGTTATTTTGAATTACATTACACTTTGATTCAGGTGTAAACATTCAGAATGTTTTCATTAGCTTGTAGTCTTGAAAAAGAAGATGTTGACTTGTTCTCAATACATGAAGTTGACATCTATTAGATATATTAGTTATTAACACAGTGTCAGATAATCATGCTGGATCAGAAATAATCAAGCTGTTTCTTAAACCGGGCTGTTGGTGGGAAAAATAATGGGAAAAAATTATTGTAAATTGTGATATCAGCAGAACTGTGCTACTTTTATTATAATTACATTATTACATGAATTTCTCAAATAGAACATGGTTCAAAAGGAAGAGAGAATAACATTTTGAAAGCTTATCTGCCATAGTATTTTGGAGAGTATACAATCTTCTTAAAAAGAATGTATGCAAAGGAAGGAAATGTCCCCCCCCCCCCACTTTCTTGGTGATGAACTTATGAAACTCAAAGCCACAATCTTATGGCTTTGTTTATAACAAAGCAGAAACATTATATATAAAAGAGGAATTTAAAGTCTTGGTGAACTTGTTAGAGGTGCATAGAAGAGGCTGCTTTTTCTGTACTTCCCAATAAAGTAGACATATACTCATTCTAGAGTTAATGGGAAATGGTGGTGTGCATCATGTATATTTCATTCCTTGTAAAATACAGCTGTTGTTTCTGCAATATTCACAGAGCATTTTTGCCATCTGAGAAGTAAAGAAAAAAAGAACTCCAAAGGAAGGTCTAACTATTAAAGATACTGCATTCCTTTTAAATGCCTTCCCTCCATTGGAAATAATGGAGAATGGATGCACCTCCTTTTGGGGCTCAAAGAATTGGACCGCCTGATCCAATTCTTTTTGAAACTGGGGGTGGTGGTGGTGGTGGTTAGGAGAGGCACCAGATGCTATGCTGAAAATGTAGTGCCTCTACTTCAAAAAACAAGGGGCCTCAGATACCCACAGATCCATTCTCCATTGTACCTTATGGGAACTGGTCTCCATAGAGTATAATGGAGTACCCAGCAGACATTTCCTCCATCCCCCTGCTTTCTGATAACCCTGAAACTGGTGACGGCGTCCAAACCAGGGGATCCCCTGCCCCCAATTGGGGATTGGGGAAAAAAAGCCAACAAGTCTCTGCATCAACCAGCCTCCAAAATAAACAACAATCACAATTTCTTATGAAAAGTAATAAATTTCTTAAACCGAGACATACAAATATTAGTGCATGTAAACAAGAACGTCTGTCCCCTCCATTCCCGAAATCTCTTCACAATGCTATCACAGCAATTTCTTCCAGCAAAAGGGTCTGAAGGAAACATCGAAAGTAAGCGTTCTCAGAAGAGCCGAGTGCTCCAATTTTAGAATTTCTTGGTCCAGTGCAGCTTGGCAATATCAAGCAACGAGGCCGTACTTAAATCCTCGTTTCACGTAGCTTTGATGAACTTCATACAATTACATTCCACATAAATTCATATCAAGGCAGCATATACATCTGCTTGCTCACACTTTAATGTAACACCTGGAATTACATCTGAGCTCCAGGTTGTAGAGATCAGTTCTTCTGGAGAAAATAGCTGATTTGGAGAATGGACTCTATGGCTAGATTCACTCTGGCAGCTTGTGGCGGCAGCCTCTCAGCTCAAAAAAACTGCCACAGTTTGAGCCACCCTGGGGAACTCAGAGGCTGCATGCCCGGCTGCTGAGACAGGCACAAGCTGCACACTGCCTGGAGGAGCAGTCACACTGCTCAAGTGCATGACAGGTGCTTCCCTGGTGCGCCCCCGTTGTTCAGATAGCCGGGAAAGGTGCCAGGGAAGCACTTCAGCGATTTTGTACCAGGAAGAACCCAGTGCCTTTTAAAAGTGGAGCTGAACCATCAGAAGATGAGGTAGGTATGCTTCAGGCTCAGTTCCCAGATGTGCACTGTGTGACCACATCTTTGAAATCCAGTAGTAACTGTGTCAGGCCAAATTGCCTGTCTAAATGCAGCCTATGTCATTATCGTCCCCTGAGGTCCCTCTCCCCCTGAGATACCATCCTTAAATTTCCAGGAATTTAAGAACCTAGAGTTGTCAGCCTTAAATTTACTTCATCAACAAAAGAAATATACTAAGAGTTTGAGCACCAAACTTTGATGACACTAGAAGTGATACAGTAGAATTTCTATAGAATGGGATAGCTGTCTCATTTTCTAGGCAATGCTGTGGGCTTCCCCCACCATAACAGATTAAAATGTAGAATTTTTATTTCTTGTCTTTCCTGTTTCTTTTAATCAACCTTTCTCTTTTTAAAAAAAGAATAGTAGCTTCAGGAAACTCTAGCTGCATGGAATAGATTGTTCTTAGTCTGAGGAAGGTATTTGTGCAATGATAATTTCTTAATCACTGATCAAAATGAATGTTTCCAATTCCAGTAACGGGAGGAAACCTTTCCACAGTTAAATGGAGCGGCCATTTATTAGACCATCCCATGACTCTGAGCTTTTGGCTATATATATCCCATGGGAAAATCACTTGTCATGGTTCAGAAGTCAAGGTTTCCATTTAGCAAAGCATGAGTGTGGGGAAGGAAATGTAGGCAGTGTACCTGTCTGTTAAAAGGAACTGTGCTGCTGCCAGAAGGTCCTGAAACAAGGATTTGCTGGTGAAGAGTGACTTCCATTTCATTAGAAAAATGGATCTCATGCCGCTATGCTGGTTGTTCTGTGGATCAGTTCTGAAAGAAAAAGAGGTAAAGGAGCATATTGGTTTCATTATTTAAATGTAGAGTGTAAGATGAAAATGAAGTGTGTATATATATATATATATATATATATATATATATATATATATATATATATATAACTAAATTCAATAGTACTTTTTCCAGGATTTTATTTGTTTTGTGTAATGATTTGCAGGAAAATTCCAAGAGTCTAAATAAAAATTAAACTCCTTGTAGAAGTGATTTGTTCCAGTATTACGTTTGAAATTATTCTATGCATACTTACTAAGGAAATAAGCTTCACTGATATAATTTTTGCTTCCTTCCTAGTAAATGTTCCTTGAATTGGAAGGGTATATTGTCAAAATGTTGAGGAATTGCAATGGCAAGCTAAAATAAGTACATTAACCATTTTATCTACAGTTTGTTCAAACAAAGCATACTTTGAGGGTGGGTGAGAAAATCATGTTTTTGCATTGCTGCCCCTTCTCCCTAATTTCTTCCATACTTTTAGTTAGTTGAATTTCTGAATGCAGTCACTTTTCCTAGCAACCAACAGTAACATGCTTTTAGAAAGTGGGCAAGGCCAGATGGGTCTTTTGCTCAGCAGGACTTATTGGCCAGTGGAGATCTGATCGGTTGTGTAGATTTAAAAAAAAAGTATACAAGAATGTATATATGCAGTTTTTAAAAAAGCAACATGGTCGTTTTTAAAGGCATTCTGTTAAACAGAGCTTCTGCTTGAAATGTTTGGCTCTGCTTCTTTTGGCAGCCATTTTGTGGTTGCACCCTCTACCCTGTGCCAGAATTCCAAAGGTGCCTGCAGGCTTAAAAATGTTGGGGACTCCTGTTTTAAAGCGAGTAAACAGATTTCCCTCCCCCGCTTCTAATCCAGAGTTCCTTGTACATAGTTACAGGCTTTGCACCTGCTGTTGCATAAAATGAGCATTTTTGCCATGGCTCCTGTCTGCAAAATTATTAGCGATGACAGAATTGAGCATTTGTTTTTGCTACAGTTTGTCGCCCTTCCTTGTCTTCAGAATGAGGGTCAAAACAGATCAGATGCTAGGAAATCTATAAGCCTTCCATTACTTTGTGGCTTCAACAGTCCACACTGGGACACATTATTACTGCCATTAGAAGGAAAAATGACAAGTTAAGAAAGAGCACCTGTTTTTTTTTTCCTTCTAAGTTAATAGTGTTGCAGCCTGAATAGCTGAGACTAGCTGGCTCTCATCAGAACTTGGAAACTCAGCAGGTTGGCCTTGCTTGGTACTTTGATGGGAGACCACCAGGGAAGGCTCTGCAGTGGAAGGAAAGTTTTGCCTTGAAAACCCAGTGAGCAGTCACCATAAATCAGTTGCAACATAACAGCACTTATTTATTAATATTGTTAGAGGGGGTTTCCTGTTGGTGATTAGCTGCCTTCTTCTTCTGCACCACAGCCTTGAGCCAAGTCATAGTCACATGCAGCAGTATCAGCCTTTTAAAATTCTGGGAATGGTCATGGTTATCGGAGTGCTGAATGTATTTTCTCCTTCAGATCTGATGTTAAAAAGTCCATGAGGTGTTCGTGTTTAGGCACCCTGACTTCTCTCATTGGAACAAGCTATTTATATGCTATGTATTGCACAGAGATATAAAATGTTGTCTTATATTGAGAGAGAACCCTGGCTTTACCTCTGAGCAGATACTGGGGACTATTATTGTTGGGTTTCCAAAATCACAGATAGACATCTTTTACATCCCAACACCCTTGAGTTCATTGATAGACCTTTGGTAGTCCTTTGGTTGAGGTGACGGGCATCTACGTAATTTGGCCTCCCTACCACAGCCTCTCTGTATGGGCCCAGTTCTGAGAAGTCTGTTCTCAGTGGTGCTGGTTTTTGGCTTTATGTATTCCTGACCAATGGTTCTCTGTTTTAGCATTTAACTGTTTAATATTTATGTTTTAACCAATTATGTTATTTATATGTTGCAACCCGCCCTGAGCCCGCTCGCAGGGAGGGCAGAATACAAATTAGCCCAAATAAATAAATAACCAACCAACCTTTCTGGAAAATATGCCGTTAAGTCCAAACATGATATAGAATCATAGAACTGGAAGGGATCTCCAGGGACATCTAGTCCAATCTCCTGCAAAAATGCAGGAAACTCACAAACACCTCCCCTTAAATTCATAGGATCTTCATTGCTGTCAGATGGCCATCTAGCCTCTGTTTAATAACCTCCAAGGAAGGAGAGCCCACCACCTCCCGAGGAAGCCTGTTCCACTGAGAAACTTCTCTAATGGTCAGGAAGTTCTTCCTAATGTTGAGCCGGAAACTCTTTTTGATTTAATTTCAACCCATTGGTTCTAGTCCAACTTCTGGGGCCACAGAAAACAATTCCACACCATCCTCTATATGACAGCCCTTCAAGTACTTGAAGATGGTGATCGTATCACCTCTCAGCCGCCTCCTCTCCAGGCTATGCATCCCCAGCTCCTTCAACCTTTCCTCATAGAACTCGGTCTCCAGACCTCTCACCATCTTTGTCGCCCTCCTCTGGACCAGTTCCAGCTTGTCTATATCCTTCTTAAAATGTGGTGTCCAAAACTGAACACAGTACTCCAGGTGAGGTCTTACCAGAGCAGAATAAAGTGATACCATCACTTCACGTGATCTGGACACTATACTTCTGTTGATACAGCCCAAAATTGCATTTGCCTTTTTAGCCACCACATCACACTGTTGACTCATGTTCAGCGTATGGTCCACTAAGACTCCTAGATCCTTTTTTTACATACTACTACTAAGACAAGTCGCCCCCATCCTATAGCCATGCATTGGATTTTTCCTACCTAACTGCATAACTTTACATTTATCTCTGTTAAAATTCATTTTATTGGTTTTAGTCCAGTTTTCCAGCCTGTCAAGATCATCCTGGATCCTGTTCCTGTCTTCTATTGTATTTGCAACCCCTCCCAATTTAGATCATCTGCAATCATCATAATAAGCATTCCCTCTATTCCTTCATCCAAATCGTTTATAAAGATGTAGAACAGAACAGGTCCCAGGACAGATCCTTGAGGCACTCCACTTGTCACACTTCTCCAAAAGGATGAGGAACCATTCACAAGCATTCTTTGGGTGCGATCTGTCAACCAGTTACAGATCTACCTAACGGTAATATATATAGTGTTCCATTAGTATGCACTAAAGTTCCATTTGCACTTTGAACCCCCATGCCTTCATTAACCTCTTTGTATTAAGCCCAGAAGCAAGTAGGACCATGCATATGGGAAGGTCAACCAGGTCTGATTGTACAAAACAGTTCAGGAGAGTCACTGACTGTTGCATGTGCCTGTTGTGGCATCTTTGCTACAGCCAACTTGAAGCAGAGATGCAGGAATTTGACAACGCATTCCTAAGAACATAAGAGAAGCCATGTTGGATCAGGCCAATGGCCCATCCAGTCCAACACTCTATCACACAGTGGCCAAAATATACACATGCACACACACGCACGCACTGTGGCTAATAGCCACTGATGGACCTCTGCTCCATATTTTTATCCAATCCCCTCTTGAAGCTGGCTGTGCTTGTAGCCGCCACAACCTCCTGTGACAGTGAATTCCACATGTTAATCACCCTTTGGGTGAAGAAGTACTTCCTTTTATCCGTTTTAACCTGACTGCTCAGCAATTTCATTGAATGCCTACGAGTTCTTGTATTGTGAGAAAGGGAGAAAAGAACTTCTTTACTTTCTCCATCCCATGCATAATCTTGTAAACCTCTATCATGTCACCCCGCAGTCGACGTTTCTCCAAGCTAAAGAGCCCCAAGCGTTTTAATCTTTCTTCATAGGGAAAGTGTTCCAAACCTGCGAAGATTGCTGCCACAATACCCCTTCTGTCCACCTGGGACCCAGGCAGATGAAAGAGGTGATGCTTCAGAGCTAGGCCATGCTGCCTATTTAATCCGCCCGGGTTCCAGGCAGGCGAAAGGGGCGGTGAGGCTGCTCTGCCTCTTTTGGGGAAAAGGTTGGCAGGGCTGCTCTGCCTCACTCCACAGCCTGGTTGCTAACAGGCCACAGACTGGGACCGGTCCATGGACCGGGGGTTGGGGACCCCTGCCCTATAGTTTATTCCCTGCATTCCTAAACAGTTACACTCTTTTAAGGGCATTTATGTCATTGTACCTAGAATTGTACTGTAGTGTGCCATTGAGCTATGATACACAACCAATCTGTGTGAAAAGAAACATCATCACATATGATGTGTATTTATGACCTCCTAGTTTGTTAGTGTTTGCATAAATACATTTCCAGAAGCTGCTTTATAATTTTTGGGGGGAGGATGCCGTGTAAGAACCCTGAGTCTTTATTGCATTTCATTTGTGTTATATAAAATAGTTCTGAGGGCTGATGGTAACACAGCAGGAAATCTTTAATTTTGTATAATGCTGCGTGTGATTGCAATAACACAAATAAAGAATCAACTTGAAACATATATATTTAAACCTGTAGTGAAAATCAGTCTGCACCAGCTATAAATGTCATAGTAAAATAGACTTTGAAAACAAAAATTCAAAACATATATAAAAACAATTTTTCATTTTGCCATACTCTGAGCTAAAGAAGCAAGGTTTGTTTAAATTTGCTTAGGCATGAGTATAATGGTAATCTTACGGTATACAGTTCTGTTGAAAAGCATGTGTAACAGTATGCTAGACTGAATGAAGCTTGTCTGTTTTAATGACAAATGCTATTGATATGCATACTTCATGTATACTTAATATGTGTAAAAACCTTCATGGAGTGAAAGTTAGATGCAAAAGATGTATCTCTTAGCTTTCTGACCATGTTGCTGCTTAATATTTATTTTGTGCCAAGGAAGTTCTTAGTGCAATCCAGGGTACTTAAGTAACATAGTCCTTCACCAGACAGCTGAAAGTTTAATTTAGCTAGAAATCATAAAAATGAAGGAAGAGAATAGGACTCAAGGCAACTGAGTCAGCTTTAGAAAAACTACTTTCAGGAGTGAAGTAGAGGTGAATACCTTTGTTAGGAAAGTAAGATTTTGCTATACACACAATAAACAATTTATACAATGATGGCAAATAACATTTTAGTCCATTCAGTAAGATCTTAGTATAATTTGAAAGTTGTGTAGTGAAAAGGTCAGCATTAAAAAAAAACTTTGGGGGAAATAATTTCTTCTTGGGATGGGCTCAAACTAGGGAAATGGTGGTTTGTGTTTTGTATGTTTGCCCAAACTGGTTCATGGTTCATTGGTTCGTTGTGTTTGGGAGGTCTAAAACTCACTGGGAGTCTTCAGCAGGCATTATTTCTGCATCTGGCATTATTCCTGGGTTGTTGGATGTGTAGTGTGTAGTAAGATACGGAGTTCCTTTTATCAGCTTCAGTTGATTTATCAGCTGTGCCCACCACTACAGAGAGAGACGTAGCCACTGTCAGGTATCCAGAATGCATTACTGCAGTAGTATGTGAATCTGGTCTTAAAGATGGTCTGGAAACTTCAGCTGGTTCTGAATGCTTCTTGCTTGTTTTGCTTGTTAAGTGAGTTTATCTGTTGATAGCTTGAAACTGCTGTATGTATTGTTGTCAACCAGGTGGGGGCCCAGAGTTCTTCAGGAATTACAAATAATTTTCAGACTACAGATATCAATTCTTCTGAAAGAAATGGCAGCTTTGGAGTGTGGACTCTATGACCAATTTCTCACTTGCAGTTACTCCACCCCTTGGTTTCTGCTTTCCCTAGCTTAAGCGATCTATTCCCCACCAGTTGCTGTGCAGCTGCATTTTGACCCATGGCTCCCATTAATTCCCCTTGTGACTTCCTGGTCTTGTTTTTTAGAGATCTGGAAGCCATGATGGAAATTGGAGGGAGCTGTGGGTCAAAATGTGCCCAAACAGCATCTGGTGGGGGAAATGATTGCTTGAACCAGGGAAAGCAGAAGCCTGGGGGTGGAGCAACTGATAGTGAGGAATCAGTCTACGACTATGTCATCACATTTTTGCTGAGCTGCATCCCCTCCTCAAACTCCATGCTTCTCAGACTCCACCCACAGATCTCCAGAAATTTCCTAACCCAGAGTGAGCAGCCCTAGCTCCACTATTTGTTTAGAATTCCTGTTGGTTTCAGTAGAACATTTTTGGTTACCTTTGCTCAACACATATGCAGTGGTGTGGTTTATTATCTTGAAATGTTACCTTCATCTTTCCTAGTCTTAATTGCCTCTCTGTGGCTCCAATTTCAGACTATAAGTTTCTTGCACTTCGCTCAATAAAGTAGCTCATATTGATAAGTATTGTATAAGTAATAAAACAAATGGAGGTGGTGTTGACTGTAATGATCTTTGTGTGTATTCTTTTCCTTTAAACCTGCCTAGATGCTTCTGCAGAGAAGACAATTCTAGTCTTAATGTGAACAAAACGATTGAAAGATATGATCCATTTAATAATCTGTTGTAGAGAATCATTGTTTCAGAGAAACATCTGTTTTAAAAACTCATACTGAATAGCCTGTGTGTGTTCTGCAATTAACTAAAACAACAGTCTAGGACAGTCTTGCCGAAAGCTATTTTTCAAAAGAATATAAATGAAGTGTAAAAAAGTTTAGGCAGCTAAAAAAAAAAAAGCTGCAGTAGCCAAAAAAAAAGGTTAAAATTGCAAATGTTAAATATTTCACTATTTTCATTCATTGTAAGTACTTTGAGTTATATCAAAATCTGAAATTTATCCAGTTCTTTATTGTTAAAATGGAAAAAATTACCATAACTAATGCAATATTACTATGAACTTTCAACAATTAGTAACATATCACAAGGTTGCCACTTAATTTATCACAAATACAAAAACTGGAAGCACACTGTACAGCACTGAAACAACAAACAAGCAATGCACAAAAGCAATCATTCAACAATGAACATTTACAACAGACAACAAAGTGTCTATTAAAGTTTTTTTTGCAAATTCAGCCATGTCACAAAATTGCAAAATGATACACCTGTTGAATATCCACCTGCAGGTATACAAAACAGTTCCTAACAAAGTCTATTGAGAATCCTCAAAGTTTACCAGTCTGTATATCTTGCAGTCCTGAACTGATATACAAATCAGTGAAGTGGGTACCTTGTGTGCACCAGGACACAGTGCATAGGCCCATAAACAACAGGAGGTCTCAATGGATTACAATGAAAACAGTCTTAACGGTGATATTCTAGGCATATCACTTTAGTTTCTTCAAAAGCTGTTTTCATAATAAACAATTTTCTGCATTTGGAACCACTAATTCAAACAGTTCTTTTTCAACAAAGAGCATGTGCTTCAAACTTGTCGAAGAAACTGGATTCCTTTGACAAGTGAAATGCCTAGAGTATCCAGGATCAATGTTAGACTGTTTTCATTGTAATTCATTGAGATCTTCTGTTGTTTATGGACAATAGTAGTGCAGGAAACTGGTTGCTCAGTTATCCACCACATATACTCTACTACTTTCCTAGATGTGCTATATCACATCTGAAATGGATCCTCAATGTGTGTTTACCTGCTAGGCTTCAAATGTAAAAACAAGCAATCAACAGCAAATCTTATATTTATGGTTTCTTAAAAAAGTTTCTTGTCCATCTTGACGTTGAGTAACCCTTGAGTGTGTAATGGCTTGAAAATTCTGAAGAGCTGCTTTAGAGTCTGAACATTTTTAACCACGGTTTAGTTAGGACATCTTATGTTTATGTAGCAGCATATTTCCATATGCAATTGCCTTCCAGATTGGGTTCTGCATATTCCAGAGAGGGCTGCAAATGGACAAACATCTGCAGCAATACACTGTAGCAGATTGATATGCACCATCCTTAAACAGATCACTGACACAGTCATCTTTGGTAGAGCCCAATCATCTTTGCATCAGGGGAGAGATACATAGAGAAGGGGAGGGGTTGGCTCTGTTTTCATTAAGATAATTTCAGAGGGTAGCCATGTTGGTCTGCTGTACAGTTTACAATCCAGTAGCACCATAACTAACAAGATTTTGGGGGTGTGAGCTTTCAACAGTCAGAGCTCACTTCATCAGATGTGAGTTGAAATGGTGATCTCTGAGTCCTTATATCCCAGTCAGAATGTGGGAGGGGTATATCAATAGAGGAAATGTATATTATGTATATTATAATCAGCTATATACCTCCATCATCCTAAACACACAAAATGTTTCATTGTCTACAGCAGGGCCGTAGCCAGAATTTTAAAAAGGTTTTTTTTTTGGGGGGGGGTGTTTTTTAAAAAGTTGGTGGGCACGCTTTGCCATCCACTACAGAACTTGCCACTTCTCAGAAGCTTTCTGGGGTAGGTGGAAAAGCTTGAGGCTCTGAAAGCGGCCAAGTCGAGGCAGCCAACCCTAAAACTTTGGAGTCAAAAAGGGACTGCACCTTGTGTGCAAACATGGGGGGGGGGGTGTTCCTTCCACCACCCTCGCCCCCACCCCAGCATTTTGCAGCCAGCAGCTCCATCCATCCCCCCTCCCTGGCCCATTCCACATGGCTTCCTCTGCTTCCTGCTCCTCTGCCTCCCTCCTCTCCACATGTTGCTTTTGCTGCTTCAGTGCACTGTGCCCTGCTCAGCTCTCCCAGCTCTGGCTGCTGCTGCTTCTCCAGCTCAGGCATGACAAAAAGAAAAGAAAAATCAGGCTGCACCCCCAGAGGGCCCCCTGGAAGTCGGGGCAGTACCCCAACAGGCTCCCTCTGGCTACAAGCCTGGTCTGCAGCCATGCTCTAAGCTACAGCTGCATCTGTTCTGATCCCTCAGACAATTATTCTGATCTGCAGGAACCACAGTAAACATTTTTGCAATACTCACCTGATGTTGTAAGGAAACATTTCAACAAAACCAGAATAATACTAAGGGACTGTCTCCTGTAAGACCAAAACAACAACAGAATACCACTGGGAGCTACATACAGCTCTCAGCTCAAACTAGTTCAACCCATCATAAATGATGTCTTATGCTGACAATGCCACTCCTCTCTTAGAGGCATTGGGAGGCAAACCTTGTCTTGCCTAGACAGTATCCTGACCTTAAAATATTTCTCACCCACAACAATACCCTTCCTAACATGGATAGAGACTCCTGGACCAGGGCCTGTAACAAACCAAGATGCCAGCTCTGTCACCATATTTACTCTGGCAACAATCACTGGATCTAACAACACCTGCTATTCCATCCCAGGTTCATTCATTTGTTCATCTTCTAACATTACATAAGCACATTAAATTTAAGCAGTGCCTTTCATTCTCTACATCAGATGAAAATGTAAGCCCATACACAAAAGAATAAATGGACATAAATTTGTCTCAAAAACCAGTGGGAGAAAATTTTAATCTTCCAGGTCATTCCATTGCTGACCTAAGAGGGGCAGTTCTGAAACTGAGAAAGTTCAAGGAGAGATTACATTGGGAGATTGCCGAATTTTAGTTAATTCACAGATTCAGAACAATGGACCCCCCCATGGCTGAATAGGGACATAGTATTCTCTCACTACAGATGCTAATTTTCTGCCTCTAACGTTTTCCCTCTGCTCAGATCAAACTGATTGCAATGTGCGTTGTACTATCTGACGAAGTGAGGTTTGACTTTTTTTGAAAGTTTATCTCCCGCCACCCCCCCCCCCCAAAAAAAATATTGTTGATCCCTACTAGACTCTAATCTAGTTGTCTTCTTTAACTAGATACTGACAAGATTGATCTCACCAAGCATCCTTTGTAACATACTGTATTGTGCAGGTCCTGTAGATCAGGGTCTTAAAGGTTAGGGGTACCTGAGCTTCTGGTCACCACAGTATTGTCAGTATTGTGGCCTGTTCCAACATTTAGTCAACAGATTCTTGAATGTTAATGAAATATAAGGTATTAAATGACATACCTAGGAAGACACTTGAAAGAGATACTGCTTTTGTGCAGCAACGATATTATCACTAATCAATAAGTCTTTGATATGGAATCTCACCTATGAAAGCATCTTGGTGGTTTGAATTACCTAACCAAACTGAGAATTTATCTTGCTATAATTCTTCCTGTACCTGTCTAAGGGGATATCAGTTTACAACTTATTTTTAGCAACTGTTGTTTCTGGTGTCTTTTGTGTTTGAATTTATAATAAGTGTAAACTGATAGATGCTAATCTCAAAGAATGTTCCAAATCTTACCTTGTATAATGTATTTGGCACACAGTATCACAGTGGTTCATCAAAAGTCATGTTGCAATATAAGGGAACTTATTAATATCATACATATGTATTTATTTTAAAGATTTATAAGTGTGCCTTTTGATCTCATGACCTCCAAGGTGATTTATAATCAACAGACATATCAGGGCAAAACAAAAATCCTATACAATGTTTGAAGTGGCTCGTAACTGACTTGCCGCAGGGAATGTAACAAATATGAGCCATTACTAGGGTTTTCAATCTCAGCACCCAAACATTAATGCAAGATAACTGTATTTTTGATCCATATCAGTGTGATCCATATCACACTGTCAAGCCTTTTTAAATCTAGAGAGAAAGACAAAAGGCATTGAAATTAGAATCCAAGAGATCTATGTTGTCCTAACTATTCCTGAAGGACAACAGAGCCCAAATTGTAAATCCTAGCCTAAAAGCAGGGTAGAGTTAGACAGGTTGTGCATATTTTGATAGTCTAAACGTAGGTAGTTTTAGAAGGCAAATATAAAAGAAACCAGAAATGCAACTTTAAAATATTGAGTGGGCGTCAACGTGGCAGATGTGGTTCAATGTGGCCAAGTGCAAAGTAATGCACATTGGGGCCAAGAATCCCAGCTACAAATACAAGTTGATGGGGTGTGAACTGGCAGAGACTGACCAAGAGAGAGATCTTGGGGTCGTGGTAGATAACTCACTGAAAATGTCAAGACAGTGTGCATTTGCAATAAAAAAGGCCAACGCCATGCTGGGAATTATTAGGAAGGGAATTGAAACCAAATCAGCCAGTATCATAATGCCCCTGTATAAATCGATGGTGCGGTCTCATTTGGAGTACTGTGTGCAGTTCTGGTCACCGCACCTCAAAAAGGATATTATAGCATTGGAGAAAGTCCAGAAAAGGGCAACTAGAATGATTAAAGGGCTGGAACACTTTCCCTATGAAGAAAGGTTGAAACGCTTGGGACTCTTTAGCTTGGAGAAACGTCGACTGCGGGTGACATGATAGAGGTTTACAAGATAATGCATGGGATGCAGAAAGTAGAGAAAGAAGTACTTTTCTCCCTTTCTCACAATACAAGAACTCGTGGGCATTTGATGAAATTGCTGAGCAGACAGGTTAAAACGGATAAAAGGAAGTACTTCTTCACCCAAATGGTGATCAACATGTGGAATTCACTGCCACAGGAGGTCGTGGCGGCCACAAGCATAGCCACCTTCAAGAGGGGTTTAGATAAAAATATGGAGCAGAGGTCCATCAGTGGCTATTAGCCACAGTGTGTGTGTGTGTGTGTGTGTGTGTGTGTGTATATAAAAAAAATTTTGGCCACTGTGTGACACAGAGTGTTGGACTGGATGGGCCATTGGCCTGATCTAATATGGCTTCTCTTATGTTCTTATGCCTATATCATAAAGAGGCTACAGCTCACAGTAGGGTCATTGGGAAGGATAAAATTCAAGCCATCCCAAAGGTTCCAAGTGAGCTAGAATGCTGCTGGTGTGTCAAAAACAAGCAGCTTGACTGTTGTTTCTCTGCAAAACTGATGAAAACAAATCTATACCATGAATGAGAGAGAGAGACATTCAGCAGCAAAGCTCAGCCCTTTCAGGTAATAGCAAGAAAACCTGTCTCTCTGCAGAATTTGAATCCAGTAGCCCTTAGAGAGGAATAAAATTCCAGGGGTATAAGCATAGAGTTTTCGTTACATGCTAGAACACCCCCTGATGCGACGCCTCACTTCTGGGTCATGCCAAGAGTGACGTCATCATGCAGCAACAAAGATGGTTGCTCCCTCTAAAGCTTCTCTCCTCTCCCACAATATGTGCATGATTGTGTGAGGAAGGGGTAGGAAGGGAGATCCAACTTCATACTATACCTAGCAGAGCAGCAAGAGTTTTGCACTTTCCAAAATGGTGAGATGCTGTTAAACAAGTAGATTAATTTTTCATGCTTGTACAACTGAAATAAATAAGCTGTAGTAATGTCATAGATACGCTAGGACTAACTTAATTAAGTAAACAGTCTTTTGCATTTCACCAGCATTCTTCATCAGGCTGTATGACAAACAAGAAAACAACACACATACAAACAGAGAGGAGGGGGATATTGTTGGGCATGATGTGAAAGGTCCGTAATGTGTCTGCAGTTTGTAGTAGTTTTCAGAAAGAATGAAGGCCAAGTTACACAGAAAAGAATTATAATATGTACTCAAGTAAGCTTTATTGTGTTCAGTGGGACTTACTCCTGGTAAATAAACATAAGATAGCTGTCAAAATTGGATCAATAATGCTGCAAAAAGATGCCATGTTGCTACAGTAATGAAGCGACAGTTGTTTTCTAATACTGCAATTCAGTAACAATTGAGATCAGGGGTGAAAAACTCATTTGTTATGAGGGCCGAATCTGACATAATTGTCGGGACGGGTCATGCGTGTCATAAAATGTAATGCCAGGTAGCAGAGATATAACACAAACAAACACCATCAAAGATTTTTAAAAACTTAAAACACAAAATACGATTAAAACATTAGCACTCATTGGTCTTAAAGGTGCTTGCTTTGTATCTCTCCCATGGGATCCTTGGGACTGGGCAAAGTTTTCCTCCTTTCCCCTGGGACCAGGAAGGGGGGAGGAGCCTCAGCCAATAAAAAGAATAGAGGCTTAACTTGGTATCTCTGCTGTGTGATTGAGGGAGCCTGGCAAAACAAGCTATTCTGCCCCCCTTTACTCCCCAAAGGAGGAGCCTCAGCCAATGGAGAAAATAGAGGCTTTGCTCTGTAGCTCTTGTGCGATTGAGCAAGCCTGGCAAGGCAAGCTGTGATGCAGAAGGAAGCAAAAGAGGGAAAAGGAAGCAGATGATAGCCAGTTGCTCGGGGACCTTCTAACTTGGATATAGGGACATCTCCATTTCAACATGTATCTGACAAAGTGAGCTTTGACTTTTTTGAAAGCTTGTCCCTGATTTAGATATTCTCTAGAGCTAACTGGATCACACAAATTTATTGTAGTACAGAGACGAAACAAAGAGCAGTATTTTCCCTCAACTAGTTTTTTAACTAGGTTGTATGGAGGGGGCAAGACAGACTCTTCCTCTTTTTTCATAGGAAAGTACAATTCATTTTCTGTATGATACTAAATTTGAATGGTTTTAATGGAATAATCACATAACAGTGATACTGGCTTGTTGCATCTTGATTGAGAATTAGGAGAAGCAGGGCAGGTAAGTACTCTTAAGAATCATGCATTTGGTAGTAGATTTTCTGTTTATTTCTGTTGCATTTCAGGCCTGTTAGTGTTCCTTGCCTATTGTTGAAGAAATATTTCTGATTTCAGGGTCTATGTGTTGAAGCTTACTGGACTTTTAAGTATCCAGTTCTTAGCAATACATATTTTTTAAAAGCTCATGTGAGTCAAGAATCCAAACATATTAGTATTTGTGGAAACGTTTTGTATGAATTTAATAGTTCTGTTTAGAAAACTTCCTTCTTTGAGCTAAGAAATGAGCTAGGAAGTTGTTTTATTCCAAATTATGTTTTCCCTTCCAAATGTCTGCTGGAAATTTGTTTTTTATTCCCTGTGCAGTAGAGTTTAAAAGAAATGAAGTCTTTTGTCCATATCTATAAGGAAAATGTCAGAATGTGCTACCAATCATTTCTGGGTCATAATATGGAGCCTTGAGAGTTGTTGAATATTGTGTTTTGACTGGAGAGGATTTTCAAACTAGATGTAAGAGAAACTGCTGAAGTGCACTTACTATCAGTTGTGCTGTTGAAGAGACAAAGTTTATATTGATTTGATTAGGAGACAGAATTTAGGTTTTCTAGTTCATCTGAGTATATTAAAACATTATGCATATATGCTTCGTTGCTTCACTGCTTTATTTTTTGCTTGAAACCCACTTTATTGGTTTATTGATTATGGAGATGATAAGGCTTTGTACCCTGCTGGTTAGAAAATACATTCTTTGCACTATAATAGGAGGTTGCAGATGATGACATTTTGTATATGGTGGTTTCACTTGCTTTATCAACAGCTGAAGTAACAGAAGGCTTTAGTTGGAAGTCCATTCATTGATTTAAATTTATTCCCTGTCTCACAGACAAAGGCTTCCAAGACTTTTTCACAGCCAATAGTTAAAACAATTTAATAAATAATCAAAATAACAATAAGCAATAAATTTAGATCAATCTATTTAAAAGCCTGTGCACAAACTGCAAAAAAGCCAAACCAATGTACAACGAACAAAGACAACCAAAAGCCTGGATTAAAAAAAACACATAAAATCCTAAAGAAGCTGGATGTTAGTTGTGAGCAGGGAGTTTGGCAAAGAATGCATTCCACAGGTTAGGAAAGGCACTGCCAAGTCTAAAAGAAGGCCACATGGTTAATGTAGCAAGCCAAGGAAGCTATAAAAACCTCTAAAGAGGCTTCTTTGAAAAAGTGGAATGTCTGCCCCCACTGAATTGAACCGGAGGGGCCACAAGCTCCGGAAAAAGAAATGTAGGCATATAAAATAATTAGGCATGCAAAAAGAGATTTTGAGGAGCAGGTCTCTAATAGCATCAAGACAAACTGTGGCAGGCAGTCTGGTAAGTCACAAATACAATTCCTGGTATTTCCATTTTAAAGGGTCAGATAATATGCAAGCTAAAGGATCTCTCCCTGAGACCCTGAAAGGACATTGCTAGTTAGAGTGGACAATACTGATCTTGATAGACTGGTGGTCTGACACTGTATAAGGAAGCTTCATGTTTTCAAATAGTACAAGAGCATAAGAGAGTAGCATTTCCATTTGTCATCTCAGCAAATTAGGTCAGAAGGACACCCTGGTCCAGGGGTGTCAAACAAGTGGCCCGGGGGGCGAATCAGGCCCCCGGAGGGCTCCTATCAGGCCCCCCCAAGCAACTGATTGTCATTCTGCTTCCTTCTCTCTTGCTTCCTTCTACATAACAGCTTGCTTTACTAGGCTTGCTCAATCACACAGCTACAGAGCAAAACCTCTATTTTCTCCATTGGCTGAGTCTCCTCCCTTGAGGAGGAAGGGGGGCAGTCAGAATTTGATTTGCCAGGCTCTCTTAATCTCACAGCAGAGCTACTAAGCCAAGTCTCTTCCTTCTATTGGCTGAGGCTTCTCCCCCTCCTGGTCCCCTGGGGAGGGAGGGAAAGAGCCAGAGCTTCCTTTGCCTAGTTCCCTGGATCCCATGGGAGAAATACAAAGAAAGCACCTTTAAGACTGAGTACTAATGTTTTAAACATAATTTAAGTTGTGTTTTTTAAAAAAATATTTAATAGTGTTTGTGTCCTTTATAAAGTTTATATTTCTGCTATTTCATCTTAAATAGGTACACACATGGCCCAGCCCAACATGGCCTGGCCTGACTAGGTCTAATTTGTATCAGATTTGGTCCTCATAACAAATCAGTTCAATACCCCTGCCTGGTCAGTGTTGAAGGCATCCAAAATTGTTGAAAGTGTCATTGCACTTAAGGAAGCATTGTGTACCCCTGGGCATAGCTGGACAGTCCTTTCTGGCAGGCTAGGTGTAACTCAAGGGTTGCATATGGGTGTGGTAGGTTTTCTCTGGGAATTTGCCTACATTTTCCGCCTGCAGTAAGTGAAACTCAGCCAAGCAAATGCAGTTGAGACAATTAACACTGCATGAGAGAATGAGAGAGACTGTGTAGATTCAGTATTAAGCTTGCTATTTAAGTCTGGGCAGTGTTTTTGACTCTGCATTTGATATTAATGTCAACAAGTTACAGCTGGCTAGAGTATGATTTCTCCCTGGCCACCTTAATTATGACAGAAGACCAGATGTTTAAACCATGTCTCAACATGGCATAACAGCTCAAGGACTCCTAGCGCAATACTTTTTAAAAAATCTCTCATGATTACTGGACAAGAATCTGCTATAAAACTCCAGAAGGAAGAGTTCCCCCCCCTTTAAGAAAGATTGTTGCTAAAATATAATGAGAATTTTCTTTTAGACTGGAATCTTTTTACGAAGCAAGGAGTTCATGTTCAGAATTGCATGTGCCAGGACTGAATTAAGGTTGTCTCTATCTTGTAGAATCCTTTGCCTGCAACAAAGCTATCATAATTTGTTCATTGTTTCTTGATATAATCAAATCCTTCCAAAGCAGGAAGACACCTATTAAAATATAAGATTACTGAAAAATACTGAAACCTTTTACAGCATAAGGGTAAGCTTGATTTTATGTTCTGCTTACAGAAATGTGCATGCAGAACGCTGCTAGGCAAACTCACTGAGAATGGCCTTGAATAGGCAGGGTTCATCAACAAAAGCAAGAAAGACAATTCTTGAATATGTCCATACTAATGAAGTCTGACACTGTGCAAGTTGAGCCTGAGCTATAGCTGTCAAGGCCTGAACAGGATTGCCACAAGGACTTGCAATTACAATGGCAAGTCCCTTATCACAAGAACTGCAACAAAGCCCCTTAAAATCAGTGATAGCTAAGCTCCCCTCTGTTTGGATTACAATTTGTTCACTAATTGCAAATAGTACTCTCAGACTGCATCGCGCATATTTTCATACTGTTCACACTGTTGTCTGGGAACTGTAGTTTAATCCAGTCAATTTTAAATATGTTGGCAGTATGAATACTGTGAGTAATGAATGACAGTGACTCTACAGGCAGAAAGGCAGCATATACATGCTAAACTAGCTGGCTCACTGTGAGAACTTCGTTCTAAAGCTCATCAGGGGCATAGTTTTGATAGGGACAACAGTGTATATGGGGGGAAGAAGGCTTCAGCCTCCTCCTCTGTGCTGTTTTCCTGATGCAAAATGGTCCCTGGTGTGTTTGGGGAGGTCATCATTTGTGGAATGCCGGCATGTGGCAAATTATGTCCCCTGACTAGGTTATTTTAGTTTTGAGAAAATGTTACATGGCACTGGAGCCCCTTCTTTCCTCAAACCACAATCCCATTCTGAAGCAGAGTTCCTCTATTTTATAGAGTGTTCCCTATGCACTGCTGTTGAAAGGAATTTCCTTGAGGGAACTTACTCTAAAAAATGTAGGTGCATCCTGCCATTTCATCTAGTTTGACAGTTCCTTTATCTAGAATACTTCAAATGTATCTGTGTCAGTTTCAAAACAGCTTTCATTTCCTTCCATCTTGTACTTGGGGAAATGAATTGTTCTTCATCAGGACCAAGGCATTAACATGTGGCCTGGAAAAAGCTGGGGTTTATCCTCTAGTGAAAAGTGATGCACATCACAGATCTTTCCCGCTTTTCACTTCTTCCCCCATCGGCACTAGGAAATTTGATTCCTGATGTCACTGGGCCAATCTTATATTCTAATAGTGGTCGGGATATCTTTGGATACTTAAATCCAGTGACTGGAGCTGTGGACGGAGAAGACACACTTTCCCCTGCAAATTTGAAAAGGGCCCTAGGTTTGCAGAAAAATGTGAAATCCAAAAAAACAAAACAAAATTGGGGAGCTTTAAAAAGCTGAAAATGATTTAAAAAAGAGTGTCTGTAGCTTTAAAAAACAGTTTTCTTTAATAGCTGTTGCAAGGCAACCACAGGCCCTATTCATACAGCGTGTTGAGTGTGTGTTAAACTGACCTGGTTCAGTTCTGAATATCTTTGTTCCGGATATTATCGATCAGACTGCCATACTGCAATTCAAATCACTCCGTGGTGAAACAGTTTTCTGCCGTCCACACGACGGCACCATGCAGTTCTTTTTTTCTTCCACTATTATGCTTATGCACATAGGTTAAAACATTATGTGGTTATGCAGTTATGCGCATATCGCTAAGTAGTAACAAAAAATGCTGACCATAAACTGGATGTCTGAGGCTCCTTTTGCTCTGGGAAAGCCTTCAGACATCCGGAAGTTGGTTAATATTGCAGCAGAATGATCCAGATGGAGAAAACTACGAGGTGAAATCGGAGAACTCAAAAAACATCGCAAAGGAGCAGGTAACAAAATAATGCAATTCCGAGAAGCATTGGGGGGTGCATTGGGTGAGTTAATACCGGGAGGTGAGTTAATACCGGGAGGCAGATGTTGCTGTCTAATCAGCCACTTCAAATCCGGAAGGAAACAGCAGCGACATCTGATTATACTGAGCGTCTGAACAGTACCACAGTATTCCAAGCTTGATTCTGTAAGTAAAAAGCAGGGAAAGGGGGTCAGGCCTGGCTAGAGTTGCCAACTCACAGTTGGGAAATTCCTAGAGATTTTGTGGTGGAGTCTGAGGAGGGCAAGGTTTGGGGAAGGGGGGGGGGCTTCTGCTGGATATAACACCAGAGTCCACCCTCCAAAGCAGTGGTTTTCTCCAGGGGGACAGATCTCTGTTGTCCAGCGTTCAGGGATAGCTCCAGGTCCCACCTGGAAGTTGACAACCCTGTGGCAGCACCCTCTGTGTGACTTGCTACCTGCTTGTCACTATACAACAGCAGCCACCCTATGAAAGCCAGTGTGGTGCACCGGTTAGAGCTTCAGAGTAGGGTCCGTGAGACCCAGACTCAAATCTCGATCTTGCTGTGGAAGCTGAGTGGTTTTGAATCAGTCACATACTTTCAGTACCTTACAGGGTTGTTGTGCAGATAAAAAGGAGGAGAGAACAATGTAAACTGCTTTGGTCCCCCCTGTGGAGAAAGTCCATAGGTTTCTTCAGTAGAGGCTGCGGTGGAGGGGGGTGGATATGGGGCAGAAAGAGTGATGGGACAGAAAGAGAGGAAGTGACATGCATGGGGGGAGACCATAAATAGGGGTAGCAGGCAGGTGAAAGAGTGTGAGAGAGGTAAGGGAAAAGAGAAGGAAGCAAAGATGGGGAAATGGGATAGCTACCCTGCCAGTTTTTTACATGTCCCAACTTGTATATACTTATGATGAGTATTAAGTGGCATGTGCTGAGGGAGGTTCTCCACCAGCCTGACAGAAGTTCTCCACCAGCCTGCACCCCAGGAAGATTATCACCCTCCCTGCATAACTGTGGGTGAATCAGTTCTGAAGACAGTCCAGCAGTTCAGCTACCCAACTACACAGGGAATAAACTTTTTTTGGTTCAGGGTATACTGCAGGGGTGAAAGGAACAAGTGAAAGATATGTGTACCTTCTGCTTTGCCCTGTAGCATTAGGCCTCCCTGTTTATCCTGATTATCCTGAACCTTTGCTTAATCACTCTGACCTTTCAGTACCTTGCGGGTATGGCAAAGTATGAATCTTTTTGTGGGAAAAAGCCTACATATTAAAACTTTGAACATTTAGTATGCCTTTCAGCTGAGTATTTGCAAGAGTCTTTAAAAATAAAGCTTTCTGAAGGCAAAATTCAGATTCTTGCCACTTCAGCATTTTACATCGCTTAAAGCGTGTAAAAGATTTGAAACGTATAATTCAGTTGTTACTCTCTAGTGCAATCTAAAAATCTGTAAACCAACCATAATATTTTCAACCCAGTTTCTTATTCCACTGTGAATATTTGTGTACTTTAAACTTCAATTTTCTTCGTTTATGAAGCAGTATTTTGCTTAAATTGAACTGATGAGTAATGTTAATGTTTAATTCTCTTTCAAAGTGCCTTCATAACTCTCTCTAGTCCCTAGAGAGTGTAGCTGAAGGCCTTGAATATGCTTTTGATTAATAAACAGAAGCTTTTGCCCAGAATCAGCACTAAATATCAGCAATTGTCTCTCAATAGAAGAATGCGAAAAATGTCTTTTCATGCCTTTATTGCCTTTACTCCGGTTGTTATACCTTTATAGCATTTTTCTGTTCTTTCATCATAATCAGAGAACCAGTGTTGTGGTTATAGACAATTACGGTGGACTAGCATATGGGAGACCCAGGTTTGAATTTCATTCTGCCGTGGAAGCTTGCTGGGTAACCTTGGGCCAGTCACAGGCTGTTAGCCTAACCATTTATTGGAGTTGTTATGAGAATAAAATAGAGGGCAATGTAAGATGCTTTGGGTCACTGTTGGGGAGAAACATGGGGTATAAATGAAGTAAATAAAAATGCCGTATGTGAAATAGTTAATTATATAGGTTAAGTATAGGGAACTGTACTGCTTCCCAGAGAACACACTCTTCTACCTTTATGACTTCTTTTATGTCTGATAGTGTGGTGTGATCCAGTCTTATGCAGGGGACTGGAAAATGCAGCTCTGCACTCATTACCAGCTAGGGATGTCAAGTGTGACTCAGAAAATATCTGGGGGCTTTGGGGGTGGAGCCAGGATGTGACATCCCAAAAGTGATGTCACTTCCAGGTCAATGGCCAATTGAAATTACTTCCCAAACTTCATCCCTTCCAACGATGTCACTTCAGTACACTGCACCGAAAACCCAACCCTTCCTGTGATGTCACTTTCAGGGTACTCCCCCAAACTCAATTTTTTTCTGAAGTCATGCATGGGCATAGAGTTGCCAGCTCCAGGTTGGGAAATTCTTGGGAGGCTTGGAGGTGGAGGCTGGGGAGGCCAGGGACCTCAGTGGGGTACCACACCATAGTGTTCACCCTCCAAAGCATTCATTTTCTCCAGTGGAACTGATTTCTGTATTCTGAAGATGGGCTGTAATTCCAGGAGATCCCCAGGTCCCCACCTGAAGGCTGGCATTGCTAGCTGAATCGTACCAGCTACTACCTCAGAGTGCACCTCCAAAGGTTGACCCAGACAGATGTTTCAGCCATGCATCTTCTATTTGAACACAGACAAAAATTTTCTTATGTCTTGTGGTTTGGCAGCCCTACCTGAGACTAATAGCTATGAACCTATCACTTTATTATATTTGTTAACATTTCCCCAAAACAAATACCTGAGATAGTTAATACAATTATACTTCATTCACATCCATCATTAATTTGTATTCTTTAAAGACAGAACTATAGCAGAAATACAGGAACAATCGCCTCCCTCATGCCAATAGCTTCCTTGTTGTTAACACTTATCTGCCAGGAAATGGTTGACCAAACTGCAGCTTGGGAGCCACATGTGGCTCTTTCACACATATTGTGTGATTCTTGAAGCCCCACTGCCGTGTCGGTCAGCTTGGAGAAGGCATTTGTCTCTTTAAATCACTTCTCAAGCCAAGCCACCCACTGACACCACTATTAGACATTGCTATTAGAATATAAGATACAGCATAGCATTTCAATTACATTTGATTTAATATAGAACTGTAATATTATAAAACAACAGTCAGTCCTGTATTTCCCACACTTCATGCCTCCTTGGCTCTGCTGTTTGTTTTTTTGTCTTTCTACACATCTTACATAAATTGTCTATAAAAATTTTAGGTGCCACAGAGCACCTAATTACATTTTAAGATTCATTGTCTTTCTATGCCACCACCCTATATAAAAGATGAGGATAGCCTACCTTCCAGGGCTGTTGTAGAAATCCACATGACAGATTGACTGTGAACCCACCTACCTTCTGTTATGGACCAAAGAAAGCAAACATCAGTAGCCTCTGGAGAGACATGGGGTAAGGTTACCTACTTTCAACTGGAAAATTCCTGGAGAAATTCCTGAAGTATCTCAGTGAGGTATAATGCTGGAGTCCATCCTCTTAAGTCACTGTTTTCTCCAGAGGAACTGATCTCTGTAATCTGGAGATCAACTGTAATTCCAGAAGATCTCTAGGGCCCACCTGAAGGCTGGCAGCCCTATATGATAGGAGCAGCCAGTCCTCTTAGCATCCACAGAACATTGTGCAAAACAGTGTAATTAGTGGACCAGTTGGGTCTGTTCTAGGATCTTAACAGAGCAACTGGGAACAATTGGAAGAATGCTATTTTGCTTGTGGTAGAACTGTATGCTAAATAATATTAACTGTGTTTTGATTGACAATAATATCAAGATGTCTCTATCAAACACCTTTAACTGGAGATGCCAGAGACTGAACCTAGCACTGTTAAGCAGCCCTCCCTATGCCCTAGTTATTATTTTCCAACCCAAATTGGGTGAAGCACATTGTTTGTTGGGTGGGTGGAATTAGGCCTTTGCTGAGTGCAGCAAGATTACTTAAGAACAAATTAAGTCCACTCACGGCCAGCTTTGGCTTTTCTTATTGCCAGGGAATCCTCTTCCTCTCCTGAAGAACAGCCCAGTTGGACAACCTACCTCAAGCCCCAGTCCTTAGGTTCAGCTGCTGGGCAAACATGGGAGAACTTACTTCTGCCTGCTGATCACTTGCAGCTCCACTTTTCCCGCCTTTCTTTCTGTTCCTGGACAGCCCCAGGAACCAGCAATAGCCTGGAAAGCCCCAGATCATAAATACATACACACATTCTTCTTCATTCCATACCCCACCCCATTCTCAGGCAGGCTTTTTCTCTTACAAGCAAGCAAACACACACATTCCCCCCCCCCATTTTCAGGCAGTCTCTCTCTCACACAGGCAAGCAAATAGACACCCATGTTCTTTTCTCTCCCCCCCCCCCCCCGCATTTTTAGTCAGCCTCTCACACACATGCAGGCAAACAGACATACACGTTCTTTTCTCCCCTCCCCCCATATTCTCAGCCACCCTCTCTTATAGTCAGAGACCTGTGCACTGGCTGGGAGCGGCAGCAACGGGAAATCCATGGCGTACACCAGCACACCATAGGGGGAGCCAATTCAGCAGTGCATGTGGCTCTCTGGAGCACTCTGCCTGTGCTGTTCTAGCCTTTGTCTCTGTGGTACCATAGAGACTAATCCTAGAGCATAAAATTACCACCATGTTGTTCCGCACCTCCAGATTTTTGATGAGTGGGTGAGGGGGGTCACAAACCAGGGGATCGCCTGCCCCCTGCGTGGGATTGGGAAGCCTATTTACCAGCACAGGGAAATGGGAGTTCCAAAAGGAAAGAGGACTGTGAAGAGTCTTGTACTTACAAGGTGTTAGCTTGGGGGATGGAACCAAGCATGAAAGAGCTTGCAAACACACTTTTACTGTGCCCTTGCTCAATGTCAGAGTTTCAGTTTCACCATGTTCAGACCTCAGCATTTTTAGTGAGTGACAGTATTCAATATTACAGTAAACATGAGCATTTCATTGTCCCATATGCAAGCAACTCTTTTTTAAAAGAATGTATTTATGACTTTATGAATAGAAATATAAAGAAAGATACGTGTTTTTTATTATTTTATACAGAACTTTTTAAAACCCAAGCTAACATTGCTATTTTTAAGATGTAGAGTTGTTAATTTGAATTCTTTCCAGTGAGAAAGAAAGCAAACTCCTACTGGTATGATTCTAAATAGATTGGTTGATCCACATCAAATTTTCAAATTCTGGAAAACTCAAAAACTTACTTTTGTGATATTTTGGTTGAACCTAATAAAAGGTATTATATGACTTTTGTTTTTGAAAGTTTTCTACTGGTGAGTTTAATTGAAGTTGCTGGGAACCTGTTTAGTAGGTTGACTAGCAAGACCAGGTGGAACAAAAACAAACATTTTAATAGCAATTTTAATTACTTTACTCTGCGCAGTTCTTGATAGGTTGGCCTAATATGCAAATGAGCTCCTGCTGAGCTTTTTCTACAAAAAAAGCCCTGACTATAGTTATATAACTATGATACACCCTGTCTACTTTCCTCCCTCAGAAGCAAAATTTTCCTTTCATTCTTCTGTCCTTTCACTGACTGAGCAGCCCTGTGTTTTCTTTTCCTCTGAAGAAACTTTGGCTGTCCTACATTGTCAGTAAAGTATATTTTGGCTGTTTGCTCAGCCCAGGAACATGAGGGAAAAGATAGGATAGTCCTTTAACTAAGATAATGGTTTTAAAATTGCAGAGAGCTCTGGGATAGAGCAGAGAAGTGCTACAAGTGTGAGGTTTGTGGCTCAGCAGCTGGGGGAGTTGCTGAAAACTTCTGAGTTTGTGTGAAGGGCTGAAGGTGAAGGTGATTGAAAGTGATTGTTACTGATTGATTAGGAGTGGCTGTGTTCCCCACCCTCTTTGTATTATTAAGCTGCACCTTGCCAGAGGCGAGAGCTAAAGAGCTCTTGGCCTGGGGGCTGTGTAAGGACCAGGAACCCAGATTCCTTGTGTTCCCAATAAGGTCAGTAGACTCTCCAGGTGGGGAGCCACATAAACAAAACAGGGTTTAAAAGGGGACTGTATATTTTTAAAAAGCTATCATGAAGGTAGAATGCCAGCAGGGGGGTGGGGACTTTCCAGTGTTTTGCACTGAGTGTCACATGTATGACTATCTGCCCACAAGACAGAAGTCTTGGGTGTGTACTCGATGCAAGGAGCTCCTGGTCCTCAGGGGAACGAGTTCGTACCCTTGAGGCTGAGGTGACTGACCTGGAGAAGTAGAGACAGTCAGTTAGGCACTCGGGGAAGACTCTCGGGGATGTGTTAGATGAGCCCCGCTCTGAACGTGGCAGCCCCATTGCTGCCAGGGAGCATGAGGGTCAAGAGGGAACAGGGCACAGGGCTGAGGATAAGGGGAATGCACCCTCAGAAGGGACCTCTTTTTCAGTTGGTGAGCGGGAATCCTTCCGCACCAAGGAACCATCCCTGGGCAGGGAGAGAGGGGGGGGGGGTCTTGGTAGTTGGTGATTCGATCCTTAGGCAAGTAGACAGCTGGGTGGCAAAACCACGTACTGACCTTATGGTGACTTGCCTGCCTGGTGCGAAGGTAGCGGACATTACAAGTGTAGTAGATAGGCTGATAGACAGTGCTGGGGAGGAGCCAGTGGTCGTGGTGCATGTGGGCACCAACGATGTGGGGAAATGCAGGAGTGAGGTCCTGGAGGAAAAATTTAGGCTGCTAGGCGGGAGACTTAAGGCCAGGACCTCCAAGATAGCCTTCTCAGAAGTGCTACCTGTTCCACGTGCAGGGCTGGAGAGACAGGCACAAATTAGAAGTCTCAATGTGTGGATGAGACGATGGTGTAAGGAGGAAGGGTTTAAGTTTGTTAGGCACTGGGATGCTTTCTGGAACACGGGAGCTGTACAAAAAAGACGGTCTCCACTTGTCCCCAGATGGAACCAGGCTGCTGGTGCTTAAAATCAAAAAGGTGGCAGAGCAGTTTTTAAACTAAATCTTGGGGGAAAGCCGACAGGAGATGAAATGTCTCTGATTCGGGAGGACTCATCTCAAAGAGATGAAAGGTTAGCTGTTACTTTTCTACCGGGTAATGGATCAGAGTTGTCCACTGAGATGGTGACAAACAGTATGGACTTCCTGCCAGAGTCTCGAGGCGGCAGGAGGAAGGTGGCGGGTCTAGCTTGCTTGGGAAATTATAGATGTTTGTACACAAATGCTAGGAGTGTTCAAAGTAAAATTGGTGAGTTGGAATGTTTAGTGTTTGGGAGAAAATATAGACATTGTGGGAATTTCAGAAACTTGGTGGAATGAGGAGAATCAATGGGACACGGTGATTCCTGGATATAAGTTATATTGGAAGGATGGGGTGGGAAGGGTTGGAGGTGGGGTGGCTCTGTATCTCAGAGAGGGCATACGGTTCAGTAAGACTGAGGTCAGAGAATTAGATTCCCTTCTAGAAATGCTTTGGGTTGAAATAGAGGGCCCAAAAGGAAATTTATCGCCCACCAAATCAAAAGATATAGCACAACTATAATTTGATGGAAGGCTTAAAGATAGTGGCTAGATGTAAAAACTGTGTCATCATAGGTGATTTTAACTACCCGCAGATTGATTGGGTCAATATGTGTTCTGGTTGAGAGAAAGAGATTTTTCTAGATGCTCTCAATGACTGTGCTATGGAGCATATGGTCTCTGAACCTACCAGGGGTGGGGCGATCCTAGATTTGGTCCTAAGTAATGCCCAAGACTCGGTGAGAGATGTACATATGAAGCATATGAACATATGAAGCTGCCTTATACTGAATCAGACCCCTGGTCCATCAAAGTCAGTATTGTCTACTCAGACTGGCAGTGGCTCTCCAGGGTCTCAAGCGGAGGTTTTTCACACCTATTTGCCTGGACCCTTTTTTTGGAGATGCCAGGGATTGAACCTGGGACCTTCTGCTTACCAAGCAGATGCTCTGCCACTGAGCCACCATCCCTCAATGTAAAAGCGATGTAAAAGTGATCGCACTGCTTGGGAGCAGTGACCATAACATTATTGATTTCACCATTTGTATAAATAGAGAATTGCCCCAAAAGACCAGCAAAACCACATTTAACTTTAAAAGGGGTAAATTCTCTGAGATGAGGAGGCATGTGAAGAGGAAACTGAAATGAAAGGTAAATACAGTCAAAACCCTTGGGGAAGCTTGGAGGCTATTTAAAACTACAATCCTAGAAGCTCAGATAAAATATATACCACAAGTTAGGAAAGGCACAAACAGGTATAAGAGAAGGCCTGCATGGTTAACAAAGAAGGTAATGGAAGCTGTAAAAGGTAAGAAGGATTCCTTTAAGCGGTGGAAAGCTAGTCCTAGTGAGATTATTAAAAGGGAACACAGTCTGTGGCAAATCAAATGCAAGATTGTGATCAGGCAGGCAAAAAGTGACTATGATGAGCATATTGCAAAAAACATAAAGACCAACAATAAACATTTCTTCAAATATATTAGAAGCAGGAAACCAGCCAGGGAGGCAGTGGGGCCCTTGGATGACCAAGGGGTCAAAGGATTACTGAAGAAGGATAGGGAAATGGCTGAGAAGCTGAATGCATTTTTTGCCTCCGTCTTCACTGTGGAAGATGAGAAGTGTTTGCCTGCTGCAGAACCACTTATATTGGAAGGGGTGTTGAAAGACCTGAGTCAGATTAAGGTGACAAGAGAGGAGGTCCTACAATTGATAGATGAATTAAAAAATAATAAGTCACCAGGTCCGGATGGCATACATTCAAGAGACAGAACTCAAAGTTGAACTTTTGGATCTTTTGACAAGAATATGTAATCTTTCATTGAAATCTGCCTCCGTTCCTGAGGACTGGAAGGTAGCAAATGTCATCCCCATCTTTAAAAAGGGTTCCAGAGATCTGGGAAACTACAGGCCAGTCAGTCTGACTTCAATACTGGGAAAGTTGGTAGAAACCATTATCAAGAACAGAATGAGTAGGCACATTGATGAACACGAGTTATTGAGGAAGACTCAGCATGGGTTCTCTAAGGGAAGATCTTGCCTCACTAACCTGTTACTTTTCTTTGAGGGGGTGAACAAACATGTGGACAAAGGAGACCCGATAGATATTGTTTACCTTGACTTCCAGAAAGCTTTTGATAAAGTTCCTCATAAAAGGCTCCTTAGTAAGCTCGAGAGTCATGGAGTAAAAAGACAGGTCCTCTTGTGGATCAGAAACTGGCTAATTAATAGGAAGCAGAGTGTGAGTATAAATGGGCAGTCTTCGCAGTGGAGGACAGTAAGCAGTGGAGTGCCGCAGGGCTCAGCACTGGGCCCCATGCTTTTTAACTTGTTCATAAATGATTTGGAGTTGAGAGTAAGCCGTGAAGTGGCCAAGTTTGCAGATGACACTAAATTGTTCAGGGTGGTGAGAACCAGAGAGGATTGTGAGGAACTCCAAAGGGATCTGTTGAGGCTGGGTGAGTGGGCGTCAACCTGGCAGATGAGGTTCAATGTGGCCAAGTGCAAAGTAATGCACATTGGGGCCAAGAATCCCAGCTACAAATACAAGTTGATGGGGTGTGAACTGGCAGAGACTGACCAAGAGAGAGATCTTGGGGTCATAGTAGATAACTCACTGAAAATATCAAGACAGTGTGCGACTGCAATAAAAAAGGCCAGCGCCATGCTGGGAATTATTAGGAAGGGAACTGAAAACAAATATCATAATTCCCTTGCATAAATCGATGGTACGGTCTCATTTGGAATACTGTGTGCAATTCTGGTCACCGCACCTCAAAAAGGATATTATAGCATTAGAAAAAGTGCAGAAAAGGGCAACTATAATGATTAAAGGTTTGGAACACTTTCCCTATGAAGAAAGGTTAAAATGCTTGGGGCTCTTTAGCTTGGAGAAATGTCGACTGCGGGTGACATAATAGAGGTTTACAAGATTATGTATGAGATGGAGAAGGTAGAGAAAGAAGTACTTTTCTCCCTTTTTCACAATACAAGAACTTGTGGGCATTCGATGAAGTTGCTGAGCAGTAGGGTTAGAATGGATAAAAGGGTGTACTTCTTCACCCAAAGGGTGATTAACATGTGGAATTCACTGCCACAGGAGGTGGTAGCAGCTACAAGCATACCCAGCTTCAAGAGGGGTTTAGATAAAAATATGGAGCAGAGGTCCATCAGTGGCTATTAGCCACAGTGTGTGTGTGTGTGTGTATAAAAATTTCTGGCACTCTGTGTGACACAGAGTGTTGGACTGGATGAGCCATTGGCCTGATCCAATATGGCTTCTCTTATGTTCTTATGTAAAATATAAAATGGTTTTTAAAATTCAAAAGTAGCAAAAGGTTTTATTTTAACACCAAGGGGAAAGTCAAGTGAAATCAAATTGAGGTAAAACCAGTACAAGCACAGATATTTGTTCTCATATATCAGGCTAATGAGAGGTTCTTAATTTATTCACAGTTACTTAGATCTTTATATTAAGAGGCTTTTGTTCCAGTGTTTTCCCCAAACACTCTAATTCACTTTGTTTGGGTAATCGCAGGCTCTGTTGGTGCCCATAAGTCTAGAACTCTCTTCCCAGTCACTCAAGGCTTTCTGGCTCTGTGAAGAATTAACCCTTCACAGTCCTTTAGTTGTTAGTACAGCATATCTAAGCTTCTTTTTAAAAATGCAGTCCGTCACAGTAACAAATGCAGGTGGAACAGAAACAATTTTTACAGCAATTTTAATTATGAAATTTATATAACAGATCAAATGAGTAATTCTCCTATGGTAGTGGCCAAATGGAACTCTCTCATTGGTTTACAGGCACATTTTCTGCACTCAACAAATAATTGGCCATCATGACTCACTCAGCCTCTCTGGCCTCTCATTGGCTGACTCCCCCGTCCCTGCCTACTGCAGGCCTGGGAATATTGAACAAACCTCCAAAACAGTCTTACCTCAGAGACAGCCACATCTCTAGCTCTTCTCTGTGTCCTCTCTGTTAACCAGCCTCATAAAAAGTGTTGTCAGCAGCAGACCTCTGCCACCCTATCAACAGCCTACACAGATGGCCTCCTAGCACATGCAGCCTCCAAAGGCCTAGAAATAGCCAGAGAATTGCTGCTGCCATAATGTGACTAGATGGAAAGGCCTGGCCCTGCTGGGAGTGTTTCCTCAGAGGCTATGACTTCTGCCATTCCTGTCACTCCCTCTCTCAATCCTCCGCTCAGCCTTACCCCTAGCCAGAGGCTGTTGTTAGGCAATCAACTTCTGTCAGTAAAGGGAGAGGCCTCAGGTGAATAGAATGGTATACAGTCCACCCTTCAAAACAGTTATTTTATCCATGATGGGAAGAGAGATCTGTTGTCCGGAGTTCAATTGTGATCCAAGGAGATCTTCAGGCTCCACTTGGAGGTTGGCTACCCTAGAGCTGCTAACACCCTTTAGGTGACTTGATGCCACCTGGCTGGCATGACTTAACTCGGCCTGGCTGTTGCTTCTGTTCAGCAGCAGCCCCGCCTTAGACAGCTAATGTGATTTAGCAGTTGCCAACTCCAGGTTTGCAAATACCTGGAGATTTGAGGGGTGGAGCTTGGAGATGGTGAGTTTGAGAAGGGGTGGGACCTCAGACAGGTACAATGGCACAGACTGTACCCTCCAAACCAGTCATTTCCTTCTGGGGAACCAGTCTCCAGGTGAGAGCTGGAGATCAATCAGAATTACAATTGCTCTCCAGATGGCAGAGATCAGCTCCCCTTGAGGTGCATGGGGGTGGGGAGTGAATGCCTTCACCAGGGTGGGTGGGAAGACAGCAAGGGTAGTGGGGGCACTTGCCAAGAGCCTCTTTCTAGAGCATGTATTTTTTCTTCACAACGGGCCTTAGTACCATTCACATCTGACTTAAAATAAATTACTCAGCATTTTTTGAAAACTTGGTGATCCTGGCACTTTGGGTTTTTAAAAAATATTTTGAGAGGTTTAATTTCTTCTGACATCATTGTGTCTGTATGTACTTATATAAGAGCTGTGCTTTGACTAATGTTTTGAACTTAAATTCCATTTCAAAATAAAGCATAAAGGAGATTTAGAAAGATTAATAAGACTTTACTGAGCTTGGATGATCATTTATGACTAGGTCAGGTCACGTAAATATTTTTGTATGAGAGTATCTTCAATAATCGGACTACTCCTAGTGGTGAAAATGAAAGTTTGCAGATGGCAAAATATCAAAAACTGGAACAGTACTTATTAAAGCCTCTATTTTAGGGGTGTAAAACATGCAGCCCGCGGGCCAAATCAGGCCCGCGGAGGGCTCCAATCAGACCCTCCAGCAACTGGCTGTCATCTGCTTCATTTTTTGATCACCATTTTGTGTTTCTCTCCCAACAGGCCAGAGCAGCAAAGCAGCCTTTTCCTCTCCCCGCTCCCTTTTCCCAAAGGGAGCAGGAGAGAGGAACAGCCTCAGCCAATGATAGAACTTGGCTCTATAGCTCTGCTGGGTGATTAAGTTTGCCAGGCTCTATTAATCACTCTGCAGAGCTACTGAGACAAGCCTCTCTTCCTTCTAATGAATGACTGAGGCTCCTCCCCCTCCTCATGCCTTGGGGAAGGAAAGAAAGAGCCAGAACTTCCTTTGCCCAGTCCACACCATCAGGAGAGCTACAAAGAATGCTTTCAAGACTAGCAATGTTTTAGTGAAGGTATGAGCTTTTTTCCTTGCTACAGAGAGAGAGAGGGAGTTTTGTTGGGCTTGTTCCCCTCCTCTTTTTCACTGTACTCATGCCCCCCAGTCTTTCTCAATAGGAAAGCATGTGAACTATTTAGAAGAGAAATATCAGCATTAGGCTGAGTGTGTTCCACCCCAGGTTTACCCAGGAAATTTTCCTTATTTTTTTCTTTCACGTTTTCCTTTGATTGGGGGTCTTGAATTTAGACTTCCCAGATAGTAGGCTGACACTGACCACTGTACATGGCTGTCTCTCTGTGCTTGTAGTTTTTTTGAAGGGGAGGAGGAAGTTGTATTTTTTTTTGTAGTCATTTTTCTGGGGAAAATTATAGTTTTGTAGACAAGCACATAGCCCTCAGTCTGTGCCATGGTGCCTTCACATGTTCTTGACTAGTACTTGAAGCAACTTCTGTACAAAAGCTCACAATGCCCAGCTGCTTCATGTTCCTCTGGGTCTTAGGCTCAAAGCATTGACCATGAGATATCTGTAATGAATGTCAATGAATCAAAAGTGGGTTTGCAACTTACAGATGTGCACACCTGAACAGCACATTTTCAAGACTAGTACAGCACAGACTTTGTCTGCAGTTTTTGATGCAGTAATTCACAGCAAGAGGTGACATTTATCAGAGACTGTAAAACAAAATATTGCAAGCGGGCTAATATTTTAAGCATGTTTTATTTTAAGCAAAAAAGATCTTTGTATGTCTATGCCCTTAATAAAGTTTATATGTCCGCTACCTGGCATTACATTTTGGCTCGGCCCGAAAAGGTCTCATTTATGTCAAATCCGGTCCTCATAACAAATGAGTCCAACACCCCTGTTCTATTTCATTAAGAATTCACTTTGAATTTTGTATATGATCAGGAATCCACAGGGTTTTGGCAGTGCATTTGCCCAAGAGCTATTGCTTTGGGCACCAGTGTGTTAGGAGATTCAGGTCAAATTTCTGAGATCCTGAGAAGTAAACATGTCTTTCAAAGGTCACATGGGAGTAGCAGAATAAAGAGCAATCAAACTATTCTTCAGAAGTATAGTAATTTTTTTTTCATTTTTTCTATAACTTCTGTGGGTAGTTATGTTGATATTTGTAAAACAATCTGTACCCATGGTAAGATACTCACAGTGCAGAGTTACCCTTCTAAATCTACTGAAGTCAGTGGGCTTAGAGGAGTGTTACTGTGTTTAGAATTGCAGTGTATGTACCACTATTTCTGGATTAAGTAAATGAGTAGAAGAATGCTCTGAGTATGCAAGATTTGTACAATGTATTTGAACTTGGCATATCTGTAGTTGTGGAAAAATTAATTACATATGACAAGTGTGACTTCATAATTGTCTGATTGTAGGAAATTTGGACATGGAAGGGGGATACCAAGGAAGGGGAAAGCCATAGATTGAAATTCAGAAGATGAGTGATTTTTATGTTTCTCAGCTAAATTTTTTTACAGATAGCATAGCAGATCATATCATGTATTGCAGTCTGGCTCCAAATTCTGAAATATGAAAATACAAATTGTGTTTATATATAGGTCAAAATGCAAATCAAGGCCCAAACATATAACAGCATGCAATGAGATGCTCTCGCTGTCAAAAATCTGTCCTATATAATGAGAGATGCTGTGATGGTCCACTGAGATGCACTTCATTAAAATGAGTGAACATACTTATTAATACAAGCTATTTGAAGAATTCCTAAAACTAATCTTTTCAAAACTGGGTTACTAAGCAGGCATTTAAGACTTGGCTGAAATTAATTTTGTTTGCTGAACAAGTGTTGTTATGGAATATCTATTTACTTATTGGTATCTTGCCTTTTTGTTGAAAGTGACACTCAATGTGGCTAACAAATATGAAATGTATTATAATGCAGACATAATAAGTTATTAATTAACAAAATAACAGCAGCTTTCAGGTTTGCTTGTTCCTTTAAATTGGGTTGCCAGATGTCTTCTGCCTGCTGGTGGAAGTATTACATGGTGTTCTAGGAATGGGCGGGGATATCAGCGATGCAATGACATCAGTTCCAGAAGTGAGGCCATCATGCCAGCAATGTTGGGACGGTGCTCTACTTTTTGAAAAGAACTTTATGGTAAAAACAGCTACAAAACTAGAGTGAGCAAAAACAGAAAGGGAACCTTGTGGCACCTAAAGTGTCATGAGCTTTTGCAGACAAGATCTTTTTAACATCAGAAGCATGAAGTAAGAAGAATGGTTCACAATGAATAGGGGAGAATGAGCCACATTCTCCTAAGCAAGAAGGATACAAAACTTGTGGTTGTATTGCAACTTGTTTTGCATTACAGGGGCAGTCCTCCACTGTGACCTCTTTTCTTCCAGAGGTAGAACATTCTGCTAATGCAAGACTGGTGGATTTTGGTGAACCTGAAAGCATGGCAGAAATGACCACTTCCATGACTGACAGAGAGGGATAAAATGGAAGCAAGGCTTTGAATCCAAGGCCTAGATTGTCATTCAGTTATTTGGACATTACGATTGTCGGACAGTATGATTATAAATATTTATAAATAGAGATGGAGACTTCAGCCTACTTTCCTCTGTCATCATACACTGAAAACATTCCCAGGGCAGCATGTCTGTGACCTTTTGAGGTTATTGTTTATTTTGATTAGGCTTGGATTTCAGTCTTTTTATCCTGTTTGTTATCCTTGAGTGCAACCTTGATTTTATTTAGCAGTCAGAGGAAAGTCTAAAATATGTGGGATTTTTTAGCCTTAGTTAAAAGATTAATGATAGCAAATCATGTAGTGACTTCTACATGGGGACATCAGTGTGCAGGCTAGAGATGTCTGTTAATCGTGGTACTGTGTGAACCCTACAGGAAGACTTGTTTCATGTGAGTGCTGCTTGATTGCCATGAGACCATCAGTTATTTTGCCATTTACTTAACACCGTATAGGCTTCCCTTTAAAACCTCCATGGGAATTAAATGAATATATTAAAGAAACAGTTATTTCTGAATTTAATCTAGTACCATCTTTAGAAACATTATTTATGACCTAATAATAGTACAGTCGCTAAGCAATGAAAAAGAACTGCATTTCTTTCCCTTATAAATTTTAACAAGTTTATTTAACTCATTTAATCATAATTAAGCTTAATTTATTTTCCTTAGTAAATTATTTATCCCAGCTGGCTGTAATTGTACTTCAGTGGATCTCAGCTTGCTCTAAATGAGTAAGGATGCATTTGCAAGGATGCCATGTTCAGTCTTAAAAGTTTCTGCTCTTATATTTGAGATTTCACTGGGGCTACTCTGGAATAGGCTGAATAGAGATGAATGTTTCCTTGACACAATAATGATATAGCTACAGAGATATTATAGCAGCTATAACGCATAAGAACATAAGAGAAGCCATGTTGGATCAGGCCAATGGCCCATCCAGTCCAACACTCTGTGTCACACAGTGGCCAAAAAAACCAAGTGCCATCAAAGAGGTCCACTAGTGGGGCTAGAAGCCCTTCCACTGTGCCCTCCCCCAAAGCACAAGAATACAGAGCATCACTGCCCCTAACAATACGCTGTGGCTAATAGCCACTGATGGACCTCTGCTCCCTATGCTTATCCATTCCCCTCTTGAAGCTGTCTATGCTTGTAGCCACCACCACCTCCTGTGGCAGTAATTTCCACACATTAATCACCCTTTGGATGAAGAAGTACTTCCTTTTATCCGTTCTAACCCGACTGCTCAGCAATTTCATTGAATGCTCCCGAGTTCTTTTATTGTGAGAAAGGGAGAAAAGTACTTCTTTCTCTACCTTCTCTAGCCCATGCATAATCTTGTAAACCACTATCATGTCACCCCACAGTCGACATTTCTCCAAGCTAAAGAGCCCCAAGTGTTTTAACCTTTCTTCATAGGGAAAGTGTTCCAACCCTTGAATCATTCTAGTTGCCCTTTTCTGCACTTTTTCCAATGCTATAATATCTTTTTTGAGGTGCAGTGACCAGAATTGTACACAGTATTCCAAATGAGGCCACACCATCAATTTATACGGGGGCATTAAGATACTGGGTGATTTGTTTTCAATTTCCTTCCTAATAATTCCCAGCATGGTGTTGGCCTTTTTTATTGCAGTTGCACACTGTCTTGACATTTTCAGTGAGTTATCTACCACGACCCCAAGATCTCTCTCTTGGTCAGTCTCTGCCAGGATTTTTGGCCCCAACATGCATTACTTTGCATTTGGCCACATTGAACCTCATCTGCCACGTTGATGTCCACTCGCCGAGCCTTGACAGATCCCTTTGAAGTGCCTCACGATCCACTCCGGTTTTCACTATCCTGTCATCTGCAAATTTAGCCACTTCACTGCTTACTCCCAACTCCAAATCATTCATGAACAAGTTAAAGAGCATGGGACCCCGTACTGAGATCTGCGGCACCCCACTGCTTACCATCTTCCACTGAGAAAATTACCCATTTATACTCACTCTTTGCTTCCTATTAATAAGCCAGTTTTTGATCCACAAGAGCAGGGGTCCCCAACCCCGGTCTGTGGACCGGTATCGGTCCGTGGCCTGTTAGCAACTGGGCCGTGAGTTGTATAATTATTTCATTATATATTACAATGTAGTAATAATAATAATATGACATTGGATTTATATCCTGCCCTCCACTCCGAATCTGAGTGGCTCACAATCTCCTTCATCTTCCTCCCCCACAACAGACACCCTGTGAGGTGGGTGGGGCTGAGAGAGCTCTCCCCAGAAGCTGCCCTTCCAAGGACAATTCTGCAAGAGTTGTGGCTGACCAAAGGCCATTCCAGCAACTGGAAGTGGAGGAGTGGGAAATCAAACTCAGTTCTCCCAGATAAGAGCCCACACATTTAACCACCACACCGAAATAAAGTGCACAGTTGGCACAATTGTATAATCCTGAAACCATTCCCGCCCCCCCCCCCCCAAGTACGTGGAAAAATTGTCTTCCACACAACTGGTCCCTGGTGCAAAAAAGGTTGGGGACCACTGTACAAGAGGACTTGTCCTTTTACTCCATGACTCTCAAGCTTACTAAGGAGCCTTTGATGAGGAACTTTATCAAAAGCTTTCTGGAACTCAAGGTAAACAACATCTATTGGGTCCTTTTTGTCCACATGTTTGTTCACCCCCTCAAAGAACTCTAACAGGTTAGTGAGACAAGATCTTTCCTTACCCATGCCGAGTCTTCCTCAATAATGTTTGTTTATCAGTGTGCCTGCTCATTCTATCTTTAATAATGGTTTCTACCAACTTTTCCGGTATTGAAGTCAGACTGATTGGCCTGGAATTTCCTGGATCTCCTCTGGAACCCTTTTTTAAAGATGGGGTGGCATTTGCTACCTTCCAGTCCTCAGAAATGGAGGCAGATTTCAATGAAAGATTACATATTTTTGTCAGGATATCCACAAGTTCACCTTTCAGTTCTTTCAGAACTCTTGGATGTATGCCATCCGGGCCTGGCGACTTATTAGTTTTTAATTTGTCTATCAGTTGTAGAATCACCTCAATCTGACTCAGGTCCTTCAACACCCCTTCCAAAATTAGCGGTTCTGGAGCGGGCAAACAATTCTCATCTTCCCCAGTGAAGACGGAGGCAAAAAATGATTCAGCTTCTCAGCCATTTCCCTATCCTTCTTCAGTAATCCTTTTACCCCTTGGTCATCCAAGGATCCCACTGCCTCCCTGGTTGGTCTTTATATTTTTTTTGCAATATGCTCCTCATAGTACCTTTTTGCCTGCCTTATTACAGTCTTGTATTGATTTGCCACCGCCTGTGTTCCCTGGTAGGTTCTGTGACCATCTGGTCCATAGCACAGTCATTGAGAGTGTCTAGAAACTCAATCTCTTTCTCCCTGCCAGAACACATATTGACCCAATCAATATGTGTGTGTGTTTTTAAAATATATATATATATAATCATGGTGATTATTTATTAAACTATTTCCTTGTGGCTCAGGGCAGTATATACATTACAGTTAAACATCAGACTGTTAAAACAATAGAATAAACTCCATTTAGTACTCCCCACCAGATGCCTGCAGTTATTTGCATGATGAAATGGGACTGAGTTTTAATACCACTGCCACTTTTGGCTTGTCTCCATGGATATTTCATAGTGTCTGTTTTAATTATTTCTTTTGCGCTTCACCCACTTGCACTGTCATATTATGCATTTAGACTAACTTCCCTTTGTAGTGACTTACAAGGAAGTCATAGTGTAGATTCTGCATAGTATATTAGACTAGTTCTGCTTACCTACTCTTTTAATGTGTGACATACGTACATACACACACACACTTTTCTCCCTTTTCAGTCATGTCTACAAAGCTGTAGATCTGAATAATAACCCTTGTAAGGCACTGCGTGTTATTAACCTCTTTCTCTGCCTTCATTGGTGTATTGCTCATGAGAAATATGTAAAATGCTGTAGGTCAGTACTTTAAGTACTTACATTTTTTACTGGTGCTGTCTCTTTTTTTTTTGGGGGGGGGGGCTCAGAGAAGAAGATGGGAAGGTACCACTTCAGCTACTTTCTTGTACTCCATCCCATCCCATGTCAGCTTTCTTTTATCTTTGTTCTCAGTTAAAATTGAGTTAAAATTTAATTTTAAATAAAAACATTGCTGTTAACATTGTATCTGTGGTGTGGTCTGTATACAAGACATGACGCGTATGAGGTTTTTTTTTTCTGCAGTAGTTCAAATAGTTATTTATCCATCCAGGAGCAGCTGTGTCTGTTCTGATCTACTATCTCAAGATCACGGGGTTGGGCAGCTGTGGAATGATGGGCTGAATCTGAATCCCAGCAAGGTGGAATTGATTCTGGTAAGGAATCCAAATCCACTTAGTATTTATCTGATATACCTATATTGAGAATTGCCTTCTTGTTTAGGATTGGAAGCTGAACTTTGCCCTGTGTTGCAAGAGTTGCACCAGTTTCCAAATCGTTTTGGGGCTTAATTCAGGATCCTGTTATTGAATATCAAAGCCTTGTTTAACTTGGGATTATGTAATGCCACTTCTTAAAGTGGCATTTGCTAAAATACTCTAAATGGGCCCTTAAGTCCTTTATCTGGAGAAAATCAATACCAACAGAGGGATGGAGTACTTGTGTCAAAGCTAGAAGCTTATTTTCCAGGGAGATACACACTTGTGCATCTTTATAGGGCTTTGTTAAAAAAAACACAGTGGCTTTTTGGCCTGTGAAAGTCAATAGCTTATGTTGCTGCTATTTTAATTCTGTGTGTTTCTGGTGTTCTGTTGGTCTTTTGTTGGTTTATGTGTACATTGTTAGTGTTCAGATTCTTCTTCATTTTAACTGGCCTCATTGTTATGATCTGGCTTGATGTTTAGAGTAGGGCTATGCATTTATTAAATAACTAAAGAGAAATTTATATTATCCTTGAAACAGCTTTTCCATAGTGCATTCTGTGGGAATTCTTCATCAAATCCTGAAACATCTTTCTCTTTCTTCCTGTTCTTGTTTTACCCTGTATCCTGTTGAAGAATTCTTGGGAACTTGAAAATTTGTTTGTTACCTCATGGATTTTTGTGTCATAATAAAAGATAATACACTACTGTTGCCTTTGGATGTTTTTACTAATGGACCTACACAGTGAACCACATCCCCCCCCCCCCAATAATGGTTTATATATTACGTTAATTTCTTTTTAAGTGGTGCTTTTGCATTGCATTTTAGGTGAAGACATTAGGATTAAAATTAAGGTGGAAGTGTGGAAGTCCATTGGTTGTAATGATTACCTCCATATAGTCGGAAATACAAGATATTGTGTAATCAATAGTAATATTGTTTATACTGGTGGATAAAGTATAGGATGCTATCAGAGAATTAAATTTAATTAGGCATATACTTAGATCAAGCTAATCCAATCTGAGAAAGCAAAATGTCAGCAGCATTTTTCACAACCACAGGGATCTGTTAGTGGCTGCCTAACATCTTCAGATAAAACCTAATTTCAAAGTCGCAATAGGAAAGTATTACTACTGATACAGACTAGTGCGGTGAGATGTCTATTTGACTTTCACAAAAACAACCACCACTGCCAGAAATAACTATGTTGTCTTGAACATTAAGAGGTTCTTTATATTGGGGTGTATCTGAGTTTTGTAACAAGGACAAAATCATTAGATGCAATATTTCTTTTACTCTTATCCGTTTACCATTTACCATACTGGCATCATATTTATTTTTCCAAGCCATTATTCAAAACTGTGCTTTAACTTCCCATGAACAGTGTATCCAGTGATTAAGATTCAGTGACATTTAGTGGGGCTAGATGGACAGTGCCATTTTGAAACATCTGCAAGAATGCTTTGTGGGAGACAGTGCAGGGTATGTGAATAACATACTAGTGTTTTGAACCACAATAGTTGGAGCATCCGCTTAACAGGTATGTAGGAAAAGAAGGAAGTAGTGCAGTATGGTTTTTTCAGTGTCTTAGTTTCAAAAACATAGCTATCTATTAGTAAGGGAAACTATATCTTTGAAAAAATTATGCAGTTTCATACAGATTTCAGAACAGATGGATACAGTCTCTGCTAAACTGAGCTATTTGCCATTACTGCTAAGGTTTAAACAACTTTGCATTAATACTTTAAAAAAAAAAGAAAGAAAGAAAGAAATATCAAAATCTCATTTTTTTGCAGCCAGGCTTAGAGTCTGGTAGACTCTGTGAGCTAGGCAACAGGAAATTAGTGGGTCAAAGCACTGTCTTCTCTGAAATTCCCAGTTGGTGGTGATGGTTTTGTTCATTGACACAAGATATGGGCCCAGTTTATTGGTTTGTATAGTACTTATTAGTTTGTATCAGCTGGGTGGGCACCCTTGTTAGAGACAATTTGGCTGCCTCCCCTGGCCCCTCCAGGAGATGCAAAGATGTTTCAGCTCATTTCATTATTTCACTCCTCTCACCCTTATGAATGCTGAAGGTTTTTAAAAGGGGGATATCATTCTCTTGAGTGTTGATGTTGATTCTGCCAGATGCATACATGATCTGGCTAAAGCTGCTTTAAATCAGCAGTGGGCTAGCAATCATGTGGCCAACACCATTTTGGTTTCTTTGAAATAGCCAGAGAGGATTTTTGAAACTAAGCAATCAACAGTTCAGTCCTATGCAATGTTACTGTAGAGCAGGGGCGGCCAAACTGAGGCTCAGGAGCCACATGTGGTTCTTTTACACATATTGTGTGGCTCTCAAAGCCCTCACCATCCTGTCGGCTGGCTTGGAAAAGGCATTTCTCTCTTTAAATCACTTCTTCAAGCCAAGCCAGCTGATGGCTTGGAGAATGCATTTAAAGTTAAAGTTACTTTCTTTCCATCTCCTGCCTCCCCCATTTATTTTTTCCCTCCCTCCCTCATCTTGTAGTTGGTAAATAACGAAGCCCCACACATTGCTTGGTTTGAAGCGAGGTATTTTACTTTGACGTCAACGTAGAACTTGTCAGCATAAGCTCAAAATGACTAAGTTAAAATCATCAGCCTTCTGACCATTTTTATTCATCCCCAAAACAAGCAGACAAGCCCCATCTTATCTAATTCAATGCTCCACCTCCTGTTTTCCTTCCAGTAATTTCTTGTAGATTTCCCCTGCTCTGTCCCTCTGTGTTATCAGCAAGAAGCTCCTTCTCTGCAGGGCCCCGGTTATCTTGGATTCACTCCCATAGCCTGTCTGGTTTTAACAGTTTAGCAGAAGCTCCTCTGAGGGGCCTCTTAACAGTCACTCTAAATGTTGCATCAGACATTATTATTATCATTGAGATATTCATTAATTATTCAGGGGTCCCTCTTCAATATAATCTTCATGTCTTGCAGCTCTCAAAAATCTGGCATTTATTCTGTGTGGCTGTTACATTAAGCAAGTTTGACCACCCTTGTTGCAGAGCCTTTGAATCCCTGCTTTGCTAAGGAAACTTGCTTATATGACTTAGGCTGAAAGTATATGACTGTCCCAACCTACCTCACACAGTTGTTGTGAGGATAAAATGGTGACGAGGAAAATGATATAAGCTGATTTGCATTATTTTAGTATTATTATTGTCTGAAAAACAAAGAGCTGAATGGAAATATGTGGATAGACATTAAAGCAGGCTGACACTGTGTGAGACCTGGGCTAGCCAACTTCCTCAACTTGCATTGCTACAGGAGTGGACTAATGATGCTAGCTGAGAAAATTACTTTATGATCTTAGTGTTTTTCCACAGTGGCAGCTTGCTTTAACTTCTGTATAGATGTTCTAGAACTATGCAATGCTTGTCTCAAATAGCTGGGTGGCTTCTAAAAGAGAATGATCATCTGAGAGCACACTTCATGTATCCATGAATGTTTATATCACAATAAATCTGTTAGTTGTTAAGGTGCCTGAAACTGGGTGGTGTTGTTTTTTGTTGCAACAGATGTAGCATGGCTAGCTCTTTGGAACTGATTTAAATGTAAATTACAGCCTCTGTAGTCCTAAATTGTTATTTGAGCAGAAACGTGATTGTATATATGGCAGAGAGGTGCATGCTGCAGATCCCATGGCAATTGTTTTTGATTATTGTCAGAGATAATGCAGTTTCTGTACACGGTTATAGGTGGAGTGCAGTGCTGTAGTCACAAGAGGAACTGATTTTTCTGTTCTTTTCTGATGAGGATGTACCATTTTTCCATCTTATTGTTTCATTTGCTTACAATTATAAAAAACAATTTACTGACCTTTCCCAAGCATTATATTATATTTCTGTCAGTTTCAGTTTTTCAGTCTGTAGTCTACAGTTGGGTTTCATGATAACACTTAAGAAATCAGTGTACCAGTGAACATTTTCCCAGATTTTCCACCCTTTCTGTTATAGTTCTATTGGAAAACAAGATATAATTATATCCAATTGTGTTTAATTACTGCAGCTGCATCTTTTTGCTGCCATTTGATGGGAATTATTGCAATCCTTCTCTGCTTGATGGATTGCCATATCATGCTGCTTTAGGGCAGGTTTACATAGCAATGTGTATTGTAGACCCAACAGTTTTCAAGCCCTCACAATTATAGGAATTACTACTGATTAATGTTAAATCCATACTACTCAGCAAAATGTGCAAAAGCTTGTGCATGTCTGTCAGAATCAATGTTTTTTTTTAAAAAAATGGCAGACCTCACCTGGCCAATCATATTGTAGTTCTGTATGATGTACCATTTCATACATTGCTTTTCATCTGAGTATAATCGGAGAAGGCTGAGTGACCAAGGAGGGGGGAAAAATTATTGTGTGGTCTTTAGAAAAGATATTGTGAAATAATATAGTATCTGTGAATATATCTGTGAAACATTAAGTGCAGTTCCATGATCCTGTTTTGCAGTTGTTTCTTAATTTCAAAATATAGGCACTTACATAGCAGTTTAAAGAAAAGACCAGCACCTGGCTTCTTGCACCCTTTTCTTCCTTGCTGTTTCTCTGATTAAGAGTTGCTGCCATCCTAAGCTTTTTTAAAAAATCCCCATGGAAAAAGGTATATTTACCTTTATGTTTTTTCACAGTGAGGTGAAAACAGCTTGTGGGCACCTAATGTGTCTGTTTTGTTTGCTTGTTCTTGAGAGAGAAAGCTATATTTTTCTCTGCTTTCTCCCCTTTTTGGACTGTAATGAATGGTCTTCTGTGAGAGCATTTTATAATTTGCATCAGGATACTATAATGAAATTCTGTACTGCATTCTTACCCACTTTCAGCTATGCTGTCCAGAAGTAGGGGAGTGGAAGGGCGCTAAAGAAGGGCCATGTGGAAGGGCCTTGCATTGTCATTTGCCAATTTAGAGCACTGTTTAATCACTGTATATTATTCTATTCAGCTTTGTTAGAAATATTCTGGTTTTATCTTCAAATGTAACTTATCTTAATTTTTGCTGCTTGCTTTTTAAGTTGGTGTGCTGCTGAAATTTCTCCATATTTCAGAAGTGCGGTAGGAAAAGCAGGCTATTAGCACTAGTTTTCACTCAAGTCAAATAGTCTAGTACAGACATAGCACCCTCTGCTGTGCAGTTGTATATAGACAGCTAACATTATCTAAGTGGATGGAAAATATTTTACCATCTTGCCTGAGTAAATGTGTCCTTTTTTCTTAAAAAATAATAAAAAAATTATTTGAGATTATTATTGTTGTAGGAGTACTGCTATGTAACTTGTAACTGACTGATCTGTTCTTTCTTACCAAACAAATCTGCTATTTTAGCAGGCAACAACCTTTTTCTTAGTGATAAAATTCACTGTTATATGGGTTCAAATTGGTCCTATCTCTTAGTGTAATAAAATTAATCAACTTTGCATTGGTTGGCATAGAATGTAACAAAAAACAGCTTTTGAAATTTGTAGTTTATGAAAATTAATAGACTCAGTTTATAGCCAGTGAAAGCTGTTATTTGCCTCACTGAAGAAATTTATGTGTAGCCTTTTGTATATTCATCCAAGGGAGTCCGAGTTATATACCTCCCTGCATTCTCATAACAGTCTTGAGAAAGAGTGACTGGCCCAAGATCACCCAGCAAGCTCTGTGGCTAAGCTGGGAAAGTGAAGGCCTAAAAATGAGGGCTGCGTACTGACCTGATTTAGTTTAAACATTCACAATTTTTGGAGCCATATCCTAGGGAAATTCATGCCTTCCATCTCAGTTTTAACAGTTGCTGTTTTTTTCATGGTGTCTTTCAAACTACTGTAGATTTCTGAAGCCATTTTATAGTCATTTTTGTGGTGTATTTTGTAACTGGCTTATATTTTGTATATTGCTTCGGGTTCTAGTTTTAGTACAAAATGTTGCCTGAGATATAGGGTTGCCAAGTCCAATTCAAGAAATATCTGGGGACTTTGGGGGTGGAGCCAGGAGACATTGGGGGTGGAGCCAGGAGCAAGGTTGTGACAAGCCAATTGAACACCAAGGGAGTTCTGGCCATCACATTTCAAGGAACTAAACACCTTTTAAATGCCTTCCTTCCATAGGAAATAATGAAGGATAAGGGCACCTTCTTTTGGGGCTCATAGAATTGGACCCCCTGGTCCAATCTTTTTGAAACTTGGGAGGTATTTTGGGAAGAGGCACTAGATGCTATACTGAAAATTTGGTGCCTCTATCTCAAAAAACAGCTCCTCCAGAGCCCCTGATACCCATGGATCAATTCCCCATCATTCCCTATGGGAATCGTTCATGGAGGTGCATGATGACTATGGGGCGGGGCTTCCCCCGCTGGCCATCTGGCTGGGGGAGGGGGGAAGCCTGTAAAACCGGGGGATCCCTCTCTGGGACCTGGGGATTGGGAAGCCTACTGAGATATGAATAACGACTTGAATTAGCCTGTAAGATCTAAGAAGCCAGTGATACAATAGTGAAACAGTGATATAACTGTTTCATTTAGACTGTCTTACTCTTTCATTGGCAGTTTTTTTGTTTATACTCTGCCTTTCTCAATGAGACACATGAGACAGCTAATAAGTAGTGTAATAGAACTAGGATTATAGAAGTCAGAAACAGCATAAAGTATTGGACACAAGGAAGATATTGGTATTACATAAGCAGAAAGCAATGCAGGGCAATACATTCAGCAAAAAAAGATAAAATATATACGGTACTCTACGCAGTGAGTACGATCCACAATCCCATTCCTTTTTAAAAAGTGGCAAAATCTACATGGAAATTTATGGTTATATTTTAAAAAGAGAAAATACTCAATTTATCTTGAGGATTGCAGACTTCTGGAGATAAATTAGAGTTATGATAAAGTATGCAGACTATATAATAAATTTCTATATTGGAAATTTTGTAATGGTATTTTATGCCATCTGTTAATCATTTCAAGAATTTCTTGATAACAATGTGTGCAAACAGCACTCTTGTGACTACATTGATGATTTTTTTTCTCTATTATGCACTGCTGTCAGCAGTAACTTTGCTACTTGCTGCCCATGCTGCATGAACATGTACAAAGCTGCCTTATGCGTGGTCAAACCACTGATCCAGTGTTGTGACTGGCAGTGACCCTGAAGTACAAAAAAGTCTTACCCAGTCTGAGCTAGCATTCTCATAGCAATCTTTTAACTGCAGTGTCAAGGATTGTATCTGTGGCTTTCTGGATGCATCATAATTATTTACTTATAAATTAAAAAGAGTACTCCAGGCATAAGGGATATAAAACAGCCTAATACAATACTGGTATCAGATGACTAACTATTAATTAACATAGCCATATAATGTTTCAAGTTCTGGCAAACAAATGAATAAACTCGTGCCTGGACAAGTTCTCTCAGGCCCCCTGACTCCTCTTTCACTCTCTGTATTGATAGTGCCATCCTAAGGTAAGTTACAATTGAAGTCAATAGGCTTAGAAGGATGTAATGTTGCTTAGGATGGCACTGTGAATCATAGCATCTCCCAAGCCTGAAAAGATCTGTCTATGCCAGCATAACTGTCTAAATGCAAAAGCTAGGAGTGCAGTGCTTTGTAATAATATGTCTAAAAGAAGACCAGCTGGGAATCAAATAATTTTTGGATTGTACTTTATCCTGTAATTAGTATGGTTGTTGGTGACTGAAGCTGCCTGATGCTAAAAACAAAGACCCCTCCATTTTTATAGAGGATGTTTGTATGTAGTATTTTAGGAAAGTGTAATGATGTAATTGCTATTATTAAACTGCAGATAATTGTTGTTAAGTTGCTTTGTTGCTGAGTACCACATTTTGATAAAATGGAGAAAATAGCTGTGTACTTTTAAGTTTCTTTTTGACAAAAGATGAAAACTGGTGCCTTCCTGAATTTCCCACCTGTGTACACTAATTATGGATTGCATTAAAAAGACAATAAAAGTCAAGCCAACTTAACACACAGGAATTTCATTTAGAAGTATACCAATATTGCATGTCTCTAGGGTTGCCTGGTCACTCCTGGCAACCAGCAGGAAATGAGGGAGTATTTACCAAGAGTAGCAGAGAGGCCCAAACTAACTCATCAGCAACGTGACAATATAACTTCCAGCATGTATCAGAAGTGACATCGTAACATTGCAACATTATGTCAACCAATGCTTTTTTTTATAGCTGGAACATCTTTGCATACTAGGCCACACACCCCTGATGTAGCCAATCCTCCTGGAGCTCACAGTAGGCCCTGTACTAAGAGCCCTTCAAGCTCTTGGAGGATTGGCTACATCAGGAGTGTAATATGCAAAGGAGTTCCTGCTACAAAAAAAAGACCCTGGTGGCAACTCTGGTATTTGGGCAAGAGCTGCTTCTACCATAGTCTTTGCCCAAATACCAGAGTGTTGTTTCAACATTACCAACGTGATGATGTCACTTCTGGTACATACCAGAAATAATATCACTGCTTTGCTGACAACTTATTCTGGGCCTCCCTCCTGCTTGTGGTAAGTCCCACTGCTGGCCAGAAAATTGATAAGTGAGGGGCAGGCCTGGCATTGGGGGATTTCCTACCTCCAGTAGGGGGGCTGTCAGCCCTACGTGTCACTCTCCCCTTTCCCCACAGTGAGCTCACATAAAAAAAAAATAAGAGGGGTTGGGCATTCTTCCCTCACGTCTATACCTGGAAAAGTTTTAGAACAGATCATCAGTCAGTCCTGGAACATTTAGAAAGAATGGATGTGATTACTAAGAGCCAGCATGGGTTTCTCAAGAACCTGTCATGTCAGACTTCAGGTAAGTCTCTTTTTTTTTGAGAAAGTGACTACCTTGCTGGATCAGGGCAATGCTGTAGACATCGTTTATCTTGATTTCAGTAAGACTTTTGATAAGGTTCCACATGCTATCCTTGTTGACAAGTTGGTAAAATGTGGTTTGGATCCTGTTACCATTAGGTGGATCTGTAACTGGTTGACAGATCACACCCAAAGAGTTCTTGTGAATGGTTCCTCATCCTCTTGGAGAGGAGTGACAAGTGGAGGGCCTCAAGGATCTGTCCTGGGACCTGTTTTGTTCAACATCTTTATAAATGATTTGGATGAAGGAATAAAGAGAATGCTTATTAAATTGGCCGATGATACTAAATTGGGGGGGGGGGGGTTGCAAATATAGTAGAAGACAGAAGCAGGATACAGGATGACTTTGACAGACTGGAAAACTGGGCTAAAACTAATAAAATGAATTTTAACAGGGATAAATGTAAAGTTATGCATTTAGGTTGGAAAAATCCAATGTATGGTTATAAGATGGGGAGACTTGTCTTAGCAGTAGTGATCTAGGGGTCTTAGTGGATAATTCGCTGGACATGGGTCAACAGTGTGATGTGGAGGCTAACAAGGCAAATGCAATTTTGGGCTGTATCAGTAGAAGTATAGTGTCCGGATCACGTGATGTGATGGTATCGCTTTACTCTGCTCTGGTAAGACCTCACCTGGAGTGCTGTGTTCAGTTTTGGACACCACATTTTAAGAAGGATATAGACAAGCTGGAACTGGTCCAGAGGAGGGCGATGAAGATGGTGAGAGGTCTGGAGACCGAGTTCTATGAGGAAAGGTTGAAGGAGCTGGGGATGTTTAGCCTGGAGAGGAGGTGGCTGAGAGGTGATATGATCACCATCTTCAAGTACTTGAAGGGCTGTCATATAGAGGATGGTGTGGAATTGTTTTCTGTGGCCCCAGAAGGTAGGACTAGAACCAGTGGGTTGAAATTAAATCAAAAGAGTTTCCGGCTCAACATTAGGAAGAACTTCCTGACCATTAGAGCAGTTTCTCAGTGGAACAGGCTTTCTTGGGAAGTGGTGGGCTCTCCTTCCTTGGAGGTTTTTAAACAGAGGCTAGATGGCCATCTGACAGCAATGAAGATCCTATGAATTTAGGGGGAGGTGTTTGTGAGTTTCCTGCATTGTGCAGGGGGTTGAATTAGATGACCCTAGAGGTCCCTTCCAACTCTATTATTCTATGATTCTTGCTGGCTGCCCAGCTTCGTGGCCATGGTGTGACAGGTAGCTGGAGGTGAAACAATCTTGCACGCCCCATTAACTGTCTTCCTACCACCCCAAATATTTGAATATTCACCTTGTGGAAGAGCAACTGAGAACAATCAGCATTTCCATGTCAATTGAAAGCTCTTTTTCTCTGCCTTCCCTCCCTCTCCAGTCACTAGGAAGAGGGGAGTGGATGGAGATGGAAGAGGTAGGCAATTGAGTAGGTGGGGCCTGTGGGGCTCCCCCTACTACAAAACTGAGGGTGATGAGAAGAGCTCCTCTCCTGCTCAAATTTTCTTTGAACCTGTTTTCCCTGTTCCCAAATCAGGGTAGGGCTGTTGCTACCCCTATAACAGTCAACGCCCTTCCCACCTTTCCCTCCTACAGTTTTAACTGTCCTTATAAATTGTTGTAAGAAAAAAGGGGGTACAGGGTTGCCATCTCCAACTTGGGACATTCCTGGAGATTTGGGGCTGGAGCTTGCAAAGGACAGAGTTCTGGGAGGGGAAAGAACTGCAATGAGCCAAAACTCTAGCTAAGGGCTAACAGTTTGTATGCCAGAGCACGCTAGTGCAGTTACAGGAATACTGGATACAACCCCCACTTCAGTCTGCCTTCTGAGAAACCCATATGGGATGGGTTCCACTGGTGTGTGAGCCACAATGTGGTTCCCTCACCACCTGTGGGTTAGAGCCAGGCAACAGCCCCTGAGCTGGGCATATTGCTGGACAGCCTCATCCCAAAGAACCGTTATGTGGAACCCCTGACCAAGATAGGCAGGCATACAGCTTTAGCCTACCCTCAAAATTGGATCCAGCCTGATGCCCATTCTACTTATGAAAAGCTGTGACAGCAGCATACAGTACACAAAGAACTCCACTGTTGCAAAATGCTGACGTTAGGAGGGTTGGCAAGGAAGCCAGTGAAAACTGAGATGCCCTCTCTCTAGTGGTGGCCACTTAAATCTTCTGGGGGTGGTTTCCAATGAAGGTTTGGGCTTCCAGGTCCTCTCAGAGGCCCCTCCCCTCTCAACTGGCCAGTTGCTGATTACCCCCCCCCCTCCCCGTTTGGAGCCAGGGTCCAATCACCCTTGTCCTCCCGGTGCTGCTAGGGAACTGAGGAAATATATTCTCCTCACTCTCATGCATTCTGTACACTCAACATGTTTCCCCATATTATGAGATCATGTGAGTCTTTTCCATTTTTCACAGTGACCAATAACACATCAGATAATCTTCTAGCGCTCAGCAGTGTGGAAAACAGGGCTTTGCAGCTGCTTGTCAGTTTCAGAAAAAGTCTAGTCAGTTTCAACAATGGGTTTTTCCTTTCTATTCCCTTTCATTCAAGGAACTAATGCTGAAATGCATGCACAAAACTGGAATGACAAGGATTTGAATGGAAGGTGTTTGCTGGATGCTACTACACAGCTGCGATAGGGCAATTGCATAGTTTTTAATTTAAAAATTTAGTCACCACAACCCACGCATCACAAGTGACTTTCCACCCCAATTTAGAAAAGTGCATTTTTTAAATTGTAGCTGCAGAATAAATACACCTGAGGAAAAAGAGTGGCAGATAAGGTGGGTACAGAATCCAAATTAAGCTTAAAGGCTTACTGCTTAGAAAATCTGCAATAAACTGTGCATGAATAATAGGCCTTAATTCAGAAGTAAATTATGTTCCAGAGACTATGGGTCTTCACACTGCAAGGATTTCATGCTTAAATGTTTCTCTGTGGGATAAATGCACATAGAAAACATAAGGTGATGGGAAAAGACGACGAGACATCTGCACATTGCAAAGCTATCATCAGAGGGCCTAGGTTTTGGTTGTTGTGTTTGCATACTGTGATTATTATTGTATGTATTAAAACAAGGGCTGTGTTTTTCTTTAGTAAGTGTGACCCATAAATAATGGCTCATAATTAATCAGATATTTACAACCAAGTAATATTCTTTTTGTGTAACACATGCAGCAAAACTTGTATAGTTCCCACATGCATGTCTTCTGTTGCAATTTTTGTAAAATATCAGAAAGAATTCTGATCTCTTAAGTTTCCTCTTAGTATACATATAAGATACTCCTTTCAAAGTCACTTTCATTAGCCAGCTTTGGTAAAATTGTGAAACTGACAAGTATCAGGTAAGAATGAGTTCAGACTTTGGACTCAGCAAAGTAGTAATATTAAATCAGACCTTTTTTAAAAAGGCTTTTATAGTGTCCATTGTGGTTAAGAGGTTGTTATAAGCAATTTTTGAAGGCTGGGTCTTATATTCCTGTTTTTGCTTTACAGGTCCATGATGGAATATTCCTGTTCAATTTTACTCGCATCTATTAGTCTTCGATACATTGAAGCATTACATTACAATGGAACTACATCATCTAATGGTACAACAACAAGTAAGGAAACAGTGAATTATTTGGGGTAGATTATGAATATTTTGAATTCTGCTGCTTAAGTGTTTTTGATGGCAGTATTCAAAAAAATCTGAAGAAATACTGAATCAATCTGCAGATCTGTGCTTATGGATCCTTGTATGTGGTACACTGTGTCTACGGTATATATGTGAGTAATTGGCCATCTGTAGGTTTTTTCTTATTGCAAACTTCTCTGAATATTGCTTTACCCCTCACAAGTTTTACCTACAGCTTTACTGCTCTTTGGATCCAGACTGGATGTCAGTTTCCTCTAATACAATGAACAGTCAACTGTCATAATTATAGCAGGTCACCTTTTGTTACTTCTTTTGTATCCAGTGTGATTTCAATTAAGTAATAAAGTGAAACGCAAATTTTGATGGGTCTTACCTTCAGGATTTGACATCACTGCAGTTTAGCCAATTATAATGAGAAGGGTAAAAGCTGAAGAGATAACAGATAATCTGTGTTCCCTTTTTTATTTTTGAAGATATTTTGGACAAATTTGACAAAACTACTGAATTTTAGGAACTGTGTGCTATTAAGATGCTATCCATTCAAATTCAGCCACCAAAATAAAAACCCACCCTAAAATATTCCATCTTGTGGTGGACAGTCTCAAAATAATATAGCTACAGAGTCACTGCTAAGTAGCTTGATTTGCAAGTGAAACAAATGAATTCTTGATGACATCTTATTTCTGATCCTACTAAATGAACCTTCAGAGGGTGAGGTCCTCAAAAGCTCCTTCATGGAATGTATAGCTATGTGTTGTACATCCCTGACATATAGAATATGAGCAGCTTTACTGGAAAACCAGAAATAATTGAATCTGAAGTGAGTTAAAGCAATAACATTACCATTAGCTACATAATTCTGCAATGGACTAGCCTATAATCAGGGCTTTTTTTGTAGAAAAAGCCAAGCAGGAATTCATTTGTATATTATGCCACACCCTTTAACACCAACGGAAGTTACGTCATCCATTCAGTAGGTTACTTTCTGCATTTTGACACAGAACAATACAGTGCCATCAGCTGCATTTCATGGATGTGTGTTCTCATTTCTGGAAAAGAAATGCCCTCATTTTGACCCAGGTTTATTAGCAATAGAATAATTAACAGGCATTCTCGCATTCTGACATGTTACTGTTTTATGGTTTCCCATGCTAATGCAACCCAGATCAAAGGTTTTCTGAATTTGTTAATTTTACTATTCTGCTATTGTTTTTAACTTTGTACTACTTGGCATTCCAAACCCCACCAGCTATATGTGGCTCTGCTTACTTTACCTCATTCCTCGTCTGAAGAAGTGTCCGTGCACATGAAAGCTTACATTCTGAATAAAACTAAATTGGTCTTAAAGGTGCAATTGACTCCTATTTTGTTCTACTACTTCAGACCAACACGGCTGCCTACTTGGATCTTTCATACAGTGCAATGAGAGACCTTGTTTTGCCACATCCCACCTCCCCCCCCCCCCAAAAAAAAACATGTCCGGAGAGAGAGGGAGAGAGCCATGTGCAGTGGAGTGGGCAGCAACAGGCCCAGCTTCTTCTGGTGTACTTGTGGGTGGCTCCATGTCTCTTGCTCTCATTGCAAGCCTGTTGGAGGCTGGAGGCAGCAGAGAGCATGGAGTATGCGTAGTGCCTTCCCTCTGCCACAGACCTCTTTTTGAGCTGGAGCCCTGGCCAAGCCAGCTGGAACTGTAGTACTTTTGTAAGCTATCTGAAATGTAAGTCTAATTACGGGGTATGTGTGTCTTGTTTTTTAACTACTTTAATGGTATTTTGAAATAGAATTTCATTAAGAAGCGTTCCAGTAAATATAAATATTATCTGTGGAATTATGTACAAGGTTTAAGAATTTTTGAAATTCTGGCAGGGGCGGATTGCCTGTACTCAGCATTAGTCATTAGCTGTTTGGTAACACTAAATGCTAGAAGGGCAAGGATCAGACTGCTTTTATTGCTGCTGCAAACCCTTGATGGCTTTTAAAGCTTTTAATTTAACTGAATTTGGTCTAATGCATAAAACAGTAATAGCTGACTTAATACTTTCCTTTTTATGAGATGATATGTGTCTGAATTAAGTTTCCTTTCCTTCCTTTATCTTGGTCAGGGATGCACAACATAGAGGCAGAGGTCACATACCTCTCTACCTTTTACTGCCATCTGTGATAAAGGATCAGGAACAAAGAGCTATAAATAAAGAGCATGAATTCATTCATTTCAAAGCCCAGTAACAGGGAAGTAACAGGGAAGACCAGTTATTAAATACCATGTACTGCCAGCTTTTTCTGCAAACTTGTAAGAAGAATGGTTTCCCTGAAAAGGATTGAATGAAAAATATTGAATGGTCATAATAAGAGCAGTTCCAGATTGGCCCACAGGTTATGTCTATCTTTTCTTGAATACATCCTTTTGGGTTTTTGGTGGACATGCGTGCTCTATATTGTAGTTAGAAAGTTGAGAAAAATAAACAGCACATGAGACAGTTGGAACAGGTTGTTTCCCAGGATTATCTTGGTTGGTAGACCAGTCCATGTGTCCTCTGTGTGGATTTTTAACAGATGTGTTCTTGGACAGGTATGTAGGAAGGAAGATTCATTCCTGACCTTAATCAGGATTGTTAGCTGCCCTGAGTCCATTTGTGGAGAGGGCAGGATATAAATCAAAAGTAAATAAATAAATAAATCATCCTCAGAGTTTCTTCTTGGGGAAATATACATGTACTGAAGGCTACAATGTACTATTCTCTGGCAGGCCTAATTGTTATTTCAGGTCAGGAAAAGAGCAGGTGGAGAAGAGGCTTAAGACCCTCCTCCCTGCACACCAGTCTGAATTGGGCAACCATGTGACTTGTAATTGAGTCCTAGAACATAATTCAAGTGCCAGTGTGATCCCAAGTTATCATGATAGACAAATGTCTGTCATATAGAGTTAGCAATATATGAATTGGCTATTGAGACAGAGATCAGTATAGGTTCCTTTATAATTTAACTTTTATCAGTAGGTAGTATTAGAGGAGTAGGTGATTGGCTATATGGTGTTGGGGTTCTTACCCTAAGTAGTATTGCTTTTCAGTATCCTAATTTATGCCTACAGGAGGGTAGAGTGGAGAGAAACCAAATTCTATCTGACATGTGACTTTCGCATCTCAAAGACAGATATGCAGTATCTTGAATTCCATATTGACAAATGATATTTGCGGATTTACCGCATCGATCCTTTACTTCAATCTTGTTTTCTCCTAAGTGCCTGTTTTGTTTGAATGCCTGCAATTATTAGATGTCATGCTATTTTCAATCAAAGACCTCCTGTTCAGCCACAACGCCTAGCTGATGTATAGTTTGGACAAAAACTGTGCAATACCCAATGGAGTTGAGAATGTAAATTCTTCCATAATGGCTGAAAATAAACAGTAGCTGTTCGTGTTGTATTTAGCAGAACACATGTGAATGATATTTATGACATAACTGTTTTCATGTTTTCTTTTCCACTATAATAGAAAATAGCAAGCACTATAATAATAACATGTTGAGAAACAATATCTCCAATGTATAATAGTGTCACAGCATCAGGCATCCTGATGTTGGGACACCAATATGCACTATTATTGCTGCTCAGGCATGCTTTACAGCTTAAAGGCTTTGCTCCATGTTTACATCTCTCTCCCCCTTTGCACTTGTTACTGAGGATCTTAACTGAGGGTCACAGAAATCAGGCTGATCATATTAAAAATGAAAAGAATTTTAATAAGAAAATAAAATGGACCTGGCACATTCGTCTTCTACAATAGAAAACAACCACACTGTGCCAAAAAAGTCAATTAACAATCATTATCGTCAAAATATATTTCTGTATTATTTTAGAAAGAAGTATCAACAATTCTAGTACAAAATCAATAATGTTTTTAGTAAGTATTACTTAAACAAAGTATTTATACATAGTAATCAAGTTTGACCCATATTTACATATGAATCGGTGATGAAGAACTGAGAGGTTGCTGCATTCCATTTGAATGCTCTTTTGTAACAGGAAATCTGAATAGTTTATATTTGGATTTTTATGATACCAATGTTCCCTCTAAACTGCAAAGTCTTGTGAGCAAAAATTCTACTTTGTGAGTTATTGGCATTAAAGCTGTGAGCTACTGGCATTAAAGTTGTGAGCTACTGCATAAATTAGTATCCACTCTGGTCACTTTCTTGTATTATATCTGTCTTCTAAGCATCATGAGGTATCAGAGTAGTGAATGGAAGCTTATTTATTTATTTATATCAGCCTCTTCAGCTTACTGGCTCATGCAGACCCAACTGGGAGCCAGTCTGGAAACTCTGGAAATCATGGTTATCCTGATTTCACAGCAGCCGTGCTGATTATGCTGACAGCCATGCTGATAATGCTGATTATTTCTCCATATATCTAAACATGTATGTGAGCAGAGGAAAGATCAGTCTCAACAATTATCTGAGGCTTGAAGTCATGGTGAACTAGCCCAAACAAGAGAATATTTTTCCCAGCTGGGAAATATGTTTCCAATGTTTGGTTTTAGCAGCAAGGATACCTGTGCTGAAGGGCATGTGAGAAAGAAATGTAATAGTTTTGCCATCTTAAGTTCCGATGTATATTAATTAAGTTGTGGCCCATAGTTGTTTCAGCTGTCGTGTCTTCGTTCTGTGGGTGTGGGAGCAATAGCAGGCAGTTCTGTCTGTCTGTCTATCAATCATCTTTCAATTGTCTTATCTATCCATCCATCTATCCAGTATTTTTGTATTGTGTGTGTACATGTGTCCGCACCTGGAAGTCATGGTAGCCTCTGGTGAATGACCCCTACTGGGGGCCTGGAGGATATTTAGAGAGGTGGTTAAATAAAGCCTGCCCCTGTCCTCCTGACAGCTGATATTTCAGGGAGGTCTCCCATCCTTGCCAGAGTCAACCTTGCTTAGCTTCTGAGGTCTGATGAGATCAGGCTTGCCTGGGCTATCTAAGTCAAGACCAGTGTTCCCTCTAAGCTGAGTTAGTGTGAGCTAGCTCACAATTTTTTAGTCTCCAGCTCACACATTTTTGTCTCAGCTCAGGAAAAATAGCCCTAGAGCAAACTAATTCATGCAGTAGCTCACAACTTTAATGCTAGTAGCTCACAACTTTAATGCCAGTAGCTGACAAAGTAGAATTTTTGCTCACATGACTCCACAGTTTAGAGGGAACATTGGTCAAGACTCAGTATATTTTTTGTGATAAAATAATATATGTGCCCCAACACACATGCAAGTACATTATAGAGGTTTTTAAGTTACCAGCCTGAAAAGTGGGAAAAGAGAATAATAATAATTTATTGTGTGGCAGTGTGTGTAACATAGCCAGGAGATCCTAAGATTGTCTGGCAGCCAGAATTCTAGCTTTTTAAATGTTATGTACCACTATGTCACTCTGAGCTCCTTGGTTAATCTGATCCATATCCAGTTTGAATTAAGTGCTAAAAAGCCTTTCTTTCCTTCCTCTACTTTCTCTGAAAACCTGTTTAATGATATATAAAATGTGTTGTTTTCCTGAGTCTGACACTTTCATCAGTCCTTTTGTTGAAGCAGCTGGAAAGTTGCAGATGGTGAATAAATAGATGGGCAGCCATTTATAGATGCTTAATTTAGATTTATTCATTGTGATTGGCTATCAGCTCTTTCTCATTAGCTAAAAAATGCTAGCCAATATCAATATCAGATTTCAGTTACCTGGACTGTTTGAAATTGTCAAATGCTGTTAGTAAAATTGGGCTATCTCTTATTTTGTTGGGGGAACTTGCCAGAGACAGGCTTGCAAGATTGAGGTAACTAGTGAGAGTCTCCACCAAAGTTTATTGGGATTTTTCTCTAGAGAACCCTCAAAACTAACCAGACTGTTACTTAACCAAGAGAAGTTGTTTTATTGAAAGAGGTAATACTAAAATATTGCAAATATACCCAGAACAAATGCACACTGGAAACAAACACACAAGCTTATCAGAAAATACAGGGATGAGAAAGATTATAGCTGGGGCTTGGGGGAATTGTAGCTACCTATCCAGAAGAGGCCTCAGGTCCAAGCAGAAGAGCAAGATGGCCAGCATCTTGGTGTAGGAATGTCACACGACTCAGGATTGATGTTCATCGCACCAGGCTGTCCAGGCTGTCTGTCAGTGGCTGCGTTGCTTTATTTATATACATTATTCTTTATACAATCATTTATTAACAACGTGCAGAATGAGGCGACCGATGTTTACCTTAGCTTGTTACCCCAAATGTGTATTCCAGGAAGGAGGTGAAAAGGGCAGCACATTCCAAGGCCCTCAGCATTCTTGCTTAGGGCAAAGTACAGGAAGGCTTAAGTCTGCCTTCTAAGTCTATAGATGAAGTCAGGACAAGGTTGGCCAGGCCATTGCCCTTCCTTCATCTTGGATATGCAGTTTTAGATCCAGGAAGACACACACACTCAGCTCTGGGTGCTGTTTTTATAGAGAAAAATGTATCCTGGAAAAGGGTGTCATGATTGCCCCTCAGAACAATGCACTGATGGAATTAGCTGGGAGTGAAACACTGTGCTGGGAAATGCTGAATGGGATTCCCAGGAAAAGACAAAGATTTTGTATTTGCATCTATGTGTGGAGATGGGTTTCTGAGTGTAAACAGGAACTGCTAATGTGTCTTGATGCAATTTTACCAAGAAGGTAAGCATGCTAATGCTTGCTGATGATTCTAGACTGATGGAGAGAAAAAGCTTACCCAGTTGTGTGAATAGCCCATCTATTTAGGTGATTGGATCAGGAAGAGAGGAATCTGGTGGAATCAGTGATACCACCCTCCCTACTCTCTGCCCTTCTAAGAGTTGGTGGTGGAGGGCTAGCTTCCCTATTATGGATTAACATTCTGCCTATCTATTTGAAGGTTGTGTTATCAAAGGTTATTTCTTGTTAATATTTTGGTTTCCCTTGCTCTTTATATAAAAGTGTGCTGGTTACCTAAAAAGAATGGGGTTTTAAAAGGTGTTTTTAGGAAAGCAAAAGATCTAATCTCTTGAAGCTAATTCAAAAGCTAGGATACACCTTTCTTTTTGTTATATGCCCTAATTCACATCCATTGCTCTGAAGAATTTAGTGCTTACACATCCAATGTGGCGTATGCAAGCACTGAATTCTAAAAATACCCAAGCTAATGATGCTGCTTTCTGTAGATTTATTGGAGAAGTCATTTTTTAAAATCTATATCAAGTTGCAATTTGGGGTTCCTATTTTTCCACTCGTTTCACTTTTTCCAGTGTGTACTTAAATTTGGAAGAGAATGTCATCTAATAATTCACTGAGAGACAGTTCTGGCATTTTGTAAAGTCTAAACAATTTACAAACACTGGCAGAATCTCCTGCTCCTAATTGTGACTATACTTAAATCAAACTCTTTCAGCCTTTTTTACTGATGGGGACTGCATCAATATTGCAACAGCTTTAACCACTGTAGTCTGCGAACATCACAAGTTTATCAAGTCAGCAGCTTCTATTTTTGGCCTGAGTTTGAGAAGTTAAAATATCTCTTGAAAATAACTTAGCAAATCAGTCTGTGAAGCTTAGTATATGCTTTGTGCTTGGATTTCACAATTAATTGTGGAATCATTTGATTATAATATTTTATGCAACATCACTTAGGTTGCATTTGAGGTGCGTCAATCTCTGGTACTCTGGTTGTAGCTTTGTAATAGTGCATAAGCCTCAACTCGGTTACATGACTACATTATAAGACTGGAAATATATGTCCTTTTGTTTTCTGAGCTGTGGTGATAAACACACATCTGTATAAACAATAAAGTAGGAGGGGGGTTAAATGAAAATTGCAGAACCAATTGCAACCATAGAGGCTGCTTTTGTGACTATTGCAAAGCTGCCATAATTTGTGGGAGCTTGAAGAACAACTATCTGTTGATGTAGCACCATGTATTTGGGACATCATAAATACTATAATACCTATGGGATACATAGCTAAATAAAAGGATAGTTGTAATTAAATTCAAAAATTACTGTATCTTACAGTAAAATGAATGGGTCATATACAGCCAGCCTTCTTTTCTGAAAAGTAAAGAGAGGAACCCCCCCAAAAGGCTATGCCTGGGAATTAGGAGATCTGTATGGACAAAATCCATGTAGGATAGGGTCTAAAGAAAGAAGGATAATTGGTAAGATTGAGGGAATAAACTGATGGCTCTTGTGCCTTGGGTTGCCAACTTTCAGGTGGGGCCTGGGGATCTGGTTTTATTGAGCCATCCTCTCATGTTGGGTGCTTTACAAAGTCCTATTTGTTGCATTCTAGGAGAGTATCCTGAGTTCATAGAGAGCCCTACATTGTCTGTGGTGGAACGGTTTGTACTTTTGTGATTGCCTCAAATAGGGTTGCCAACTGGTTGGAAACTTCCTGGCAATTGGGGGAGTGGAGCCTGGGGAAAGTGGGGTAATAATGCCAAAGAGTTGATCTCCAAAGTAAGCATTTTCGATGGAATTGCTCTCTATAATCTGGAGCTCAGTTGTAAGAATCTGGAAGGTATTATACAAATTTATTTGTTTCATTAGCTCTGGTATACTGTAATCAGGACTCTTTTGGTTGTGATTGCCCGAAGCTTCTTACATCTAGGCCCTAATTTACAGTCAGTGTTGGCAGAACAATAACCCAATAACTCTCATACATGCATACTCTCACGTGGAGGTTCCTTTTGGGACTATAGTCTATACAGAATAAAAAGTAGCATCCACTGACTAATATGATAGCTGGAGTCAGTGTAAACCCTGAACCTAGAATAAAAAATGGATATGTATACATGGGCCAGCATAGTGGTTTCTTCACAGTCATTGTAGTTTTCTGTACAAATGGATAAGTGGTCATTAGTATTACATGGCCTGGCCTCTGACATCTGTTTTTTCCTTCTCTTTCACCTACACACTGTCTGCTTTCAGTTCTTTCATTAGAGAACAATTCTGTGCCCCTGGACATAGTTTACCTAAAACTTGTTTCTTTGGTAGCTATTCCTGCCACACATACACACGCACACACACACGCACACACACACACACACACACACACACACACACACACAAATAGAGCTTTGCAAAGGGGTGTGGGTGTAGGGAACTCCATTTGCCAAGACAGTTTTATCTTGAAATCAGGAAGTGGATGGAGCAGGGTCATCCTTAAAGATGTTGTGAGACAGGATATGTATCAACAATAGGGTTTCCAAGTCTTTTTTATATGTGGATGCCCTTTAACTGAACAACAACAATAACCCCCCCCCCCTAGTACAATATTAATCATACTTCTTAATATTCTTCTGTGTGGTTTCCTGTGTCCTGTTGATACACAGTCCAGTGCTGGATTTTGCAGTGTGTCATTGCGTTAGTTTTCTAGTATGTTCAGTCACTGATATCACAAACATATATTTCAATGTTAACTGTAAATTATGTATGGCCATCAGTTAATTCAGAAACCCAGGTTATGTATTTAAAACTATTGTTTATTTATGTACAAAATTGTATGCACCATCTCTCCAGACGGCTGCCTTTCTATCCACGCATACACCAAAAGACGAAAAAGGCATGTAGTTCAGCCTGTTAGTTGCTTGATATAAACTTGTGGTTATAAACCTCTTATCTTCTAACCCCAAATCCTACTTCAGTCAATTCAGGTTACCCCCATAATCTATTCTTTTCTTTCCATCCTTCGATCCCACTTCCACAAATCCTAATATTAGTGGATAACTAAATTAAAGACAATATAATATGCTTTTTTTGAGGGATGGCATTTGGCTCCCTAGGGCATGATCTGTAAAGCTTGCAGGGCATCCAGAATTTGGGGGGCATTTGGGATTTTAGATAATCCCATGTGTAATGTAATGTAATGTAATGTAAAATTTTATTTATATCCCGCCCTCCCCCGCCAGAGCAGGCTCAGGGCGGCTTACAACATTTAAAATGAACAATACAATAATAAAACATTAAGAACACATTAAAACCAATCAGTGATTAAAACATTCCTAGACTAACAGTGGCGGTAAGCATTATTAATTTAGCAGTAAACATTGGTACCATCATTAGTTTTGAAGAGGGCGGTCTTGCAGGCCCTGCGGAACTGATCTAAGTTCCACAGGGCCCGCACCTCCTCTGGGAGCTGGTTCCAGAGTTGTGGGGCTGCGGCGGAAAAGGCCCGAGTGCGGGTGCTTTGCAGTTTTACTTCTTTCGGCCCAGGGATATTCAGTTTATTTTTGCCTACTGACCTCAGTGCTCTCTGGGGCTCATATGGGGAGAGACGGTCCCTCAGGTAGGTCGGTCCTTGGCCATATAGGGCTTTAAAGGTTATGACCAGCACTTTGTACCGGATCCGGTATACAATCGGCAGCCAGTGCAGTCCGCGCAGCCCAGGCCGTATATGCCTCCATCTTGGAAGACCAAGTAGTAGCCTGGCTGCTGCATTCTGCACTAGCTGCAGTTCCCGGGTCCGGTATAGAGGCAGCCCCATGTAGAGAGCGTTACAGTAGTCCAGTCTTGAGGTGACCATCGCATGGATCACCATCGCTAGGTCCTGCCGCTCTAGGAAAGGGGCCAACTGCCTCGCCCGCCTCAGATGAAAGAATGCTGACTTGGCAGTGGCTGTTATCTGGGCCTCCATTGATAATGAAGGCTCCAGTAAAACACCCAGGCTCTTCACCCGTTGCGCCGTCTTCAGTGGCGCCCCGTCAAAGGAGAGATATTTCCTTCCCCAGAGTGCCACGACCCACCTGGAGAACCTCTGTCTTCGCTGGATTCAACTTCAGCCCGCTCAGTCTGAGCCATGTTGCAACAGCCTGAAAAGCCCGGTCCAGGTTCCCCGGGGCGGAGGCGGGCCGGCCGTCCATTAGTAGATAGAGCTGGGTGTCATCTGCATATTGATGGCAACCCAGCCCAAATCTCCGGGCAATCTGGGCGAGGGGGCGCATATAGATGTTGAATAACATCGGGGAGAGAACTGCTCCCTGGGGCACCCCACAATCTAGTGTGCGCCTCTGGGATCGCTCACCCCCAATTGCCACCCTCTGTCCCCGACCCATGAGGAAGGAGGAAAGCCATTGTAAGGCCAGCCCCTCTACCCCTATGTCGGCGAGGCGGTGAATCAGCAGCTGATGGTCGACTGTATCAAATGCAGCCGACAGGTCTAATAACATCAGTATTGCCACACCGCCTCGATCCAGTTGCCGCTGGAAGTCATCCACCAAGGCGACCAGGACCGTCTCCGTCCCATGGCCCGGCCGGAAGCCAAAATATGTAGATCCAGCTCTGCCCTTTGCCTCTCTCTGCATAGCACCCCTGGTATCCCTTGAAGGTCTCCCATTCAAATACTTGCCAAGGCTAACTCTGCATACTTTCTAGGATCTGACAAGATTGGGCTTGCTTGTGCTATACAGGTTAGGGTGACATTACTTAGTAAATACCATGTCATATATGTTCAGTCCTTTGTGCTGTTAGTAAAGAGTCTCACTGCCTTTGAGCTATAATGTCCACATATTTGGGCAGGGGGTTTAAAAATTGGAGAGAGAATCTATGGTTTTAAAAATGTGAGGGTAAGTATTTGCTTTTAACTGAAGTACCAGGAAACTGTTTGGATGCCTACTGAAAAATATAAATTGGTAGAGGTTAGAAGGGGAATAAACACACAGATTGTGTGCCACCTTTCTAATTCTGTCTTCATATAATATAAGAAAGTAAACAGTTTTTTTATTGCACCCCAGAAGGCATATAATTTCTGATTTTCAACCCATAAATTAAGTTTATTCTTTAAGAGATTAAAATTATTTCAGATTATATACTTGAATGTTATCTGGTTACCTTTGGCACTGGATGGCATTGGATGGAAAGAGCACTATTACATCATAAGTGTTGGTTGTTAGTACCTTGCTGAGAATTTTTTGAATGTGGATGATTCCCTTTTTAAATTTAAATAAGGGGAGTTATAAAGATACAATGCTTTTTGAGAAGTCAATGCTGAAAAAGTGGGTTCTCTACCTATTCAGTTGAGTGATTTTTAAAAAGGTAAAGGTAGTCCCCTGTGCAAGTTTCTGACTCTGGACTGACGTCGCATCACAACGTTTTCATGACAGACTTTTTACATACTTGGCTTAATGGTCTTCTGGCTCTCTTTTTAATGGTAATGTTATGTATACTTTGAATGCTAGGCTGCAGTCTGCTTTGGGCCCCTGAGCTTGTGAGTTTCTGGCCCAAAGCCTTGGTTTCATGACACTGTTTAATATTTTGCATGATTTTGTTCTGGAAGACCCATAGATATGTTTCTTTTTGTACTTATCTGACATCGTTCTGAGCATTGTTGTGAAAACCATGTAAAAATATCTGGTATGTTATATCTGTATACTACTTTATCTCCTGTATCTCATGGTCCATCCTTTCTCTCGTCTCCCTCCTATGTACCAAGTGGATATTTCTCCCCCCAGCCCCCAACATTATTAGTCATAATATTTTTAAATGGCTAATGTCAACAGTCATTTGTCTTCTGTGTTCATAGATGACCCTCTTATTTTGAATTTTGTGTTTACAACTTCACCATCATTTATTTGGAGAAAAATTAGGACTCAGTCATCATAAAACATGATCTGAGTTGTGATAATTATTTTAAATGGAGAACATAGACATTCAGCAGCCAGATAATCCTTTTATATTGCCGAGCTACCTAGTATACTTCAGGGCCAGGTGATGGTCACATTTGGTCACATATCTCCTCCAGCTAATGCTCTGACTCTCCCTCCCAGTATCTCTATGATAAAAACTATAGAGAAATCAGATACACACACACCTGTTTTCTCCCCCTGCAAACTTAAGTGGTGGCAGGAATGTGTGAATGGCAGCAGGGGATTGCCTGTTGGAAGCAGGCACTTGGTAAGCCTATCAACCACTGATACATGAAAGGCACAGTAAATAGCTGTGTATTAAGGTTTTTTGGGGGGGGTGGGGGGAAGCTGTCAAAAGTTTCACCTTTTAACTTGTTTCATTTCAATAATCCTCTTGAGCATATTAAGATTTGGTGGTACCAGAAAATTCTTACTTTAAGGAAATGTTTAAATTTTCATAAGATAAATTTGATGTGCTTTTGCCTTTGTATGTATTAGCAGCCAGAGTTTAATTTTATTAAGCAATGCATTATATATTGTTATATTACAAGCATTTAAAATGTTTATCTGTAATTCATAGGTCCTCCAGAAGATACTGATCCATCACAGCACCTATTGACTTCAATGCTGATCCTGATTCTGGTGTTTATAATTTTAATTCTTTTAGCTGGCTATTTCTTCAGGTAGGCATTAATCAAGCACTCAGCCTAGAACTAGTTGAGTCTTGTTTTCATGTGATCTAACAAGGAAATGAAAGCATGTATTACAGGCAGTTGTGGTGGCTGTAGACTCACACTTTAGTTAGAGCAGCAAGAGGATGTTGCACAGTTTTCCTCTACACTAAGCAAGTGTTTTACGGTCAGAAGATGTTTAAAAAAAGTTTCTCCAGAGTTTCATGGTGTGTGAAATGTAATCTGTAGTAATAGTAATAACACATATTAACTGATTTATAACTGAAATCTACTTTTTGTTCTAAATATATTCCATGTTTGTTAAGGTTCAGGAAACACAGAAAAGCCGTTGTGAACTCCAGTGATAAAAAAATGCCAAATGGAATCTTAGAAGAGCAAGGTAATTATGAACTTCATCGGCTTCATACTGAATGTTTTCAAACTCTACTTTAAAAAAATGCATTTAAGAAATATGTGTTTCTATCTTAAAATGGTGTTCAATATTTTGAAGTGATTTGTTGCTTAGATCTTTATAACTGGTTATTGGTTTAAAATTTTCTAGGGGAAACTGAATATTTTATTTTAGTGTTTTTAAGTATGTAACTAAGACCTTTATAAATATGCAGTAACTATGTGTTCGACACTAACAGGACCTGAAACTCATGTCTCCTGCAAGTACTGTTACTAGGAAGCTAGAAATTGGCTACTGTAGTTTATTACATGGTGTGTAATGTGTATTTCTGTGTAATGTGTGAAATAGCCTTGTTGTAGTAATATAATAAATCCCTTAGTTAAAAATTGTGGTGCTTAAAAATATTTTATCTTAAGCACATTTTATCAGTATAGTGAAATAGTAGTTTTGGTAGTAATATAATAGTATTATTTAGCATTACAATTCAGGTGTTCAAGGCACTTTGCATATGTCATCTTAGTAACCCTTATAAGGTAAATGAAAAATGGCTTGCCTTTGGTTACCCAGTGAGCTCGTGTCTGAGGTCAATCCATTTTATGCATTTTTATCCACTAGCATCAACTTTTATTTATATGTTTATATGTATACGTCTACAGGCTTGAATCCTGTATCTTGTTTCTGCTTGTGCCCCTCTTTGTCCATCATGGAGGCGGTTCTCAGTTTCATTAAACACTTTTTAGATCTTTGAAAGCCATGGGTCTTGGATGAGTAGAAGTGCCTAGAGCCGTGTGTCCTTTATAGTAGGGGACATCCTCCAAAGCAGACAAAGACAGGCAAGCAGAAAAAGGGCATAGGCTTCAAGCCATCATGTATAGAACAGCACATATTAACCAATAACAAGTTGCTCATAGAGTAAAGTGGTGTAAAGCAGAAACAATAATGATGTAAAACTAGGGAACAAGTCCTGAGAAATGAAATTTGTGCCTCATCTTTTTGAAAGCTTGATTATATTCTCATTTTTCACATGAATAGACAGGAATATAGTCACACTTCTAAATTGCAGTAAATTTCCTAACCCTGCGTTTATTAAACTGCTCTTAAGTGTTTAACAGCCTTGTGCTGGCTGTGCCAGAAGTTAGATTTCATTTCAGAAAAATTGGTTAAATGAATGAAGCAATAGATATAAGAGAAGAAATGAGATTATGCATTGTAGGAAAGGATTTCCCTTGAGCAGTTATGAAAAGGAGCTCTGTAACCTGTGATTTTTAAAGTTATTAGCTGAGCTTTCAAAAAAAATTAAGTAGCTATTTAGTCATTTATTTTATGTATGTGAATTGCAATACCTCCATAGAGTTTAAAGTTGCTTGTTTGCTTATTTATCTATCTATTCATTTGTTTGTTTATTCATTGAATTCATTTGTATCCTGCCTTTCTCCCCAATGGGACCCCAAGTGGCTTACATTGTTCTCCTCCCCTCCATTTTATCCTCACACCAACCCTGTGGGGTAGGTTAGGCTGTATAGTATTCTCAGGAAGAATCCTAGCCAGCCACTGAACTGTAGCAAGGTTGCTGCATAATGGACCTTCCACCCCATTATGAGACTTGGACATATGACTTTATTGACCTCAGTTTTAAAAATACAGGCTGGAATCTGAAATCTTCAGCAGCTTTCTTCTGCTGGTCCAGCATTATATATTGACAAAAGGTTTAGCCACTCTTCTTTATCTGGAAGTGGTAAAAACAAACTGATATAAATGCTGTGCTGTAACCTTGCTTGATACATTAAGACAATCAAGAGCAAGCCTTGGGAATATGAGCTTTCTTCATGCAGCCCTTAGAGCACATCCACCACTATCGCCTACCCTTGGCCAGTAATTAAGTAGTTCCTTGACAGTCATTGAACCAAAAATTCTCTATAATTAAGGCTAATAATTGTTTACCCTTAACCCAATACCTCAAACAAACTTTTACAGCATAATTAAGTAGAGAGGCAAAGAGGATTTGATCCAGGAAAGGACTGAATGTTCCCAGAGCTGGCTTCGATTTTGCTAACCATAGTTCCCAGAGAAAGAGCAATCTGTCCACTCTGACCCTGTGGCTCCAACTAGATCATTTCTCCAAAAAGCAATGGGAATAGGTGTCATTACGTTGGTATCAGTGCTCACTAATGAATAATTTTGTTTATTTCAATATTTTATTTCATGTTAAAGGAAGTTGTTACACAAACCAAGTTTATAAACCCTCTAAGAAAGGGGCAAGTACTATCGTGTGCCTACTACTCTTCTTAAAGTAGTCCTGACTGTGGCTCATCTTGATTAATTCATGTTTTTAATATTTGAACCCTCTGTTCTTTTTTAGCATGATTATGATCAGGGCTTTTTTTTAGCAGGAGCATACAGGAATGCAGTGTAGTCCAAAGATATATGTTACCATCTCAGTGAGAACGGGGCCTTAAAAGCATGGGTATTTGTTAGGAAGATCTACCACTTTCAATTTATGTACTTTCTAAATGTATTTGTTACTACAGTGCCTCCGAGTTCCTCTAGATGCTCCCTTAATTAAGAGTCAAGATGTGGATGAAAGTCAAACTAAGTAATTAATGAAAATATAAATTGCCATGAAAATATAAATTGCTATGAGTTTTAAGGTGCTAAAAATAAGTTTGTAGTGTCATTAACAGAAATGTTAATGCCAGTGTTAATTGGGTTTCTAGTATGTTAGGCCCCTTTGATCATGTTGGGTCACAACCCAGAAATCTGTGGCTGTGCTTCCGGTTCTTCCACTTCTGTGGCCTGTATTGCAAGATGTTACTTTTACTATTTTTGCTTATTCAGTTGACCAACAATGTTTTGAGCATCCAAAGCAGACATTTGTGCTCTAAATTAACAATGCTATAAACAATTTGAATAACATTTTGAAAATGCATATAATATTTTTGCTGTCCTATTTTGACAGAGCAGCAAAGAGTGATGCTTCTTGGAAGATCTCCCTCTGGCCCAAAGAAATATTTTCCAATCCCAGTGGAGCATCTGGAAGAGGAAATACGGATAAGAGCAGCTGATGATGGGAAGTTATTTCGGGAGGAATTTAACGTAAGTCTGGGTAATTTTGTTTTTCCAGTGAAAATGAAAGAGCAAATACAGCTACCATAAGTTAGGTGAAGGTACACAATACATTTTTAAGATGTTTGGTTGGGGTTCCTCCAACTCAACATGCTTTCCCTTGTGCCATCCAGAAGCTGTGAGGAGCTTGCTTCCTCAATTGCTACAGGGTCTGTTCAGACTGAGATCACAGCACTGGGGGAGTCTTGCCCCCTCCCCCATTCCTTTTTCCAAGCTGAGACAGTCTGGAGGATGTTTGAGCTTTTGCAGGATTGAACATGCACAGAATACAATCAGGAAGGGAGACATAAAGTTAAAAAGTATCATGTTGTTTCACCCTAATAATCTGTATATACTGGGAAGAACTGGTGTAGGTACAAATTTTTATAAAGTACGTGTACACATCATTTGGCATTTGTTTTAGCCCACAATATGGTTATTGATGAGACATAACCAGTTCTTTGTAACAGTCTTTGGTTATCTTTCTTAGTACTGGGACCATTGATAGAGTATCATCAAGCTCTGTTCCCGATGAGGGCTCAGCTTGACCTCAGAGGTATTCCTTGTCATAAGCTCCTAATGCTCACTGTGTTTCTTCATCATAGTTATACTGGACCAGGTTATGTCTAGGAATTAACTCCCATCGTTATATTGGACCTGTTTCCAAGCAGCATCATTTTGGGAACCCAACTGTGCCATTCGCAGCCCCCACTCTTCTTTGTATCAACTGGTTGCTCGCTGCTACTCCAGGCTGTCATTGCTCACACTCCTGTGAGGTATCTCCAGTGCATAGTGAGCCAACACAGCTCCACATTTGGTACTGCATTAATAATGGAAGGACCTGAATTTCTGTTCCTGCAGTAATACTGAAGGGATAGTGAAAGCAGCTGAAATTTAAGTGGCCAGTTATCTGAATATGATGATTTTCATGTCGTCAATCCTGAGGAATTTTGTATCCAATGCATGTAGCTCTGCTCACTGTATCTGATTCCTCATTTGATGAAGTGTGCTTAGAACACACGAAAGCTTACATTATGAATAAAACTTTGTTGGTCTTAAAGGTGAACTTGACTCCTACTTTGTTCTACTGAGGCACTCTGTTCTACATTCCAGCACTTCCACACTTTAAGACAAAAATTCTGCCCAACCCAAATTTTTGTCGTATTCTTAAGAATCCCTGCAGAATGGCTAGTTTTGAGGGGAGGATTGTCGTTAGCAAGAAGTTCTGACTAGTAGCTAATAAAAGCTGTATGGAGAGAGAAATTATAATCAGTCTAGAACAGGGGTGGGGAACAGTGACTCTCCAGATGTTTTTTGCCTACAACTCCCATCAGCCCCAGCCATTGGCCATGCTGGCTGGGGCTGATGGGAGTTGTAGGCAAAAACATCTGAAGAGCCACTGTTCCTCACCCCTGGTCTAGAACATACCACTCTACTTCTTGGATAGTGTGTTAGCATGTAGGTATGTACATGCTAACACACATGCTAACTGGCTTGTGGCCACATTGCACATCCTTATGCGGCTTTGCAGTGCCTTGCCTGCAGTATATATAGGAATGAGGAGTGACAGAGATGGTATCTTCCTTCCTGACCTTCCTGCTTATGAAGAAGCATACTGACAGTTTTGAGGAAGAAGAAGTATGGATAGTACTTAAAACCTTTCAGGTTGCACTTAGATTATGTTGCTGCTCAGGATCTTCTCCCAAGCATGTTCACGACCCCTTAGTAATATTCCCTCAAGTGCTGTTTTTATTGGCTTTAAAGGTTTCTTATAAATAGTGTCCTTATTTCATTTGGAAAGGGGAGTTTATACTTTGCTTCTGTTTTCCAACCACAGTCTTTGTGGTTGCAAAGATGGGTTGCTTGGTATGTTGCTTGCTGACCTGAGCTGCAGAAAGCAATAGGCCAGGTTGGATTGTTGTCTGTTCTCAAGTTCATTTACACAGCTGTTCTGTCCACTTTCTGCTCCTGTTCAGTTCTTCTGAATACTCATAGTACAAAGAATAGTGGAAGAGCTATCCCATTTTAAATTTCATCTTTTTTAAAAAAGCATTTGGCAATTAAACTGTCTAGAATACGGTTATGCTCTTCCAGGCTATAATATAGTGTGAAGTGAGCTCTGTAATTGGCACTGTTGCATGTCAGCAATTTGTATTGTGATTATATGGTTAAATGTTCCATAAATTAAATGTTTATGTTTGCATGTCTATTAATTAAAAGCCAGAAATTAAATTAAATTAAATTAATTAAACCTGATGACCTATGGATCTACCAACTGAAATTCAATATTTCAGAGTAATCTTTCCCCCTTTTGCTTTAGGACTGTATTTCTTGCATTTTTATCTTGTACACTTTTCCTGCACTCCAGATGATGATTATACCTGTCCTAGGTTCAGTAATGCACTGCTCCTACATATGTAGGGGGAAAAGTTAAAATCTGAAATCTTGCCCCAGTGGTCCTACTTATAAAGGGTATGGGGCTGTAAACCATTACCACTGTGTTCATTATGTATTATCATACTCTCTCTGGGTTGCTTTATATTTATTTACTACCATTTTCTGCATTGTGTAACATTTCTTGTTCAACTTTTGGTGCTTCGTTTTCAGATTTCTGTAATTCTAGTCTTATTACATTGTGTACTAGATGTATAATCCTATTGATTGTATAGATTTACACTATATAATCTGTCTTGCATCTCAGAGTGAAAGGCAGACTATAACAAAATAAGTAAATATTAAATGGGATCACATGTATGTATGCAGGGTAGCTCACTTTTTGGTACATATTGCCATGCAGATGTCCAGCAATACAAGATAATTTATTCTCAGAAGCATGATTCCATATGCTTTTCTCCATTGCAGGCTATCAAAATGGTTTATAAACATTTTGATGGTCAAATAAAAGGTTATGTATTTAGTATAAACTTTTAAGAAAGCGGTAAACAAAAAATCGCACACAGCTGGAAACTGAGGTTGCAGTTGTAGTAGCTTGTAAAAGAGGCACACCAAGTTAAGAATAAATACTGAGAGTTTCTTAATCATAAAACTGTTTTTTTAAAAAATCCTTCCTATAGGTGAGAAAATGTATAATGCTGAAAATGTATAATGTTGCTCATGAAGAAGATTATTTAAAACAACAGCAATAACTCTGGAATAAGGCTATTACGTAAAAAATAGTAGGTCTTCTCTGGAGAAAGGGGAAATTGTTCTAGTATTGCTAATGAAATGCAATAAGTGGGTCCCTTTTTCTCCTATGCCAGTTTCTCTCCAGAGTTGCAGTGGATCAATAGATCCCATAGTTATAAACAGGGCTTTCGTTGTAGAAAAAACCTGGCAGGAACTCATTTGCATATTAGGCCACACCTCCTGATGTAACCATTGTTCTGCACAGGGCTTTTATGTAGACAAAGCTAAGCAGGAACTTATTTGAATATCAGGCCACACACCCCTGACAACAAACCAGACAGAACTGTGTTCCTGCTTTTTAAAAGCCCTGTTTGTAAAGAGTCATGAAGGCATCAGGATCAGCTGACAGTGGAGGAATGTAGGCTATGCAGTCTTGGCTTGATTTCTGATGACAAAAGATGCACACCAGAATTATCACCATTTGACTGAATAAGCTAACCTTAAAATGTGCATATGTAAATCTTTCAAGAGACAGCTACTGTTTCATTTCACACTCAGCTTTTCTGGGGAAATTTCTGAAACAGGAACAAGTCTAACAGTGCAGTCCTAAACAGAGTTGCATCCTTCTAATCCCATTAACTGCAGTAGGTTTAACTCTGTTTAGGATTGCACTGTGAACTTCCTTAGCTCAGTTTTTTTCTGTTATTTTTCCAGACAGGAACTCCATTTTCCACTTTTACTCAATCTTTTTGATGAATATGTAGAAAGCTGTTTCAAATGGTAGAATGATTAAAATGAAGTTCAAACATTTTTGCATTTTTAATATTTGTAGAGAAATCATGACCAGATTTAAGAAGTCTGTTACAATAATCTACCCTGTCCCTTTTAATTTAGGAAAAAAAACAAACTTGCAAGCTTGTGACGAAATGGAGGCAAAACAACCCTGGACAGTGAAACCACAAAACATAAATAACTTAGTTGTGTTGTGGCAACAACAAGTAACATGCTGGATGACTTCCTTTATCACCCATAATCCCACCTGCTTTGTTTGCTCTGTGGTTTTAAAAGGAAATTCCATTCAGTAGCATATCTAAATTATGACAAGTGTTGTGGCACCTTAAAGGCTGCCAAACATATTGTGGCATAACCTTTTGTGAGCCAGAGTTCCATCTCATCAGATAAGCGGCCTGTGTTCCATGAAATATTATTCCACAGTACATTCAGTAGTCTTTAAGGTGCTATCAGGCTCATGACTTTTTAAAATAGATTCTTGTTCTTTTAAGTGGTCTTACAAGACATTTTACTCATCTGGGGAGAAAAATCTATATTTTAGCATGTCTTTTAAAAGAACATTTATAGTTTTGTGTATTTGTAATGAATTTTGCACATGTGATTTAACTGATGACTCGTGTGGGGTTTTCAACTGATAGTAATCTAAGTTTTTCCTTAAAATTGCATCTTCACTCCTTTGCTCCATCATTGCTAGGCAGTCCTGTATCAGACTTGACGTCTATAATTTCTTATTTTGAATTTTCACTGCCAGAAATTTTAGGTCTGTGTTTACAGCTTGAGCAATGTTTATCTTTCAGTTCTTAACAGGATCACGGTATTGTCGTATGAGTCTTGTGGAGATTGGTGTTTTGCTAACAAATTGAAACAGTTAGTGAAAGAACAAAATCTAACTGCTCCAGGCTTAGAATTTAGAACAGGGGTGGCCAAACTTGCTTAACATAAGAGCCACATAGAATAAACGTCAGATGTTTGAGAGCAGGAGGGAGGGAGGGTGGAAGGAAGGAAGAAAGAAAGAAAGAAAGAAAGAAAGAAAGAAAGAAAGAAAGAAAGAAAGAAAGAAAGAAAGAAAGAAAGAAAGGAGAGAAGGGCGGAGAGAGAGGTAGAAAGGAAGCTACTTTAAATGCATTCTCCAAGCCACCAACTGGCTTGGCTTGGAGAAGTGATTTAAAGAGAGAAATGCCTTCTCCAAGCTGACAGGGCAGTGGTGGCTTGAAGAACCACAATACAAGCTACAGTTTGGCCACCCCTGATATTAGAGCTTTCCTGGTCTGATAGTTTCAATTTATTATGAGATATGAGAACTATTAAATTGTGATACAGATAATATGTAACCTTATTCTGTTGGGTATAAAGTTAAACCCTCAGGTTTAGTTATACTTTTTAATGGGATGTTATTTTGAATTTACAAAGCTTTATTTCTCTATAGTCATTACCACCTGGATACATGCAGGGAACCCTTGAGATGGCAAATAAAGAGGAAAACAGAGAAAAAAACAGATATCCCAACATATTACCTTGTAAGTCTTGAGTCATTTGTGGTTTCAGGTGTCTGGCATATGTTTAGAGGCACTCAATTTTGAATTCTCCAATAAGTGGTATTTGTACTCATTGGCTGTGGTGACATTTGTCAAATCACACTCCCCCACCCCTCAAAAAAAGCTTAGGAAAAGTTTCACTCACTATCAAAGCCATGTAGCCTGCAGCAGTTCTCCATGATGAAAGCTCTACAGGACCATGGAAAACAGTGTGAAGGAAGTGAATGCTTCTGTTATTTACCTTTAGCTTGAGATATACTTTAGTTATGAGAGTGAAAGGTACTTGTCCTGTATTGCCTCTAGAGCCACACAAAGTGTTCTTGGGATTTGTTTTGCTTTGAGAGGTCAGTGCAGTAAAATCTTTGTTACTCAGCACTTGATGATTGAGAACATTCAGTTAAAGTCTCATTGCCCAGAGAGCAATCTCCTTCCTCATAGCCATCCTATCCCCTAGTGTCTTTGGACATGCATGTGCCCCACTCATGTCTCTGCAACTGGCCAGTTAATACCTCCAGACATTGCAGGCTTCTGACAGCAGGCACTGACAGCTGATATAATCCTTGGAAACCTCCTTCCCCTTCAGCCTATATCAAGCTGTCAGGGACCAGGCTTTTCTGCCTGCTGTGTAGGGTGGCTTTGTGGCTTGGAGGAAAGGGTATCTCAGGAGAGTTCTGAGTTATGGGTATCCCAAGAAGGTGCTGAGTTACTGAGGATTCCTTTGTTGAGTCCAGAGGAATAACTTGGAGAATGCAGCCCATTTGATTAACCAGGAAGGGTACCCTCCCATCCCCAAGAATGCTAAATAACAGAACTTCTGCTGTACTAAATTTCAAACAAATGTCAATAGTGTGTCAGTATGTTCTGTAAAAATTGCAATATATTCTTTTTCCTCAGATGATCATTCCAGAGTAGTTTTGATGCAGATAGACGGAGGTCCATGTTCAGATTACATTAATGCTTCATATATAGATGTAAGTTAATCACTGTTTTAAAATATTATTTTTTTAAAAAATTAATTGGCTGAGTGACTGATTTTTAATCTGTTTAAATCTGTTTCTTTTTAAGATAAACTACAAATTTGTTTTCCCCCTTCTAGGGTTACAAGGAAAAGAATAAATTCATAGCAGCTCAAGGTATTTTCCAGTCTCAATTACTACTCTGAGGCTGTGAAGACATTCAAAAGTGTATGTGTCTAGTAGAGCGGTACCAGAACTGCTGGCCCAAATATCTGCCCTTCAGTCAAAACATCTGTACACAGCCCTCTACGTGGGAACAAAAATACCTCCTCAGACTCTTCCATGAGTTGAGACCATGCTTTTTTGCTGTCATCCTGATTGCTTGGAAGAACATGTCAGAATATCTCTCTACATGCCTACACTGTAAATGCTTTTGAGTGTCTTCACAGCCCCTCTTTTTAAAAAATATCTTTTAAAGCGTTTTTGTCTTTGTTTATTTGCATGTGCAGAATTCTTTTTTAAAAGTGTACTCTAGTTGTCTCCTATGCTGGCTGCAATCAGTGCTTGGACACACCAAGTTGTCTGATGATGATTTCTGACATAACTTACTATGCCATTACCTAATGAAGAATAGCATTTCTGGGATTCTTAAATGGCCTATTGCAACTCCCTGGAATTATATGTGTAAGAGGTGTTGCCGGTGCCACTTTGTCATTTTATCCTTATGCGTTTCTTTCATTTTCTATATTTGCTTACCCTTCTTCTGTTATTCCAGTTTTAACTCTCATGAAGAAACAGTCTCCGTATAATGTCACTATAGCTGAAGGTAGTATGAAGATATGAGCCTGTTCTCCATCTTTTTGGTATAGTGGGTGCATGGAATTTGAAGCTCATAAGTGCACATGGCAGTGTTAGTGGAATATGTTGTCAAGTTGCTGCCACGTTTTGGCAACTCTGTAGGGTCTCTCAGTGCAAGAGACATTCAGAGGTGGTTTGCCATTGCCTACCTCTGCGTAGCAACCCTGTTTTAACCAAGGTCAACCCTGCTTAGGTTTCATGTGCCTATCCAAAATATAGCAGCAACAAATCACTAGGTACCAAAAAAATTACCAGAAAAACTGTTACTGGTAATTTATTTATTTATTCATATACATATATCATCTCCAGGGTACTCTGCTTCAAAATGAGGGGGGGGGGAACCAAACAAACCATAGCAGTCTGAGCTCCCTGTTGTTAATAATTTTCACTTGCTCTGTAGATCACTGTAAAATACTATTTTTATATATTATTTTATTATAGTATATTATTGTAGTGTATATATAGTGTACACACACATAATTTTTTCATCACGTAAGTGAAAAATACACAGTCTGAAAATGTTGTTTCAATGTTCAGTGAAAGTACCTCTTTTTAAAAAGTTTTTCCCCCTGTTGGTTCTCCTGCTGATGTCTCAGTTGGCAAAGGAATGAATTACCGTCTTGAAGGACCTCAAGCCATTACAAACTTTAAATAGGGTTACATGCTTTGTTAGGAAATCCCAATGTTTTTCATTTGTGTGATAATGTTTATTATTGTGAACTTTACAAAATACATAGCTGTGTATGAAACGAGTTCATTATTGCATGCACATAGGGTTTTTAAAAAATCCATCTGTTTTTATAAGGCTGTAACTCTAATAACTGTGGAAAGAGATTTGAATTTGCTACTGTATTGCTTGCTTCTTGTATAGTATTAAACAGTATTACTTGCTTCCTGACTAGCTCTTGATTGAACATATATATTCCATGTTTAGGTCCTAAGCAAGACACAGTAAATGATTTCTGGAGGATGATATGGGAACAGAAGTCTGCAACTATTGTCATGTTGACAAATGTGAAAGAGAGAAAGGAAGTGAGTTAGCTTTTAATTTTCTTTTCCCTTGGCCTGTTGTCAGATGACCATTAGTAATATAACCACTTCCTAATCCAGCTCTTTAGGTGTCAGTCTGTGACAAAATTATTGCAGTGTGGGTAGCTCAACCAAAATGTTTAACTGTGGAAACCGTTTCAGGTGACTAACTGAGGAAATTATTCTTCTTTTTGTCAGCCTTTAGTCATGTTTATACTGTACTACTGAATTTGTATAAATGAAATGTATAAAAATGTCCATCATATTTTTCTTTACTGGATTTTTCTGTACTAGTTTCTCATCTGGACATTTATATAAAAATATAGTTTTAAATGACAATAAATGGTAATTAAGGCATTTAATAAAAGGAAGGAAACCTAAATTATTAAACATTATTTGACTGAGGCTGTGTCCTCATAATTTGCTGAAACTTTTCAACTACCAAAGTTCACTATATCCTAACCTTTAGAGTGTTGTGTCCAACCTAGGGCCTTCCTAGGATAAAGCTGATAAAATTCAAGATGACCAGTGAACTTTCCAGCATGTCTGCAGCAGCAGAAAATGAGGACTATTTCCTGTGCTTGTTTATCTCACTTTCCGGGTGGCGATGCTTTTTAGGGAGCTAAAACTGAACATAGTATCTTTGGAAACGAATATAATAGAGAAAATAAAATATCCAAGCAGTCAAGAAGCAGAGGCTTTTTTGCTACTCAAGGTTGACCTCTGCTGGTATTTAAAGGGAAATGTTGACAGAATCATCAGTCATTCTCAGTGTTTATGCTGCATAGATCTACCTCTTGCCACTTTCCTACATGTAGCTCCAGTCTGAAATTAGCAGGCATTTTCTACGCCAGAACTTGGGAAGAACCATGGCAGGATGCAGAAAGGGAAGGAGTAGTCCACATTCTTTGCATTCTGAAAGACCTATGTTCAATTGTGGTATTTCCATCCTAAAAGAATCTCAGTTAGCATCTATGGATTAAGAGCTCCGTTTAAGAGCTTGGGGAGCTGCTGCCATTCAAAGTAGGTAGCACTGAGCTAAATGGACCCATAGCTAGACTCAGCATCAGTCAGCTTCATGTTTGTGGTTACCAGGGCTATTTTTGTAGCAGGAACACCCCTGATGTAGCCAATCCTCCAAGAGTTTACAGGGCTCTTCTTACAGGACCTACTGTAAACTCCAGGAGGATTGGCTACATCAGGAATGTGTGGCCTAATATGCAAAAGAGTTCCTGCTACAAAAAAGCCCTGGTGGTTACTACTTTGATTGTACTGTGATCCCATTAGCCAAGTAAGCACAATCCTTTTCAATTTTAGAATTTAAAAATATATGCCCTAAATAGTTATACAGACATCAGATATGAGTTCTGAAATTATTTAGTGTCCAGTTCTGGCTGACTTGCTGTGTGTTTGTACTTAATGTTGCTGTAGGATAAGTGCTTCCAGTATTGGCCTGATCAAGGATGCTGGACCTACGGAAACATTCGAGTTTCTGTTGAGGACTGCATAGTCCTTGTGGATTACACCATTCGGAAGTTTTGTATTCAGTCAGTAAGTCAAAATCTGTTTCCTATTCCTGTGTTATTTGGAATTTCGTACAAAGTTTTGGTCACCTTGTTTTTAAGCAGCAGTTCTGCATAAAAGTTGGGGATAAAACTTGGCCAGCTTCTCCTAGTCTGGGTTGATAGGAAAGGCATAGAGATGTGCTTGATTCTGAAGTGAGGTGTAAATCATTCCTCACCCACTTGTGTGGAGGAACCCAACTGAATCTAGGTTCTAGGTCAAAGGTCCCCAACATGGCTCCCATAAGCCTTATGTTGCCTGCTGACACCTTTCCTAGTGCCTGCCAAGTGTAGAAAGTAGATGAGGCCTGGCAGGGCTTTTGCCCAGCAGGGCTTCTGATTGTACAGGTTTTTTAAAAGTTGCTTTGACAGCCTCTGCTGCCACAGAACATGGATTTTCATTGAAGGATAGTTATTCATATGCACGGAAATATTTTTAAACAATATGTTCATTTTAAACTGCATTCTGTTAAACAGAGAGTCTGTTTGAAATGTCGAAGAGTTACTATAAGAATTATGCATGACCTCACTGCCTGAGATTTTTAACTGGCTCTGCATCTTGTGGCAGTCATTTTGTAGTTGTACCCAACACCATGTTTCAGAATCCTGAAAGTTGCTCACAGACTCAAAAATTTCAAGGAAACCCTATACTAGGTTAAGGTGACCTAAGGCCAGTTTCCAAAGTAGGCTGTTGCGGGGAAAGTGAAAAAGGAGATATCAAAAAGAGAATAATAAATGCAAACAAAATAGATGAGCAAATGTTCTTAGTCAAACAGCAGATGTTCTCAATCTACTGTGCAAAATAGAACACGCTGAGTCAGCCAGTATTGTCAGAATTATTATGACTGCACCACCTCAGACTGTATTTAAATGCTTTCCCATGAGGAAAAGGAGGTTTAATATGAGGAAACAGGATTAGTGGTATTTGAAAAGGAGGAAAGATCAAAGGGAAGCAATCTGTAGCTTTTCCTTCCGGGCCTTCTATGTTTCCATTCTCAGCAGTCTCTCTATAAATGCCATTTATTCACCTTGCAGAAAACCATCTCTTTACTTGTGTGCATGGGAGGAATCTGTTCTTCTACTGTTGATAATATTGAAGTATCATCTTTTTTTTTCCCCTGGGACTGTAGCAGGTTGCTGATGGCTGCAAAGCTCCAAGGCTTGTAACTCAGCTTCATTTCACCAGCTGGCCTGATTTTGGAGTGCCTTTCACACCTATTGGAATGCTCAAGTTCCTAAAGAAAGTAAAATCATTGAATCCTATGCATGCTGGGCCAATTGTGGTTCACTGCAGGTATGTGAATGTGTGTGTATATATATGCTCACTAGTCCCTTGAGAGCCTGATTTGGGAATGGTCTTAACCATTTTGTAAAAGGATTTTTGCACATTCGAACTACTAATCTCTCTTCAAATTTCTTTGAACAATTTCCAGTCCCTGCTCTCTGAAAGATTGAAGACTAGCAAAGAGGGGTGGCAGACATCAGAACTTCTGTTAGGAAATTCGTATATTTCAAGTTAATTGGTAACATTTTTTTAAAAAAGCTTTGGCATAAGCAAATTCCTTATTTTAATTTTATTGCTTTAAAGATAAAAGCAAAACATAACAGTAACAACTTTGCCAAATCTGCCTCAAAAAAGATCCAAAGGAATTAGTATCAGTATTGTAATTGCTTATACATAAAATTAACAAATAGAAATATTTACTGAAATAATTACATTTTATCATCCTTAATATGAATAACTTCAGTCAATACAGCAATTTTGCTGTGTTCTACAACTTTACCTTCAAAAATAGAAAGTAAAGAAAGATGTTACCCAGGTAGATTAAAAACACTCCCTAAGGAATCAAGGATAATAGTTAAAGGAGCAAACTGAAGCTGTTGTTGTTGTTATTAGATCCTATAAACATACCTCCAAAAATAAATCAAATGATTTTTATATCTGCAAATAGAAGGATAAAAAGAGAAGAGTTGTAACATCTTCCTTCTGTATAGTATAAGCCTACCACTACAATAAACAATTAACTAATCAAAAAGTTAAATACATTCCATTGCTTCCTTCTTAATCATAGCCAATGGATTGTACAAATTCTGTATTTTATAAAAGGGGGAAATTGAAGTCAGTATTGGAGTTTTAAAATTGTTTTCTTTAAATATGTGTAGTAGTTGGCTTTCCCACCACTTGCGTAAAAAAAGTCCACTTTAATTTAATCACAACTCCAGAAAGCTTCATTATTGGTGTGCTATATTTCTAGTAATATGGTAACATGCAAGAGGGCAACAATAAAGCAGCTTTATAAAAGTTTCACTTCAGACTGACACAGGCAAAGAGGCTGCAAAAAAGCACACTACTCCAAACCAGGGGTGGCCAAACTTGATTAATGTAAAACCCACATAGAATAAATTTTAAATGTTTGAGAGTTGCAAGACAGGAATGTCAGATGTTGGGAGGGACGAAGGAAGGAAAGAAAGAAAATGGGGAGGTAGGAGGGAAAAAGAAAATAACTTCAACTTTAAATGCATTCTCCAAGCCATCAGCTGGCTTGGCTTGGAAAAGTGATTTAAAGAGAAATGTCTTTTTCAAGCCTGTGGGGACTTTGAGAGCCACACAATATGTGTGAAAGAGCCACATGTGACTCCTAAGCAGCTGTTTGGCCACCCCTGCTCCGAACAGAATTGGAAATATTTCCAGAAAAACATGTTTATAACAAAGTAATGAGTGTGGTGTCACCTTGAAGACTAACCAGCTTAATGTGGCTTTCTTGCGGCAGAAACCATATGTCTGAGGAGGTGGACTTTAGCTCATGAAAATTACACAACAATAAATTGATTAGTCTTTAAGGTGTCATGAGATTTGGATTATTTTGACTGCAGCAGACTAACACTGGCTGCCCATTTGGAATTAGATGTATAACAACCTCACCAGAAATGAGAATGCATCCCTCTAGTAATCTCCATCTATATTTGGGAGGGGGGTGTTCCTCATTTAGACTATTCAGCAATTTTTGCATTAGCACTGCCCTCAAAATAACAAACCTAAAACCTGAAATTGACAAACGGGTCTTTCCCCCATTATATTGAATCAAGGACATTGGAATGCAGACCACAGCACCAGTTGGACTTCCTTGTTTTTAGTGGCTGAGTTGTTCAAAGAGCATGTCATCACCAGATGAAGAAAGCATAACACTTTATTTCATAAAACAGAATGTTAGCATCTCTCTAGCAATGAATTGCTGCAGATCTGACAATAGAAAACTTTGCTTACTTGGCTTATTTTCTAAAAATTGATGCTGAGATACAAAGTAAAATATGTGGCATTATTCTCATGCATGGGAATTTCACACTTTCCCCTTCTGATATCAGCCTCCTCTGATCTCCTGTAAAGGTTAGAAACCTTTCAGAACAGCACTTCATGAGGAGCTGCAAAAACATGATGCGGGGGTGGGGCAGTATGTAGAAGATGCATGGCATTCTCTTCTTTTTCTTCTTTTTATATCCTCTCTCTGATCCTAAACACCAGCCTTGCTTAGTGGGATATGCTCATGTCCATTCAGGAGCAGACAAGCTTTGACAACTTTCAGCCCCGAAGCAGTAGACCACCCCCTTTTGGCTCTGATATAGAAGTATGCAGCAGTGTCACATTGCTAAAGATCCATTACAGCATCTTTGTATGATTTCACAAGTAGCTTGCCATATGAATTCTTTTTGTGAGCAGTTCCATTCTCTTCCATGTAGTCAAACATATACCAGTAGCTGTTAGAGCCAAGAAAAAGGGCACATAAGCTGGATCAGAAAAGCTGGAAAGAAATATTATCTATAAATTAGTCAATCATATTCTAAATGATCAGTTGTGTATTATAGTCAGAAATAAGATGTGTGTTTTGTGGAGCCTAAATTCAAGGTGCTATTTCAGAAGAAACGATGCCTCTGATAAATGTTAGACTGTCCATCTGATATAATAGTATTAGTAAAAGAATATATGTTACAGTTTAGACTGCTTTAATAGAATTCCATAACAACAACTGAGCTGAATAAAATGCTAGAATGCAAGATAAAAGTTTATGCCTAGCACAGGATGCCGTGCCCTTTTCCTCTGAAGGAAGGCTGAAAATCAGATGTGGTGAGGTGATAATTTTGATTACTGTTTCTAGCAATCAGGTTCCCTCTAGTGGCTGTTCCATCTACAAATTCTGTTTAATTCAATAATAGTAGTGTTGTCCGGACGCTATTTTAATATGTTATTAGCTATAAGTTTCTGAGTAATATGGAATCAGTATAGTGCTGTAGATTCTAAAAATGAGTTTAAGATATTTATATGGTTCTGTTCAAACTAAAAGTGAGCCTGTGGCTCAGACTACATGTGACTGGATGACACCCATCTTTTTAACATGTGTCAGCCCTAATATGAGGGTGTACTTTAAAGTGCAAACCCATGGGATTGGGAGCTACACCCCACACAACCCTGCCAAGTTCTGATAGGCCAACTGGAAGAAAAAGAACTGTGGGGAAAGGCTGTGGGTAAAAAAAAGTAAAGCCTCACTAGTCGATCCCTAAGTAACATTTTATACTTTAAACTGCACCACTTTATACAGACTTGCATGTCCGTATAAAGAGGTAACTGTGATTCAGTGGAAGAGCGTTTTCTTTGTATGCAGAAGCAGGACTGGCGCATGGGGTTCTACTGCCCAAGGCAGAACCCCGACACGTGCCCAATCCCTCCCCTGGAAAACGTTTCACGCATGGCATGATGACATTACATAGAGGTGATGTCATCGCATCAGTTGCAAAAGCGTCATTATTTTTGGCTGCTGAGGGGCCAGGGGAGTTCTTCTGACCCCTCTATGCCCAGAACCAACGTGCCCCCCAAGGGCCAGTGCCCCAGGCAATTGCTGAATGTTGCCTAATGGACACACCAGCTCTGTGCAGAAATTCACAGGTTCAGGAAGCAAGTGCCAGTTAGAGTAGACAGAACTAACCTTAAAAGATCAGTGTTCTGACTCAGTAAAAGGCAGCTTCATAAGTTCAAGGGATATTTGCTGGTATCTTGTGTACTTTGGCCCCAAGTAACAGAAGGTTTTTCTTTGTTTAAGGGAGGGAGGAGTACTGCTTAGGTGTGGGTTCTGTGGCATTGTTTTTGGACTTTCAGGGCTGAGGTTGATATTCAAGTTTAGACATGAATTTATTGCGTGCTTGGCTAACAATGGGCCACATGAAACGGGTGCTGGCATCATTAGTGCAAATTGTGTGATAAGTGCTGTATGTGAGTGATCTCTGTTATACAGCTTGCAGTCTAAGTGAGGAGAATAAGTAAGACTGGGAGAGAATAGCAACAGTAAGAATTTTTTGGGAGAGGAGGCCACTGTACAACTAGACAAAACATTTCTGCATGCTTTGACTCAGGCTGTGTGTTTCTTTTCTTCCAAAGTGCTGGTGTGGGTCGGACAGGCACGTTCATAGTAATAGATGCCATGATTGACATGATGCACGCAGAACAGAAGGTTGATGTTTTTGAGTTTGTAGCAAGAATCCGCAATCAGCGCCCGCAAATGGTTCAGACCGATGTAAGTAATTTTTGTGTTTCCTTCTCCACTGCCCAGAAAGTGGTCAGATAGTCCAGAATTGGAACGGAAAACTTTCAGGGATGCTATCATGGATATCTTGTGATCCAGTCATCTTCATTTTTTAATTAACTTAGTTATACTGAATTTTAACATTTTCTATTTGTTTTATGGCATTTTACAGCCTCTTCTGTACACTGTCCAGAGCCAAGATGGGGCGATTAATAAATTGATAATAAACGATAATAAAACATTAATAAAATAATAAGTAAATAAATGCGATATTACTATTGTTAACTATTACTACTACTATGTTTACTAAACTGAAAAAGAATATATTAGATGCAATTAGTTGTCTTTAAAATAAAAGTAACTGCAAGTGTGCTGGTTAATAAATGTGCTTGCTTGTTTCTTTTCAGATGCAGTATTCCTTCATTTATCAAGCCTTACTTGAATACTACCTCTATGGTGACACTGAACTAGATGTGTCCTCTTTGGAAAAGCACTTGCAGCCATCACACAATGCAACACCAAATCTAGTCAAAATTGGTCTAGAAGAAGAGTTTAAAGTAAGCATTAAAGATTTGGGGTTTTTTACTAATCTAACAAGGACCAACACTAACTGATTCGAAAATTGTTTTTAATTAGTTAATATATGTCCTTTAAAAAATCAACCATCAAAGCCAAATGTCTGATTTAAATTGAAGTGAAATGGGCCATGCTATTGGTACATGAAATTTTGATACTTGGAGTACAAGGAAACTAAAACCAGGTTAAGATTTGGGACTTTATTCTTATGCATTTTAACTGTGCTGAATCTGCAGTGAGCTTAATATGAACAGAAGTAATTTTCCTTCACATCTTTGGGAATTTCCACTGTGAAACGGGGAGACTGCTGTACTTTTAAGTAAGTGTTCTTGTCTTCCCTGAACATACAAGCTTGTATTGATGGTCAGGGAATATGTGCTGCACTTGTATGCCAACACTAACTGATATTGTTGGGGGAGAGTATAGAGATCAGTGCTGTCAGTTTCTCATCTCTGCGGACTATTTTTTGGCTACTCAAGGCACAGGAGTTGGTGGGTAAATAAATGGGACAAGAATCCAATATCTGTTAATATTTGTAGGCATATAACTAGGGAGGTATTGCAAAGGCTGAGTGGTTTGTGATGAACAGGACCAACTAAAAATCATTCAGCAGTAGGCTTCCCAATCCCCAAATCCCAGCAGGGAATCCCCCAGCCAGCTGGCCGGTGGGGGGAAGCCCCGCTCCCACAGCCACCACTTATCTCTAGATCGCCGACAAGTTTAGAAACCTGCGAACAGGTCCCCTTTCAAAATGCCTGTTTTTGTGTGTGAGCCTTTAAAATTGAGCATGAAGTACTTCATGGGGAAGGGTCAATAGCAGAAGCTCTTCAAAGCACAGCCCCTCAGTTTGTTTTGCTTTCATTTTAGAGCAAGTAAAGGGTGGGTATGAGTTTGTGTGTGTGTGTGTGAGAGAGAGAGAGCAGTGTAGCTGGGGTTGCCAATCCCAGGTGGGGGCAGGGGATCCCCCAGTTTGGAGAGCCTCCCCCCCTTCAGGGTCATCAGAAAGTGGGGAGAGGGGAGGGAAATGTCTGCTGGGAACTCTATTATTCTGTATGGAGTATTATTCCCATAGGAAATAATGGAGAATTGATCCGTGGGTATCTGGGGGGGCTGTTTTTTGAGGCAGAGGCACCAAATTTTCCGTATTGCATCCAGTACCTCTCCCCAAAATACCCCCCAAGTTTCAAAAAGATTTGACCAGGGGGTCCAATTCTATGAGCCCCAAAAGAAGGTGCCCCTTTCCTTCATTATTTCCTATGGAAGGAAGGCATTTTAAAAGGTTTGCTGTCCCTTTAAATGTGATGGCCAGAACTCCCTTGGAGTTCAATCATACTTGTCACATCCTTGCTCCTGGCTCCACCCCCAAAGTCCCCAGATATTTCTTGAACCAGACTTGGCAACCCTATTCAAAAGATTACCACAGAATGTAATTTGAATGTCAGCTGTTTTAAGCATTCTAAAATATGCTGGAAGCCAGAATGGTGCAGTGGTTAAGAGCTCCAGACTCTAATCTGGAGAATCAGGTTTGATTCTCCACTCTTTCACATCAATCTCTCAGCCCCACCTTCCTCAGAAGCTTCCTGTCATGGGGGGAGGAAGGGAAGGTGATTGTAAGTCACCCTGAGACTCCTTAGGATAGAGATTTTAGGAAAGGAAAGGTCCCCTGTGCAAACACCAGTTGTTTCGGACTCTGGGGTGATGTTGCTTTCACAATATTTTCACGGCAGACTTTTTACGGGGTGGTTTGCCATTGCCTTCCCCAGTCTTTTACACTTTCCCCCCAGCAAGCTGGGTACTCATTTTACCAACCTCGGAAGGATGGAAGGCTGAGTCAACCTTGGGCCAGTTACCTGAATCCAGCTTCCTCTGGAATCGAACTTAGGTTGTAAGCACAGAGTTCAGACCACAGTACTGCAGTACTGCTGTACCACTGCGCCACGGGGCCGCTCAAGAGATTTTAAGGGGGGGGGGTATAAAAACATACTCTTCTTTATTCTTGAATCTTTATTTCTAGTATGCACTTTTTTTGTTGCAGAAATTAACAAATGTTAGAATAATGAAAGAAAACATGAGAACTGGCAATCTGCCCGCGAATATGAAGAAAGCCAGAGTTATCCAAATCATTCCATGTAAGTTATTATCTTCCCATTCCACAAAAACAGTAATAATTTCAGTTATACAAATTGCCTAATTGGGCATAGTGTTAGCATGCATTCAACAGCAGATGGCACTGCTAGACTGCAATACAGACTCATTTCAGTGTAAATTTGATTCTGCAAGGCATGGTTTGCACAGTATTATTGACCGTGAAATGTTAGATATTCCAAGAAATCTAATATGTGATGGTTTTGTGTTTTAGATGACTTTAACAGAGTGATTCTTTCAATGAAACGAGGTCAGGAGTATACAGACTATATCAATGCTTCCTTCATAGATGTAAGTACTTCAATGTGGATAAAATGCACCTAACATTGATTTAGAAGTCTATTCAACAATCAACTTTGTTTAGGATTAAAAAGAAACATTGTTGAGTGTGTGCATGCACATGTGTTCTACTATTATTGTGTGAATTGTTAAGCTTTGTTAACTAACTTCCTGTTCAAAAAAAGGAATCAAATTGCTATTGTAAAGAAATATGGATTACAATGTTAGCAAAGAAGCAAACCTCATTGGTGTAAGGGGAGGAGTGCCTTGCATTCCTAGAAACTGACCTTCAACTGGCAGGACTTCCTTTCTGTTTTCCTTGCTACTTAAAAGCAAACAGAAACATAGATACTCATCTAAATTGGAGCTCATGTATTGCAATCAAATTACCCATTCCTCCACTAATACAAAATGCACTTTGCCATAGTAGAGCCTATGTTCCTGCCCCCTTTTTCCTAGCTGTAGTGAGCCATAGCTGGGAAGAAAGTGGGAAAGGAAGTCCTTTCCCAGACAATTCCCCTCTTTCTCACAGCCCCGGTGAGCTGTGGCCAGGAAGAAGGGGGAGAAGTGAGCTGCAGCTAGGACAAAAAGGAACAAATCTTACTGGACCAATTCAGTTTGCGTTGGTTAAAGGGAAGGTGAAAGATGAAAGAAAAGTCCCTTCCAGGGCAATCCTATGTGTCCTTTGCTGGGTGATACCTCCCTTTTTTCTAACCATGGCTCACTGCACTCAGGATAAAGGGGGAACCAAACTTGCTAGACTGGTTTGGTTTGTGTGGGGCCTGCTCAGTTTGGTTCACCCCAAATCCTAAACCAAACCATTTTTTTTTAGGTTCATACCCTTCCCTAGTAGCTGCCCATCTCTTTCTTTGGCAGTGAATTCAAATGAGTTAATTACTCTTTGGTTGAAAAAATACCTCCTTTTCTCTGTTCTGCTATTCATTAATTTCATGGAGTACCTATGAGTTCTTGAATTGTGAGAAAGGGAGAAAAGCACTTCTTTCTCTGCCTTCTCTATCCCATGCAAAATTTCATAAACCTCTATCATGTCACCTCTTGATTTCAGATGTTGTCCTTTTCTCTTAATCCTTAATGTCCTGGCTTTCCAGTTATTTAAGCCAGTACGGAGTGGAAGGGGACATTGGTAATTCCATTAAATCTCCCAGTGCCTTGCCACTGCCACCTCATTTGATTTTCAGACACAAGTATGAGTAGCAGGATTACTATTTTGTTTTTCTAAGCTGAGTACTAAAGTTTAGAAAATATTTCCTATATTATTAAGTGTCCAGTGTTTTCCATCCTCTTCTGAGTTGTTAATAATTGATAAAATGTTAGCTCTTTTGCAGCGGGAATGTCAGATTTCAGCTATTTACCTCTGTCTGGTTGTGTCAGATGCCTTAATGTACCTGCCTCCAATGATAGAAACTCATGTGGGGTATCTGTGAGAGTCTTTTAGAACAAAAACAAAAAGGAGTTTTGTAGCACTGCAGGAAGACTGAGATTTTTTTTTAAAGCATACACTTTCTTGAACTACAATTCATGTTTTCTTCAAATCTCAGTCAGCGAAGATCTATGCAGCAAAGGGAAACCCAAGGGAAGGCACTGATGGTGAATTCTGCAACTTATCCACTCATTGAGTGAAGAAGTACTTCCTTTTTTAAAACTCTGAATTAATTGCCCATCACTTCAGTGAATGTCCCTGAATTCCTTTGTAGAATAAGAGGTGGGAGCGTAATTGATGATGAGAAGTTAATTCTAGTGTGATTAAGCAAGTTAACACTTGTGCAGTGCAATCCTGAAACCACTTTTCCTGATAATGAACCTTTTAACAGGCCTAAGTAGACCCATTTAGGATTGCTCCCCTACAGTCTAAGAAAAATGCAAAGACCTCAGTGCGAGTTCCTAGCTAAATAAGCCTAATTATTCCTCCTCCTCAATGATCCTGTGGGTCAGTCTGAAAGTAAGCAATGGTAATTTAAAAATATTTCTGTTTCTAAAAAGTCTGTTCTGATATTTCTAGATCATTTAGAATTACTTTGAAGGGAGAAATAAGAATGTAGATTCTGAAGCCTCCAGGGACTCAAGTAATGTTTGTGCTTTATTTTTATTTTTTTGTCTGAAGGGTTATCGCCAAAAGGATTACTTTATTGCAACTCAAGGACCACTTCCTCATACTGTGGAAGATTTCTGGCGAATGGTGTGGGAATGGAAATGCCACACAATTGTTATGCTTACTGAAGTTTTGGAAAGGGAGCAAGTATGATTAGTTTTGGCCAAAGTGTTTATATACTGTTTTTATTAATGTTTGTTAAGTTAACAGAGGGGTAAGAAGTTTCATTAGTACACTTCAAGTAATTGTGTTAACAGTCCACAAAGATTCCCTTCTATATATTCTCCTCACTCCATGGCACAAGTGCATTTGAGAGCAGGGAATTATGTAATCACCACCAGCATGGTTCTTGCTTTTGCTGGCAGATTTTGCAATTGCTCCAGCAAGTCACAAAATCTCCTGGCCCAGAACAGGACAATGCTGGCTGTAGTTATGTGCTTCCTGAATCACACCATGTTGAGCACTGAGGTATTATTATTTATTAGATTTGATTTACTGGCTGCCCTTCCTTGCACACAGGACTCAGGACAGCTTTACAACAACATATATACAGTAAGTTAAAAACAACATTAAAACCAAATCCAGATTTTAAAAAAATGTCTGGTGTTATCCAGAACTTGACTGACTCTAACATGGCTTGATGTTGGTGCTGAAAATTCTTAGTCAGTTGTCACAGTCTGTAGAAGTTACACATAATCAAGTCCCACAGAAATCAATGGGAATTAAGTATGCTCAATTGATAGCTGGGATGTCAATGGGGCTTAATAGTACTTACTTAGTTTTCTCTAGATTGCATTTGATGTCTGCAGCTGCATGATGGCAAGAGGCCTGTTTGTTTGGTAATGCTTCCAGCTATGCTTGGGTATTACAAGGCTTCAAATACTAGTAATTGTCAACGTGTGGCTACTAAAATATAAGAATAGTAAAGTATGCAATTTCAGAAGTTCTGGTGTTATAATTATTACTATATTTATAATGAAAATTATTATTAGAAGTGCAGCCCCCGAAGTGTCTTCAAATGTTCAGGAAAGCACAGATTCAGGTATTAACAGCAGTTGCTTATAATATACAAATTAGTTTACCCTTACACCAATCCACTAAATTTACAAAAAAGGGAATTTAATTGGGAAATGAAGATCTCAAGTCTTTATGTTTGCATCAAATGTAGCAAGTCTTACTCAGGTGGTTGAATTTTTTATTTAAAGGGGAATGTATGGTTGGTATGTATGTATGTATTTATGTGTTCCCCTGAGAGAAATGTTACCTTCCTGTTCCTGTGACCTCGGGGGGAAATGGAGGGGAACTGGATGTTGAACATGCTCTCATGCAGGACTTATGGTTGTAATTCATCCTTGGAAAATGTGCTCCATGGTGAAGGTGGTTCACCATGCTCTCATGTCAAAACTGCTGAGCTGCTGGGTCTCTAGTAATTGAGATTCAAAGACATTTCAAAATCTTTCCTTGTGTTAGGACAAGATGATTCCAATGAGAGAAGAATGTCAATTCTCCATCTAACACTTGGTGTTGTATATTCTCTTCAGAGTTGGGGAGGGGGCTTACCCCAGTCATGGCCAAATGAGATGCTCAGAATATAGTGGCAGCATATTCTGAACTCCCATTATTGACAGAACTAAATTTTTCAAAGGGGGTACTCTGTACTGGAAATTTACAGCAGAGAAGCAGTTTTATCCATAGTGGTATTGCTATGGTTACTAGATAAAAACATTTCGCAAACAAAAGAGGAACTTCTTCTACACTGCAAAGTAAACAGATCTGTTTTTAAGTACTCTGGGTATGAGAGATGAGGAGAAAGAACCTGGGCAAAGAAAAATCAAGTTTTAGGTACTATTATTAAGATGGTTCTATACTTCAGGGGTGGAGTTGATAGAAGGGAAAGCAAGTATAAAATGAAGCACATAAAATTAATATTCTGGAGTAATTTTTGGTGAAGTTTATAATGTCATAAAGGGAGCACTTTTTATTTTGTTGCAGCTATCATGTCTGTCAACTGAAAGTTCAGAAAGCAGTGTCTGTACCTTTTCCCTCTTACGTTTCAGGAAAAGTGTTTTCAGTATTGGCCATCGGAGGGTTCCATTACTTATGGAGCAATTACCATAGAAATAAAGGGCGATACGCTCGCTGATGCTATCAGCATAAGGGACTTTTTGATTACACACAGTCAGGTATTGTTGAATACTTTTATATGCATTTTGAATCCAAGTTGGCTTTTTGTCTTTTAGTTTAAATTATGCTTAAGATTCCATGTAATATGTTTTGGAAGCTTTGTGAAAATAATGTATGACCCTTTGTGAGCTAATGATCAGTGGCATAATTAATTTATTATATGCCCACACGGATATGGTCCTATATATAACATGGATATGGTCCTATATATGCATGGGTGGAGTCTCCTTAAAGAGCCTTTCATCCTATCCTTACATTTGTGCTTTTCTTGATTTTGAATAATCAGGAAAAGCAGGGCAGAGTTGTCCGACAATTTCATTTCCATGGATGGCCTGAAATTGGAATTCCCTCTGAAGGCAAAGGCATGATTGACCTCATTGCAGCTGTCCAAAAACAGCAACAGCAGACTGGAAACCATCCCATTACAGTACACTGCAGGTAAAAGATTTGTATTTGATTTTGCCCATGTTTATCTATGATATTAGGGCAAGTATTAATTATAGTGTGCCCTCACTTAGTCATACAGAACCTTTTGTTCAATAAACTTAATACACCTGGTTTTGGTAATGCATTTAATAGATTCCATTTGGATTGAGTAATCCTAAACTCCAGATGTCAGCATATTGCCAGTGCTAGTGCAGCACTAGCATAGATAATTGATATCCTATGCTTTCTCAGCACAAAAAAGAAATACCAAAAGAAATACTCAAGGTACTGAGAACAAAACAACTGCCTTCCCACCAAGTTCATCCCACCAATCAGGTGGCATTTGAGGGGTTCAGATCCCTTTTCACTGGTGGACATTTAGTGAAGCAAGGACAGCCCAACAATATTACTTCCCAAATCTGTGCCATGATAGAATGGTGCTTAATATTAATTCCAGTTATGTGGGGCCGTGGTCAGATATGCACTTATATCTGACATAGCCATGGATGCCTGTTGGATTTAGAGTGCACGCTCAGACAGCAACAGCTGGGAATGGTCTGTGAGTCGCAACTCATCCTGCCCCAACTCAGTTCCGGACTTATTTGACAGCGCATGAAGTCTGGTCCTAAACACTTGATGAAAGGTCACGAGTGGATTTCCCCTGTCTGATCACTCCAGCGTCATCAAGCCATTGCCGCTTGCATCCTTGTCAATCCTGATTCAGGACCATTTTGTTTTTCAATCTCAGCAATACACAAATAACTGCATCATCAGCTAAAGGCAGCAGGGACCCACAGGTGTCTCAAGTGCCACAAGAGACGCTTTCTGAGCAACCACAAACACTTTTTTCAAGTTTGCTTGTTTTTAGGTTGAGATTTGTGAGTAATGCAATCATTGTTTAGTCCATGCTCCTAGAAATGCATGTGCAAAAAACTGACATTATTTACGCACCTATGCCAAGGCTTTTTTTTTTTTTTAAAGATAATGTGCCAGGCCGGGCTGTCTGATCAGTCAATAATGGGATAGGCATGGGGTGAGGCAGATTATGGTCAGGATATCTGATCAGGCAACTGTGTTACAAATAGAAACAGGAGCGCCTTGCTGACTGGTCAAATGGCGCATCTGTCCGCAGCCTGAGACATACTAATGCAAGTATGGGGCTTTAATAGAGTTAATTTTCTTTCCAGTAGTTGGGATGCTAAGCCAGGATTAAATCATGGTATGTTAAAGGGAAACTTGCCACACACTTGCATTCATATAACTACAGCCACTCTGAAATCACAACTCCTTTCATTGTGCTGTGCATTAAAGGGGAGAGGGGCTCAGGTGCACACTACAAGGTGGATTCTTGCATATTTTATTTAACCATAGCCAAATTGGATGTCTGAATGGATCCTTTTCAAAGTAGACAGTACTGAGCTAGATGGACTAGTCACTTGGTTCAAGATAAAGCAGTTTCATATGTTCAAGTCTCTTGCACTGGCAGTGGCTGTATAATGAATATAATTCTGGATATATTTTATTGCACTGTATATGAATTGGCATGAAGCAAAGAAATGTATTTGTCTTGCAGTGCTGGAGCTGGAAGAACAGGAACATTCATAGCACTCAGCAATATTCTGGAGCGAGTAAAAGCTGAGGGGCTTTTAGATGTATTTCAAGCTGTGAAGAGTTTACGGCTGCAGAGACCACATATGGTGCAAACACTGGTATGTCATTTAATGACAAATAGTTGTCAACAAGTAATAGGGTACTAGTACTTCAAGTGAGAAAGAAAACCGTTTTCTACTCTCTTAAGGGAGTATAATGGTGCTGATTTTAATGAAGTGTGCACTCAGTACTTTGGAATTACAATTTTCTATGTTTACTGTTTGCCAAGCACAGGGTTCTAGATACTAGGAGGGGAGCAGAAAAAATTAATTACCTGAATAAAAGATACGAATTAAGCATTTTTTTCTGCATGATTTATTCTGTTCCTCCTCAACTTTGGGAGTGGGTGTTCTACCCTGGTTAACAATCCTTACTTGTTGAAAGGGAGACTTACAAATCCAGTGTGTAGCTTAATTGGAGTAAGTGATGAGTAACAGATGTTAGACTTAGACATCATTCATTCACTTTGCTCCATAGGAGAAGAGAAGCTTATCTGTATTTTCAAAGAATATAAATGAAATCACACCATGTCTTTCACAGTTTTGGTTCTGCTATTTTAGACAAAACATTAAGAAGTTTTGCTGTTCAAAAAATGTAAGTTCAAATTATGTCATATGTGGCTTTTTTGTAGAAAAAGCCCAGCAGGAACTCATTTGCACTATATTGACGATGGTATTGGAATACTTATTACTACAAAACAATGCACAATATATAATCAGTAATGGAAGAGTAGTAATAATCAATTATAGAAATTAATAGTGTTATTGTAACAAAATATAAATTTGTTAATTTCACAATTGCAGATTTTTTTTTAAATCCATCCAGTGTACATTAACTTAGCAGCAGAAAACTGGTGGGCAGTTCCTTCCTCTTTCAATGATAATCTTCTTCAGGTTTCACTATAAGTCAGTGCCTGATCAGTGCCAAGACTACAAGTGTAATCAACCATATACAATGTTACTGTACTTTCCAGACATCCAAAATTCAGACTGAAATTCCCACTTCTAAAGCTCCAAATTAGACAAAGTCTTCAGTATTTAATAAGTACAGTACCATTGTATATGGTTGATTACACTTGTACTGTTTTGGCACTGATTGGGCACCAGTTTGTGGGAAACATGAGACCTTTGAATACATTCTAAACCAGGGGTGTTGAACTCATATGTTATGAGGGACGGATCTGACATAAATGAGACCTTGTTGGACCAGGCTATGTGTATACGTATTTAAAATTAGGTAGCAGAGATATAAACTTTATAAAGGACACAGACAAACACAATTAAATATATTTTTTTTAAAAAAACTTAAAACATTCTGAAGACATCAGCAGTCATTGATCTTAAAGGTGTTTTCTTTGTATCTCTCCCGTGGGTTCCAGGGAACTGAGCAAAGGAAGCTCTGGCTCTTTCCTTACTTTCCAAGGGAACCAAGAAGGGGAGGAGCCTCAGCCAGTAGAAGGAAGAGAGGCTTGACTCAGTAGCTCTGCTGTGCGATTGAGAGAGCCTGGCAAAACAAGCTATCCCTTCCCCCCTTCCTTCCCAAGAAAGGAGCCTCAGCCAATAGAGAAAATAGAGGTTTTTCTCTGTAGCTCCTGTGCAGTTGAGCAAGCCTAGCAAAGCAAGCTGTGATGCAGAAGGAAGCAGATGACAGCCAGTTGCTCAGGGGCCTGATAGGAACCCTCCGGGGACCTGAATTGGCCCCCCTGGGTGCATGTTTGACAACCCTGTTCTAAACCTTTGATACTCTTTCTCCTCTGCCCTTCCCCTTCATATCACAAATAGGCATCTTAATTTGAAAATATAATTATTAGATATAAACCATGAGCCAAACAATGCAGTACTAGTTCTGTGTGCACAAAATGTCCTTGGACTTGAAACTATGCAATAAGCTGTTTTTGAAACAGACAGGAAAGTTCAAAAGTGAATTGTGGCATATCATTAGGGACAGTGTATTGTTAAAAGAAAACAAATACCCCATGACACTTCTGTACATCTAAAATAAATTAATATTATTTCCATTATGTGTGTTCTTTAATAAAAAGGTAAATGGTTTGGACGCGTAAATATTGTTTTGGGTTCTAAAAAGGGTCAAATCATATTTGGGGCACAACTCCATGGTTCTTTTTTCAGATGTTGTTTAATTAGTGCTGCTGCTGAAACAGCAATCAGAAGTAAAAGATAAGAGTACCAGCATCTTCACTTAGGGTAAAAGCAGCCAGGGAGGAAGGGGCAATTTCCATCAGAACAATGGCATGTGGAGAAAAGGGTTTGGAACTGAGCCCCCTTGCTCAGTTCAAGTTTTCTGGTTCAAACAACAACTGCTATATAAAGCATGTAAAAAACCCCAAGAACTGAAAGAGGTATCACAGAACTGTGATAAAAACATAACATAAACACAAACTGAGCAGCAGTAGGGCAGTGCATCAATTGTGGCATACACATGTGTACTATGTTTTCTGGCAATCCTTGGTTTAGTTTTAAATAATTATGGCTGAGGAGATCACGAAGAAAAGATGAGACTGTAGCAAAAGCAAAGTGTGGATGGGGGGGTGGGAACTAAGGTGTCTCCCTTCTGGGAAGTAGATAGACCTGCACCTCTTTCTCACCCTCTTCTTCCTCCTGCCTGCCACCATCAGAGTGACTATATATGGCAATCCTCTGCCACCAGTCTGGTTTTGGAGTCCCTTTAAATTGAGGAGTCCCTTTAAATCCCCCCTAAAAAAATAGCATTAAAAATAGAAAAGGAAAATGGTGTAAAAAGTTGGTAATACCATAAAAAAGAAGGCAGCTCAAAATGATGGAAAGTTTGCACAACGAGATCAGGCCAAAGTGATTGAGAATTGCCTAAAAGCCAGTGCAGTGTGCTGGGCAGCTCTCTGGAGATGCACGAAGGAACAGAACAGCTAGTTAACTTGCACTGAAAGAGCTGAGGTACTGCAGGTGTTGGGCTGCAGTTCAGCTGGCATGCTTGGACTAAGCAAAAGGAGTCAGTTGGCCTTGGATCAGAAGTAAAACACTGGACAAAATGGGCCACAAGAGGAAATCAAACAAAGAAAAGTGAGCAGGAACTCCCTAACACATCTAAAACTGATCCCCTGTTCACTTACAAGTTTCCTGATCCAGTCTCTGGATACGTTTGATCAGGCATGTGCCCTCTTGTGTGAGGGCGCAGGTTCCATTGCTAGCAGCCCACCACCGATAAGTGAGTTCAGGAAGAACACACTTGAGCTCCTTGGAAAGGCAGTGTTTATTGGTTTCCAGGTCTCTGTGCCTGGTGCATGTTGATGCACCTGTGCTTAGTGAGGGTGGTTTTAGTGACGCAAAGAATGAAGGCTTGCACACAGTAGTGTTAATACCACTATATACAATTTATTTACACCTCCACTCTCCAATCCGACAGAATGCTCCGCTGCTCTCCACCACACATATCCCACACACAGTAAAGTGTCTCTGTACATTTATACATCAGGTCCAGCCAGGTAACCAATCAGCTTCCTGCTGAGTCATGCTGACATTGCTCAGGCTGATGCAATCTGGCAACCAGCCACCTTCTGTCACTTAGATGATCTACCTGGCAGTTCAGTTTCACTTTCCCAGCATGTGCTAGAAACTGTTTACTTTTGCAAGACTGGGATTATTTCATGGCTTGGGTGGTTAAGCAACCAATTCTAAGGCTTGAGTTTGACCTGGGAAATTAAAGTCAGGAACAGAAGGGATTTAACATCTTCCATGACAGAGAAACTATCTCCATTAAGCATGTGGATGCTAGTTTTGTGGTTCAAATGCCAGAAAGGTTGCTCTGAGTGTCTTAGGTCACTCCATAAAGGGGAATGCACAGGATGTAATCAAAGTAAGCAAAAAAATAAGGGGGAAATTCATAATTTCTAATAACCTTGCCCCCAGTTCTTTACAAAGACCTGTGCCTACTAAATGTCAAGGCCAAATTTGATGTGGCATTGGCAAATCGGTGAAGAGATAGCCTGTATTTTCCCTTCAGCTGCATGGGTGTTCTGGGCAGTTCTGAATGACAGAATTTCAGTTCTGGAGAGGAGGAGGACTTTAACCATGTCTCCCTCGGCCTCAGTCTCATGCATATCTTCCTCAGAACTCCTATGTGACCCATGCAAATGGGGTGTGTATGAGGAAATGAATGTTTTTATAAAATGACTGTTGCAATTATTTGCTGTGTTTTATGGTAGATTAAGCAATGAATTTAAATGGAATTATTCTAATTTAGAGATAATTATATCAAAGTAAGTGTAATCTGTTTTTTTTTCAGGAACAGTATGAATTCTGCTACAAAGTGGTACAAGATTTCATTGATATATTTTCTGACTATGCTAATTTTAAGTGAAAATTCCTGCCTTATTTTTTATTTAATCATCTGTACAGAGATTTGTAAATCATGTTAATTTATTTATATTGATTTTTAACTCTAAATGTACATATTACCATGTTTGTTTTGCTCTGAATGTCTCAGATGTACTTAAATATATTTTTGCCTTGATTTAAATGAATATGCGTAGAGCCCTTTCAGAAATAATCAAAACCTTCTTGGTTTTTTGGTGAACAAGAAGGGCAAGGGGACTAGAATCTGAGCAACAGAATTTTTAAGTTTTTAAAGTACATTTCCAACCGTCTGTCAATATGCTTAGTGGTAATAGAAATGGCACCTTCTGCACCCATTTATGAATGTGGTTCTCCATCCAGTTTGGGGATATATGTGCAAAGCCTGTTTCCTAGAAGGTTCAGGGCATTTGACAGTGGATTCTTTATACAGAATTATTCCAGACTAAATCCACTGGAATCTTTGGGCTTTGACTAGAGTAACTCTGCATAGCACTGTACCATAAGTAGTTTCATCTAACAGATGACCATGTACAAATATCTCAGAGAATATGTTGTTATAAATGTAAGGCACAATCTGTGCTATGTTAGGTACAGTGAAGTCCCACTGATTTCAATGAGAATGTTAAAACATATTATCAAACCTGTGGCGTAGAAATTAATGGGACTTGCTTACCTTTTTATTGGATCATGTCTATATTTCCCCTGAATGCCTGTAACATAGTGGCCTTTTATTTCTAATGCTTAGCCCCCAATAACTCATAAAATAACCTCTAGAGTTTATAAAGCAGATTAATTACAGCAGATGTGCTAAAGCCAAAATGCACACTTTCATTAACATACAGTTATTTCATTTGAAGCGAGTTCCACTTAGTGGTCACAGTGGTTCATTTCAGATTTCACATGAAATTATGGTTTAATTAAACTAACTATGGTGAATGTGTGCACCTTGCTGTGCTACTGTATGTTTTACTTAGACAGTGGGTCTAGGCAGGGTGCTTAACTGACCGACCCCTCTTACCTTTCCACCTACCTCTACTTCCTTTACTGCTGCCACCACACTGATGGTGCAGTATGCAAGGTCAGCTTTACTCAGACTTACTATAAAGTCCCTAGTTTAAGGCCAAACTACATTATGTACAGTTCACTGTACATGGGAAATAAACAAGGAAGTTTAGCAATATATGCATCATCAGAAAGAAGCTGCTTATGATAAAAAAAATTCAGTAGTCATACTTATTACTATTAAAATCAGTTTTAGTGACCTGAGCAAGTAGATGGATTTTTTACATCTTGCATTAGGGTGCTGGATAACAGTTGTGAATATATCCTTCTCTCAGCCACGTAGGTTAAATGTAACAGTCTTCAGTCCAACTAAATCAAATGTAACTGTCCTTCATCAGCTGACATTCTTTAACCGCATCTTCTACTCTTCCTTCCTCAAGATTCTAATGGGGCGGGGGTCTCCATACCTCCATCCCAGTTCTTTCCTAACCAATGTTCCTATTACACTATTTCACTGGCAAACCTCTGTATTAATTCAAAATATACATATCAAGAAGCTAAACCAAGCATTTAAAATATATACTAAACTGGTAAACTTAATTCCAGAATTTTCTCCAAATACAAGCCACTTAAGGTACATCAAACCAGTATCTGAAACCATGGTTTGAAATCAGTTTATTAACCACAGATGATCAATGATGCTTTTATGTGGCATATGAACATGGACATCTGGGCATAATCCTGGCTTCTTCCCTGGTAGGGATGCCTATGTGGAAGCTGAGGATCCCCCAGAATTACAACTCATCCCCAGATTACAGATACCAGTTCCCCAGGAAAAAATGGATGCTTTGGAGAGTGGACTGTATGTACCCCACAGAGGTCCTACCCCCAAATCTCCAGGCATTTCCCAACCTGGAGCTGGCAACTCTACCTCCCCTCCCACCAGTGGCCAGTGCGACCTGCCAAACCTATTTCCTGTTGCTATCCTTTTTACAGTGTAGGCCAGGACACAAACTGAGTCTTTAAGAGGAGGAGTGAGAGAAATAAGAAAGGCAATGAAACTAGCATTTATCAAGGCAAGCCAAGATTTGAATTATCTACAGGTTGAATCCTGGTTTAATGAACAACCATATGTAAAATAAACCACGATTTCATGTAATGTCTGAATTGACCCAGCATATTAGGAAATTCTGTGCAAAGCTTGAACCCCTATAAAATTATTGTAGTTAGCCTGTGTTCATATAGATACTTTTATGAAAGCTAAATTTATTCCCATAATGTTTGTACAGAAGGTCCTGATGGATTGACATGTTGCATTTATTTTGATGCTTGTATGCTCAGTAGCTATTTGCTCCATGAATAAAACCTGCTGAGACCAATGGCAACTACTGACTAGGAAAGCTAGCAGATTGGTTCCAAAATAACCCTTCCATATATGGAAGGTAACTTTAGATCATGGAAGGGCTCTTTTACATCTTGCACTAGGGTGTTGGTTAACAAAAGTGAAACTGAATCCAAAGATCTTCTTCCAGTTGCACAAGAGCTCGGCATAAGCTCCCGTGCAAGCATGGGAACTGCTATACATCCTTGTTAGCAGTCAGACCCCTCCTCCTGCAGGTGGGTAGTAGAGAGAAAAGAAGCCCAAACACCCTTCATAAAATATCATTCCAAATATCATAAATTCAATGCACTTCCTGGCCCAGAAGTGACCCAAAATGGAGCCCAGTCGGAAGACCAGTCTGAGAAAATATTTGGGAGTGAATCAGACTGTTGAATGTTTAATATCCTCCCTGCACCCTGAGGAGCCAAATGGGTTCCCAAGAAAACATCTGGCACGACCTTGATTTAATCTCATCCTCTCTTCCTTCTGACCTGTTTTTACTCCAATTTATCAACAAACTAACACCACTTTGGCTGCGATCAGATGAGCTATTTGGTATGTTGCCATTGCTCATCCCAAATGGATTTGAATTTCACGATCAGAGGGCAACATCTGTATTTGGTTCCACAGTCATCAGCCTCCTGTTCTCACTCTGACTTTCCTGACACCAGAGAAAGGTATTTACTGATCACCTTGGTTTCAGAGTGCATCTCTGGGTGTCTGATCGCTCTCTTGTGAAGTCAAGCCACTGGGGAAGTCTCATCATTCCCGCCTGTGCCGCCATTTTTTTTTTTTTTGTAGTTGGTGATGTACAGATAGATACACCTGTTCCGTTTCCCCATCCACAGTATTTTGAGGGGATTATGAGCTTTTCTACTGTTTTTAGGGAGCTGTGCTTCAGATAGGTTAATGTGCACATTGCTGGTTCCCTGTTGCAGCCTCTTCCACTCAGCCATTTTCTTCAGGTATTGAGGACTTTGCTGGCAGAGTTCAAGTGGGGCAGGGATGCAGCCTCAGTCCAGAGGCTAGCCCCTGTTTCTGGAAGGGGGAATGCACTTAATGACTGTGGCAGGAGGCATCAGGGATTGGCGGGGGGAGGGACAAAACCAAACAAAGAAAAGCTGCCCCACCACCCGCTCCACAGTTACCATGCAGCAACATTCTGCGGTCAACCACACAGTGAGCAAGCAGTGCAGCTAGGTAGGGTGGGATGTCTGATCCAACCACTCTGGAACTAAATTTTTTTGATCAAATTAGAAGTGTGGCCACAACAGGTTAAGCACACTGTCTGGCTGCAGCCTCTGCTAGCTGTCCTGTCTAGTAATCAACAGGTCATAAAGCAATACATTTTACTTATAGTTGCTCCTCTAGTCCAACTCAGGAAGAGCCATCAAGAATCTCCCAAAACTTTGTTTATCTCCGGAAGAACCATCAAAGTGTTTTATTTCTGGGACAATCATGTCAGCACAGCCCCAGGACCCTATAAATGTAAGGGTCCTGCTCCATAGCTGTATATCCTTTGTGTGCCATACTTCACACCCAGATGTTTTCATTTGTCTCTTCAGGGTGTGGGAAAGATGTTAGACATTCAGTAGCTTGACCACTTCCAAATATTTTCTCAGCCTGCTGTTGTGACTGCCCTCCATTTTGGGTCACTTCTGGGCCAAGCGATGTTGTGTACATGATACCTGGAGTGATACTGTATTAAGGGTGGACTTCTTTTCTCTCTGGATGCCAGCTATCCATCTGCAGGAGGAGGGATCTGGTGGCTAACAGCCTAACTATTACAGCACTGTGTATACTCTGTTGAACTGTGTGGAAGCTCTTGCCACAAATATTTGCAGAGCAGCACTGGCATCTGTTTTCTTTATATTTGTAGTTTTTGGATCCAATCTGGTAAGCAGGGACTGCTAGATGTTGATATTCTGTACTGGTATGTCTTAATTTTAGGCACATTTATATTCATTTCTCGTTACCACTAACCTACAGTTGAGCACAACTCTTTTGAGTGGATCAATAGACCAGTTTGTGTCTAATCCTCCATAAGTAACAACATGAGTTTTAATTTCAGTTTATAAAAGTATAGTTTAGAAAATCAAACTAGGCAGCCCTTTTTAATGACAAACTGTCGGCTAGCATCACTGTATAAATACAGAGTATGCTGAATTCAATTAAGCAGTTTTTAGAGTAATTTTAAGTTATATTTGTGCATTGCTTTCAAGAATGTTAGCACAAACTATCATTTAATTTGTAAGTGCATTTAGAAATATTTTGGAACTGTTTTACACTTTGAAAATATGTTTTCCTGTTTTTCACATATAAGAGTTAAACCTAAAACAAAATACTATATATAAAGAAAAATATAAAGACACTAGCCTCAATCCATCTAAAGTTAATTGTGACTAAGAACCACTGAAAACAGTGGGGCAAGTTAGTGTTGATTGGAGTGATAACTAATTTTAGTAGGGTCAGCCACTACGTGAGAATAACATTCTCTGAAATCAAAACCATATAGTTCTAGCAAATACGTACATATGGCTGCCCCAGGATTTGAGTCAATGAGAAAGCCCTTGCTTTCCAGGAGCTCCAGATGCACATAGGAGCACCAATAGAATTTAGTGTGCAATCAGTCATGCACTTATAGAGCACAAAACTAGCACAGGGGATTGCATATTGGGTTTTTACTCTAGTGGCTACAACATAAACAAACCTAGAATTCCTTTATAATTTTGGGGAAATGTATAAAATATAAATTCTTGTATGAAGAAGATATCATTTAAAAGGTATGTTCTTAAAATAAGATATCACAATCCAAACAGAATTAACTAGGGAGAAAACTCTCCAACATACTGTACATTTTAGAACTATTTTCCCATTTCCCAGGTACATATATAAAAGAGCACAAAGACAAATATTTAATTTATATAAATGCCTAATATGCAATAGTTCTGGCTTATCCTTAAAAGCCTTATTGAAAACTAAATAGACTTTAACTTGATCACTTTACATCCTGCACTGCTTTATTCCATTTTCATTTTAATAGTGTCTGGAACCGGGGGGAAGTGAATACTTCTAATCGTGTAGAAAATTACAAGGTTTCCACATTTACTTATTGAATTTAATTGAAAACAGTTCAGGTTAGTCTTTAAGCACACCATTTTTTAAAGTACTGCCATCTACTGCTTTCGTCTTCCTAGTAATGCACTTCTCTAAATATATATGTATTTGTACAGTAGTTATGCACTTAATGAATTGAACTTATTGTTAAAGGTAATTGATGTTAAATTCTTTAACCCCAAAAGCAAACACTATTAATTTGGCTAAGAGCTGAATGTCAAATAAGCTTTCTAGCCCAGTCTTTTGAAACTCTATAATATGTTATGGCTTCCATCCATTGAATATCCAAACACATCAAAGTGGGATCATGCATGCACCATAAGACTTTTCAGTTCCTGTAGTTTCTATACTTTTGACAGCCTTTGATGTTTGAAAATGCATTGAATACCCTGACCTGGATGACCCAGGGAACTAAAACAACACCCCACTATACATGATTCCTGGGTTAGTGGCTAATTCTCACTTATCAAAGTTTAGCTTAGTTTAGCAGTCCAAACAGTTGTTCTTTTAAACACCATTCTCATAGCCTTGCAAAAGTTTCCTTATTATGATCAGGGCTTTTTTCTTTTTTGAGCAGGAATGCAGTTCTCACTAGCTTAGTGAGTGTGGCCTAATATGCAAATGAGTTCCTGCTGGGCCTTTTCGACAAAAAACGCCCTGATTATGATACTCATCCTTGGTCTCAAAACTAGTAAAAAAAGAAAGTCAATCCAAACCCAAAATTTGGGCTTTGCAAAAGTCAGTGAAACAAAACATGGAGTTAAAATGAGCAGATTTCTCTGAGCATAGAATAATTTTACTCTCATCAGTTTTGCAGAAGGATTGTGTTTTTGAAGTGGTTCAAAGCACATAACTTCCATGGGACCACATGAAGAACTTAAAGCTGCCATGGCTGTGAGCTCTATATTCTCCCATGTGATAACTTTAATAGCTGTTGCACATGTAGAAAATGTTGGTCTGAATCCAACCAAATTTCCTTAAATCCAACATGATCAGTTTGTAAATCACAAACCTAGAAAGCTTATTTGTCAGCTCTGATTTTTAGTCAAATAAGGCTGCTATGTTTCATTCAGCAGCAGTGTAACGAGTTTTCTCAGTTTTTTTTATGCAGCATGGGATTGCATTAATAAATGCCAAATGGTGATTAGAAATTATACATTCTGATCTGCAAAACTAGTCACTGTGTGACTCAATTTATTGTCTTGTGGGACAATGGACGCTGATTGCCAGTGCTCTTAAGTATATGTTTTTCTTGATAAGATCTCAGAAGCTAAGCAGGGCCAACCCTGGCAAGTATTTGGATGGGAGACCTCCAGATAATACCAGGGATGGGAGGCAGAGGCAGGCTATCAAGCCACTTCTCTGAATGTCCTCCATGCCCCAGTAGAAATTGCCAGAGGTCGCTATGACACACACAATGCAATCCCTCCCCCCTCCAAAAAAGTATATGTTTTGCTTGGAACCAGTGCACAAGCAGTGATACTAAAGAAAGACTTTTCAAATTATGTTGTTAGAAAGCCTGGGTTTCTTGGCAGTTGTTCAACTATGAAAAGATTGACTGCTGTGTGCAAGCTGCCTTCCAAAACATCTTATAATTTCTGATCTTCTCCCACAATGTACAACAGCAGAAGAATGTTGTTTTGGCCTGACATCAAAGGTCAGCAAAGCCAGTCTGTAACATCAGTTCCTGAAGCCCCACCTGATTATTATTAAAAAAAAAAAATTATTCTTGAATAAGTGTACAAACATGCGTATGCTGTAATGCAGCTAAATGGGGATGGGGCAGAAGGATCTGAGCCCAGGCTATCTACAGTTCAGGCCCAGGCCTGTTCAACCAAACAACTTCCTTTTTGCTTCATTACAAATTTTCCGAAACATCTTTGCTATAGGAGGTGTAGAGCTTAGCCTCAGCATTTGGGCTTAGCATGGTCCCTACCCATAGACATCTTCATGCTCCCTGGTAATTAAAATTGTAACAAGCAGCACAAGACTCCAAGTTCAGGTAGGCTTCTCTGACCTCCTTAGTAGTTGCAAGAACAGAAATCAGACAGTCATCCACTGCGTGTTTCATTAGCCTGGCTAGCCCATGCACAGTCAACCAAGAAACTGGGCACAGTATTTCATATATGAGAGGAAGAGAACACAAGCATGCATTGGATCTTGTCTTTTCTTTTAGTGTCTCTGTACGCTTTTTGTGTTGTGCTTTATATATGTGAGAGAGATGTGTTTCTTTTTATGTATATTAGTGTACATGACAGAATGAAAGAGGTTTGTATTCATTTCCTTTGAAGTGTCACATATTAGAGTGCCCTGGAGACTTGAGATTCACAAAGACATGGGTGGCCAGATTCTTTCTTACATAGGAGACTTCTAGGATCAATGCACCTGATGGATGCACTACACAGACTGAGACTGCGCTCTAGAACTCAGGAGTCTTCTGCAATGTAACATCCTTGGCAGACCAAAGGATTCTTTGGTGGGAACATGTTTGAAATCTACTCTCTAAAGCATATACTTAATAGCTTTGTTTAATCAAGCCCAAAAGAAAAATACCTACTGTATTGGATAGTGTTTTTAAAGGACTTTTATGAATCAGTTTTTAAGAGTCTGAACACCTTTGTTTTCAACATTTTGAAGTATTTTCTTTAAGCAGTATCATTTTTAACGTATTGCTACTCAACCTTTTTTCTGTATATGCAAAACTGTATTTAATTTATGTCAAAATCTTTATAATATATGTATGTACATTTATAATTTGATCTTGCTGTATTTATAATGCCAGTGAATGTTGCTAAATTATTTGTATATGCAAATTGCAAGATCTAATCATTCTGATGCAAGAACAAGGCTTGGGTTTTGTATGTTCAGGCTATATTTCTTTTCTGAAATCGCTTAAATTCATCCTTCTGCTACTGGCTCATTTAAACAATATTGCAAAGGACACAAAATCCCTTACTTAAATCACTTTAAGTAATTTAAATAATATGCAATAATGATTTATTAGCTCTCTAAGTCAAGAGTCCCCAATCTTTTTGTGTGGGTGGGCACCTTTGGAATTCTAACAGAGGAAGAAGAGTCTAAATTTATACCGCACCCCTCACTTGGAGTCTAAAGGAACTTTGCAATTTCCTTCCTTTCCTCTCCCCACAACAGACACCTGAGACATGAGGTAGATGGAACTCAGAGAGCTCTGAGAGAACTGCTCTTGAGAGAACAGCTCTGAGAGAACTGTGACCAGCCCAAGGTCACCCAGCTGGCTGCAAGTGGAGAAGTGGGGAATGAAACTAGAGCTCACTGCTCCTAACCAATATAATGAAGTTGGCTGTCAGGAGGGAGAGCACAACAACTGGCTGCAGCAGGAGGCAGAGTCAACCCCAGAGCAGCTACAGCAGGAGATGGAGCCACACAGAGAGAGGAAGCCTAAGCAGAGATGAGGGGTAGTTTTAAAATACACTGGGGAAGAGGTGTGGGAGAGAATAGTGGCAGTTGCCACTGAAACTGTGTTAATATGCATAGCCAATCAAGGTAGGTGGGACTCAGAGAGCTCCAGAGAACTGTTCTTGAGAGAACTATGACTGGCCCAAGGTCACCCAGCTGGCTGCATGTGGAGGAGTGGGGAATGAAACCCGGTTCTCCAGATGTAGCCAATCCTCTGTGATCTTATAGGGCTGTTAGTACAGGGGCTACTGTAAGCTCCAGGAGGATTGGCTATATCAGGGGGGTGCAGCCTAATGTAAAGGAGTTTCTGCTACAAAAAAACCCCTGCTTTAAACAGAATAAAGGATTAACATAGAAGTAATCATTTTGGGTTTTATTCTACTTAAAACCAGTGCCACACTCTCCAGTATCAAACTTGGCTCATTAGAGCAATGGAAAGTATACTGGTTTCCTTTGTCTGATTACTTGGAATGGTGCTTTAATGACAAGTACACTCCCTATCTCACCTAGAATCAGTGTTCCCTCCTAAACTGTATTAGCGTGAGCTAGCTCACAGTTTTTTAGCTTCAGGCTCACACATAAACTCAGGATAAATGCCCCAGAGCAAACTAATTTATGCAGTAGCTCACAGGACTCCACAGCTTAAAGGGAGTTGAGGAGGTCGACGTATTCTGTTTATTCACTTGAGAACATAATTTGCCATATAGAAAACTGGAAGTCAGATTGGGTTGTGCATATATCCCTCCCTTAGCTGGGGATAATGCTGTAACAGTTTCAGTCCAACCCTCATTTATTTTTGCTGTTTGTGAGAACTTGTCAAGATTCTTCTGTATTTCCTGCCTTGAACTCATCCTGTGGCCAAAGGATGAGCTCTTGTCCACCAGGAATTGCCTCAGAAGACAAGGTAAAGTCATGTAAACCCTCCCCTCCATCTCCTAGCCATTATTTTCTCCATCAAATGTCTCAGATACATTTGCTGCTTTTCCTTTTCTTGTCATCATGTCCTTTGGCCTAGGAGATCCAGTAGGAGAGAAGGCCAATTTTCTTGGTTTACACAAAAGAAATTATTCCAAAATAATTGGTTACTAAATTCATGTTTGACTAAAAGTAACATTTCTGGGCTAATACCATGAGCAACCAGGGACAAAGGAAAAAGCACAAAGAAGAAGGCATTGTCTATCTACTCTGCTGCTACTGGCAGAGATTAGGTTTGAGACTGTTTCAGACAAGTGAATTACAATGATTAACAAAGCAGGAATCAAGTATTACCTTTAACACCAATTTTTATTCAGAACGTAAGCTTTCGTGCACTCTCTTAAGCACACACTGTCACAATGCCTGATCCCCTCGTCTGATGAAGTGTACTTAAGGGAGCGCACGAAAGCTTATGTTCTGAATAAAAATTGGTTGGTCTTAAAGGTGAAACTTGATTCCTACTTTGTTCTACCACTTCAGATCAACACGGCTACCCACTTGGGTCTGTTTACAATGATTAAGTCCTTGGTGAATCTCACCACTTGATGAGAGCATTTTTCCTGCTTTATGAAGATGCAGGCTCCTTAGGCCGCCTCCTGTCTTGGAATCTCCATTGTGAGATACGTACTCTAGGGCAAAATCCAACCTCCCTCCCAAACTTTGAACTCCCTAACTAGTGAGGGACAGGACTGCAAAGAGCAACAACAACAACTGGGACAAGTGATTTCTCACTGTCTTGCACTGGAAGTGCAAGAGATACAGGCAAGGTTTTCTCCTACTTAAACCGTGGTTGAGCTGGATTCAGGTGAGTAGCTGTATTGGTCTGAAAGAGCAGAACAAAGTTTGAGCCCCAAGTCGCATGGAATCGAAGATCCTTAACAAAATTAAAAGTCCCCAAACATCATTGCCCCTCAAGTTTGCTGAAAAAATCTGTTTAGTGTCTTTGTGGCCCCCATCTGCTGTCCTCAGATGGGGGCCACAAGTTGCTAACAGTATATAGATGGTGGAAATTCTGATGGATTGGTTTCCATTAGGGCTACCAGCAGGAGACCTCTGCCTCTTAGAAGCTCCTCTGCTGCAAGTAGCAGTGGGATAATTTATTTATTTTTTTAAACTTGCACTCTGTGAGCTGCTACATCACTTTGAGGGGAAATCCAGCATTGACATAGAATAGCTCTAGATTTCCAGTGATTCCTAGAACTACCCTATGTCAGAAATGATGCAGTGCATATAATGCCATGCCCCCATCCCTGAAGCTTCTGTCACTTTTCTTATAAATTGGAGAAAGCTCTTATTAAATATGGTTCAAGTCATCTAACATCAGCTAGGTAATTGCGAACTCAGTATCACCTTGTCAGACAGGTCCAGAGGAAGGCAACAAAGATGGTGAGGGATCCGGAGACCAAGTCCTATGAAGAAAGGCAGGGTCGAATCTAGGGGGGGGCAAGAGGGGATGCCTGCCCCCGGCGCTGTTGGGGAGGTGCCAAATTGGCCACCCCACCCACACTTTTCTCCTTCCGAAGACTGTGTGCACAGACCCAGGGCGGAGAAAGCGAGGGCATCCTGGTGGCGCTTGCACCATCATCGAAACCAAGACCTGCGCAAACACCACTTCCCCCCTCCTTCCTCCTCCTTGGATCTGTTTGCACAGACCCAGGGAGGAGAAAGTGAGGGCGTCCTGGTAGTGTTTGCGCCTTCCTTGAAGCTGAGGATGGTGCAAACACTGCCCCCCCTTCTCCTCCTGGGTCTGTGTGCACAGACCCAGGGAGGAGAACGTGACAGTGTTCTGGAGGCGTTTGAGCCCCCCCTTTTATCCTTTGGGTCTGTGCACAGTTCTGGGAAAGAAAAAAGGGGTGGGCCCCTGGGGGGTGGAAGACTGGGGCTGCTGGGTGGGAGTGCCTTGCTTGAGGTGGCAGGCACACCCCCCACACCATTTTTGAGTGGGGGCGCCATTTTTTAGTTTTGCCCCCACTCAAAAAATGGGTAGATCCAGCCCTGAAGAAAGGTTGAAGGCATGTTTAGCCTGGAGAGGAGGTGGCTGAGAGGTGATATGATCACCATCTTCAATACTTGAAGGGCTGTCATATAGACGATGGTGCAAATTGTTTTCTATGGCCCCAGAAGGTAGAACCAGAACCAATGGGTTGAAATTAAATCAGAAGAGCTTCCAGCTCTACATTAGGAAGAACTTCCTGACAGCAGTTCCTCAGTGGAACAGGCTTCCTTGGGAGGTGGTGGGCTCTCCTTCCTTGGAGGTTTTTAAGCAGGCTGGATGGCCATCTGACTGCAATGCGGATCTTGTGAATTTAGGGGAAGGAATTTGTGAATTTCCTGCATTGTGTAGGGGGTTGGACTAGATGACCCTGGAGGCACCTTCCAGCTCTATGATTCTATGAAGGTATATGGTACAACTAGAACTCCCAAGTCCCAGCTCCAAGAAGCAGGTGTTCCAGCCACACAAGGTTCAACCTACAGTCAAAACGATGTTAAGAGAAAAAGCAGGTTCAAAGGGAGGAAGGACCAAACAAAAGGACTGAAGTAGAATGAATGATCTTGCTATATGGCAGACTGTCTGCGCCTGACCTCACCCTGATTGGCCAATCAAGTGTGTTGCTGAGATATGTGACCTTGTACTCCTGCAGCTAGCATGTACTCACAGCCAAAGAACTTAACCCATGTCCAGGGTTCCTTGCACTAATGAGATGGAATATGAGCATGAAACTCCCTCAATATTTCTGTCCTTGAAACTACAAGCCCAAAATCTCATTTGTACCTCTTTCTGACTCCTTCTCATACTTCTCTCTCTGGGAACTGATCAGGAAACAGACAAAGCCAGATTTTTGACACATACTTCATTTGTTCAGTTATTTAAAATATATCCCTGCCTTTCTTCTGAGCATCTCATGGCCAAACCAAATGTTACACTGTCATTTTAAGGAAGACTATAACTTAAAAAATGCTGCAAGGGAGGAATCTAGTGATTTTGTTTCACCCCTGTGCTTTTTCAAGTACCAAAACACTTTCCAAAAGAATTCTCAGTAGCAGTCTTTCTACAAGTTTCCCCGAGAAGGCGAACCGCCTGCAACGATGCATAGTCACTAGAAGTAAATCAGGAATGATAACAACAACCCACAGGTAAAGAATACCATTACATACTAGTTTATGTATCCGAAGCTATTTCTGCACTGTTCTCTTCATTAAGCATAACAGTAGTAATACTTAATGTGTAAACTTCATATCAAGTATAATATCTACAGCACAAAACTACGCATCCTGATTCCTCATCTGATGAAGTGTACTTAGAGCACATGAAAGCTTCCATTCCGAATAAAACTTTGTTGGTCTTAAAGATGCACTTGACTCCTACTTTATCCATGAAGCTAGATCGACATTAGCACATGAGCTGCTTCATATATTGCTTTCCCCATGAAAATATCACCATAACATCTTTCCCTTGTAATGTTTCTTACAACCAAGATTGCTGTCATCATGCTGCAAGTGTGCGCGTGCTGATCTGCATGTCATGATGTGATGTGTGCAAGTGAACTTGGCACCAAGTCGCTATATGCCAAGCTGCCTAATGTTTTAATTGCATGTATGCTTTCATACATGGTTTAGTTCTAGTTTTAATTGTTTTGATTATGTGTTTGTTGTTGGTTTTAATGTTTTTAAAGCTGTGATTTTATAATGTATATTTTAATTTGTTAGCTGTTGTGGTGGCTAGGGTTGCCAAGTCCCTCCGCCACTGCAGCAGGGGACTGTTCTCTCTCATGCACAAAGTGCACATGGTGCAATGACGTCACCTAGAAGTAATGTCATCACACCAGGGATGTCATGCCAGGGACACTCTAGAACTAGCAATAAAACTCTATGGTACCATAGAGTTTCACCATAAGTCCTAGAGCATCCCCGTTGTGATAACATCACTTCTGAGTGACATCCTCGCACTGGGGATGGAACACAGTGACGGGGCTCTTTGGAGGCAGGGATCCACCCCCCCTGGCAGCCTGCTCCTGCCGGCTGGTTGGGGTCCTCCAGACCAGCTGATGCCCCACCCCTAGTGGGAGTTTGGCAGCCCTAGTGGTATCCCTTATGAGGATAGAAAGATGAGATCTAAATTTGTTTTAATTTTTTTTTTAATATGCTCGTGGTGAGGACAAAAGGAGACTTTAGGCTTAGTGAGAGGAGGTAACAGCAAGATTTCTCCACAAATTCTATACCAGGATTTTTCCCTTAATGAACTCTCAGAATTAACCAGACTGTTGCTTGACCAAGAGAGATAATAATAATGCACATATACAGAGGATAAATGCATACTGAAGAACAAACTCATAAGCTGCAGAAATACGGAGAAGGATTTTAGTAGGAGCTTGGGGGAATTATATTTACCACTCCATAGGCCCAGAAGTCCATGCAGCAGACACTGTGAAGATGGAAAATGACCCAAACAAATCTGGGGGAGTGATGCCAGCAGGCACCCAAGACAAAACACACCCACAATGGGGAAGTGGTAGTCCAGATACAGGCAAAAACATTACTTGGGGCCATGCTGATATACCTGTCCACTAAAACAATGCAATGCTGAGATTAACTGGGAGTAAAACAATGTGCTGTGAAATTCCCAGGAAAAGACAGAGCTGTCTTATTTGCATTTGTGTTGGTGGATGGGTTTCTGGGTATAAACAGGAACTGTTAATGCAAGGGTGTCAAGCATGCGGCCCAGGAGCCAAATCAGGCCCCCCGAGGACTCATGTCAGGCCCCCGAGCAACTGGTTGTCATCTGCTTCCTTCTCCCTCTCTCTTGCTTCCTTCTGCATAACTGAAGAAAAAACAAACCATGACCGGGCACTCAGCCTATAGTTCTGCAATTTCTTATAAAATGCTCATGTCTCAGTCTTACAATTGCTGCCTCAATTTAATGTTTAGAACATTACATGAAAAACACTTGCTTCATAGTGAAAGGATTCTTAAGGGCACATACAGATTGGTACACATTTCATATTTGCCCCATAAAGTTTCTGAGGCTGATGCCTTTAGTCCAAAAGAATCCAACAAAAAGTCCCTTATGTGGAGGTCTAGCGCAACAGGACACCAGTAAGACCCATTTCCCGGATCTTTTGCATAAGATTGTGATCGTCATGAATGCTCCGTCTGAGCGTTTGGAGACAGCAGCAGTCCATGCTGGGCTCTTGAGAGCATCGTAAAGGCAGCTTTGTCTCTTCAAACATACTATTATGGAGCATGCATGCACCTGAGGAAGCGATTCCGGGAAACGTGGTCTTACCGGTGTCCTGTTGCGCTAGAATTGCGCAACACAATGGATTAAAAATTGCGCTAGAATTGAGGCAGCACGATGGATTAAAATTATTTGTAAGACAGACACGAGCATTTTATAAGAAATTGCAGCACTATAGGCTGCATGCCCGGTTGTTGAAATAATTAAGGCCAGGTCTGACTCACTCAGGAGGGCCCCAAGTGAAAAGGCCACTGTTTGTATTACTCATATTATTCCTATGTATTGGAATTCTTGTATGTTGTTTTATATATTGCTTATCTGTGCACGTAGGGTGTTTAAGAAACAATGTTAACACAGTAGGCTGTTGTTTAATTCTAGTCTAAGGGGAAATACAGAATAGCATAACGGGAAACATCTTGCATCATGAGTCATAGAGGGAGGCTAGGAGCCGTTAGGTGAAAATAGATAAGAGGAAGTACAGGAATGCAATGGGAGGGGTTGCTGGGACGGGACGCTTTAGGATGCCTTTTGGGCATGCATATCTAATTACTAGGCAGATTGTAAGGAGGCCCACCAACTGGTGAGTGACACGAGGGGAAAACCACAGGCTTAGAGCTTAGACGCAGGTGCACCACATGCTAGTAGTTATGCAAGGATTTTGTAATGCATAGGTATGTTACAATGCTTCCATATAAGGGAAAAAGTGTTGTCTTGCGGCCGTGGTTGGCTTAGATTGTACACCCTAAGCCAATGACCTGTTTGGTCACAGGGACAGAGAGGGCTGAGCATCGGGAAGTTTTAAAAGGCAACAGCTTGGACAGAAACGGTAGAGAGACTGCCTCCCTGCCGTGACGCCTCTCTCTCTCACTGCTGCAGCATGAAATAAACTCCTTTTGGCTTTGAGCAACCTGTCTATGCCTGGTAAATTGTTTTGAGGTTTAGGGCTATGCCCAGAACCGGTTAACACGGTCGGGGTTGGTTTTTTTCTTCAGTGTCTGTTACACAGCCTTCTCTTTTGGTTTGATAGTGTTCCTTCTGCATAACAGCTTGCTTTGCAAGGCTTGCTCAATCACACAGGAGCTACAGAGCAAAACCTCTATTTTCTCCATTGGCTGAGGCTCCTCCATTGGGGAGGAAGGGAGAAAGGCAGAGCTTGTTTTTCCAGGCTCTCTCAATTGCATGGCAGAACTACTAAGCCAAGCCTCTCTTCCTTTTATTGGCTGAGGCTCCTCCCCCCACCCCCTGGGGAAGGAAGGAAAGAGCTAGAGCTTCCTTTTTCCTGCTCTCTGGATCCCATGAAAAAAATACAAAGAAAGCGCTTTTAAGACCAACAAGCGTCAACATTTAACATTAAAGTGTCCTTTATAAAGTTTATATTTCTGCTACTTAATTTTTTTTTGTTTATAAACTTAGTTTATTTAAAAATAGAGTTGCATTCAAAAAGAAAATAGAATAGAGCATCAATACACCCCAGTACACTGGGAACTGCCTATATAAATCACAATTAATTTTTTTACATAGCATGCTCTTAAGAGCTACCCTATTTTTCGGACCATAAGACGCACTTTCCCACCCCCAAAAAAGTGTGTGTGGGGGAAGTGTGTGCGTCTTATGGAGCGAAGGTACCTTCCGGGGGGGGCGATCCGTTGCCTCCGCCTCTGATCCCGGCACTTCCCCTGCGCCTGCCTGCCTGGCTCCAGCTTCTTCCAGCAAGCGCTGGGATCGCTCCACGCTGCCCCCACCGCAAACCCAGCGCTTTGCGAGCGCCGGCTACGGAGAGGGCAGCGTGCTTCCTCCGTGCCTGTCTGCCTGGCTTCAGCTCTGATGCTTAAAGCAAGCGCTGGGATCGCTCCCTCCGCCCTCCGATCCCAGCGCTTGCTTTAAGCATCAGAGCTGAAGCCAGGCAGACAGGCACGGAGGAAGCACCCTCTCCCTCCACAAACCTAGCGCTTCGTGAGCGCCGGCTGTGGAGGGGGCAGCATGCTTCTTCCGTGCCTGTCTGCCTGGCTTCAGCTCTGATGCTTAAAGCAAGCGCTGGGATCGGAGGGAGCGATCCCAGCGCTTGCTTTAAGCATCAGAGCTGAAGCCAGGCAGACAGGCACGGAGGAAGCACGCTGCCCTCTCCGCAGCCGGCGCTCGCATAGCGCTGGGTTTGCGGTGGGGGCAGCTTGGAGCGATCCCAGCGCTTGCTTGATGGATCCAGGTAGGCAGGCGCGGGGGGAGCGCCGGGATCGGAGGCCGAGGCAGCGGATCACCCCCCAGGAGGAAGGTGCATCCTATGGACCGGAGCGCCTTATGGTCCAAAAAATATGGTACATTATACAACCAAGGAAGCAAACAAAATCTATGTAGATATTCAAAAAAAATAAACAACATAAATAAGCAGCTAAATATAATATGATTTGAATTATTTAAGCCAACTTTGCCCCAGCCCAACCTGACATGGCCTGGCCCAACAAGGTCTTATTTATATCAGATCCAGCTCTCATAACCCCTGTGTTAATGTGTCTTGACACAATTTGGCCAAGAAGGTAAGAATGCAAATGTTTGCTAATGTACTTAGATTGATGGAGAGAAAAGGCTATGCAGTTGTGTGAATAACTCATTAATTAGGGTGACTAGGTCAGGAAGGGAGGAACAAGGTGTTAGGTTTTGCAACAGAAAGGAGACCTTCTTTCCTGTGGGCTCCATGACTACAGAGAAAAGCCTCTTTTGCATTTCGCTTGGGGAACCATTAGCCTAAAACAGACCCCATGATCACCTCCCAAAATAGCAAACACAGAGCTGTGCTCAGCTGCCAAGAACCGTTTTGTTTGGCCCCACTCCATCTTGGTTGTAATGTACACTTCCAGGCCACACAGTGGCCCACTCCTGACCTAGGCATGGCTCGCATGTGGTTTGAGAGAATTGGGGGTGAATGATGATGAGGAATGTCTTTTTCCCATTTTACCCTTTTCAGAGGTATATAGGGGGCCTTACAATTTGTGCAGAATCCATTGCTTGAGATTTTTTGCAACATCCCAGCAATTTTTTAAAAGAAGTTTCAGAGGGTGGAATATAAATCAACATAATAAATAAAGTACATTTTGAGCCAGGCCAGATTTTCAATTGTATTGGAGGGCTGTTTTTAATAAGGATTTTTTTAAAATCAATGAGATAATAGATAACTGCATGGTATTTCATATGACTCCTGCCATCATAGTTGAAATGTGTAATTCTGTCCAGTTTTGTTTTGGGCAGATTCTGGTTTATACTCCAAACCAGTCACCAGTTTGAAGAGCAATGTATGCCCACTAGGTATGCTTAATATTGGTGAATAAAGTATATTAATGGGTTATGCATCACCTTACATAGTGCACCCTGTCTCAAATTATGTCAGTGCAGAAATAGCTGGGGACAGATAAACTATTATGAAATCCCCTTAGGGCACCCTCTGGAATACAGAAAAGCACCAGTCTTGTGCAAGCATTTATAAAGTACATGTGAGAGAAATCTATTACAATTATTCAGTCACTTCACCTTTCATTCATGCTAATCCTTATTAAAGTAATTAGAGGAAGACTGCATTTGTCTGGAGGTCAGTGCTATTTTTACAACTTGCAAATGAAAAACCGAAGCATTGTATTATTCAACTTTTAATTATAATACATTGAATAAAATATTTCATGACAGAAGCATTTGCATTTGTTCTTTTAAAAATATTCATTTTGCCTGTATACAAGATGTAGTTTACACCTAATATGAATCATGATCTGTGGAAATGAGTACAAATTTTAATTAACCAGTTCTTTAAAATATTTATTGAAATTAGAACTAACTACAGTGGTAAGACGTGGAGAAGGTAACAGAATTCTCCAAGTGGATATATTTGTCAAATCCAAGTAAAAGCTCCTTTAAAATAGAAAACCCCCAACTCATGTGTATCCAGGCAAAGTTCATTTTTACTTTCCATATGAGAGGATTGTGTTGTAACTCTATATGATGTATTAGTAAATATATTATTTTCATAAATGTTATGCATTGTTGGTACAGTTCTATATGAATATAAGAATTAACATCTCGGATTTCAGGCAAGTCAGATCTTTGCATATTATTTTCAAGCACAGTATAGTTTTGTCTCCCATTACTAGTCTTCATTTTAAGAAATTTCTCATTACAAATGAAAGCTTAACTGTCTACCAGTCAAAAAAGCCTTCTACTTCAGTGGATATAAAAGTGAATATGTAAAATTCCATTCTCCGTGTCAGAATTCCTTATTGATGGCAGTGCAATAAAAAAACAATCTAAACACAAAGATGCGATAGAAGATTGCATATACTTCTGTCACCCAGAATATTGCTGCCATAACCTTTTTGCCTCTATTTTGCTGGCATTAGTTTCTTTACTCCTTGGCCAGTGGCCAGTGCACCTAGTCTGTCAAACTGGGGAAATTCTGGGCAGCTCTTGTCTGTCTGCTTATACAATGCTGAAGCACACTTCTCTCATTATTTAGGGGAAAAGTAGAGCCACGATGTTTTCTATCCCCTGCTTTTAAGGCATAGATCAGGAGTGGCCAAACTTGCTTAACATAAGAGCTGCATAGGATAAATGTCAGAGTTTGAGAGCCACAAGACGTGAATACACACACATTTAAATTAAAACTTTTAATATTTTCTTTGCACAGAAAGATAAAAGACATATGTATGATCTTTACAATATGCCCATGCTAGGAGGAGACTAAAAAAAAAAAGCTGGGAATAACAGTCCCCATAAAACCAGCATAGGAAAAGGTTTGGCACCAGGGGAAGAAGGAAACACACATGTACCATATAAATCACTGGCCACCGTTTCATCATTATGCATCTCTCTTTGCCTTGACACCAAGGTTTAGTAAATACAGCTCCTACAGGAGCAATGAAACTAAGGGGGAACCCTGTGCTGCCTCTCTCTAATTCTGTCCCTCCTTCCAGTGGGACAGCCTAATCGGAGGAGGCACCTGAGTAAAGGTGCAAAGGTTATCACAGGTAACCCAAGGAGCAAAGGTTATCACAGGTAACCCAAGGAACAACATGACTTCATCACTGCTGCTGCAGCTGCCTAAAACCTGGTGGGAGACTAGTTAACCTGCTTACTTCGAAATTCCAGTACAGCAGGGGAATGCAGCAATTTCCCTGAAGTTGGCAAGTCTGAAAACCTGTCAGGGGACAATGGTGCTTGGCTGGCCCCAGCCCCCGGTTACCAGGCCTGCACTGGCCAGCCAAGGGAGGGAAGCAAGCCTATCAGTGCCACAGCTTGCTCAGCTACGCCACAGGGCCTGCCATTGGTCATCCTGGTATACCTTCCAGAGGAGGAATGGCCTTGAGTCAGCCATAGCTTTTGTAGGAGTTGTCCTTGAAAGGGCAGCTGCTGTAAGACCTCTCTCAGCCTCACCTACCTCACAGGGTATCTGTTGTGGGAGCGGGGGAGAGAAGGTAAAGCCCCTCGGTGATAGCCCCTCATTGGTGGAACGACCTTCCGGAGATGGTGCGAGCCCTGCGGGACTTGAACCAATTCCGCAGGGCTTGCAAAACATGTCTCTTTCAGCTGGCCTTTGAGATGGAACCCGACTAATTTGATTAATGGACAACTAGTCATCTTGTGGACATCACGACTACAGCATTTAGCACCTATTTTATTATATATTTAACTTTTAAATAATTTTACTGTAATTGATATTTAAAATTGTTCATGTTGTTTTATGATTCATGGGATTCCCATGCCTGTCAGCCGCCCTGAGCCCGCCTTGGCGGGGAGGGCGGGATATAAAAATAAAATATTATTATTATTATTATTATTATTAAAGGAGATTGTGACCACTCTGAGATTCAGAGTATAGGGTGGGATATAAATCCAATATCTTCTTCTTCTTCTTGATGGTGAAAGAGGAGAGCACAAAAGTAGTCTTGAAACTCAACATCAAAAAAACATCTGGCATCTGGCCCCATCACTCCTTGGCAAATAGAAGAGGAAGACATGGAAGATCACTGCAGATGGTGACTGTAGCCATGAAATTAAAAGATGTTTGCTCCTAGGGAGGACAGCGATGGCAAACCTAGGCAGTATAATAAAAAGTTGAGACATCACCCTGCCAACAAAAGTCTGTATAGTCAAAGCGATGGTATTCCTGATAGTAATGTTGCCCTCTCACATTCCTTCCCTCATTCACCACTCTTGAGAGTTGGACCATAAGGAAGGTTGAGCACAGAAGAATAGATACTTTCATGCTGTGGTGCTGGAGAAGAATCTTGAGAGTCTCTTGGACTGCAAGAAGATCAAATCAGTCAGTCCTAAGGGAAATCAACCCAGACTGTTCCCTGGAAGGTCAGATGCTGAAACTCAAATACTTTGGCCACCGAATGAGAAGGGAGCACTCACTCACTGAAGAAGATCCTGATGCTGGGAAAGACAGAAGGCAAAAGAAGAGGGGGATGGCAAAAGATGAGATGGCTGGACAGTATTACTAATGTAACTAACATGAATTTGAGCAGACTTTAGAATAGGGGTGTCAAAAAACCGGCCTGCGGGCTGGATCAGGCCCGCCCAAGGCTTTGATCAGACCTGCGGGGCTCTTTTCTACCCCCTCCTGTCCTTACCCTTTGAAGCTCCCAGGCACTTACAGCTCCCAGGCTCTTTGAAGCTTTCAGACTGGGACTCTTTCAGTTGAAGAAGAAGAAGATATTGGATTTATATCCCGCCCTCCACTCTGAAGAGTCTCAGAGCGGCTCACAATCTCCTTTACCTTCCTCCCCCACAACAGACACCCTGTGAGGTGGGTGGGGCTGGAGAGGGCTCTCACAGCACCTGCCCTTTCAAGGACAACCTCTGCCAGAGCTATGGCTGACCCAAGGCCATGCTAGCAGGTGCAAGTGGAGGAGTGGGGAATCAAACCCGGTTCTCCCAGATAAGAGTCCACACACTTAACCACTACACCAAACTGGCTCTCAGCCTGGGAGCTTCAAAGGCTCTTTGAAGCACTCTTTGAAGCTTGCAGGTTGAGTCCCAGGTTCTTCCTGCCTTTCTTTGCTGGCTGCTGCAAGGAAAACGTGGGGTGGATTTTAAGATCCATTCCACATTTCCTTTGCAGCTTTGTCTGTACTCTGCAATGGTTTCAAATGGAGTGGAGATGGTTACATTTTCCGCTTTCCTATAGCTAGCTGAAACTCATGCTTCCTGGAGTTGTGTCCTTGCGAAGGGTTGATGCTTTCAGCCAGCTTCTCTCTCCTGAATGGACCTAACCTAGTGAGTACTCTAATGTGGGAACCCATAGCCAAAGGGGGATATTATACTGAAAAGGCTTTGCCAATCTGAGTAGACTGGTGGGGAGAAGTTTACAATGCCATTTCATTGTTTCCACAGAGTCAGAGCCTTGTGCTTTTTCTTGATATTTTATTTTAAAAATTGCATTGCCAAATTCCACTAGTCCCCCACCTTTCCAACTTAAACCATTGGAAGAGTTTTAAGCATGTTTGTATTTTAAGTTTTAAAAAAATATCTTTAATTAGGTTTGTCTGTGTCCATTACAAAGTTTATATCTCCACTACCTGACATATTTAATGACACTCATGGCCCAGCCCCACAAAGTCCCATTTGTGTCAGATCTGGCCCTCCTAACAAATGAGTTTGACACCCCTGCTTTAGAGGATGGTGGAAGACAGGAGGGCCTGGTGTGACTTTGTCCATGTGGTCGCAAAGTCAGACTCGACTATGCGACTGAACAACTATTTCTCCTTCCTTCCCCACTGCACACATGGCAGAAATAGTCTCCTACCTATGGGCCAGCACTCAGAGGCTGACTGAGGTCCTGATGCTCTGCATGCTTCCTTTTTGATCTCCAGGAGCTGCACAAAGCTTCCTTTATGGCACCTTTATGGATGTTAGCAAACCCTCTGTCCTCAACCTGGGAAGTGGAAGACCTTGCACAGCTCTGTGTTAATGAGCAGCTGTTCACATGCACAGCTTTGAAGGAACCCTGTCTGAGTTAGATGACCTGGCCAGACACTGATAAGACAGACAACTTGAGGTAAATATATAGAAAAACTGAACAAAACAAAGACTTCATGCAGACTATGTACTTATTTTGTTCCTTTCTACACTTTCGTACACATTAATACTTATTGTTTTAATGGAGGATCAGGTAGTAAAGTGAAACAGAAGAAACACTATAGGAGTAAAATCTACTAAGTAGACCCGGTTAGGATTGCTCTTTCAAAATACTAATCTCTTAATGCCAGTTTAAACTTCAAAGCCGTTTGTCACTTTTAGCCCCTCCTGAACATTTTAGTTTTCGAATATTTTCTGGTAACACTGCGAGAAAGAAAAGAGGAAGCCGTTGGGTGGGGGACCTTTGTGAAATCTGCAGAATATTTCTCGTCCCCACTTCGTCCCGGACTCCCGACAACGGAAGAAGTTTTACCAGTTGGGAGAGGGTGCTTAAAACAAGCAACTAGTTAGTTGTCAATATTCTTTTTTATTATTACTAATTCATTAGGTAGCATGTCGATCCGAAGCTCATCCCGTTCTAAGCATGTTTACTCGGAAGTTCTTCTGAGTGGTAGCGAGCAGCCAACAAATACACGCAGGATGAAACTCCCCCTGTTGTCAACGGCATTTAAATTCCACTGTGGCAGGGGCCTTCTTCGTCAGGACAACGTGCGACACATTTTTGAAATCTTATTCCTGTCGTCTCGTCACCAAATTGAAATTTCCATCGGGACATGCATTTAAGTTCCGCAGCTAAGCTTTTTAGAAGTACATGACGGTGTAGCAAGTCCTGAGCCAGGCTTTAACACTTTCCCACAGATCTGGATTCAAACTTTTGTCCTGCAGCTTCAGACCAGTGCGGCTACCCACCTGCACAGATCGGGAGTGCTTCGGTTGTTGGGAATCTCGAATGCTGCGGGGGAGCGGGGGGAGTGTTAAGAGAACTGGTATTCTGTGACCTCGATTTACCTTTACTGCCACAAACATAACATGGCCAATCGGCTAGAATTTGTATGTCAGCTCCCCTATTGACAACTAGTTTGACAACCATACAGAGATCAGTGCCCCAAATACAGCGGCAATCAAAGGGTTTAAGAGCGCTTAAAACGACGTCGTTTCGGGGCTGTAAATGGAGCAGCGGGTTTCCTTTCATTAACGGGGAGCGAACAACGAGTAGGGTCCCATTTCTCACTGGGGGAATTCGTATCAAAAGGGTTTCCTTTCGGGAACTTAAGCAATATATTTTAATTCAGCCTCAGTATAGCACGTAACTTTACGGCACTTTATTTCTGCTGTAAATAAGTTTGTCTAACCAAGTCTCTTATTTTAAACAGCCAAACGTGCGAGTCTCTCTCTCACGCACGCGACGTCAATGAGAGGGGCGGGGCGGTTCAAGTTCCGAGTCCGTTAAAAATTGAACGTTCCCATCGGCTTTCCGATTGGGTAGTTTCTCTGAGGACGTAATATCCCTCACACCAATGAGGAGACTCCGCGCTCGTTTTTTAAAAAAGAACTTCGTGTTGTCACGATACAAACTGATCCTTGCGCTTGATGAACGCGAAGTAGTTCCTATGGTTTTATTTTAACTGTTAAAAAAAACTGTTTTTTTTTTAATTCGTGAGAACTGCTTTTATCCAGCAGAGAAAATTTAAAAAGGGTAGGGGTTTTTTTTGTTTTTTTTAAGCGGCCGCTGACTAGACCACAGCTCGGAAAGTTTTATATGGCGAAGGGATACTGAGTGATAGGCAAGAAATACTGAGTGATAGGCACAGGACGTTCTTCCGCGACGTAGACGAAGCGGCGATTTTGAATTAGTGAGGCGCGCGGTTGGAAGGTTCGTCAGCGTTGCCTGAAGAAGAAGGAAGGGAATCCTGCATGCCCCAAGCTCGGCGGAGTGGGCCGTGAAGTGGCCGCGCGTACAGGTAAGGGGCAATAGCCTGTGTCGTGAGTTGCGAGTCGGACAGGGTCTCTTGCAAAGGGTCTCTGTAGACAGTGCGGGCGTCTAAGGAGGGAGCTCAGCTGCTACGTGGTGGTGGGTTTGTTCAGGGAACGCTTTCCAGGTAATGTGTGGGGAAAATGCGTGGGTTGTCTGAAGGAGCGGTGGCCGGAGCAAGAGAATTATAAACATTTGCTTAAAGGCGATTGTAGTGTGGTTGTCTAGGAAGATCTGATTGGCTTCTATGCAAAAGGGTAGTATTTCCGTGGGAGCAGCCTCTTAGTCTGTGTCAGCAGAAATAAACAAAAGCATGATGGTTCCTTATAAAAACTCACTGGGTTCTATTATAGGGCAGGCTTTCTTGGAGGGGAGCCCGCTTCGTCAGTTGCATGTAAAGAGCCTTCCTCCCTAGCCTACCGAGCAGGATAACTAGATGGTGAATGCACTGAGTGGCGAGGGCGGTCCAAAGCTATATTCTGGATTATTTGGGAATAGAAAACTCCATAAGATTGCTTTGCGGGATGTTTAAATGGGTGGAAGCTCCAGTAGAGAACTTTCGGGTATGGTGCCATGGAAGGGTTCCAACCAATGGTACACGAATCCTCAGATCGATTCATTTCCTGGCTAAAGATCATCCAGACTGAGGTTAACTCGGGCTTTGAGGAAGAAAGGAGAATGGGTGACATGAGATGGGAAACACTTTCTCAACGTGGAAGTTATGTACAAGTTTTTTATGTAGAAAATAAGTTGCACTTGAACTCTTGGGTGTGTGTGCATAGGATTGCAGCCTGATTCTCTGCCATCCCATGTTGATCTGTAAGGGTTATTTTAAACTTGATGCTGTTGTGCGTGGCTAGCATCAATGTATGGGGGAGAACAAAGTGGCACCTTTAAGACCAACAATGGAATGGAAAATAGGATGCTGGACTAGGTTGATGTTAGATTGATCCAGCAGAGTGTTTCTTATGTTCTTATAAATGCTGTTGTACCCTTCTAAAGACTTGCAGTTGTATGTGCAAACCCCGTTGTATCAGAACTCAGCAATAAATATTTAGGTGTGACTTTTACTATGTCTCGGATGCTGCAAAGGTATGCCATCTTCTGAATGATTTGCCATCTGAAATAACTGAAAAGGCTGCTTTATTCTTGAGTCCGGTAATCAAGAATCGATTGTCCAATGTATAGCTGTATATGACTGATTTATTTTATATCTCTTTTTTGTCTTATTTATAATTTTCCTCTTGGTTCAAAGTGGCTTACCAGTAATAGTTAAAGCATATCAAATTAAAACTTCCCCTGCTGTTTATGTTCCATCAAAAGCCCTATCAAACATGCTTTGTAGTTCTTACTGAAGATCTCCAACAAGAAGGCTCCCCACATCTCTTCAGGGAGCCCATTCCACAGAACAGGGGCTGTAATGAAACAGACCCAGACTGTCAATGTCTGGTGAACCACCCTAAGTGGAGGAACAGCCAGTAGGTGGCAGCCTGAAGGTCGTAGGTGGCACATGAGAACATCTGGGAGGAGTTCATCCTTCAGCTATGTGAGTTCCAGGCTATAGAGAACTGCAAAGTCATAGCTAGCCCTGTGACTTGAACTTGGAAACAAACAGCTGTTTCCAAGTGAACAGTATATGGCCCCATCAGTTAGCCCCTGACCATAATTGGTCTGCCACATTCTGGACCAGCTGCTGTTCCAGGTTGTCTTCAAGGGCAGCCCTGCATAGAGAATGAATGTTACAGTAATTCGGCAATGAGATTTCAAAAATGGGCATGGTCTGATTGGCTGAGTCTAGGAAAAGAGTTTGTGACCCAGATGAAGTTGATAAAAGACATTCTTGCCATTGTGTCATCCTGCTTTCTGAACAGTATGTTTGGGTTCTTATGCATCCTCATACTCTTAACCTGTTCTGCACTAGTCAGCTTTGCCCCATCCAAGAACAAACGGATCAAATACCCATAGAACAATGGTTCCCAAAGTAGGTAGTACTGACCCCTAGGGGTTAGTGTGATTGCCTAGAAGTGCTGTTAGGGGGGCTCTGGAGGTGGGCCTGTTCAACTGAGTTGTTCACTTATTTGCGATTGGCCAGGCTGTGACACCATGCTGATACACCCAAGTTTCTGCTTCTATTAGCATTTTCTCCCCCCCCCTTCACTGTCTTTCCTGTCAAACATTCATTGTATTATCCATTATCATTTTTTTGCATTTTCAGACATAGCAATGCATATTCTCAGACAGCCATTTCCAGACATTCTGTGGGTGAATGAATGTTATAACTTTTAAAAAGGTAGCAATTTTGCACATTGATTTTCCTGAAAATATACCCAACACCGCCCCACCCCCTCTGGGTAATTTGTCCTTTGATTACCGCTGTTCTGAATAATGTGTTTTATAGGGTGGAGAAAGAGGCACTGGGAATGAGTTTATGGAACAAGTGAGACAAAGAGGTCAGCAAAGCAGTAAAATTAAACACATTTTGAAATGGGCGACACAAATGTACATTTATATACTAGTTTTGGGGAGTATATTGCATCTTCAAAAAGTTATAACTCTTGACATATTGTCTAATAGATTTTCTATGATGAAGAGGCAATGTTATATTCAGATTTTAAGTTTGATCTTTCCTCCCAGGTATATGTCCAAATGCAAAGATGCCACTTTTTGGGAAAATTGTTGTTATTAAAAGGAATGGGACTGATGGAACTCATTTCCCACTGACTGTAAATTCTTGTACATTTGGAAGGTAAGATTTATTGATGTTAGGAATATAATTTGTTATGTTGGCATTTCATTGAAAATTTTTATCTTTTGTGAACATCAGTAGTTCAGAAAAGTGTGAGCAACAAATTCTCAAGCAGTTAATCTACCCCACCTCCTTTCACAAGTCAGTTTTTCATACTGATGAACACTGGCATTTCTTGCAGGCTGGCGGGAAAGCAACTTCATAGTTGTCACATGTGTCTTCCAAATTTTATTGTAATGTTTGAAACCCTTTATCAGTTTTGGATTTTTGAGGGATGCAGGTATTGCTTTGAATTACCATATCTCTTCTGCGGAGATAGTAACTGTGATGTGTTAGTATCAAGAGATAGTAATTGTGAAGTGATGGGAGGCCATGTAAAAGACGTTTGTGGTTAAATTAAAATCCAAGTGAATTTGAGAGATGTATACTATTTGCACTACATTCAGAAATTGTAGAAGGAATATAATTTATGATGATGTTCTTGAATTTCTTTTGCATTTATTTATAGCATGCCCATCGCACTATTAATTGCTTGCCTATCTCCGAATCAAGGCAGATCACACAATATAAACCATATAATGAGACAACATAAGATGGGGGTGTCAAGCTCATTTTGTTACAAGGGCTGAATCTGACATAAATGAGACCTTGTCAGCCCGGCTGGGCCATATCACACTAGGCCTTGTGTGTACCTATTTAAGATTAGGTAGCAGAGATATAAACTTTATAAAGGACACAGGCAAACACAATAAAAAAATAAAAATAAAACATGCTTAAAACTTTAGCACTCATTGTTCTTAAAGGTGTTTTCTTTGTATTTCTCCTATGGGATCCAGGTAACTGGGCAAAGAAAGCTCTGGCTCTTTCCTTCCTTCCCTAGGGGACTGGCGGGGGGGCGAGAAGCCTCAGCCAATAGAAGGAGAGAGGCTTGGCTCAATAGCTCTGCTTTGTGACTGAGAGAGCCTGGAAAAGCAAGCTCTGCCTCCCCCCGCTTCCTCTCCATGGGAGGAGCGTCAGCCAATGGAGAAAATAGAGGTTTTGTTCTGTAGCTCCTGTGCAATTAAGCAAGGCTTGCAAAACAAACTGATGCAGAAGGAAGCAAGAGAGAGGGAGAAGGAAGCAGATGACAGCCAGTCACTGAGGGGCCTGATTTGGCTCCTGGGCTGCATGTTTGACTCCCCTAGCATAAGGCATCCAAAAACAGTGCAATAAGATTAGGGACACAAAGTTAGGTAAAGAATGCAAAAAGAAAAAGTTCATTACACCTAAAATATAAAAAATACAGAACATAGAAACAGAAAAGTAGATGACAGTGCAACAAACCATACTGTGAACATTGCAGTAGACTACAGTCTTTTTCTTTTTATAAAGAAGTGTGCTCTTGGATCATACTTGCATACTGCAGTCCCATTCCCTTTATAAGGATGTTCTCCTGAACAGCCTGCAAAATAATAGAATTGTGGAGCCTTCCTGGCCTCCTGAGACACACCATTTTACAAGGTGGGAGTCACAACAGAGAAAACAGGTGTACAGAGCACGTGTTGAACATGGCCGTTTGCATTGAGAAGGGTTTACTCAAATGTGTGCAGTTGTTATGGTAGAGCATAGCAGAAGAGACAGTCATGCAGTTAAGTGGTCAGAGGCCATGCAGGGCTTTGTAGGTGATAACCAGTACTTTTAATTAAGCCACAATTTGGTATTGCCTTTGCTAAGCATGTATAGTGCTGAGAATGGTTTTCAGCTAAAAAGTTGTAATTAAGCACTGACCTATTTGTGAAACTCCACCATCCCCTCCAACTAAAAATACCACTTTTTTGAGAGGCTCACTGTGGTGTTCTACTAGATTGGGAGACCTGAGTTCAAATCCCCACTCTTGTTGGGTGACCTAGTGCCAGTCATACACAGTCAGTTTAACCTACATCACAGGGTTGTTAGGATAATAGAATGGGTGAGAGAAGAACATTGTAAGTTACTTCGAGTGCTCATTTGGATGAAAGATGAGGTAATTATTTTATTTATTTTGTTGCTGCCAATTTCAAATATTTTAGTGACTGAGAGCCCAAATATTTGTCCCTCAAATCTATGTTCAAATAGTGAGTTTGAATTGGAAAGTTTATCAAGAGCGATTAATATGTGTGGGGGGGAAGAGAATGTTGGTCTTGTTTTTTATCTGCCATAAACAGATAAAAATTGACTGGATGTGTTTTATTTATGACGTTTGTATTTGACCGACAGCATTATTGCATATGTTGAGTTGGATCCAGCATTAACTTTATAATGGTGAGGGATGTCTGTGATTGCCAGTTCTACTGGCCTCCCAATTTGCTTGTGGCATTCTTGACAGTTTTCTAATCCCAAAGGACAACATTTTAGGCTGTAGCAAAAGTGGGAGGCTCCACTGAAATTCAGCTCCACTGATACATCTTTTCTTAGTGAAAAAAATCATAACTGCATCCAGCCTTTAAGAGCTATTACTTATATAAAGGTTTGTTGGTACTAATGTTTAAGCCCTTGACGGCCAGGAACCCACATATCTTCAGGACTTCCTTTCCTGGTATACCCCCTAGATAGCCTTGTGATCTGGAGACCAACTTCTGCTAGTGGTTTCTGGCCCAAGAGACATCTGGCTGTCCTTGATAAGCCTTCTCTGCCCTGGCCCCATACTGGTGTAACTCTCCGCCAAGCTCCATCCAGGTCCTATGGGACCTATTACTATTCCATAGGGCTGTAAGGCAGAGATGTTTTGCCAGGCATCTGGTTCCATCTTGGCACTTCTACTTTCACTCCCACCCTCCCATGAGATAGCAGCATCACTAGGATTTTGACGCCATCTTTTCTGGGGACTGTAAAGTATGCTTTTATTTATTTTGTTTTATTGTTTGTAATTATAATCCTTTTGTTAACTGCCCTGAATTCCGGCTTTCAGGAAGGCAGGTCAAAATTCCAAATAATCTGCAAATATAATTCTGATGTGTTCTTATATTTACAGAAAAAAAGAATGTGACATTCGAATCCAGTTGCCTCAGGTTTCCAAAGAACACTGTAAAATTGAAGTCAATGAGAATAAGGAGGCATGTATTTATTTCATTTATTTGTAGCCCATTTTTGTCACTGAACTCAGAATGTATTCCAAAATACTTAGCAAAATATTTAACAGTATAAAATGTTAATGCAGTCAGACAGCATAAGCAGTCCAATAAGCAATGAAATAGGACAGAATTTGATAAATTTTCTTAAGCTCTAGGAGGCCACCCACAAAATTTAGAAAATAATGCAAAGAAAAACAGCATGACATAAACTATAGTGAACATAGAATTACAGAAGTAAAGGTCAGGTAATGCATACAATCAACAGTGGAACAGAATACTTCTATTTGCTTTACGAATGCATTGTTGCATTGTTGTTATCTGTTCCCTTACGCTATGGCCCTGCTCCATTTTTAAATTGCCCTTGCAAACTGTCTTATGCTATCTCTGAAATGATAGAAGTGTCCTGATCTTATGCATACCATTTCACAAAGTGGGAGCCGCAGCACAGAATGAATGCACATCTATGGGCAGCTGTCTATCTTACCCTTTGCAAGGTGGCACATTCAGTGGATGTTGCTCAAATGGGCAAAGCTGTCAACGCTGGTCCTGCAGATGTGTGGCCATGGAATGATTTATTTGCTTTTTAACAGTTCTTTTTAATTGACTGAAGTGGATATTTTTGATTCATTTTCAGGCTACATTAACTAACTTAAGTACTGCGAATCCAACACAGCTGAATGGGTGTGACTTTCAACAGCCGATATACTTAAAACATGGAGATGTACTGACTATCATCGATCGTTCTTTTAGGTAGGCAGTGTGATGCAAACCACTATGGGACTTCCCCATAATGTTCCCTGTATTGGGTCAACTTGCTATGGTTATTAATGTGTGTGTGTGCACAAAGAGGATGGTTCAAACATGATTGTCATTCACTGGATTGCTTATGATCTCTTTATTTACAATTTAATCTGAATGCTTCGGACTCTAAAGCAAGTATATATCAAAGTTGAAGCTGTTTTTCCCTGTTCTACTCCAGTCGATTTTTCCCCACAGCTAGTGACTAGCTAGTGGTATTATGTATGGGTTCAATAAATAATAAAGCAACGTACGTGACTGTATAAATGATACACCAAATAAAGCATATATGCTCATGACAAGTAAGCTGAATTTTGAAAGGATCTTTAAGATACCTGGTTTGCATAATTTTAGCTGTTTTTCAATTAATCTCCCAGTTTTTTGATACTAAGCAAATATTGATATCGGGTAAGAATCAAATGACACTTTAGATAGCAAGCACTGCTGGAGTTAGAATCAAGAGTGAAATAAAATAGGACTTAGGCACTCAAATATCTTTGTGTTGCAACAATTTTGTTTTGCTAATCTAAATGTAGGATGACCCAAACTTTCCTTACTGTCTTAACAGGTTTGAATATCCACCTGTGCCACTTACAAGGAAAAAGATTTCCAGATCTGAAGAAAAGGAGACTTTGCAGGTGATTCCATGTTAATAGCAATTGCTTTTACATCTTGTTGAATTGAAGGAGGTGGTACTTGTGAAATAAGAGATTAGCAGCAATTGGATATTTGATAACCAATGATTCTGAAAATTTAGCTTGGTTTAGTAGCAAAAGTGCATTTAACTTGGGAGACAGCCAGAGTTATTTCTCACTTCACACTGGGCTTTAGAGAAGAAAAGAAACTACATAAAACATTGTTCTTTTCAGTTCCGGGTGTGAAGGTCACTGGTCAAGGGTTGCCGTTGAAAGTAAGAGAAAAAGCATTCTGTACAATTGTGGCAATTTATTCCATGTGTATGGTATTAGAGTTCACTGACTCATTTTAATGCTAGTGTGCCCTTCAAGTAGTTACTATGGATTTATACTTGGCACAGGCTTTTACTGGGATATTCAACTCTTAAGATGTTTGTAGAATATCTTTGTAGGCTTGATAATTTTTAACACTCTAGGGAAATTTTTTGTTGTGGATAGTATACTGAATTGGAGGGTTAAATTATTCCAAAGAGGAACTGATGGGCACTTGTTTGGTAAGAATATTTTATAACCTTTAACAAGACAGAATTTCAAAACTTGTGTTAAATACTGTCCTATAATGATTTTCAAATTTACAGGTTCTTCATGTTCAGCAGGTGGAACAAGAGAAGCTCCATCAAAATTCAGAATGTAAAAGTCTTCAAATTTTTGGTTAGTGGCTTTTTCAGTTAGATTTTTATACAGCTGTCATTGTGCTAAGGCTTAGGCAATAATAAAGGTATGGGAAACTTTAAATGGAAGGTAAAATCTTGCTTGTCTGTGTGGAAGGCACTTTATGCGTGAGGGTGTTCTGTGTGCCCCCTCCAGCTGCAGTTCTCCACATGACATTCCTGAGGATCCCCTGGTCTTCAGAAACGGTTTTGCCAATTTGAGATTACAGGGGAGGAAATCATTAAAACTTTTTAATGGTCAGTAATATCTGTTGATCACATGCAGACATAAACTATAGCATAAATGTGGCTTGTTTAGCAAGTCTCTTGGCAGAAGAATTTCCAAATTCTGCCAGTTCTCCCTCTGAGGTGGAGGCCACCTTTGGGTGATTCCCAACCTATCAGTAGGGAGGCAGGACTAATTTTCAACTTCCTGCTTCCTTTGGGAGTTGCCCACATCTCAGTTCTTTTCCTGCCTCTGTAGGGAGAGCATTGTGTTAGGATTCAGCCATCTATATCTGCATCTATATTTTCTACATCTAATTCTTGTTAAACTCACCTGTTTTCAGTCTATTCTTACTACTTATTTTCCTGTTCTTATTACTTCTTTCCTGTCATCCTTTGACTTCTCACAGCTTTTCTGTCCGGGTTTGCCCAAAGGTGTCCTGACCGCCATTTTGTTGTCCCATGTCAATTTCTTGCCGGGACTGAAAAAAGGTGTGGGCTTCAGTTGATGAGGCACTCAGAGGATGACAGTTTTCTATCAGAAGGAGAGTGCGAGCCCTTAAGCGCCCAGCACGTCAGTGGAGTCGGCAAAACCCTGAGCGCCAGAGGTGGTGAGACACTCAAGCCGGGCTTATTAGAAGGGAGATCAGTTGGTGCAGGGGCCCAGTCCATGGCTGGGCATAGTGTTTCCCTTACACCCTCCTCCGGAGTAGGCCAACTAGTGGCTGCTCAAGGTACTACACAGGAGGAATTGGTTCCTGTATTACTGCTCCATGATTTCTTCTCAGTTCTGAGAAACCAAATGAGAGAAGAAATGCAACACTTTTGTAAAAAGTGTAGCAAAAAGAGGAGCAGGCCTCATTCACCTTCTTCCTCCTCCCCATCTCCCCCCAAGAAGGCCTAAGGAGAAGGGCAAGTGGCCTACTAAGGCAGCACAAAAACAAACACCTAGTCCAAGTGGGGAACAAGACCTAACCCTGTCTGAAGAAGATGATCAATCTGAAAGACATAGTGACAAAGAAGAAGGGTTATTCCTTATTGATGAGGAAGATTTACCTATTGATGTACCAGAACCTGCCCAGAGGTTCTTTAAATCAGAAGATTATCAGTATTTGCTAGTTAGAACGCTTACAGCCCTAGATCTCCATGATGATCCAGACGTGCAGGATGAGGAGGAAGAGAATAAAAAAGCAAAACATAAGGAAGGGCACATGGAATTTTTTCTCCAAAAAAGGCATCTTACATAAAGGCCTTTTCTTTTCCAAAATAAGGTAGACAGGTCCTCGACCATATAGGGCTTTAAAGGTAATGACCAGCACTTTGTAACGGACCCGGTATATAACTGGCAGCCAGTGCAGTTCGCGCAGCCCAGGCTGTATGTGTTCCCATTTAGGAAGCCCTAACAACAGTCTGGCCGCTGCATTCTGCACCAGCTGCAGCTTCCGGGTTCGGTACAGAGGCAGCCCCATGTAGAGGGCATTACAGTAATCCAGTCTCGAGGTGACCGTTGCATGAAGCACCATTGCCAGATCTTGGCGCTCTAGGAAGGGAGCCAACTGCTTTGCCCGCCTTAGATGGAAAAAGGCTGACTTGGCAGTGGCTGCAATCTGGGCCTCCATTGATAGTGCAGGCTCCAGTAAAACTCCCAGGCTCCTAACCCGGTGCGCCGCTTTTAGCAGTGCCCCGTCGAAGACAGGGAGAGGTATTTCTCCTCCCCGAGCGCCCCGACCTAGACAGAGAACTTCTATCTTCGCTGGATTCAATTTCAGCCCACTCCTCCTCAACCAAGTTGCCAAATCCTGCAGGGCCCGGTCTAAATTCTCTGGGACGCAGTCAGGCCGGCTGTCCATTAGCAGATAGAGTTGGGTGTCATCTGCATATTGATGGCACCCAAGTCCATGTCTCCTGGCGATCTGGGCAAGGGGGCGCATATAGATATTAAATAACATTGGTGAGAGAACTGCCCCCTGAGGCACTCCACAGTCCAGTGTGCGCCTCTGGGACCGCTCGCCCCCAATTGCCACCCTTTGTCCCCGATCCTCGAGGAAGGAGGAAAGCCATTGTAAGGCAGACCCCCTCACCCCTACGTCGGCGAGGCGGCGGGTTAGTAGCCGATGGTCGACCGTGTCGAACGCAGCTGACAGGTCCAACAACATCAGCACCGCCCCGATCCAGATGCCGTTGAAGATCATCTACCAGGGCGACCAGTACTGTCTCCGTCCCATAACCCGGGCGAAAGCTGGATTGGCAAGGGTCTAGGATGGAAGCGTCATCCAGAAAGCTCTGCAACTGTGACGCCACTGCCCTCTCTATGATTTTACCTAAAAACGGTAAATTAGAGACCGGCCGGTAGTTTGCCAATTCGGCCGGGTCTGCTGTACTTTTTTTCAAGAGGGAACGGACCAAAGCCTCTTTTAGAGATGATGGAAAACGCCCCTCCAAGAGGGATCTATTTATGATGTCCCGTAAAGGACATTCAAGCTCCCTCAGGCAGGATTTAATTAGCCAGGAGGGGCATGGGTCCAAATCACAAGTTGTAGGGCACGCAGAGGAGAGGATTCCGTCAACTTTCTCCAGGCTGAGCGGGTCGAAGTGATCCAGGGTTAAATCGGAAGACAGGCACGGGGCCTCGGGCTCATATACTGTATCCAAGGTGATGGGCAGGTCCTGGCGGAGCGACGTGATTTTGTCTGCAAAAAATTTCGCAAAAGCCTCACAGCCTATTTCCAATTCTCTAATGTTTGGTCTGCCTTGGGGCAGTGTGGTTAAGTGTCCAATTATTTTAAACAATTGTGCCGGGCGCGAATTTGCAGACGCAATCTTGGCCGCGAAGTACTTCTTCTCGGCCTTGACTGCCATCTCATAAGACCTCATAAGCGTTCTATAGGATGTTCTCACCGCTTCGCCACGAGTGCGCCGCCACTGCCTCTCTAGTCGTCGGAGTCCTTGTTTCAGCCGGCGTAGCTCCGAGGTATACCAAGGAGCCAGCCTTGAACGAGGACGCAGAGGACGTCGGGGTGCGATCTCGTTGATTGCCCTGGATAGCCGATCTTGCCAGGCATCAACCAGGGCATCAAGGGAATCGCAAGGGGGCCAAGGATCCCGAAGAGCCGTTTGGAACCGTTCCGGGTCCATCAGGCTCCGCGGGCGAGCCAAAATAGGCTCCGCCCTTACAGGGTTGTGGTAGCGTCTCCATACGAGCCTTGAGGGCTAAGTGATCCGACCATGGTATCGCCTCCGTTGCGATTTCGTTCACTTGAATCCCGGCCGCAAAGATCAGATCTAATGTGTGCCCAGCCTGGTGCGTGGGAGTCGTGACAAATTGAGAGAGTCCCAGTGTCGCCATGGAAGACACTAGGTCCATCGCCTGAGTGGAGGCTGCGCCGTCGGTGTGGACATTGAAGTCACCCAGGACCAAAAGCCCCGGGTACTGCAACGCCCAGCCGGACACTGCCTCCATCAGGGATGGTAAGGTGCTGGCCGGTGCGTTAGGCGGACGGTACACCAGCCAGATCGCCAACCTCTCCCCGACATCCCACGCAAGGCCAACGCACTCAATACCGTCGATCTTTGGGGCCGGAAGAGCCCTGAAGGAGTAATCCTCCTGTATGAGTACCGCCACCCCACCCCCCTGCCCGCTAATCCGGGACTGGTGAAAGATCCGCAACTGCCATGTATTGGTCAGGACAGACAATGTCTCCTCGAAGGTATATGTCAACAGGCAAGGAGGCTCCAGATCTGCTCTACTTTTCAAGGAAGCTTTACTCATGCTAACGCTGGCACAAACTCATCTGGCATCGCTCAGAGCGGAGCATATGAAGGGTATTTCCAATGTTCAAGCAGACTGGCTCAGTTGCCAACAAATATGCCAAGGAGAATGGGCTCTAAACAAGGGTGGTGTTCAACTAATAGAACATTTTGGCCAACCAGAAGTAGGCCTTTTCACATCTCATCTCAACAACAAGCTGAGACATTTTTTCACATGATTTTTCCACCCGAAGGCGGAGGATACGGATGCATTGACAGCACCATGGCCACAGACCTTACTGTTTGCCATTCCACCGATTCCTCTCTTACCGAGAGTAATAAGGAGAATTTGACTTCAAGAAATCTTCAAGAGTTATCGACTCATCTTCCTCTAACTCTGCCAGTGTCAGTGACATGATGCATCAGGGGCCAATTTTTCATACCCGTCTGGATTGGCTACATCTGACTGCATGGAAATTGAAAGGTCGAAGTTGTTAAAGCTGGGCTATTCAGAACATGTGACACAGACAATCCTAGCTTCCAGGAGGCCATCCACAGTGTGCATTTACAACACGACTTGGAAAGCGTTTGTCTGCAGAAGAAAATGGGTCAATCCGTTGAATCGGGAGATGAAAAAGATTCTTCAATTTCTGCAGGACGGAATGACATCAGGCCTTAAAGCAGCCACTCTACGTCATCAGGCGGCAGCTCTTTTATCAGTATTATCTAAATGAGAGAAGAACTCTCTAGGTATCTGCATATATCTAGGTTTTCAAGAGGTACTACACTGTCTCTTCCACCTCAAACTCAGATTTCCTACTTGGAAGCTGAATATGGTTCTCACAGCTCTAACAAAAGCTCTTTTTGAATCCATAAAAGAGATCCCATTGTCTTTTCTTAGGATGAAGGTTATCTTTCTTGTTGCCATAACATCAGCCAGAAGAGTTTCCGAACTAGGAGCACAAGGATTTGTGTATATTTCATAAGGACAAAGTAGTACTCAGGACGGACCCCACTTTTAGACCTAAGGTGGACTTTAGTTTTCATAGATCACAGGAACTATACCTACTGTCATTTTGTCCGCATCCTTCACATCCCAAGGAAAAGACATGGCACAAATTGGACATCAGACGAGCCTTAAGATGTTATATTGATAGGACAAGAGACTGTCGAAAAACAGAGTCACTGTTCATAAACTTTGCCCCACCACATGTAGGCAAGAAGATGTCTAATGCTGCAATCAGCAAAGCCTTACGCCTCTGCATATCAGAAGCTTATAAGACTGAAAAATTGACTCCTCCTCATGGTTTGACGGCTCATTTGGTGAGGAGCGCAGCTACAAACGCAGCATTATCTAGCAGAGCCTCCGTAGAACAAATATGCAGAGCTGCTACGTGATTCTATCTACTTTCATCAGGCATTATAAAATCAATGCATACGATTCAGCTGATGCTGCTTTTGGGAGAAAAGTACTTCAGCACGTTCTGGGGGATGCTGATGGCGAGGTCCCTCCCAAGAATTAGGGACACTGCTTTAAGATGCCCCACAAGGTGGCCTCCGCCTCAGAGGGAGAACGACCATTGAGTACTTACTGAGAGGGGTCCTTCTCCTCTAAGGATAGGAGGCCACCTTGGCCCTTCCCTTTATACCACCATCGACATTCCTCAGAACATTCAAAAGTTCAGAGTATTCAGAACTCTTAGATAAATTAAAAAAAATTATACACTTATAAAAATTATACACTCTAAGATATCAATAAACTTCCTGTTTCTATGTTCTTACCTGTATCTTGTCTATTCGATTAAGTTCAAGTTTCATTGTTTATTAACAGTTATATTTCCAGTTAGAGAATAGATACCTACTACTTCAGGAATTGCTGAACTGAGATGTGGGCGATTCCCAAAGGAAGCAGAAAGTTGAAAATTAGTCCTGCCTCCCTACTGATAGGTTGGGAATACCCACAAAGTGGCCTATCCTCAGAGGAGAAGGACCCCTCATGACCTAATGGTTGTTCTAATTCTCACCTAGACCCCAATCCACTACTCAATTGTCAAAGTGCATTCTGTACAGTTTCAAATTGTAGGTTTGTGTCATATGCACTTCCCGGCTTACTCTTTCTGACTTGAATGCCTGATGTTGTCTGACAGTGTCCATGCTACATGAGCGATTTCAATATTCATATTAATAACTGTTTTGTAAAAGTGGCTTTGTATTTCTTGTCCCTGACCACCACCTTCAGTCTCTGTCTTGGACACTTTTGATCTTGCCTTCATCATTAGCAGTAATACCCTATTGTTTTTATTTCCCACAGCATTGTATGTAATCCACTTTCCCAACTCTTTCTTTTGTTTCCCTTTCCTGTGATTTTCTTAGAAGCTGTGTCTCTTCATGTCACTTCTGCAACTGCTTGCTCCTGAGATTCCGGTTTCTATTTGCATTTTATACCTGTCCTTACTTCTTGAGTTAGTCCCACCAATTTCCCAATGATATTCATCCTTCTATCCATCCCTGACTTATATTTCTTTTCATGCTTTTGTACAGTGAAAGTATATGGAGCAGAACAAAGAAGGTGGCTGATCTCCCCTCCCCCCCTCCGGTTATAAATGTGTTCTTATCTACCATCTTCATATTTATACTACATAGTCAGGGCTAAAAAAAGCAGGGCCACAGCAAATTAGTTAAAAGGGTGAATAGACCTCCACCTAAACCTATTCCAGAAGACTTTTTCGCCATAAGTGAGGTGGGAGACAGAGGAAACCAGGCATTAAGTTCTTGGATACAGTTTTCCTGCCATGTTCTTCTTTATACACTTCCTTCAATCAATCTTTTTTCCTCTTACTATTTCTCCTGTTGGCCTTGTTCACTTTCTTAACTTGGCATCTTGATCCTCTTTTTCTAAACTTTGGGCTGTCATCTCTCTGTTCAGCCTTCTTTCTACCACACAGAACTTATCCTTTTTATCTGGTTCCCTTCCTATTGCATTACAATATGCCAGTAGTTTCCCCTGGATGATCTCGAATCTGATGACATCTGAACTTTCTCTCTCCATCCAATTCCACTTTTCAGTTTGGCTGTTTGGTATTTTCTCTTGGATTGCCAATCTCAAACTCAAACTAAATTTACCCATCTTCCCAGTTGTCACACACTGTCCAAACTAACAAGCATGAAGTCTTTATTCCCATATTCAGGCTGTAATCAAGTTATGATACTACTTCCTTTATAACTATGGATCACTGTGATAATCTTTAATTTGCAGCCTCCTTTTCTCTGATTGCTTACTATAGGACTGTCACCCTTGCACTGCTGCCTGGCATTCTGTGGCCAGAATCATTTACTGTTTTCATTTTAACCATAATATATTTCCTTTTTAAATCTGTACACTGACTGTCTGTTCCTTTATCCCACACAAACTTCTTGTGTTTTCCTTTCAAGCCTCTGTGATCATTATATTTCCACTTTTGTATCTGTACAACTCTGCTTGTTCCTTATGCCTGGAACTCTGTACAGTGCCACTTTGTGTTTCAAATGTACTTCAAAAGTAACCATTTCCTTTGCACAATCATTTAGTCTTCCTCCCCTTCTAATACAAAGTACACATAAATGGAATTAACGTGTGTTTGTTTCCTGTTTATTCCTGCTGTTGTTCCACCTTATTCACATTGATGGCACTCTAAATGATATCCCAGCATTTTCTTTTGGTTTTTGTTTCCAATGTACATGTATCACTTTTTTCTCTCTCTAGAAGAGACTTAGAATTATGAGAAAATAGGTTTCTCTATTGCTTTCTAATAACAAATGCTGGGATTGAAACATGTGTTTCTGTCACTTCATAGATGAGAAACTTAACTGGGAAGGTCAGAAAACCAACGGGAATGATCAAAGAACTCAAGATACTACCAGACAAAATGAGTCTGCATCTAAAACACGTAGATCTGGCAAAAAAAGTATGTCTCCTTTTGGCACACTTTATGAATTTATGAAACATGAAGTTGATACAAAACAAACAGAAGAAAGCTTCAGCAATAAGATCTCCATACAGCAAAAAGTAGAATATTCACAAGGAAAGGACAGCATTGATATTATTACATCTCAGACTCCACACAGGATATCTACACCTGGTCAAACAATGCAGACTGAAGAAACTGAAAAAGTAGCTTTGGAGAACGTTGAACAGCTTACAGGCACTGAAAATCAAGAAATAAGCATGATAGTATCTAATCCAATCTGTAGTGAAGGGAACACTTCCAGAACATCTTCTAGAGTTCTTCAAACCTATGCTGCAAATGAGAGACCAAGAGAAGAGAGAAATCGCTTACATTTTCAGAATGTTAAAGAAAATGAAGATTCTGAAGTAACTAAAAGTAATGAAAATGGTGCAAACAAAAGAAGTTCAGGATGCTTATCTGCATCATTTAACATTGTCGCCTTGGAATATACAGAAAAAGCAAGCTGTTATGAAAGATCAATAAATCCACCAGCACAGAGAGCCAGTGTAGAAATAAAAACTAATCTAAATACTTCTGGCTCTGTAAAAAGTGTTTTACTCAGGTCAAAAGCTGGGGGGGAGAGTCTTGAAACTTGTTCTAGTCCATCTTCAAGACAAACCAGTGGTATGCTACAAACTGAATCAGATCCTTTCTTAGGTCTGAAGAGCACGTTAAAAAATTCTACTGAAATTGAGGACATAATTCCTGTAATGACTAAAGAAGAAGAATCTGGTGTCCTGAAAGAAAATAAATCTTTGAAAACAAGCAGGAATAATAAATTGTTGGAAACAGAACAGCCTTTAGATGCACAAATTCTGGAAGAAACAAAAATGAACAGTGATCCACTACAAGACGGACATTATGAAACAATTGCCTGCTTAGTTCACCGTAATGACAGTAAAAGCCCAAGACGGAGTTCTAGACGAAGACATTTTTCAAATGCAGGTTCCATAATCATGGAAGAATCATTAGAAACAGCTCAAGATGTGTCACCTTTTAAAGGGGTATCTGAAGAAAACATGGTGAAATATTGGCCCCAGGAGAATGATGGTTACATTGAGGAAAGGCCAACCACAAAAAGCCTTGAGAATAATTTTGTAATGAAAAATATAGCAGAATCTTCCTGTTTATCTAAAAGCTGTGTCCAAATGCTAGCTGAAGATGTTCAGGAAATGAACACGTCAAACCAGTATAGTATAAAGAAAGAGCCAGGTAAATGGTTTAAATCCCATTCCAAGATAATCACTTCTTTGATAGCTTTAGAAATATTTGTAGTGTATTCTTTCCACAGAGGAATCTAGCTTTTCTCCTTCATAGAAATTTTCAGTAGCCACACACATAATTATAATGATAAAGTTAAGTGACACAAGAGAATGAACAGGATTCCAGATGGTTTGATTTATTAGTTCCTGACCTCTTCTTTCAGTTCAGGTAATGGTTTACTACACACAGTAGCCAACTACTACTGTGATGCAAGAAGGATATCCTTACACCTCAGAAAAATCCTTTTGTTGTTGTTGCTGTTTTAGTAGCAATATTATAAGGAATTGCTTAATAATAGTAACACTTTTAATAAAAGTTTGACAACAAAGCAACTTTTAAATTAGTTATGCTCTTCTGTTCTAGCTGTCCAGAAATCACCTAAAAAACGTAAAGGTGGAGAACTTGACTTATCGGTTCAACCTTTTGGAAAAAGAAAGAGAGTATCCTTTGGTGGTCAGTTGAGTCCTGAATTGTTTGATAAGCGTTTACCTCCAAACTCACCGCTTAAAAAAGGTGCAATTCCAGCAAGATTTAGTTTGCCATTTGGAAACTCACCTCGAGCAGTTTTGAAAAAAGCTTCAGAATCTAAACAATGTGTAATCAAGGTAAGGAAGTACAACTTTTTCAGAAATCTTAAGTGTGCTCAATTCAATCCTCACCATACTAGTACTAATAGCTATGTATGTCTTTTAAATTGTTGCCTAATTTGGGATTGAAAGCTTTGGTTTTAAAGCTTAATTAAACCATTCTTTCCCACATTTACACACCACATGCAAATTCTGCCATATATATCCAGTGAATTTGTGGAGTTGGGGGTAAAAAAAAGAACAAGGGGTGTACATTTGAATTAGTGAACTAGTTGGCTTATATTCTTATAAAGGAACCTGCTCAGTATTTTTGCCCATAAATTTCAACATGTTCAGACTGATTATGCAGATATTTGAACAGTGGTGTTTAAGTTGTATTCTAAGGGGAATGCAACTGAAGTATAAACCAACCAGTTTCCAGGTTTTGTGATACAGTATGAACTACACTTCCTTCTTGCGTGCTTTGCTATCATGGGGGATGTACAGATGGTTAGTCTTAAATCCCATATTTCTCCAGCCTACCTTCTTCGTATGAATAGAATAGTAAATATAGTTGATCAAAGTAGTATGTATGTGAAAAAGACCCAGCAGCTTACTGGACCAGCTATTGGTGTGTGAGCATGGATTATTTTATTTGTCACATCTTTAGCCTGTCTATCTTGTCCTGATGTCTACATGTTTACAAGTAAATTTGTCAAACTGTTAATTTTTAAAATCTCATGGTACATTTCACACATTTTTATGTTGAATTGAGAGTCCTATGTTCATACTCTAATTTTTTTCTTGCAGAGTTTCTCTGGAAAAGATCAGCAGGAGAGTACACTGTCAAGAAAGGAGTTCTCAGCAGCCTCACCCATGGCTCGCAAATCCCTAACAATGTTTTCTTGTAACCTGCCCTATGTGAGAGGGCGGTTCTCTGTTTCTCATGTTGATGTCCCTTCTCCTAGTTCAGTAGAACAGAATATTCCTGCAAGAGAAATGGATGTAAATAAAGAAGTAAAAACACCTGAAACTTCTCACCAAGAATCCCAAACTACTCAGTCAGTACGGAGAAGCAACAAGTTTGTTTCAAAGAGAACTTCCTTGCATAGGAGGAGTAGCACTATGGATGCTGTTCGTGCTAAAAGACAAAGTGGTGCATCTGAAGCCAATTTGATAGGTTTGTTACAATTGTTCTGTTTAGTGTTTCTGAAACAATAGTACATAGTAACGTTATAAAGGACCAGTAAATCTCAAAATTGTGCATAGATATACAGCTTTATAACATTTCATTGAACTATTTGAGGAAATAGGACTTGGAAATAGGACTTGGACTTTTACACATGGAAGTTAGTAATGTGCATATCTTGATCAAATGTCCTTGCAGTTTCAAGGTCTTGGGCTGAAGTAGTGAAACAAGGTGTTCCAAAATCACAACAAAGAAGTACTCCTAAACGAGGCCTTAAAAGAAGACCAGTCAAGAAAATTCCTATAAAAGCACCAAAGGTACTCTTCAAAAATTAGGCCCAGTATTACTATTAGGGTTCAGGAAGTCTCTAATTTAGTTGCTGAAGAGAATGTTTTTTTAAGAATATGAAATTTTGCCATAATTAGAAGGGCACAGCTCATAGTTAATTGACACTCTGTCTGAGGATCCTGTCCCTTCTTGCAACTTCTCACCCCAAGTCAGCATACCTCCACAGTATGAGGACCACTGCTTTGAAGAATAGGTGTAGTCTGTGGTCTCAGCAACAGTTTTCTACTTCTATTTCTGTCATGTGCTCCTCAAATACTGCTCATAGGTGACTTAGACTTCTGGGAACACTGTGGGGCCTGCAGCAGCAGAAGTGTCTCTTTTGTGAGCAGAACAAGGCATAGGATTCAGCTTGGCATTGCTGTGCACTTATGAATTGTACATACAGTTTTTCTCATTATTGAAGTAAATATTGCCTGCATTAAGTTTTGTATGCACAGTGGAACATAGTTTGGGTTTTGATCAGACTGCAAAGATGTGTATGTTTATTTTCAGAGCAATGTTTCTTTAAAAACACCAACAAGAAAAGTCAAGGGTTACGTCACTACAGGCCATGCAAATTCTCCTGCTCCAATTGTTATTGGAAAAGCTCATGCTAGCATAGTAAAGATAACTGCGCAAGTCCCTAAAGTGATGTTCAACTATACTTTGAAGCGACAGCAAGACACAAATGAAGATTTTACAGGTAAACTGATTTTTGATTAAATGATACTTTGCTTATTATAGGATACATTCATTTTAAATTAATCTCATGGGTTACCTTGTTTCCTATGAAAACATAGAGAGAACTTGACTGTGGAATGGTTTTAGTTATGTTTGTTGCAGAGTAGCCACCCACCTTTTAGCTCAGACTGTATGGCTAAGGAATAGGAAGTGATTCTGGTTACCTTAATATGTTGATTTCAATTTAATTTCCTTATAGCTGTTGCTGTATAAAATATGCAATAGAAAATTTCTTTAGAAATCCTGGCCTAAAATAAAAACTGGTTTATAGAGCTGCAATGCTTAATTGATGGGAAGTTTAATCAAAATTCAAAAAAAAAAAATTTAAAAGTCACTGTTCCAAGGTGCTGTGTATATTGCTAAAAACCCATGCAAAGTTGTACAGAGAAAAAAAGATGAATTTTAAATAGAATTGTGTATATTTTCTCCACTCAACAGAACTTTGTTCATGCACCCCCTATTTTTTGATATTTCATTATATATTTTAAAGCAGAGATGTTGAACTCATTTGTTATGAGGGCCGGATCTGACATAAATGTCACTTCGTTGAGCTGGACCATGTGTGCCATAAAATATACCGCAAGGTACCAGAGATATAAATTTTATAAATGTGATTCCAGATACTGAATGGCAATAAGCTTGATAGGGTTAGGTGTAATATGCAGTGGGATAATAGGCGTGGAGATATCAACACTAGTAATGAGACAGGAAACCTAAGTCTCAGTTTGGTCCAGGAGGATGCAAAGAATAAAGAAGTGAGTAGTGTCTCATGAAAGCTCATGCCCTGCCACAAATTTTATAATTCTTTGAGGTGCTACTGAACTTTTACTTCTACAGCTATAAGAAACCAAAACATTAAAAAAAATAGGGGATCATTTTAACCTTCCAGGACATTCAGTTGCTGACCTAGGAGTAGCAGTTCTCTTACAAAGTAATTTCAGAGGGCAATTAGAAAGAGACTGCTGAATTGCTATTGATAATGAAGCTCAATTCTGGGATGAATTGAGACTCTCACTCCCTTCCAATAATGGAGATCGCTAGCTGTGATTATTATTATTATTATTATTATTATTATTATTATCTGTTAGAGCTGGAAAGGGGATCTCCAAGTGAAATAATATGTTGCTTTCAGACTGAACAAAATCCATTTACTGCTAGTGGTGATAATAAAAAGTTCAAAAAGCAAGGGAGGGTTAATGAAGAAATGCAACCAGTTAGGAGAGAGGGAAGAGAAGAAATCACATGTTGAACTGGAATACATGGAACCATAAATGTACTTTTTTAATACTTAGCAATTTACTTTCAGTCATTAAAATGGAATCCAATCTAAATGTTGTAATTCCTAAAAAGGGTCTTTATGAAAGAAAATAAAATCCTAGATATACACATATAAAAATCTAATCTTTTTTTGTTTTAAAAAAACCCCTCAGAATAAGCCAAAATAATTTCCCTTTATCCCAGATGCATCTCTTTCCTGCCCACTTTATTTTTAATGTGTGATTAGGATCAAGTAAACAGCAGAGCAGTCTTGTATGAAGAATCTCCCCTCCCTTCCCCTGGAAGTATACATGCACAAAAAAGCTTATACGTGGAATAAAACTTTGGTCTTGAAAGTGCCATGGGACTCCCTTTTCTTCTTTCTTTTCACTTCCTTCCCTCTTCAAACGAGGGAAGACAGGCCTGGCAATGCTGCAACAGCCCCTGTAGAGGAAAGAAAAAGAGTGGGGGAAAGTTTTCTCTGGTGCACATGCTTGCTCTCTCTTTTTCTTTCCCCCTCAGAGATGCTTTTCCATAGTAGCAGTAGTGGCCAGGAGAAGGTTTCAGGAGAGCTGCTCCCGGGATGAATGCCAGCCATGCAGGGGCCGGATATGGACCACATATTGCGCATTTGACACCCCTGCTTTAAAGCGTACCTTGACAACTTAAAGCGTTACTGTGCCTTGACCTAGATAGACCAGGCTATCCGGATCTCATCAGATCTTGGAAGCTAAGCAGGGTTGGCTTAGTTAGTATTTGGGTAAGAGACCTCCAAAGAATGCCAGGGTTGTGATGTGGATGCAGGCAATGGCAAACCACCTGAACATCTCTTGCGTTGAGAGCGCCCTACTGAGTCACCGTAACTTGGCTGCAACTTGACAGCACTTTCCACTTTAAAGCCTTTCAGAATACTAAATTCTGCACTTGCAGTATCCTTTCCTTTTCAAAGCTCTTCTGATCCGATCTTGAGCAGCAACTAAGAGTATATGGGGTATATATGCTGCACTCTAATACCACTTTTTACTTATCCAGTGTTTGCTCTGTAACTCTAAAATCTCATATTCCTCATCTGCCCCTCATTCCTCATTTGTGTCTATTGTAGGATATACTAGAAAATAGACTATACTACAATTAGGTTAAAATTTATTTATTTTCTATCTTTTTGTTTCAGTGTTCTGCGATTGTACTAGTAACGTTTTTGCACTTTCTTTGTAAAAGCACCTCTCTGTAGTGTTCTGAGGTGACATGTATTATGCTGCCTCCTTGCTTTCCATGTTTTCACTCTACCAAAAACAGCATTTCAGACCTTAGAATTGCTAGGTGGATCCAAAGAACAGAATGGCTTAGTTATATGTGGTAGAATGACAGAACAGTCAGTATGTGGGGTGGCGCTGAGGTAAAAGGGGATCTTTTACCCTAAAATAAGCAAATTAGCTTATTTGTAAGTAAAACAGCATAGCCGTTTCTGTATAGATAATGAGCATAATAGTTTCAGATAGGTATATAAGCAAAATGATTCCTTAAGCAAACCTAGCCACAGAAACTTATTTTTTCATTTTCCTCATAGGCTTTTAACTTCCACACAGAACAGATATCTCAAACTCTGCAGTACTCCCAGTCAAGCTCCTTTCTTCACACACCCTGCTGATCACTCACTCTCACACAAAACCTACTGTCTGAACAGCACAGTCAATACCACCCCAAGGGAACAGCTACTGTCCAATCATAACATACTTCACTCATCCATCCAGCCCTCCAGTTTCTTACCTATGAACCTACATTTTAGATCATAGCAACGTATAGATCATAGCAACATATGCTTGAAACTCCACATTGAAACAGAAATAAAAAAACAGTATTTACTTGACAAAACACCACTGTACCCATAGTTATGTTTAGTTTGAATTGATGGTTTATAATCAAATAGGCACAGTACCCAAGGAAAAAAAGCAAATTCTTGTACCCGCATATTAGTATTAATGGCAGACAATATTATAACAGGTTTTACCAAGATATGGGAGAGCATATCTCATTGTGTTTACTTCAAGGGTGGCCTAGTTGTAACTATTACCACACACTGGCAGGTAAATATTTTTGTCCTCTTTCTCAGTTGTGCTCGGTGGTGTCATAGGGAAGTGTAGTGAGGTATATATATATAAATTGCCACACTGGAAAATAACATATGGGGGAAATTTAGATTTGGAAAATTGAAGAGAGAGTGATTATATTTATCTTTTCTGTGTGGGGCAGGAATTTGTAATGGGGAATTGGTGCTGCTATTTAGCTCTCACCTTGCTGATGGAACTGATGTTTGCCTCCATCACACTTTAAAGGAAGGAGGAAAATTGGTCTGTAGAGCAGGGATTCCATTCTAACCCTTTTCAGCCTGCAGACACACCTGGAAGGCTGACAAGGTGGTGGATGCAACTGCAAAATGTCGGAGTGAGGTTATGCATAATTCTGCAAACAGCTCTTTAGCATTTCAGACAAGCTCTCTTTTTAATAGGGTTGCTTTTTAAAGTTAAAGCATTTTTTTGTGTACACACAAAATTAAATATATATGAGCTAAGAAAACTCTAACCTGTCTTCATTTTGCAAGCATATAACACACTTATGGAAAGGGGGGGGGGATGCTTTAACTGGCTTCTTAGCCTTAGATGAACCCTTCTCTCATGAGCCCAGACATTTTCAGCCTGCACTGTTTCTTTAAACAATGACAATTGGTTCTGAAAGGTTGGTCAGAGCTCACTGCACATGTGATGTGTACTGTAAAAACGAGATTCTGGTCAGATTTTGATAGGAACATAAATGATTTCTGAAGAGGTACCAAAATATGTATTAGAACATATTACCATCAATCAACATATATTGCTTAAAATAAACATGAACAAAATATTAAAAGCAGTGCAATAAAAAAAACAGTTAATCTTTGACAGCACAACACCCAACAATAAGCAAAGTCAGATAAAATAAAAGTAGTCTCAATTTGCATGTAAATCTGAAGAGAATTGCAAGTAGATCTCCTAAATATAATGACTATCCCTGGGCTGAAAGAGATCAAACTTCAGAACACCCGAGCACGGGCCTTTTCAATCGCGGCCCTTGCCCTATGGATCAGCTCCCTGAGGAGGTGCGGGCCCTGCGGAACCTTGACCAGTTCCGCAGGGCCTGCAAGACCACCCTCTTCAAGCTGGCATATACGGACTGCTGAATAAGATAGTTAATTAAGGATCCGCCAACACGGTCCTATTCAAGGACTTATGCCATCGTGTAAACTGTATACTGACAGAACAAGCGTCGAAAATGCCATCGTCACTGTCAGTTTAAGCTATAACAATTTAATTATACTGACTGGTTTTTAAATGATGTTAAATTTAAAGTTTTATATCTGTTAAATTTAAAGTTTATATTTACCATTGTATGTTTTATGAAATGTTGTTAGCCGCCCTGAGCCTGCCTAGGCGGGGAGGGCGGGATACAAATAAAATTTTATTATTATTATTATTTACTCTCTCCTTTTCTCTCTGTTATAATCTGATGTCAACAGTGTAAGATTCCTCCCACTTCCCCTGCATAAAAAATCACAAAGCCTTCAGCCCTATTTTGTGCTCTGGATGAGGAAGGAAAAGAATTTAACATGCACCAGCCAGCTGGAGAGAAGGGCTTTACTCTGACTGCCCCCCCTTAACCCAGCCTGTGTGCTTTTGTCCCAGACACTGCATAGGGAATCCTGGAGGGACAAGAGAAGCATATATGTATATAAAACGCTAAATTATAAATCCAGTCATATTCTGATGTAAGGTTTCCTGGAGTGTAAAGTGTTGATATAAATCAAATTCTAAATCCGTGTCCTTTAACAATTGAAACTAGATAATAATGTATACAACTCACGTTGCCAATCACAAAAAGATGAAATATGTTTTGACAAAGCTGTGTTAATCAGTGGTAAATAATACTATATAATGGTCATTTCTACACTATCCTTTTACTGCTGATCTTGAAAGATGTTGAGCCAATGTTAGACTAGGTTTATTCTTACTTGGGAGACTAATAATGAGGTGAGGGCTGTGGCTATTGCTGCAGCTGTCATGGGTGATTTCTGTGCCTTGAAGTAAGAAGATGTTGATCTATCCACCATGGGCTGGATTATGTATCAATCTGGATGCATGAACATGGTGCACATTCTGGTTGTTTGCCTTCAAGCAATATTTATGGAGCAGTTTGGTTTCCCTGCTTTGAAAATACAAAAGTGTGATGAAGGCTGCTAACAGTCTGGCCATTTGTAATTGATTTTACTCTGTCTTAACCACTGAGCTCTTGTAAATCTTTGTTCATCCGAGTGCCTGGTGCAAGACTGCCTGTCCTTTTGAACATTGAATTTCCTATCTACAAAAATATGAATGGTGAACTACCTCAAGACTAGGAAAGAATATGCTACTTTATAGGTTTTGAGTATGGTAGGTTTTTATTTTCAGAACAAAGATTCAACTACAAGTTCAAATTTATTTGAAGCTGCATCTTATTAAAAGTTTATTAAAGTAGCTGTGTGTGTCTCGTTTATAGAAGTCTAGTAGTTAAACTTAACTTTTAATATCTGTTCTGGTCACCAGTTCAGTAAGTTGATTTCTCCCTCCCCACTCCCCCTCAAAAGTCCTTTTTTCCTCTCACCTTTTTATGTGTAATGAATCATTGAGAAGGAATACTTTGTCTTTAAGCACAGTTTAATCTGTCTGGTAGGTGCCATTTGTAGATTGATTTAAAATGCCTTCCTCATCTCTAGATATGCTGTTTGAGGTGGCTTTGTGGCAGGAAACTGCCAGGAGCATCAGTCCTTAATACTAAGGACTAAGTTGGACTGGAACTGCAGTTCTTCTGGGGATAAGTAAGGCAAAGAGTGAATTCTTAATACTTATGCTTGCTTTCTCCTATTGGTTACATACAGACAAAATGAGCATTAACTGAACTTTAAATACTGTTTGTAGGGATGACTGAGATGTTCCACACTCCACCGAACTGGAAGCAAGGAAGCCCTTTATCTTCTGTGCAGAAGTCTAATGGGTCAACTCCAGAAGTATCAGAAATTCACACTCCAGAGGAATCTGGTATACATCTTCTTATAATGTACCTAGTGATAAACCTCATGCATCTGTCTTTTTATAAAATTCGTTATCCTACTGCTAAAAATCACAAATGATGTTGTTATTGGTATTTCTAAGAGCTTTCTCTGATATGACTGCTTGGATGAATTTTCACAGTTGAAGGGAAGATCCCTAATCATGGTTGATCCTATTTAGAGTTCTTTCTATGCATTGTCTATTTGAGAACCTTCAATAAAATTACAAGCAAATTTATGTGAGATCTATCAAATTCTTATTTAATGTTTTTGTACAGTATTTTGTTGGTCTTATAGGTTAGATTTTTAAGTTCTCTAGGGTGAAAAAGAAAAAAATCTTGTTTCCCCTGAAATTTTTCCCCAGAGCCTTCATATCTCTAAGTGATTAAGAGCTGGCTTTTTTGGCTTATGGTTAGTAGGTAGGTAGACAGACAGATTAGATATTGAGTGATTGATTTAAGATTTGTTATGTAAGCCACCTTGAGTTCAGTTCCTGGAGAAAGGGGAGAAAATATTTTAAATAAAAACTGGATAAGTGGGAGTCATTTTCTCCTGGAATACATTACTAGTTCAAGAAGCCTGTTTGTTACCAGGATGGGGATCTATTGTCCTTCTTTTCTTAGTAAAAATGCTAACATAATTAATTTTTTAAAAAAGACTTAACATACAATTTACTGAAAGATTTCTCCCATTTTATATTTTTAATAGGGGAAATGACAATGTCTCCTTTAAATCTATCAGTCCAGAAAATTTATGACAATCAAGATGTTGAATCCCCCATCCTGAAAAAAGTATCTCAGATTTCTGCTGTTGGTGGTCGATATGAATTGAAGGTTCCCAGAAGAGGGAATTCCGCATCAGATGAGACTGTAGGGGAAAATAGTTCACTGGTAACAGGTGAAATTGGGGGAATGGAAAAAATAATAAACGATCCGAAAACAAAATCAGATTGCATCAAGACACATTCAGGAACCAAGAGGCTTATGAGGACTCCCAATAAAGAACCAGAGCTGGCAGTGGCTGAGGCCCTTTCAGGAGTCAAGAAGCTGCTCAGGACCCCCAAGCAAAAGCCAGAGCCAGTTGAAGCTCTTTCAGGAGTCAAGAGGTTGCTCAAGACCCCCAAGCAAAAGCCAGAGCCAGTTGAAGCTCTTTCAGGAGTCAAGAGGCTGCTCAAGACCCCCAAGCAAAAGCCAGAGCCAGTTGAAGCTCTTTCAGGAGTCAAGAGGTTGCTCAAGACCCCCAAGCAAAAGCCAGAGCCAGTTGAAGCTCTCTCAGGAGTCAAGAGGCTGCTCAAGACCCCCAAGCAAAAGCCAGAGCCAGTTGAAGCTCTTTCAGGAGTCAAGAGGTTGCTCAAGACCCCCAAGCAAAAGCCAGAGCCAGTTGAAGCTCTCTCAGGAGTCAAGAGGCTGCTCAAGACCCCCAAGCAAAAGCCAGAGCCAGTTGAAGCTCTTTCAGGAGTAAAGAGGTTGCTCAGGACTCCCAAGCAAAAGCCAGAGCCAGTTGATGCTCTTTCAGGAGTCAAGAGGCTGCTCAAGAACCCCAAGCAAGACCCAAAATTGGTTGACGTATTTTCAGGAGTCAAGAACCCACTCAGGACCCCCAAGCAAGATCCAGAGCCAGTTGAGACCCTTTCAGGAGTCAAGAGCCTACTCAGGAACTCTGGGCAAAATCCAGAGTCAGTTGAGGCTATTTCTGCAGTCAAGAGCCCACTCAGGACCCCCAAGCAAAATCCAGAGCCAGTCAAGGCCCTTTCAGGGGTCAAGAGCCCATTCAGGACCCCCAAGCAAGATCCAGAGCCAGTTGAGACCCTTTCAGGAGTCAAGAGCCTACTCAGGAACTCCGAGCAAAATCCAGAGTCAGTTGAGGCTATTTCTGGAGTCAAGAGCCCACTCAGGACCCCCAAGCAAAATCCAGAGCCAGTCGAGGCCCTTTCAGGAGTCAAGAGTCCACTCAGGAACCCCGACCAAAAGCCAGAGTCAGTTGAGGCTATTTCTGGAGTCAAGAACCCACTTGGGGCACCCAAGCAAAGCCCAGTCCCAGTTGAGGTCCTTTCTGGAGTCAAAAGGCTGCTCAGGACCCCCAAGCAAAACCCAGAGCCAGTTGAGTTCCTTTCTGGGGTCAAGAGGCTGCTCAGGACCCCTAAGCAAAACCCAGAACTGGTCAATGCTCTTTCAGGAGTCAAAAAACTGTTCAGGACCCCCAAGCAAAATCCAGAGCCAGTCAAGGCCCTTTCAGGGGTCAAGAGCCCACTCAGGACCCCCAAGCAAGACCCAGAGCCAGTCAAGGCCCTTTCAGGAGTCAAGAGCCTACTCAGGAACTCCGAGCAAAATCCAGAGTCAGTTGAGGCTATTTCTGGAGTCAAGAGTCCAGGCAGGAACCCCGACCAAAAGCCAGAGTCAGTTGAGGCTATTTCTGGAGTCAAGATCCCACTCGGGACCCCCAAGCAAAGCCCAGTCCCAGTTGAGGTCCTTTCTGGGGTCAAGAGGCTGCTCAGGACCCCTAAGCAAAACCCAGAACTGGTCAATGCTCTTTCAGGAGTCAAAAAACTGCTCAGGACCCCTAAGCCAGAGCCAGTTGAGACCCTTTCTGGAGTCAAGAGGCTTCTTAGGGCACCTAATCACAAAGCAGAGCCTGTCAAAGATGGCGTTTGCTCCAAACTTTTGAATAGTGCAGGATTGTTTAGTCTTAATAATGTTACAAAAGACCAAAAGGAAGTAATAGGGTTTGTGGAAGGTATCGAAGGAATTCAAAGTCTATTGAGGACACCTAAGCAAAAATTTGAACCAGTGGAAGATATGATTGGTATTTCCAGGATACTGAAGACACCAAAGCAAAAGTTTATGCCAGTTGATGACTATTTGGGATTGCAAAAACTTATGGCTGAACCTAAGCAAAATTCTCTCAGTGCTGAAATAGACTACACAGGAGTTAAAGAACTATTGGGACCTGAAGATGGATATCTGGTAAGTTGGTCATTTCTGATTCCAACAGTAACATATTGCAGAAGTCCTGTATATAGTCCTAAAATACATTAATGTCATTTGTTGCACACTAGTTTTGTATGTGTAAAGATGAAGGCATATTCCATAACAGAAAAGTCTTCTCTTAATTATCTCTGTAAAGCTTTTGGCATGTTTTCTTCTATTGAAAAATTGTTATATACTTGTTCGGCATTCACACAGTAAATACTGTGAATTGTATGCGCAGTATGGATATAATTCTGATATGAGCTGATTCTATAGTGTAAAATATTCCAAGATTTCTTGTATTCAGTGCTTTAAAGTATATCCAGTGGACATATAATATTTTTTATTCGGTCTCTCAGAATATGGTTCAACAAAGCCTCATGTCACGCTGAGGTGTAATCAAGAATGTGTGTGTGTGTGTGTGTGTGCAGAAGAGCCCATTATGTAACTGAATACCTCTATAACTCTTTTAGGTCAAATTATCAGAAGCTGTGAATAAGCCACATGAGATTTCCAGTGATGAATTTGGTATGTATAAAAATATTCTGGCAAAATCTTTAATTTGTAGCACAAATATAATAATAATAATAACTTTTTATTTATATCCCGCCCTCCCCACATAGCAGGCTCAGGGTGGCTTACAACACATAAATACAGTATACAATAAAACCATAATACATAATACATTTAGATAAAACCATCATTTAAAACAGCTTATATTAAATTAAATTAACATTAAGGTGCTATAACATAGATCTTATGAAATTCTGTGGCTAATAACATCTTCAGCGTATCTATTTTACCTCAGCATTAAGTGAAGACCAATTTAAATAGAATGGTCTTGCAGGCCCTGCGGAACTGGTCCAAGCATCGCAGGGCCCGCACTTCCTCCAGGAGTTGGTTCCACAGTAGTGGAGCTGCAACAGAGAAGGCCCGTTCCCGGGTAGTCTTCAGTCTGGCCTCCTTTGGCCCAGGGATATTCAACTTGTGTATAACTTGCAGCACTTTCAAACAATAAATGACTATTAATTTTAGCAGCTTTAGATCTACTTGCTTGTTACATTCTGTATCAGTGATACTTAGGAGCCATATGTGGAGCTATCTGTTGCTCCTTTGGGCACTATTCTCCAATGTAGCACCTGTTTCATGTTCCAGAAAGGAGAGCAAGCCATTGCCTTATTGGGTTACTTCCATCTTGAACCAGCCACTGTTGTGAAGAAGCTGTGAGCTTCAGTTCTCATGTCAGGGTTGGAAGTAAGGGGCCTGTTCTTTCCAATAAAATCCTTACCCTTTATACTACAGTTACTAGTTTCTGCACTCTCGTCTCAGCACCATCCAGCAAAAGTACAGGTTAAAAGTACAGTAGGGTAGCAGTAGTTTTTCTTCTCTTTTACCAAGGCCAGTTTGCTTTCCTCCAGGAGCATTAACATTCTCTATTCACCTGAGCTTTTTTCCTTCATGCTGAGAGAGCAAGAAGGTTGAGAGGGAAGCCTTTTATTCTGGATATGTGAGCACTCTAGTGGGGAGAGAGAACCTTACATTATCAGAAGCAGTCTGATAATAAGAAAGTTTAGTCAGTAGTCATGTGGTTCTCTGGTTGATGGTAAGTGTGAGATCCCAGTGCAAATCTGAACCACCATATGGGCCTGGGTTGCCAGTATTGACTTAAATCTGTCAGCATATATAGGATGTCAGAAATCTGTCTGTTCAGTTATCTAAGAACCACGGATTGGTTTGGCTTGAATATCTGTGTTTTCCCATGTGGACAGAAAACTATTCCAGAAAGCAGTACTGTTTAGTAACACAAAGAAGGCACAATCTAATACTACTTTCTAAATCCAATTAGAATCAATGAAAATAAGAATTTATATGGCTGGTCCCCAGAACTAAGAGAAGGCATAGGCAGAAGAACCTACAAGCAAGTTAGAATTGGTAGAAGAGGCAAAACCCAGATGTAGTCTGTAAAATATAATTTGATATCCTTGTGAGAAAATGTATAGAATCACAGTGGTTTGCCATGGCAAAAGTTAACTTCAGCCATCTACTGAATTGATTGTATTCTTGTAGTATACTCCTGTGCAATTACCATGAAGTTATGCATGGGGAATTCAGGAAGACTAAAATTATAGGAACACCTGTACCAAAGACATTATTTGTATCTGTATTATCTGTAGGTGTTGTAGCCTCTTGTGAAAATAAGAATTCCTAGTATTGTATGACAGCATCTTTGTTTTTCCAAAACAAAATCATGAAGCCATGCAAACTTCTGTAGAATTCTGGGGTTAATAAAAACTCTTCTAATATAATATACTCCTAAAATACATTAATGTCATTTGTTGCAGTCATTGCCTTCTCACAAATAACTGATTATGTAGGATACAAAATATTTACTGCTTTTGCTCTTCTGAATATTATTTATTAATTTTAGAGTGCAAAGAAGATGGTCCTGAAAGAGAAGAGTCTTGGCAAGAAACAGGACTGGAAGATTCATTTGAAAAAAAATCTCCAAATGCAATGCCAAGGAGGCCTGATGATGGTCATGATTACTTGGGACACACTTCATGTAGCTCACTTAGTGACGTAAAAGGGGGACATGTAGAAAGCATTGCAACAGTTCAGCTTGTATCAGAAAAATACAACTCAGATGGAATGGATTTCCAAAGTGGAGCTGTTGTTGATTTTTTTGAATCATCTGCACAGCAGGGAGATCCAGTGAAAATAAATGCAGAAATACCAGAACCATTGGCTTCAGTTAAAAAACCTAGAAAAGAGAAAGCTGGTGAATCCAGTTTTACAGAAGAACATGATACAACTAAGATACCAAGGAAAACAAGAAACACCAGCAGAGCCAAGTTAGCTAACCGTATGCAAACTGATGAAAACTTTGATAAGGTTCCTGAAACTAGTCAACCGAAAGAATCAGAAAGTGACCTCTCAGCACTTAAAAATGAGATAACAGAAGAATTAAGGAAAAAATCTATGGAAAAAGATGGTAATATGGCCTTCAATAACATAAAACATGCTCAGGAACTATTGGGACTTCCAAAACAAATGTCAGTTGAAACACAGCCATCTGTTAACGGGAGAAGGGTGGTGGATAAACTAAGTAGGCAAGCTGAAGAAAGCTTGCATTTAGAAGAAAATGCAACAAACCAAGAATATACAAATCAGTTCATTTCAAAAACATCTCTGAGATCCAGAAATCAGAAAAACAAAGATGAACCAAAGTCTGAATTTACAAAACCAAATCCCCAAGAAAAAATGCAAAGCTTAAACCTTGAAACTTCAAAGAGAAACTCTGGAAATCAGCAACTTAAAAGAAATACAAGGCGGAGAAAAGCTACGGCAGTAGAAACAGAAGTGGAAGCAGTTGAGAGTGAAAAACACATGTTGCCTAAAATTTGTGAACTGGAAACTCTGGAGAATCATCCAACAGAAATGAAGGATGGTGCAGTGAAGAGGAGAAAGGTTTGTTTTCTGCTTGAGAGTGGTACTTCTGAAACTCTTGAAGAGAAATGTGTGTTTGGTGGCAAGGGTGGTACGCAACAAAAACAATACAATGCATTTTCTGAAAGAAACACTTCCCCTGTAAAAGAGAATACATCACAAAAGAACAAAAAGAAAGCAGCTCCTGTTGTATCACCAGCACTTTGCATCTCGTTTTCTTCAGAGAAGCAGGCATTAGCAGAGATCTCTAAAGAGAGGGGAAACTTTACTCTGGAAAACAAGGACCCAGCCAGTTTTGCTCAAGGAGAGTGTTTACAAAAAATTAACTTTGATGAGAATTTGAATGAAACCCAAGTGATAGCCTGGGAAAATATGCAACTATCTGTTGAGCATAGTGCACTAAAAAGACAAAAGGTAGCAGTAGCAAAGAAGAACCCACCTAGGAGAGGTAGAAGCAGAACAACTTCTCCTGAGCCACCCACTGAGAATGGAAGTAAAGTGATTCATAAAATTGAAAAGCAGCCTATGAGTGTTGAAAATGCTAATTTTTCAAAGGAAAACCAACCAAAAAGAGGTAGAGGGAGAAAGATTGCCCCTGTATCCCAAACACTGGGAACACTTACTGCTCCTGAAGAGGACTTATCAACTGACAGCTCTGTTTTTGTTCAAGGAGAGTGTTTGCAAGGCACTCAGAATGAAAATAAGTTTCACGAAGTCCACAAAGCATGCTTGGACAATACTCAGGCTGTTGTAGAACACATTCTACCAAAGAGACAAGAGGTAGCAAGAGGGAATTTGCTTCATAATAGCAGAAGTAAGCAAGGAGTTTCACATGAACCAGCCATGGAAAATGATAGAAAGAATCCTGATGTTGAAAACCAAGATATGGTTGCTGAAAATGCTTTTACTGAAAAAGAGAATCAACCAAAAAGGGGTAGAAGGAGAAAGTTTGCCTCTGTGACCCAGACCCAGGAAAACCTTACTGTTCCTGAAGAGGACACATCAACTAGTAGACTCAGTTATGCTCAAGAAAAGGGTTTGCAAGATATTCAGAATGAAGGGAGTTCTACTGAAACCCAGAAGGTAGTCTTGGACAATACTGAGTCTTCTGTAGAACACATTCTACCAAAAAGGCAAAAGATGGCAAGGGGGAATCTGCCTCAGAGAGGTAGAAGAAAGCAAGCAGTTTCTGATGAACGACCCACAGTAAAGGATAATAAAAACACACCTGATGTCATAAACCAAGATAAGGTTGTTGAAGATACTTTTACTGTAAAAGAGAATCAGCCGAAAAGGGGCAGAGGGAGAAAAGCTGCTGTGCCCCAAATACTTGAAAGTGACAATTTCCCACTATCAAGCAAAAACAAAAATGGAGCAGAAGAGCAAGCTGGAGCTTTAAAAATGGCAACTACTTTGAGTAAGAATCTTAAAGAGGACACATCAATTGGTAGGTTCAGTTTTACTCAAGAAAAGTGTTTACAAGACACTCAAAATGAAGAGCATTCTAATGAAACCCAAAAGGTAGTCTTGGGCAATATTGAGTCCTCTGTAGAACACATTCTACCAAAAAGGCAAAAGGTGGCAAGAGGGAATCTGCCTCAGAGAGGCAGAAGAAAGCAAGTAGTTTTTGATGAACGACCCACAGAAAAGGATAATAAAGACACACCTGATGTCGTAAACCAAGATAAGGTTGTTGAAGATACTTTTACTGTAAAAGAGAATCAGCCAAAAAGGGGTAGAGGGAGAAAAGCTGCTGTGCCCCAAATACTTGAAAGTGACAATTTCCCACTATCAAGCAAAAACAAAAGTGGAACAGAAGAGCAAGCTGGAGCTTTAGAAATGACAACTACTTTGAGTAAGAATGTTAAAGAGGACACATCAATTGGTAGGTTCAGTTTTGCTCAAGAAAAGTGTTTGCAAGTTACTCAAAATGAAGAGCATTCTAATGAAACCCAAAAGATAGTCTTGGGCAATATTGAGTCTTCTGTAGAACACATTCTACCAAAAAGACAAGTGTCAAGAAGAAATCTGCCTCAGAGAGGCAGAAGAAAGCAAGTAGTTTTTGATGAACGACCCACAGAAAAGGATAATAAAGACACACCTGATGTCATAAACCAGGATATGGTTGTTGAAAATGCTTTTACTGTAAAAGAGAATTTGCCGAAAAGAGGTAGAGGGAGAAAAGTTGCCGCTGTACCCCAGGTACTTGAAAATGACCATTTCCCACTATCAAGCAAAGACAAAAGTGGAGTAGAAGAACAAGCTGAAGCTTTGGAAATGACAATTACTGCAAATAGTTCATCCCATAGGGGCAGATGCAAAAAAAGCTCAGTTCCTGCTGGTAAAAAACCTAGCATGGTTGATAATGTTAACCAGAAAGAAATGGCTAGTGAGTTAAAAGATGTGACAAAAGAAAATGTATCCAAAAAACTACCTGTTCATGAAGCCTCAACAGAAACAAATATCCAACAAAGAGCTACTGGTAGCAAGTTAACACATGTAAAATGCAAAAAGGTGTCTGCAGATTCTCTCTTTGAAAACCAGTCAAAGAGGAGTCGAGGGAAAAATATTGTTCTGGCATTCCAAACACCTACCTCTCCTGCCCTCAAAATAAGCATCACTTTGCCGTCATCAGACAAAAATGAAACTGCCAGGGAAAATCAAAACTTATATACAGAAAATAATGCTACTGGAAAAGAAAATTTATCAGTAAATGGCAGAAGAAATAAGAAAATAGTGCCTCGTTCCACATCTGCCAGAAGAAAATGCAAGCTTCCTGAAGAGAAGGATGAGTGTCAGGATAAACCAAATGTAGATATGGAAAAGACAGGTATATCAAATGACAAACAGAAGAGAACAGTGAGAAAAGTTGGTGCCTCTAAAACAACCTTTTCTGAAGAAAAATGTGGATTGCCTGAAAGCAGTGATGGTATTCTTAAGGATCAACAAGTGATTATGGCAAATACGATTTCTGAGATGGAAGATGCCTCACAGGGTAGGAGAAAGCGAGTTCTTAAGGGAAAGAACTTACTAAAACACAGTGACCAAAACAACAGTAACCAAAAGAATGATCTAGAAATCACACTTCCTCAGGGAAAAGAAAATTCATCTAAACGAGGAAGAAGGGACCGAGTCAGCACTGAAGCACACAGAACTATATCTGGCATGAAGCAATGCCCCTATGCAGAAAAGATGACATCAGCGCCTGAAGCAGGTATTACAATATTTTTCCTCTTTCTGTTCTAGAGAGTTGTGTTCTTAGAAGATGACATTGTTCTCCTACTTGATTCAGTATACTTAGTGTAAACATCAGTGTTTGCATGAAAGTGAGAGGCTGGTGATACACTTGAAACATAAACAGCTAATATTTAAAACTGCTTATGGATAGAGGTCTTTTGAGTACATTCAAAGGAGTTGCAAGACTGTTGGTATGTTGTTTGTGACTAATAATATGCAGCTAGGTTCTAGTTTGAGATCTCTTGTAATCTACTGAATTTGTTTATGGGACATTGCAAGAACACCTCACAGGATTCACTTTTGTAGATGTGAATTCTGCATTAATGGTTCTTTTCTCTCCCCTCCCCCTTTTGCTTGCTTGCTTCTTTCTCCTCTCTTCTCGAACATTCTTCCCCTATTCCTCATTCCCTTCTCTTTATCAGTCTTTCTCCCTATATTTCTCCCTCTACCCTTATCTGTTCTTACCCCCTCTTTTGCTTCCTTCTTCATTGATCTCCTCCTCCCCTATGTCAACCTCCTCCCGTATTAGTACTCCTTCCCCTTCTCTGAGAATACTTATTCTTTCTTCCCCTCTTCCCTGTCAGCCTATTTCTTCCCCCTTCCTTGTCAATATTCTCTCCCATTTCTTTCTGCCCCTTTCTTGCTTTACTGGCCTAATCAGCTGTGGTGTATGGAAGCTGGTCCAAGCCTGGAGCTATTCGCCTGTTGCTGAGCCAACTGCAAAGATTTCAAAGTTTTCTTTAAAGAGGAGGAGGGGCTAAAGTTCATGAGAAAAATCTGTTTAGTGTCAGTGGTGCTCAAATCCATGGATTTTGATGTCTGCAGATGGGGACACGCTTGAGAAATAGATACATGCTGCAAGTTCTTGGGAAAACTTTTTGTTCCCCCAGGGACAAATGGAAATATGTTGTGTATATTTTCTTGTCAGAGCTTCACTTTACTTTTTAAAATCTGAAAAGGAATTATGCATAACTTTGCACAAAAAAATAGTACTAAAGTGTATGGAATCTGAAAGGCTTGGTTTTACTTAAAGTAGTACAAAACCACCCACTACTGGAGCACTGTTCTTCAAGTAAATTTCAATCACTGCGAGAAGACTGGGATAACTAGCTAGGAATACACCATAAGCGGGCTTAATCTTTCCCGTTGGGAAAAATAAGTGGAAAAGAAGGGTTGTCAACATTGTAGTAAACAAAAAGAGTTCTTTTTAAACATTGAATTAGAAATGGTCTCTTCTACATCCTGATAATTTCACTATGGCTTTTTGCCTTGTACTTAACTTAAATTCAAGCATCCTCTTTGCATTGTTTGCATTCTTCCCCGATTGATCATTTTGCTGTTCATTTTATGTGCTTTATGTCTTCTGTATCAGGTTCATTAGCCAAAAATAGCATTTTGGTAGGGTCAAATGCAATTTTTGGTATAGAAGCTTGACTTCTGAAACGTTCCCTGTCTTGTTTTCAAATAGAGAATAGTGGAAGTACATTACAGAGAGGAGGAAGAAGAAAGAAAATGAAAGAAGAGCATATCTTAGCTACCACTGAGTCTGCTATAGAAACTCAAACCAAGATGAAGGCAAATAGAAGAACAAGAAAACGAGTATTGTAATCTTTGATAGTGGGCTCTGTAATTTTTCTTCAGAGTAAATGGATGCACTTCCAAGATTGTTTAATGCACAGTTGTAAAGTATAATCTGGATTTAGATGAATACATTCTACTTTGCAGAACATACTTCTTGCTAGTAGTTGACATTGAAATTGTCATGCAAAGCTGTGTAAATTAATTCTTAAATATTTTGTAGGAAATAAGCAGCAGGGATAAGGGAATTGTCTTAAATTTAGATTTTCTTTTAAATATAAAATGTTGTTAAAGTTCTATATTTGTTTAAAATTAAACCTTTTAGTAATAATTCTGTTGTGGCAAATCTGACCATCCTGATTGATTGGGACTCGGTGGGAATGAGGGGTTTCAGTCTTTGGCCCGTCAAACTATCAATCAAGAGTTCTTGCATACTATTGGTTGAGACTGCTCCTCTCTCCCACCCGAGTGGCTGTTGCTAACCAGTGAAGCTGATTCTGGCAGTTACTGTGAGAACACTATTGGTCCATCACATGTTGGTAACTGTCTCTGGCCTCCCATTGGCTGACTCCCCTGCCCCCACCTACTGCAGAACACACTGCCAAAAGCAGTCTTATCTCAGAGACAGCCACATCTCCAACTCTTCTCTGTGTCCACTCTGTCAACTCGCCTCAGAAAGGGATGCAGAGCCTACTGGGGCCTCACGAAAGGCCTCCCAGCACACGCAGCCTCCAAAAGCCACAGAAATAGTCACAGCCACCAGACCCCACTGAGAGTGTTTCCTTAGAGCCCATGTCTGCCTCCTGGGAAGTGCTAGCCAGAGGTTCTTCCTAGGCAACCCCGCCTGCTTTTGTCAGGAAAAGAAGAGGCCTCGGGAATAGATTGCTACCCTCCAAATCAGTTATTTTTCCAAGGATGGGAAGAGAGATCTGTTGTCTGGAATCCAGATGGCAGACATCAGCTCCTCTTGAGGTGGGAGGGGGACTGAATGCCTTCACTTGGGTGGGTAGGAAGATAGCAAGGGGGGGAGGAGAATCACCCATAGGCCTTTAGTGGTACCTTTCCAGATTGGTGGGAAATCACTGGAGATTCTGTAGTGGAGTTTTAGGAGGACATAGGAGTTAGAGCTTCAGAGAGGGTCTGCCAGACCCAGGTTCTTGCTGTGAAAGCTGACTGGGTGATTTTAGACCAGTCACAAAGTTCCAGACCAACCTGCCCTGCAGGGTTGTTGTTCAGATCAAAGGTGGGGGAGAGGAAAATGAAGTAAGCTGCTTTGGTTCCCCCTCACACTGGAGAAAGGCTATCCTTTTCCTATGTAGAAGCTGCAGGGAGGGTGAAGGTGATGGAAACCTGAAGTCAAATAGGTAGGGTTGCCCACTCCAGGTTAGGAAATTCCTGGAGATTTAAGGGATGGGGCCTGGAGAAGGTGGGGTTTGGGGAGGGATGGAACCTCAGACAGGTACAATGCTATTTCCTCCTGGAGAACCACTGTTGCCAGTCTCCAGGTGAGGGCACAACTGCTCTCCAGATGGCAGAGATCAGTTCCCCATGAGGTGAGGGGGATTGAATGCCTTCACTTGGGTGGGAGGGAAGACAGCAAGGGGAGGGCACTTGCCCAGCACCACCTCCTAGATCCTGCTGTATTTTTCTTCACAACAGGTCTTACTCCTAGTTTACATAATAGTGTGTATTTTGGATTATCATTTTTATGATACAAAGCTGATGGCTTTCAGAAGTGAGATTGTATCCTATAGTTACTCAGAAGCTACTTAACGTTAGTCCTGAAAGAGCCAGAAGAACAGTAGTAGCCAGGTCTGTAGTATTTAGCAATTGCACAACTCCTCTGTCAGTCATCCATCTATCATCCTTGCAAATACCCAGGTAAAGCACCAATCTCTCCTATTAATAAAAATCCTAAGGTACTGTTCACAAATCACCTTCCCTCCCTTTGGCTGAACCACCTGTTGCGAAAAACTTCGCGCAGTGCGCACACGCGTCCGGTATATGAGTTTCTCCCAGACAGAAGAGGCAAAGGGTATGCCCGTCAGGAGGGGCGATCTTGCTACCGCAGTCCGCACACCTTTTGAAAAATCCCCACCGCTTTTCCATGCGGGGAGAGTGGGCACTGAGGGAGAGGGGGGTGGGAAGGCGGGAAAAAGGCTGAAGGAAAAATTTCCTCTAAGAAAGTCCGCTTCCCTCGCCCCCAAATTCTTTGGAAAAATTGTATGTAAAGTCCTAATAAAGTCCAAATAGTAATAACGCAACTTCCAAGAAAGGGTTCTACCGACCGTGGTGAAGATCAACTGATCCGAACGGCGGTCAGAAGAGAACTGGCGGGATGTCCGCTACAGTTCCTGTGAGCATGCGCGGTGGGGCTTCTGCGCATGCGCACTGGGCCCTGGGCGCGGAAATCCACAGCTTTCAAGAATACCGATCGAGATTGGCGCGGGCGCCTATATCCCATCAGTGTGATGCACAGAGACCACGAAGAAGATCAGACAATGATTGAGCCGCTGGTTCACAGAGGTAAGAAAGAAGGCCTTCCCTTGTTTGGCTGATGGAGGAAGAAGAGCCAAAGAAAGCCTTCCCTTGATTGACTTGAGAACTCCTCCCCTTCTGAGGAGGGAAACAGCCAGAGGGAGAGGGGAAAAAATGGCATCCTGTGGCAGCAGACAAACAACGTTTTATTCTAGGTATATGCTTTTGTGTGCCTCCACACTTCTTCAGATATGGAGGGAGAAAGGAGGGAAAGCCAGAGAGAGAATGGAGTCCTGTGTTTAGGTTTTGTGTGCCTCCACTCTTCTTCAGAGAAAGGAAGGAGGAAAAGAGCCAAAGAAAGTTAAAAAGGGAATTCAATACCATGTGTCCTTAGATCTTGGAGAGTGAAGATCTTTGTGGTCTCTCTTATTCACATTCATGGGGATAGGGAGCTTGCACCGATCCCAATCAGTACATTAAAAGCCTGGATTTTTGTGCCTAGCACCCAATGAGCACGTGCAGAAGACCCACTGTGCATGCTCACTGGGTGAGCACAGTCATCCCGCCAGTTCTCTTCTAACTGCTACACTGACTAGTTAGTCTTCTCTATGCTCTGGTCGGTATAGTTCCTCTATTTTATTAGCCTCTCATCTGATTTCTTTGGTCATTTTTTCTCTTTTTCCATCTCTGCTCTCCTGGGGGGAAATGGACTCTTTTTCTGGACTTTGCCTTTCAGAGCCCCTTTTTACCCTCCCCCTGTATTTCTGCTGCTCCTACTCCTTTTTGGCTTATGGAAAGATGTTGAGTCTTTTTCAAACGCTGTGTTCAGTGTGGTGGTAAAATCTCTCCTCCAGATGGCCATTCTCTCTGCTGTGCCTAGGGGAAGCCCACTGGGTTCACTTGTGCCCATACTGCGTAAACTTCTCGAAGCAAATAAAAAAGAAGCGAGCAACTCGTATGTCCTCCTTGCTTGAATGGGCATTAACGACCAGCAAGATGGCATCAACGTCATTGACATCCGCTGACCTGTCAACACAACCTTTGACATCAGTGTCAGCATTGATCCTTCCAGGCAATCTAAGTTCACAGAGACACCCCCTCTCTAATGCTGAACACCCCATCAAGTGAGTGGGCTCGGCCTCCCAATCGGAGTCCTCCGCTCCTGCTAAGAAACATAGGGAGGATAAGGGATCAAAGCATGACAAGCCGCTGAAACATAAGACAAGAAACTTTGGAAACATAACTCTGCCAGACCTCCAGTTTTAAAATGCCTGATAGCAGATCTAACAGTCATTTCCATTATCCCTCCACTCCCAATTTATTGTATCTCTGATCCATTGCACAAGCCCATTGGTACCAGGATCATCACAATATACTTGTACAGGCCATACCCTTTCCATTTGGTTTATCCATGGCTTCCTTTCTGTAACTCACTGGATTGGAATCAACACTCGGAAGTGTCCTACAAATCTTGTCATCCTTGTCAGCCACCTTCAGTAACTGTGTCGGTACCGACTCCACTTCTGGATCATTGTAAAAAAAGCAGCAACCAAAGGAGCCTGCTAAACTGGGTTCACTTGTGCCCACACTGCATAAATTTCTCAAAGCAAACTGACTTTGCCACTGACACGGCCTACTGCCATGACCTTGACTCCACATCTGTCTGATTACTCCAATACCAAAGAAGCTTCTTCAGCATCAACTTCAGATTCTGAGGACCAGACTTCAGAAAACAAAACAACTGAACTCTCTTAATCTGCAGGTTGCTTACCTGTAACTGATGATCTTCGAGTGGTCATCTGTGCATTCACACCACCCGCCCTCCTTCCCCATTGCTGTCAGTCCTCCCTAGATCAGGATCATACAGTGGTCCGAAGGAACTGGTGGGATGTCTGCTCATCCAGTGAGCATGCACAATGGGGCTTCTGCGCATGCTCACTGGGTGTTATGTGCAAAAATATCAGGCTTTTTACATACTGATTGGGATCAGCATAGGTGCCCTATCCCCATGGATGTAAATGTACAAATGTTTTTATTTTAGATGCCACATGACAATAGCAGGCACTGATCACAAGAAAAGAAACCTAGGTTTCAGTTCAATCCAGGAAGATGCATTGCCTTGAGCTTTATTATCAATTACAATTCAGCAGTCTCTAATCTCCCTTTGAAATTCCGTTGTAAGAGGACTGCTACTCGTAGGTCAGCAACTGAATGTCCTGGAAGGTTAAAATGTTCCCCCATTTTTTTTCAGGGTTTCTAATAGCAGTAGAAAAGAGCTGCCAGTGTGTTCTTGCTACACAGTATCACAGTGGAGATTTCAGACTCAAGTGGGAAGGTTGTGTGTGTGGCTGGAAGAAATGCTGGCTTAAAATGTTACTCTGAAATAGTCTTCCTGCTAGAAGTAGAATGTCCTTGTGAACAATTTTGTTTTGCAAAATTTGTTAAATGACAATGTCAAGAGTGCTTGCCATGAGCTGAGGGTTGGGAGAGTTGTGCTGGGTTGTAACCTCTGATGGTCCTGCTTTTCTGCCATCTCTTTGTTCTCACACACTGCATTATTGTGTATGTAATACATCATGTTATCTGATTTTCATAGATGCTCACAGCTTGCTTGAGCAAAACCAGGGGCAGGGATGACACCTAGTAGGGTGAAAGCAGTGATTGGTAGATTTTGGCACTTTTGACTTTGGACTATGAAACAAATGGACCCTAGCTATATCTAACTGGACAAAGTCCTTGGGCTTTAGTTTTAGCAAGCCCCTGCTTGACTGTCATGTCTTGCTTGTCAATAAATGCCTTTAACGAAACCAAGGTATGTTGATTGGTGAAGAACTTGCAGTACTTGACACAGAAGCGTGGGGCTCCTTTCCAAGAGCCTCAGGTTAGTTCTGTAATGTGGAATCCACAGAGAATGTATTTGGGCAGCTGCCAGTTTGACCTGTTTGCAGACTGGCATCTTCAGGAGGATTAGCTTACATGAATGCAGCTGTCATGGCAGAGCATTGTAGGAGAGGCAGTCCTACAGGTATGCAGCTCCAGTTCCATTAAGGGCTTTATAGGTGATAGAAACTTGAATGGGGCCTGGTCACTGGTGGGTAACCAATGGAGCATCTGCAGAGTAAGAATGATATGTAAATTCTGCTTGCTACTTATGGGAGGACCCATGGCTCACTAGAACATCTGCATTTGGCACAGGTGAACTGCTAGCCTGAGTAATCTTGGCATTCCCTTTCTAAGCAAGACTTCTTCATTTGCAGGACCACACATCAAGTCCTAGTTACTGCCTATTGTTCATAGAATAGCACAAAGAAAATGTACGAAACAGGTGCAGAAAATTACTGTCAGAATGTTATTAAACAGGTGCATTACTATCACCTCATTCCACTCACCCCCCCCCCCCCGCCCCCCCAGCTTCTGGGAATATGCTTTGTTTGCTTCAGAATGATTCAGGCTGCTTTTTCTTCCTTGGTCCCAGAAAATTATCACAACTGCGGGACCCAGAACTTGAGAGGGCATCTCATTTCCTCTTCCTGCACTCTTAGCTTCTTTCCTGTCCCATAACCCCTCTTCCTGCTTTTCCCCCCATTCACCAACCAAACTACATTTTAACTGTCTCCCCTTCGGCTTTCCTTCCCCTGGCAGCCTGTTCCTGGTAAAACTACAGCTGAATAGAGCAGGCCAGGAACTGGATGAAGGGAAACCTCAAAGACTACCAACACATTTCATTTTCTCCGGTATCCCCTTCCCACATTACTCTTCTCTTGGCAGCTACCATATCCTCAACTTTTTCTGTTTCCTTTTCTCCTTTTTACCTGCCAACCACCTACCTTATATTTTCAACTGTATTTATCATTTATTCTATTTATACTCCACCTTTCTCCAAAATGGGAACCCAAAGCACCTTATATCATTGTCTTTTCCTCCATGATGGACACAATTACTATTCTGATCCCTTTTAACTCACACTTGGATCCTTTGTAATCTTCAGGCTGGATTGCTTGAGCTCTGAAGTCTAAACATCGCTCCTCATTGCCAGAGATCAAAACTGAAAAGAAAGGGGAGTGGGGAGCACAATTTCTTTGATGCACAAGAAGGTGCTGGTTGGGTTCCCAGTATGCAATTCTGGCTGGGACCTAACTTCTAAATGACTGGCTGCTATCACCTTGGTTTGAATATTGTTCAGTCGCAGTCGAGTCTAACTTTTTGCGACCCCATGGACCAAGTCATGCCAGGTCCTCCTGTCTTCCACCATCCTCAGAAGTCTGCTCAAATTTGTATTAGTTATGTCAGTAATGCTGTCCAGCCATCTCATCTTTTGCTGTGTCCTTCTTATTTTGCCTTCTGTCTTTCCCAGCATCAGGATCTGAATATTATTACCATCCCCCAATTTTGGGATTCATACCTTTTATCAAAACTGCCTATGCATACACCTTGCCTGTATCTGATGTTGTCTGACTATCTATGCAGCCATACAATCTGCCCTTTCCCTGCAGCAGTTGCAATCTTCCAAGCATCATCTTCATTCTAAGGAAGATCTAAGTGTGATGATAGTATCCATCCTAGCCCTCCAGATGAGAGCACTATCCTGCCCAGTTGTGCACTGGTGGTCCCCAGTCATAGTTGCATGGTAGAGAGCTGCAAGGAATTGCAGGGTGGAAGCTCACTTTCCCCAGAATCCTCCATATAATTTTTCCTCTTTCCCTGCTCCTGGCAGCTCCCATATCCTCACTTTTCTATGCTTTCTTCTCTTCCCACTCACCTGTCAACATATCTGTCACTCCATCTTCATCTATCTTCATTTATATACCACCTTTTTCCACAATAGGAAGCCTAATTTGCGTAACTTAGCCTAACCTTGTCAGAGCTTTGCAGCAAAGCAGGGTTGCCACAGTCAGTACTTGGATAGGAAACCACTAAGGAAGATGGAGGTTGCTATGCAGAGGAAGCCAAAAGGAAAACCATCATTGATTCTTTCCAAACAGCCCATGGTTGGAGTCACGAGTCAATTGTAACTCAGTAACACTTTCTCCACAATAGGGACCAAGCATCATCATCTCCAGACTAGGTTGAGTGACGTGCCCAAAATCATATAGTGAGCTTCAGTGCAGTAGGAATTTGAAGCTGAGTCTCCCAGATCCTAGACTGAAACTATCCACTCCCAACACTGGTTTTTGTGAATGGTAGCAAGCAGATGGACCAGGTGAGTCATGCAAATTGTATGGTAATTAAGTTGCCTGACAGTTGCTGCAGGGCCTGGCTTCAATGAGTTATCCTTGAAAGACCAAAAAGGTGGGGGGAGACCAGAATACCCCTCAAAGATTCCTCTCCATGACTTTTTCTGACAAAGTAAGAATTGACAAAACTCATAGTTGTCTACCAAAAGATGTATGGTATTCATTGTTTAAAGGTGATGGTTTTTATCAGTTTGTTTTTAAACCCCCACCCCCTGGTATTTTTTTAATATTTCATTTTTTTTTCTGTAAACATGGAGTTTTTTCAAGTTTGTAAAAAGATCTGTCTTGTGCTCAAAGATCACTAATTGGAAGTATCCACAGATAGGGCCATGTTGATAATTAGATATATTGATTTATCTAACTATAGTTTATAGGTAAATGAAATTCAGGCAAAACCTTTAGAGTTGACTGAGCAAGAACTGCTGCTGCAGATGAATAGAAAATGGTAGTGTTTGCTTAATTCTTATGTACACCATACTACCACACATTTGAAAATATTAGAGAATTTATAAGACCATCCTAAGAATAGCCCAATGACTTCAATGGACTTAAAGGGTGTAACTTTAGGATTACACTGTAGGGATGGTACATTCAAGGCCTTTATTAATTATGTTCGGAGCCTTGGGAAGGGGATTGACAAGCTTTGCATGGACCTGTTGTTTAATTCCCATCTATCATTTTGAACATATATTCTCTTAACAATGAAGTCATAACTAATTTGCATTAAGCAGTCCTAAGTGTGTATTCCTAGAACTGGAAAATGTTATCCTATTACCACTCAAGGAGGGGGCTTAGCCTGCCTGTAGCCATGAAGTATTGTATCCAATTTGGCTCCTGCTGACTCTGCCCCATATGTTGCCTAAAACGAACACCTACTTTTACTAACGCAATATCAACATTTTCCCCCTTTCTGTTTACAAAGAGCCTATATATTTCCTGATTTTGTTAATATGTCTTACTGAGACTCAAGGCAGATTACAGAATTTTAAAATAATGAAATAGGTTCAGTATCAGGTACAATAAATGATGCAACAAGACTGGATTATAAAATCAGAGAACATTGCAATAAAACAGTATGAGAAACGACATGAAAAATGCAAAAACTGGATTACTGAAGTTAGCAAATAATGCAACAAGATGAAGATAATGCATGCAATAAACTGCGCCATAAACTAGAGCCCTTGTCTGAAACCAGAAACTACAGGTAGTCAGTAACCTATAGAGCAACTGTAGAACAGGTATAACATGCCTACATTGCCCAGCTCCCAGTGGTAACTGAACTGAGTCATTTTGTGCCTAGATTGCCTGGAGGTATGGGTTGGGCTGCCACCAGTACGCTGATGACAACCAGCTCTATCTACTGATGGACGGCCAGTCAGACTGTTCCAGAAAATTTGGATCTGGTGCTGCAAGCCGTGGCAGGATGGCTTAGGCTGAGTCGATTGAAGTTGAATCCAGTGAAGACACAGGTCCTTTGCCTGAGTCACGGCGGTCTGGGCAGGAAAATCCCCTTACCGTACGGTGCGCCACTGACGATGGTGCACAAGGTCAAAAGCTTGGGGGTGCTGCTGGAGCCTGCTTTGACAATGGAGGCCCAAATAGTAGCCACTGCTAAATCTGCTTGTTTCCATCTTAGGTGGGTGAGGCAGTTGGTCCCCTTCCTGGAGCATGGTGACCTGGCAACAGTGATCCATGCAACAGTCACCTCGAGGTTGGACTAATGTATTGCCCTCTATTTGGGGCTGCCCTTGTACCAAACCTGGAAACTACAGCTAGTGCAGAACGCGGCGGCCAGGCTGTTATTGGTGCTTCCCAGGTGGGAGCACATACAGCCGGGACTACGGGAACTGCACTGGCTGCCAATAGTATACTGGATTCATTACAAGGTGCTGGTTATTACCTTTAAATTCCTATATGGCTTAGGACCTGCCTACCTTAGAGACCATCTCTCCCCACATGTTTCCCAGAGGGTACTTCGATCTGGATCTCAAAATCTTAGTAATTCCCGGGCTGAAGGAGGCCAAACTAAAGATCACCAGAGAGAGAGCCTTCTTGATAGCAGCCCCCTACTGGTGGAATCAACTGCCAGAGGAAGTGAGGGTCTTGCGGAACCTTGTCCAGTTCCTCAAGGCCTGCAAGACCACTCTCTTCCGGTTTGCTTTCAATTGATGCAGAGCCTATATTGTAGGAAACTGAAGAAATACTATCACTACTGAAAAACATAACATCAAAGAGATTAGCACCAAATTAATTTTGATTGTTTCAACTACAGAATGTGTAATTTTATGATATATATTGATTTTAATTGTTTGTTGTGATTTTATACTGTGAGCCGCCCTGAGCCTGCTTTGGCGGGGAGGGCAGGATATAAATCAAATCAAATAAATAAAAATTCTATATCAGCTAGAGTTTCTGCGAGAAGGTTGTTCTGGGAGCTTTTCTGTGTCTGGAAGGAGCAGCGCACAACATAGTGATGTCACTAATGTGTGAAGGCCAGAAGTGAATTCACTTGGTGCGGTGTTGTCATCTCCAACCAATCACTTGGAAGTGACATCACTGTATTATGCAATGTCCCTGCCCTCTTTTTTCTCTCCCTGCTCCACTGAGCAGGCATGGGGGAGTGGAGGGTGTAGGTAGAAGTTCCCCTGCTTGAAACTGACAAATGACACTGCACTGGCTACCTATGGAGTACCAGATTTGTTTCAGGGTTTTGATACCAGTTTTTTCAACATTTTCAACATTTTTATCAATGATCTGATGGAAGGGTTGCTCATAAAATTTGCTGATGATACCAAATTGGGAGAAGTCGCAAACACCCAGAGTATAGAGTTAAAATTTAACAAGATCTGAATAAACTGGAGAAGTGGGCAGTTGCAAACAGGATGCAATTCAACAAAGATAAGTGCAAAGTCTTACATCTGGGTCTCAAAAATGTGAAGCACAAATACAGTGGATGCACTTTTGGGAAGTAGTGTGTTCAAAAGAGATCTTGGGTTACTAGTGGACTGTAAACTAAATGTGAGCAATGTGATGCTGTGGCAAAAAGCAAATTCAATCCTGGGGTGTATCAAAAGGGCTATCACATCAAATCACAGGAGGTCATAGCTCTGCTGTATACTGCCTTGGTCAGGCCACACCTGGAATAGTGTGTACAGTTCTGGAGGCCTCACTTCAAAAAAGATGTGGACAAAATCGAGCGGGTGCAGAAGAGCAACAAGGGTGATCAAGAGCCTGGAGGAAGAACCGTATGAAGGTTGAGGCTAAGGGCCTTGGGAATGTTCAATCTGGAGAAGAGGAATAGAATCATAGAGTTGGAAGGGACCTCTAGGGTCATTTAGTCCAAGCCGCTGAACAATTCAGGATATTCACAAATACTGTTCCCCCCAAATTCACAGGATCTGCATTGCTGTCAGACGGCCATCCAGCTTCTGTTCAAAAACCTCCAAAGAAGGAGAGCCCACCACCTCCTGAGGAAGCCCGTTCCACTGAGGAACCATTCTAACTGTCAGGAAGTTCTTCCTAATGTTGAGCTGGAAAATCTTCTGATTTAATTTCAGTCTGTTGGTTTTGGTCCTACCTTCTAGGACCACAGAAAACAATTCTGCACCATTCTTTATATTGACAGCCCTTCAAGTACTTGAAGATGGTGATCATATCACCTCTCAGCAGTCTCCTCTCCTGGCTAAACATGCCCAGTTCCTTCAACCTTTCTTCATAGGACTGGGTCTACAGACCCCTCAGCATCTTTGTTGCTTTCCTCTGGACCCATTTCAGCTTGTCTATATCCTTAAAATATAGTGCCCAAAACTGAGCACAATATCCCAGGTGGGGTCTTACCAGAGCAGAGCAAAGTGATACCATCACTTCACGTGATCTGGACGCTATACTTCTGTTAATACAGCCCAATATTGCATTTGCCTTTTTAACCACCGCATCACACTGTTGACTCATGTTCAGCATATGATCCACAGAACCCTAGATCCTTTTCACACACACTACTGCCCAGACAAGTCTCCCCTATCTTATAACCATCCATACGATTTTTCCTACCTAAATGCAAAACTTTACATTTAACCCTGTTAAAAGTCATTTATTGGTTTTAGCCCAGTTTTCCAGCCTGTCAAGATTATCCTGTATCTTGTCTGTCTTCTACTGTATTTGCTAGCCCTCCCAATTTAATATCATCTGCAAATTTAATAAGCATTCTCTCTATTCCTTCATCCAAATCATTTATAAAGGTGTTAAACAAAACAGGTCCCAGGACAGATCCCTGAGGCACTCCACTTGTCACTCCTCTCCAAGAGGATGAGGAACCATTCACAAGCACTCTTTGGGTGTGATCCACCTAATGGTAACAGGATCCAAACCACTTTTTTCCAAGTTGTCAATAAGGACAGTGTGTGAAACCTTATCAAAAGCCTTACTGAAATCAAGATAAACAATGTCTAGAGCATTCCCCAGATCCAGTAAGGTAGTCACTTTCTCAAAAAAAGAGATCAGGTTAGTCTGACATGATTTGTTTTTGAGAAACCCATGCTGGTTCTTAGTAATCACATCCATCCTTTCGAAATGTTCCAGGACTAACTGTTTAATGATTTGTTCTAAAACTTTTCCAGGTATAGACATCAAGTTGACAGGTCAGTAGTTACCTAGATCGTCCTTTTTCCCTTTCTTGAAGATGGGGACATTTGCCCACTTCCAATCTTTTGGAACCTCACCTGTTCTCCAAGAATTCTCAAAAATAATGGCCAGAGGTTCAGAAATTACATCTGCAAGTTCTTTTAGTACTCTTGAATGCAATTCATCTTGCCCTGAGGACTTGGTTTCATTTTTTTAAAAAACTAGATGTTTATGTACTACCGCTATGCCGATCGTAGGTTGGAGCTCCATACCCTCATTATATGTTCTGTTTTGGCCATGTTGAGCACTGTTTCCCTAAGAAGAAAAGAGTGAGGAAAAGTAGGAATTGAGCAATTCTGCCCTTTCTTCATCTCTTCAGAAGATTGAGGGGGGATATGATTGCTCTCTTTATATATTTGAAAGGCTGTCATTTACAGGAGGGCAGCTGAGGATAGGACCTGAAGCAAAGGGCTCAAATTACAAACTGAAAGGTACTGGCTGGATATTAGGAAAAATTTTTTTACCGTCAGAGTAGTTCAGAGGTGGAACCAGCTGCCTAGGAAGGTGGTGAGCTCCCCTTCATTGGCAGTCCTCAAAATGCGACTGAATGATTATTTGTCGGAGATACTATAGGATGATCCTGCATGGAGCAGGGGGTTGGGCTAGATGGTCTGTATGGCCCCTCTCAACTCTATGATTCGATGATTCTGACATTTAAAGCCTTGTGTGGCCTGGGCGGACATATCTGAGGGACCACCTCTCCCCATATTTGTTCCTTTTATGTTCAGCTAATCACCATCTGCTGTTTGTCCCTGGCCTGAAGGATGTCCATCTTGCCTTGATTAGAGCCAGGGCTTTTTATGCCCTGGCTCTGGCCTAGTGGAACATGCTTCCGTTGGAGATTAGAGCCCTACCTTTTCATAGGGCCTGTAAAATGGAGCTGTTCTGCCAGGCCTTTAAGTGAGGCAGCAGACGCCAATAGTACATCAAGTCTGGCTTCCCTGTCACAGCATTCCATCATCTATTGGGCCTATTGGAACATTGGTTCCATCTCTGTTTGCACTATGGCCTGATTAGTTGTCTTCCACCTGAAATGGAGTAATTTTATTGTTTTAATTGTCTATTTACTTCTAATTATATTGCTTATTTTTATTGTTTATGTCTGTTGTGACCCACCCTGAGCCTACTTGAGGGATAGGGTGGACTAGAAATTAACAAAAATAAATAGTTTCTCCAATGTCATTGAGAGTAGTCTAGTGCAGACAGCATGAAGATGAAAGTTTTGTTTTGTTTTTGCAGCTCAGTAAACTTTCTTCTCCAGCAATAATGTTGGATCCAGTACATCCTCTAGACCAGGGGTGTCAAACACGCACCCCAGGGGCCAAATTTGGCCCTCTGGAGGGGTCCTATCAGGCCCCCAAGCAACTGGCCTGTATTGTTGGGTACGGATATTTATAGCTCTACTCTTTAAGGTAGGAGTAGACCATATTTGATCTTCATCGTGGTCTTGGGTCATGGGTCTTGCCGCAGGCAACGGATCCATACCTCGGAGTCTCCAATAGCTCGCCTAGAGCATTTTTTGGTGCGCTTTCTGCTCGCCCTGGGGAGCAGGCATCGACTGTGCATGCCTGGAGCGAGCGGGAGACGCCATTCCCACTCAGTTTCTTCCTTTCCGCCACCCGGACAACACCTACCTTGCTGCGTTCCTCTCTCCTCAGCTCGTCTTCTCAGCTTGTCTTCTCTTGTTTGGTATCGTATTCTTTTTTCTCTTACCTTTCTTCTATCATTTTTCATCCTTATAATTTTTTTAAAGGCCTTGTTTTTGTGCTTTCCTTTCCCTATTTTTCTCCCCTCCCTCCCCTCCCTTGTCCGGAGCGCATGGAAGGAAAAATTACTATCAAAAAGTGTCGGAGGTGTGGATCTAAAATCCCTACTTCAGACAGACATTTGTACTGTCTTTTCTGCTTGGGTGAAGCTCATTGGGTAGATTCTTGCCCTCATTGCGCCAGCTTCGGTAAACAGGTGCGAAAAAACCGAGTGGCAAGACTTCAAAGTTTCCTGCTTGAAAAATCTCTGGGCTATGCCCAGCTCTGATTCGCCACCTCCCCCACACCGAGTGGGAGATTTGGCTTTGTCGGCTGCTCCTCAACTTCACAAGAAACATAAGTCTGACAAGAGACCATCCAAGCACTCCAACACTGGCCACAAGGCTTTGAAGAAGTCTCGCCATACAGATTCATCCGCCTCGGCCCAGAAGAAATCCCGCAATCCGACAAGGTCGACTTCGACGACTTCCCCGAGGGCTACCACTTTGACCGCTATAGCAACATCGATGGCATTGGTTTCCACACACTCAGCTCTGATCCAACCTCTTGTTCCACCAGAGCTTTCGGCACCCTCCGATGTCATCTCCGATATGCCTCATCTCACTCCTCACTCCCCAGCTGCAGTCGAGGTTATACCGGTTCGATCTCGCTCGCCCTCCATCTATAGCATGGTGCCGTTCCTCGAACCCGACCCCCATTCGGATCTGACTTTCTCTCAGGAGCATCCCCGGTCTTTGTTACAGGCTGGATCCTTTCAAGACATTGGAGTTTCTCCTCTCTACAGAGAGTCGTCGACACAGGTTTCCACCCAGCATGTCCGATCCTGCTCACCAGTTCGACGTCGTGATTTCCGTTCACGCTCTCCAGTCTACCGTGAATACCAGGACTATTACCAGAGGGGTCGATATGAATATTCCTCACTCTCCAGATCACCATCTCCCAGACATCGCCGGGTGTATCATCGCTACTCCCGTTCCCCCTCGGATGAGGGTTTCTGTCACTCTTGGTACCATGAATTCGAGGTCGCATCCCACAGGCGTGATGTATAAACACCTCGAATTCGTGATTTCGAATCTCCTTGGTACCATGAGCGTTCTCGAACCTGAGACCCGGAGTATCTCTCTTCTCGAGACCATGAAGCCCTTCGAGTCCGTGAACCTCCTCAGTACCGAGAACCTTTTATACCCCGCACTGCTTTCGCCACCATATCTGCTGTCCTGGCCACGACTTCTACATTGGCCATGACTTTGACTTCTTTACAAGATAAGTCTAAACCTTCTGAGGAATGTGCATCCGCATCTGCACCTTCCAAGCCTCTGATCTCTCTTGCAACCGAGGAATCCCAATCCAACGGGGACAGCTGAGGCTCTTCTGACTCTGAAGATCCTCCTGGCTCTCCTGCCTCAGATTCCACGCCCGTCTTTCTCCATTGGATGGTTCGAAGGCTTACCTTAACCTGATTACTACCATGACTGAAGCCTTGAATGTTACTCTTCCTTCCAACTCACCCAAGGTTTCTGACATAGTCCATGATCTGGTTCAGGCGGATTTCCCAGCGGGGTCTCCTACCTCTGTTGCCAGTGCACTTGGAAGGTCTGCATGAGGCCTGGGACAAACCTGCTTCGATTCCACCTACTTCGAAGCGCTTTGACTCCCTGTACAGAGTACATGCTCCTGATTCTAAATTTTTAGCCTCCCATCCTGCTCCAAACTCCATAATCATGCACTCAGCTACTAAAGCCAAACCATCCAGGCACCCTACTCCTCCTGATCGTAAGGGCCGGAAGTTGGACACCTTGGCTCGCAAGATTTACAACCTTGCCTCTACTAATTCCAAGCTTAATAATTACTTGGCTTATTTTGCGGCATATACATTTAATCTCGCCAACCAATTTTCTCCTCTCATTCCTTCAAAACAGCAGATTAACACCATCAGACATGCGGTTTCCTGCTCATCTAGAATGTTCGCTTCATCGATGGCATTGTGTCAACACGCCTGGCTGAGGTCAACCAACCTGCAACCCGATATCAAATAAAAAATCGAAGACCTACCTTTTGATGATCTTGGCCTCTTTCATGCATCCACTGATGAAGTCCTCACTTCGGTAGATGATGGCCGCAAGAGGGTGAAGCGCCTTGGAGTCTCTCAGCCAGCCTCTCAGCAGTTCAATTGACCTAAGCCCTGGAGACCATCTTTTCAGAGGCGTCAACGCTCTCCTAAGCAATCCGATTACTGGAAGAGGAACCCTCCCCCAACAAAAGCAACCCTTCCAACAGAGGCCACGCTCTCAGCAGACAAAGAAGTCTTCTCAGCCAGCCAAGCAGTCTCTTTGACTCCCCCCTGCATTTCACTCAACAGCTGAATCCCTGCTATCAAACACATCTTCTCCCGTTCTATCCAACCTGGTCGCCATGGCAACCGTGGTTCACGAGACTCCTTCAAATGTCCCATCACACTTATCGCTGCCTTTCCCTGGCAGACGATCTCCTCACCCAAGATCATGGTTAGGTATGGCACCCCCCCCCCCAAATTCTAGGACTTACGGCTTGGAGAATTCGGCCACATCTTTACCACCGAGAGTAATGGAAGTTATCCTGAATGCTAGAAAACCTTCTACCAGGCGCTCATACCAGTGCAAGTGGAAGCGCTTCTGCTCCTTTGCATCCTCTCAACAACTTGATCCAGACTCTATACCTCTCCCTTCGATCCTGGAATATCTGCTGTCTCTACAGGTGTCGGGGCTCAGCTATTCTTCTTTAAAAGTTCACCTTTCAGCCATTTCTGCTTTCCATGAGCCTATTGACGGTCAGACTGTTTTCTCCCATAGACTGTCCAAATCATTCCTCAAGGGCATGTTGCACCTTCACCCTCCTATCAAACTGATTGTGCCAGTTTGGAGTTTGTCGTTAGTTCTTTTACAACTTATGAAACCCCCGTTTGAACCCTTGGCCACTGTGGACCTTAATCTTCTCTCTTGGAAGACTGCCCTGTTGGTTGCTCTCACTTCTGGCAAGTGGGCCAGTGACTTGTGTGCTTTCCGTTCTGACCCACCTTATACAGTTTTTCATAGGAACAAAGTGGTCCTGAGAGCGGATCCTGCTTTCTTACCCAAAGTTGTATCGAAATTTTATCTTTCAACTTCTACTTCGTTGCCCACGTTTTTTCCTAATCCTAAGGACTCCGTACAAAGAGCTGTACATACCCTCGACATCAGAAGAGCTTTGTCTTTTTACCTCTCTCATACACAACTGTTCCATTAGGACTCTAACTTATTTGTGGCCTACGGCAATCCTCAAAGAAGACGCAAGATTTCTACCCAGAGACTCTCTAAGTGGGTATCCATTGCAATCCAGTTGTGTTACGAAGTTGCTAAGCAACCTTTACCTGAAGGCCTTAAGGTTCACTCGACTAGAGCAGACTCGACCTCCTCGGCCTTCCTGGAGGGCGTCTCCTTAGAGGACGTCTGTGCTGCTGCATCATGGTCCTCGCCATCCATGTTCATCTCGCACTATGCCTTGGACGTTCGTACCAGACAGGACGCCTCCTTCGGCCAAGTGGTCCTCAGGTCCATCTTCCACTGAAATCACCCCAGGTGAGTGCATACATACATTATGAAATTATGAAAGTATGAAAATGTTTTTTTCTTGCCAGCACCCACCTTCCTTTTGACTTTCAGCTTGCTAGACTGCACAGAGACCACGATGAAGATAAACAGGTTGCTTACCTGTAACTGATGATCTTCGAGTGGTCATCTGTGCAGTCACACACGCCCACCCAGCCTTCCCTTTGCTGGCTTTTTCTGCCTTGGTTTTTACCTTTGTAGACTGTCAGTAGCGGCTGGAAGAAACTGAGTGGGAATGGTGCCTCCCGCTTGCTCCAGGAATGAGCAGTCGATGCCTGCTCCCCAGGGCGAGCGGAAAGTGCGCCAAAAAACACTCTAGGCGAGCTATTGAAGACTCCGAGGTATGGATCTGTTGCCTGCGGCAAGACCCATGTGTGTGACTGCACAGATGACCACTCAAAGATCATCAGTTACAGGTAAGCAACCTGTTTATCCCAGTGGTCCTCTGTGAATTGGATATTGCAGTCTCTTTTCCAAGCATTTTGCTGGGAAGTGGGTTTGTTCCAGATTTTTTCCATTAATATTTTATAGAGTGTTAATGTTTTAAGGGATTTAAAAAAATATTTGTGCTTATCTGTGTCCTTTATAAAGTTTCTATCTCTGCTACCTAATCTTAAATAGGTACACACATGGCCTGCCCACCATGGCCCAGCCTGACAAGGTTTCATTTATGTCAGATCTGGCCCTCATAACAAATGAATTTGATACCTCTGCTCTAGACTGTTAATTGAGTCAATAAAGGTGAGCTGAATGGTGAACCTCATCAAATGTGGGGTGCACAATACCCTCCAAAAGCTCAGCCTTTTCAATCAGTTTCACCTCTGTCTTATCAGGAATCAATTTCAGCTTGCTTGTCTTTAGCCTCTTAACCACAGCAGCCAGGCACTGGCTCAAGACCTCCACAGAAGTCCAGTGCAATTTGGACCAAGAAATAGAGAGATGGGTGTCATCAGCATACTGATAATACCCAACTCTAAAACCAGTTTAGTTCTGAGGATTTTTTACAGCAGCAGAACTTGGTCAATCAAACAGGGAGGTTTTAACCTTAATTTTATTTAGCCCTATCCATTAGAGTTAAAAACATTTGTAGACACTTTTTAGAAAACCCAGTTTTCTTTGTGTTGTAAGAAAGTTAGTAAAAAGCCTTACTGTACAGTTCTTTGAAGGATGAGGTCTTGTTGCTTTTGAATGTATAGTGTCTGGGGATTTCGAGGTTAGGTTTTGGTTTGTTTTCAATCTACCAGACAGGTTTTTCTTTCTTTGCCACTGCTGACTTGTTGATTTGTTGTTCATATATGCAATTTAATTTGATATTGGTTTATATTGGCTTTACTATTGTTTTATACCATGTTGTTTGCTACCCTGAGGGCTCCTTGGAGCTGTGCTTGGCGGGGCACAAATCTTAAAATAAATAAATTAAATTCTAGGCATTGTAGCCACCCATTCTTTCTGCCTCAATGCACTTTAAGCCCCCACTGTGCACTAATGCTACCCACCATAAATCTCTTCCTGTACTATTGCTTTACATGGTCAGTTATGCCAAGGGTGAAAGCCAAAGTAGGAAAAGAACTTGTCATTGTCCATCTCAGAATTCACCACTTGTTTGTTAACAAGTAGAGACTGAAATGAGTTAGCCATCTTTTGCTTTTTTGAGAGGATAAATAATCATGTAATTAACCTCTAAGATTATCCATTATGTGATGATTATGTGATCTATTTTATTTTGATGTTGTGTTTTAAAAAATACATAGCAGCTACAGTAAAGGCTTTATGAATGGTTAACTGAATTGGTAACACAAGTAACAAAGCATGCTCTTCTAATGTTAACAGAAAACAAACTTCTCTTGACATTTCCAGTCAAGTGTATCCAACAACAATAGCAAAAAGTGGTTTGATGAAAGTGATGTCTAATCATCTGTCCAATAATACAGCAGTTAAAAAAGAGACAGTATCAATAAAATGGATAAATTTCATATTGAAAAACTGTTTTGCAATTTGAGTACTGAATTTTCTCTTTGCTTTATGATGAAGATTTTATCATAGATGGTGCAACTGACAAAGCTTCTAAACTGCAATTACAGCCCAGGTGTGGTGCAAACGGAACCCAAACTATTAAACTTAATACAAATTTTAAACAATTATTAAGCTAATCAGATGCAAATTAAACAAAATGAACCTATAAATATATGTGTTTTTCAAATTAGTAATTGGATTTTTGATGATCTTTGGCTTGACATTGATAAGCTGCTTCTCATAACCGTCTAATTAGGCAATATGTAAACTTTGGCATTCGGTTCTGTCCTAGTGGCTTTTCCAAATGATGTTTGTAAAATTTGCAATTTCATATTACAGATTAAAAATTAAAAACTGCAGGAGGCTAACATTAAAATGAGAATTCATTTCAGGGAAAGCCCTGTAGACAAAATTCACCCTAATAGAATTGTGCATAAGGGGCTGCAAATCATGATCTCCTGTTACACAGGGGAAGGCTTGTCAAAACCAGTATTGTTGGCCTGTAGTTCTATTCACTGTATTAAACCCATCAGTGAAGTCACTTTGGGGAAAATGTGAACATTATCAAAGAACAGTAAATTAGCAAGAAATTAAAGCATATACCCTTGCATTTCCAAAACAAAAGATCCCTTCATTAAAAACCTTTCATCAGTGGTTTAATATTCATAGCAGTAATTTGCATAACTAAATCAGTTTTCACTGATGAGAGACGACCAAAGTTTTTTCCACTAATTTCTTTTTTGAATGAGCTCTCTAGCTTTTTTATTATTATTAAAATTTTAAACTAGAAGTTGAACAAACCTGAATACGGGGTGTATATTTTTTTTAGACCTGCATTTGCAAGTTATTTATTTTTTCAGATATCAGATGAGATGTCGCAATTGTGAAAAAATTGGCATTATTCAAATACCTTTGTTTACCTTAACTCTGCATATATACATTTTTCCCGGACTTGACAGTCAGTCTTTGTAACAAAGAGCCATTACAGAGCAGGGATGCTGGTGAATGTTGGACTTAAGAGTTTTCACTCCCTCTCTTACCTGTGTGTAGAGAAGGAACAAGTGTTTCTCTGACAACATAGTAATTAATGTGCCTATTTGGTCTCGGAACTTTCCAATATCACTGAAAGGGGTGTCATTTCCCTTGTTAATTGTTCTATTTTGAAAAGGTTGGCACCCTGATGAAAACAGTGTGTCTGTGTGTAGGGGGCAGATGGAGAACATTTCTACCCTTCAGAATGAAGTTTATAAAAGGGTTCCTTTGAATACCAAACATTTCTAGACTATTTGCTCTGTATTTGTTCTATCTACCTACTAGAAATAATCTCTAAATAACACAATCTGTGGTTGTAATATATTTTCAGTGTAAATGTGGCAATTTTACCTCATCCCATACCTTTTTAATAAGAGGCAAAGCACATAGTTGAATGAGACAAGGGGGTAAAAAGACAGATAAACTTTATCTTAGTGACATTATTTCAGATGAGTATTTTTGTGCTTAGCGAAGATGTATTTTCAAGCACCAGGTGATTAATGTGCTGGGAAACTTTTTTGATTGACAACTATGCAGCTGGACATTTAAAATGTAGAAACCTGTGGCAAATGACAAAGCAAGCTTCTTTTATCAATTGCCCAAAGTTATAAATCACAATATTAAATGCAAATGGGTAAAATCCTTTCATTTTCCTTGTAAATTCAGTTTCTTGCTTGGTACAGAAAATGAGATTTTTTCATATTTTTAATCATTCTTGTTTTAAGATACCACTGTCTATCTCATTTTAAAGCATGGGTAGAAATATATATTGTTACAGTGACTTAGATTGATCAGGTCAATAAGCATTAAATATCTAATAGTGGTACCCTAAGAACACTTTCCTGTGAATAAGTCTCATTATATAGAATTCACAGTAAACTTATTTAGACTTGTTCTCTAAGATTTTTAAATTGTGCTGTCATTCCTTATCAATAGAGGGAAAAAAGGTCATTTTTTTTCTTGCTCGGTATTTTTCGTGCCAGATTTATGAGCAGGTATGCACAGATGGCTGGACATGGGGCATTCACAGCAGTCAGGCTGTGGATATGTTTGCCCCTACCCTACCCCTATTCAAATGAAGCACAATGGAAAAATTGAATGGCTAGAAGGAATCAGCCAGTGGGAATTGAGGAGTAGTTTAGAAAGCCTTGTTCCCTTTTCAGCAGGCTTTTCCCACTTGCTTCTGACTCACCCTCCCTTGGAATAGCATGGGACTAGCCGTTCAACAGTTTGGGGGCTAAGCAGGAATTTGGGGGACAGGAATTGGGTGGATTGCTCACAATTGGCAGGGATGATGGGCACCTGCACACTTTTAATTGCCATGCATTTTAATTCTAAAAACTAAGTGCATGCTTCACTTTAACTGGATGGTGCCTAAAATGTACACAAGCTTGACCTATTTAAAAACATATAAAATATGACTGAGCTGAGATTTGAACTAGAGACGTATTCTTAGCTAGTGTCCTGTACCACTTTTGCTGGCATTTCTGAGTTTTTTGTTTTGGGTAGGATATTGTTCTGTAACAAGAAATATAGCTATAAAGAATTTCATTTTACACATCTTTATTATAATGATTATAATTCCCTGCTTCCCTGCTTATAGTGTCCTGAATTTTCATGGAGGCAGTCTGTTTTATCAGATGCATGAAACAGATAATAGAATCCAACAGGTCAATTCCACTAATGGTGGCATCTTCTTTTTTGATTGACAACTGACTCAGGCGGCACCATTAATGCACACATCAATGCGATTTAACTCTGCGATGTAGAGAAAGATCTACTAATCTGAACTTGCAATAGCCACAGAAGTTGTGTATGTCAGTGATCTAAACCACTCTGAGACTGTGTGTTACAGAGAAAAGTGACATAAGAGTTGTTAAGGGGTGGTGGTGGAGTAAAAATACATAAACTTATTGGCTGAAAGACACTAATAGTCAAACTAAGTTATCTATCAGCAAAGTTGGAAAAGCAGAAAATGTAGAGCAGAACAGGTATGTGTTAACTACAATTGTTATTCATCCCCATTCTTAGGGAGATCTAGCAACTGGTGCTTAGAAGTATTCAATAAAAAATAGCAAACATACAAGAAAATAAGTACCCAAGGTTATATTTGATAACATCTCTAATCTTTAGTAACTACAGCTGGGGCTTTTTCTGTTTTCTTTTGTAGAAAAAGCCCAACAGGAACTCATTTGCATATTAGGCCACACCCTCTGATGTCACCATTGTTTCACATAGGGCCTTTTTTGTAGAAAAAGCCCAGCAGGAATTCATTTGTGCATTAGGCCGCATCTCCTGATGCCAAGCCAGCCAGAACTGTGTTCCTGTGTGTTCATGATAAAAAAAATTAAGCCCTTTTGAAGCAGCATTCCTTATTTTATTATTCTGAATATCTTCATGAGGATGGTTATGCCGATAGACAATTTCTGCCCAAGGCCTCAACCAAAAGTAGTGGATGGACAGCAACCTGAATCTAGCCTTCCGTTTCCAAATCCTGTCACTTTTCCATCACTTCATGAAGGATCATGAAACATACAATCATATCAATTGGTGGTTGTTCTTTACATCACAATCTTTGTACCATCAGTTTTGGAACTTGGGCAGTGTAGCAAATATACAAGTGAAGCTACTTAGTCCTTTGGAGGATGTAGAATGAGAGTTTCACTTTCCTTGTTTAATTCATAATTTTATAAACCTCTTTATTGTCTCACCCAGTAGTATGATTTCCTCCCCACCCAAATCAGAAAGCTGTAATCTCTTTCCATGCAGCAATGATGCTTCAACTTTGCACATTTCAATTATTTAGGTCTGTTTTGCACCTTTTCTGTATCAGGTTTTGTTTTGTTCTTGTTCTGAGATACTTTATTACTGCCAGTGTCATAATTGGCTTCATGTTGTGATCTGGTAAAAAGGATACATTGGTGGATCTAGTTTTCTCTGGAAGCTACGTCACTCCATCTCAGTGGAGTAAAATAAAAGAAGTAAAAATCCCTGGATGACTGAAATAAAATTAGAAACAGCTATCCAAATAAAACGTTACCTTGAAGGCTGCCTCTAAATTCAATCCCCCTTTTGCTGGTGTAAACATTTGGCTTGGATCCTAAACCATGTTTCTGCTTAACTCTGCATTTGGTGGGGGGGAGGTTCTCTGCTCTAGTGTGCATTCCTTCAGTGCTAGGAGCAGCCATTCATTCAAGAGCAGTATCTTTTGATGAACTGAAAACACCTAGCAACAGAGAAAAGTGCTACACCTCCACAATGGACAGAGGGGTTCAAACTGATCCAAACTGTTTTGACAATTCAGACATCACAACAAGCTGTGGTTGGTTCTCCATCAGAACGTTTCAGTGTACAAATGACACATGAAGGAAGGGTGTAGCTAATTCTTATCACACGCACACACCAATGTTTGCCCAGCCTTTCTTAATACTTCCGCAATGGGAAACTATAAAATGGAAAGCATAAAACTGCACTCTCTATTCCACACAGAGATAATTGTGATTAATATGTTTGCTTCTGTACAGTGTACTTGCTCCTAGTTATAATACAACTCCAACTTTTACAGTCTAAATTTGACCTCTTTTTCATGTGTGTGCCCTTGTCTAGATTTCAGCTGAAACCCTGCTGTTGTTGCCATGACCCAACTGTGCATCAAGTGCTGTGCCCCTATGGCCCTGCCCTATTTATGGAAAATTTCTAACGACCTCAGTTTAAACTGTGGCTCAGATCAAAATTGAAATGAGCTTCAGACCTTATTCTACTCTCCGTTTGCTCACTCTGAAAACCACAACACAATTTCCCATGATTCTTGAACAGTTGCTGCCAGAGGGCAGAAGCTAAGAGAGCTGGAATGTGAAGGGGCAGGATTGTAGCAGATTAACAAAATTGGGTGTGCAACAGTATAACAGCTCCACAGCTAATCAGCTTCACAAGAATAACTTCTTTTATTAATTAAAATTAAAAAAAAATTAAATGGCAAGTATTTTTTTAGGGGCTCTGCAGAAACTGATGTCGAAGTATCCAACTTATTCATTTGGTCCTTTGCCTTATTCAGGGGTGGAATTCTATCAGGAGCTCCTTTACATATTAGGCCACACACCCCTGATGTAGTCAATCCTCCAAGAGCTTATAAAAAGAGCCTTATAAGCTCTTGGAGGATTGGCTACTTCAGGGGTGTGTGGCCTAATATGCAAAGGAGCTCCTGATAGAATTCTACCTCTGGCCTTAACGGACCACTTCTTACCTATGTCTGGTTGAGATCTTCAGTTATTGAATAACAGCTTGTTGGCATAATTGATGCATCAAAGACATGTGGAAAGGAACCCATTTATTACATATTATGCTTGCAGACTGCAGCGTAGCTGCTAGGCTGCATGAGCAGAGTTTGCTTCCCTGGAAGGGAAGAGTCAGGGGGCGCCCGTTTCGGCACCTTCATCTTGACAGACGATCGGCTGAGGCTGAGGCTTTTCTTTTGTTTTTGGTTGGACATCGGGGTTTGTTGGGGCAGTCGACTGGGCAGCGGCGGGTGAAGTGTTGGCTGGAGCGTCGGTGTCGGCTGGAGCGTCGGCTGCAGTGCTGCGGGCTGCTGTCAGCATTGGAAGTGGTGGAGGACGAGGTGTTGTCCTTCTTGTTGGCTTAGTCTGCCTAGGGTTTGGGGTCTGCTGGGGCAGGGGTTGTGGAGCCCAGGGTTGGTCTTTCCCCTTTTAATTTTTGAGGGTGTCAGCCTGTGGGGCAACCTGGGTTTTTTTTATTATTGCCCTTGAGGTTGGCAGGTGACCATTTTGGAGAGCCTCCCCCTCCCCCCCATTTTTTTCCTACTGGAGACATTGGTGTGCAGCAGAGGCTTTTGTGTCCATTTTGAGTTCCCTTTCTTCTTCCAGGGGGAAGCCATTTTAGAGTGGAGTTGCAGGAGGCCATTTTGTGGTCTTGTGCTTGCTATTTAGATGGCTGGTGGAAAAGGGTCAGGCAAGCCCAAAGGAAAAAAGCCAGCGCCTAAGGCGCCCAAGGCTCCAGCAAAAGGCCACCACCGCTGTTATCCTCTTCTGATGAGAAGGGCGATATGGTGGTTGATTCCAATATTGCTTGTAGATTGAGAGCATTGGAACAGGCAGCAGGCATCCTTTCTCCAGGTGGGGAGGATGTGTGAGGCAATCTAAGAAGGGTAAGCAGGTGAGTATTCTCACCAGGCTGTCTATTCTTGAGGGCAGGTCTGGTGGAGTCGTGCCTGGCAGGGACCCTGGCCTTTCGGTCCGGATGTGGGTGTGATGGCGGCTGGAGCATCGGCGGTCGGTTTGCCATTGGTTCCTGCTGGATTCAGAGGTAGGTTGGGTGATAATTTACAGGCAGGGCCTGGGCAGGTTTGGCCATGGGGAGCATGGGGGCCTGCTTCAGCGGCTGGGCAGGGCGCTTCCATGTCAAGTGTGGGGGGCGCCTGCCTCCTCTGCATTGGGCGCGTTTCAGAATTGGGCTTGGCCATGTGGGCAAGGCATTCATAGTGTGTACCTGGGCGCAGGGCATCCTGGCATGGCTGGTTCCTTTATGGGGGCACCCTCAACATATTGGATGGTGCCTTTTGCTGCTTTGCCATTTGGGGAGGTTGCCTTGCTGCTGGGGGACCACTTGCTTCCCGCTACTAGGGAAAAAATATTAAAAGGGGATATTTTTTCTCTTCTCTTTTGGGAGGTTGAGAAAAAAGATAAGGAAGAATTAGATGCGAAAGAGAAGGAAAAATTGAAAAAACGGGTGGACGGACCTGGGCTAATTGGCTTCCTGGGTTCTGTATTTATGCCGGGGTGATTGTGAGGGTGCAGCCGTGGCGGGCAGCATCCCTGTTCCAGTATTTGGACATAATTTATAAAGGCTATACGGCCTTTAGTGGACCAGCCTGGTTACAATATGACTAGAAATTTAAAATGAGGCCTGCCCTGTATCCGTCCCTTCAGTAGGATCGGATCCATCAGCAGCTTTGGCTGCAGGTTATGTCCCCGGCTAGCCCTAATCTGGGTGATCGCTCTGATAGTGGTCACTTGGTGAGTAGGTCATCCACATCCACTTCTGGTTCATCAGGCTCTCTCCGCGGTGCAGCGGGGCAGGCAGTTCAACCCCGCATGCTCTGCTGGGAATTTGGATCCCTTGGGGTATGTAATAGGAAGGCGTGCCAGTTCAGGCACGAGTGCCACATGTGTGGTGGTTCCCACTCATTTGACAACTGCCCTAGAGCCCGTGGGCGTAAAAATACGAAGAAGCCTGGTGGGAACGGAGGTGCCTTTCCAGCTAAGAAAGGTGCCCAGCCCAATAAGGGTGGGACCTCTTGAGCAGTGGCTGTTGAGGTACCCTCAAAGGGTTGATAGTTTGTATTTGTTATAAGGTTTTAAAGTTGGGTTTAGGATCCCTTTTCAGGGTCCTCGAGTTCCATTTATGTCAGGAAACCTTAAGTCAGCTTAGGGCTTGGAGCAGGTTGTTAGGGACAAGATTGCAAAAGAGCTGGCTGAGGGAAGGATACTGGGTCCTTTTTCACATCCTCCAGTGAGTACTTTTAGAGTCTCACCTTTAGGTGTGGTGCCTAAAAAGGCGCCTGGTGAATTTCATTTGATTCACCATTTGTCTTTTCCTAAGGGGAAGTCCGTGAATGATGGGATCCCGGAGCACTTATGCTCTGTTAGGTACACCAGCTTTGACCAGGCTATTGCCGTGGTGAGGCGTTGCGGGGTGGGGGCAGAATTGGCAAAATGCAACATTAAGTCTGCGTTTCGCCTTTTACCTGTCCATCCTGACGATTTTGAACTTCTAGGGTTTTCTTTTGAGGGTCAATTTTACATGGATACAGCATTGCCAATGGGCTGCTCTGTGTCATGTTTGGCTTTTGAGCGTTTCAGCACATTTTTTGAATGGGCTGTGTGGGAGAAAGTGGGTTTGCAGGATGTCATTCATTAATTGGATGACTACCTTTTTGTGGGTCCCGAGGGGATTGGGCGTTGTGGGCAGTTGCTGTCTGGCTTTGTTGAGCTGGCGGCGGAGCTTGGGGTTTTTTTAGTGCCTGAGAAAACTGAAGGTCCGACCCAGAGGTTGACCTTTTGGGGGATTGAGATTGACACTATTGCGCAGTTGTCTAGGGTGCCTCTTCAGAAAATAGTGGAGCTGAGGGCTAGGATGTCTACCTTTCTTCTTAAAAGGAAGGTTACTTTGTTGGAGTTGCAGCAGCTAGTTGGGCACCTCAACTTTGCTTGCAAAATGGTTACTCCTGGGAGGGCTTTTCTTATAAGGCTGTGCGATGCTATGGCAGGGTTACACTTGCCTCAGCATAGAACTAGGGTCACCTGCAGCATGAGGGATGATTTGAGGGTTTGGCAGGAATTTTTGGAGTCCTTTAATGGAGTCTCTTTTTGGAGAGACGACATGAGGCTCGAAGCTGAGCTTCAGGTCATGTCTGATGCTGCTGGTTCCTTGGGTCGTGGAGTCTATTTCTGTGGACATTGGTGCGCAGATAGTTGGCCTGACTCCTTGGTAAGGTTGGTGTAAACTGGGATCTTACGTTTCTCGAGTTCTTTCCTATTTTAGTCGCGGTTTGGCTGTGAGGGAAGGATATGGCCAATCACACTGTCCATTTTTGGTGTGATACTATGGCGGTGGTCCACGTCATTAATTCCCTTTCATCCAAATCTGGCCGGGTTATGAGATTGGTGAGGGCCTTCACTCTACGCTGTTTGTGGCTTAACATTTTGTTTTTAGTCAAGCATGTTTTTGGGGTGAGTAATGGGGTGGCTGATGCTCTATCTTGTAAACAGATGGAGAGATTTTGTCAGCTGGCCCAAGATGCTGACAGAAAGCTGGTGCCAATGCCCCAGGAGCTATGGCTGATTGGAGAGCCGAGGCCTGCAGAGCGATAGGTCTAGCCATTGCACCCAGCACCAGGAAGTCTTACGAACGGGCTGTGCGGCAGTTTGAAGACTTTAGGGCTGAGGTAGGGTATTGCAGGGTTTGGCCCCTCCCGGTGGAGCATTTGCTCCATTATTGTGTTTCACTGCGAGGTAAGGGGTTGGCCGTGCGATCCATTAAGGGGCGCCTGTCTGCATTGGCTTTTGTCAGTAAGGCGCTGGGTTATAGGGAAGAAACAGCTGACTTTCGTATTCGAAAGATGCTGGAGGGGTGGGCCAGAGAGGCCGGTCCCAGGGTTGATACGCGGAATCCTGTGTCTCCTTTGATTCTGCGGGGTTTGAAGAGGGTTTGGGACGTGGTGTGTGCTTCGTCATTTGATGCATGTTTGTTTCACGCTGCATCTTTGTTAGCTTTTTGGGGGGCTCTTAAAGTAAGTGAGCTGGTGGCACAGTCTAGAAACGATGTTTCTGATACGGCTCTGTTGTTAAGGGATCTGCAGCTATTTGCAGATAAGGCAGTCATCACTGTCCATCGCTCTAAGACAGATCAGTTGCAGAAGGGTACGGTGCTCGAGTTTGAGCTGTGACCAGTTACTGCGTTGGCTGCTTATTTGGCAGTTAGGGGGCCCATGGAGGGGTTTTTGTTTATACATTCGAATGGTAGCCTGTTGATGAAGCATCAGTTTTGGGCAGTAACGTCACGGGCTTTGGGTGAGTTGGGGTTGTCTGGGGTGCGGTTTGGGACCCACTCCTTTAGAATTGGGGCAGCCTCAACAGCGGCTGTCATGGGGTATCCTTCCACTTCCATTCAGATGAATAATGGGATCCCGGAGCACTTATGCTCTGTTAGGTACACCAGCTTTGACCAGGCTATTGCCGTGGTGAGGCGCTGCGGGGTGGGGGCAGAACTGGCAAAATGCAACATTAAGTCTGTGTTTCGCCTTTTACCTGTCCATCCCAACGATTTTGAACTTCAGGTGGCGTTCCTCGGCCTATAAGGCTTACATGCGACCTTTTATTAGGCCATGAGTGACTTGGTGTCTGTTTATTGTTGGTTCTGTTCTTGTTTAACTGTTTTTTCTCTTTAGATGCTGTTGTTCCTGGCCAGAGGAGCAGAGTTCTCGTATGCGGCCATAGCCACGTGTTTTGGGCTGCTCATCAGGCTCAGAGAACTGTGGTTGGCTCTCAGCTGGGACTCAGCCAGCATGTGTGTATCGAATGGCGGGGGCGCCGGGGCCTTCTGTGGCTGAGCCTGCTGCCTTTATTGTTTAAAGATTGTGTGGGTCCTCCTCCTCAGGTTTTAATTGTTCACCTGGGAGGTAACGATCTGGGACTCTTAAAGGGGAAGGCCTTAGTTTGGCAGGCCCGGGATGATTTCCAGCACATTCAGGAGCGATGGCCTGGGACCACCATAATTTGGTCAGCCATGCTGCCCCGCCTGGTGTGGCATTGTGCTTGGGACCCTGCAGCTATAGAAAGGGCCCGGTATAAGGCTAATAAGGAGATCAGGAAGGTGCTGGAAAAGGGGTTGGGCCACTATTTGCCCCATCCAGACATTTTGTTGAAATTTCCTGACCTCTCTCGGAAAAGGGTAATATGCTTTTCCTGAGAAATTTGCAGCAAGGGTTGCGGGTGGTTTTGGGCCTCCCGGTGGACGCTAAGCCCTAAGTAGAGACTTGGTCTTAGTAGTGGCAGGTTTTTGGGGTTTAGGGCACTATGCAGCTAGGGGAGGACTGTGAAGCATCCCCCATTTGGGGTCTGGCATGATCAGCCTTCGGGTTTGAAGACCCGGGTTTGGAGAATGCAGACTGTCCGGGAGGCTCGGCTAAAGGGTGCCTTTCTGGCGAGATGTGCATCTGGGTTTGGGCCCTCTGGTGCATGCCTCCCTGCTGGGCCTGCCTGGAGGGAGCTGAGTAACACTCAGCTCTGGCTGGGGGGCTGGGTCTCTTGCCCATTAATGGCAGGGGAGCAGTCGTGGTGACCCCTAGCCCTGGCCAAGCCGCTGGTGGGGTACCCTTGCTGTTTATTAGAATATTGAATAAAGTGGCCCAATTTTATACCATTACTCTGTGTCTGACTCTTTATTCCATCCTTGGGGAGCAATCTTATGCTTGCAGACTGCAGCGTAGCTGCTAGGCTGCATGAGCAGAGTTTGCTTCCCTGAATGGGAAGGATTTGGCTATCAGGAGGCGCTGTTAAGCAGGCGGTCACTTTAGTGGCAGGTTTTGGGGTTTAGGGCACTATGCGGCTAGGGGAGGATTGTGAAGCATCCCCCTTTATTGATTAAAGTGGCCCAATTTCATACCAATACTCTGTGTCTGACTCTTTATTCCGTCCTTGGGGAGCAAATGTTGTAGTTCTTGTTCAATGCAGACTCCCCCACACACTGCATGAGTAATGTGAAAATGATTGCATCATATGGACAGCCAGGGCTTTTTTTTTTGTAGCAGGAACTCCTTTGCATATTAGGCCACACACCTGATGTACCCAATCATCCTGGAACTCACAGTAGGCCCTGTAAGAAAAGTCCTGTAAGCTCTTGGAGAATTGGCTACATCAGGGGTGTGTGGAGTTCCTGCTACCAAAAAAAAAAAAAAGTGCTGTGGATAGCCCTTCTGGATCAGGAGTACTCTTCTCCTTTCCATTGGGATTGCTGATGGGAAGCAGTCATGCGGTTCATTCAGCCATTACACAATTGAATTCAGTGGAAAGCTCATGAACTAAGATCTTTTCCCGAAGGGTTTCTGTTTACTTTACTGGACTGTCTAGGAGTGTTACAACTAGGTACTAGATAAAGTCAACATGCTATGAATGGAAGCCATCATTTCTTATGTTCCGGATTAAAACAGTTCATCTGAACTCCCTAACAATAAGTCACAAAATAAATTTTGGACAGATCTATACTGTAATCCACAGTAGTGATTTAACAACGTAAGATATCAGCAGAAGAATTTTGATCTTAGCAGATAATTGTTTTCAAAGGTCACATTCTATAACCTGATACAGGAAAAAAAATAAGCATTTTATTGTTTTGCAAAAGAGAACTTGTTTTCTTGCTTCAAAATCTTTTTCCAGAGGCTATTTGTAATATTCCAGTATCCTTTCTATCATAGAATTTTGCAGACAGTACCAGCTTATGATGCAGTTTAGGTCCTTGGTGCATTCCTAAAAATAATTTTGAACGTTCAAATCACAACTCTGTGGCTAGGGTGCAGAGGGAGTTACAATATATTATCCAAAATGTAATGAGTTTAATGTGCAGAGTTTATATATCACTGAGATGTCTCTACAGATTAAAGCAACTCCAAAACATACTTTAACATAATAGATTGAAGTTACCCAGTCTTGCTGGTTAATTCAATGGTGTCTGAACAGTTTCCAAGCACATATGTGTATAAATCACTGCATTTAATGCTTACACTAAAACAGGGACATTTAAAAAAAAAAAAAAAGGAGAAATCTGGTCCCAAGTACAGCCGGCTTGAACAGCCTTTTTGCAAAATGTGTTCCCTAAAATATCAACAGTGCTTGCATTCACAGAGGATTATAGTGATGAAAAACATCAAGCTGAAAACGCATGTTTTAGTCAGCCTGTACTCCAAGAATGATTTCATTATGCATATTTGATATCTGAAAATCAGGCCAAATGATGTTGCTAAAAGTTTCTTCATCAATTAGGCTGAAACTCAGAATGGGATGTTTGGGTCCAAATGGACATTTGTTTAGAGAAATCAGATAGCCTATAAGCAAAAGTCCCCATTTAAATGCTATTACCCATGTTTTAGGAAAGCAGCTGCAAATGTTGTGTGGAAAAAAACCTGGGAGATACAGAGTTTCTAAAAGATATGACAGTATTAAACCTGAGTGTTTCCAGCACTAGGTCTACCAGCTCTTGCAATTCTATTATCCCATGTAATTTGTTTTTGCTAGTCTTTAATAGCCTGATCTTTAATGTGTATATTATTGATGGACCGCACTTCTAAACTCTTAGAAGTGTTGTGTAAACAGGACTGTGAAGGGTTAATTTTTCACAGGGCCAGAGAGCCTTGAAAGACAGACTATTCCAAGAGGTCTGATTAGTTTGTGTGAAAAGCATTTTTCTTGAGAGGTTTGAAATGCACAGAACCTCCACTTTGCATTTTAAAGGGTTTTTTCCTCTCTGGGTAGAGAACAGGCAGTAGGAGGAAGAAAGTCAGTTCAGTTGCTTCCCAGACATACCTCAGCTCACCTTCATACAAATGCTAATATATCTAACAGGAGAAATTATGAGTGGCTCAAGGAGAAATAATGAAAGGGTGGGTCCTTCTCCAAGCAGGGAACAGAGATCTGGAGGTGCAAAATACTAGAGAGACTACAAGAAGAATCTCCAGGAAGAATTTTCAGGAAGAGCTTCCTTGACTAGGCTTGACCAGATCAGTGGAAGGAGAAACAGATATGATAAAACTCAGGGGACGAAGCAGGAAGTTCTCTTTTTCTTGGATGCAGAGTCCATGAAAGCAAACCTACCTCTCTAGTAGAAAGGCAGCCATTGAATGTGTATTCACCCAAAGAGCTGGACCAAGCTTCAAGGTAAAGGAAACTCTATAGAACTCTTAAGCTAAAGAGCCTATCCCATATTTTAACACCTGATATAGCCTGTATAGAGAGAGGAACAGAGGATTTGTTTTTTACCTATTTTTTTGGACCTCTTGTTCAATCTAGTGCTGTACTAAAAGAATGCTCGTGAACATTGTTAATAAATACTTTATAACTTGATGCTGGAGGTGGTTCTCTGTACCACATAGACTTCCACCATGCAGGCATTTGGCATAGTAGCTATTCCTCCAGGGACTGTCCCCATAGAGACCAGATGCTGGACAGTGGGAGACACAGAGACAAGGTCCCAGAACTTGGAAGGGAAGCTGGGAATCCTGACCCTCCCAGTGGGTAATTCCATACAAAGGCCAGGTAGTGGTGGCAGGTTACCCAAGAGCAGGAGGGGAAAGAACCTCCTGGTGTTGAGAAAAGCCTAGGATGGCAGGGCAGAATAGGGCCTGCAGGCCAGAGCAGGCTGGTTCCACCAGTTAGCATCAGTTGAGCAGAGAAAGATGTCTGAACTGGATGCTGAGGGGAATTGTCTGATTTCTGGCTGGGAAGGAAAAAAATATATTGTATGGCATTGTGTGTAGAATAGCCAGGAGATCTGAAGATTGTCGGTCACCTGCAAGTTCTAGCTCTTAGCGTTATGCTACTGGTGAGATAAGATAGACTTGGCTTTTTAGGGGATTAAAGAGATCTGAAAGAACTGTGACTGGCCCAGCTGGCTTCATGTGGAAGAGTGGGCTATTGAACTCAGTTCTGAAAATCTGAATCCACTATTCTTAACCACTATACCAAACTAGCTCTCTGAGCTGGAAAGAGTTGGGTACTGACAGTTTTGGAAATAAGTCCTGACTGAAAGCAGTTTTAACGCAGACAGAAGAACTTGGAAGGTTGGCAAGGATGGTTGGGTAGTTAGATGGAGACTCCCATTCAGGCCAAGAAAAGGGAAGAAGAAAATCTTCTAGAGCAGGGTTTCCCAAACTCCCCCCCCCCATGGCCCGGTTATTTTTACACTTCTCCTTCATGGCCCACTAAAATTTGGGGGTGGAGCTGGGAGACAGGAAAGCCTGTCTCTTTCTTCTATAGAGGTCTCCAAGGAAAACAGAGCTCAGGTTTTGCAGCCTGTGTCAGCCTTAAAGCCTAGCTTTTATCTGCATAACACAGAGACATTGGGGGATGGAAGGAAGGAAAATGGAGCTCAGGCTTTGCAGCCTCTGTCAGTCTTCAAGCCTAGCTTTTATCTGCACAACAGAGAGATGGGAAAGGAAGGAAGCAGAGCAGAGCTCATGCTTTGCTGGGGGCAGGGCTAGCTTTGGCTTTTCTTGGGACCCGGTATTGAGGCTTCCATGGCCCAGTACCGGGTCACGACTCTGCAAATGGAAAACGCTCTTCTAGGGAGAGAAGAAAATTCCCTTCCTAGTCAAACAAGAAGTTAGCTCTGAAGAGTGCCGAGATCCCTGATCATGTGTGGTTAAAAACTTCCTGTAGAAACCTTAAAAGTCTGTTAAAAACTCAAGATGAGCAGGGCCAGCATGTGGGATTCTGCTGCCTGAGGTAGAATCCCAATGAACGCCGACCCTCTCCCACCGGGGAAAAGTTTTCACACGTGCACGGCGTGATGACATCTCATCATGTTGGTCACTGAAACACCATTGTTTCTGGGCGCTGAGGAGCCAGGGGAGTTCCTCCGACCCCTCAGCACCCAGAAAGAATGTGCGGCACTTTCAGTCCTTGTCACACTCCGAGTTCGGAGAGTGCCGAAGACTGAAAGCACTGTTGTTTCTGGGGGCCAGGGGAATTCCTCCGACCCCTCAGTGCCCAGAAAGAATGTGCGGTACTTTCAGTCCTCAGTACTTTTCGAATTTGGAAAGTGCAGAGGACTGAATGCGCCGCACATTCTTTCTGGGCTCTGAGAGGCCAGGGGAGTTCATCCAACCCCTCAGCACCCAGAAAGAGTGTGCAGTACTTTCAGTCCTTGGCACTCTCTGAGTTCAGAGAGCGCTGAGAACTGAAAGCACTGTTGTTTCTGGGGGCCGAGGGAGTTCCTCTGACCCCTCAGCACCAAGAAAGAATGTGCGGCACTTTCAGTCCTCAGTGCGAGCGGAGAGGGGGCGCCTGCTCTCCTCCCCTGTTGGGAGCTGGTGCCTAGGTCGCCTACTCCCACGCACTGGCCCTGAAGATGAGTATTGGAGTTTCAAGAGAAGGGTTTGGGTGCTGGAGAAAGTGTACCAGCCTTCTGGAAACCAAAAGATTCAGAGAATATGCAAAGAAAGTATATTGGAGTGTTTGGGATAAACAATGGAACAAAAATTTAAGTGAATAGCTTAAGAAACTCTTGTTAGCCTGAAATACAAGACCTAAAGTCTGTTCATTTACTGGTTTTATCTCAGAGTTATCTATACTGAATTACTTCAGAAATTTCAGCCCTTGATCCCCCCCCCCCCGTTAAATAAAACATTTCATTATTTTTGAATTTTAAAATGCCTCAAATGCCATTTAAGTTGCTTACGTTAAAGCTGGCTCTCAGGTTCCTGCGGTGAGCCAACAGCCAAACATTGTACTATGACTGAGACAGCAAGGAAGAAAACACATTACTAGAGGCAGAAAATAGCTATACCTGTGCCTTCATGGAATATATAATGGAGGACAACATGGGGACAGGTAGGAAAAGGGTAGCATGTTTTTCCCTACCTACCAGGGATGAATATGGGGAAATGCAATTACACACTAACTTGGGAATGAGGATGAATGAGGTATGCTAAAAGCTATACTGCAAGTAGGCTTCCCAAATCCCCTGCCTGGGCAGGGGATGCCCGATTTGGAACCTCCTCCCCCCGCTCGGCAAAAATCCAGAAAGCAGGGGGAATGACGGCCCTTCCCACGCAGCCTAGATCCCAGCAGCTTCTCCTCTCCCCTTCCCACCGATCCCTGATGCTTCTCCTCCTCCCTTCCCTTCCCTTCTCACCTTGGATCGCAGCAGCTTCTCCTTGCCCCTCCCCTTCCCACCCAGCTCCATTGCAGCAGCCGGAGCTTTCCCAGGCTGCTTCCTGCCCCGCCCCAAAGGATCATGTGCCTTTGCACCTCCGGAGGTGGTGAAAGGCTTCAACTTTCTGTGTCTGTGTCTTTGTTACTGTGAAGAAGCTGGCTGGTGAGAAGAGAGCCAATCCCCTACATCAGATTTGCGAGAAGGAAGTGTGTGGAGGAGAGGGAAACGTCATTATTCCCTATGTGAAATATTTCTCATAGGGTATAATGGGGAATTGATCTGGAGGTTTCGGGGGCTCTGGGGGAGCTATTTTTTGAGGTAGAGGCACCAAATTTTCAGTATAGTATCTACTGCCTCTCCCCAAAATACCCAAGTTTCAAAATGACTGGACCAGGGGGTCCAGTTCTATGAGCCCCAAAAGAAGGTGCCCCTAACCTTCATTATTTCCTATGGAAGAAAGACATTTAAAAAGGTGTGCTGTCCCTTTAAATGTGATGACCAGAACTCCCTTGGAGTTCAATTATGCTTGTCACACCCTTGTTCCTGGCTCTGCCCCCAATGTCTCCTGGCTCCACCCCCAAAGTCCCCAGATATTTCTTGAATTGGATTTGGCAACCCTAACTGAAAGGTGGATTTTGAGAAAAGAAAGTGTGTGTGTTTTCAGGTTTTAACTGGTACAGCTTTTAACTGTATATGTTTACCCATGTGTTAAAGCTATCTTAATATTACACCTTCTGAAGTTATGCATATAACAGGAAATGGAGGGGGAACCCTTCACAGTCGTTTTCTCAATATCAGTTTGGATCTTAGGAATGACAAAGAGAAGTTGCTGGCAGAGACAGATTTTTGCCACCCTCTTCTTCCTCTCCTGAAGCCAGTGCCACTGAGAGTCACCACAGACAAGGATTCCCTTTGGGCCTATTTATAAGCATCTAGACCCAACACAAACATCATATGAGAACAAATCACATGACTTGTTCCTAGCATGAAGAGCTGATTCATTATCTCTTCCAAGAAGTTCAGGGTAATGTATGTAGTCCCATTCCCTATATTACCACAATAACCTTGAGAGATAGGTTACATTGGTCCAAAGGCACATTTCCTGCTAGCAGGGCTTTTTTTTTTTTTTTTGTAGCAGGAATTCATTTGCATATTAGGCCACACACCTCTGATGTAGCCAATCCTCCAAGAGCTTACAGGGCTCTTATTACAGGGCCTACTGTAAGCTCTTAGAGGATTGGCTACATCAGGGGGGTGTGGCCTAATGTGCAAAGGAGCTCCTACTACAAAAAAAGGCCCTGCCTGCTAGTCTTCAATAAAGCAATTGCTGTCTTTAGAACTGTGCACCTAGACTCCTAACATTCTATTTTCCTAGTTCCTGTTGCAAAACTATTAAGACGCCCTGTCTTCTCCATTTTAGTGTTTGGGGATGAATACTTCTTAATCTAGTTAAGGTTAGCATCCCTAAGGGTTTTTGTTTAATGCAGTGGTTAAGTGCACACACTCTTATCGGGGAGAACTGGGTTTGATTCCCCACTCCTTCACATGCAGCTGCTGGTATGACCTTGGGTCAATCACAGGCACATAGCCAGAAAATTTTAAGTGGGGGGGGGTTCCAGGGAATAAAATTTTAGGTGGAGGGGCCCTTAAAAAAACACTTAAAATAGATCCCTGGGAGCAGCGAGAGCAGGGGCAACAAGAGTCAAGGTGGCAAGAGCAGCAGGGGCGGAAAGAACAGGGCAGTGAGACTTGGGGTGGCAAGAGCAGCGGGGACAGAAAAAGGAGGGCAGGGAGAGTCAGAGCTGCGAGAGCAGCAGCAGCTGTGAGATTGAGGCTGGCAAGAGTGGCAGGAGAATGGGGTGAGGAGAGCAGTGGTGAGAGCAGCGAGGGCAATGGCGGCTGCAAGAGTGGTGGGGAGAGCAGGGCAGGAAAAGCAGGGCAGCCAGAGTCAGGGTGGCGAGAGCAGCAGCAGCTGCAAGAGCAGGGCAAGTAAGAGCGGTGGGTAGAGTAGTGGCAAGAACAGTGAGAGTCAGGGTGGTGAGAGCAGTGGCGGCTGCAAGAGCAGTGGAGAGAGTGGGAGCAGCCAGAGTCGGGGCGGTGAGAGCAGCGGTGGCCACGAGACTGGGGCAGTAAGAGTGGTATGGAAAGCAGGGCAGGGAGAGCGGCGGTGAGAGTGGCGGTGGCAGCGAGAGTAAAAAGAGGGGCCAAACAGGTGGAAAGGGGGGTTGGGTGGAGTGGCTCTCCCTCCTGGTTCCCCTGTAGCTATGGGCCTGGTCAATCATAACTTTTCAGAGCTGTTCTCTCAAGAGCCGTTTCTGTCAGAGCTCTCTCTTGGCCCCATCTGCCTCATAGAGTGTCTGTTGTTGGGAGGGGAAAGAAAAGGAGATTATAAACCAGTCTGAGACTCCAAACGAAGTGTGGGGTATAAATCCAATCTTCTCCTCCTCCTTTGTCCCCTTTCAGTTAGACTGTAACAAGTGAAAGTAACATGCAAATATACCAAAAATTCAATTAGAACAATGTTTAGCACTGATAAAGAATCGCTTATCCCAATTTTATGAAGAATTATTTGGTTATAGAGTTCGGCATGAGCTACATTTTTGCAATTTGGTTCATGGTTCATAGTGGAACCACAAACCAGACCATGAACTGATATGCCAGTTCATAAATTAAACTGGTTTGTACAGGTTCAGGAGCCATCTAACCCCCTGCTTTCTGCTCCCCACTGCTTTTTGCAGCATGCCAAACAGTTGCTTTCTGCTCTTCATGAACTACCACAAACTGCATCAAAATTAATGTAGCAGCTCTTCAGCTCACAAAAATCACTTTGTGAACCATGAACCACTCCAAATTTGTGACAAACTGAGTTTGTGAGCTGGTTCATGCCCATCCCTAATGGTGGAATGGAATGCTAAAGATCTTATCTTTTTTGCTTGCGATTATGAAATCCAACTAAAGGGAAACCATTCAGTCATTAATTTAGTCAGAGTGTGAGAGAATGCTGTGAAGTGGGGATTTCTTTCCTACCTAATGATTCTTTGTGCTTAACCACCCCCCCCCCCAATCCAAAAGAAACCCCCATTACATTTCTGTTTCTGTTTGTGTGTGCTCATCATGCCTAGAGCACATGGGCTTATAAAGCACATAATCACTGCTTAAAGTAGCTGTAGCAGCTTGGTGTCCTATAGCAAAGCAGTCTGTGCATTAATCAAACTGCTCATTATATAGCTGCTTTATTATTGTAAGGAGAGCAACAGCATAGGTTGCTGGCAGCATCCTGTCTTAGGTTTTCTGTGGCATAATTATAGAAGAGCATTGAATTTGCATATTGCCAGGATGCTGCCAGTAAATATTAATGGATGGCTTTTTATTCATTTAGCTAATGTTTTTGAAAGATTCTGGGAGGGGGTGGAAACAAAAAGATCATATCTGTATGTTGTTTTTTAATTTATTTTCACCTTTTTGTCTCCTTTGGAACCCCCCAGTGTATCATCACTTTGTTTACCCCAAATTAAACCTTCGCTGATTGTTTACCAGTCAGAAGACCTCATGTGCATTCCTCCAGCACTCTCTCCTCCTCCTTTTTTTTTTTTTTAATAATCACAACCTGGGATTCGTTTGCAAGAGGCCCTAATCTGCATGAGAATTATACAATTAACTTTTGATTAACCACCTAGTTCTTTCAGAAACCACAGTGTATAGGATACTCTGCATTTAAATAATTTTCCTTAAATTGGGAGCAGGCCTTTCATTAAGCTGGTGAGTTTGACTAAACAACAACATTTGGAGATAATCAGGATCAAAACAATAGGCAAGGCTGCAAGGCTAGAATGTCATCTTTAAATATAACAGCTGAGATAAAGGCACCCAGATTGTGCCTTATCAAAACACAAAAAATCAAAGCTGTCTCTTGTCTGTGGCAAAATACCAGGCCCTGGTGTTCAAGGCTACTATTGTCTGAGCCTTTAAGTGCTGCTGGATTTGCATTCAGAGAGCCGGTTCTGACACACATTACATCACGTAGGGTACTTATCTCAGAGTCTGACAATAATTATCAGGAAGAATATACTCAGAATGACTTTTTTGTGATTTTTATGCATCCCCAACACAAGGAAGGGAAGATAACAGTATTATGAAAAAGGGGAGAGTCTCAAAAGACTCTCCCTGGAGCTGCGTTCTTCGATTAAATTTGCTATGCCACTCTGGTGGGCTGAACAAGTGGAAAGAAAGACTATGAAGCCTTTATATAGGGCAATAATAGTTCTGAACACAGCCCTTACCAAAAGATAAGATCCATTGTAGAAACAAACAAAAGAAGCGGTATTAAACACCACTCCAAGAATATATATGAGGAAAGTTTTAAATCCTTTGGTTTTCCCCTTTTTTAAAAAAAACCTTGAATCTGGGTCTTTGCAGCTGTCACATTTTAAGGCAGGGATTCCTAGAAGTGGCTCATGTAAAAGTACAGCTCTGCTCATTTTAAGACGTCTCTCCTCATCAGGGTATCTTGATAAAAGTGGTAAGCTTTTTTTTTTTAAAACCCCTTCTGACCATTAGAAGAGTGAGAAGAGGAGGAGAAACTGAATTAAATCCACATTCCGGTGCTCTTGTACCATATCAGAGCCCCCCTCCCTTCCCACCATAAAGACAATTATCCAAAGAGTTGCTGAGCCCCGAAGATCATTGCGCTCGACCAGTCAACATCTCCTGACCATCCCTGGCCCAAGAGACGTCCAGCTTGCCTCGACCAGGGCCAGGGCTTTTTTGGCCCTGGCCCTAACCTGTGGAATCAGCTTCCTGTAGAGGTGGGGGCCCTACCAGATTTGTTGCCATTCCGGAGGGCCTGTAAGACGGAGCTGTTCTGCCAGGCCTATGGCTGAGGTGGGCAGACGTCCTTATCCTATTATGCCATCTAAATTGGCCTCCCTGCCCTGATTGCTAAAAATCGGGCTGATACAGCTGATACTTTCGGACACCTAGACTGGGACAAGTATGCCTTAAGTGATACGTCCACACTTTCCATGACTTAATTGCCATCCATGCTGCCTTGAACTAATTCTGAGTTGTGGCTTAACTGTTTTATTTTTAATATTTTAATCTGTTTTAACTTTGTTTTACTATTTATCTGTTAGATTGCTTATTGTTAGTTTTATTGGTTTACTATGTTGGAATCCGCCCTGAGCCCACCATGGGAAAGGGACAGAAATAAAGAAATAAATGGATACAAATGGACAGAAATAAATAAATAAATAAGGTGCTTGTGCTAACTCAGTGGAATGTTTAACATATTCTTCACTTTGGATTGCTGACTCTCTAACGTCATATTAGAAGAAGAAGAGTTGGTTTTATACCCTGCTCTTCACTACCTGAAGGAGTCTTGGAGCGGCTTACAATCATCTTTCCTTCCTCTCCCCACAACAGACACCCTGTGAGGTAGGTGGGGCTGAGAGAGTGCTGAGAGAACTGTGACTGACCCAAGATCACCCAAAAACATGTGGAGAAGTAGGGAATCAAACCCAATTTAAATTATTTTTAAAAACAGCTTGCTATTAAGCATGGAGAGAGATGGACTGCTACATGAGGAGAACTAAATCTGATTATCAGATCCCATATAGGTTGATTCTGAAGTAAGTATCAAAATCCAGATGAGTATGTTCCATAGAGTGTAATGGTATTTATCCCTGTAAGCATGCAGTCTAACGTTATCATGACCTCTTGAGATCCGTTTGATTTTTGAAGATGCTGGTCAATAACTTCTAGCTTTTAAATTTTTCTTTCTATGAAAGACCTCAGTGGTCACCACTTCCTAAATTTCATGGATTAGTACTCAAATCCTCATTAGGGTTGCCAGGTCCAATCAATCACTGCACCTGCGGGAGAGAAGGAGGGAATTTCTGGGAATGGGGAGAAGCATTGTGATGTGCCTACATAGACACATCAGGGACGTATAGGTGATGCTCTAGTTTTTGAACAAAACTCTATGATAGATTTCACTTTAAACCATAGAGTTTTGCCCCCCCCAAGCCCCAGAGTGTCATCCCTTGACATCCCTCGTCACTGTCAACCCTACTGTAGCTGCTCAATGTCAAACTAAATGTGAACATTTTCAGAATTTCAAAATCAGTTCATGCTGGAGAGACTACCCAGAAACAGTATATTTGGGATGTATTTTGGGCTGCCACAGACTAGAGGCAGAAAGAAAGTTCTGTGCACAGGTGAAAATCTTTATGCCTATGGAAAGGTTCTGTTCGATCCAAGCCCCTGTCCATGCATTAGTTTTTATTCATCCTGCATATCTGTAAATCAGTAATTCATTAATTCACACTAAATGCCTTCTCTTTCTCTCTTTCAAACTGAATTGGACTATCATTGCCTTTCCACTGCATTGTAAGAAGGGAATGAAAAAATAAAACATTCAAAAATCCAAGCACTTGATATAGCATTCTGATAGATAAGCCACATTATTTTATGAACATTTATCACCCATGTGTCATGTTAATTGTCCAAAAATCCAGTTGCTTCTGACCAGTGTGGCTTAATCCTGTTTGCTTGCTAAGTTGCTTTCATTGGCAATAACATCAGTGTCCAAGTTTGTCCCAGGACCACCATTCATTTGATCTTCATTCTTTTGCCTCAAGTCTGTAGTTGTAGAACAGAATAATAGTTTGTACAAAGTGCATTTGTTTTCACTCTAATTTCCCAAAAGAAGCTCTCCTTTCCTTCTGGCCTCCACAGGCCATCTTCCTAGATTTAGTTTTCGCTATGAGTCACATACAACATCAGGCCAGCAAGAATCTAGGAATGGTTCTTCCATCTCAGTATGTATCTCTGCTGTCAACACTGTACTTTACTGCTGTCCTTAACAACACACCAGTGGCCGCTTTTGGAAAAGATGAGAGTAAAACACCATGGATCAGCTAGTGGGGATGCTGAGACAGCAACATTGGCAGCTTCTTTGCTGGAAGACTGAATGAATCACCTAAGAGACATGCTAAGTAAGTGCCCGCTGGCCTGGGGCCGAAGATCCCATGTCTACTCTCAAATTCCTCTTTATCTGTGTATGCAGTACGCTGCCAAATCTCAATTAGATTGTCAGTGATACAGTTGGCTCTGGCCAGCAAACTGGAAAACCAAATCAAAGGACACTTTTGAACGAGAGTCCCTGACTAATGTGTTCAGGGAAACATGAATACTTTATTACATGTTTGTGGCTAATAACAACATTCAGTAATATACCTTTAGAAAATATTGCCAAAATGGCTATACAAGGCATGGAATCTGATACGACAGGGGAAAAAAATGATCCAGGGATTCAAATGGGATACAATAGAAAACAGATGTCTGGGGTTTTCTTTTGTGTGTATGTGTGTGTGTGGGGTAATGTGTAGGGGTAGGCCTTCAGTACTCTCAAAGAGCATAACTTAGTTCTTCTGGACCGCTGGTTGTCATTGCTGATCATTATTGATAATACTGGTACATCAGTGGTGCATGGTGAATTTCATTTTAACTAAAAATGAGAATAAAATCCATGTAATACATTTTGTTAGGACCAACCAAATTGCCACAGAATAGATGTTTTGTGTCATTTTGTTGGGTGCTAAAGTCATTTCCATTATTTAAAATTTCCCTCTCTCACTGAGATAATAATAACATAAAAAAATAAAAAGGTACTGAATGGATTTAATACTTGGTTTTAGATTTTGTGTGGGAAAGTATGGTATTTTTCATTTAAAGTTGCTATTTATGCTAGCCCCATGGTGCAGAATGGTAAGCTGCGGTACTGCAGTCCAAGCTCTGCTCATGACCTGATTTCGATCACAGTGGAAGCTGGGTTCAGGTAGCCAGCTCAAGGTTGACTCCTTCTGAGGATGGTAAAATGAGTACCCAGCTTGCTGGGGGTAAAGTGTAGATAATTGGGGAAGGCAATGGCAAACCACCCCATTAAAAAAGTCTGCCAAGTCTGTTGTGACATCACCCCATGGGTCAGTGACTCCATGCTTGCACAGCCTTTATGTTTCTTTAATTTTAATGATCCAGTGCTCTGTTCCAGTTAGTCAATGTAATACCCACCTACTGTAGAACACTGGAATGTTGTATACCTAAAAATATAACAGTTTTTAGGTAATGTCATGCCAAAAGGTTATTTAGGAAGGAATAATGTGTGTGTTTCCTTAACCTGCATTCAGAGTGTCTTCCAGAAAGTGACTTGCAGACATGGCTATTGCTGGCTAAGATGGCCATAAGGGTGGGCCTTTGCTTTCAGTTTTGCAAAATCTCAAATCCCATTCATAAACTGGGCTTTCAGGCTAGAAGCAAGATATACAAGTTGGGGCTGGGAATTTGAGTCACCCACCATTTTCTGCATAGGCATCTATCTCTCGGCTTGGCTTCGCGAACGAAGATTTAAGAAGGGTGCAATAGTCCACGTCTGCTGCAGGCTCGCTGGTGGCTGACAAGACCAATGCGGGACAGGCAGGTCCGGCCACAGTGGCTATAGGCCTCTATAGGCTTATTTAAATGCTCCAGATCAAATACTTCCTTCCATTTTCCTCCCAATTGTTTCTCGTGGCATACCTAAAGCCACTTAATTTGGAGGCTTTTGTAATTATTTCCTGTATTTTCCCCTTACCTAACTCAGAGCTGCGGCATGTTGATTATTTCTAGCAAACTGAATGGATTGCATTCATGCATTGGGGAAAATGCAAGTCAATAGATTTCCCAGAAGTTTACTGCCAGTTTGTAGTATCAGTCAATTTGACCCATGTTGCAAAGGAGAACAGTGAAAATGTCTTCCTTTGAGCCAGTAACAGATGGTACCTTGTGAGGCATGAAGATGGAACCATTTAGTCATCTCTGAATAGGTAGGTCTGGGATGAACTACTACTTACTTTAGTAATTTTAACTTTTTCTATTGCTGTCATATGGTGAAGAATAACTCTGATTTCTTGGGAAACTGTAACCCTCTAATTGTTTTCCAGAAAGGGAAAGATTTGTTGCTGCTAAATATCTACTACAACCCTCTGTCCTCTTCAACATCTCTACTGCTTTTTTGATACAGTTGGGCTCTTTTGCCTTGCTCTCTGGTTTCTGTGACTCCTGCACTACTCATTCAAAAGCTGTTCTTTTGCTTGCTCTTTCTGTGCTGGAGTCCTCATGAATTTGATCTTAACTTTCTTCTGTTCTTCTTATTTGATCTTTGCTTTTTCTGTGCCTCTTCTTATTAAAACTAGTCTTGAACTTTTACTCCTTCAGCTCCACCATACTCCACAATACTCATCCATACAAAGATCTTTTGCTCTCTTGAACAACTCACCTTTTTGTCCCTGAGACCTGCCTCCTGGAATGCCCAAATTGAGGTGTTCAAATACTACCTTTCTCATATCTTTCAAGTCCTTCTTTGAAATAACATCTTTTCCTGTGATGCACAAGCATTTGTGGAACAACTCCAGTTGATATTTTCCTTCATGATAATTTGAATCCAATCACTTTCCATGAGACTTGCTCAGGAGAACTTCCCAGGGCTGGATTAACAATTAGGCCAAGTAGGCAATGGCCTATGGGCCCCCATGACTTTAGGGGTCCCAGGCCAGCTTCCCCCACCCCCGGCTTGCAGCCCTCCCAGGTTGCATGTGCAGCTAGCAACTGAGCTGCTCTTTGCCCAACTTGCCTGGTGCAGCTGCTGCTGGAGTCATCACTAAATTTGCCTCTCTCTGCCCCTCCCCTCAGCTTTGTCAAAGGAGCTTTTGAGAAGGTGCCTGGCGCTCACTTTGGCAGCATGCATACTAAAATTGGAACAATGTAGAGAAGGTGCCTGCAGCGGGGGTCATGGGTGGTGGGAAAGGTGCTCCAACTCTGGGATAATTTGCAAGGGGCCCTGTGAATTTGACTGCCTAAGGGCCTCCACAGGGTTTAATGCAGCACTGGAACTTTCTCTGGATTGCATCTAACACATGGTGTAAGGTCAGTCACCAGAAGTCACCATGACATCCAGGTGCACACACATGCACAGAAATAAAAAAAATACCCACCCAAAATAAATATATTAGTGTCCTGGTCCTAGGATTTAATTATAATCAGAATAGGGTGCCTTCGTGACCTGGATGGCCCAGGCTAGCCCAGTCCTGTCAGTTCCTGGAAAATAAACAGGGTCATCAGCACTGGCTAATATTTGGATGGGGGACCATCAACGAATACCAGGACCTTGATACAGAGGCAGGCAATGGCAAACTACCTCCAAATGTCTTTTGCCTTGAAAACCCTACAGGGTCACCATAAATTGGCTGTGACTTGCAAAGTGAGTATAAAAGGGCAGTCTTTGCAGTGGAAGACGGTAAGCAGTGGAGTGCCGCAGGGCTCAGTACTGGGTCCCATGCTCTTTAACTTGTTCATAAATGATTTGGAGTTGGGAGTGAGCAGTGAAGTGGCCAAGTTTGCAGATGACACTAAATTGTTCAGGGTGGTAACCAGAGAGGATTGTGAGGCACTCCAAAGGGATCTGTTGAGGCTGGGTGAGTGGGTGTCAACGTGGCAGATGAGGTTCAATGTGCCCAAGTGCAAAGTAATGCACATTGGGGCCAAGAATCCCAGCTACAAATACAAGTTGATGGGGTGTGAACTGGCAGAGACTGACCAAGAGAGAGATCTTGGGGTCGTGGTAGATAACTCACTGAAAATGTCAAGACAGTGTATGATTGCAATAAAAAAGACCAACGCCATGCTGGGAATTATTAGGAAGGGAATTGAAAACAAATCAGCCAGTATCATAATGCCCCTGTATAAATCGATGGTGTGGTCTAATTTTGGAATACTGTGTGCAATTCTGATCACCGCACCTCAAAAAGGATATTCTAGCATTGGAAAAAGTGCAGAAAAGGGCAACTAGAATGATTTAAGGGTTGGAACACTTTCCCTATGAAGAAAGGTTAAAACGCTTGGGACTCTTTAGCTTGGAGAAATGTCAACTGCGGGGTGACATGATAGAGGTTTACAAGATAGTGCATGGGATGGAGAAAGTAGAGAAAGAAATACTTTTCTCCCTTTCTCACAATACAAGAACTCGTGGGCATTCAATGAAATTGCTGAGCAGTCAGGTTAAAATGGATAAAAGGAAGTACTTCTTCACCCAAAGGGTGATTAACATGTGGAATTCACTGCCACAGGAGGTGGTGGCGGCTACAAGCATAGCCAGCTTCAAGAGGGGGTTAGATAAAAATATGGAGCAGAGGTCCATCAGTGGCTATTAGCCACAGTGTATATATATATACACATTTTTGGCCACTGTGTGACACAGAGTGTTGGACTGGATGGGCCATTGGCCTGATCCAACATGGCTTCTTTTATGTTCTTATGACTTGACAGCACTTTCCACCACCAGTGGAAGAGGGCTACTGTTGCAATTGTACAACATCACAAGTGATGTTCTACCTGCACCTCAGAGATGTTACATTCGCACATCAAACTGAGATGATGTTGTAAACATTTAAGACAGGAGTGTGCATGTATTCTGACCTTCAATTAGAAAAAAAAGAAAGATGTTAGAAAAACACCATCATGTACAGAAGCAGAATGCTCACGTATTTTCTAACAGAATGGGAAAAGCCTTTGGGGGATCTTGAAAGCATCTATCGCCAGAAGGCATGTGTGAGGTGCAGCAGGAGGACAATAACTTGTAGCTTTCCAGCCTGACAGACTCTGGCAACGTAAGTCAATAATTATTATAGTTTTTTTTTAAAAAAAATGGTGGGAGCAAGTGTGGTGTAGTAAACCTACCACCATAAATGAGATGGCCGTGTACGTGCGAAACGTTTGTGAAAATACTTTGCTAGGGGAGCTTTGGGTAAGTGAGTTACAGATTGTCCTTTAGAAGTGTTTCGATTGTCAACACTGGAAGCATTAATTTCCAAACTCCAGTTTATCTTTCTGCCAGGAAAGTCATCTCTTGTTTTCACTGATTTCTGCTGGAGACACTGAAATGCTGCTCTCTGGAGTCTGCTGTCACTTTCTTCAGCATGTGCTATTTCTGACAAGCATACAAGACATGCATCCATAAACAAACATAGACCCCATGGATGATAAGTAAAGTGAATGCATATTTTGTTTTATGAGATATTTTCAAGGCTTTTCAGCACCTTCTCCCTAGCAGCGAGAGTTCCTTCTATAACCTATGATTTGCAGTTGCACTCAGTAGGGCTACAAATCTGCCACCTGAGTCCCATAAACAAGTTGGTGATATACTGGATATTTGATCAAATCTATCTGTCTTACCTGATTCTTTATACCTTAGTGATCATTGTTGTGTAGAAGAACCTTGGCCATATGCTGAGGGGAGGATTCCAATCCTGAACACTGTTGAAATATGATTGTGTGAGAGAAAAATACAGATGTTTTGTGTCATACTATTTGAGACATGACTCTGAGTAAATGATGCTTGCCCAAATTGAGGTGTTCAAATGGCAGGAAAGTGGTGGTGCTTCTAATTTGCTGGAGTTTATTATTTCAAGCCTTCACTTTTTAAGGCTTGGAATAGATAATAGAGAGCTTTTTCCCTCAGAGAGCTGAAAGGCGGCATGAGGAAAAACATTATTACTTACAGACTACAGTTTTTTGTTGGGCTCTTTATTGATCATTTTAATAGGGTTGTCAACTTCTGCTTAGGAAGCTCTGGAAAATTTTGGGGAGCGCAAGTTTGAGAAGTGGAGGGACTTTAGTGGGATATAATGGCATAGAATTGACCCCCCAAAGCAGCCAGTTTGGAAAGAGGAGGCAAGGAAACTAAGGGAATGTGATTCAGAGTCTGTGACTCAGAGTCAGAGGAAGAGGGTAGAGTTAGTTGAGAAGAATAGATGGACTGAAGGAGAAAGTGTTACCAGAACTGGTCCCGTCTCAAAGTTGGGAGAAATTGAGACTGGGGGACCAGAAGGGCACATGAGATCATACACCTATGTTTACGGAGGTCATGCTCAGAAAGAAGATTCCAGATTTAAAGGATTTTAAATGTTATACTTGGAAAAATACGTTGGTTTACAATCACACACAAGTAAGCAATATATACACAAGAGCTAGGAGATATAGGAGTGAAAAACGAAGACTTTTAGGAGCAGTTACAGGATAACACTACCTTTCTGGATGTGCAGATGTTTGCAAAGAAGAAAATGTCCAGAGGGATTTGCATGGCCAGAGTGTCACATCAAAGAGACCCATGACTAGTGTCATGGGAGTGTAACCTGTATGGCACCCTCAGGTATACACACTGAGGCCTGGTTTACTCCTGACTTTTATATTATTTTGAGGGGGTGGTCTCCCCTCTTGGAATGTAATGGCTGATAATGATAATGGATGGGCTTTCTTGCACTGTTTGAATCAATTCCCAGGTTTAAACAAAAGGTGTGAAGGGTTTCCTGATGGCTGTCAGGAAGGGTCATAATGGTTTTGATGTTTAGAATAATTTATTTCAGTATTCTGGAGGCAGGAGACAGGGAAGATGGGTTGGGGACAAAGGGTATGCACATTAACATAGCATCACACAAAAGGGGATCAGAGGGTTTGGAGACAGGAGAGTTCTAGCCAGATATTGCAAGATAGTTGTAAGAATTGCAGATACTTCACCCTTGATCTTCTTCGTGGTCTCTGTGCTTCACACTCATGGGATATAGTGCCTGTGCCGATCCCCTGAATTGGTATCTAAAAAGCCCGGGATTTTTTCGTGCTCGGCACCAGTGAGCATGCACAGGCGTCCTAGTATGCATGCTCACCAGATCCAGTGCAAGGATCCCGCCAGTTCCTTTTCGATTGCCACGCTGAGAGGATCTCCTTTCGATTGCTCCGGTCGGTACTGTAATCCTTTGGATTTTTCTTCTTGTTATATAGCCCGTTTGTTGTTTTCTTAGTTAGTAGTTAGATAGTTAAATAGTTATAGATAGTTATTGTTGTTTTTTAAAAAAAGACTTGTTGTTGGACTTTGCCCCTCGGGTTTTTATTTTCCCTCCCCATCCCCTCAGAAATAGTTCTGTGTGGGTTCCAGTGCCTATGGAAAGGCGTTGGGGTTTTTTAAAACATTGCCGCAAGTGTGGTAGCAAGATTGCACCTCCTGACGGTCACTCCCTCTGCTTACTGTGCCTGGGCGAAGGACACCGAGTTGATTTGTGCCCACATTGCTTGAGCTTCTCTAAGCAAACCCGTAAAAACCAGGTGGCAAAGCTATCAGCAGCACTTGTGTAATTGGCTCTTCGTCCGCCAAAAATGGCAACGGATCCATCAGTATCGATGGGGGAAGCCACCCCAAGCTCGACAGTTACATTGGCCGATCCATCATCACCGGTGCAGACTGATATGCTGAGCGAGCAAGGCTGACCCATGAAATGACCCTCTGAAGGGTTAGTGGTGACTTGGCCAAGAAATGTCAAGACGAAACAGGGACCCGATCGTCCCTCCTGAAGACGTCTAAGTCGAAGGAGAAGCAAAAGAATAGACTTCCCTGCACTCCTTCTCGGGATGCTTCGGCATCGATGCAAGCTGCTCCACCCTGGAAGATCCTGGCGTCTCCACGTCCAAGGAGTCCTTCGGTGTCAAGAAGCAGAGGCTCGCAGCCGATCCACCTGTCGGCATCAGAGCAGGAGATAGACCTGACCCAGTGCACCCACTCATCGAGATCGATCGCATCGTTGGAGCGACAGTGGCTTGATATTGGAGATCGAGGCTTTGGTACTGAATGAACCCCTGGCACCTCTTGCACCAACTATGGAAAGGAGAGAACTGGAACCAGCTGCTATGGTTTGTCATTTTCCGCCACTTCCGCCGTGGGATCAATGTCAGTGGCCTTGCTCCTATGGTTACCCGTACCCGCCATACCAGTGGTACCCTCCACATGACTTCCCCGAATGGGATCAGTGGTTGGAAGCCTCTCATCTCTTGAGAGTCTCGCATCACTCAAAGTATCGAGTGTTGGCTTTGGTGTCGATCCCTCCTGAGAGACGTAAAGAGAGGGTGGAGGAAGTGCAGATGAGATCATCAGTATCTCTGCGGTCACCTGAGTGAGCTTCGACTCCGATACTCTCTGAGCACTCTGTGAGAAGAGACTCCTCATCATCGGATTCTGAGGTCGGTACCAATGACCCTGACAGAATGGTGGAACCTTCAGCAGAGTTGCATATTGCTGAGGATCTTCCCATATCTCCATCGGAAGATCTGAAGTCTTATGGGGACCTGGTGAAGCGGATGGCACACTCCCTCTCCCTCACAGTGGTTCAACTGCAGCCAGTCGTCGATGACACGGTCTTTGATATTATGCCAAGGGACACATCGACGGCTGTGGCCCTGCCTGTGACAAAAGTTATCCTGCAGGCGGTGAAGGAGCCTTGGGCGAAACTGGCATCTACACCTATTTCTTCCCAGAGACTGGACCATATGTATTGGGTCCAGGAGGCTGGTGCTGAGTTTTTGTTCTCCCACCCCAAGCCCAACTCGGTGGTGGTCTCCTCATCATCCAAGGCACGCAAGACCCATTCTTCCCCACCTGACAAAGAGGGCAAGAAGTTGGATAATGCGGAAAGGAAATTTTATTCAGCAGGAGTGAAGGTCTCCAATTATGCCGCGTGCATGGCCCGCTACCAATACTCCATTTGGGTGCAGCTCACACCCCTTTTGTCCTCCCTGAGCGAGGAGAAGAGATCTTCATTTAGGAAGCTGCAAAAGGAGGGCTTTGCTGTGGCCAAGCAACAACTGGCTGAGCAAAGCACCTGGTGGACGTATCGGCAAAAACCATCACTTCTGCTGTCTCCCTACGCTGTCACTCTTGGCTAAGATCCACAGCTCTTCAGCCTGACACCAGGGCCTTTGTTGAAGACCTGCCTTTCGAAGGTGAAGGTCTTTTCAGTTCAACTACCGACAGTGTCCTCCAAGAGAGGGACAAAAGTATAAAGACCTCAAGAAACCTGGGTGCCCCGGCCTCCTCTAGGGCAGGCAAGCCTAAGCAGTGGCATAAATCTTGGCCCAAGAGATCCTTCCAAAAATTCTCCCTCGACCAGCCGTGGAGACCTCGCTCTTCCCAACCAGAGAGTAGGTCTCCCTATAGGGGAAACATTAAAAACAGGTTTGCTTCAGCATCACAAACCACAAAAGCAGGGCCTTTGACTTTTCGGTAGCATGCATTGCCGCCCCTCCTTTATCACTCATCTGCCTTCATCAATACCTTCTGATCTGGGAGTCCATCTCCACAGACAGGTGGGCTCTTTCCATCATTGAACCGGTCCCAGTAGAGGCCAGAACGGGGGGGGGGGGGGTTCTACTCTCATTATTTCCTGGTTCCCAAACGGGATGGGGGATTGAGATCAATTATGGATCTTCAGAATCTGAACAACTTTATCGTGTACCAGAAATTCAGAATGTCCACTCTGCATACAATCCTTCCTCTCATCAACCAAGGGGACTGGATGGCAACGTTGGATCTCAAGGATGCCTACTTCCACGTTAGCATCCACCCGACGTACAGGCATTTCCTTTGTTTTGCAATAGGTTCCAACCACTTCCAGTACAAAGCCCTTTCATTCGGCCTGTGCACTGCACCACGGGTGTTCACCAAGATGATGAGTGTTGTAGCCGCACATCTCCAGCTTTAAGGTATAGTCGTCTTTCCATATATCGACGACTGGCTCCTTGTGGCGGAGTCGGAAGAACATCTTTCCGGCCATATCGCAACTACTCTTCGTCTTCTTCACACCTTAGGTCTGAAGGTCAACATGACAAAATCTTATCTTACACCATCACGGACAGTTCAGTTTATAGGGGCCTTGCTGGACACAAGCCTTCACCGTGCTTTTCTGCCTCAGCAGAGAGCAACGGACATTCAAGGACAACCTTTCAAGGACAACCTCTGCCAGAGCTATGGCTGACCCAAGGCCATGCTAGCAGGTGCAAGTGGGGGAGTGGGGAATCAAACCCGGTTCTCCCAGACAAGTGTCCACACACTTAACCACTACACCAAACTGGCTCTCCACACCAAACTGGCTCTCCAGTGTGGGGGGACCCTGGTCTCTGCAATTGACTCATTGCTGCATAAACTATCTGGAACTGTTGGCAATTCATTTAGCCCTTCAGTCTTTCCGTCCCATGGTGGCGGGGAAGGCGGTGGCCCTGTTGACGGACAATACTACAGCCCTTTGTTATGTCAACAGGCAGGGCGGGACAGTCTCTTGATGGCTCTGTGCTCTAGCACTAGAACTGTGGATGGAGTGCCTGGAGCATGACATCTACGTAAAGGCTGTACACCTTCCAGGGGTTAATGTATTGATGTGCTTCTGTCTTGGAAGACTGCTTTTTTGGTAGCAATCACATCTGCACGCCATGTAGGGGAGCTCATGGCTATGTGTTGTGACTACCCATATTTAGTTTTTCAGGAGTCCGGAGTGTCATTGGCTCCAGATGTTTCTTTTCTTCCCAAAGTGGTTTTTCAGTTTCACCTTAAGTTGGAAGTTTGGTTACCCACGTTTTATCCCACGCCTTCCTCGGATGAGGAATGTCGGTGGCATGCTTTGGATGTTAAGCATGCGTTATTGTTTTATTTGAGTCGTTCTAAGAGTTTCCGTCAGGACCAGCATCTTTTTGTTTCTTATGCTGCAAGCTGTGGTGCTGCAAGCTGTCTCTTCTGGTTGACCATCTTCCTGCCTCCAGGCATGTCTTGCTTGCTAATCTCCCATGAGTGTGAAGCACAGAGACCACGAAGAAGATAGACAGGTTACTTACCTGTAACTGTAGATCTTCGAGTATCGCACCGATGGCAGCCTGTTCAACCTGAGGCGACTAAAGGCTCACTCCAAGACAATGGAAAAACTCATCCGAGAGCTACTATTTGCTGATGATGCTGCACTCGTCTCCCACTCGGTATCAGCTCTGCAGCATATGATGTCCTGCTTTGCAGAGGCTGCCAAGCTATTCGGCCTAGAAGTTAGTCTGAAGAAGACAGAAGTTCTCCACCAGCCTGCACCCCAGGAAGATTATCACCCTCCCTGCATCACTGTGGGTGAATCAGTACTGAAGACAGTCCAGCAGTTCAGCTACCTGGGGTGCATCATCTCCTCAGATGCCAAGATTGACAAGGAGATCGACAACAGGCTGGCAAAGGCAAACCGTGCATTTGGCCGACTGCACAAAAGAGTGTGGAGCAACAAGCACCTGAAAAAAGGCACAAAGATCAATGTTTACAAAGCGGTTGTGATGACAACCCTCATCTACGGCTCTGAATCGTGGGTTTTATACCGTCATCACCTGCAACTCCTTGAGCACTTTCATCAGCGCTGCCTTCGCACCATCCTCAACATCCACTGGAGTGACTTTGTGACCAACACTGAAGTCCTCAAGAGGGCGGAGGTTACAAGCATCGAAGCAGTGCTGTTGAAGACGCAGCTGCGCTGGGCAGGGCATATTTCTAGAATGGAAAACCACCGCCTTCCCAAGATTGCTCTGTATGGTGAACTTTCCACCGGCCATCGAAATAGAGGGGCACCAAAGAAGAGGTACAAGGACTCCTTGAAGAAATCCCTTGGCACCTGTCGCATCAACCATCACCAGTGGTCTGACCTAGCCTCAGATCGCAAAGCATGGAGGCACACCATCCACCAGGCTGTCTCTTCCTTTGAGAACGCACGCATAGCTGGTCTTGAGGACAAAAGGAGATTGAGAAAGAATCGCACTGCTACAGCACCAACCCCAAATCAGACTTTTCCCTGCAGCCACTGTGGCCGGATCTGCCTGTCCCGCATTGGTCTTGTCAGCCACCAGCGAGCCTGCAGCAGACGTGGACTACTGCACCCTTCTTAAATCTTCGTTCGCGAAGTCAAGCCGAGAGAGAGAGAGAGATCTTCGAGTGGTCATCTGTGCATTCACACTACCCACCCTCCTTCCCCACTGCTGATGGTCTCCCTATGTTAGGGGCTTCCAGCGGTCAAGAAGGAACTGGTGGTATCCTTGTGCTGGCTCCGGTGAGCATGAGTACTGGGATGCCTCAGCATGCTTACTGGTGCCGAGCGCGAAAAAATCCCGGGCCTTTTAGATACCAATTCGGGGGATCAGCGCAGGCACTATATCCTATGAGTGTAAATGCACAGATGACCACTTGAAGATCTACAGTTACAGGTAAGCAACCTGTCTTTCTTGACAGGCCCATAGTGCCCGATGGGGCCCAGAGGGCCCAGCCTCCTTGTGGATTTTATGGGCCCTCTCCCCAAGCCTTGGCTCCCCCCTCCCTCTTGGGACCACTTACCTTGATCGCCTCAGCACATGAAGCAGGTAGCAGAACCGGCAAGCTCTCCCCTGAAGTACTCTGAGCAGGCAGTGGGTGGGCAGGCAGATTCTGAAAGTTGGATGGGTAAGTGGGCAGCCAGTTCCACCCCCTGCTCCCAGCAGCTCTTAGTCCAGCCATGAAGAGCTGGGGGCTCCACATGCTGCCTTGTTTTCCACTGCTATGAGCCTGAAAGGTAAAATCTTGGGTAGGTGGGAGGAGAGGTCCCTAGATTGCTGACGTCGCCAGTGCGATGATGTCACTTGAAAGTGATGTCATCATGCTGGCGATGTTGCATGCTGGCCATTCTAGGAGCCTACGGGAAAACTCTTTGATTTTCCCGGATACTCTAGCAATTTGGGAGGGAAACTCTGTGGTACAGTTCTTCAGGCCACAGGGTCCACTAGAGCCCACATTAAGTCTGCAGCCGCTCAAAGGGAAAGAATTGCAAATGCCATACTCATGTTCTTGTACACAAAGGGAGCAAAATTTGTCCTGGCAGCCGTAAAATTATATCAGGCAAAAGTACTGCCTCAAATGATTTATGGCTCTTTTCTTGGTCCCTCACTAGCTACTTTTGCCCCACTTGAAAGGGTCCAGTCTAAATTTCTAAGAGCTGTGTTGCAGGTACCTAAGTGTATGCCTAATTCCTTCATTCATCTGGAAACAGGCATGCTGACGATGGCTGCCAGTATCATCCTGAACTCGCTCATATACTGGCTTAGGATCAACTTTCATACACATGGTTTTATGCATATGGTACTTGCAGACAACTTTCAGTCAAATTGGCTGAAAGCTGTTTTTAGCAAATTACATCTCGGTTTTTCCCCTGAAACCATTCTGGCTCTGAATTGGAACCAGGCCGAGGAAAATGTGAAGGGAAGAATTAAGGACATTGAGAGGCAGTCCGATCTTGCCAAATACCCAGCCTTTAGATTGCTGGAGCAGACTAGATATTGGGTTGGATACTTAAACCTAGGTGTCCATAAATTCAGAAAAGCTTTTACTCTAGCCAGATGCTCAATGCTTCCCTCAATAGTTCTCAAGGGCAGGTACAAAGGGATCCCTTTTGCTCAAAGACTTTGCCACTGTGGCTTAGGGGAAGTTGAATCCACTACACATATAATTCTTAGGTGTTCCTGGTATAAAGAGACCCATGTGAAATATATAGAGCCTATATTAAGGAGAAATTCTGGGCTGCTGGAATCAGAATGTCTTAATCTCATGCTTTCGGATGAAAACCAGCTAATTTCCGAAGCTGCTGCCAAGTTCTGTGCTGCATGGTATAACATCCGAAAGACTCGTTTTACTGCCTCTCAGTTTTAAGATGTTCTGTTTTAACTCTTATACTGAACGTATCAAGACAATTCATCTATCCGAATATTTATCATAGCACAGATTTTTATCTTTGTTGAAGCTTTTAAATTCCTGTTTTTTATTTGGTCTGTGACTGTAAATTGACTGACTGACTGACATTTTGTAGGATGGAGATCAAAATTAGTTTGCAGTTTGGAGATCATTTGTAATCTTGGGAGATCCTTAGGCCCCACATGGAAATTGGCACTCTACTTGATCAAATAAATTCAACAGACTTTATGGTGCTTGAAAAAGAAAGAGCACTACCTCCCTTTCCATTTAGCCTCCAAGACATAGTCCCACTCTCTTGGCCAGAATCGCTGCTTCATCCATGCCAGTAGCAATTCTTGTCCCTAAGCCTTAAACTAGCAGTCTTTTACATATGCAAATTGATAGTTTGCTATTCTTCAACATCCCATTGCAGACATTTTTGTTTTTGACTGTAGTTTGTAAGAAACCTTTATAATAATAGAGATTTGAGGGGTGGAACCTAGAGATGATAGGGTTTGAGGAGGGGTGGGCCCTCAGACAGGTACAATGCTATAGATTCCACCCCCAAATCAGCCATTTCCACATTTGCCAATCTCCAGGGGAGGGCTGGAGATCACTCAGAATTACAACTGCTCTCCAGGTGGCAGGGATAAGCTCCCTGGAGGTGGGGGTGGGGAGTGAATGAATGCCTTTACTTCAGTGAGTGGCAAGCCAGCAAGGGGGGGGGCACTTGCCCAGAGCCTCTTTCTAGAGTCTGTTGTATTTTTTCCACAAGTGAAGGAGGGAGGGAAGAAGAACAGGCAGCTTCCAGGTGCTCAGTGTTGGCATTGGTAGCCTAGATCTGCTCACCCAGCCTTCCTTTCTTCATCTCCCAAAGGAAGAAAGAACAGACAACTCTATGCATGCATAAAGTGTGTGTGCTTGGGTTGTGGGGAGAGGGAGAGCTAAGGATTTGTCACTACTGAATCTCACCATGCCTTCCTGCTGCTTCTCAAAGAAGGGCAGGTGTCTGGAGGAAGCATGGTGCGCTCTCTCTCTCTCTCTCTCTCCATCTGTCTGTCTGTCTGTCTGTCTGTCTGTCTATCATAGCATGGGTTTTTGTTGTATTAAGAAACCATATATGTTTCAGTTTCAAATTACATGTGCCATAGAAAGAGTATTGCCAAATTAAATTAACACATTTGGGACTTGTTTTGTTCAAGTCCCGCACTAATGACTTTCATTTTTTGAAAGGACCTTTAAAAAACCCCCTGACTTTCTTATCTGAAAAAGGTTTAGCTTGTTTTCATGCAACTAGTAGTAATGCTTTGGAAAAAAATCACAAGCAGCAGAAAGTCAGAATTGTCAGTTCAGAAGACACCGCTTTTTCCACTGGGTAAAGACTGAGAAAGCAGTTCTGGCAAATGATCTTTTAAAAAGGTGGAGGAGGAGGGGGAGTGGAAAAAGAGGGAAATGGCAGCAGAATGAAGATAAAAAGGGTTGCTGGCTTTATTCTCATTGATGGTTGGCAACAGGAAATTTGTTGGTGGAGAAGCAGAGGAAGAATATTTGATAGGTCATCTGTTGTGTAATGAAGAATAAAAGACAAAAGACAGGTGAAGAGAAACAAGGTGATTCCAAACCTCGGAGGGGAAGATCTTACGAGAGAAAACATGAAAGCAACACCTTCATAAACTGACCACATTTAATATTGTAGAACCGAAGCTGACAAAGCTCATTTCTGACAGTATAGGTGAACCTGAAAAAGACATGCATTTTCTTTTGCTAGAGTTATTTAATGTGTTGAATTCTTCTTCCATGCAGTTCTCACTAAAAAATTATGCCGTTTCCCTGGGCCCAATAGCAGTTACCTGTTTTATAGGGGATTATTTTTAGTCAAGGCCACAATTCTAAAAAGCAAACACAACCAAAATAATCTCCTTAATTTATTATTGTTTCAGCTTTGAACTATGTTGCTGTGATTTTTTTTCCCCTTTAGGGAATGTCCTAAGCATTGCCAACCCCTCCAAAACAGATTACCAAGAGTGTAACTCTGTTTAGGATTATACCGTGAATTGTTAATCTGAATTCTTCTAGGATTCAGCTTCTGGGTTAGTAAGCAAGAGGAATAGATTGACGATAAGGGCAAGTAAGGTTCATTTCTAAAGAGTTATGGTTAATGTATTGATGTGCTGGGATATCAAAGCAGAAGCTACATAAAGTTATGATGCATTGCACAATGCTAATAATAGCATTTCATATGCACATTATATGCACATCATACACAGAGTTGAAAGCAAATACAGCACAGGCTATTGTTAAAATACTGATTACAGTTTTTAAAAGTTTAAATATTTTATCCAGTTCATCCTGTTAGTCTTCCTAAGTATAACAACTAATTTATTTACTGCTGTCAAGGATCCTGTCTAGTCTAAAATCCTAAAAAGAGCAAAAGTAAGGTTGGTGAGAGGTAGAGGCTCAACAGATTCACTTGAAATTGGCTGTAGTTTTATGTATTTAGATATTTATATCCCACTTTCCTCTCCGATGGGGATCCAAAGTGGCTTACAGCATTTCTTCTCTCCTTCAAAACATCCTCAGAACAACAAACCTGTGAGATAGGTTAGGATGAAACAGAGGGACTCGCCCATGGTCACCCTGAAGCTCCCATGATGGAGTGGGGATTTGAACTTTGGCCTCATAGATTCTATTCTGTCATTCCAGTCACTGTACCTTGCTGGTTCTTTATACTGGTGAGGAAGTCTTGTTCTGTTAATGGAAATCTCTTCTGTTAATGATTACTGCTGGATCTAAGCCACTACTTGGAGAATAATAACCTTTTCAAAAGAACAAGGGTTTTAAATATTTGGTATTGTCAACTAAGACTGAGGAAGAATCGTACTGCTACAGCATCAGCCACTGTGGCCGGACCTGCCTGTCCTGCATTGGTCTTGTCAGCCACCAGCGAGCCTGCAGCAGACGTGGACTACTGCACCTTTCTTAAATCTTCGTTCGCGAAGTCAAGCCGAGAGAGAGAGAGATTGTCAACTAGTCTTGACCTCCTGACTGTAAAATGTACCCACTTTTTGTCTAGCTATAGATGAAATACCTGGTTTATGCTGAAAAACAATTATTTTTGGATAACTGAATTTTTAAATTGGGTATCCCTGTTAAATGCATCTTTCATATAAGCCGCACTGTACCGTGATAAGCCCATGGGTAGCTAAAGTGAAATGGAACTTCTGTGCTTGGAAAAATGAGAGGATGGCCATCATCTTGTGGAAGAGGCTTATGAGCACCTAGAGGCAACTGGCTAGCTGCTGTTGTTGCTCAGATGGAACTTAGTTTGATCCAGCAGAGCAGTACTTACATGGCTAGGTTAATGATGGGTTGGATCCAGTCATAGAGTCTGCTAACAGCATTAGGGGTAGTCCTGTAATAGCACTAGTGCGAAAGTCCTGTTCTGTTGATGGAAATCCATTCCACTGGTCAAATTATCACAGGACCCGGTCCCATATCCCAGAGACAATAACAAAAAGACATTTTCAACAGATGAACCATTCATTTGTTATCTCCAGGACATTGTAGAGCCCGTGTACTTCTATATATGTGATTTACCCATTTTGGTTCCTGTTTTTCTAATATTTTCCTATTGTCCTTTTTTTTTAGTACTGTAGTGGCAGCAGCAGTGACCTGAAGTTAAAATTGGCATTTAAATTGCTAATTTGAACACTTAATGTACTTGACCTCTGGGCCGGTATACAAGAACAGATTTGTGATAAGAAATTTTGAAGGATGATTTTTAAAGAGTTGGGGATAATATATTCATGTGTTGGGATATCAAAGCTGCATATGGATAGGGATCTTTGCATGACAGTAATGGCATTTGATTTGCACTACATAACGTTGGAATGTTTTACATATTTAGCATTTGCTGTTGGTCTGTCTATTCTGTTCCTTGATGGGCTGATTCAGGTAATGACACGAGATACTTTTCATTCTTTGTGTATTTGTATTACCTGAATGGGTAGGAGTTTCTTTATAATGTAATCCTAAATAGAGCCACACCTTTCTAAGTCCTTTTAGTGTCAAAGGGCTTAGAATTACCTTTGCTTAGGGTGGCACTGCTGCTTATTTATAAGAGATGTTCTTTGCCCATTTACTTAAAATGCAGTCAAGACAAATAAATAAGGGACCCCCCCCCCAACACTAACTCTAAATAAGAGGATCCCCCCATTCTACTAACTCAATGAAGAGTGAACCAATGGATGTCCCATTCCCTTGAACCTGTTATTTCCAACCAGCCAAAGGTAGTCACCATCATTTTGCCTTGTCACCAGCACTTGGAGGATGTGTGTGTAGTACAATGTTATATATACTCAGGGCTTTTTTTTTGGAGCAGGAACTCCTGTGCATATTAGGCCCTGATGTAGCCAATCCTCCAAGAGCTTACAGTAGGCCCTGTAAGAAGAGCCCTCTCTTCCCTTCTTCATCTCGCATGATTGTATCCTCTTGTAACTCAACTCAGTTACAGGTTGAACTTGCTGCTTTGTGAACAAATAGATACATTACCTTTGACACTTTCACATATTGTAAATAATGCTGTTTGAATCTACTTCAGTGATGGTTCTAAGTGGACTTTGCCATTTCACACAATAAAATCCAGTTGCAAAATGCATTGAAATTGGATTGAAAGTGTGTTATTGAGTGTGTGTGAAAGCAAATCTTGTTATATATGAAAGAAACAAGCAGTTTCTAACTGTTGTTTCTATATAGTGGTACTCTGAGATTCCTTGGGGACTTGTCATGGGGTTCCTCAATGAAACAATCAGTAATGGCTGACAAATTTCTCAGAGAGGAATTGGTTGCCTTCACCAATCTTCCTTTTGTGTTCTAGGGCATATGAACACTGTCTCAGTTTGTGTAGGACAACTGTAAAGCCCTGTTGGTCTTCATCCAACAAGAAGGTGAGTACATTTCAAAATGTTCTGCATCATGACAGATGCCATGGTTCCATGGCAGATATGCAGAGGTTCTTTCTCAATTTTGAAAGAGCTCCTTGAGACTTGAGGAATTTACATGCCCCCCACTGATAAATATGAAAACATGTTATATTCATACAATTTGTTGAATCTCTAACATGATAAAAGAATAGCAACAATTAAGTGTAGATCAAAGGCCAGGGCTGTCCCTGCACTAGGCAAACTAGGTGATTGACTAGGGTGCCGGCCTTCTGGGGGTTTTGAATTGGACAACCCCCATGTGACTTGGAAATGTCATACCCTGACCCAGTCTGGCTGCCTTTCTGAGTTTTCCCCTGCACGGGCCTCTTGGAGTCTCTAAGAGATGAGGGAGGTGAGGATTTTTTCCTGCTTTTGGACCCCTGGGGTGGAAAAGCAGGGAAAGGATTTCTCCCTGTGCCTCTTGGCGACCCCGAGAAGCATTGTGGGGGGGGGGGGAGGGGAAGCAAACCCTTCTCTGGGGTCACTGTGTGGCCTGATTCCTACTTTCTATCCTATGGGTCTATAGGATAGAATAGTGGGAATGGGCCACTGCTGTGGTATGACACCGCAGAAGGGGTTGTAAAATAAATGGGCCCATAGGAAAGAATGGAGAGATCTGTCCACAGCAACCCCAGAGAAGGCTAAGGCGGGCGGGGGCATGACATCTCCAAGTCACATGGGGGTGCCCAATTCAACACCCCCAGAAGGCTGGCACCCTAGTCAAATTCCCCAAGTAGTAAGCCTTGCCTAGGGTGTCAAAGGGTTCAGGGCTGGCCCTGTGAAAGGGATACTATGACAAATAACAGGAGCCTATCAACAAACGTTTAATGAAAAGTTATTGTCTTGACCTTGCATAATAATATGGAATGTACTCAAAATTAATTGTAAAATCAGTTTTTGTTGCATGCTAGTGAAATATAGGATTTTCTTTTAGCATGAAGAAGAACATGATGTTTGAACATACACATATTATTTAAACATTGTATTTCATGCACTTAATGAAGAACGGGGACAGTGTGCTTCTCATTTCCTGTGCAAATTAAAAATGAATGTTCAACAACAAAAGCTTTTATTCTTTAATCACATTGTACAGGCTGGATTGACAACCAGAGCCAAGGAAAGTAAAAAGACTGATATAAATGTTCTACCGAAACAAGAATTAGAACTTTCAGCAAACAGCTACCACACTACTCATGCTGTGACAGGAAAGAAAACATATACCTCATCTCCATAATGACTGCATGTTATGTACCCAACAACTGTGTATTTATGCATTGCGTCTGGGTTATATTGATTATTTCCCAGGTGCTTGTAAAACAGCCAGAGAAGTTCACCTGTGGGGAACCCCTCATCAGTGCTATCCTCTCATATTATTCCTCGAAAAGCTCATGAGCAAATTTTCTATCCCAAAATTCCATTGGGCAATGAATTAAAAATGACAACTCAATATATGGTGAAAACAAGAGAAATAAAATATACAAAACATTTCTAATAACCAGGTCTTGAAAAATTTACTAGCTAGGTAGTTCTCAAGGAAGCTAAACTCATTAGCAGAAGATCTTGCGAGAGATGGGGTCTTCGTGGGTCTTCCAGAGCAGGGCCCTGAATTAGCATTAAAAATGTGGTTACTATAAGACTTTGGTAGTCATTGCTAACAAAGTTCTTTCCTCAAAAAGATATTAACAGAGAATCTGATCACAGCATCTGATTAACTAACTGTCTTGATGCTGTGGTGCCCAGGGAGTGATCATCTCTTGGGCAGTGGGATGGGAGGCTTGATGGGTTGCTAATGATAGGAATGTGTTTTCACCCAAGTCCTTCACTGTAGGGCTCCCTTAAATGCTCTCATCTTCCAACTGCTGTGTGACTCTGCATGTGTCCTCTTCTTCCCAATGGAGTTACCGAATTGTTATAAAACCAGGGCTCGATGTAAATTGATACAGGCTGTCATGACAGCGCCAAGCACCCTGTCATCACTCAATAAATTGTAATAATTAATAGTGTCTGGATGACCTCATTGGGTGACTGAACGATACAGGTTACACTGGATGACAGCGTCTCTCCAATCCGCTAAATTAACTGAGCTGGGTATACACTATGTACGGTGCATGAATAGTGACACCTTGTAGAAACAGAGAATTGTTTCACACTTCATTTGCAAACGAGGAGACAGGAAATGAATTAAACTTCATGCAAACACTCAGGAGGTTTAGAAAGAGTCCTATCTCTAAGTCGTCTGTATTATTCATCCGAAGGAATTCAGTATCAAAGTAATTATTAATGATAATTCCAAAGTAGTTGTGCCGCTTCAGGATTTTTATGATTAAGAATGAAATGAATTAGTAATAAAAATCCTAATGCATAGTTATCCTTAAATATAATTTCCTATCTAGTTTTGAATCTCCTTGTGTTTTGATTATGGTTGAAACTTTTTACAGTACCATCACTTTTAAAAGGATATGATATCACTAAATGTGGATCTACTAACTTTTGTCAACTATCACGTATCTTTTAAACAATAGATATAATTGCTACATAACCCACAAAAGATTATATTGTTTTCAAACAGGCTGACTTATTGATAGAGTGATCATATATGACAACATAACACAAAAAGATGCCTTGTACTGAGTCAGACCATTGGTCTATCAAGGTCAATACTGTCTACTCAGACCGGAAGCAGCTTTCCAGGGTCTACAGCAGAAGTCTTTTACAGTCATGACAAAGGCAACCACCCTGGAGATGTCGTGTATTGAACCTGGGACTTTCTGAATGCCAAGTCCAGAATAGGCTCTACCACTGATCCATGTCCTGTTCACTAATAGGCCATGGCAGTCCTCATGGTGGGCCCACAGAAATCTAGAATTTTGCTTGGGAGACAATGCAACAGCTGTGGTTATCAGAAACTGACAAGTAAACAGATGACTACATTTTTCCTGCCATTACTCTGCAGCCCTATTGCAAAGAAAAGAAAACAAGTCTACTGTCACATGAGTTATTGGGAGAGGCAGGAAAAAGCAAACCACTTATCCTGTTCCTCTAATGATTTGTTTCAGAAAGACTTATTAATAAATTTAGTACTTGACTAGAATGATGAAATTTCTTTTTCAGTTGGAAGGAAGGAAGGAAGGAAGGAAGGAAGGAAGGAAGGAAGGAAGGAAGGAAGGAAGGAAGGAAGGAAGGAAGGAAGGAAGGAAGGAGTGTGGGAGACATAGCATCAGTATCAGGGTGTGGTTGGGTCATACCTATGCTCTCATCCTCCAACAGTAGCAGAACTCCTTTGCATATTAGGCCACACCCCCTGATGTAGCCAATCCTTCTAGAGCTTACAGGGCTGTTCTTACAGGGCCTACTGTAAGCTCTTGGAGGATTGGCTGCATCTGGGGTGTGTGGCCTAATATGCAAAGGCGTTCTTGCTACAAAAAAAGCCCTGGTGACTATACATACCACCACTCTGCTAACTCAATGAAGACTGACTGTGTTAGACACCCCTGAGAGCCAACACTGAGCAGCCATGAAGTCAGTTGTGAGTAGGCCCAGCTTCCATGTGCAGATTTTGAAAGGACACTGTGAGAAACAGCTTGTTCTAATTCTTTCCTAATAGAAGTCAACCATGTGTTCAGCTGGAGAAACAAAGATCACCTCATTTTACCTGTCGAGAGCAGTAACATCTCAGAATCAGTAATGTGGGCATAGTGTAACTTCACAGACCCTCTAGTAGCAAAGACAAGAGAACCTTTCTATTCCATAGATTTGATCATGCTTGCTATGAACTTTGTATTTTTAACTCTGAATATGTGTAAAGCCATCTTGGTGGTATGTATAGTCACCAGGGCTTTTTTTGTAGCAGGAACTCCTTTGCATATTAGGCCACACACCCCAGATGCAGCCAATCCTCCAAGAGCTTACAGTAGGCCCTGTAAGAGGAGCCCTGAAAGCTCTAGAAGGATTGGCTACATCAGGGGGTGTGGTCTAATATGCAAAGGAGTTCTGCTATAAAAAAATCCCTGATAGTCACCTCCCTATACTCCATTCTCTCTTGTTCTCCTCAGGGTAAATGTTTCATTTGTTCTTGCTAAAACAGTGCCCTGATAGGTTCTGAAGGGAGATGGAGGTGGGAAGTATAAACAGACATGGATACAAAATGTTTCCATCATGGGTAGAGACACCATGTTCTGCTGCCCTAGCTTCCATATGAAATGGAAAAATCAGTTTTTTCAATTAACTACTGGCAAGTGGTTACACTAAAGATGTCTTAGAATTCCAGAAAATCAAGAACTTATGTAATTACAATAATTCTGCAGGTAATTTTTCCCCTTCCTTTCTTTTGTATGCCAGCACCCTGCTTCCATGAAAATAGTTTGTGAATGCTATAGCATATGAACAACCGATAAGCTATTTTAATTGACATGCTGTTACTTATGGCTTTGCTTTCTGATTTCCTTGACCAACTTAGAGGCAGCATGCCATTTTAGTAAATTGAAAGTGAAACATGGCATGCAAGCATGTGCTTTCTTAGCTGATAAGAAATATTTTACCTTAAATAGTTTAAATATCTGGGATGGGACCTGCATGAAACACCATTGAAGTAATGCTTTATTTGCTTGCAACCCTACTATAAATTCCTTATCACTTAATGTAAACCAAGTGTAGCTGCTTTTTTTCCCTGTCAAATGCTGGCGGTGTAGGGTTGTTTGCTCTTAATTGCTCCTCTTTATTGGCTTTCCATTCACTCTCAAAGTACTTTCCCACCTCTTGAACCAAGCAATCCCTCCACTCCCAACACTACCCTTTTTATTTGTTCCCTTTGTATCCCATTAAGTTTCTGTGACACCACACATCTGTGTCTCAGCAGGCATTTTCTGCAGACCAGTGAGTCATTAGAAAAGAGGAGATGAGTCCCAGATGTTGAAGAAACATGGTAGCACTCCATGGTTTACAACAGGGACAAATAAAAGCCAAAGGGTTTAAGTTTATTGGGCACCACAAAGTAAAAAGAGTTCATTTTGCTATGAAGAAAGGGGTGACACTGACAACTTCAGATATAGGGCCTAATTTTGTAAGGCATTTGGCCATGGCATTTGGAGAAAGAAAACTCTATTTGTAAGCTATTTTCAGAGATTTCAACCACACTAAGAACATTTTATGCCTTTCCCCACTAACTGATTCATGCAGATCTTAACTGCCTTATGCCTCATCTGTGATTGTCTCCAGAGCATCCACCTTTAGTTTGGAAGAAAATAAATGGTGCAGTAGATGGTGGCTCAGTGAAGTGATTGTGACCCAATGCATATAGAAGCAAACAGCTTTCCTATGATTATGCTACAATATGAATAGTGTGGCCACAGGAGCAGAACTTCAGGCTCTAATATGAGCCATGTAACCTCAAAACTGCAGAAGTCAAGCGAAGGCAGAATCACAGTGGGGCTTTTGTAGTCTCGCAGAGACCAGCTCCATTGCCGTAACATCCCCCAGGCATGGGAGGGTTCCTAATAATTTTTTTTAAATTATATCTTGCTTTTCTTCCTAACTGGGACTCACAGTGCCTTATTACATCATTTGTCCTCCTCCACTCTACCCTCATGACTTGCCTTGTGCAGTAGGTTAGGTTGAGAGATTGTGATGGACCCAAGGTCACTTGGCAAAGTTCTGCAGCAGAGCAGGGAATCTAACCTGGTTATACCAGGTCCTAGTCCAACTCTGTAACCGCTATAACATGCCAGCTCTCAGTATTCCAGTAACAAAGGGGCATAACATAGAAACAGCCATGCTGGTTCACATCTTGTTTCAGACAGTGGGCAACCAAATGTTCTTAGAAGGTCTACAAGCAAAACGTGGAATTTCAAGTCTTTACATGTTATTGTCTCCTGGCAATGGTTTTCAGAGAGTTAAAAGAAGATTCAGTTTATTCATAGCAGCTAATAGGTCCATCGTCAGCTAGCTCCACTAATTTGTTTAATTTTAAAACTATTTTATCTGGTGGCCATTGTCAGGACGCAGTCCTTTTAGGGCAGGGGTTTGCATGTGTATGTGTTTGTGTGCATGTGTGTGTCTGTCTGTCTGTCTGAGAGGGCACTTCTCCAATTGCTTCCCATGTCTTCAGTTCTGCCACCACCAAACTGGATTCACCTGCTATCATTTACTGGCAGTTTGGACACCAGCAGGGGCGTTTTGTAGAAAAAAAAGGTGGTGGAGCTCATCCAGGGATTGTTATGCAGCTGCACCTACTATTCAATGGACAAGGTGGGAAGAAGGAGGTGGAACTCTCAGAAAGGTTCAGGAGCTGTACTCCTGTGAGCTCCTGCTGAATCTGAGGCCTGGACACCAGTAAAGGCTCTTTGTGCATGAGCAGAGAACAGAGTCCTTCAATTCCTACTCATCACCCTTTAAATGTGCATATGTACTTGAGTGGTTAGGTGCTTGGGAGGCACTTTGAACACAGCATGCTTTCTTAGACATGAATAGTTTCTTAGGCAATCATAGTTTAATATGATTTGATGTAAGCCGCCCTGAGCCTGCCTTGGCGGGGAGGGTGGAGTACAAATCGAATTAAACATAAACCATGAAAAAGTATTTTTATTTACTACAGATTAACAAACTAGAATATATTACATATACATAATACTATACAAAATTATCATATACATAATACTATACAAAATCTAAGGAAACAAAAGAACACACACTGACTAGTCCAACTGTATGCTTACCAACATTAAATCAGCATCTCTCACTTGGACTCGTAGCTGGAACAACGGCTTTGTTTAATGTCTGAACAATGTTAATGGCTTGCTCTAATCTTTTAACCTTTCCTCCCATAGTTGGGTGGAAGTTTTGGAGTTCATCCCCTTGTAGGACTCTGGCACTCCAACCTCAGTCAATGTGGAGGGCCCCTCTCACATGTTTTATTGCTCAGCACATATTTTGGCAGTAGCCCCTTCTTTACAATTTTGGCTAATGGCTATCTCTCTGCAGAAACTCATCATGTTACTGGCAATTTGAGCATTTTATGGCTCTTTTCCATGGGAAGTAGTAATGTTTTCCAGAGCTTTGGGGAACCTTCAGTAAGCTTCAAAACACTTTCCATAGCATGGGCATGACAGCCATCACTACACCCTGTGAACATTAATTCTACAACTCATGGAGGGAAGAGAGTCTGTGGAATCATAGTGCAATAAAATCACAGACTTAGCATGAAGAAGACTGCTGATTTTATCCCTAGCTATGGTCTGCTAGAGAAAAGGTTGTGGAGGAGACTCTTTCATATGCCACCAATCATGAACCAACAGATGCAGAGTATAGACTCGTTCATTCTAATGGCCTGACCAGCTCATGTTATAAGATGTCTTTAATATTTGTCCAGCTCCTTTAACCCTAGTAATCAATTTATATCTGTCCTACATGTTAATTATGACGATTGGTGCTTATTGGCTGAGGTCACCTTGTTGCCAGTCTTGCAAAGCTATTGTGTGAGAACCCATATACTTTGCTCAGCTGGTTGGAGTAAAGGTGGGACTTGAATATAATAAATCTATAAATAACAGTCTATATCAGGGGTGGCCAAATGGTGGCTCAGGAGCTACATGTGACTCTTTCACATATATTGTGTGGCTCTTGAAACTCCCGCTGTCCTGTCAGTCAGCTTGGGGAAGACAATTCTCTCTTTAAATCTCTCTCCAAGCCAAGCCAGCCAGTGGCTAGAATGCATTTAAATTTAAAGTAGCTTTCTTTCTGTTTCTCCCTCCTCCCTGCCATCCATCTATTTTCCTTCCTTCCTTCCTTGCAGCTCACAAACATCTGATGTTTATTCTATGTAGATTATACATTAACCATTGGCCACCTCTGGTCTATATGTCCAAAATTTTGATAGATTTATCTTGAATTTTGATGTTAGGGAAACAATAACCCTAAACACAACAGGAGAAGTATAATCCTAGTATTGTAAACTGATACTACCACACATGTTTAGTAAAGGAAATTCTTCATCACTTTTACCTAGGCAGCACCTACCCCAGCCTCAGTGCCAAGTAAATTATCCTTCCTCTTCCTCCTCCTCCTCCTGCTAATTGATTTCTGCAGTTACTTGCCATCACCTAATGGTGCTGGGTATTTCAGCACATTTAAAAAGTTATTTTAGCTGTAAAACAGATAAAGTGCTTGGAGGACTTTCTGTGTAATAATGACCTCGTTTGAGTAACACCAAGAGAGAAAATTAAGGAAACAATTATGAAAGTATTTTTCATAGTGTCTGTTTAATGATTTACTGCTGCAATTTAAACTACTGTCCTGCTAAGAGGTAGCATTTAGAATTTACCCTTTAATACTAATTTTGTCCAAAAACTCTACAGTTTATTGAAGTTTTTTAATAAAACCCCCCACACTTTTGCAATATTTAAGATACCAGAGTGGCTAAAGTAGAAAAAATTAAATATTCTTTCTTCATAAATATACAGGTTTATGGAGAGTGGGTTTTTCCCTCTTGTTGTTGTTGCCCACCCCCACCCTCCCATATCAGAGTATTCCAGGGTGGCTGATAAGGATTGAAGTTAGGTTTGTAAGCTGGTATAACTGAAGCTCCAGCAAAACAAATCACAAATGTGTGCAGCCTGGAAAGATACCAAATGAATGCAAAGAAGCTCTTTGGTATATTATTAGTGCATTATGTATCATCTTCTTTCATTCAGGAAGGCAATGAGCAAATGTTTGATTTGCTGGGTCTGTCCTCCTGCTGCAGAAGTTTGAGGCATCTTCCCCCCCCCCCCCGCCACTGAAAACTTGGATTTATGGAATTAGATGGCCTTGTTGCGACTCTCCTCATATTTAGTTTGCCTCCTAGTTAAACTGACATTTCCCAAAAAGGTTGCCCATCTTTTTTTCCTATCAGGGCTAGTACCAGCTGGGTGGCCATTCCTATATAATGCAGGGAAAGAGGTTTATTATTTATTTATTTACTTCACTTATAGTCTGTCTTTCTCCCCAGTGGATACCTAATACTCCTTACATAATTCCCTTCATTTTGACCCTCACAAAAACCCTGTGAGATAGGGTGGGCTGAGAGTGTGTGACTGGCTCTAGTTCACCTAGTAAGTTTCCATGGCAAAGGGTGGGTCTGAACCTGAGTCTCACACTCTTGACACTGAGTCTTTCAGATTTTCTCAGTCTCACTGTAAGCAGTCATATTCCCTCTCCCCTATCTCAACATTAGCCATCCCACCCTCAACTGGAATTTTCCCCACTTTAAATCAGCAATTGGTAAGTGTTATATCATAATAATCATATAATAGGGAGGGAAGATGGCATGGCATAGCCAGATCTTGTCAGAACTTAGAAGCTAAGCTGAGTTGATACTCAGATGGAAGACCACCAAGGAAGACTCTGCAGAGGAAGGCAATGGCAAACTACCTTTGTTTCTCATTTGCCTTGAAAGCCATCATTAGGGTCATCATAAGTTGGCTGTGACTTGATGGCACACACACAACAATATAATAATATCCGGTTATCTGAATTTCCTGTTTCCATTTTTTTTTAAAAAACCCTTTTCATTGCAGAAGGGGAAAGGCATATATCTGCAATGAAGGAGAATAGAGACTAACTTTAAAAAAATGAAAGCTAGGAATTTAGTATAATGGGTATCACTATCCTGATATAACAATATTCAATTGCCAATTTAAAAACATAAAACTTAGAAAGCTGTAGTGGCAGGGTGGAGAGAGTAGCTGCTGCTGAAGAACTGGGACAAGGGAAACTGCAAGGAAATTCTGTGTGGAAGCCCCATTGCTGCTTCACTGTATTGGAAGTAATGTGGAAACTACACAAGCCTGTCCCTCTGTTGAAAATATGTTAGTCTCCCTGTTACTTATTGTAGTTACATTATTGAGAGAATATGGCCCAGCAGATTTTGGTCACACTAGGGGTCTATGGAGCTGGGTGAGCCATGTTATCTGTTTTCATAAGAAGTTTAACTTTGGTCAAGTTGCTGTGAGCAGGGACCAGGGAATCTTTGTCTAGGAGCCTGGCATGGCGAACCACCATAACCCTGGTCACAATTCTCTCTACCCTTACCCCCTTATGAACCTCTGCTTTCTGTATACCTCCATTTTTGTCTTCCCTCTTTTCCTTTCCCCAACTTGTTATTTAACATTATTTCTAGCCTTCTGTCTCCCTATAAAACACTTATGGCAACTTGTGATACAGAATTAAAACATGAATCTATAGTAAAATTAAAACAACCATCATTTGCTCATTTTCAAAACCTAGCACATACAAGCCGGGCCATATTTTCTAAAGAAAACAAACAGCATATACTATAACAATCCCATGATGTCAAAAATAGAGTAGAGTATATTGCTTTGAAACAAAGAAGCCAAATATAACAATCAACAAAAAGTCTGCAGAAATAACAAAGGTATTTAAAATCTGGTTTCTGAAGCTTAATAAGGCTGGCACCCGATTGACCAGTGTTGAGAAGCCACATCTGAGAAAGCCTTCTCATCCTCCTTACCTAGAATAGTTGGGAACACTGAGGCAGGGAATCAAATGAGAGTAAGAGGCTCTTGAGTCTTGGAATGTGTATTACTTTAAAGTTAAGAATCCAGCACTTTGAATCATGAACAGAGAGGAATTGGCAGCCAGTATGATTCTCTGGTGAGATGTATTCACTGTAAAATATGCTGGTCTGCAATCTCACTGCTAAATTCTGAACCAGCTTTACTTTCAAAACAGTCTTCAAAGGCAGCCCTATGAAGACTGTTTTACAGGAATCTAACCTGGACTGTTTCCACGCTGGGTTCTCCCCTTGATGGCAAACGGTATGCCCCTGCTTAATTTATGAGCTTGCTTGCACAGATTGCACAGATCATTTTAAACAGGAGCAAAGTAAACTAGATGCAGGCAGAATCTCCATGGGAAAACTCTGCCCTCAGTTAATCAGGAGGGGAGAAGAGAAGCACTGCCTTCAAAATGTGATGCTTACCTCTGGAATCCCCCACCCTTTGACTTTTAAACAAGGCTCTTGTGTTGGGGAGAGAGGTTTGCTGGACTGAAGAAGAATAATTGCAGATTTATACCCTGCCCTTCTCTCTGAATCAGAGACTCAGAGTGGCTTACAATCTCCTATATCTTCTCCCCCCTCTGAGGGGAAGACTCTGTCTTTCCCCGCTTCTGGAACTAGCAAGTTATGGGGTGGGGAGGGGCATTGCCAGCTGCAAGTGGGGATTGGGCATGTGAACACTGCCAGTCCCTTGGGCCTCCATCTTGCTTGCTGCTATCTCCACATTGGGCTCTCTCTCTCTCTGTGGCTTTTCTTACCCATGAGTGAATGCAGCCCTGGGTGGGAAAAGAACATGGATAACTGTGGCTGAATCCTGTTTTTCAAGGAAAGAGCATAACGCCTCACTAACCAAAACTATTGAAGTGTGCTATGTGCCACAGAAAGGATCTGACCTTCCACCTGTAAGCCTGTATCTAATACACCTTCATATTGCAAATTTACTCCAGAACAGGCGCACTCAACTTGAAGCTAGTATTTGCAGATTTAAAGTGTTGTCTAGATTACTTTAGTCTATTTTAATTATCATCTAAAAATAGAACCCACGGTTAGCCTGTGATAGTAAACAAGGATGTCAGGTTAGCTATAAATGTCACTGTCAAAATGACTTTTAGACTTCAGACGGTGTACAGAGGGATGTCCCTTTCTACTGACATTTTTAAAACTAAAAAAAATAAATATGTGAGGGCTCTACAGACAGTTGTTGCCATATTGTGTTTCATACCATACCTTATGACAGTAAAATGAAAGCTAAGAAAGCTTAAAGCAGTTGTTGCCATATTGTGTTTCATACCATACCTTATGACAGTAAAATGAAAGCTAAGAAAGCTTAAAGCAGACACACAATCAAGAGACAGAAACAAATGAGGGAAACAATTACCTTGAACTTTGCCATGGATGAATAAATTACTATTTTGATAACTCTGGAAAGCCTCAGTTAAGTGGGTGAAGCACTGCTAAAATATTGATTACTTGGCAACATAAACCACCCCCCAAAGGAGAATGTCCTTTTGTCTTGGAAGAGTTCCTATAAAATGTTCTACTGACAGGACTTCTTAATAGTATTACCATGAAAAAGAATTGATGTTTGCTGAAAATGAAGATACTCTTTTATTCCATTCTTAACTTTGGCCTCAGGAGAACTAATTTAACAAGGCATACTTTTTCCCCTTGCATTTAAGGACACTGAAGTTCGTGCTTTGTATTAGACATTCTGATGTGTATTAATGATGACTGTGGTAAAATTTTCATATATGAATTTATTTTTCCTAGTGATCCACTTTTCAGTTCATATTAAGCATATTTAATATGAATAATAGTAGAGTCCCATTTTCCCCACACAAAAGTGTAAATGTCATCTATAGCAGAATCCCTTTAACAAGTGAATTGATATTTTCCCCCTGTGTGGTGATTAATACTTAGCATTAAAGATTATGGGATACATAGAAGAAGCAAAATAAAATGAAAGGGTGGGTTTTTTTTTTTGGTCATCAGTTTATAACACTATTGTAATAGTTGTGAAAATCTTTGCTTTCTCAATAGGTTGTAAGGTTTCTCACTTTCACAAACATGTCACTTTATTCCTCTGCCTTTGTTGGTGGACTTAGTCTTCTGTGGTTAAGCTGTTGCACCTATGATTAGGTATTCTATTCCAAAATCACTAGTTAGGGCCTTGCATTGCTGATCCTGTGAATTTCCAGGCCTTGGCTTAGGAGACTGGGGAGTTATTCTATTAAGAAGCTCATATTTACTTTCAAAACTCTGTATGCTAATGATCCACCTGAAGGTTCCTATGCCAACATTTATTCAATTTGCCTTTGCTTAACTGAGGCGATCATTGCAAGATTACCGCTCCTGGACAGCGATATTATTATTTTGGTCCAGAGATATTTGCTTAACAGCCTTAATATCTGAGCCCATTTAGTACTGAGATCATTTTGTGTCTTGCAATGTCCTATCCTCCCCACCCCACCACAACATGCAGCCCTTTGCAGGTGTTCAGTTCCTCATGGGACAAGCTATTTCCCTTATTGTTTCTCTGTCTACTTGGAAATCCATCATGACCCGTATACATATTTAAGCTGACATAATCTGTAAGTGCGGTGTAAAACACAAAACCTAGACTTGCTCTTCATTAGTTGCAGATGCTCCGGTTCCTCCAAAGAAACAGCCCAGTGTCTTGCTTCATCTTGAAAAATGTTTAACATCTGCAAGGGCATGTTAAAATGTGATATATTTTGACTAACTTGAACCACATGTTCCACATATTTACTACATTATTTTATTTCACATATTGATGGATTGTTTTGCAGAGGGTTTTTTCCCCATTCACTTTAAGAAAACCTAAGAAGTGTCTGGTAACTTCAGCCCATTTGATTTATCTTGCTCTAGACTTTCTCACTATTGTCCAGTCATGGGATCTATATTTATCTTTGTTGTCATTCCATTTTTTTGTTCCACCCAGTTGTTCAACTCACAAAATAGCTGCACTATCTGTGGTGTTTGCCCGTTTGCCATAATGAAGACAACTGGACTCGTAATAGTCCATTAAATGGTCTATTAAATAATTTAGTTGCTGGAGGGTCCCTGGTAATATTGTAAGGGAAGGCAGGACAATAATTCTGTGATTCAGATGTTTCACGCATTTTCTTTCTATTACAGCTGTTTGAAACAGCTTTTGAAGAGATTTCATAAATCTTTCTACTTCTCAGTTTGCCTCAGGCCAACACAGAGCCATTTTTTTATTAGAATCTTAGATACTCAGCAAATAAGGCAAGTTCTTTACTTTTAAATGTATTTGACCATTGCTGAGTACAACAGCAGTTATGCAAGATGGAAAATAGATTCTGTTCTGTTTAGGTATCTGCCTGTAAAAATATCTATGCTTACAAATATGGTGTAAATATAGAATGAGCTAACTGAAGAAAAAAATGACTACACCAATTTGCATTACTATGAATGACAGTTTATTTCTGACCATCTTAGGCATTCTTCTATGGCTATGAGGGATCATATTGCAACTTGTTGCACAGGATTTCACCATACGGTTTGGCAACAATATGATATAGCTAACCAGTTCTATATCAGTGGCCCAGTTCCATACTCTGTTAGATTCCAGGCCCAATTCAAGGTGGTGATGAATTTATGGCTTCTCATTCTTTACAGTTTTGTTCCTACACTGTTCTTTTCCCATATGGATATGATAAGTAGGGTTATCAACTCCCCAGATGAAGGCGGAGTCCTCCACTGCCATGCACTGCCTTCTGGTCACCAATCAGCTGGTGGCCTAAGGTATCTCACAGGAAGTGATGTCTTCACTGGCATCTCACAGGAAGTGATGTCTTCACACTAGTGACTTCCAGGTGACACTCTGGTATCTGAGCAAACATTTTTTATAGTAGAAGCCAGTTTTACTATAGAGTTTCCCCCCAAAGACCAGAGCATCACCCAGAAATTGCTGGCATAATGACATCACTTATATGAACATATGAAGCTGCCTTATACTGAATCAGACCGTCGGTCCATCAAAGTCAGTATTGTCTACTCAGACTGGCAGCGGCTCTCCAGGGTCTCAAGCTGAGGTTTTTCACACCTATTTGCCTGGACCCTTTTTAGTTGGAGATGCCGGGGATTGAACCTGGGACCTTCTGCTTCCCAAGCAGATGCTCTACCACTGAGCCACCGTCCCTGCACACACTTCTTGTGCAACATGGCCTGGGTCTTTCTCTATCTCCTGGTATGTCTCCCTCTCATGGCAATCCTCAGTGTAAGATCTATGCGGATAGATTTTATATTTCTGAATGGGGGCCTCCATATTGGGAGCCTCCTCCCTACTAAAATGAAGCTGTTCTGACCTCAAGTTTAATGATTTTTAGAACACATTACAAAGGTTTAAGTTTACATCAGCCTTTAGTGGTGTTTTGTCTTATAATTGCTTCTGAATCTTAGGGTCTGTTCAGTTGCACAGTTTAATCAGTTGTTGCTGCTGTTTCCTACTGTATTAAAAGTGGCTGATCAGACAGCAACATCTGCATCCCGGTAGTCAATCATTGTTGTCCCCCCCCCCCCCCCAATCCTTCTCCAAACTGGATTATTTTGTTACCTGTTCCTTTGCAGTGCTTTTTGAGTTGTCCAGTTTCACCTCGTAGTTTTCTCCGTCTGGATACTTATACGCATAATAGTGGGGGAAACAAACAAACAAAAGAACTGCATGGTGCCATTGTGTGGCTGGCAGAAGATGGTATCACCACGGAGTGATTCGAATTGCAGTATGGCAGTCTGATCAATAATATCCGGAACAAAGATATTCGGAACAGAACTGGGTCAGTTTAACACGGACTCAACACACTGTGTGAACAGGGCCCTAAAGTATTTTTTTTAAAACTGTGGACTTCTTTTTTGATATAGGAATATACCCTTCTTTCATATCTTTTTTGTTGTTGTAGTTGTTCTGGAGTGTTTTCCTTTCAACCTAATTTCTTGGTTTCTTTCTCAATAATTTTACAGCAGTGATATGCATTTTTAGTCTATTTTAATGAAAGTAGGCTAGCATGGTATTAATGACTAGATTGTCTACTTTTCTAACTGAAAGCTCCTACAAAGCTTGCAGAACTGACTGGGGCATACATTAAGTGAATAAAATAAAATTACAATTTTGTACACAATTGCTATGGACCTTTGACAAAACTGGAAATAATTGCATTCAATGACTAATGTTTTTAGTTTACCAGCTGACCATTACAGTTCTCTTGCATATATATATATATATATATATATTTAAAAAAACTACTTTCCAATAGCATTCTAATGGGGGCAAATAACCTTCTCTTCATCCAGCTTTTTCCTACCTTGAACTACTAAACTCAGATTGAGTATAGTGCAGGAAGGAGAAGAATTGGGATATTTAACCCTTTCCTTTTCCATCTATTTGCCTGTTCAAACTCAGTCCACTCATTGCATTCCTCCCTAAGAGAGAAGCTGCAACTGTTTTCCACTTAGGGATGGGTTTTTGTGGTTTCCCTGTTACTGCTGTGGCTGCAGATACAATGCAGTGGCAATGAGGCTTTCACACAGCAGATTTCCTTGCATTTTCCCAGCTCCAATCTTCTGGCAGCAGCCTTCCTCTCCCTCTCTATATTACTGGGATATTTTCAGGGATTTTTTTTGTTTTAAACTGACAATTGACCTTTCATTATAGATCCGAGCTTTCACATTTCCCAAAACATCTCTGCAAAGCAGGTTTGTAAAAGATCACAAGAAAGTAAACTTGCCAGCCCTCAGGTCACAGTTGGGGCAGGCCCAGCGCTAGGGGTTCTGCCACTACCGGCAGACTCCCACGCCGTGCCCCCCCAGCCCCTGTAAGTGACCATAGAGACGTGTCTTTAAAAGCAGGTTGAAACAGGCTTAAGGGAATACGGTAATTTCGAGTGGACATGTCTTGAGAAGGAAGGATTAAATAGTTCCTTTCCCCACCCAACTTTTCCCCTTATTGACCCTTCATTGATGCTTTGCCTTGGAAAAGGAAATCATTGGGTGGGTTACAGGACTATGTGGAAGCTTCCGTTCATCTGTAATGTTTATCTGACCATAGCCCAGATTGTTCTAATGTTTAAAATCCTCTTTAGCTGTGATACGTTTTTTTAATGTTGTCTGTTTTTCAATACTGGCCTAATTTGATCCTCTTCAAAGTACTAACTTTGTTTAACCTTTAAACAAATAAAATCACAAAGTTCGATGGGCAAATATATTTCACTAAGTGGAATGAATTACATTACAGCAAGTAACACTACTGCTTCTTTTCCTTCACTCAGACATTCCCACAGCAGGGGCAAAATAAATGAATTCCCAAGTCACCCTAGAGAAACGTTGGCATTGAGGCCAGGTATTACTATTTGCCCATTTGGTGTGAGCAACCTAGCCTTGTGTTTGGGCCAGCAAGAGGTGGAAATAATGTCATGTGATGCATTGACATCCCTTCTGGGTGAAAACCCAGACATTATGTCAGTATGTCAGGTCATGCTTTACAATTTTCCCCAAACTCTATAATATTACCATAGATTTTAGGGGAAGCCCAGAGTGTCTCCTGATGCACTGATGGTATGTCTTTGTTTTTAACTGGAAGTGACATCAGAGTAATGCACTGTGCCATTTTTGCCTTCCCCTGAAGTTGCCGGAGGATGGGAAAGTTATGGCTTAGCAACCCTAAGTGGGGCAGGCTGGGATTCTTCTTTCTAGAAAGCAAGCAAGACCTGCTTCAATTCAGAGAACAAGCTTACAAACTGGGTTGCTGACTTTGCAGTGAGGCAAAGGAACAACCTCTGGATTTGCATTCTCAGAAGGATTGGAGTCTACAACACTCTTGCTTTCCATGAGATAAACAATCACAGTGGTGATAAGGAAGAGATAACGCCATCTCACAGAGTCAGTGGAATATGGAGACAGCTGTCTTTCAACCCACTCAAATGAAGGCATTCACTCCACCCCCTCCTCAAGGGGAACTGATCTCTATCACCTAGAGAGCAGTTGTAATTCTGAGTGATCTCCAGCCCTCGCCTGGAGATTGGCAACAGTGGTTCCCCAGGAGGAAAGGCCTCTCCCTCAGAAGCCTGTAGTGATACCTAAGGAATTTCCCACCAACCTGGAAAGGTACTACTAAGTGCCTTTGGGTTTATTTATTTATTCAACTTATATCCCACCCTCCCCGCTGAAGCAGGCTCAGGGTGGCTTACATATCCATAAAATCACATAGAACCAATTTAGTGCCCCCTTGCTGTCTTCTCATCCATCCAAGTGAAGGCATTCACTCCCCCCCCCCACCTCAAGGGGAGCTGATCTCTACCACCTAGAGAGCAGTTGTAATTCTGAGTGATCTCCATGTCAGAACTTGTAACTTTCCTGTGTGCTGAACTTAGTGCTGTTAGCCTGACTGACTCCATATTGGAACTGTTTACTAACCAAGTGCTTTCGCCTTTGTGCCTACTAACCAAATGCCTTTGCATTTCAAACAAACTCAAGCCACTGAAGGGTGACTGATAGGCTCTGGGAAGCATCTGCAGGTGTCCTTTGAAGCCGGCTTGCCAGAGCAAAGCAGCAGGGTTCCTTCCTCCGCGCTGGAGATAAGGGGCCTGGAAACAGACAACTGTCTCCCTGAGTGTGAGAAAAGGTTTTATTGTTTCTGTTACTCCTGTATAAAGAATGCGCCAATAACCGTCCCTGTTATCAGAGTCAATTTGCTTCCTTGCTGAATGTAGTTCTCAATAAACGCCTTGACTTTTGAAACAAAGTAACGCGTCTTATTTGAAGTTCTCCAGTTCTGACACTCCAGACCTCACCTAGAGATTGGCAAAAGTGGTTCCTTGGGAAGAAATGGCTGGTAGCATCAAGGCAGCCAGGCCTAGTGTAGCCAGCCTCCAGATGGACCCTAAAGATCTCCTGGGATCACAACTGAACTGCAGACAAAGCATCTCCCCCCCATCTTGTAGAAAATCAGTTTGGAGGGTGGACTATATACCATTCTGTTCACCTGAGGCCTCTTCCTTTGCTGACCAACAGCCTGTGTTGCCTAGCAACAGCCTCTGGCTAGCACTTTCCAGGCAGCAGGAAACACTCCCAGCAAGGCCAGGCCTCTCTGGCTATTTCTGCAGCCTTCAGAATCTAAGTGTGCTGAGAGGTCTTTTGTGAGGCCGCAGTAGCTTTGCAGAACTTTCTGAGGCCAGTTGACAGAGAGGACACAGAGAAGAATTGGAGATGTGGCTGTCTCTGAGGGAAGACTGCTTCTGGCAGTTTGTTCAACATTCCTGGGTCTGAGTAGGTGAGGCAGGGAAGTCACCCAATGGGAGACCAGAGACACTGACCAATGGGCCAATAATTTGTTCCAGAAATACTAGCTAATGGCTATCCTCAATTTGACCACAGAGATAAGAGAATTATTACTCTAGATTATTTTTAGGCACCCGCATGACGTTAAAAGCTTGACTGTAATACAAATTCCTTCATATAGTGTGTATGTGGTATTTAAATTGACACCATGAAAGAAGTCCTTTGTGGCTAGAAGAAGCTTGGTCTGATTTCATTGGCTTATTGTTTCTAATCAGAGCCACTAATAGTATGTGGCATTCTGTGTAATGCGTATTGCCCAGTGTGTGACCTATACAGCCTAAAGGCCTATTTTGTTCTTAATGATTTTTTTTAACATGCACTGTAACATTTAACACATATTTTGTTTAATCTTTAAAAATACATTTTTTGCATTCTCAACCTTTTAAGTATCCGGTAGTTTGGTGCAATTTCCATGTTTCCATGTAGTGCTGGAATGTGTAGCTTGTGTAATGGAATCTGGGATAGTTTTATTTATTTTATTTTCTATTTCATTCATTTATACCCTGCCTTTCTCCCCTATGGGGACACAAAGTGACTTACATCATTCTCGTCTCCCTCATTTTATCTTCACAACTACCCTGTAGGGTAGGTTAGGCAAAGAGAAATATGACTGGCCCATGGTTACCCTGTGAGCATCCACGGCATGACTGAGGATTCAAACTTGGGCCCTTCAGATACTAGTCTGACACTCTTAAGCACAACACCATACTGGGTCTCTTTCCATGCTGTGTTTTCAACAAACACAAAGCAGGGATGGCTTGTGCCAGAACAAAAAGCGCAACAAAAGCTACCTATTCTGCCAAATGACTCCCATGATACTTTCCATGGCTCCATCCACACAATGCTCTTTCCATCTGCTCTGTTCCACCACTAGAAGACCTTCTTATCAGTCTAAAAGTATGTGTGATCAGAGACTGAACTCAAGATGCTGGAGACAAACTGTAAGGGAACATTGCTCTTCTTATGCTCATCTTTTAAGTTTCCCAGTGGCATTTAGCTAGCCACATTGGGAAACTGCACAAATTAGAAAGAAGTGATTTGTGCTAAACAACAACATGGGGATAGACGGTGGCTCAGTGGTAGAGCATCTGCTTGGGAAGCAGAAGGTCCCAGGTTCAATCCCTGGCATCTCCAAAAAGGGTCCAGGCAAATAGGTGTGAAAAACCTCAGCTTGAGACCCTGGAGAGCCGCTGCCAGTCTGAGAAGACAATATTGACTTTGATGGACCAAAGGTCTGATTCAGTATAAGGCAGCTTCATATGTTCATATGAGTAGAAGGCAGAGATGGTTTCAGAGCTGCAAACACCAAAGCACTTTTCCACCCCCACAGATGCTGTGGCAACACCCATCTTACAGAAGGGAAGCTAGCAGAGCTGGTTTTACACTCAAGTGGCTAAAGAAATCACTTGGACAACAAGATTGGCAGAGGGCATCAAATGGGGGTGAGGCAACAGGTGTGGCTTGAGCACACAATTTGCTTGATCAGGTCCAAGGCAGACTTCAGCATCCGCCTGGGAGCAGCATGGCAGGAGGTGTGTACTCCCTTCCCATGTACCATTGCAGATGAATTCCCAATGAGCTACTGTGAGTCTCTGCATCCCTGCAACTTGTACTAGAGTCTCTGTGACTTGTACTAGAACAGTTCAAGTTTGGAAAAGAAGCATGTGTTCCTTCTTTAGGTGCATCATTGCCACTCAGAGCCAATGGACTGTGGACTTTATTCATTCATTTATTTACATTTTAGATTTGTGAATTGCCCATCCCCAAATACATCATTACTCTATCATGGTCATTATGGTCTATTGTGACTAGCATCAGCTCTCTAGTAGATGCCTACACATCAACACTACCTGAACTTAAAAAACAAACCCAAGAACTAGACATGCTGAGGATTGAACCTTGGACCTTCTTTATGCAAAACAGATGTTCTATCACTGTGCCGCAACCCCACCACAGTCTACCTTCCTCATGCTGCTTCCACCAAACACAAGGGGGGAGCATGTTCCCTTCAGTGTTGCATTTCCAGTGGCTGAAGCATCGAAAAGAGTTAAGTGGCACTGCAAACTAGTGAGGCTAAGAGGCAAATGACTTGATCAAAGCCAAAAATTCAGAACAAGGAAGGAATGGTCTCTGAGCACCCAGTATTTCTCCCCTCAATTAAGTTCACATACAGGTAACACCAAAAATAATTTCCCACTCATTTAATGTATGCCCAAAAGGCTAATTTCAGATATGTTCCCCTAATTCCCATTTTCCTTTACAACAGCACCCTCCTTTTCTTCTGTACAACAAAAGCTGGATCCTCTGTTCTCCCATCTCTGACTTCAAAGAGTATGATGCAGACAGCCAAAACAGAACAACCATTGAAACCAGTAGCTGTTGTCTAATCCGCAGCAAGTACCATTGCAATGCTCTTCCAGCCTTTGCTCTTTCACTGTCACACAGGTACCAGTGCAACATTCTGGCTTCCTGAGTAAACATTGTAGAATTTTTAAAGTGCCTTCACTGATACTCTGGCTCCAGATCCTCAAAGCCTAAATGAACTGGATCCATTACCTTTAAGGCAAAAGCAGTGGCAGAGGCATGGGGATGAGAGACAACTGGTAAAAAAAAATTGGTCTGTGCACTAAATATTCATCCAACAATGGCAGAACATCTTGATGGCTGAGGGCAAAACATTTTGCCAGCCAAAGGACCTATCTTCTTGGGGAAGAGACTGCTTTCATCAGTGGAAAGCTGGTTATGCTAATAGACATTTCTGCTTTCAGTGGAATTGAGTTGTTTGGTACAACCCTGAATGATGAGTTTCCAGTGCCTGCAAGAATGCCATCCTAAAATATCATCACTTGAGATGACATACATTGGATGAAATTGATGAACCAGCGACACAAATGTTACTCTTACTTTAATATGCTGGTGCAGAGTGCGATGTAAGTAAGAAGTCTATGCAAGAAGAGCACAATCACAACACCACTTTAGTTCCTTAAATTATAAGTTTTCTTTGCCACTTACTGTTGAATTCTTGATCATGCTTCTACAACTTATGGCCTAGACCAGGGTTGTCAAACATGCAGCTCGAGGGCTGAATCAGGCCCCCAAGCAACTGGCTCTTCTCTGCTTCCTTCTGCCTCTCTTTTGCTTCCTTCTGCATCACATTTTGCTTTGCAAGACTTGCTCAGTTGCACAGAAACAACTGGTCCCCTGGGGAGGGAGGGAAAGAGCCAGAGCTTCCTTTGCCCAGTTCCCTGGATCCCATGGGAGAAATACAAAGAAAGCACCTTTAAGACCAACAAGTGCTAATGTTTTCAGCATGTTTTAAGTTTTTTTGTTTAATCTTTAGTCGTATTTGCCTGTGTCCTTTAAAAAGTTTATATCTCTGCTACCTAATCTTAAATAGGTACACACATGGCCCAGCCTGGCCCAGCCCAGCCCAGCCTGACAAGGTCTCATTTATGTCAGATCAGGCCCTCATAACAAATGAGTTCAACACCTCTGGGCTAGACTGCTAAAATGCACTTTGTGTCCAACTGAGCGTGAAAACTTTTTAGCAATTTGGGCTAGTGAAGAATGTTGCCAACAATCTATGCATGAGTTCACATCACTCATATAATGCACAAATGCTGCAGCACCTGCCATTATTTCCTCCCTGCACTGGTTCTGGATTTTAAAGAAAATCTTCAAATTTGCCTGCAAAAGTATTTATTTCAAGTGCATGTGTGGAGGCATTTAATGGTATTTTAATCTGACAATTTGATATTATTTTTGTAGAAATGTTTAGCATTTGGAGCCGGACTGAAATGAAATCCATTCACACATTCCCACTCATTGCATGTTATGTTACCACATAAACATGTGGCAAAAAGTTTATCACACTTTAGATTATGGTCCTTTAAATGAAAGTTCAGTGTGGTGGCACAAATGAGTTACATTGTAATATCCAAGCAAGCATCATAAACAGACGCTGCCAAAGTATTAGTACAGTGCCTCTCCTTCAGGTAAATGGTAAACATCCCAGAAAAATTTTAGTCAGTGAGTCTACCAAATGTAGAAACTTCTAGTAGATATCAAAGAAGGCCACCTGGTGGCAGCACAGTTGCATGTTTCTCTGTATTTCTTTATTTTTTCCTTAGCAGTGCCATGCCAGTACCACATGCAAGTTTAAAATAACCAGAGAAATTATATAGCAGCCTTTCCACAATATTAATAACCAACGATTTCTCTTATCTTATGTTTAAATACATTTTTAGAAAATAATCCACATAGTTAAGGCTTATGAGAAATTAATTGCTGCCTAGTTAATGCGGCAGTGGGTATGAGGAAAGAAGGCTCAGCATGTGGCCAAAATATCTATTTTCTGAGTGGATGGAACTGGGTTCTCAAGTTGAGACCGGTGCTCGTGCAGCTAAATTAAGTCATGAAAGGAGATAACACAATGTACCATCATTCGAAAGCAATTTAATCATGAAAACTGAGGGAAAAAATGGGAAGCAAATAGATATTTTACTTAATAGAAACCATCTGCACTGTACAGTAGGCAAATTGTATAAAACTGAATAAAACTGTCTCTGGAGGAACATGACTCAGGCGCCAGCTTATATAATGAAGATGTATATGTGCCTTTTAGCATTTGCATTGTCTATTAGGCTAGGTAAATCGCACCGTGAGTGTAGGCAAAACAGTAACAAATTTTATTACTGTCATATGACTGATGACAAATGCAGTAATAGAAGCCATGCCTATTAGACGGGGCTGGTTCCAAAACCAAAATGGCTTTCTTTCTCAGGCCAGTCAAACGTAGTTAAATCTTTATTAAGTGATGGGTGACCGACATTTGAAGCCAGTTGCTATTGTGTTAGAGGCAAAAAATCCCACAAGGAGAATCTTTTAAACTGGTTTAGGTTCTGAGCCTCCTGTTTGATTCAAGCCCACAAGGGAAGAGCCTAATTTAAATACCTCTGCTTTGACTTTCATACTGGACTTTGAGCTTGAAGAATCCCCGCAGATGATCTTTAAGCCACTCCTAAAGTCTTGTCAGAAAGGAACGAATGTTTCCTTATTTGATATGTTTCCTTATTTGATACTGCATTGCTTTTTGGTTTTGGCAGCTACTGCTGGGGTTCTGTTTTTTCATGTTGCCCTTGTCGGAGGAGAGATTTTTGCAGTTTTCAAAAACCCCTTCCTCCATCTTCATAATCGGCAAGTGATCAGAAGAGATGCAAATTGTCCCAGATCCTAGTTGTAGTGGACAAATGAAGCCAGCTTTCCCACATACATGTGATCAGAAGCATGATTGCTTTCTTCCCTTTGGAGAGCTCTTTGTCATTTGCAATGAAGCATCTGAATAAATGAAAAGGACTTGTGTTTTCTATGCTGCCCTATTTTAACCGAATGTGAAAAAGCACCCAGAAGGATTAGGTGTTTTATAAAGTGGTAAACTCTGAAGGGACTGCTTATTTATATTATTGATTATGATTGCTTCTGGGATGAAAGTCAGTAAAATATGTGAAATTGCAAAAACTTTTTAGTTCTGGTTTTGCTTAATATGAGATGGGAAGAGAAGCTGAGTCTGCTCCCTCTTGCATATTAAGCAGATTTCGCAAAAAAAAAAAATCACATTAACAAATATGAAAATGTAAAAAAAAAAGGGGGGGGAGGACCTCTCCCCATAGATTAAGACTTTTAGCCCAATTAGAAGTAATTTTCTATCACAATATCTGCACTTTCTGTTTTGCTTAGCCTTGTTATAATATAATCCAAGCCTCTAACCTGCACTAATAAAGCAGTGGAACTCTAGAGTGCTGCTAGAACTCTGGAGAATAAGACAGAATGTGCTACATTCTGAAAGGTCTGTGGCATTGCCTCCTTCATATCTGGGCTGCGATCAAGAGTATGTTGAAAACTGTATGCCGAGCCCTAATAAAAGTTCTGACACATCCAGGCAAATTGGACAGTATTTAGATGACTTTGAATGTTGCTTGTCTTTTCAGCATCTATATGCAGGGAGGTCACAGTGAGAGACGGAACAGGCAGGGCACTTTTAAGAAAGCTCATTTTAAAGGATCTTAGAAGTCCTTTGAAATGGTCCAAGGAATTATTGGTCAGTGAAACAAGACTTTATAAAAATGAATGGAACATTATTATGGTATTGGTTTTTCTTTTATGTTGGCATTGCTGTTGGGTAGAATTTATTTGAGGCTGGTCATGGAGAAGAGAGAACATAATCACTTTTATGTGGCACTCACAATATATTGATTTGCTTTTTTCTGCATATTTTCCATTTTAAAAGCAAACAGAAAGGAGGTAATATACAAAATAAATGTTCCCTAACTAATCCTCCAGGTTCTAAGGTCCATAATTTGGACCTTTATATTTTATGTAACAACATATTAAAGTAGTTAAATTCATAAAATTAATTTAAAACATAGCCTGATTTTAAAAACTGAATTCAATGGGTGCTGTGATAAAGAGATGATCCAGTGACAGAATATCTATTTCTGCGTCTGAGGTCTATTAATGAATAATTGCAAAAAGAAAATGAAGTTGGAATTTAGCTCTTATAAATATTTGTTTTCTCTAGTCTATTGTACTTTATATAAAGTTTTAAAATGTATGGCCATTGACTTTGCCTAAGCCAAAAAGCTAAGTGCAAATAGGTGAAAAATATATATAATTATGTTATCTTTCTTTCTGTTACAGAAAAGGAAGAAGAGAACATCAAAGGATTTTTTTGGGTGAGAAAATATGTGTGTGCTGAAGTTAATGTACTTCTATGCTTGTTTGTTCGTAATGTGATTCAGTAGATAATGTTATATTTTTGTTTGACAAATATGCTTTCTGTAAATAAAAAAATATTACAGCAATTACTTTATTGCCAGAATCCAAAAGCCTTTGAAGAAAAATTATTTTTAAAAAGATGTACAATAGTAAAGAAGTGAGAAAGCACAATAACAGTCCTGTTAAATGTTTCTGGCTCACGAAATAGTCACAGAGATCAAAGTAGACAGATGAGAATCAATACAAAAAATGAAGGCATGTTCTTGTGGAATATCAGGAATGACACAAAAGATACCAGCACTCCGTAAATGCAAGGAACATTCAGGTTAATTGGAGGTGGTTGTTTACTTCCATTTCTGAGGAAAAGTTAGAAAGTTTTGTTCTTTGTTTGTCAGAGCTCTGATCATTGTCATTTTTGAAGTTGCCCCACTTAGATATATTTAAAAGGCCATGTCAAGGGCACAATTAAAAAAAATTCCAGTGCCAATTTTAAACTGAAATACCTCAAGCCTGAATTTTTCGTATTACTCAGCACTCATGATTTCCAAAGTCTGCCTTCATAAAGAGATAATGGGGCCCAAACCATTTGGAAAATCCCAAGTGGAGCATGTTCACTAATGACCACTCTAATTAAACAAGGCTAAGTAAACAAGCAAACAAAACAAAAATCCTGCCCAAATTTCAGAGACATTCTCAAAATAAATAAATATATAACGAACCCTTTGGCCACTTACTTCTTTTATCCACAAGATGGCACTCTTAAACTATCTAACAATTTCATTTTCGGCTGAAACCAAAGGGAAGTGGGGGGGAGTCTAGAAGGGAGGGGGGGTCATGGAACAAAAGTTGTAATCCCTCATGAAAGTTAGACTTCTCTGTTTCCCCCAAACCATGAGTTTCTCCCACAAGTCTTTTTGCTGGAAATATTTGACTGTCCTTTTCTAATGGAAGACATTTTGGTAGCCACAGCTAGTGGATGAGAACTGAAACTGAACTCATCTTGGGTCTTGTTATAATATGCCTCATGCCATGAGGAGTAGTACAGTTGACCTCTGTAGGATGGAGGATTGGGAGAGAGGGCTTCTCAACACCCTTGTACAATTTACTTGGATGTTCTTGATTCGGGGTCATCTGTTTAGCAAGAAAAGTAAAGAAATGAATGCTCAGACAATAAGACTGATTAAGAACAAAAGAATATTTCAGAGGAAAAGTGCTGCTTTCCTCCTTAGGTATTTGGTGATGGGCAGATTTCATTTGAAGCCTTATTTACACCTATACTAATCAGGGGCATGCATGGCTTCTTCACAGAATTTTAACTAGTAACAAAGGTCCTTTGACATTGGATTTTATTGTCACAGTCAACACACATTAAGGTGTGGGAAAGGAGAAATACCAGGGTTTTTTTTTTTTAAAAAAAACCCTGTTATTACAATGGTTTTATCTGCCTGTGTGAGAGAAATGTGGGTGCCTGTCTGAAAAGTCAGCAAATCATGGCACACCAGTGAGCCTATGGAAGCAATCTCCACTTCTTTCTCTATCCCTGCCAGGTGGCTTTGGCTGTTTTGGATGGGGCTGTGGAGAAATTTTTCCAGGCCTGCCATTGCAGTACATATGGTTGTTGTTCGACCAGTAGCCAGACACATATTTTAGAAGAAATTTGTGTGAATGTTGGTGATAGGGACATGCTGTATGTCTGCCAGACCTTCTCCCCCCATTCTTTTTTGTATCAGTGCTGTGAATTACTAGCCTGATTGACTAGAAATATCATGTTGTATGCATTTTTAACGTGAAGAAAAGGATAGAAATCTGATCAATGTAGTCCAAGCTAATTTTGTTCTATAGCAAGGATGAACCATATATTACCAATCCAGGCTAATGTTAACATTAGCATGTTACATGATATGGTTTGCTTTTGCAAGGCTGAAGGAACAAGTGTGTTTTGTCTGAATTAAAATGTTCGATTGGTAATAGCAACAGGTTACCATAATTGCAGAGCCATTTGAGATTATCCCTAATAATGAAAAGAAGGATTAACTTCTTACATTCTATAGTCTACCATTAAAACACATTTGAGACCAATTTCACCAAAGTAATGGGATTTCTTCTTACCCCCATATCTTTTTTCCTTCATCTTGGCAAGTACCAAATATTGTGCTTTTAAATATCATCAGATGGTAATTGCAATAATCAAACAGAAGCAGTTAAAATGTGATATTAAAATATTGTAAATGCCCTTAATTCCAGTGGGCTGATCTCCCCTGTTTGCCTGTTTGTGTATCTCAAAAAATGTTTGCTGTTTCTGGCTGAAGATTTCAATTTGCTAGAGCAACTCTAGAACCAAGAAAGTCAGGATTTTAGCTTCTCTCGCATAGAATGCAGACATTTCCATAAAGCTATAACCTCTTCTGAACTGCTGGTCCATGGTCCCAGACAGTGGGGTTTTGTTCTCCAGTATTCCGTAAAGTGCATTTACACACACTTGGCATCGCTCCCTTCATTATTACCTCACAGAACCCTTATGGGTTTAAGGGAAACCCTGCTCTCTGCTCTGTCTTTTGATGTTTTGGTGGGAGAGTTCCTGGTCTTTCCTAGCTAAATTACAATGCCCCAGAAGTCAATGGGTTTCAAAGGGCTTAACTCTGCTTAGGATGATGCTGTAACTAAGGGGTCCCTAATATGGTGCCCGTGAGTGCCATGGTGCACATTAACAGCTTTCTTGATGCCCACCAAATGATTTTAGAAAGTGAGGCTTTTGACCAGCGAGGCTCCTGATTGGCCACTGGAGATTTGATTGGCTGTGCAGATTTTAAAGAAGTTGTTTCGTTAGCAGCTGCCACCACAGCACAAGGATCTTCACTTTGCGAATGAAGGAAAGTGGTGGCAGTCATTTTGTGACTGGCTCCACCTTCTGTGGAAGCCATTTTTGGAAACCATTTTGTGGATGAGCTAAACACATTGTGTCAGAATTCCGAAAGTGTCTGCAGGCTCAAAAAGGTTGGGGACTCCTGTTGTAACAGATTGGTATGAGTGAAAGGAAAGTCAAGAATCTGTTTACATGGATTTATTCAGTCATTTAAGAGAAAATTTAAAGAGGCTCACATACCTAACTGTCATTTATCCCTCAGAGATGGAGAAGACAGATGTTTTATGGAAAAAAAAACCAGTATGCTTAGTCCCTCCCCCCCCCCGCCCTTCTTAGAAAAACAGGATTGTAGTGATCCTTTGTCAAGAGACTGTGATGGAAATATAGCATAAGAATCTAAGAATGTAACTACTCTGTGCTTACAAAGGGATTCTGGGGAAATGGCACATAGAAGTATGACAGGAAAAATTCTGGGCAGTACTTTCAGCAAGCGGGTCACACAGCTATTGTGAAGCCATGGACCTGTTTTGTGTGACAGTTTTGGTTCAAGACAAAGCCTTTCTCCTAATTCCTTCACAGTTAGCTTCTGTATGTTACTAATGGCCCAACGATTTCCAGACTTGGCTGGCAGTACTAAGTCATTTCCATCTGTGTTTCTGGGTGCTCTCCAGCCGAGAGGCAATCCTTTTGTTCCTCTCTGAGTACTCACATGAGAATGACAATTATCTTCAAGAACAAATTCTGTATGGGAGCAGCTTGTGGAGAAGCTCCTTTTCTTTTGGAGCAGTGACTTGGGTTCAGAGGGCATTCTTAAGTGAGCAGCACAAATCAGCATGAGGTTTGGTCACTGTCTGCGTCCATGTAGAAATGTGTCCACCCAGCTGCAAGTGGCACTTTTGAAGCTTCAGAGCACCAGCAGTCTGATGTGGCTTTCCTCCCCACTTTCTGTTTTGGTAGACGACAAAACACCAGAACGTAGGATGCAGCCAGCAATCTGATCCACAGTCCAATGAGGCAGAACAGTTCATATTTAAACAGATTAGGCTGTTCGACTCCAACAAAACTGAATTAGGGTTACACATCTAAAATCTCAGTCCGTGTTTGTGCATCTCTCAGTCTGAGACATAATAAAAATATCTAAGCTGTTAAAGAAAGATTGTTTGGATTCATTCAAAGCTCCAGAAATTCTAGTATGTTTACTGGCAATTTGTGAGGAAGCTACAATCTATGTTTTTTAAAAAGAATGTTATTACAATTTTTATTCCAGAGCTGTTTCTTAGATATTATAGAACAATATAATTTTTGCAATGTGTTATTTAGTACATATATTAAAAACATAATTATTTTAGATGATCAGGGTTTGCATTTGTTGTAACTGACTTTTTTTTTGTTTGCTGGATGGCACTACCTGAAAATCAGGAAAACTAACGCTTCTTCCCTTTTAATTTAAAGGCATAATTGAGACAGAATACTTGTACACAGTAAAAATACATGTTTTTGACTTAGCGTTCAGAAAGATTGGTGCATGTGTCCATTTCGAACTGGAGATATTCCTTTGTTATGTCCTGAAGGCACAATAACTGTTGATATTAGTTTGGTTATTCTCTGTCCTCTCTCTGTCAGTGTAAAGTTGTAGTGTATTCAGTCAAATGAACAGTCATATATAGAATATAAGTCTCACAGAGGTGCTATTGGAAACACATTGTTCTACAGATGTAAAATATACAACCCAAGCTATTGCTGATATCATTCTGAGGTCCCCCGGGGTTGCAGCAAACATGTAAACGGGCCAATTTGTTTCTCCATGCAATTCTTCCTGATGGTCCCCAGGTACAAGATCATAAAGAGATATGTAACATGAACCAGAGGTGAAACATTGCTACATGACACATACAGTGTATCCATGTATGCTCAGTATACACTATGACTTGGGGATTTTTTTATCATCGCCTGAATCACCCTTTTCTCAACTGTTCATCACTCCCTGCCTGTTTTTTGCACTGAACTTCTAGCCTGATCAGCAGTACCAGGACATTCTGAAGCTTACCCACGACTTAACTTGGTCCTAAAGAAATGGTTCCAAGCGGGCAGCCGTGTTGGTCTGAAACAGTTGAACAAAGCAGGAGTCAAGTTTCACCTTTAAGAGCAACCAATTTTTGTTTAGAACGTAAGCTTTCGTGGGCTCTTAAGCACACTTCATCAGACAAGGAATGCTGGATTCCTCGTCTGATGAAGTGTGCTTAAGAGCACACAAAAGCTTACGTTCTAAATAAAAATTGGTTGCTCTTAAAGGTGCAACTTGACTCCTGCTTTGTTCAGCTAAGGAAATGGTGTCATAGTGGTGTTGTGTTTGGATTTTTTCATAGCTATTTTATTTACATGGACCCAGTCTGTGGCAACAACTCCAAAAAGTGCCACCTGTTTCACAGCAGAGTATCTACACATCACATTTCTCCATGTTAAATTTGATTGTGTGCAGTAGTCTATAAGGAGTTTGGGAACCTTCCAAACAGACTTAATGTTTGCATTTAGGGAAGATTCACCATACTCCCATATTCTCAACAGATTAGCCCATGTATTAGAATTTGGCTGCTCTGCAACAAGGTAGCAATCAACAAATGGGATCTGAAATCAAACTGAGCAGGATTTCAGGAGCACATGAAACTAAGAATAAACTTCCTACCCACTTGTGGATTTCTAAAGTTCAGTCAAGTTGCAGCTGATTTACAATGACCTAACAGGGTTTTCAAAGCAAAGGATTAAGCTGAGGTGGTTCGCTATTGTGTTCCTCTGTACAGTCTTCCTGGGTGGTGTCCTCTCCATGTACCAAGCCTGTTTAGCTTCTGAAATCTGATGAGATTGGGCTATACCATACCATTAACACACTTATAAGATTTAAATAAGTGAGCTGTGCTAAACATCAGAGGAGACAGCGGAACTGCGGACATCAGTTTAGATACAGACTCTTGTGTGGTCCTTCAGTAATCATCTAAATCTAGAAGTTAAGCTGAAGTAGGTTCAAGATGGACAAAAGAGTGATTAAAATACAGAATTCACTGCCAAAAGATGAAGTGATGGTCACAGAAATAAACAGCTTTAAAAAGGAATTAGATTAATGCAGGATAAGTCTGTCAATGGCCACTAGCCATGGTGACTGAAGGGAACCTCCACATTCAGAGGCACTAATCCTCTGCAACATGGCTTTTTTTTGTAGCAGGAACCCCTTTGCATATTAGGCCACATACCCCTGGTGTAGCCAATCCTCCAAGAACTTGCAGAACTCTTAGTACAGGCCCTACTATAAGCTCCAGGAGGATTGGCTACATCAGGGGTGTGTGGCCTAATATTCAAAGGAGTTCCTGCTGCAAAAAAAGCCCTGCTCTGCATCCCAGAGCCAGGAGGCAACATCAGGGGAAAACCTGGGCTTCTGGCAGCAGCACATCCCCCAGGAGCAGCACCTTGCCATCGGGCTTCATGCTGCCACAGTGCAGCCCTTGGTGGCAGGCAACCCCCCGGGATGCTTGGGATGCCCTTGCAACCCCTCTTGGCTCTCCTTCTCTCACATTGCCACCGCAGAGGATCACTTTGTTAGGGGCAGAAGCCGCCAAGCTGAGTCAAGCCCTGGAGGAGCCGCCAAGGGTGGGGAGTGAGCTGGGAAGCACAGGCATGGGAGCCTCTTCTCTGCTGCCAAGCTGGCTCATGCAGGGTGGTACACAGTAGGCATGGCAATGAGTCCCAAGGAAGGGGTGGCAGTGGCTGGCAAAGTTCATACTTCCTGAGCCAGTGGCAGGAGCTCTCAGGGAACTGCCATTGCCATGCTGCCCCACCACCTCCACACTCACCTTCTCTGCCATCTGCCTCTCTGCTGCCCTTCTCTGCCTTACCACCCAGCCTAGCCAGGAATTCTTTGGGCGGGTGGCGGGGAAGGGGCTGAGCAGGGGTGCTGGGGTAGATGTGCATGGGGGGCGGCAGGGCCATAGCCTGGCTTTGCCATCGGGTGAGGAGGAGGAAGGGCATAGGCAGTGGGAAAGTCAGGGGTGGGGAAACCTGGTCTAGGGTGTCAAAAACCCTGGTGCTGTCCCTGCTACTGTGTGAAACAGGATGCTGGACTAGATGTGCTATTAGACTGATCCAGTAGGGCTCTTCTTACATTCTTTGAGTAGAGTAAACTTTCACAGAAATTGAACATGTGGATGCTAGACATTTCTAGCATTTAGACCAGCTGTGGTTGGCTGTGTGAGATTTGTGGAAGACTTGCTATCTGGGGAAGCAAGACAATAACACCCTTGAATTATCAGTTACTTTGACCAAGGGATAGAGAAATTCATTCTAGATCCCAGACGTGACAGAATTTTAACTCTTAGACCTTACTACTTGGCAACCGTCTGTCCTGTCTGATGTTCCCATTTCTCTTTCTGTTTCTGATTTAAAAAAAAAAAAACTCAGTTACAATGCTAGGGGAAATAGTTTCAGACTATCATGAGCCTTTTCTGGGGGGATCACCACTCACTGATCAATAGTCTACTACCCTAAGCTATCTTAACATCAGCTTCAATCTTTACTGATGAATATAAGGTGGATCTGAAGGTTGGCTGAGTTTGTACATCTGAGAACACATTAATCACTGAAAGTTGTAATTGCTGTTATTAAACAAAATACGAATTTGCTTCCTTTTAAATATTAAGTTATTTACAGTGACTTTATTTCACTGTTTGCTGAAATAGCAATGCGACTGGGAGTCTGCAATACAGTCATTAAGTGCAAATTACAAAATATCTCCTGGGTTCACCTGAATTTTGCAGTTACTTGCCTCTCAAAGGGAGCATAATTTATCCCTGTTAATTTTGGAACAAAAGACATGCAGGTCACCAAGATGATGCAAAAACATAGCTGTTTTGGTTCTTTTTTGATGCAGGGGGGAAATCTTCCAGTGCTCCTAAAGTGCCAGCTGAGTCGAGTAACTCATCAGTCGGTTTTGGGGACAGGATTGATCTTATTTACAATGCAGAATGTTCAATGGAAGGCAAAAGTGCTTTTAAAAGGAGCTCATGGAACACTTTGAAAATATTAATTAGTGTGTTGAAGCATTCTGCATAGCATATCATAGTAAAACTGCTCGAGGGGGTTGCTTGGAATGAATTATTAATACGAATCTCTTTCCCTTATGCTTCACACCCTGATTGTGCAGGGCTTGGCATGGGTTGGGGTGTTTTTTCAGACTCATCTACTGCCTGCTTAGTGGGAATAGTGGTGGGGCTGCTACAGAGGGTCATCCTGCAGTTGGGGCCCCAGTGACTTAGATAAGAAGTAAAAAAAAAAATCCATCAAAGCTCTAATTAATATTTACTGTGTTTTCCTATCCCCTAGATCAGTTTGACACTCTAACCACTTGTCCATTTGCTCTTAGCCTGATCGCAGATAACTACAACCTCCAACACATCACTGTCACCATTGGAACCATGAAGGGAGGCAAAAGGAAGGGGGGGGGATCTACTGCACGCACATTGTTTTCTCATATAGTAGATCTGCAGGACTGGGCTTTTTCATTCCATGGTCATCGTCATGAGGTTGTTGGGAGGAGATCTGTGAGGAACCTGCTTTTGTGAATCCATGTGGCTGGGCAGCACAGTGTATGTGTGAGCCAAATCACACCAGGTTCTTTGCAAATCAATACTATGTGTGAAAAAGGTAGTTGTTTCAAACCCTTCTACAGGGCTATAACTAGCTTTCCCCATTAGACAAGACTGTAACATTTCCAGGACCCTACAGAGAATTTTCAGCAGTAGCGAAGAATGGACTGGTGACATTACACCTGAGAAAGTTAACCATCTCTGTGTTTGTGGCTCTTCACCACCTTTAAGCACTTTGTCATGGTGTTATTATGCCATAATAACAAAGGATTGTTTCAGTTACAGAAATTTTCCTATCCTAAAAAAGCTCTCATCTTACAAATTTTGGGTTGTAATCCATCACTGTGTTTGTATAACAGCAGTGCATTCCTTTAGTGCAAGATACACCAGTGGATGAGGTTCTTGTGTCAGAGAAAAGCTTCTTGAACTTGGAAGTATGTGCTGCCCTTAGCTGAATAGTATTAAGACTCTTGACTAAGTTTGATCAGTCTGGGATGTCAAAGAAGGCAAATGAAGCCTACAGGTGGTGTTGTTTCCCTCAGATATTCAGGGCTTTTTTTGTAGCAGGAACTTCTTTGTATATTAGGCCATACACCCCTGATGTAGCCAATCCTCCTGGAACTCATAGTAGGCCCTGTACTAAGAGCCCTGTAAGCTTTTAGAGAATTGGCTACATCAGGGGTGTGTGTCCTAATATGCAAAAGGGTTCCTGCTACAAAAAAGCCCAGCTTCTAGTAATGGACATAGAACATTCAATTTTGGTTTTTGACTTAAACTATGAAATTATGGAATTGTTTGATTGCAATATTTACTTAATATAATGTGTTGGATCTCTTTCAGGAACTAGCTAAAGATGACTGTTGTTGAGGAATAATTGTATAAACTGAGAACCAGAGTGGCATAGCACTTTGAATGCTGGGCTAACTAGGCTCAAATACCTGCTTTGCCATGAATGCTTGCTGGGTGATCTTGAGCAGTTACACACTCTCAGCCTAACCTACCTCACTGGGTTGCTGTGAGGATAAAATGGAGGAGAATATAAGCTGCTTTGAGTCCCTATTGGGGAGAAAAATTAGGTATTAATAAGCAAATAAATTTACATTTACTCAGCAGCTCCTTTCTGGATTCTTGCTCCAGTGGAAAGAACTTCTGCTCCATCAGAGGAAGACTTTTCACTGAGTGGAAGTGATCTTTTCAATGACTCAACAAACCCCCTCCCCCCTATTTTACTATTAGTAGCCTTTTCATTTCCTATGCAAGTTTATTCCAAAAGAAGTTCAGCTTTATTAGGTGGCAGTTACTTCAAGTGAGAATGTATATGCTTGGATTCTTAATTTCCTTTTCATGCCATGCCACCAATGTTTTTCATTCAAGCAGAGTGTGGTGGATTTGGTGCGGTAATTGATAAGTGATGAACATAGCCCACATATGAGACATGAGCATCAAAGTTTATTTTTGCTACTGAAAATAGTTGTACAAAAGAGTGAACCCTACGATGCATGCAAAAAGCCTTAGAAAAGGGAGATTTTTAAATGTTCCTTCTCTGAAAAGAAAAAAACTTTTCACAAACGCTGTTTTCTTTTTTGAAACATAATGTTTTTCATTTAGTCATGATAGAAAAATTCAAGTTACATTAATCATCTTAAAAGCAATTCGTACAGAGGTAAATGCCAACATGTTTGGTAATAACATCTAGGGTTCCCCTCCCTGCCTCTTAAGGGATATATTAACCCTGCCATATAGTAGACGGGAATAGAAATCAACATCATCTGTAAAAAGTTCCAACTCAAAATGTTTTATGACTTTTGCTGTATTCCCCAAGAATGCAATCAAACCAAGATCGCCAAGACGATAACTTGCTCCAATTAGATCACTTATAATCAATCAGAAAAACCTAGATTTCAAGAAGCTCAACAGATATTTCATAAAGTCACCTCAACCAGTTAACAGATTTTGCTGAGAAAGAGATCAGCTTACCAGTTCCCAAATTGTGAATATTATTGGCTCTCTATTATGTGCTTTTCATTACATTTTTTCTGGTTCCAGACTATATAGTTTGCCAACCGATTAATATTTTAAACATGTAGACAACCTACAGACCTTATTTATCTAAATAGCTTTTCTTTGTTCCGCTAAAAAACTGCTATCACTGTTAAATACACATTTATAGAATTTTGCCTTCCCTTGTGAGAAACTGTTATATATTGAAATGTAACCCAAATTCTCAAAGTATTTTTTTCAGCAAACAATTTAAATAATTTAATCAATGGAATCTTTGTAGAGCTTGGTAAGATTTTGACTTTTCTTTTCACACCAATTTGAATTTAGCTTAAGATGCAGTCTGTGAATAAGAAAACATTTGTTTCTGAACATGAATTCTTTTTTCTGGATAGAGGAAAAGCAGGAAAGGTTTAATGTAGTAAATCTAACATGGCAATTTAAGCATTTAATATGTGCAAAAGGTGATGTAAAGCAAGTGAGCTACAGAATGTTCTTCTGGATAATTTATGAGGACTTATTATTATTTATTATTCAGTGGAGAATTTGAACATTCCAGACTTTAAAAAAATTAAACCTTTGCTACAAAATATTTAGCCGAAGAAGTATGAAAAGAAGAAAACTTCTGCTGGGTTATCCCTTCAATGAAGTCTGTTGCAATGCTGATGATACAGAGAAATGCTGCATTATGATTGGGCTTTCATATTTTAGAGTAACTTTTGTTTCAGGTGATCCACTGGAAACCAACGGAATTGTTGCCAGACTGTGTAGGTGGAGGATCCTCCCTGCACTTCTAATTATCATACAGTTGGAAGTTGAAAAGATTAAACTGTCAAGCACCCTTTGTTAACTGTGGAGTTTTTTTTTTTTAAATTATGTTTCTTCACCCCAACTATTGCAGATGGGAGTAGGAAGTGTGTAGCATGGTGCTGTATGTATGCTCAGTGTTATATCAATGTGCATATCTCTAAGTATCCTCCATTTGGAATTACCTGAAATTTACACTGGAGCACAGGAAGACACAGTTTAGATAATAATCTGAAAATGCTGTGGTGTTTTTGTTTTTCTTTTGCACTCTTCATTTGATTTATTTTAGAAATCAGAAATATTGCTAAACTTCAGCCTACCTGGAGTGCTAAAGTCTGAAAATGCTTCCAAGGATACTATATATGCAGTTATCAGCATCTTTTTTTGTTTGTTTGTTCAGTACTTGAATCGGAGATTTGAAATCTGTAGAAAGAACTCCACTGGTTATGGTGAATATGCATTAAACTGTATTTTACCACCTAACCCATAAATTACCATGATATTTTTTATAGAGAACATAAGAGAAGCCATGTTGGATCAGGCCAATGGCCCATCCAGTCCAACACTCTGTCACACAGTGGCCAAAAAAACCAGGTGCCATCAGGAGGTCCACCAGTGGAGCCAGGGCACTAGAAGCCCTCCCACTGTTACCCCCGTCCCCCCAAGCACCAAGAATACAGAGCATCACTTGCCCCAGACAGAGAGTTCCATCTATACCTTGTGGCTAATAGCCACTGATGGACCTCTGCTCCATATGTTTATCCAATCCCCTCTTGAAGCCATCTATGCATGTAGCTGCCACCATCTCCTGTGGCAGTGAATTCCATGTGTTAATCAATCTTTCATGAAAAAGTACTTCCTTTTATCCGTTCTAACCTGACTGCTCAGCAATTTCGCTGAGTGCTCACAAGTTCTTGTATTGTGAGAAAGGGAGAAAAGTACTTCTTTCTCTACCTTCTCTATCCCATGCATAATCTTGTCACCCCTCAGTCATTGCTTCTGCAAGCTAGAGCCCCAAGCGCTTTAACCTTTCTTCATAGCAAAAGTGTTCCAACTCTTTAATCATTCTAGTTGCCTTTTTCTGCACTTTTTCCAATGCTATAATATCTTTTTTGAGGTGTGGTGACCAGAATTGTACACAGTATTCCAAATGAGGCCACACCATCAATTTATACAGGAGCATTATGATACTGGCTGATTTGTTTTTAATTTCCTTCCTAATAATCTCCAGTATAGCATGGCCTTTTCTATTGCAGCCGCACACTGTCTCAACATTTTCAGTGAGTTATCTACCATGACTCCAAGATCTCTCTTTTGGTCAGTCTCCACCAGTTTGGACCCCATCAATGTGCATTTATAGTTAGGATTTTTGGCCCCAATGTGCATTACTTTGCACTTGGCCATGATGAACTTCATTTGTCACATTAATGCCCACTCACCCAGCCTTGACAGATCCCTTTGGAGTGCCTCATAATCGTCTCTGGTTCTTACCATCCTGAACAATTTAGTGTCATCCGCAAACTTAGCCACTTCACTGCTTACTCCCAACTCCAAATAATTAATGAACAAGTTAAAAAGCATCGGACCCAGTACTGAGCCCTGTGGTACCCCACTGCTTACCACCCTCCACTTGAATATTATACTCACTCTTTGTTTCCTATTAATTAACCAGTTTTTGGTCCATGAGGACTTGTCCTTTAACCCCATGACTATTGAGCTTAGGAGCCTTTGATGAGGAACTTTATCAAAAGCTTTCTGGAAATCAAGGTAAAAAACATCTATTGGGTCCCCCTTGTCCACATGTTTGTTCACTCCCTCAAAGAACACCAACTGATTAGCGAGACAACTTCCCATGCTGAGTCTTCCTCAATAGTTTTTTTCCATCAATGTGCCTATTAATTCTCTCTTTAATAACAGTTTCCACCAACTTACCCAATATTGATGTCAGACTGACTGATCTGTAATTTCCCAGATTTCTTCTGAAACCCTTTTTAAAGATGGGGGTGGCATTAGCTACCTTCTAGTCCTCAGGAATGGAGGCAGATTTTAATGAAAGATTACGTATTTTTGTCATGAGATCCACAAGTTCACATTCCAGTTCTTTCAGAACTCTTGGATGTATACCATCCAGGTCTGGTGATTTAACAGTTTTAAACTGTTTATCAGTCATAGGACCTCCTTTCTCTTCACCCCAATATGACTCAGGTCCTTCAACATCCCTCCTGATATCAGCAGTTTTGGAGTGGGCAAACACTTATTTTCCACAGTGAAGACAGAGGCAAAAAATGCACTCAGCTTCTCAGGCATTTCCCTATCATCAGGGGCAGCGTTGGGATTCTTGCTGCCCCAGGCCACCCACACGGCTGCGCCCCCCCAGGCTGCATTTCCTTTTGTTTGCTTAGGTGTTGGGCAGGTGAAAGGGCCCCGGGACTGCCCTGCCTCACTCTGAGGCTGTTTCTCCTTGCCAGGGAGAGCTTCAGAGCAATGCCTCCCCTTCTCCTTCCTCCTCTCAGCTGCAGGGGAGGGGAGAAGGCGCCATGGGACTGCCCGCCTTGCTCTGAAGCTGCCTTTGCAGGGGAGAGCTTCAGACTGATGCTGTGCCTCCTCCTTCTGCTGTTGGGTGGGGGAAAGAGTGGTAGGACTGCCTTGCCTCGCTCTGAGGCTGTCTCCCTTTGCAGGGAAGAACTTCAGAAGCCCAGCTTTCTAGCCGCGCCTCCTCCAATCCTGGCTAGGAAGCTGGGCTTGGAGGAGAGCAAAAACTGGGGTGCAGGTCCACCGCTCTCAGCGGTAGAGGGTGCCCTGTAGGCGAGGTGGCGCCTGAGGCTGCTGCCTACCTGGCCGACTCCCATGCACCAGCTCTGCCTATCATCCTCCAGTAATTCTTTTACCCCTTGGTATTCCAAGGACCCCACTGCCTCCCTGGCTGGTTTCCTGCTTCTAATGCATTTGAATAAATTTTTATTGTTGGTCTTTATGTTTTTTGAAATATGTTCCTCATAGTTCCTTTTTGCCTGCCTGATCACAGACTTGCATTTGATTTGCCACAGCATGTATTCTCTTTTATCAACCTCACTGAGACTTGCTTTCTTCTGCTTAAAGGAAACCTTCTTACCTTTTACAGATTCCATTACTTTGTTTGATAACCATGCAAGCCCTTTTTTATCCCTATTTGTGCCTTTCCTGACTTGTGATATATATTTTAACTGAGCTTTTAGGATTGTAGTTTTAAATAGTCTCCAAGCTTCCCCAAGGGTTTTGACCTTTTTACCTTTCCTTTCAGTTTCCACATGCCCCCTCATCTGAGAGAAGTTTTTCCTTTTAAAGTTAAAAGTGGTTGTGCTGGTCTTTTGGGGCAACCCCCTATTTATACAAATGTTGAACTCAATAACATTATGGTCACTGTTCCCAAGTGGTGCAATCACTTTTACATCTTCCACCAGATCTTGGGGATTACTTAGGACCAAGTCCAGGATCATCTCTCTCCTGGTATGTTCTGTGGCCATCTGCTCCATAGCACAGTCATTGAGAGAATTTAGAAACTCAATCTCATTCTCCTGATTTGAACACATATTGAGCCAATCAGTGTATGGGTACTTAAAATCACCTATTACAACACAGTTATTTTGTCTAGCTGCTATCTAATTCTTTTGTCATTTTATAATCATCCTCTATTTTTGATCTGGTGGGTGATAAACTCCCAGAGCTCAGCTTCCTTTTGGGCTCACTATTTTGATCCATAGCATTTTCAGAAGCGAAACTAATTCTCTTACCTTCTCAATCTTACTGGACTTTATACCCTCTCTGACCTGCAGAGCCACCCCATTTCCAACCCTTCCTCCCCTATCCTGCCAATATAATTTATAAGGAATCACTATGTCCCACTGATGAAGAATAATAATGGAAACTATATTTCTATAGCATGTGTAGTGGGATTTTTGTTTCCTCTTTCCATTAGCAGCAAATTTAGAATTCAGTAAAATAAGTCAAAAACGTTTGGAAGGTTGTAAGTAAAGATCAGTCCAGTGGATTACAGCCTGATCCATAACTGTGGAATGTGAGGTGAACAGAATGCTTGAGATCTGCCTTAGGGCTCAGAAACTTCACACACAGACATAATAGGTTCCTTTGGATTTGATCCAAGATCCAGTGCAGTGTAACATTTGAAGTCAAAGCTGCTAGGCCTCACTCTCCTGTGAGAACTAGTAAAACTGGTGTCATAGGAATGTCAGCTAGACCTTGGCAACTGTGAATACCAGGCAACAGTGCTCCTGAGTTCAGGTTTTGAAGTCATCTTGGGCTATATACCCTCAGGAAGCCTCTTCCCTAAGTCTGCCCACAGTCTTGTGAATGCCAATAACCACTCATACTGTTGCCCAGAGGGAAAGAATTAGATGACCTGCACTAGCTGATTCTTGCTTCTCTCCCCACTTGCTTTTTCAAAAAGAGCCAGGGAGCAGGCAGTGGGAGCACTGAGGAGAAACTGCAGAGCTGGGAAGTCTCAAAGACATTGTTTATAGTAGGTCCCCTACTGGAACCAGGGCCTTGGGAGGTGTGGAAGCCCTTGTCTCCTTGGATGCTGATCCTCTCTGGGGTCTAGAGAACTGCTCACCTGGAAGGAATGTGGGAAGATAATCTTGGATAAGTGTGTTACTTTACTTGCAGATGAAAGATGAAAGACTCCCTTTCTCACAATACAAGAACTCGTGGGCATTCAATGAAATTGCTGAGCAGTCAGGTTAAAACGGATAAAAGGAAGTACTGCTTCACCCAAAGGGTGATTAACATGTGGAATTCACTGCCACAGGGGGTGGCGGCGGCTACAAACATAGCCAGCTTAAATAGGGGATTGGTTAAAATATGGAGCAGAGGTCCATCGGAGGCTATTAGCCACAGTGTGTGTGTGTGTGTGTATATATATATATGTAATATATGTATATATATATGTATATATGTATATATATGTATATATATATATATAAAAAATTTTTTTTTGGCCACTGTGTGACACGGAGTGTTGGACTGGATGGGCCATTGGACTGATCCAACATGGCTTCTCATGTTCTTATGACTGTGTCCTATTTTACTTGCAGATGAAAAATAAGTATTGTGGATGCTGATGCTGTATCTAAAGCAACTTAGTTCAGGATCAGCTGCTAGTGCCTTTTCACTTGTGGAAGCATCTTATGAATTTTTAATATTTTTTTTACCATTCTTTAACCTTCCTTCCTAGTAATCGTGTACAACATCTTTCTTTTTCTTAATATTGAAATCAGCTGTGTGTTGAACTGTATCCCAGTGACATTGTACCTGAGTCTTCCTGAAATATTCACAGGGAGTTGAGCCGCATACATTTTTGTTTAACGGTTGAAATCTACACCAGGCATATATATCTGTGGTGGTGGAAAGAGTGCATCTGTTGTAAAACTGCAGCTGTATCTCTCTACAGATACATATATTTCAGTGTGATATATTATGTTTTATAATTAAAATTTTATTGAATTTTAATATAAAAACAAATACATACATTAAAAATTAAGTAGAGAACAAACAGATATTGTATCAAGAGAATACAAGCTGTGGTATGCTAGGACAACAACATCTGACCCATAAAAAACCACCCTGCTTTAGTTATAAAAATACCTCTGTGGCAAGGAGTAAAGTGTGATATATTACTGAAGCTCTCTCCTGTAGTTCGGGGGGAAAATAAAACCTCTGCTTTTTTGCTGCTTCCCTTGAAGGAAAGGAGCAGTTTCTAGCATTTCTTGTCTAAGCCAAACAAATCTAGGTGTAATAAATATGGAATTGAGGAAAGCAAAGGTAATTAACTATTGCATTGGGTATTTTCATTTAAAAAAAAAAAGAATTGGACATTTTGGATAAGTGTATTTCCATGTAGGTGCTCACAGGCAGGATTCAGTGGGAGCTCACAGGAGCACAGCTCCTGAACCTTTCTGAGAGTTCCACCTCCTCTTTCTGATAGTTCCACCCCCTTGTCCATTGAATAGTATGTGCAGCTGCATAACAATCCCTGGATGAGCTCCACCATCTATTTTTCTACAAAGTGACCCCTGCTCACAGGTACCATGGCAATAACCACAAATACTCTTCATTTTGCATTCATGAACCACAAGTGTGATCCTTGTGAATGTTCAGTGGCAGCTTTGCATGCAGAAGGTCCCAGGTTCAATCCCAGGTATCTCCAGTTATGAGGATCATGTAGAAGATGGTGTGAAATACCTCAATCATTAAAAAAGGTGGAATTTATTTTATAAGCTTGGATGCAGGAAGTTTGTAAATTGCATGTGGAGGAAGGCGTTTTACAGTCTCCTGCTGTGTGGGAAACCTTTAATGTGTTCAGAAGGTGACAGGGTGTTGGGAAATGCTCAGAATGGATTGAGGTAATGGTGGAGGAGGGGCCCCTGCCATCACTGCATGGTGGGATTTAGCAGTTGCAGAAGAACAAGCTAGGCTGAGCCTGCAAAATGCAGGTCCTGTGCCTGGAAAATGCTAAGTTGGTTTCTATTATGTAATTTTTGCTTTTGCTGAATGTGTTATTATGTTAACACTTCTGCTGTGCTTCAGCTCTGCTTGGTTTCTAGATTTCTACATGTCAAATCCTATTTCATTGGCTAGTCCTGTCCTGTTGATTGTATTGACTTTCCTGGATAATCCACTTTGTGGGTTTTTAATAATTTTTTTTGTATGTGTGTGTGCATGTGTGCCTGGAAGTCATGGCAACTTCTGGTGATCCCTACTGAGGCATAGAGGATGTTAAGAGAAACCTGCCTCTGCCTCCCACTCCTGGTATTCCAAGGAGGTCTCTCATCCAAGTACTTGCCAGGGTTGAACTTACTTAGTTCCCAAGATCAGATGAGATCGGATTTGCTTGGGTAATCTACCTTGAGTCTCAAAGCCAAAGGTGGACTAGAAATATGTATACGTCTAGGGTTGTCATACAGCCCCATGGCGCAGAGTGGTAAAGCTGCAGTACTGCAGTCCAAGCTTTCTGCTCACGACCTGAGATCGATCCTGGTGGAAGCTGGGTTCAGATCACTGGCTCAAGGTTGACTCAGCCTTCCATCCTTCCGAGGTTGGTAAAATGAGTACACAGCTTGCTAGGGGAAAAGTGTAGATGACTGGGGAAGGCAGTGGCAAACCACCCTTATAAAAAAAGTCTGCCGTGAAAACATCATGATGTGATGTTACCCCAGAGTTGGAAATGACTGGTGCTTAAGGGACTACCTTTACCTTAGGGTGTCATCTCTGGGGGTGAATTCTGGATAGTGTGGGGTTGGAAAAGGACTTCATTGTTAAATAATGCCATAGATTCCACCCTCCAAAGCAACAATTATTTTTCTAGTAGTACTGATTTCTTTCTTTTTTCTTTTTTCTTTTTGGTATTTTTGTATTTTATGTGTGTGTGTGTGTGTGTGACTTCTGGTGACTGACCCCTACTGGGGGACTAGAGGTTATTCAGAGAGGTGGCTGAATAAAGATTGCCCCGTCCTCCTGACTTGGTATTTCAAGGAAGTCTCCCATCCAAGTACTAACCCGATTCAACCCTATTTAGTTCTTGAGATCTGATAAGATCAGGCTTGTCTGGGCTATCCAGGTCAGGGTGGTACTGATTTCTTTCACCTTGAAATTGGTTGTAATTCCAGGATATTTTTGCACTCCACCTAGAGGCTGGCAAGTTGGCAATCCTATGCATAAAAGGTAAAAGTAGTTCCCTGTGCAAGCACCAGTCGTTTCCAACTCCAGGGTGACGTTGCATCATGACATTTTACGAGGTGGTTCGCTATTGCCTTTCCCAGTCATCTACACTCCCCCCCCCCCCCCAGCAAGCTGGGTACTCATTTTACCGACCTCGGAAGGATGGAAGGCTGAATCAAGCTTGAGCCGGCTACCTGAACCCAGCTTTTGCTGGGATCGAACTCAGGTTGTGAGCAGAGGTTAGGACTGCAGTACTGCAGCTTTACCACTCTGTGCCATGGGGGTCTTAATCCTATGCATACAGACAGATAAATAAGCAGTGCACAGTACTGTCCTAAGCTAATCATATTTAGTTGCACTTCAGGCCTTGCTCACATGCTACATGATTGAACACATGTATGTCCTGCATGTAAACACACATCTCTGTAAGAAAGAACCAACATGCATTTACTTTACAGATGAAACAGAGGATCAATACCTGGCTAAAGGGGGGTTTAAATCACATGTTAAGCTTTACATGCATGGAATGTAACATGATGCTTACCTAACACACACAAATATATAAAAATAAATCTACATGGTCTGTATGTGTGTTTACCATAACTTGTGAACAGAGTTGTAATGGCACTAGGTAAGTTAGTCAACACACTTGGCTGCTGATGTCACTTAGCAAACTTGTATGAAATATGAGTAACATGGACCTGGAAAAAGAAAGTGATTTTTAATTGGGTATAGATTAGGGATGGGCATGAACCAGTAAAAGATGGTTTGTGTTGGTTTGTGGTTTGTTTGATTGCCTAAACTGGTTCATGGTTGGTTTGGTTCATTTGATTCAGGAGGTTCATTTGATTCTTGTGAGTTAGAGATGCCAAACTCACAAGAAGTCTTCAGCAAGCTCTCTTCCACCAGCCCTCCAAGTTTGGCAAATATTGGACTTGGGATTTCTGTGTTATAGCCCCCTGAAGCATGTGCCCCAGGAAAGCTCAGCTTTACCTTCAAGTTTGGTCCCTGAAACCACAGCAAGGAACGCATTTCCAGCTGGGTGATGTGTTTTAAAAAATGTCCCACTATCGTAGGGAAAAAAGGAATTCCTCAAAGCCTCCCATAAATCAGCCTTGCAGTAAACAACTGAACTAACTCTTCTGTCTTTGTTCTGCAAAGTGAAAGCAGCTGAGTCAGGGTGTCATACTATACTGGTATATACTCTGCTCCCATAGAGCAGATTGGCAGCTCTGAGGTTGGCTCCCAGAGCTGCCAATCAAGCTATGGATAACTGCTTTGGGTGTTTCTAGGGTTCTCCACAAGTCCACCCCCAGTGTTGCCTAGGAACTGATTGACTCAGTGCCAGGTTGTCTGGTGAATGAACTGCAAAAATGAACCAAATGAACCACCATGGGAAAAATGTGGTTTGTTTTTTGGTTCAGAAATGATGCGACTAAATGAACCAGTTCAAAATAAACCATGAACTTCCCTAGTTTGCTCAAACTGTGGTTCGTTTCTTGGTTTGTGCCCATCTCTAGTATATATAAAAAGTTGACATACTAAAGATTTCAGGTTTTCACGGCTGGTAACATCATTAAGGTTTGTAGAATCTTTTGGGATCAAATGCCGTGTTCTACTGGAGAAAGTTTTCCTTCCAGACGTTTCGTTCTCAGCTGTGGAGAACATCCTCAGTGGCGTTGCAGCCGGAGCAGGCGCTCAGACCTTCTTGGCTGCTGTGCATTGAGTGGGGCCAGGGCTGCTGGAGAGCTGCTATTTGTAGGCTGGAGGGGGTGTGATGAAAGGGCAATTGGTTTGTGGATGTGCCCATTGTTTGGTGGGGCTTCCTGGAAGGGTAGTGATAAGGAAACTGGCTGTTGAATGCGACCATTGTTCTGTGTTAATTGCTGGGAAGGTTGGAAGGGGTTTGAAGATAAGGAAGATGGTTGTTGACTGTGCTGATTGTTCTGTGGAATTTGCTGGTTGTTCTGAGACTTTCTGCAATTTATAGTCCGTAGGGTGTTTTGCAGAGCTGGGTACCAAGATTGGTGGATGAAAATGCCTTCGTCCTTTCTGTTAAAATTGTGCTGGTGTTTGTAAATCTCAATAGCTTCTCTGTTCAGGCGGGTATGATAATGTGAAACCATAGAAAGGACTTCAGTTCTTTCAAAGTGGATGACGTGGTCTCCTTCTTGGAGTCTACAAAATACCCTGCTCCTGTGGTGCAGTCTACATTGGCACTACCCAACGCAGTATCAACACCCGTCTCACCGAACACAAGAGACACTGTCGCTTGTTTCAGCCAGAAAAATCAGCTGTAGCTGAACATGCACTTCAAGAAGGAGACCACGTCATCCATTTTGAAAGAACTGAAGTCCTTTCTACGGTCTCACATTATCATACCCGCCTGAACAGAGAAGCTATTGAGATTTACAAACACCAGCACAATTTTAACAGAAAGGACGAAGGCATTTTCATCCACCAATCTTGGTACCCAGCTCTGCAAAACACCCTACAGACTATAAATTGCAGAAAGTCTCAGAACAACCAGCAAATTCCACAGAACAATCAGCACAGTCAACAACCATCTTCCTTATCTTCAAACCCCTTCCAACCTTCCCAGCAATTAACACAGAACACTGGTCACATTCAACAGCCAGTTTCCTTATCACTACCCTTCCGGGAAGCCCCACCAAACAATGGGCACATCTACAAACCAATTGCCCTTTCATCACACCCCCTCCAGCCTACAAATAGCAGCTCTCCAGCAGCCCTGGCCCCACTCAATGCACAGCAGCCAAGAAGGTCTGAGCGCCTGCTCCGGCTGCAACGCCACTGAGGATGTTCTCCACAGCTGAGAACGAAACGTCTGGAAGGAAAACTTTCTCCAGTAGAACACGGCACTTGATCCCGAAAGATTCTACAAACCTTAATTAGTTTTATTTATTTATTTATTTATTTATTTATTTATTTATTTATTTATTTATTTATTTATCTATCTGGGATTTATATCCCGCCCTTCCCATCGAGTGGCTCAGGGCGGCTTACAACATATATACTGTTAATTTTTTTAACTATTTGCACTCCAATCTTTATTTTGCCTGAAGTTTAGACTGTATTTACAAGCCAGACATCTTCATAATTGGAGTATTTCATTGATTAGAGGAGCAAAAGTGTGATGATTCTAGAGTGGAACATATTTTCCTCTTTAAAGAACAATAACAACAGTATGACAACACGGTCTTCATGCACTTAATGCGGCTATTGTCCTTTAGCTTTTAACACACTTCCCCAATTAAGCTGTTCAGGGTTAGCACTTAAATAGCTAACCTTGCTGCTACAAATTGATTTATCCCCTAGTGACTGTCAGAGCAGCTGACCAAATTGCTAGAGAAAAACTTTTCTTTTAATTTAGTGTTGTATCTGTCTGTGTGGACCTGGATTCAATGCCTTTTCTAGCCATTGTCTCAGTACTATCTCATCTGATTTGGAGCTAATAAAAATATAATATCCAGATGAAATTTGGTAGAATGGACCCTGATTAGATTTCCTGTAATTAGAAGTAGTGATGGGTATGCCTAGTATTCAGAAGCAATTTGATATTTATGAGCTTTCTTGTGATCTCTTAACAAAATGTCTGTTTTTCTTGAGCTCTCTCCCCATTCATAATGCTGATACTGACACAAGTACACTGAGTCACATACATGTGTCTTATTACATTGAACAATGGGAACTATAGCTCCCAACACCGGCCATGGATAAGAACTGCTTGGAAATTCTATAGACCTCCTCCTCAAACAGCCAAAAGAAGAGAGGCTGCGGAGATGAGATGAGTGTATATATATCATTCTGATTCTATTAGAGCAGAATGGAAACTCTGTCACTGGCAGCCAACAATGCCTGTTAAGTTTTGGAGGGCTCCTATTGGTGTTTCCAAGACTGGAGAGTCCTGCCCCCCTTGCTTTGGAGTTTCGGAAAATATTTAATTGAGCAGAGAAGTCTATCTGGAAATATAATCATTCACGAACTGCCAGGAATAGCATCAAAGTTTATGAAATGTCTGTGCCAAGCAGCCTTCAAGAAACATCACTTCACGAACCACAAACCAACCAAAATTCATGATGAACTTTACTTCATGAGTCTGTGCCCATCACTAGGGATTTTTTCCTATATCAAAATCCAATTAGAACCACCAATATCAGTGATACAAATATCAGTGATGCAGTATGCAATATAACCATTGTGAATAGATTATTTGCTCATGGGGTATATTGAAGTCTAATATTTTTGTTTTTAAAAGCTGGCCATGGCCCATTAAATCAAATACCAGATTTTAAAAGAGGATTCTGAGAGGCCTAACTTAGCTGAGTAGAATCATAGGATTATGAACTGAGAGTCATTTTTTTTTTGCAGGCATCCCTGAATCAGAATAAAAAAATGAGATTCTGCACATATGCTTTTGGTGTTCAGATTGTCTATGCTGCTGTGTGTGTAAAAGTTCTTCAGCTCATTCAGTGTCTGAGAAGCTCTTGCTGGATACTGCAAAACCAGGTGAATTGCAAAGGAAGTTGTTTTGTAGATGCATGGGCTGAAGTTATTTAATGTTACTTTCATCACTTGCTATAAGCCATCTTTTGTTCCTGAGGCTGTTTGTTTAGGGACGAGGTCTATAGAATTTACACAACAGAGCACATTATCTCGTGATTGGGAACGCCTCTCCCCTGCTGGTTTTTGTTGTTGAGTTGACTCAGGGCTCTGAGCCACACATCTCTCTGCTCACACTGAGCAGAAGGGCTTAGCTAGTGGGTTCCTTGGCTGAGGACCTGCATTTTGATTGTTCTTCCTCTTGCCTACTGGTGTTTGGGTGTATTAAGTGGACTTAGGGCTCTAAGCCACCCAATCTCTCTGTTCACGCTGAACAGAGGGGCTGTCATGGAGTCCAAAAGTGAACCTCGTGCATCCCCAGGCCTGTTGTATGCAAGTAAACAAACCTTTTCATTATTTTATTAACATATTATGAAGTCTTATTTAATTTCTGTCAAAACAAAGATTTATTCTATTGGAAACGCAATGCTCTAAAATTATACAGCAGAAAAACATGAAAACAAGCTTCACTAACACACTTTTCAGGACACTTAAGTCCAAGAATTAAAGGCCACAGTTTAAGTGTTTGCTATGTTGCTGTCTTTTGCAATATAAGCACATTATAGTCCAAGCTATCAGAATCCAAGCTAGCCTAGCTTTCTTTTTCAGGTTTATAGCTCAATTATAGCTTTTTTTTTTTTTTTTTTGCCAAGCAGCATCAGGTGATGTTAACATCCAGTCAGCACACAGTCTTACTGGAACTTTTTAGAAAATTACCTCATCACTCCTGACCTTCTTCCTCCCATCCTGTGGGTCACAGGTTCTCATGAGAAGCTAAGTACCACGTTTCCAGCTCTCACCTTGAAGATAAGGGCTATGTGATCTATTAGTTACACCTGTAGGATGGAACAAGACCATTACCATTCATATTAACCCTTGAGGGGGTGGGGAGTCAGGGGTGCTTTGCCTCACAAGGGTTTAGCTAGTGGGTTCCTTGGCTGAGGACCCACATTTTGATTGTGATTTCTCAGCCCTGCTGGAGTTTGGGGTTGTTGTATGCTGTGCATGAGTGGAAAGAATTTTTACATATACCTGGGAAGAATGGACTATTTTCCTTGAGCTGCTTTGCGCTACATTGTAAATTGTTTCCAAATAAATCCTGTTTCTCCAGATGGATTTTTTTTTGCAAAGGTGGTTGACAATGCATGGTTCTGTAGTTAGAAGCCTTTTTCACATCTAGAATGCCATGTGCAGTGCTTCAGATGCCAGGAGGATGTTATTTACTCTCGTGTCATCCGAAGCACTTAACATGCTTTCCCAAATTACCAGAAAAAGATCCACCCCCATCATCTTATGTAGACTTAAGCAGACACTAAATGTCCAGGCAGGCAATGTTCTACCCAGTACAATTTCATTGTTCAGGTGTTAGAGCTTGAAAGATCATTGTGTAGCCTCTGTTGTGGCTCATTCAAAGCCACCTAGCAGGGAATTTCATAGGCTTTGCAAAAGACTTTAAGACTTTGCAGTTACCTACTCAAGAATCCTCTAGGCACTACCTCACATGGTCAGAAATGTGTGTCTGGGCTCAAAGTGTTAGCATAAGGCCAGTGGTGGGAATTCTAAGTGGTTTGTGATCACAAGGATGTAGAAAAAGAACTGCATCATTCTAAGCACAGTGAAATAGATTGGGCAACGAGGCAGGTAATGAACAAGAGGGAATATGAGGAGATATAATTAGAAATGACTGTCTACTCTTCTTAAACATGGAAAGGATGAACAAGGAAATGGTGGGGGAGAGCCAGCAAAGGAAGATCAGCTTTCCCTGTTGTAAAAGTAGACACTGATCTTTTGTAACAAGGTAGAATTGTAAAGAAAGGAAAGAAAAGAACATGTGATCCAATTAATTACACTGGGGAAAAACAAATGGTCAATTGTGTCAAGTAAAAAAGAAATGGGGGGATACAGGAGAATGTATACTGATTGTTACTAATCTTGCAGTTAAGAAAACCCGATAAGAGTATATTTATTTTTTAAAAATCACCCTAAACCTTAACAGGATAATACTTCCTATAGGGCAGAGCTCTGGCAATATTCCATTCCATGCTCTCCCCCGCCCCAAACATGTACACACACAACCCTCTCGGAGGAGGGAGCAGAATGCATAATTGGCACTAACTAGGTTGAAAGAAACCCCTTTGTTCCTTCCAGAGACCTCTTCTTGAGGGAAAGGAAAGAAGACTCTCCAATTTCTGGTGAAAAGTATCTTTTGTAAGCAGGTGGCCAACCCGTGACAACAACCCAAAGTCACTTGTTGTCAGCAGTGCGCTAGAAGGCCATGTATCTGTCACAGAAGTGAAATGAAAAATGAGTAGGGTTGGCATCTTTTTTGTTACTAGCTCTGTTTTTGTACCCTTGGCAGCAACTAGAAGGTTAACAGGTGAATCTTGACTTGATGAATTTTTTACCTTTTAAGTCTCCGCATATAGAGCTGCTATTAAAGGCAAGGGAACAGGTGACAATGATAAGAATTCTCCTGCTATTTAGTTTGGGTTGTGGCCTGCAAAGTCCTTTCAGCTGGGCATAATACCCAGGAACAGTTCCAGTCATCATAAATGCAGTCACAAGGAACATCACCATGCTTTGTGAACCCACATGTTTTTTGCTTAAGTTCCACTTAGTTAAATGGAGACTTTTACAGGAGACATGCCTTGTGGGTTTAATCTGAGGAGGAAAAAAATAAAACAGGCTTCTATTAATCTGGAAAATTCTCTTGGCAGATGTTTCCAGGGCCCAAGCATCATTTGCTTGGGCCAGAAAGAGACTTGTAGTATGCCTCCTGGCATCATCCTATACATGAGTCATGAAAAAAATGTCTATTTTATTTCTGAGATGATATAAACAGACTGTATTGCAGTTACAGGCTTGTAGCCCAAACCGAGTCCCCTTGGGGGCCCCAGCAGTGTATAGCTGTCTTCTCTTTCCCTCAAGGGCCCTGGATGTTTTTAGTGCCATATTCATTTGAGAAGCGAACAAATGATTTCCATTCCTACCTCCATCCCTCAAGTTTCAATAACATGATCACTCATCTGAATCCAGTCATTACAACTCAAATTGTTAAAATTCCTAGACCTGAAGTTCCTGACTATGTGACAAAGACATTGAATTACTGAATGAGACTTGCTGCTGGTATGGGTATTTAAATATAGATGTACACAGATGTTAAATCTAGAAATGTTCATGTTTTAAGGTGATACAAGTCTGATGCTTTTTTAAAACACCCACTTTTTGTATCATAATATATTGTAACCATGGTTTAAGTCTGTGTGTAGATCATATACTGCTTAAATCATAGAGGAAGGTAGAATAGAAATTTAAAATTTAAGATACTGTGCAGAATGAAAGGAAACTCTTATCTAGATCTCTAAACTGAACCTCTTTTGGGGAGGTATTTGGTATTTTCCTTCAATCACTGTAGTACTTATGCAAGAACATTCTGAAGGCAATATAGCTCTGATTTCTCTGTTGCCTTTGAGTCTGTGAAGCTGTTTACGGCTTTGCCAAGTAGGTGTAATGCCCTGTCATTCTGCTGTAGAACCATCTTCGCAGGTGCAAATGGATGTTCAAAGTGTGAGGCCATGGAACATAAGGACTCACATGTCTTAAAAGCTAATGAAAAATCTATTTATTTCTCATCTTGTTTTGACCAGATGAGGTAGCCAGTGTGTAAGGCAGGACTTGAAAACCATTAACTGAAGTTGCTCTTTTCAAGTTCTAGGTTTGTGTGCTGAATTGTCAGTTAGCTTGAATTAATGTTTCACACACACATGCACACACTTGTGGGAGGATATTAATGTAGTTAAATTTTAAGCTTTTCTTAATTGAAAAAAGCAATCATATATTTGGATAAATTTTCTCATATTCATTTGGATTTTTTTTTTAAAATTTGGATAAACTTTCTCATACATGGTAGTGATGAAAAGTGTAGCAGCTGACTTATGGCAAGGATGCAGAGTTTTCAGGGCAAGAGATCATCAGAGGTGGTTTGCCATTGCCTGCCTTCGTGTAGCAGTCCCAGCCTTCCTGGGTGGCCTCCTACCCTAGAACTAACCAGGGCTTCTGATATCTGATAAGATTGGGTTAGCTGGCATCATCCAGGTCAGGGCATATATACATTTAGTCATAGACACAGTAGAATTGTTATACACAGCAAAACAACAAACAAAATATCTCAATGTTGATTAGAACTATAGATACATATGCCTCTCTAAACTGGATGATAACATATAATGGATTTGACTTGTCAAGGTATTTGAGTGGAGTTTATATATAGATTGCCATGGCAGAATATGCATGTTACCATCTTAATCTGTGGTTTATCTTTGCTTCTGTTGGAACTGTCTCCACAAATCTCATCCTAGTATCTTATCAAGATCACTGCTATATTTGTTTGAAACTGTGTAAGATTAGTGCCTCTCTTCTATTTGTTCACTGTCTACAGCACAAGGATATTTACTTAAATTTGGATCTTCTTATCCATTACCTTTTCCGCATGTTTCAATCACTAAAACAATGGTCTGGAGTCTGAACTAATCTAAATATATATGTGTGTTCCCCAGGCTTTTTTTGTAGCAGGAATTCCTTTGCATATTAGGCCACATACCCGTGATGTAGCCAATCCTCCAAGAGCTTATAGGGCTCTTAGTACAGGGCCTACTGTAAGCTCCAGGAGGACTGGCTACATCAGAGTTGTGTGGCCTAATATGCAAAGGAGTTGCTACAAAAAAAGCCCTGTGTGTTCCCATGTCCATGTGCACTTCTGTCATAGTTATTGGTTGATATAAGCAATTAGAAAGGAAGATTGAATGAAACTTAGGTGTCAGGAAGCGTGTGAACTTTCAAATAGATGATAATATGAAACATGACATCCTAGAGCACAGAGCAGGGTTTCCCAATATTTCTGAGCCTGAGAGCATCTTTGGAATTCTGACACAGTGCACAACCATAAAATGGCTGCCATGAGAGGTAGAGCCAAGCACAAATTGTCAGAGAATGTGGTTATGCATAATTCTAATGGTAACCATTTCAGGCAGAATGTAAGGCCAAGTGTCATTCTTGGCTTCCCTCAAGAGTTAATGTGTATAACAATGGACCCAGTTTTCCTTGCAGGTGTTGCTAATTGGTTTTTCAGCCTGCCTGGTACCTTATCATCTTCGATGTCAGGGTGGAAATGGACAATTAACTTCTCATGAGAACATATCTTCAGTGACGGGTGGGGAGAAGAACAGGAACAGTGATGTAAGTTTCCAGAGCTTTTCTCCTAAGCATGTGTTGGGATTGGATGTTATCTGCACCTGACTTGAGCGGTGCAAAACTATAATTGCAGAAAGACTCCAGAAATCATTGTTGGAACACAATTAAAAACACTAATGTGCAAAGCAGAATTGATCAGGTGGGCATTCTTATAAGGAGATCAGAATTACACAATAATGGATCAGCTCAGGAGGTTTCTTCTATAAGGGATAGTGTTATAGTAATAATAATAATAATAATAATACTTTTTATTTGTATCCCGCCCTCTCCGCCAGGGCAGGCTCAAGGCGGCTCACAGCATACGAATATAAAAATACAATAAAACCATACATAGTAATTACAGTTACAATTATAAAATCATCATTACATCATTAACAACTTACATTAAAATTAACATTGTGGTGCTCGTGTGTAGTATGCTGCACTGTTTACTGTATATATCCCCACCCCCCTTTTAACCACAATTCATTGTCTTCTACTTTTGTAACCTTCTCTTCAGTATGGAACTTTAGGTAGATTTGTTGTATTCTATAGCTTTTTGTTCCCTTGCATTGTTTTCTGGTTCTGCAACCCGTTGCATTATCCTGTTTATCAGAAATCTTTGCTGTTTTAATTGTTTTCATAATATTTTGTAATCTCTGTGATGTTTAATTGAATTGTTTTTATCATATTTTGTAATCCACCTTGAATCTTAGTGAGAAAGTTTTTTTTTGAACCCTCTGCTGGATCAGGCCAGTGACTTTTCTAGTCTATGATCCTGTTTCTCATAATGGCAGTCATAGGCATGGTCAAGCACAAACATCTGCTTGTGATAACTTTTCACTAAACAGTGGTGAAAGTTTTGTTAAGTTTTCTACTGCAACAAAGTGCTGTCTTGAAAAGTAAAGAGGAAGGCTGCAAAAACTTCCAATCAGGCCTTGCACAATTCTTTAGGCAGGGTGCATGTTACAGGACTCTGTCCAGAGCTCCCTGCCATGTGGACTTAGAACTAGCGGCAAGACATTTTGGTGATGGATGATGCACAAAGAGAAGGCACTTAGCAGTAGAGGGTGAGCATTTTGGCATGCAAGGGGGAGAGTAAAGTCTCTACTCTGTGGCTAACTTCTCCCATTTCAGAATCCCAACAGGTACCAACCTTCAGAGGCTCAACATACAAGGGTGGTTGAGCACAGACAGGCACAAGCACACCAAACCTGCCCCCTCACTCTCTTGCTGGAGGCTGGGTGGTGTGAAGGCATTTCCAGCACTCAAACCCAGTTGTGAGCTCTGTGGGATAGTCTGTTTTTTGCCTGGTTCCCATTCTCATCAGGGCACAGGGTGTGTATGTGTGTGGAGGGGTCTGGTGCTTGTGATGAGCTAGTTCAGCAACTGTCCCCTTAAAACATTCCTTGCTGAGACACAGTTGTGAGCTGCAGCTACCATGGCTGATGAATTGCAAGCAATCCAGGAGTGCTTTACCCCAGGACAGGTGAGTATGAGTTGATTGTTTCCATCATGTGCTGGGGGGGGGGTTGTGTTTATCCCCCCCAAACAGCCTTTTCAGATCCTGTCCAATGTTCCCTCTAAGCTGTAGAATCTTGTGAGCAAAAATTCTACTTTGTGAGCTACTGGCATTAAAATTATGAGCTACTGCATAAATTATTGTGCTCTGGGGTCATAAACTAAGACAAATATGTGTGAGATGGAGGCTAAAAATCTCTGAGCTAGCTCATGCTAACTCAGATTTTCCTCTCTGTTTCTTCCAAACAGTCAGCAGTGAACATGTTTAAAGCATGTTCAACTATGTACCTCCATCAGAACCACATCTCTTGCATTTATTCTGGTCCATCAGTCCTAATTTGAAGAATCTCTCAGGCATTGAATGCATTCTTGGGAAATCTTCTTTTGGATAAACTGCAATCTTAAATCCTAGGAGGATCATTTAGTGACAGTAATGGTCCTATTCTACCATGTGGCCTGAAGCTGTAATTCAGCTTCTTGGTTCGGGTTAAGGTGTAGCCTGTTGAGAGCAAGCTGAAGGTCTGAACTAAGGCAAAAAGATAGGTTGTGTGCAAATGTTTCTATAGATTTCAAATATGACAAAAGTCCTGGGGATTCAAATGCTGCTAGGGCATCAGGCCTGAATTTGGCCCGAATTCGGCTTGAAGATAATGTCTAAGCTGTAATTATTGATAAAAGGCAGTGTACATGAAATTACTTTCAAAGGGAAGATCTAAAGATCAAAAGCTCTCTTTTTCATCCATCAACTAATATAGCTGTAGGACCCTTGATCTGGCACATTTCTTAAATTTTGATGTAACAAAAATTGTTTTGCTCCAGTGTTTATAATGGGATTAATGACTAATATCCATGAGAAGACAGCCCTTCCTTTCATAAAACAAAAAAGGGTAAACAAATAATCTTTCAGGTAAATACAGTATATTATTATATTCAATTCAATAGTTGGGTCCTATAATTTCAGGAACACTTTTGACCTGTCTCAATTAATATACTTACTAACTTTTTCATTTGTTGTACCATGGGATTGTTTTATGTAGGCAAGGAAAAATTCTGCTTGTTGCAAATACAGTATATATATATATATATATGTTTTATATTTAAGTTTAATTAGTTGTTGATCTGGTATGGTGCTTTGCATATTTGCTAAGGAAGGTCTGAGCGCTCCAGTTTTCATGATGCTCTGGCCTTGCTCCCTTCCTCTTGCATGAATTGTAATATTGCTTCCAATCCATGATTTAAGCATATCCAGGAGGAAGCATAATTAATATCTCCTGTACCATTAAGAAATGCTGCAAAGTTTTCAAAAAGTGCTATCAATACTCCAGCTCACCTTGTTCACAATAGCCATGCTGTGTTGAGCAGGATAAGTCCTATCATGGTTGCAATGATTCAGTTCAAAATTAGCAGTATTTCTAGGAGTTCTGCATTTGTACAGTGGTGATGTTCAGCATGGGGACAGGACAGGTATCCTCTGATGATCAATATCCACAATTTACTGGTGTCAAGTCTGCTTAAAACTCTGGTCAAGTCTGTGCCCAACATTAGCTCAGGAGAGAAGCATCCTGGGTAAAGCCAAACTGTATTCCATTGCTGCTAGCTTGAGCTCTCCTTACCCCCCTCCTTTTCTTTGTTATGTAGTATTGCTTTGAAATGGGAATATGTGAACGGTTTATCTGAGCCTTCTCAGGCCTGGCACCGGGAGAGGTTGGAGCCAGAGACGCTCAAGGCCAAAATGGGCCTGAGAACGAAGTAGTAACATCAATGTGTGAATGTGCCCTGCAGAGTACCCCTCCCTCAAGAATCCCTTTGAAGTATACCTTATATGATTGTATTCTACTGCCTGATCTTTAGTCTTTCAATCTAAACGTAGTCGAGAACAACAATATCAATAAACTAGTTATTTTGTTTCAACAAAGACTTGTTATTGAATCTGCCGACTTGACAACTGGCTTGATTCGATTATATACACCATTGAAGATCAACTGCATTAGGGTTTCAGTGCTGGATTTACAGCTGTGCAGATAGCAGCATTAAGAAGTAACTGGGTCCAGCCACTCAGCTCAACAAATTATGAAGTCCTCTGTTTGAGGAAGAGCCACTTAAGTTGGAAGAAGAGTCCTTAAACTGAATTCACCCCAGTAGCATTAACTGTTCTCTACGTGCTCACAATAGACTGAATCAAGTTTTGTTCAATATAAGAATGCGTACATTCGTTTAATTCAAAGCCAAGACATGCTTGGCTTTGGGAGTAAGATAGGGTGACAAGGTAAGCAAAGCTGGATCACTCATCAGAAAAGCTGTGCACTTTCCTCCACTCAAGCAGTAATGAGACAACCAATGAAACCTCTTCTTTTGTGAAATGTAATTCTGCCCCCCCCCCCACACCGGTTACATTGATTGAATGAATTGGAGACTGGAATAGCCATGACAAAAAAAAATTTGAAATTCAGACTTGATTAACATGGAGTTAACTAGTCAGAATTGGGATAAGTCCACCGCCCAGAAAATTTAAACAGCTCCTTCTAACAATTTACTTTTTTGACATCTAACCAAGGATAAGGAATGGGACAAGAAAAGCACTCAAAAACAGTTATACTTAAAAAAAAGTTTTGAGGATTCTGCTTGTAATTTGTGAGCACATTATGATCTGATGGATGATTGAGCATTCTTGGCGTCACTAAATTCAAAGAATTCCTAAATCCCTGCTTCTCCAGCTCAAGCACATCCACCATCTTGGCTGTGCTGATGGGCCCCAATAATGGGCCAATCAAAGCTCATTAAGTTACTGAGTCCACGCTCAGTCTAAGATCCAGACATCTTGCTATGTGGCCATATTCTCTGGAGATCCAACAGAAGGTGAAAGGTAAAGAAATAACATTTTGAAACCTACTATAAGACAAAATTGGGCTATGAGCTCTAGCTTTGTGTTTATTATGATAAAACATATGTGGGTGTATCTATCTACACAAAATGTGCCAGTATGTGACTGTGTGCACATGTTGTTTTTTGTGTGTATGAGTGAGAGACAGAGAGAGAGAGCACACCTGACAAAGCCATAATTTCCAGGACACTTTAGGGATCCCACAAGTATAAAATTGATACAAATGTGCAATGTAGAAGTGTCTTCTGCGATTAACTTTTATTGACCCAGAATCTTTTGGCAAATCTGTGAAATATAATATTAGCATGTTTATAAGGGGAAAACTGAGCTTTGGGGAGCAGCATTCCAGGTCCCACAACAAATGTTAAGTCTTGTATTACTTGCCAATACAGTGAAATTCCCCTCCCCTTCTTCAAACAGTAATAATGCGAAGTGTTAAGTTATAACAAGAAAGAGAAGATCAGCATGTGAGGCACTAACTGTCTTGTGTCACTGGGACATCTGTGGCAATGGTATTGGCACCTCTTTAAGATGTATTTATTTGCAGCCTGTGTCATTCAAATGGCTGTTGCTTTTTTCAACTTTCCTCTACCCTGTTTTTCTAACAAAACTGCTGTCCCCCTGTAAAACCATGGAGATCTCCATCCTTCAGGCTGCTACTGAGGGGAATTAACACAGCAGCATCAGTAACATCAAAAGTCTGTACATTTGTTCACTGGGGGAGTTGGTGGTTCAGCTGAGGGACATGTAGTCTGATATTTCTACCTTCTTGACTAAGTTCAGACATTAAGGAGGGACAATGCATTTTTATCAGTTAATTAGAAACCCAAGCCAGTAGGAGTTCGCACTGGTGAGCTGGCTTTCTGCTTTTGAGAGCGCAAAGAAATAGTGGTCCCAGCTGCTGTACACTGGCCCCAATCACTCAAACTAGCCAGCAGAATGAAACCCTCCTCCCTTCAAACTGCCTATCTTTGATCTCATCAATATCAAACTAGTTAAAGCCTCAGTAGGATGGTAAGCAGGCAGCAGGCACCACAGTAGTTAGTGGTGGCATGTGGCTTAGGGCACGCACCTTATCTCTGTGCAGTAACATCAGCCGCCGATCGGCAGCATGACATCAAGGCAGGTCCGACCGACTGGAGCGTTAATTAGGAGGCTGAAATTATAATATTATGTTAAAGAACAAAGAGCCTCCAAAGGAAAAAAAATATGTGCTGCATATCTGACAAAGATAAATTGGATTATTCAAAATATTCCTGATGAAATGTTACATTTTGCAACTAATTATCAATCTGTTTTATCTCCAGACCAGCTGGGCATTTTTTTCCACACAGGCAAGACCTGCCTTGCCAATGATCTTAAGATGTCACTGTAGCGTTTACATCTTTTATTTCAAGATTTAAATAACTAGGAAGTAGCTAATGTAATTCACTGCTGAGAAGAAAGGCTAGTTAGTTGAATTCTTTCCAAAGTGATCTTCTCCTAATGAACTTCTTTGGACTGTGAGTAATGAGGCTTTATTGAAATAATGCCTTGGAAAAGGTTTTGTCATGCAATTTTAAAAGAAAAGCCGATGTTTAATACATTTAAAACATCTTCATTCCATTCTGTCATCTATAGCATTAAATGAAGGCAGGATGACTGAAATTTGGCATTGGATGTATACATTGTTCCTTTCAGAAAGAAACTCAGTAGAGACAAGAAAACCAAGAAAACTCATTCATAAATGTTTATTTGAATTTTGTGAGTTACAATATGACCATATACCACTTTTTTCAATATATGGGGAAGTCTTAGGTCCAGCAAAGCATAAGCAGAAAGAAAAGCGGATCTGCTTAAGAAAGCAGTAGTAAAACAGCTATAGCACCTAGCGCATTAATTTTTAATTAAAAAGCAATGTGCATATATGGTGTAGTACAACAGGTGTGTGTCACATGATCTCATTTAATTTCAAATTTGGAACAAATTTCAGAAACAATACCTTTTTTTAAGTCATGTGTGTGTGGAGCAGGGATGTGAATCACTTTCACTTAGCACAGGCCCACAGTATGGAATAATTTTAGAGTTTTGTCTTGCATAAGCACAGTTGTGCATGCAGAAACTTTCTGTGATATCTAACCCATTTCTTACATGAGGCTCATGATATGTGCTATTCATCTGATATTATCCAACACATCACTTACATAGATATATGAACACCAAGGTATGCTGCCTTCATTATGACTTTTGCAGTCAAACAAAAATTGGCTTAAAATATCACTAACTTACTAATTCAGTGGAGTATTTACACTTGTATTATGATGAAATTATAGGAAACTAGTCTATTTGAAAGAAGGTATATATATATCTAAATGAAGGAATGCTTAAAGGGAGCAGAGTCACAGGAATGGTCAGAATTAATAATAATAAATAGACCCTTGATGCAGATTTATTACTAGCAAGAGTCCTTAATCAGCTTTAAAATTTGTTTTTCAGTTATTGAAACCTTATCACAGACAAATACAAGGGGCTGGATCCAAAAGCTCCTTCCATTCATGAAGGAATGTTCCATTCACAGAGGGGACTCTTTCCATGGCAGAACTCCATTCAAAAATGAAAGATGTTTCCTAACACTTGAGTTCTGCCTATCTATTTTTTATGAACGCAAGTTTCATCTATGAACAGAAGGCAGCCTTTGGATCCAATTCAATATCTTACTCCTGCAAATAATAAATGATACTATGTAAATGAGATTTATTTTTAAAACATGCTTTTATTCAGCCAGGGAAGAATAATCACACTGAGTTTGGAAGCATTTTGGTATGCATTAGATATCATCTTTAATTATTGAAGTTTAGAAGAGAAATGAAATACTTTTTAGATTAAGCAGAGTTTCAGAGGAACTAAAGGCTTCTTCCTATCCACTGAAATGCTCATACCAAAGCAAATAATTGGAGGGAAAAAGCTAGAATGACCAAGGATATATAACATCTGCTTTTCCAATGGCAGTGGATGTGATTTTTTTCATTTCAGGAAACCTGAATGTATTACTTAACTAGAAGCCATATGCTTCTAGAACCCATGACGTCCCACTAGCGGAAGGCTTGTGATAGTTTAATGGACTTCAGAAACATATAAACTTAAATGTATCCCTTAAAGGTTCTAACACCATTCATCATCAGGAATTATTTCACACTTATATGACTTGGAAATGTAAGCCAAATGTTTTCCAGAGAGATTTCATTCATTCAAGCCAGGATTGATTTTATGGCTAGTTATGACTTTATACATTTACTTTCCACTGAGCTAAAATCAGTATATTCATTGGCCTGAGCTCTTTATTTCATCCTGAATCTAGTAAAGATATTGGTAAGTCCTTCAGTTTGGTTATTATAGAGACATAATAATTCAAAAATTAAGAACAAGATGAAACAGAAATAAGGACACCTTTAAGATGCTCATCTCTCTAATGTACATCAAAATCAAATAATTTATTAGTGTGAGCTTTTATTTATGTATATATTTATTTTTGTTTTTATATTCCACCCTCCCCTAGCGGGCCAGGTTGTATGTCCTTTTGCTAAAGCTTCCACAGTTTCCTCCCTTTTCCTTTTTCTGGTTTATGTATGTGTAATTACTTAGGGAAAATGTTCTCAGGAGCTTAGTGTAGGTTCTTTATATTTTCACTTTTTTATTTTATATTCATGTTTACAATCGCTCATTCTCTTTCTTCATAATTTTATTGTGGGGTACCTCTACTGAGATCTACCTTGGTATACACAAACCAAGGTCATTCCTTTCTGGAACCCTTTTAAAGTTATTTCCCCCTCCTTTGGGTCTAGTTTGGATTACACATTGGTCGTTTTCGCACTCACCTTCCGCCGGCGCGACCCCCCTCTTCACCGCGCAGGATCTGCGCGGATTTCGCACTAAACGCTGCGGAGCAGCCAGAAAAGCCGGAAGCTCCCGGCGCAAAAGCCGCTCAAACTGAAACCGCCAAAAAGCAGTTTGGCGTTTGAGTGGCTTTTGCGACGGGAGCTTCCGGCTTTTCTGGCTGCTCCGCAGCGTTTAGTGTGAAATCCGCGCAGATCCTGCGCGGTGAAGAGGGGGGTCGCGCCGGCGGAAGGTGAGTGCGAAAATGACCATTGTTTCCATTAGATAAACGATAGCTCTTTCCAGATTACTTAGACATGTGGATCGGTTACTTACTACACCTCACTTTCAATTATTGATGCTAACAGTGCAATCCCAAGCACAGTTACACCTTTCTAAATTAATTTGTTGTAGGCATGGAAGCAATGATTTTACTGAACTTCGTTATCATTCATTCAATGAGTGGCTAAATAAGTTCATATAGTAAAATCCAGTTGGAAAGCGCATTGAAAGTGCATTATTTAGTGTATGTGATCACAGCCATATCAGACTGATACAAAGCACCATGGGAGCAATGGATTTCCCACTATGTAGGTCAGACTTCCCCAGTTCATAAAGCTGGATAGTACCTATGTGTGAGGAGTTTTGCATATATATGGTGTGTGAGGATTTTGCATGTATACCACAGTCATGGTGGCTATAGGAGAGGGGCCATAAAGCCTTGATCCACTATAAAAATGGCAATCTCTGTAACCTCAAATACTAAAGGTGGAATTACAGCTTTCATATGTAAGCTTACCTCTTACAGTATATACTCAAATGCAAGACTAGGTTTTTCCCTAGGTATGCTGTAAAAAAATAAAAGTGTGTGTATGGGAGAGTTATCTATTTACATACAACCTACAGTTATGTCAAGACATTTTTTTTTGTGCATAACTTTTTAAAGAGGAGTCAAGTTGCACCTTTAAGACCAGCTAAGTTTTACTCAGAATGTAAGCTTTCCTGTGCTAAAAACACACTTCAGATGAGGGGATCAGGTCTGAAAAAGTGTGTTTCTAGCACACAAAAGCTTATGTTCTTAATAAAGTTGGTCTTAAAGGTGAAACTTGACTCCTGCTATGTTCAACTGCTTCAGATCAACACGACTGCCCACTTGGATCTATTTTTAAAGAGGGTTATCTTATATGTGGGGTTGTCTTCCTTTGAATTAAATGTGATGCATATAATCTGTGATTTTTTTTCAAAAGAAAGTATATTGATTATAAAATATAGTTCCTGAGACTGCAATTTGAATGGGAAGATCAGCAGGAGACATATGTTTTAAATTCTTTCTGCTTGGGCCATTTGCCTACCACACCCCCACCAAACTACCTTTACCCCTTGGGCAAAAAATAAAAGTATTGGAACATGCAACTGAATACATATCAGCAGTTCTATCCATGTGTAAACTGCCATAGTGGTGCAAGGGGAAAAGTGCTGGATCTCTGGCACCATTATTTCATGATTGAGCTTTAGAGCCTTACACAATCACATGATATTTCTCTTGAAAAGTCATAGCCCAGTTCAGACCCCTTAGTGTATATTGGACTAGACTTTATTCTAAAATGCCCACCTCTTGAGCATCAACCTCTTTTTCAAATGCCTTCATTGCTCTGTGAAAACTTTAGCATTAGGTTTCACAATTAACTACCTTCTGAATCTCATCCTCTTGCTGCAATACCATAGCCTTTTCTGGATTTCTCTGAGAATGACCAATTGTTAGCATAGGTACCTTCTTCTCTTACCCTCTTCTGGTCTCTCTGGAGTGTCCTCATTGCCTTCCTCTACTCCTCACGTACAAATGCTCCCAATTTAGTCAGCATTTTATCATCCAGGTGATAATTAACTTCAGTATTCCTTTGTGATACCAGGCACAATCCAGATGGCCCTGAGCATTTCCAGAAACTATCAAAATATACAAAAGGGAAGGAAAGTTAGCACCATTAGAGACATAGCCCCTTCACTGGCACACAAATCTTTTGTTTAAATGTTTCATACTGTGTATTTAAATAGTAATGGTTAGCAAGGAACTTTGACGAGGCAAAGGGCTAATTGGATTTTCTTGTTCTATAATTAAAAGGATATATATTACATCCATATTAATACTAACAGTGTTCATCATGATCAATGTTATTACAATGAATAACAAAGGAATCAGCAGTGATTGGTCACTTAGTTTAAAGGGTAGCTGAAATCATTAAATTGTTTGCCAGAGGGCTTATGAAGGCTCTTGGATCACTGGGACTAAGTTTCTGCCACTGGGCTGAATATTAAGGTTTACCCTTATAAAAGGAGAACAGGTGGTGATTCCATTCCTTTGTAATGCTTTCAGTAAAGGTTCATTTTAAAAATGATGTGAGCAGAATTCTTTTGTGCATGGCATTCAGTGTCACACATTTGGGAAGAAACTGGCCTTAATATCTTGTCTTGAGGGCAAATGTGGCAGATAGTTAGAAAACTGGATTAGGTATAATGAGACTCAGACTCAAGTCCCTGCTAACCATGGGTGACCTTGGGCCAATCATTCTCTTCTGGCCTAGAGTTGTGAGAATTAAAATGAGCAAGGGAGAATCAAGGTGATAACCTTGGCCTCCTTGGAGGAAGAGTGAGAAAATATGTAATATGTCATGAGCCCTGATGAGGAGGAGCTGGAAGGGTTAACAGACCTGGAAGAGTTGCCAGCCAGTTCCTCAGCTGAACAAACAGCAGCTGGCCCATCAATCACTCTCCAGGCACCAGCGTCAGCTGTTGATGATCACTCTCCTTCAAACTCTCCTCCTCCCATCTCAAGAGTTCGAAGCAGGCTTCAGAAAGAACTTTCAAAGCGAAGACATGAGGCACGCCAATGCTTCAGATCGCTCAGCCCTGAGTTCTAGCAGAGTCACTGCCACCCAGACTCCCATATAGCTCCCACCCAGGACCTGGTAACCTTGTGGAAGCAATAAGTCTATTCTTTGGCTTGCATCCACGCTCCTTCCTGATTCTGACCTGCTTTATTTCCTTGGCACCCTGACCTTTTGGCTTTTTGACTTCTGATTACAGTTTGTGATTCTGCATTGGTGACTTAGCTCCTGCTTGACTTCCTGGACTTTGACCTTGGACTGGCTTTGGACTCCTGCCTGCCTGCACCCTGAGAACGTGACATAATAAATAATTTTTGGCTGATGTATGTACTCAGGGCTTTTTTTGTAGAAAAAGCTCAGCAGTAACTCATTTGCAGATTAGGTCACACCCTCTGACATCACCATTGTTTCACACAGGGCTTTTCTGTAGAAAAGGCCCAGCAGAAACTCATTTACATTGTAGGCCACACCCACTGACACCAAGCCAGCGGAATAGTGTTCCTGTGCATTCCTGCTAAAAAAAAAGAGCCCTGGATGTACTCAAACATCATATCCTCTAATATCTGAATAGAACATAAATGGTGGTACTTGAATGCACCATCCTCTCCTGCTTGTAAGGAGAATACTACTATAGCCTGCTATGGAAATAGACTTCACAGATCCCAAATAATCTTCCTCAGAATTACCTATTTTATATTATGAATTACTGGCATTGATACAGACCTAGCTCTTGGAGGCAGCATGGAGAAGTTGGCATGGGAATAGTTTCACACTAGCCCATGATTGATTGGCAACAGTGTGACAGATCACTGTGGTAACTTTCTATTGTGGCAGTAACTTTCTCTGGAGAAGAAGTCATGCTGTTATGAAAAGTCAGTTCAGTAAAAATATTTTGTATTATTAGTTAAGGATTTTGAATTTGTAAAAAATCTCTTGGTTTATACTATTACGGATAGTTGCCAGGGGTGGCCTAGAAACTGGCAGGAGTCTGGGGAGAATATGGGGGAGTGCATCAGTGACAACATGATGTCACTTCCAGGGGAAAAACAAAAAATGACATCATGCCTTTCTAGGAATGATCAGAATTCTGATTTCTAGAGTGGTGTGATGTCACTTGCAGGTTCCTTCCAGAAGTGTATTATTCTATTGGCCCAATGGTGATTTTTTCCCCTTTATATTTGTACCACTATCATTCTAAGCAGCAGGAGAAAATGAGAACCACTGCTGGAGAATCCCCTACCCCTAGCAGGAGGATGGCCAGCTTTGTCGCCCATATCCACTTGGAGTGGACCATGACCTTTTAAAAAACAAGTCCGAGGATTTCCCACACAGGAAATCCTTTCAAAGCAGGAAGCAGAGTAGCCAAGGAGAATGGGCTAAATCTCTCCCTTGCAGTTGGATAAAAGAATGGAGAAAGGGACTTTTCCTGCAGCCTGCCGCTAAAGAATGTGAGAGCAGAGGTGTCAAACTCATTTGTTATGAGGGGCGGATTTGACATAAATGTCATTTTGTTGGGCAATAAAACACAAGATACTGGGGACATAAATATAAAGGTGATTTTAGATGTCAAATGGCAATACGCAGGTGAATGACAATAGCAGGCTTGATTGGATTAGGTGTGATATGCAGAGGGGTAGTAGGTATGGAGATACCAGCACTGGTAACAAGACAGGAAACATAGGTCTCAGTTCCATCCAGGGGTATTCAGTCCAGGAGGATGAGTAAATGGACAGAAGTCTGACATTAGAAACCACAATGTTCAGTTGCTGACAAGAGCAGTGCTCTTACAAAAGAATTTCAAAGGGAGAGTAGAAAAGGAGACTTCTGAATTGCAATTATAATGAGGCTCAAGAAAATGCATCCTCCTGGTCTGAACTGAGAGCTAGTTTCCTTACTAAAGTGTGCTATTATCATTCAGCACTCTGCAAGATATATGGAGAAATCCAAGACTGATTTCGCACTCACCCTACACCACTCTGATGTGCCTCTTTTCAGCATGGCGTCCTTCTGATTTCCCACTATCTGCCCCAGGGCTTCAGCTTGCGTCACTGTTTTTGCAAGGCAAAGAGAAACTGCTAAAAACCAGTTTCTCTTTGCCGTGCAAAAATGGTGAAGCCCCAGGGCAGATAGTGGGAAATCAGAAGGACACCGCGCTGAAAAGAGGAACGTCAGAGCGTCGTAGGGTGAGTGTGAAATCGGTCCAAGTGTTCTAATTCCTAATCAGAGTCTTTTTGAAAGAAAATAAATCCAGATAGGAATAGAGAAAACTAACCTTTTTTTAAAAAAAAAATAAAAACTTTTCAGAGTTAGCCAAAATAATTTCCTTAATGTACAAAAATCCATCTATCCACCCTCCCTCTCTCCCTCTGAAGAAGTATGCTTGCACACATGTGCATATAACCGGAAAAAAGTTTTTGATCTTGAAGTTGTCCAACTTTGTTTTTTCTCTCTCTCTTTCCTCCTTCTCCTTTCCCCTCCAAAGCCACTAAGGGAGCTGGGGAAAAGGTAACCTGCAGTGTGGCTGCAGTAGCAGCCCTGGAAAAGAAAGCAGAAGAAGGAAGTTGTTCAGGGGCCAGATTAGAGCCCTGTGCATGCCAAATCCAGCCTGAAGACTGCATGTTTGACATATGTGTTAGAGGGTATGGCAGCCTCAGACTCCATCTTCAGGAGTCTGTGGCTGTCATGCAGCTCCAGTGGTTCCAACTGCATTCACTTTGTAAGAGTCCTGAAGAACTCAAAGACATCCTCTGGTGTGAAGATTGATGGATAATGTGAGAAAAGTTCTGCTTCCACTAGAAGCATATTTATAGGATGTACAGAGAGCTCCCACCCTCTGTTCATTCTGCCCATTGTAACTCAGCAAGGAAGCAGTGTGGAAACACCTGGGACAATTGACATTACACCTGTGTTGTGATGTCACTTCCAAGTATTCCCAGTAATGCTGCATTTTGGGCAAATCCTAGAATATCACGTTGATGCTATAATGTCACTTCTGCATATTTACCAAAAGTGAAGTTGCAGCAATGACGTCATCCCCCCTGTCCCCACTCTCCTTCCTTTCCTGCTGGCTGGCAACCGTTATAGGATCCAACTTTATGTTGCCATCCAGATATATTGTCCTTTTAAAAAATTTACAAATGTAATGAGTGTGTGTAATGTGGTTTCAAAATCTTGGTCCAAACTAGAAGGAAAGAAAGGTAATATTAGACTTGATATATTAGCACTTAATATTTAAAAGAAGACTGAGATACAAATCAGGAAGTCCCTAGTGTCAAACTGGCCTCTCTCAAGAATTCATCAGGTGGCCTAGGCAAGCCACTCTTAGGCTCAGTTTCCTCTGGAGATAATTATGCTCATCTAGTTTACAGGGTTGTTGTAAGATTACAAGAGAATTATATAAGTGAAGTGCTCAACCTCCTGGAAGTACTATGCTTATTATTATTATTATTTTATTTATTTATTTATTTACTGCACTTGTATTCCGCCCTCCTCAAACAGGCTCAGGGCGGCTAACAACAGTCACAATTCGATGACAGATTCACATTATAAAAATAAAACATTATTAAAACAGTAAAATAGTTTAAATACAGTTCAGATAGCGTTCTGTCTGTTTTGAATTAATTTGTGATGATATTGTGGGGTAGATAGTACCCACCCTCATAGATGTTAAAAGTACCTCCATTTAGTTATTAAAAGTCTGCCTGAACAGATATGTCTTACAGGCCCTGCGGAATTGTGATAATTCCCGCAGGGCCCTAGTCTCCTCAGAGAGGGCATTGCAGAGGGCAGGTGCAGCCACGGAAAAGGCTCTTGCTCTTGCCCTTGTTGTTGTTGTTATTATTATTATTTCACAATCAGATGTTTGACTAGTAGATGGTGTTCTGCAATTGAAGATCTAGCTAAGTTCTTGAGAATGGCAGATTTATTTTCACAGGATTTTTGCTGTTCTTCTACAGCTGAGTTGGTGTTATGCTCAATACCCAGAACGTCTAGGTGCTTCTTGAGACTTCCAGACACTGCTCCAAAGGCTTCCAGGCACTGCTCCAATGTCAACTGGAACAATGGTAGCCTTCTTTTCCCAGAGGTGATCTAACTCTATTTGTAGGTCTTGATATTTGTGACCTTCTTCTATTCTTTCTTTTCTAATCTGCTGTCTCCAGGGTTTCTCTATTTCTCATTTTTCTACAGTTGGGATCTCAAGGATGTTATGCTCCAAGTGTTTGTATTCGAATATCCCAAAGAATCTTTTGTTTGATGATTTTCTGTAATCTTGTTTGGCTTGTGCTCCCATGAATTTCTGGCTGATGGTAAGCCATACTTCTTGCAAAGATTCCAGTGCAACACAGCTGCTATTCTATTGTGATGTTCTTTATAGTCAGTCTGAGGAACTTTACTTCTGGTGGCACTGACCAAGTGGTTGACTGTTTCATCCTTTGTCTTACAAAGACAACATTTGCTGTTATCACTGGTCTTTTGACTCTTGGGTTTTCATATTTTTTCTCTTGTGTAGCTAGAATAAGTTCTTCCATTTCTTTCTTCAAATGCCCGTTTTGGAGCCACTTCCAGGTATTTTCATTATCAAGTTTGTTCCCTATGTCTTTCAAGTATTGGCATGCAGGTCTATACAGGGAGAGGTGGTCCATCAGGTATATGGTTCCAGTTTGTGAAGGGCTTTATTTGTTAAACTAATTGATTTGATTTGAGCCTGGAAACAAACAGAAAGCCTTATCTTGGTTAGATTGGGTTGGATACAGTGCAACATTTCCACTTGTGCTAGAATTTTTGTGCAAGTGGAAATGCAAGAAAAAGCTTGTGGGAGAAACTTAATCTAAGTCAAGCTTATATCTTCACATGTTTTTATTTGTGTAAGATCTTGTGCAACCAGTTTCTGGGCACTATAATACATACGAAAAGGAAAGTGCTAGGAGTTTCACAAGAACTTACAAGTGGAACAGTGCTAAATCCAGGGCTTTTTTTTTTTTTAGCAGGAGCTCACAGGAATGCAGTCTCAGCTGGCTTGGCATCAGGAGATGTGTCTAATATGCAAATGAGTTCCTACTGGGCTTTTTCTATATAAAAAAAGCCCTGGCTAAATCTGTTTCCCTCATGTACTGTTTCCCTCATGCCCTTGCCTCTTTTGGGTCAGGAAGGCTCACTGAAAGTGTCTTCCTGTAGAATCAATACTGCTTATTTATATGTTCAATTGACTACCCAGCTTGTAGTGGCTGCTTTAAAATCCTGGGTGTGCTGACTCCTTGCCTGTGACCAGCTGGGTGAGTCTATTTACTACCACCACACACAAATTTTAGTTTTTGGTCACGAGTTCCACAAGCAGTAAGGAATGACACATATTCACCTCCTAAGCATTTCTTATGTGACTGCCATGTAGCCAATGGGCAAATGTAGAAGCCCTAAATCAGCACAGCTGGAGAATATGAGATGACTTTGCATCTAATCAAGGGAGGAGGGAAATTAAGAGTGAGGAGAAAAAAAACCACACTCCTAGTTTGAAGTGCCTTCTCTTTTCCTATGAACTACTGATTTTACTATGAAGAAGTGCAACATTAATTCTGACCTTTTCTACAATGCAGCTCCTAATTACTTGAGCATATGGTATTCTTGAAATAGCAGTACTATAAACAATTATAATTGAAGTTCTAGTTGTAGTATATTATACATTTTTAAAAAAATCAACTCCACAGGATTCCTACAACACCATCTGAGCTATAACCTCCTTTCGAATGTTCTTGCCACTGAAAAACTCTCCTTTTATTTGACCTTTACTGAGTTCATGCAGTTGGAACAAGTGAGGGAAAATTATCTATTAAATATATATCTTTCATCATGGAATTCAAGTTGGTGTACATAGAATTCTTAGGAAGTCTCCTATGGAGGCCCTCAACAATTCTATACCTGTTCTATCTTTACCAACTAGCTATATATCTTTACCTGTTCTATCTTTACCAACTAGCTATATATTGTGTGCTGTCTGGCCGCCTTGGGACTATATCACTTGAAGATACAGGTGGTGGTGGTGGTGGTCTTGCTTGTGGAATGTTGCCATGCCAATTCCTAAAAAAACACTTTTCTGCAAGTAAGCCCCATTAACTAGACATGAGTAGAATTCTAAGTAAAATAGATTTGGATGACACTAGTAAAAACCTCTCTCACATTGAAAACTAACAATAAGTTGGCTGTGGCTCACCACAGCTAGCAGAAAGAAAGGGAGCAAGTCTCACCCACTTTCTGCTAGCCATGGTTTGTGATGGCTAGCTAAAAGGAAGGGGGGATGTGCCTTCCAGCAGGCATTTTATTCCCACCTTTCTGCTGGCCATGATCAGTAGACAGAAGGGAGTGAAATGCCCCCTGAGAGGCACTTCACACCCATATTTAACCCTCTGGTTTTGCTTCCCATGTTTTAAAGCAGCAGAGAACAAAACAGGAGCAATGAATGGCTAGGGACCATTTAAACCCTGCCAATCTACTCCCTGCTGCTTCAAGAAGGGAGAAGCAGAACTGCCACTTCAAAGCGGCAGGCAGCAGAACCAAAGGGTTTAAATGGCTCCTAGCAATTTAAATCCTTGTTTCTGTTCCTGGTCACTTTTACAGGGAGCAGAAAGCAAGGGTTTAACCTTTCAATTTCTCATGAACCTATGCAAACAGTTTGGTTTGTAAACTGGCATATCCATTCAGTTTGGTTTCTGGTTCAGTCATGAACCACAAACTGAACTGCAAAAATGTGGATTGTGCCCATCCCTAATGGACAACATTGTGACCAGTGGCATGAGCTTCCCAGAGAGTGCTGGGTGTCATACATAGACAAAGGTGTGGGTTTTAGAGTGTTTGCAAGTGAGCAGGCAGGGGAAAGGCAGAAAAGTGGCCTGAAGCATATATGTGGGAGGGTCAGTGTCAGTAGGACTTTTGTAAAGTCCAGGGTTCTAGCACCTGCCCCACCAAAGAGTATGCTCATGCAGATCCTGAACGAAATTCTTACCAATTTTCTTTGTAGCATGGCATCAGTTCTTAAGAGAACATTGTTACTGAAAATGTACCAATAATGTAGGCAAAAACAAAAAAGGATTTATTTTAGCATAAATACTTTTAATTATATGCTATTGGCTAAGAAATATCACCCTGAAGGCATCAGTTACGATATTAAGCAGCATGACAGTGTTTACAAAGAAAAGATACATAGATATAGAAAACTTTACATATGAAAATTATTTTGAACTGTCTCCGGACTCTGACTCAGTTCAGACATAACACGTGACCATGATTTATTTTAATTCCTCAGTGGGAATCCCAATGTATATTGCAGTGCAGAGATTCCCAGAAAACAAGCTAGGATTCGGATATTTTCATATTTATATCATATGAAACCATTGTTAAAGCTAACTAATGTTAATAAACCAAATCATGATTTCTGATACTGGTCTGATGTACCACCAGCATTCAGATCACACCACCAATAGTTTAATTAAAACATTAATTGAAATGAATAATGATTTTTGTGACATTTGAACTGAACTGTGAAGGAAATTTAAGAAGTCCGTGTTGTTTTGACAGTTCAGATAGGTTCGTGAAAAAAGTTTTGAGATCTACTGCTATGTCATCCCTCAATATTAGACTGATCCAACACAATATTTTATTTAGGTCATACTAATTCCCTGTGAGACTGGCAATCTAGCAGAACATAGCAAATGTGGCTACTTCAGAACTCCCAGTAGCTTCTCTATATGCTGTGGGATTGTTGAAAGTAGCTCTATTCTGGCAAGACTTTTCTTGCACTAAAATAGGACTTTGTCTATGTTCTTTTATTCAAGGAATCTTTCAAACAAATTGTTTCGGATTTAGGACCTGTAGAAACTGCATATTTAAATTTCACCTTACTGGTGGTTAAAAGACTGATTTTATAACACTGGTAATCTACAAAATTCCAATTATCCCAGATATGAAAATTGGAGTCTGTCTTCTGTATTAGTATCTTGAGAGGTAACAATGTTTGTTAAACATTGCAAAGTAAACAAAATCAGGGAAGCTCTTAAATCTTTTATTTTTTTTGTTTCTTTCTTCCTCTATTTGTTGAACATCCTACTAATAGATTATTTTGTTGTCATTGTCATATTTAAAAAATGAATGGGAATCGGGATTATTTTTATTGTTGCAGCATAAATCGTTCATTTGTTAGACTATTAGAATTTGTTAGACTATTAGAATTTTGGAATTTGTTAGACTATTAGAATTTTGGAAGGGGTGTTGAAAGACCTGAGTCAGATTGAGGTGACAAGAGAGGAGGTCCTACAACTGATAGATAAATTAAAAACTAATGTCACAAGGTCCGGATGGCATACATCGAAGAGTTCTGAAAGAACTCAAAAGTGAATTTGTGGATCTCCTGACAAAAATATGTAATCTTTCATTGAAATCTGCCTCCGTTCCTGAGGACTAGAAGGTAGCAAATGTCACCCCCATCTTTAAAAAGGGTTCCAGAGGAGATCTGGGAAATTATAGGCCAGTCAGCCTGACTTCAATACCGGGAAAGCTGCTAGAAACCATTATCAAGGACAGAATGAGTAGGCACATTGATGAACACAAGTTATTGAGGAAGACTCAGCATGGGTTCTGTAAGGGAAGATCTTGCCTCACTAACCTGTTACAGTTCTTTGAGGGGGTGAACAAGCATATGGACAAAGGGGACCCAATAGATGTTGTTTACCTTGACTTCCAGAAAGTTCCTCATCAAAGGCTCCTTAGTAAGCTCGAGAGTCATGGAGTAAAAGGACAAGTCCTCTTATGGATCAAAAACTGGCTAATTAATAGGAAACAGAGAGTGAGTATAAATGGGCAATCTTCGCAGTGGAAGACGGTAAGCAGTGGGGTGCCGCAGGGCTCAGTACTGGGTCCCATGCGCTTTAACTTGTTCATAAATGTTTTGGAGTTGAGAGTAAGCAGTGAAGTGGCTAAGTTTGCAGATGACACTAAATTGTTCAGGGTGGTAAGAACCAGAGAGGATTGTGAGGCACTCCAAGGGGATCTGTTGAGGCTGGGTAAGTGGGCGTCAATGTGGCAAGTGCAAAGTAATGCACATTGGGGCCAAAAATCCCAGCTACAAATACAAGTTGATGGGTTGTGAAAAGGCAGAGACTGACCAAGAGAGAGATCTTGGGGTCGTGGTAGATAACTCACTGAAAATGTCAAGACAGTGTGCAATTGCAATAAAAAAGGCCAACGTCATGCTGGGACACTGAAAGGAATTGAAAACAAATCAGTCAGCCTCATAATGCCCCTGTATAAATCGATGATGCGGTCTCATTTGGAATACTGTGTACAATTCTGGTCACCGCACCTCAAAAAGGATATTATAGCATTGGGAAAAGTCCAGAAAAGGGCAACTAGAATGATTAAAGGTTTGGAACACTTTCCCTATGAAGAAAGGTTAAAACGCTTGGGGCTCTTTAGCTTGGAGAAACGTCGACTGCGGAGTGACATGATAGAGGTTTACAAGATTATGCATGGGATGGAGAAAGTAGAGAAAGAAGTACTTTTCTCCCATTTTCACAATACAAGAACTCATGGGCATTCAATGAAATTGCTGAGCAGTTGGGATAGAATGGATAAAAGGAAGTACTTCTTCATCCAAAGGGTGATTAACATGTGGAATTTACTGCCACAGGAGGTGGCGGCGGCTACAAGCATAGCCAGCTTCAAGAGGGGTTTGGATAAAAATATGGAGCAGAGGTCCATCAGTGGCTATTAGCCACAGCATATTATTGAAACTGTCTGGGGTAGTGATGCACTGTATTCTTGGTGCTTGGGGGGGGGGGTACAAAGTGGAAGGGCTTCTAGCCCCACTTGTGAACCTCCTATCTGTTTTGGCCACTGTGTGACACAGAGTGTTGGACTGGATGGGCCATTGGCCTGATCCAACATGGCTTCTCTTATGGGTCCCATGCGCTTTAACTTGTTCATAAATGTTTTGGAGTTGAGAGTAAGCAGTGAAGTGGCTAAGTTTGCAGATGACACTAAATTGTTCAGGGTGGTAAGAACCAGAGAGGATTGTGATTCACTCCAAGGGGATCTGTTGAGGCTGGGTAAGTGGGCGTCAATGTGGCAAGTGCAAAGTAATGCACATTGGGGCCAAGAATCCCAGCTACAAATACAAGTTGATGGGGTGTGAACTGGCAGAGACTGACCAAGAGAGAGATCTTGGGGTCGTGGTAGATAACTCTCTGAAAATGTCAAGACAGTGTGTGTTTGCAATAAAAAAGGCCAACACCATGCTGGGAATTATTAGGAAGGGAATTGAAAACAAATCAGCCAGTATCATAATGCCCCTGTATAAATCGATGGTGTGGTCTCATTTGGAGTACTGTGTGCAGTTCTGGTTGCCGCACCTCAAAAAGGATATTATAGCATTGGAGAAAGTCCAGAAAAGGGCAACTAGAATGATTAAAGGGCTGGAACACTTTCCCTATGAAGAAAGGTTGAAACGCTTGGGACTCTTTAGCTTGGAGAAACGTCGACTGCAGGGTGACATGATAGAGATTTACAAGATAATGCATGGGATGGAGAACGTAGAGAAAGAAGTACTTTTCTCCTTTTCTTACAATATAAGAACTCATGGGCATTCGATGAAATTGCTGAGCAGACAGGTTAAAATGTATAAAAGGAAGTACTTCTTCACCCAAAGGGTGATTAACATGTGGAATTCACTGCCACAGGAGGTGGTGGCGGCCACAAGCATAGCCACCTTCAAGAGGAGTTTAGATAAAAATATGGAGCAGAGGTCCATCAGTGGCTATTAGCCACAGTGTGTGTGTGTGTGTGTGTGTGTGTATATATATATATATATATATATATATATATAATTTTTTTTGCGACTGTGTGACAAAGAGTGTTGGACTGGATGGGCCATTGGCCTGATCTAACATGGCTTCTCTTATGTTTTTAGTTACCAAGCTGTTTGTTGCATGTTCCTTGCCTGTGTTGTTCCCCATGTTGGATCCAAAATGCTTGGTAAAATGGTGGGCCTAAATATATCTTAAATAAATACATACATAATTGCTGTTTTGCATAGTGTGGCCTAACATCACCAGTACATGCTCCCTCTCTCTCTTTGAGCAACGTGGCAACATCTTGTTGTTTTTCATATGACACAAACAAAATGGTTTTAGAATCCCATAAAGTAATCAGAGCACTACAGGAAACTGAAGACATTGAAGCACTCGGTAAGGTACTTGCAGTAGACTGCTAAGCTTTGTACTATTTGAAGCCTTTTGATAGCCTTCAAGAATATTTCTGTGTGAAGTAAATAATAGTACCCAGATATAAGTATTTTCCAAACAAATGTAGACACTTGCTTCTAGCCTTCCTTAATGTTGCCAAAAATCCTTGGGTACAGGGTTGGGGCAAAAATATTCCTGACAAAATATTATTAATATCAGAGAAGGCTCGGCACCTTCCCAGCTGCGCAGGCTTCGCCCGCGATTAAGCTGGGGGCCGTCTTTGCCCCCCCGGAAGAAGCGAGGAACAGCCTGGCTTCTTGAGCTGTCCTATAGGGGTGGGCGTGGTCAGGGCTTTATAAGCCCTGGCTCCGCCCAGAGTGTTCGTCGTCTTCGCTGGCTCTCTGCCCGCCCACCCGCCCTAGGCAGTACAGGTTTCGACCGGTCGCCCCTTTGGGGGGCCAGGTAGGAATTTTTTCTTCTTCACATAATTGGCCCATGTGGAGTTGTTTTTCGCCTACCTTGTACTGCCTTATAGTGTTAGGTCCCAGAGTTTTTTATGCAGTTTTAGGTCGCTGGCAGGGGGATGTTTTGGCCACAGGATTTTGCAGGGGAGACCCTATGGCCTAGCACCAGTGGTGCTGGTGGTTTGTATGAACCGCAGATGGGCTAAACGGCTCAGTGCGGGAAATGCAGACCACGGGTAGCCTCACCTGGGCGGATCTTTCCATGGGGATCGATGCTGGCCCAGGTGAAGAATGGCTGGGGGCCTGGCCGCTCAGTTACAACCCGAATTACGGCGGGTTTGTGCTGGGGGCAGGGGTGCTCGCCCTTAGGACAAGGCGGGGTCAAGGGGTGACCCCAGGGCTTGTTCTGTCAGGCATTATCCCTGCCGAGTTTACAGGTTAATTGATTTAATAAAGCGGCCCGGTTATAACCCAACACATGTGTCTGTCTCTTCTTTCGACTGGGGGGGCAAATTAACTTGAAAATGCAATTGAACATTGAGAGTTGGCATGAACGACTCTTTTCTACTAATGAAAGATAAGCAGAGCCTAGTTATTCTGGGACCATAACCTTGGAATGTACCCTATTGTGCAGAAAAGGGGAGTTTAAAATTATTACACCACTATTTTTCCCCACCAGAAGAACTCTTTATGGTCTAGGTATTCATTCTCATGTGTCCAGATCCAGCTAGTTTATGTCTCTTTATGATGGGAAAGCCAGCCAAAAGGGACTAGAAAGGATCCATTAATTAGATAGAGAGTCTCTTGGTCAAATTCAGTGCTAAATGAATGGGTCACTGCTGAATTGAAGCCAGAGAAATTGCACCTTCTAAATATTCATATACATAAAGCTGCTTATTGTGTTGGGAGGTTGAAATCCAAGTTGCCAAAAAGTGTGCTTTTTTTTTTTTTTACATTTTGCAGATGTGCAATACTTAATCTTTCCAACTGATGCCATCACAGCCTGGACATATAATGGATGACTCTTGGACACAACTCTACTTTTTGCTTTTGCAAATGCTTTGTATCTATCCCACAAAAAATTAACCTTTATCATACTATCATTACATTTTATACTTTGCTATATGGTGAATATAGAAAATAACTCATGTTTTTTTTCCCAGAGCCATAGTTTCAGGAGTTCCAACATTATTTCCCTGTGTGTCTTTATTTTTATTTTTTTTTTGTATATGCCTCATCTCAAAACCAGGTTTTTAGTTAAGGGGAAAGATTCTCTGAAAATAACAATATACTGCACACCAAAATCTGTTAAAGCATTTTTAATACCCAGTGATAAAGTTTATGAATATTTCTTCACTTTGTTCTATTAGCAATTCTTTCCCCCCCGTTCCCTGTGAGAGAATTTAGCTTTAACATTAGTGGTCAATCAAGTGTTTTATTCTCAGGAGGAGATGGAAAAAATCACTTGAAAATGGCTGGAAAAAAATCTTGGTTCCAGAAGGAGTTTTGAAAAGGTGGACTCAAGGTCAGCAAAGTGCTAAATGCTGTTCCTAACTCTTGTCAATCCCTAGGTGATCCAGTTCATGCTGTGCGTTGATTAGACCAAACAGAGTCGACTACTTGCAGTGGGCAATAGTGCATCTGTTAGACTCATAAAAATATATATTTAGGGGCAGCAAGGGTATATTTCTTTCAAATGTTCAAGGAGGAAAAACAATACGCTCACTGCTTTATATTTTGTTTAAATCCTGAGGACTATAAATTGATTTTAAAAAATATTTTCATCTTCCGAAAGGCATGGACGTATGATGCAACTTTTACATTTAACTCACTGAAGTTAACTGGATGGCCATTGTGAGATGGTCATACGATGAAAAGGTTTATATATCTAGCAAAGGTTAGTTCATGGATGTTGCCATTTTTTGTGGTAGGCCCAATCCTTTGGAATGGTTTAGCAGAGTGGTTGCAGTGAGCATCTTCACTTTCTGCATTCAGGAAAGTGTGTAAATTGGTTTCACTTCAAAGGACATTTGGTGAAGGCTAAACTGTTTTAACAGATCTGACAATGTTTTGTGTGTTGTTTTTGTCTTATTAATAGAATGTTTTAATAGATCTATGTTTTGTGTGTTGTTTTTGTCTTGTTAATAGAATGTTGTCTTGTTTTTTTTATGTGTTCACAGCTTGTTGCTTAGTTAGCTGCCTTGACTCTAGGAAGATAAGGTGAGGTATAAATATTTTTCATAAATAATCAGGTAGAACAAATTGTGCTGCTAAAGAAATACTTAGATTAAGGTGTTCCATGCCAGTGTTTCAGAAATGCTTGGTAAGCCAGTAGTTTATGTAGGCACACATGTAGAGGATAGGGATATAATGATCTGATCACACAAGTGGAATATAGACCTTTTTCAATAATTATGTATGGGCAGATCACTACATATAATCCTCTTGATTTGTGTGACCACCATTTTGTATGGTATGGATAATATACATATATTCAGCCTTTGCTCACAACAGAGTTTGTGTATACATAAATATCAGCATTTGTATGTAGGTTTGTATGTAGTGTGTTCTGCATGTAGTGTACTATTATGCATGGTTAAATGTAAATAGGGTTGCCAAGTCCAATTCAAGAAATATCTGGGGACTTTGTGGGTAAAGCCAGGAGACTTTGTGGGGTGGAGCCAGGAGACATTGGGGGCGGAGCCATAAGCAAAGTTGTGACAAACAAAGGGAGTTCTGGCCATCACATTCAGAGGCGTCACTAGGGTGGGTTGCACCCTGGGGTGTAACTGATTCAAGTCACCCCCCCCATTGGGCATCACCCCTTTTGGAGGGCTCCTCCCCTTGTCAGTCCAAGCCACCGATCTGCCTCTTTTCCCATGCCCCGGTCTCTCCGCGGCTTCTGCCCCGCCCACTCCCCCTTCCCCTCTTTCAGTAGTTTTCCTTCTGTCTCCTCGAGCCCCGCGCCTTCTGAGCGACCCGCAGTAGAGGACGGACGAGAAGGCTGGGCGAGAATCAGCCCTGTGATGCTTCTGGAGGTATTTCTCCCTGGCTTTTCCCTCGCGTGGTGGGATCCAGAGCGGCTTACAGCAGCCACTTTCTCCTTCTCCCTGAGACTGAGAACGAGAGAGTGGCTTTAGCTCTCCACCGCCTCGAGTTGTAGGGAGTCTCAAACGTTGAGCTTCCTGGAGGGAGGGCTGGGTGGGACTCCACCTGGGGCAGTTTCCAGCTTCGCTCCTGAGCCTGCTGCAACCCAGGTGGGAACGGACTTCTGCTTAAGCCTGCCTAGGACTAAGCATGCCCAGGGGAGGTCCTTCCCCCTCCGATCTTGGACTTGGACCGCCTTGATGATTCACTACTAACAGGGGTGGCGTTCAGCAGAGATCTCTAGGAACCACCGCCAGAGTTTTCTGCGCACCAAGTTCTCTTAGCCATCCTTCTCTCGCTGCAACTGACAATTTCCGAGAACGCCCCTGATCGACCGAAATCCCACTCGGGGGAGAGCAGCTCTCCGGCTTCCCTGCTGCGGAATAGTTGCAAAGGGTTCCTCACCGGAGCGTCCCCCACCCCCGCACCTTCCAAGTCCGTCCAAGCCAAAGGGGTTAAGAAAGACCTAACCCTGTTTAGGATTTGCGCTATTGTCAACGGGCCAGCCCCTTCCTGTTGGGGGGGGCATGGGTCAGTGCCTGGGGCCAATGAGAATGCTCTGGGGGAGGGCTGATGGCCCCCTTGGCCCCGCCCTAGTGACGCCACTGATCACATTTAAAGGAACTGCTCACCTTTTAAATGCCTTCCCTACATTAGAAATAATGAAAGATAGGGGCACCTTCTTTCAGGGCTCATAGAATTGGACCCCCTGGTCCAATCTTTTTGAAACTTGGAGAGCATTTTGAGGAGGGTCATCGGATGCTATGCTAAAAATCTGGTGCCTCTACCTCAAACAACAGCCCCCCAAGAGCCCCAGATACCCCCAGATGAATTCTCCATTATCCCCTATGAGGACCTATCTCCATAGGGAATAATGAAGTACCTAGCAGACATATCCCTCCCCCCCTCCCATTTCTGATGACTCTGAAGTGGGGAATTGGCATCTCTACTAACCAGTTGCTGAACTTCCAACTTCTTCAAAGAAACACAGAGCAACTAAAGGATTAAGTTTACCTTTCCTATGCAAAGGACCTCTGAAAAGAATGTGCAATTAATGGAGGGTCTGAGCTGCTTTCGAAACCACTGGGAGCAGCCATGATCTTTTGCCTACTCCTTCCCCACCCCCATTCAGCCCTCTTAAAGACACAGACACACCATCCATTCAGCCTTAAAAACACAGACGCAAGAGGAAGCCTTTCCAAGTGCAGACTGAAGCCTCTGGAGATGGAAAGGCACATGGTGCTGTGGGGGAGGGACTTCCCCCCACCGGCCAGCTGACTGGGAGTGGGAAGCAGCCTGGGAAAGTGAGAGAATCCCTGCTGGGACCTGGGGATTGGTATGCCTAAATGTAGAACACATTTTGAGTGGCGCCTTTAAGACCAACAAAAGCACACTTCCTCAAATAGTAGAATCACTAAGACACCCTGTGCAAGGATCCAGGATAAGGACAGCTGCAGCTTTGTGTTTTCTTTTCAGTCACTACATTTAACCATAGATTCATTTGGGCAGCCATATTGGCCTGAAGCATTAGAACAAATTTTGCATCTAGTGGCACTAACAATTATTATAGCACCATATCAGGTAGAACAAATCAATTTTATTCTGCTCTTCTCCTAGCAGATTATAAAAACGAAGCCACTGCCAAGGTGGCCAGATTTTGTGCTTGGGCTATTCTAATTAGGCAGAGAAAACCCTCCAACTGCACCTAACGCATTTTATAAATCTTACAAGTTTGTTTATTTAATATTTGCCTGTTTTAACTATGTATGTCTGGATCATGTAACCAATGTATATTTGTTTTAACTTGTTTTAATTCTAACTTTGGGTCATTAAATAAATGACTTGAACTGAATGACAAGCTCATACCTTGAATAAACTGTTGCTGGTCTTAGTGATTCTGGAGCCCTGGACAGAAGTCTAGGATAGGTCCCCAGAATCATTGCCATTCCCCTGCCTGGAGCACTGCAGGATCAAGCAAGGGCAGCTCTCACTCTGCGTAAGGCAGCCACTGAGGGGGCAACTGCTTGACAAAGTGGCTGGCAGCTTCTTCTCCCCCTCCCCCTCTGTTAGGAAGGCAGAGCTCTGAGTAGTTGGGTGCCTGGGACAGCTGCATCAGATGTTCCATGACCAAGATAACCCCTGTCAGGCCTCAGATTCAGCAAGAGCTCAGAGGGTTTCTGAGGGTTCTCAGAACCTTTCTGAGGGTTCACTCTCTTCCTCCCCACCTACCTTGTCCATTGAATAGGAGGTGCAGCTGCATAACATTCCCTGGATTAGGAGACCAGGCAGCCAGCCAGCCACCAGGGGCTTTGCCATGCCCCCAGCATCCCTCACTAACCCCTGGAGAAGCCCACACCACCCTTTATCCACTTCTTATGTGATTTTGGGGTGGCAGGTGGCTTGCTGGCCTTTTGACTGGGGGTGGGGGCGGCCCAGGAGAGCTCCAGGTGGGTGAGGCCTGCTTGGGCTGGATGGATCTCTAGCCAGCCCAAGCAGGCCTCGCTTGCCCAGGACTCTCCTTTCTTGCATCAGGTTGCTTTTGTCTGGGGGGGGGTGGCATATGCTGATGAGTTATGCTAATGAGCCCCACCACATATTTTTCTACAAAACGACCCCTGACCCCAGTCACAGCTTACCAGTAGCTGCGAAAGGGGTCAGCACATCCAAACACATACCAAGGAATGACTTCCTGACTTTTAATATGTCTGTTCTTTGCAATTCCATCACTTCTTTCTGCTGCAACTGTATGACCCCACTTAAAATGTGATGCTAGTGAGTATGTTAGAAGAACTTGACATTACATTGGACATGTCCAGCATCAAAAGCCTTAGATGATATGTGTGGAATATTAGCACACGACAAGTCTGTAGACTGTGTAGTCATTGCATTGGTGTGCTAACAATATATGTGCAAGCAGCCCTGTTTAAACATGGAGTTGGCTGTATGCGATGTTTAAACTGAGCCCAGGTCAGGCCTTGTCACATACCAAGGAACCATCTCAATTGCAAAAAATAAAAGCAGATAAATGGTAGTCCATGTGAAACTGATTATCAAAGCTGCATGCTTTTGGGATCACCGGCACTGATCATAAGGTCTGCAGCATCTTTAAAAAGCTTAACAAACAGTCCCAGCATAGGAATCTCAGTTTAGGTTCGTAGTCACTTTTTCTTAAAATAATAAAGGTTTACAATTAAGTCTGTTTTACAATCATAGTCTGCTTCCTCTGGAAGAAAACTTATCAGTGTTCAGTTCTTCTCAAACCTTTTCCACTACGAAGATTTTAAAATGCATTTGTCTCAGCAGTCTTTTTCTCATTTGAATACCTGTACAATTGTGTGCATATTTATAGGCTTTCCAATAAAGTAACAAGAGCCAGTTGATAGCATTAAAGGGTTCTTCCAGATGTATTGCCTGGAATTCATTGTGACCTCATCATTGCATTTGGAGGTGCTCAGTTCTTGAGTGTGGGCTTTATTTACAGCTTTTGAATTAGAGAAGGGACTGCTGCATGTGAGATGTGATCGATGTTTTTAAAAGGGTAATTTTTGTTTTTCCATTGTCAAGAGGTAAGATAGAAATGCTTAGGCATCACTTGCTCTTTCACTGATGAGCATATCAAAATTGTTAAGAGTACTCCCAGAACAGATAGAAAGTGGAAAGATACTTTGATTACCAGAAATTTAAAAAAGAAAATACCCTATACATGTAATGATGGGTGATAAGGGTATGAGAATTATACTTCTCATAAATGTTAAAAATTGAATTGGAGGAAGGAAGAATTTCTGATGGCAGACCAGAACGTATCTATGCTTGCACGATGTTAGAGGAATATACAAGTATCACTACAATAGACCTATTATGCCTGCAAGCTAATCCAAAAAGCCTTTTGGTTCACAACAATCCAGATATTATATTGGACCAAAATAAAATACAAACCATTCCTTTTTGAAAAGTTATACATCACTTTTCCACAGAAGGGGCACATTGCGGGGCACAATACATAGAATAAAACATTATAGCAAATCACTTAAAAACACAATATAGCAAAACCTGTTAAGAAAAAAAGACTTCAAAAAGCCCCATAGATTCTTAAATTCCCTCAGTCATATGTAAAATCTATAGGAATTATTTGTCTCTTATATTCAATCACAGTTATAACAGCCATAAAAGATGACAGGAGCAGGGCTGCTGAGGAAGGGTTAAGGGCAGGACTTTTTTGTAGAAAAAGCCCAGCAGAAACTCATTTGCATATTAGGCCACACCCCCTGACACCAAGCCAGCTGGAACTGTGTTTCTGTGTGTTCCTGCTAAAAAAAAAGCCCTGGTTAAGGGGATAAAGTTTCAAGTGTTCTGGTCATCCCGAGGGCCTGCAGAGCTGTGATTTATTCTCATTTCATGTTTGGGTTGGGTCTGAGTGATATGAGGAGTGAAATTTTGTCAGAGCCAGACCTGTAACTGGCAAATTATGGTGAGGGGGCATAAGAGTACATACTCTGAGACTTGCTACTGATGTTGTCACGCATGTATTCCCATGATATCATGTGGGTGGGGGTTGGTGATGTCACAGCGAATAGAAGAAGATTTGGCTTTTATACCCCACTTTTCACTACCCAAAGGAGTCTCAGAGTGGCTTACAATTGCCTTTCCTTCATCTACTTATAACAGACACCCTGTGAGGTAGGTGTGACTGAGAGAGCTCTAAGAGAACTGTGATGGGCCCAAGATCACTCAGCTGGCTTCACGTGGGGGGTGTGGAGAACCAAACCCAGTTCTCCAGATTACTGTCCACTGCTCTTAACCAATACAACACACCGGCTCTCATACAGTATTAAGGGTAGTACAGTACAGTAAGTATGAGCACAGGCCCAAACCTGAGCTAAAGTTTGGTCCAAACTTTGGCTGATTTGTGAACCCTGGACCAAGGTTCAGGAAAGAAGACTTCCCTGAACACTCACCAAATTCGGTTCAAGTGTTTACCCCCCAACATGTATGCCTCTTCTGAGTGGCATTGGGCACCACCCCGGCGCACCTGCATCATCCAGAAGTGACACAAGCATGTTGTCTGATGTGCTTACATCACTTCTGAGTAATTCAAGTGTGTCAGGGAAGTGCCCAATGCACCTGGAAGTGGTGTAGGTATGTTAGAGGGGGGCCAACATACTTGTGTCACTTCCAAATGATGTAGGCATGCCAGTGGTGTGTGCCTGATGCCACCCAGAAGTGACATGCACTTGTTGTCAGTGGAACCCCAAACTATTTCAGTTCAGGCAGGTTTTGCTTGGGGGTTCAGGTCAGGGATTTGGTTCAGGTCCACCTGCCTGAAGCGAACCAGGCTTTCTGGGTCTGTGCACATCGCTACAGTAGAAGAATTGAAGAAGAATTGCAGCTTCTCTAAAACACAGACTCAAAGTGGTTTACAATCTCCTATATCTTCTCTCCCCACAAAAGACACCCTGTGAGGTGGGTGGGGCTGAGAGGGCTCTCACAGCAGCTACCTTTTCAAGAACAACATCTGCCAATGCTAGGGCTAACTCAAGGCCATTCCAGCAGGTGCAAGTGGAGAAGTGGGAAATCAAACCCGGTTCTCCCAGATAAGAGTCCACGCACTTAACCACTACACCAAACTGGCTCTCAGTACAGTATTAATAGTAACACTCTACTTGATATTGTACCACATGGTATCTGGGATTGTGCTTAATCACAATCATACATCTTTAAAGAAATGGACTGTTTACAGTGCTAAAAATAAAAATCCCAAGGAAATAAACTACATGCTAAATGTGTATATTATAATAAACCTAAGTACTTGAGATGCTGGTGCCAGATTTTTGCCTTCCATCTCCAATTTGTGTGTATTAGTTATCACAAACAGGTATTTAGAGAACCAAAAAAGTCTGGGGGGAGGTGATGACTCTGAGATTTCAACCTACAACTTCAACAACCCACTTTAACAATAGGATCAGTTCCCTTGAAGAAAAAGGCTGGTTTGGAGGATGGATTTCATGGCATTATACTTTGCTGAGATCACTCAGCACATCCTGCCTTCCTCTGGCTCCACCTCAAAATCACCAGGAATCTTCCAACCAAGAATTGGCAGCCCTACTTAATAATGTGCCATGAGTGCTAATACTTGAGGCATAAACACCAAATTTCTTTGTCCTACACCAATTTTACCAGCTTAAGTTTTCAGTAGGTACGTATTTTTCAGTCCATTGGACACTCCGGACCATAAGATGCAGGTGCCTGGCTGGCGGACAACGGCGAGATCGCTCCCTCTGCCCCCACCACAGACCCAGCACTTTGCAGGGAGTGATCTCGCCGCTTGTCTCCCAGCCAGGCACGCAGGCGCTGGAGTGCTTCCCCCGCGCCTGCGTGCCTGGCTGGGAGACAAGCAGCGAGATCGCTCCCTGCAAAGTGCTGGGTTTGCAGTGGGGGCGGAGGGAGCGATCTCGCCGCTTGTCTCCCAGCCAGGCATGCAGGCGCGGGGAAAGCACTCCAGCGCCTGCGTGCCTGGCTGGGAGACAAGTGGCGAGATTGCTGCCTGCGAAGTGCTGGGTTTGCGGTGGGGGCGGAGGGAGCGAACTCGCCGCTTGTCTCCCAGCCAGGCACGCAGGCACGAAAAAAGCATGCCGCCCCCTCCGCAAACCCAGCGCTTTGCGAAGCGCTGGGTTTGCGGAGGGGGGGGGGTGCTTCCTCTGTGCTTGACTTCAGCTGCTGCTTATAGCAAGTGCTGGGATCGGAGGCTTGGCTGCCTCCGATCCCAGCCCTTGCTATAAGCAGCAGCTGAAGCCAGGCAGACAGGCACAGAGAAAGCACCCCCCCCTCCGCAAACCCAGCACTTTGCGAAGCATTGGGTTTGCGGAGGGGGTGTGTGTGCTTCCTCTGTGCCTGGCTTCAGATGCTGCTTATAGCAAGTGCTGGGATCGGAGGCTTGGCTGCCTCCGATCCCAGCCCTTGCTATAAGCAGCAGCTGAAGCCAGGCAGACAGGCACAGAGGAAGCACCCCCCCCCTCCGTAAACCCAGCGCTTCATGAAGCGCTGGGTTTGCAGAGGGGGGTGGTGGTGCTTCCTCTGTGCCTGGCTTCAGCTGCTGCTTATAGCAAGTGCTGGGATCGGAGGCTTGGCTGCCTCCGATCCCAGCCCTTGCTATAAGCAGCAGCTAAAGCCAGGCAGACAGGCACAGAGAAAGCAACCCCCCCCTCCGCAAACCCAGCGCTTCGCGAAGCGCTGGGTTTGCGGAGGGGGTGTGTGCTTCCTCTGTGCCTGGCTTCAGCTGCTGCTTATAGCAAGTTCTGGGATCGGAGGCTTGGCTGCCTCTGATCTCAGCCCTTGCTATAAGCAGCAGCTGAAGCCAGGCAGACAGGCACAGAGGAAGCACCCCCCCTCCACAAACCCAGTGCTTTGCAAGCGCCGGCTGTGGAGGGGGCGGCATGCTTTCTCCCTGCCTGTTTGCATGGCTTCAGCGCTGATGCTTAAAGCAAGCGCTGGGATCGGAGGGCGGAGGGAGCGATCCTGGCACTTGCTGTAAGCGTCAGAGCTGGAGCCAGGCAGGCAGGTGCGGGGAAGTGCCGGGACGGAGGCAGCGGATCACCCCCCCCCCGGAAGGTACATATGTTACCTTCGCTCCATAAGACGCACACACTTTCCCCCTCACTTTTTGGGGGAGAAAAGTGCATCTTATGGTGCGAAAAATACGGTATTTTAGATTTGTTGTTCTCACATTATGAGAACCACAAATCTAAAATACCTACTGAAAACTTAAGTTAGTAAAATTGGTGTAGGAAAAAGATAAATCATTCTTACTGTCCTGTTCTTCCACCCAGAAGGTTAAGGTGCATTGTGGGGCTTATATCCAAGTGAAGTAGCATATGTTAGAACAGTTCCTTTAGTCCTGTTGATTTCAGTGGGGCTCATAACTTTCCCAGGGTCCGGGGTCAGGCTAGCCCATCCAAGAACAAGAAGTAACCTGGGGCACACATGCCCTCTCTCCAATGACCATTCTAGCACCCAGATTCATTTGGGGTATGGAGGACTTACCAGTGACCCACCCAGAAGTTGGGTCTGGCCAAGACTGCCGCACTGTGAAGACCTGTTTTGTTTAATAACTTTATAAATGAGTTGAATAAAGGAATGGAGGAAATTCTTACTAGTTTTGCAGATGAAACTAAATTGAGAAGTGTAGCAAATACAGTAGAAGACAGTCAGGATACAGGATGATCTTGACAGGTTGGGACACCGGGCTAAAACAAAAAAAAAATGAATTTTAATGAGGATAAATGTAAAGTTCTGCATTTAGATTGGAAAAATAAAATGCATAATTATAGGATGGAGGACACTTGTCTTGTCAGTAGTTTGTGTCAAAATGATTTAGGAGTCTTAGTGGACCATACACTGAACATGAGTCAGCAGTGTGCTGCAGTAGCTAAAAAGGCAAATGCAATTTTGGACTGTATCAACAAAAGTATAACGTTCATATCACACACAGTGATGGTAACACTTTACTCCAGGGGTTGGGAAACTTTTTTCTGCCAAGGGCCACATGGATATTTATAATATCATTTGCAAGCTATGAAAAAATATCAACTTAAAAAACTGTGCTCGGCCGAGGGAGAATGATTCAGGCCAGCAAAATTAATGCAAATAATTTTTCTATTTGAAGTCATGTGGGGAAAACCTAATCTGCCACACACACACACACACACACACACACACACCCAGCCCGTTGCCATAGGCAAATGCATAGGTCCAGGTCTTTTTTGTAGAAAAAGCCCAGCAGGAACTCAGTAGCATATTAAACCACATCCCCTAATATTAGCATATTAGGTCACGTCATCTGGGATAATCAAGTGCAAACTGAACTGTGACAGTAACTTTTCCAGGCCCTGCAACAATTCTGGCAGGCCAGCCAGGCCCCAGGGAGGCTGCCACATCGTACATTTGGGCCCTGTGATCCCTGCCTGGCCCTGAGGAGCTACTGCACAGTGCGGCTGGGCCCCACGATCCTCGCTGGCCAGCCAGGCCCCAGGAAGGCTGCCACATGGCTTGATTCAGCCCAGCGATCCCCAAGGGCCACACCAAGTGACCTCGAGGGCCGCATATGGTCCTCGGGATGGAGGTTCCCCACCCCTGCTTTACTCTATGGTTAGACCTCACATAGAGTATTGTGTACCATTTGGGGCACCACAGTTTAAGAAGGATATAGACAAGCTGTAACATGTCCAGAGGAGAACAACAAAGATAGTGAGGGGTCTGGAGACCAAGTCCTATGAAGAAAGGTTGAAGAAACTGGGTTTGTTTAGCCTTGAGAGGAGATGACTGAAAGGTGATATGATCACCATATTCAAGCACTTGAAGGGCTGTCATATAGAGCAGTGGCCCCCAACTTTTTTGGCACCTGGGACTGGTTTTGTGGAAGACAATTTTTCCATGGACCGGTGGAGGTGGGGATGCTGGGGTTTTTGCTGCCCCAGGCTGACCCCATGCCCAGACCTTGTCTCTGCCCCCCCTCTGCCTACTCTTTAAATAAGGAGTAGGTAAAAGTCAATTGCTAACAGGTCACAGACCGGTCCTGGTCCACAGCCCGGGGGTTGGGGACCCCTGATATAGAGGATGGTGTGGAGTTGTTTTCTGCTGCCCCAGAAAGTCAGACCAGAACCAACTGATTGAAATTAAAAGAGTTTTTGACTAAACATTAGGAAGAACTTCCTGACAGAGTGGTTCCTCAGTGGAACAGGCTTCCTTGGGAGGCGGTGAGCTCTCTGGAGGTTTTCAGATGGCTATCTGACAGCAATGCTGATTCTGTGAACTTAGGCAGATCATGAGAAGGAGGGCAGGAAGGATTGCATCAGTGCTTAGTTCTTGGGGGCCATTCCCTCTAAGCTGAGTTAGTCTGAACTAGCTCACAGTTTCTTAGCCTCTGGGTCACATATTTTTGTCTTAGCTCAGGAAAGTGGCCCCAGAGCAAACTATGCAGTAGCTCAAACTTTAATGCCAGTAGTTTATGAAGTAGAATTTTTGCTCACAAGACTCCACAGCTTAGAGTGAGTATCGCTTGGGGCCTTTTGTTACATGTTCAGGGAATTGCCATTCACCACTTTGGGAGTCAGGCAGCATTTTTTCTCCAGGTCAGTTTTGCCAGGGATCCTGGAGAGGTTTGTTTGTTTTTTTTGGCCATCTTCTGGGCTTGGAACAGGGGTCACTGTGTGTGTATTGGAAGGAGTGAATTGGGTGAATTTTCTGCATTGTGCAGGGGGTTGGACTGGATGACACTGGAGGTCCTTTCCAACTCTATGATTCTATTCAGAGTGGTGAAGGAAGGAGACCTATGGGACAATGAGAAGGGGCAATGGCCAGAGCCCTGACTCTGGAGATGCTAGAAGCCACAGCGACAAAGGTGACAGCAGCAGAGCCACAGCATTCTGTCTTGCCATCTGTCAGTCTTCCAGCAGCTGGAAGGAGGAAAGAAAGGGAGAAGGCCAGAAGGGGGTGGAAGGTCATCCCCTCCCTGACAATCAGATGGACCTTCACCAATCAGTGGACCTTCTCTCCAGCAGCAGGGCTGGAACCTGGGAGAGGCAGACCCAATGCTGCTTGTGGTAGACAGGGCCTGAGGTCTGGGGGAGCATCCCTCAGTATTGGCCAACAAGACTTTGGTAGGCAATGTTACATTGTGTGTGGCTGCAGAGCAAGACACTCAGAATTCCATTTTGAACAGTTAAAAATATTAAGTGATTTAAGTGATCTGTTTATGCATGTGAAGTTGAGTAGATGATTCTTTTTCAAAACTGGGAAAGATTTTGCAACTGATTTTGTACTAAAGAATTTTTTGTCCCTTTTCTCCATGTATGCAGTTTAGATAATGGATCTGGTATTTCTACTGTGCATACTAAATCTCTTGCTAAAAGGACTGGCGTGAAAATGTGATTCCTTCCAAACGATCAAAGATTGCATGCCAAATTAATTAAGACAAGAAGCTTCAAATTTAATTCAGGGGAGGTCTGGGTTATGCTCTACACTGTTACATAAAGACTGATAGGTTTTGTACTGAATGATCAGAGTTAATGGTTTCCCTTGGTTTTATGTTAAAGAAGAGTGTGTAATACATAACTCTGGTGACAGAGATGACTTATTCCTTGCTCTCTTTTTCCAAACTGTAAATATATTATTTTCAGTACTAAAAGGGAACAGAAATCTCTCCCCCCCCCAAAAAAACCCCTCTACCAATGTATATTTTTATATTTAGGATCTGGCAGGATTGAGCCATTTCAATGCCAGAACCAATTCCCTGCCAAATTATATAGTAATTCAGCCCAGAACTGTATATTTTAATAAATGCAAAAAACTCCACCTTCTATTGCAATCTTTTTCAATTACCTGTGCTCTAGTTACATATTACCCATGTAATTTACTCCCTCTAGTCATTAGTTAGAAATATTTGTTTCCCAAACTGAATCCAATAATTGTCTAAAGGCACAAATAAGTTAATAACATGAAAATACAACGGGCAATCTTGTTTACCAATTCTGGTTGCTGAAAGGTTAAACCTCTTCCAGTAAATTCAATCCTATTTCTCTTTTAAAAATATTCCCAGTGGTACAGAGCAATTAGCTTTCCCATTTTTGTGTGTATGTGAGTTTGCAGAAAATGGATGTGCCCCACAATCCTACCAATATTTAACAGAAATGGTTTAAAAGAAAAGGCATACATTTGTGAAACATTTTTGTTTTTGTGGCACAGTGAGTTTTTTGGTTGCCTGGTCCCTTGCTCAAAGACCATCTAAAATATTTGGCTGTCCACTGGGTATCATTTGGACAGAGATGTTGATTACAGATGTGAACATACAGGGATTTCTCCATTTGACAGACACATACATGCAAAAGCACAGCTCAACACTTGTATGGCCTGATTCTCTTTCTTTCTCATGGTATACAGGCAGCCTTTCCTATGAAACATCTAATAACTGCACATAGGAAGAACTGTGATATGTATCCATAATTAACAAAGGACTAGACTTGTAGTGGCTGTTTTTGCAGTGTCTGTTACTGACTTTAGAAAAATTATACAACCAGGGGAAAAAAACATGGGTGACATTTCACCAAAAAAAAAATTACATACATCTAAATATTAAGATTGAAGTCAAATAATCAAGCAAGTGTGGACATGTCATGAATGCTAACCCTAATACAGCTAGTTTGGTGTAACAGTTAAGTGTATGGACTCTAATCTAGAATAACCAGGTTTGATTCCCCACTCCTCCACATATACCTACTGATGTAACCTTGAGTCAGTCATAAGTTCTTTCAAAGTTGTTCTGCTCAAGAACAGTTCTTGGAAAGCTCTCTCAGCCCCACCTACCTCACAGGGTGTCTGTTGTGGAGAAGGGGGAAGGGAAAGGAGATTGTAAACTGCTCTGAGTCTCCAAAGGAAGGATGGGTTATAACTCCAATCTCTTCTCCTCTCTCTAATGTGGGCTCAGATGACACAGTGCATTCCTAAACAGAATTACATCCTTGTAAGCCTGTTGGTCTTAAAATGGTGCGTCTCTGTCCAGGACTGTGCAGTAGAACAACCCAGCAGAATCTTGAAGTGGTAGGAGAGACTGAAATAACAGACTGTAGATCAGGGGTGTCAAACATCTGGCCTGGGGGCCAAATCAAGTCCCCAGAAGGCTCCTATCAGGCCCCTAAGCAGCTGACTGTCATCTTCCTTCTCCCTCTCTGTTGCTTCCTTCTGTTTAACAGCCTGCTTTACAAGGCTTGCTCAGTCACACAGGAGCTACAGAGCAAAACCTCTATTTGTTCCATTGGCTGAGGCTCCTCTCTTGGGGAGGAAGTGGGGGAGGAAGAGCTTGCTTTGTCAGGCTCTCTCAATCACACAGCAAAGCTACTGAACCAAGCCTCTCTTCCTTCTATTGGCTGAGGCTCCTCCCCTTCCTGGCCTAGTTTCTATATGCAGATTTATATGGAGAACAATATTGAGACAATTTTATTCTTTCTACCTGAAGCCCAAAAGGGTAAAGTTTAATCTATCCTTTCAAAACTCTGCTGTTTCATTTCCACATCAACCAGCATAAACTCATAACAGTGAGGAGGGTATATGGAATCCAAGGTAGGTAGGTTCTGTTGTTAGTAGTCCCCAGCATACTGTTTCACATAGTTTCACATAGTAGTCAAATTGTTGCCCTGGAGAGCCAACAAAGAGGGCATAGAGGCCAAGTGGAAAAGAGTATGGAAGCTCTTTTGGTTAGTAACTGATAGATGCATGCAGGATTTATTATCATTATTCTATTTGCTCTGAAATCAATAGCATGTTTGTTACTATTATTTTACTATGAGCACACCAATTAAAACTTGTAAATAAACCAAATGCTGTAAAAGCATGATATAGATCAGGGGAGACCAACGGTAGCTCTCCAGAAGTTTTTTGCCTACAACTCCCATCAGCCCCAGCCATTGGCCATGCTGGCTGGGGCTGATGGGAGTTGTAGGTTAAAAAAAAAAATCTGGAGAGCTACCGTTGGCCACCCCTGATATAGATCACTTCTTGGCCAACAGCTCAGTTCCTGTAAGTGGTTAGATCAGGATTTGGTTTTGACAGCCCTAAGCAATAGATAGATGGTGGTGACCCAGAGGGTGTGTTCACACTACACTAAATGTGTTTTGCAGTGGGATTTTTACTGTGTAAGAATATAAAAAATCCAGCTGCAAAATGCATTTAGTGTAGTGTGGATCAATGTTCCCTCAAAGCTTCAGAGTCTTGTGAGCAAAAATTCTACTTTATGAGCTACGGGCATTAAAGTTGGGAGCTACTGTATAAATTAGTGTGCTCTGGGGTCATTCTTCCTGAGCTAAGACAAAAATTGTGAGCTGGAGGCTAAAAATCTGTGAGCTAGCTCATGCTAACTCAGCTTAGCGGGAACATTGGTGTGGATGCACCAGGGATTTGGGATTCCTTGGCAGCTCTGGATATCTGAATACATATAACCTGAATACAGGATCCAACTCTTGGTTCTAATAAGATTGGGCTATATCATGCTGCCTTCCCTTTCCTGGGAGTCTTAGGCATTACAAAAAACACCCCTTGAAAAACCCTTGTTGTTTTTCTTGTTTGGAGCTTACTGCTCCTTTCAGTTGGATCAGGAGCTCTCCTAGCTAATCACCACTGAAGATAAGCTTCAGAGAAGGAATGTTTAAGGCCTGCAGCTGCTGCTTTGAGCAGGGCAGCATTTTCAGAAGAACTCGTTAAATAGTAGTATTAATTAAAGCACCCTTACAGTGGATACCCAGCATGGAGATGTGTCTCATAGAAATGGTTGATTCACCACATGCAATCAAACACATATGTGCTCCGCCCCAATTTGTACAATTTTCAATTATTGAACTGATGAGGCCGGGAGAGGGTATTTGTGAATGGAGACAATGTAGCAGAATAAGGAAGGATGGTAAATGCAGTGTAGTCAGTGGAAAGGTAAAAAATAGTATGACAGTCATACTAGGAGTACGTAAAAAACCTAGATGCTAAAATGCTGCTGGCCAGTGCTCTTCTGCTGGATCACTGCCAAGCTCCCCTGCCTAGGAAACAGTGGAGAGAAGTATGCCAAGGGGTGCCTACTTAAGGGGCTCTGTACAATCAGGCCCCTTTGTCCACTTAGAGGGTCTTTGCTACAAATGTGGTGTCATTATCTTTAAAAACAGCTGCCCCAGACCTCCATTGAAAATAATGCTTCTGAAATGTTGGACCCTGCCCCTCCCAAATATGGATGTGAATCCTGAACCAGTACTGTCATACCCTAAAATAAGGAATTCATGGTAAATATGATTCTCTGGAATTCCAGATATGAAAAATTATACTGATACAAAAATTATTCTTGTAGTGTGCCCTACCAAATGCATCAATTGACTGCTAAATTCAGTCCATAAATTGATGTACATTTAAATTAGAGTTAAGGGGATGTTGAGCATATTGTTGTAAACAGTCCTTCTGCATCTTTGTACTCATATAATGTGTGTCACAATCCCAACCAATATGTACAGGCTGCTCCGTTGTAATGGATTTCATAGGGCTTAACCCTGAATAGGTGAGCACAGGATTGCAGCCTTAGTCAGAAGTAGGTACAATCATAATTTAATATTGTATTGTACTGAGATATTGGATCATTTATTTTATTTAATCTGCAATTTAATCTGTTAATTTTTTTTGGGAGCAAGACAGAGGGCCATAAAACTCTTCATCATTAGTCCAGATCAGTAACCTTGTATATGGGATTATTTGGAGTGGTCCTCTGTGTGAGCAACACCTTCCTTATAATTGAAGCAGGCATGGCTTGAGTGCTTATATCAATTTCTGCCCATCTCCAAGCCTGCAAGGTTGAAGCTTTTCTCCATGTGATTGATGGTTCATGTGGGACGAGGAATGAATGCAGGGCCAGGAAGATCCATACTTCTTCCTTATTTCTTAGCCGAAAAGTTAACACAGCTGTTGCTAAAGGTTAAATTTGGAGGTCAGATTGTTATGCTATTAGGAACCCTCCATGTAGGTTTAAGCTGTATTAATGCACAACCCTTTCTTTATCCACAGAGTGAGTTAGTCAATGACTACATTGATCCATTGTTGTGTCTTCTTACAGAGGTTCCTGCAATGAAGCAATAGAAATCATTAGGGCTTGTGATAAGGAATTCCTCCTGGTGCAAGCGGACACAGAGTTCACATTTCATTTACTGTCACAGTAGTCAGACAGCTAGCAAGCCTAGGATTTCATGTTAAAGTGGTTTTTGTTAGGGAGACTAAACAGGTGCCTCCATGTTTGATGTTCAGCTAAAACACACACACACACAGAACAATTTTTGTATTGTTGATCATTTAAATTTGTGGTCTATTTATATATAAACATCTGTTACTTTTTAGGGGACTGTGTACCTGGTTGGCTATTTCTTTTATGACTGACACCCTGTTCTTCCTTGAAAGAACTCAGAGTGCTTTGGTTCAGTCAAGGCAGATTGTAAGCCTGTTTATCTCCAAAAGTTGAACTGTATGTTACACCTTCAGCTGGAAGTGGGAACTGGGCGTCTCTTTACAGTCTAGAAAATGGTGGACATCTCACATGCAAGGTGAAATTTGGGTTAAATTTTAACACCTGAGGCATGTCATATGCGACAATAAAACTGTATCACTGAAGATGAGCTAAAGAGTTGCTCAGGCTAAGCTACTTAGCCTGAATCTCCTGAGAGTACTGGATCCCCTGAGAGTTCTTGATGCTCTGAGAGTGACTACTTGGATGTGCGAAATGGGGTGCCAAGCTATTTTTCTGTCAGCAGCTCTTAATCCTTTCCTGTTCAACAAGTTGCCTTCAAAACCCAAAACAGAAGTTTCTAAGGTAGTGGCTCTGGGATTACAACTGATTTCCAGATGTCAGAGATCAGTTACCCTGGAGAAAATGGCCACTTTGGATGGTGTAGTGTATGACATTATGATCCCCGTTCCCCAAACCCCATGCTGCCTAGTCGCCATTTTCCAGATCCCGAGTAATTTCCAAACCTGGAGCTGGCAACCAATACTCCCTCTAAGCTGTGGAGTCTTGTGTGAAAAATTCTACTTTATGAGCTACAGAATTAAATTAGTTTGCTTTGGGGCACTTTTGTGGCTCCAAAGCCAAGGAGAGGGGCCAAGGCTAGCACCCCAGGCAAAATTCGTCTCTACCACCACATTCTAGTTTGATTTACAGTTTCAATTGAAATAACACACAAGCACACAATTTTTAGAAAAAGTGGACTAAAATTGGCCACAACTTTATTGGTTACAGCTGTAGTAAGCCTTGGCACAGCATGGGGAAGGATTCCACTCATAAACTGACCCGCCTGCCAGTCGATGCTTCGCTGATCACCTTGGGATGGCAGGTTTGGGATTCTACTCAGATGGAAGCCCGGGGGTGGTCTCCTTGCCACATGAGCATGAGGGTAATCCCCTGGACATGCCCCTGGGCACAGTTGCCCCTCACACAAGTTGCCCCTCACACAAGCAATCTGATGGCCAAAGAGGGCAGGAGGTGGTGGCGCTGCATCCTAAGTAGCTGCTGGTCGCCCCTAATCTCTGACCCACCCCAGAGACAGCCATAGGTCCAGCATCAGGCTGGGTCAGGCTCCTGCTTCCTGCACTTGGCCTGGCCCACCCTCTCCACCAGGCAAAAGGCTGCCTTCCCTCTTACCCCTCCCTTTTACCACCACAAGTGGGACCCAGTTGATTCCAGATCCCTGCTTTCCTGAACTAAGACAAAAATGTGTGAGCTGGAGGCTAAAAACCTTTGAGTTAGCTCACCCTAACTCAGTTTAGAAGGAACACTGCTGGCAACCTTAGATGTTTCACAAGTGGTTAGAGATGAAGAACAGAGAAAAGAGGTGGAGATGGGTTGGAGAGAATTACTAGTTTCCACCCCACAAAAGTCTGGCAGATCATGGACAAAAATGAGTTTCTATCTGTTCTTAATTCCAGAATGGGTTGTGGATTCTGGGAGGGATTTGGAAATCTGTTCTGGGCTTTGAAATGGTCTCTGTTCATGCAGTGAGGCCTAGTGTCTTGATGCACTTGAAAGCTTATTATGACTTACTGAACCCTGCCGACTGTTCAGGAAACTGGAATTGCTCTGACAGCTTTGCAATGTTTAGTTATTGCTTTATACAAAATCAAAAACTGAATGTAATGTTTAGTGCTGTTTCATGACAGGCATGGAAAATATATATTCATAAATATTGCCATTGTGAAGAATATTTTTTTGCCTGTTTTAAAAATCATTGGTTATGTGTGCATAGGTTTTTTTTTTTTTTTAAACCTATGGCTTATAAGGTTCCATAGAACAAGCATCACAATTGCTGGAGAAGGGAACAATGAACCTGAATGTGACCCGCCCCCCACTACCCAGGACATAAAGACCACAGACCAGGACAAAAAGGTTTTGTACTGTCTTTGAACGTACTGTAAAAGTCATAACTATGTCCAGCAGAAATCAATTTGTGTTCATATGGTCTAATGTTCACTCTTCACTTTGCTGCCTTGTTGTTCATCCTTGGCAACAAGTAGGGTTGCCAAGTCCAATTAAAGAAAAATCTGGGGACTTTGGGGGTGGAGCCAGGAGACATTGGAGGTGGAGCCAAGAACAAGGATGTGACAAGCATAATTGAACTCCAAGGGAGTTCTGGCCATCACATTTAAAGGGACAGCACACCTTTTAAAATTCCTTTCTTCCATAGGAAATAATGAAGTATAGGGGCACCATCTTTTGGGGCTCATAGAATTGGACCCTCTGGTCCAATCGTTTTGAAACTTGGGGGGTATTTTGGGGAGAGGCACTAGATGTTATACTAAAAATTTGGTGCCTCTACCTCAAAAAATAGCCCCCCCAGAGCCCCCAATACCAATGGATGAATTCCCTATTATTCCCTATGGGAATCGTTCTCCATAGGGAATAATAGAATGCCCAGTAGACATTTCCCTCCCCCCCCCACGCTTTCTAAAAGGGGGGAGGGCCTCCAAACCAGGGAATCCCCTGCCCCTTCCCTCTCTCTCTCTCACACACACACACACTTACCAGATCTTCTTCCGGAGAACTCTTGCTGTGAAAGTGAAAGCAAAAGAAAGGGCGGGGCTGTTCTCCCAAGCCCTTCCTGCTCCCTGCCCAGCCTTAAAGGGGCAGACATTTTACAAACGGCTCAGGAGCTCTATAATGAAGCCTACAGGTATGTTCTCCTCCACCCCCCACCCCCCGCTTCCCACTTCTTGAAGACCGGGAGATGAGGCTGCAAACCCAGGGGACTCCCGCCAGAGCGGGAGGGTTGGGAAGCCTAATACTGAGTGCCAGGAAATGGTACCATGTCTATGCTGTACGCTTTCTGCCAATCTTCATTCCTTCCCAGGCCAATAACAGCCCCAGGAGCTGGGTACAATCAGTGAAAGATTAGTGTTAGATTACATGCTGCAGCCCCAGTCAAAATTGGTGGATCCTCCAACTGCAATTTCTAATTTTAAAATTAAAATTACTCTATTATCTGGTTTGATCTTTAGTCTTCTGATTTCTTAGCCAGACCAAGTAAAATTGGATCCAACCCTAAGTCTAGCAGGGAGATATACTTCAGATGTTCAAATCAAAGGATTCTCATAACTGTCAGTTGCCTCAGTAATGTTCAATAGTGATTCTGGAGTAATTAATTGAGAATGCAAAAGCCCATTACTGGGGAGAGAGAAAAAGAAAAAGCCACATTACATAAATGTTGCACTTGGAGATGTATTTACTTATCCTGTTGAAAATCTGATAACTAACTAAGTGGCAATCATCATTTTTTCTGGGCATGTAAGAAAGGGCCACGAGAACTAAGCACTGATGCAACCCTTACTGCCCTCCTTCTCATGATATGCCTAATTCATAGAATCAGCCTTGCTGTCAGATGGCCATCTAGCATCTCTTTAAAAACTTCCAAGGAAGGAGAACCCACCACCTTCCGAGAAAGCCTGTTCCACTAAAGAACCACTCTAACTGCCAGGAAGTTCTTCCTAATGTTTAGTCAGAAACTCTTTTGATTTTATTTCAACCAACCTTCTGCGGCAGCAGAAAACAATTCTGCAGCATGCCAAGGATTTAGGGCATGCACAATGCCAACCAAACCTAGAAAATGATCCAGAGGGGCAGTTGTCTTGCATCTGATGTGAGTGGGCTCTTGCTCACTGTAATAAATTCATTAATCTTTAAGATGCCAGAAGACAATTTATTATTGCAGGGGGGGGGAACCATTGTTTTATACACAGATCTTTCTAGGCTCTGCAGTCCTGAATAGCAGTAGAAGGGTAAGTAATGCCTCAGTTTGTCTGACAGGCTATATGACAGCTATCTTCACTGACTTCTGCTTGGGACAAAGGCATTTTTAAAAATTAAATACTTCTATAATATTTTTACATCAAAACTCAGTCTACTATGACTCTTTGTTGATTAATTTTCTGTGATTTATGCTGTTTTCTGGTCAAATATGTGGGGGTAGCAGAAGAGGTGACTGGAAATATATTTGGAAGTATGCTGTTTCTAGTGTGTGGTTCACCAGTATCAGTCGCATACTCAAGTATATGGGTGGGTGAGGAAGAGACCATTGCACAGCGACTACAGAACAGGACTAGATCTACACGTTTTTTGAGGGGGGGGGGACAAAATTAAAAAAATGACGTCTCCTGATTGGCCATTCTATCTTATGGTCCCATACAATACAATGGACTCCATACCCAATTTGGTACCCCCACCGTCAGTGCCCAGGGCAAGCACCCCCCCATGCCCCCACCCCCAGATCCAGCCCTGCTACTGAATTATGCTTGAATCCAACATTACTAATTTAAAGTTGCTGATGCCAACTTGAGAAATTCCTAGAGATCTGGGGCCAGTGCTTGGAAAGATTAAAATCTGAAGAAGGGATGGAATTCAGTGGAGATGTGATGTCATAGACCCTATTCTCCAAAGCTGCTATTCCTTCCAGGGAAAACTGATTTCTCTTGTATGGAAATCAATTGTAGTTACAGGAGAACTCCAGCAACTAAAGGTTCTACCTAGAGTTTGACAACTCTATTTATTTTCATTTGGACCAATGGAAAGAAATTGGAGAATTCTGAAACAATTTTTTCTCACCTGTATTTCAAGTTACAAGATGTTCTTGTATTTTGTAATTGTAATGTTAAGCTAAAATAGTCTAGGGCAGGGGTGGCCAACGGTAGCTCTCCAGATGTTTTTTGCCTACAACTCCCATCACCCCCAGCCAGTGGCCATGCTGGCTGGGGCTGATGGGAGTTGTAGGCAAAAAGCATCTGGAGAGCTACTGTTGGCCACCCCTGGTCTAGGGTATAGTTACCTCAGAATAAGCCTCCTTGAATACGGTAGTGCTCACTTCAAAGTAAACCTGTTTAAGATTGGGCTGAGATTCCCATAGGACAAGAACCAACTCTAGTGAAATTTTCTTCTTTTGGAGGACAAAAGCAATTTGGGTAGTGGGATGAATAGCTAGAGGAAATGTGATCTTACAGATGGTGCTTAAAATCAAGGTCTTGACCATTTGTTGCCATTAAAGATCCCCTAACACTTTTTTATGAGCTAAGGTGTTAGCCGTGGAGTCCTGGACAATTTCCAAGTTTGAGTAATTAAATTCTGTCTTCCTAAATTCCTCCCTTCCCTTACGTAGTTCCAACTCACTGTGGTGTTCTTCATTTCCTGTCCTAAACCATTGTCTGGGATTGCTTTGTGCTCTTAAACAGCTGCCATATTTCCCTCATAAAAAGCAGCATTTTAGTAGTAACCAATATATGCCTATATATTATATAGGAAAGAGGGAATATGAGAAAGGGAGCTATTTGTACTCTGCAATAGGTATATCCTTTCCAGTTGTTGCATTCATGTATATGGGGAGCCCATCAAATGTATGTATCAGGAACACTTATTAGCTGTGATATTCCTGATATGGGTAGTTGCCATGTTGTTTGAACAGATAGTAACGTGCATGATATACATGCATGAATATACAGTATATAACTCCAAACCCTGAAAAACTCTGCACATACCAAAATTGTACATATGTGTAAGATATGAACATTGCCCTTGTTCAAACCATGTGGCGACCAAGCATCTTGGGAATATCTAAGTGCAGTTGGCAGCCTTCTATAATGTGTGGATGTAACATCTGAAAAGGGCTTAAGTCTCAATATTACACCTTCTCTGCAAGCCTGTGTAGAAAAGCACATTATTTGAAAATGCAGATCTAGTGAGCACCTCAAAATAGGCACTGATGTTTAGTAAATGCCCCCACCAAACAATATGTGGTACATCCACTGAAGGTCACAACCTATTGTGTCATTCATGTTGCCTCTGTGTTATAAAGTGCTCTAAGCCACACCTCCCCCTTCCACTGTCAAAGAACCCAGAGAATCTGATATTGTTTCTCTTGATTTCTAGGTATTGGTCATACCAGGTAAATGGTTTCATTTTCTTAGCTGAGGAAGAAATCTCGAGTTCTCTTCTACTGGGGCTTGTTAAGCTGTTGCCTTGGGGGCCAGTTGATCAGTTCTTAAGCAGTAAGCAGCGTTAGCAGTCAACAGGCATAGGATTCCCTGCAGCTATGGCAGGCTGTCTCCCCTATCATCCTTTATAGTGGTAGAGAAAGTGCTGCCATATTGTAGTAATAATAAAGATAAAGAATAGAAACAAGATAGCATTCATTGAGTTTTCCATGTGAGAGAATTTAAAGTGTGTGTGTGTGAGTGAGTGAGTGAGAGAGTGTGGAATGGTGATATGAACACAGCAGTTTATGTGGATCTGAGTCTCTCATATGAAAAATGCTATTCCTTGTATGAAAGACTGTGCTGTAATGAAATAAGAGATTCAGGGCCAACTGTGCGTTAGATGGAAGACCCGTGCTTAGATCTTCCAACATGTTTGTTCTGTGGAGGGACTCAACTGGATTGCAGCAGTGGTGTCAAGTGGGGAGTGTTTAACTCTTTCTGCTCAGGTGTTTTCTCAATTTAAATTATGCCCTCTCCAGCTTTTTCTGATGAAGAATGAATACATGTATTTTCCCCCAGCCAGCTAAACAGCAGGTTTGTGACGATGGTGCCAGAGGGGTTATTTAGATCAGAGCTACCGATCAATGCTACTGTTCCAATTCAAACTGCTCTGCACCTGCTTGTAAGTGAAATAAGTATAATAATGTGTGCATAGTGTTATACATTCCCCACTTCTCTGCATGCTGAAAAACTCCAGGGATAGGAATTACTGGGGCTGGCTCCCTTTAGAGGAAAAAGCACCGGACACTTTTGGCTTTTCTGTAGAGGTTTCTTTATTTGCAAATATGCAGGCAGAACAAAGACAGATCTCTTTTACAAGACAGCAGATCAGCTACCCCACATCATATCTCCAGATACATAGAGCTTCTGGACTCCCATGAGTTATCAGCCATCTGATAGTAGTGTCTGTCTGGTCTCTTCCAGTATCTACAACTGCTGTTTCGTCACGCACACGTACACCTTGGTTCTCTTGCTTTAGCTGGGTGGCCCATTAAGGAGATACCTACAATTGTTAAGAAACATTATGATTCTTCTGTCCCTCCACACAGGGATGTCACACAGGCCAATTCCATAGGATAAAACAATTTACAATAAATTTACTATAGTTTTACAATAACATAATACATACTTTTTATTTTTTATTTTTTTTAAATGCCTTTCTCTGCGTAACTTCCTTCAGTGTGGCTAATTGCCTCAGCTTTGATCCCAGAAACTTATCTGACAAAAGAGCTGGTATGGATGGAGAGAAGGTAGTAGGGCCCTTTCTACCTCAGACTGTAGATTGCCAGATAATGTTACCACCACAGCCACCAGCCCTTCCACACAAGTTCTCTTCTCTGGGTTGGCAACTGAAAGGACAACTGGCATTTCTAATGATCAAGTTTGGCTCTGAGTTTTCCAGTTGGTGATCTCGACTGTCAAAATGTCCCAAAAGGTTTATGAAAGACTGTGATTTCTGTGTGGTAAAGTGGCTCTGTTTCTATTGCCAAGCACAGCTTTCTGCTTTGGGAGGAGGAAGCTTTCCTTACCTACATCTCAGGCTTTGGAGGCTGAGGTCTGATAGAAAATCAGCCTTGGCCCCATCTGTATTCTGCCTGTGGTCATGATATAAACTGAGACAGGGATGGGCAGAACATTACCTTTCCCCTCTGCACCCATATGCCATACCATTCATTGCTGAGGTTTTTGCCCATTAGACTGAATGGATGGCTCTATGATGGAGATGTGCAGAAAGCAGCAGGGGAAAATTTAACCAGCACAAAAGTGTCCCCAGGTGGGCTGTGATTCATTTATATGGGGAAAATATGTACTTGTGGGAAGGTGGAGATTTGTCTGACATAAACAGAAGTTATCTGGAAGAAGCAAAGCTCCCATGCCCTTCTGAATACAGTAGGGAATGGCAGTAGGGAATGGCAGTATGTTTCCAAAAACTAGGAGTTGGGTTTAGGGATGGGCACAAACTAGGAAAATGCTATTCGGTTCATGGTGTGTACAATTCATGAACCATGAACCACCACTCAATTTTTGACTTTAGATAAACTAATTCAGTTCATGATACAGTAGAACAACAATCCCCCCTCCTGATGTGACAGAGAAACCAAACTTTTACCCAAGTACCAATTCAATACCAATACTGGCATTTGGGAATACCAATATTTTTGGAGTCTGAATCAGTGAAAAGACCCTGATTTTTTTTGCTTACCCCTAACACCCAATTCCCAGGGAAACATCACCTAAGAGACCACCTCCCAGCCAGACACTGAAAGCAGGACAAGCATCCCCTTCCAACACTTGCAGCCCCTCAGTCTCCAGAGGCAGGTTCTAAAAGTCAGATATCCCCAGAGTTTCAACAGAGGCTTCCCAAAGATATCTCCATAACAGCTTGGTGGGCATACCAGCCCCAGCAGACCAATGGAAATCAGAGTTTTTAATTTAAAGTGATCATGAGGTAGGTGTTGTGTCATGAGGTAGATGTTGGGTGTGGGAGCCCATCCCCATTAGGCAAAAGCTGCTATGCTCCCAGCCAAACACCAAGGGCACAACCTGCAAACTGCATGCTGGATCACCCAGAGACAAGGAGGAATGGGGGACATGCAGGAGAACAACATGAGGCCCGGATCTTAGTCTGTGAAGTCCAGAGAGGGGTAGCCAAGCAGCAGGAGGTTGACCTTGAGGAAAGCCAACTCATCCACCTTGTCTGGGTCCAAGTCCAAGTCCTTGTCTGGGTCCAAGTGGTGGGGGCTGAGAATGAGAATGCTCTGGATATTGGTAAAAGGACAGGAGAGTACACTCATGGCCATGCATGAGAGGTTGGGTCATATGGCAGACTTGTGTGACCAGTACTCCAGGAGATCAGCATAGGTGGGCTCAGGAGACTTGGCAAGGTATTCCCTCACCATCACCTCTGCCAAATCCTTCACCATGGCATGCCTGGTATCTCTGCCACTGCTGCCCAGCCCAGTTCACCACTGACATCCAGTAGCAAGGCTTCTCCCTAGTTGTGCTCTTTGAGTCAGAGGTGCTGGGCTCCCTCCCCCCCCCCCCCCAGTCTCTTTTACCAGCTGTTCCCTCTGACTATGTCTGAGGGCCTAAAGCCTCATCATGTCTTTGCAGAGTTTACACTTCCATTACACAAGCTCTTCATTTTGGAAAGCAATGCTGCCTATTATTTGGGGGTCACACATACAGCCCAGCCTATACTCCCCTTCCTTGCAGAGAGGATGCAATCTGGTGGTGATGCCCACCCACAATCTCTCTGCCAAGGCACTGACCCATGGGACATTAGACATCCCCTCAGAGTTTGGCAGTAATGCAGAGGCCAGTGTCCAGTTCATATCTCAAATCAGGATGTTGACTTGCCCAGCCTGGCCATATGGGTGCAGAACACATTGGTGATGTCCTGGAAGGACTTGAGGACATGCACCATTTGGGAGAATGTCAGCCTGCCATTGGTGCTAATGCTGAGCTCCTCTTCCCCATACAGGATGGCCATGGAGGAGATGACATCCTGCACCTGCCCACTTCTGCATCAATAAACATGCAGTCATGGTGTTAGAGTGCCAGGTAAGTCCAGGATGAGCCAGTGTTCAGACTTCTTTCCCTGCCACTTCCTCTTGTGCAGCAGATGGACAGACTTGATGCTGAGTGAGAAGTGATCCTATACAGCAGAACAGGAACTATGTTATTGGCAGCCAGCAGTGTCTGTTAAACTTTGGAGGGTTCCTATTGGTGTTTCCAATACTGGAGAATCGTCCCCCCTCCATTGCCTTGGAGTTTTGGGAACAGTTTAATTGACTGCAGACAGTCTGTTTGGAAAATGTAATCATTTACAAACTACCAAGAACTGCCACAAACAGCACCAAAATTCTCTTGGCACTGAATGGCTAGTATGAAAGCAATAAGGAAACCATGAGACTATAAGAAACATGGCATCCTGTGCCTCTGGATTCTCTCTGCAAAAAAAAAAAAAAAGAGAGAGAGAGAGAGAGAGAGAGAGAGAGAGAGAGAGAGAGAGAGAGAGAGAGAGAGAGAGAGAGAGAGAAGGCTATTCCATCTTCAATATTGACAGGATGTTAGTTGAGCTAGGCTCTGATACTTTTGACTTTATTTCCTCACAACAGCCTTTGCTCCCTCTTCAGTAGTATTTCCAAAGCAAATTTATGCAAATTTATGTAGATATTTTTAGAAACACCAAACTCCAATTCTTTCATGGCATCACCATTTTCCAAGAAAGGTGTGGATTTCAGAGGAATATTGTCTTGACCACTCCTGGCCAGGACTCATGCAGCACCCCACCATGGAACCCGACAACCCTGATGCCCTGGTGTGACAGATGGTTGGGGCACTTATCAGCTGAGATGACCCACCGGCTGAAGAGGGGCCGCAGTCTCACCAAGGAGTCTCCCCAAAAGGCCTGGGAGCCAAACTGCACAGCCACCAAGCGGGGCCCTGGGCATGGATGGAATGATGCCTCACCGCCACCTTGCTGCAGAAGCAGGAAGGAGTGGCATGGTGGCAGGAGAGCCCAGCCAGCCCCTGGAAGTAAGCAGCAGGTGAGGCACAAGGTTCCAGAGCTGTGGCAGGCCAACAACGAAGAAGAGAAAGGACGCTCTGACAGGAGTGAGTGGAGCGATGGGTGTAGGTAGGACAACCAATTGGGGGACCAAGAGGCAGCATATAAAAGGAAGCAGCCAAGAAAGACAGTTGAGCTGGACCCTGGTGTAGTGCTGAGAGGGGAGGGCAGTCAGCCCCATTCCAGCAAGCAGGGAAGGCCACAGGATGATGTTAACTTGGCCTCCGGCCTGGTCTGAGACCTCTGGCTGCATCCCAGGACAGGACTCTGTGAGGTGGGGCAATGACCACTGGAGGAACGGAGCCAGTGTAGGAGGCGAGGATTAACAAATATCCTAGACATTTTGTTGTGTGCCATGAAACAGAAATTATTTTGTATGCTGTGAAAGGCATATTTTCTGTAAAAGTGAATGCAATAACTTAGGAGATGAACTGTACACTTTTGTACTCAAGTATATTATTTACCAACCATTCTCTATTTATGTAAGGAACTATCAATAAATTCTGATTCTAGTTAAAACCATGCTGATACAAACAGCTACAAAACGCAGTTTCACTGTTAAGGGGTAAAACACCTCCACAACTTATATATCTCTCTGAAACTTTCTTAGTGTGACTGCAATGTTTATACTGTAGAGCCTGAAAATATATACACCCCCTCATAAATGATGTCCTTTCTGCACATCTTGTAATATTTCAGAACCAAGACATTTGAAACCTATTGTCTTCTAGACAAATTTTTGAGTTTCTGGGAGGAAACATAAATCCAAGCAAAGCTATCCAATAATGGGGCTTGAGAACAGCCCATGTTGTCCTGATCTGCAGCGCTGATAAGCAGTATCTTTTGCCTGCTGGATCTTCAGCACATCAAATGACAGCTCTGGCATTGTTTTTAGAGGGTTAACTAAGATTAATGAGGAAAGAAACATGAAGCCATAGAGGATCAACATTACAAATCAATGCCTGAATAAATTTAATGTGCATTCTGTCTACCGAATGCTGGGTGTGGGCTTGTTTCTTAAGTGTATCTTTTATGCTTCTAAATAACCCACGAAGACATGAACACTGCATCCAGTTTAATAATACTTTATTTAAGGTTTATACTGTAGTCAATGTATTGATTGAGGGAGGAATTTGTAGCATACAGAAGAATGTTTAATAAGATACAAATAAACTCCCGCAGCGTTGGCAATTCCCAACCCACAGCATTTGTGAATTGTAACTTCAGCATTTTAATTCTCAGAAAGTCATTAGAAAATGGTCAGTTTTTAAAGCATACACAGGCTGGGGGTTAAACCAGTCTTCTGAAAGATGAACTTCTAAATTTGTATGCAGTTTGGAACATGATCATCAAATGAGTCTTAAAAGCACTCGTTCTAAAAAGCAACTTGAAAACAGAATGAATATTTTATTTATTTCTACCTAATTAGTGCTTAGAGCCAGGAAATGTGACTTGTGTCTTTGAGAATTACATCCTTTTGTCATTAAAGCTTGCAGTGAAGATGGTTCTCTCTCTCTCTCTCTTTCCTTTTAATCAGAACACTATTATCCTTAGATTGCCTCTTAAAATTGCTGTTTGTGTAACAAATTTGAAGGAGTTACTTACTTCCTAATAATTACATGAGTAAGAGAAAAAAAATACAAAGAGGAGACCTTTTACATGTTTGAGTGGTTTCACAGTCCAGTCTCATAATCAGATTCCAGAAATTGAACTTGCAGAAAGTTTGTGCTAGCCTTGTGGATTTTCATTTCAGATGTTGTCAACTCAAGGGCATTTGGACCAATCAATACCTGTCTGTCTTCTTGCACACAGAAAGTTGGCTATTAGAAAAGAGAGGCTTACAGCAGGCTCAGCCAATACCATTAGCCCTAGCCTTAGGGCAGTTCTATCCATGTGCTGGGGTAGACACCTGCCCCCTCCCCTCCCCCACCATTAAGAAGGCCACTTGGGATGTCATTTGGACATAGTGGGCAAAGAGCACTTCTTTATTCTTTCTCTTTTTTACACCCAGACTTCACCAAAAATCAATAAATCTGTTCTTTGCTTATTTTCAGAACTTTACTTCAATATAAGCAAGGACTTTCCTTCCAGCTACAAACTCTACTAACGCCAAATCAGTGTGTGTGTGTGTGTGTGTGTGTGTGTGTGTTATTTTCCTTTCTTTGTTCCAATTTGGGGAATAATTGGAAATAATATCAGAATGATGCAATTTTTTTCCTTGCTAAAGATTTCACAGATGAAAGACCTTGATCTGCTGTCTTCTTTCATGATTCAGCAGTGTGCTGGCTATTCTTCCCCTTGGTCTCCTTGTGGTATTAATGAATTTTTTGAAATGACACAACACAACATTGTCTTTCAATTCTGAAACCTTTCACCATCTCCAGTCACCAGTTGTTTTGGTACTCACAGAAGTCTTGAATTATTTTTTGTAATTGTTGTAAAATATACATACACCTTTCTTAGAGACAAAAGCACCAGAAGATGCATGTTTTAAGTTTGTTGCAGAAGATAAGACAAAATAGTTAGTCATTAAGTTTCCTTTGAAAATTCATGTCTTTATATTGTTTCTTTTATGTTTTGCTAGACAGTAGCATTTCTGCATCTGAGCTGAATATGGGGAGACTACAACAACCAAAAGATGAATTACTCTGGGGTTTTTTTCTTTTAAAATCCTATTAGCTGACTGGTAAGGGTAGAAAGGAAGAATTTGAGTGACACTTGGTTAACCCTAGAGCAGTATCTCAGATTCAGGGAAGAAATGGGAGTGGAATCAACACTAAAGCACCTGAGACAGTGATAGAGATAACAGAGAAAGATGCAAACCATGGATTTATATTATTGTTGCTGCACTGTCACGGTATGGTCTTGAGCAATTTATTTTCTCTTGGTCTCAGTTTTCCATCTGAAAAAGGGGTATAACTTTGGATTATATTGTTTGAGATGCTTCAGGGTTTTTTTTTAAAAAAAATCTTCCTCACAATAGGCTAATGGTATAACCTGACACCAGTTCCATTTCAAATCAGAATACCTGCTTATTATACCACATAAGTCCCATTTTGAATCATGTGGTTGTTTGTGAGGACCAGGCAGCATGGCCCTACCAGACATCAGCAAAGCTATAAAGGAAGGAGACACAATTTGCCACCTGGAAGAATGGTAGGAGAATGGAATTAAACTATGGGATAATTGATGGGAAGAGCATGTGTCCATTACATGTGCCTGCCCCTGGTTGAACTAATTCTTCGTTCATCATTCAACCCACCTGCCCTCCCTGTATTAGAATGAGTTTTTGCTGGTCATCTTATTTGGGGCCAGATAGGAATTTTTTGCCTCCAACTGAACTGGCCAGAGTTTGGGTGTTTTCGCCTACTCCATTCTTAGAGCAGCAGATTTTGGGCAGTTGATTGGCTAGGGTCATGCCTTCTAATTAGGTTTCCTGGCAGGTAGAAGGCAGAATGTTTGTGGATGCATCTGTTGTCTGACTTTCTCTTGATCAAGGGTGAGTTTACCCACAGAAGCCAATTCAGGTGGAGCCCTTGTCAGGGGATTGTTGGTAACCTGTGAGGCCTCCAATGATGTCCTCTTCTTCAGTTGTGCTACTGCAGGGGGAACTGGCTAGAGGATCTTCACATGCTGGCTGCCTGGCAACAACTTGGTATCTTGCTGATGCCAGAGCCTGATGTCATCCTTGTATGTGGCAGGGAGCAGGAGACCTCCCTTGTCTCAGAAATGCTAGTCCTTGTTATGTTAATTAAATAAAGTTGCCCATAGTTATTCCAGCTATGGTGTATGTCTCTTTATTATGACTATGGTGGCAAATACTAGTTGCAAGCCACTTTGTTTTGCTTTAAAAAATACCATGGATGAAGTGCCTTAAGGCATGCTTAGACTGCTCCCTGATAAAGGGAATGAAGTTTTGTTTTTAAACTGTGGAATGAGCAAACGGTTTGTGTTTCTTCCCTTATTTCCAAAATTTATAAAACCTTTTCCCATTTAACTATAACATTGGCAGTTAAAACTTTAACTAGACACTGGTCGTCCATTAAAGGAACATGTTTCAATGAAACTTCAAACAGAACTTTGGAAACATCAGATAAGATGGGCTGCTCTTTGTCCCCTTCTGTTTTGCATGCAGTTTTGTCTTATTATGGGGCAATTATTTTTTGCTTTAGACCTTCTACCTCTTTCTACATTGACAGTACCTGAACCCAGCTGATAAACAGAGGGATTCCCCAACTGGAGATGAAAAGTCTGGGAACAGAATATTCTTACACAAGGCAATAATAATTCTGTCTCATGTCTGGTGTCAAAAATACATTTGATCAACTGTTTGGTCGTTTTCGCACTCACCTTCTGCCGGCGCAACCCCCCTCTTCACCGCGCAGGATCTGCACGGATTTCGCACTAAACGCTGCGGAGCAGCCAGAAAAGCCGGAAGCTCCCGTCGCAAAAGCCGCGCAAACGCCAAACTGCTTTTTGGCGGTTTCAGTTTGAGCGGCTTTTGTGCCGGGAGCTTCCGGCTTTTCTGGCTGCTCCGCAGCGTTTAGTGCGAAATCCGCGCAGATCCTGCGCGGTGAAGAGGGGGGTCGCGCCGGCGGAAGGTGAGTGCGAAAACGACCATGGTCTTTTCAATGGGATGTTTCTTTTTTCATCTTCCTTTCAGAAGGCCAGAGGTATAACCTGGCACTAGTATTATTTCAAACCTGCTCAGTGTCCCATACAACAGGCTTGAAAGGGGAGGCCTGAGGTAACTCCCTCTGCTTTTGAGAATATCCCACCCAATGAAGCTGGAGAATTTTAAAGCTTGTACACTGTTTGGGGTAATTTTTGTTGGTCCTAATAAAGGACAGGCCTTGAATTCAGCAGGAGCTCATAAAAGTGCAGCTCCTGAACCTCCAGCCAGGATCTTCATGCAGTGGGGAGTTCTCTCCCCGCTGCACACAGATCCCGGGGCATATGCAAATGAGATATACTACTGAGCTCCTGCACTTTTTTTTTTTACAAAACGATCCCTGATAAAGGGCATTATGTAGCATTTAGTTCTAGATGGCTGTTCTTCTGTATATCCTCCCATGCTAGATATTTTTGAAAGTGCAAGATTAAAATTTCTAATAAAAACTGCAATCTAAATTGAGATGCCTCCTAAGGAGGAAGAGCACCTAGTCGAATCTCAGTTGTGAAAAAAGATCTACATAACAAAGTTCTGTTTTGTAAATGGACTTATGTTGCTACCTGATAACTAAATTTAAAATTAAGATACACTCGGGGTGGTCTTGGTTAATGACAATTGGAGCAGTTGCTGGGCCCCATCACCCCTTGCCCCACCTTTTCAGGAGGAGAGAAAGAAGAAGAGCAAGCTCCTGCCACCATTTGCACTGCCCCTGTCTGGGTCTTGGGCAGCTGGCTTTCTGCAGCAACAGTGGTGCTTGCCCATTTCACACTGGGTGAAGACCACCTCTTGCTTGGCCCTTGCAGGAGTGGGGGTGGAGGTGGCAGTGACCAGGGTCCTAGAATCACCAAGACCATCCCTGGATAAGCTCTCAGTATATATACGATATTTTCTTGTTTAATTACGGAAAGCAATTAAATTCGTTTAAAAGTATTCCTCTCAATATATACTCTAGTATTACATAATTAGTTATTAGTTATTGATTATTGGGTAAGGATATTGGTGTCAGCCAGTGTCTTGTTAAATGAAAGGAACTGCACTGATCAGTAACAGCAGAGGATCTGGCTGTAGCTTAAAAAAGAACTGGCAAAACTGAACTGGGAATCCTTCAAGAAAATATGTCTTTTTTTTTTTCTTCAAGAGTAACATTTCTGGTATCTCCTGTGTCAAAGAGTTCATTGTCAGAAGAACCTTCAGTTGGCATATTTGATTTGTGCTTTGGGTCCTAGTGGGATGGACAAGGATACTTGAAAATAACAAAAGCAAATCTCACCTTTCCAAATCTCAGAGAAGTTGCAGATAGGAGTGAGGAAACTCTTGCATGGCTTTTGTTATGGACAGCTGCTAGCAATTTCACATTAAAAAAGCGAGACAAAACTTTTTTTTTTTTTAAAAAAGAGACAAACCTGTCCCTAAAAAGGAAGTCTTGAAACATTTGAAATATTTGATCAAACACTGGAATATTTTTTTCAAAAGAGGCAACCTTTTTGCAAGGTTCTTAAAATCAATTTAAACATGCCTACCATTTAAATATTTCTGTCAGTCAAACCTGAAAGCTCTATAAAACTGGCCCTGATGGACTGAAATAAAATTATCCTTCTGTGTCATCCTTTTGTGCTTTGGTTGGTATTTCTGCAAACTTTAAATGTTTATGTCTGCACAAGGCTTAGAATCCCCAGACTATTTTCTGCAGGGAACAAACAGCCCTTCTTGTCCCAATATTTTTGAGTTAGGCTAGGAAGACTTCTCTACCATTGTAAGGCTCTGAATTAACCCTGTATTTTCAAAGAGTCACTGAGGGAATGCTGAACAGCCATCTAGCAGTTATCCGTGGACTGAGACAATAATGAAAATGAAGAACTGTCTCTTCCTTCGCCTGTGAAAAGGGCTGTGCTGAAGAGTTAGATTTCCATGATATTACAGAGGTGAACCTGCAAGTTTATAGTGATATTATATTAAGGGATAACTTTGTGAAGGAGTGGATTTATGTTTGCAGCCTACAGAGATTCCAAAAACAATATGAGCAAGTCATGGAGGAGAAAAGCTAGGCCTTCAGAGAAAAATGTCCAGGGGAGATCAAACTCATTGCATTGCATTCTGTAAGCTGTGGAAAAGGATGATGTTCACCTAATATTATCATTGGAGTCCCTGGCCATCTATGCGTTTCTTACCCTCTTACTGTTTTGGAGTTCTATAATATTATTGGTTGTAGAATTTATTTATTACTAGGGATGGACACAAACTGGCTCATGAGGTAAAGTTCATCACAAATTTTGGCCAGTTCGTGGTTTATGAAGCATGTTATGGAAGGTTGCCCAGCACTCCTTTCCCCTGCTGGGTTTTTGGTGTTGGGTGGACTCAGGGCTCTGAGCCACCCTGTCACATTTTGATTGTGATTCCTCTTCCCTGCAGGGGTTTGAGGAAGTTAGATGGACACTACCCAAAGACCAGCAGTTGATAACAGCTGTCCCTACTCCCACCTTTTCCAGTCCCGAGGTGTTGTTTTCAGCCCACATTTTGGAACATTTGTTCACCCTCTCCAGTAACCCCTGTGATGCAGAGTACCTTGTGCCATGTGTGCCACTCCCTCATCCAGAGGGGTGCATCCCCCAACATTTGTCCTCCTCTTTTCTCCAGAAGTACCCACAAAGAGTGCATCCCACTATGTTGCTGCTGGAGGAAAGAGCGGTGGCCAGTGGGAAGAAGAAAAGGCCCACTCCCTCTCAGCAGGGAGAAGTGGAGGGGGAGCAGGAGGACACTCCAAGAAAGGATCCCTGCACTCAGGGTGCCATGAGTGGTGGGACATCAAGGCAGGCCATCCTCCAATATGTAATTTCTGCAGGGGCTGTGTCATCCAGAAGGGCTACGTGGAGGTCCCAGGAAGCAGTCTCTTGCCTCATTGGTGAAATGATTACTGTGTATGGCCAGCCCTTTCACTGGCTGCTGCAACACCTGGCACCTTGGTACAAGGCAAAACTGTTCACTTCATGGCAGACCTCTGGAGCAGCCAGCAGCACAGCTACCTCTCCCTCAACTGTCTTTCTGGACTATCGTAGCACAACCTAGGCACCATGAGGGGACAGTTCTTGCTTCACCTGATGGAGACCTGTAAGCACCTGGCCACCCACTTCTTGTATAGCATCATGTCTACTGGTCTGCTGCATAAGAGGCAGGTAAGGGGATGAGCCTGAATACTGGCTCATCCTAGACTTATCCCCTGGAACTCTACCAAAACCATGATTGTGCCTTTGGTGGAGCAGAAGAGTGTGGTGTAGGATGTTATCTCCTCCATGACCATTCTGCAGGAGGAAGAGGAACTCAGTATCAGCACCAATGACTAGATGATCCTTTTCCTATAGGTGCATGTCCTCAAACCCTTTGAGGACACCACTGATGTGGTCTGTGTCCATACAGCCAGCCTGGGGCAAATCATCCCCTGATTTGAGGGCTGGACTGGGCATTGACCTCCACATTGTCACCCAGCCTGGATGGGGTGCATCACAGGGGTCACTGGAGAGGGTGAAGAAATCTTCCAGTATGTGGGCTGAAAACAACACCCCAGGACTGGAAAAGGTGGGAGTAGGGACAGCTGCTTTATGACACTAGATTGGAAGGAGCCGCAGAGGATGTACTGAAGGCAAGAGCAGCAACAGGGAGTTGTGTGGAAAGGGAGGATACTTCCCCCACCAAATCACTGCTGTCAAAAACTTCTGGATCAGGCTTGGCAGAGAGGTTGTGGGTTGGCATCACCACCAGGTTGTATTTTTTTCTGCAAGGAAGGGGAGTATAGGCAGGACTGTATGTGTGACCTCCATGTTAGAGGCAGCATTACTCTCCAGAATGCAGAGCTTGTGTGATGGAAGTGTGAGCTCTTCAAAGAAGTGTGGAGGCTACAGGCCAGAGAGAAGAGTGGATGGGAGAGGCTTTATTTTTTTGGGGGGGGGGGAGGAGGAGAAGGAGAAGATCTGCTGTGAATTTGGTGTCTCTAGCTTACACAGGATCTGTTCTATACACTCCTGATCCTCTTGAACCTGCACCTCATTTTCCAAGAAAACACTTTCCTGGGACTCCTTCTTTGGGGAACCATAACTTGGACCCCATAAATCCAATCCTCATCAAACTTGGAGGGCAGGTAGAAGAGAGGAAGACAGAAACCCTTGTGGGTTTGGTGTCTCTAGGAAACTTGGAGTGCCAGTCTACCCATCACAAACCTCACAATCTAAGCCACTTTTGTCTTGCACAGAAATGTTAGTGACAATCTGTGGTTCACAAACCACTCACACCATGAGGCATGAATTGATCCAAACCTCATTTCCCTGCTTGTGCCCATCTCTATTTATTTTATCCCACTCTTCCTTGAAGGAGCTCAAGGCAGCACACACACAGCTCCTCCATTTTATATTTGCAACAATCCTATATGGTAACTTTGAGAGAATGACATGGATTGCATGGCACAGTGAGGGTGTGAACTTGGGTCCCTCCAGTATTTCTATACTACACCACATGAGCTCTAACCATGAATATGCAATGGATACAGAATGAAAAGTGTGAGAAGATGGTTTATCTATTGTCTATTTTTTTCTTACCTAATTCTTTAACATGACAAATGTCTCTGAAAACTGTTACCTCAAGCAGGTAGAAGGATAGACAGAATCTATAAAGAAGATTCTTGGAATTTTGGTGCCCGCTTTTGAAACATGATGCACCTCCCCTTAAGTTGCAGAGTGAGTTTTTCCTTTCCTTCTCTTCAGGGTAGTTTCTTTTCTTTCTTGTCAGTATTTTGCCAGTTCAACTGTTATGTTTTCTCAAATATTTGAAATTTTGAAGAGTTTATCTACATTTTTTACATTAGGAAATGTCTATGGGTGCTATACAGTAGCCTATTTTTTTAGAAAATGCAAAAAAGTTCTCTCATTTTTCCATTCAATGAAGTAGAAAACCCTTGATATGAAGAATATGGAAGAATTATTTCAAAATTAGGCCCAGAGAATGGTTTCCCTCAGACTTAGAAATCAGGGTTGCATTCTGCCCTTTGCAACCATGGAGTGCAGGAAGCAGAGCAATACTTCCTTTCACACTGGTTGCTACTATGCATGATGTGGATGTGCCCTGGGAAAGAGTCAGGATAATATTGTCCATAAGAAGCAGGAGGTGTCTACTGAATGGCCTTGAGATGATTCAGTGTATGGAGAACCTGCATGAAAGCCAGTGGTGAAGAGAGGAGGGCTGTAATAGAGCCCTCTGGGAGTGCATTTGTACCCTAACTTTCCCTCTTTACTTCCTGAAGACTGTCTTTAAATATGCCCAGTTTCTTCCTCCTAGTTTAGATGTGAAATTGTTAGAAATCATCTGTATCTTTGCCTGCCAGGTTGCCATTTATAGTGAGAACCTCCCACTTGAACATCCATGCTCCTGTTGCCATTCCAGAGAGCAGCTGGAGAAAAATAGGGACAAAAATCAGTGTTGGGATTGCTGTGACATCACTTCTAGTTTAGGAACTGGAAGTGACATCAGGCCAATTTTGAAGTCTCTGCTCCAACTCTGCTCAGGGATATTGTCATCCATGGATTGGGAACCCTAAGTGTATCATCCTTCATAAATCAGAACTCATCACTTGGCTAGATACCACTCTGTTAATTTAGTCCATGACAACTGTACAGTAAATCAATAGTTTTTAAAGTCCAAATTAGAAAATGAGGCCTTGATGTGGAAGTACTACATGTTAGTGCTTAAACAAACAAACATGGTAGATTATGGACATGTTTCTAAGTCATTTTGTTGACACGGAGGAGGACTTGGTCTAACAACTTAAGGCAATGTGGAAGTCAATGTATGTGGCCTTGAGCTTACCGGAGGGCTCAGTGAATCAGTAAAATATATAGAAGAAGAAGAAGAAGAAGAAGAAGAAGATATTGGATTTATATCCCGCCCTTCACTCCGAAGAGTCTCAGAGTGGCTCACAATCTCCTTTACCTTCCTCCCCCACAACAGTCACCCTGTGAGGTGGGTGGGGCTGGAGAGGGCTCTCACAGCAGCTGCCCTTTCAAGGACAACCTCTGCCAGAGCTATGGCTGACCCAAGGCCATTCCAGCAGGTGCAAGTGGAGGAGTGGGGAATCAAACCCGGTTCTCCCAGATAAGAGTCTGCACACTTAACCACTACACCAAACCGGCTCTCCAGACGATCCAATAAGAATATCTAAATATAGATATAGATGATCCAATAAGGATATCTAAATATTCTATAGGTCTAAAAAGCAGTTGGTCAAAGAAGGAGGCTTATGTTTCAGCTGTTTATTCACAACATTAAATATTGTATTCTTTTTATTTTTTAAAAAAGTTGGTTTAGTTGTGATAAGTGATTGAAATTTCCCTACTCTGCTTTCAAAAGAGAAATAGGGAGTCTTTTTTGTGTGGCTATCTTTGGAAGCCTTACATGCTGAAATTTATTCCATTACGCTATTAAAGAAGAGAGTGTGCAACATGCCTTCCACCTCAAGGCATCTCTCAGTACATTTTCATCTTTTCTAATACCTGTAGCTTCCTTTCTACACTAACATTTTACTGCAAGCATTTTAGACTCTCTGCCAGTTAACTCTCCCTCGAACGCCCATGGCCTTCTCGTCTCTTGTGGTCACTCATGTTGGCCCTTTCAGATCTCTAGTGGGGGGTGGTGAGGACCGCAGTGAATGAAATATCAAGCAAACAGATCAAATGGCAGCCTGCCACCTCCCCTCTGCCTCCTCCCCCATAATAAACAGATCGTGTGTAAAGCATTCCAAGCATTAACTCCTTGCTCTACTTTCCTAATTTTCTTTTCAAAATGGAAGGATCATTCTTTATATGGAACTGGCACTCCCCCCCCCTCCATCTGACTATTAGAACCCAACTAACAGAGACTGAAAAGCAACATATTTATTCATTTGCAGCGTCATTGTCATGTTGGTCCTTAATTAGAATCGCAATAGCAGGTAGACAATGGCTTGTATTTGTGCAGGGGTTGGAACAGACCGAAGCACACTAACCATTCTGTTGATGACTTGAGTCTCAGCTGAAATGCAACTCCTGCTGAATTTCTTCCAGCAGCACAAGCCAAATCTTTTCCCTCATTTGATACAGTGACCTCTCAAGTGCATCATTGCCCTGAGGGCTGAGGGCAGTCCAGCTTCTGTTAAACCCCTTGGGTTGATAATCTTCTCCCACATTTGCCCTTAACACCAGACATACTACCATTAGCTACAGCTCCACTGGTGCTCATTAGAGTCGATCAATATAGACTAACATAAAGAATGCTACTGCACCTTCTGTTATTTCTCAGTTACTGCAGATTTACTGGCTTTCTCCTATAATATAATACAAGTGCTGTGTTAGTCAGGCTTGGATCCCACTCATATCTTTTAAAAATAGCAAAAATGTTAAGCACTGAAGGATTAATTTTTCTGACTATACATGCAAATTCCTGCTAAATGCAGTGAAGGAAAGCCTTTGCTTAACTCTTAAATCAAAGAAATGGAAATATTATGTTTTCAAGTGTATTTTCAAGTACAAACAGCAAAAACATTGCAATCAGAAAAGGGGCCTTCAGAGAAATGGCATGCTCCCCCCCAACACACACTGAATTTTATTTTACCTTTTGGCTTAATTACAGACTGACGGTCCATGAAAAATGTTTGGAGTATGGGAAGAGAGAGCAAGAAGAAATCTGTACTAAGGGAATAGAAAGCATGTACTAAGAAAACTGCTTACTTTCACCAGTAGGTGATGCCAGAGATTTCAGTCCATCATTACTAAGAGTTTAAAAATTAGGGATAATATTTTTAAAACATCTTTTGTTGGGAAAGATCTTCTAAAGGACACCAAGAAATGTTGCTTCATTGGGACACAATGATAAAATAATAATTATTGATGAAATGGCACAAGTCTTGCAATTTCTGAGAACTGCTTATCAGTTTTGTTTTACACATGGCATTGGTTCATGTGGTGAAGCTGGTTACTTTTACTTCCTTCCATGCAATCCTTTCTCTGTAGGAGAAATATTATTGCTTACCTGAATCCAGGTTGCTGTTATTTTCATGATTACAGTGATGTTCAAATATTTCTAACTGGGATAATCAAAATAGAATGTGGAAATAGGCAAGAGGGAAATGGTAGGTTTCCATGTCTGAACAGCACCTTGGATTTAAAAAAATAAAAGCAACAATTGAATATGGCATTATCAGATATAAGACCCAGTGTTGTATAGTAGCTGGAGAGTCAGCTTTGAATCCCCATTCTGGAAGACTCAGGTTTGAATCCCCATTCTACCATGAAAACTTGCTGAGTGTATTTTGGGCTACTTTCTGCCTTATCTAGTCAATTCACATCTGAAAGTTGGAAGTAATTTTATAATAATAACAATAACTTTTATTTCTATCCCGCCCTCCCCGCCTAGGCGGCTCAGGGCGGCTAACAACAACTTACACATTAACATAAATAATAAAACTTTAAATTTAACAATTAAAATTAAACATAAAAACCAGTCAGTTAAGTTAAAATACATGATTTTCATTAGACTAAATATATATGAGTATATCTGGCAGCGATAGAGCTGTTATGGCGCTGCCAGTTTAGGTAGTCTTATGGATGGCGGTTCTTACACCAGGCAACTCAGCAGTCAGTGTCATTATAGGCTTGTCTAAAAAGGGCGGTCTTGCAGGCCCTGCGGAACTGGCCAAGGTCCCGCAGGGCCCGCACCTCCTCCGGAAGCTGGTTCCACAATGCCGGTGCAGCCGCTGAAAAGGCCCGTACTCTAGTATGTTGGAGTTTGACCTCTCTCGGCCCAGGGATGGTCATTTTGTTTTTACCCACTGACCTCAGTGCCCTCTGGGGTTCATATGGGGAGAGACGGTCCCTTAGGTAGGCTGGTCCTCGGCCATATAGGGCTTTAAAGGTGATAACCAACACTTTGTACTGGACTCGGTAGATAATTGGTAGCCAGTGCAGTCCGCGCAGCCCCGGCCGTATGTGCTCCCATTTCGAGAGCCCTAACAGTAGCCTGGCCGACGCGTTCTGCACCAGCTGTAACTTCCGAGTCCGGCACAGAGGTAGCCCCAAGTAGAGGGCATTACAGTAGTCCAATCTTGAGGTGACCGTTGCATGGATCACTGTTGCGAGGTCTCGGCACTCCAGGAAGGGGGCCAACTGCCTTGCCCGCTTCAGATGGAAGAATGCTGACTTGGCAGTGGCTGCTATCTGGGCCTCCATTGATAATGAAGGCTCCAGTAAAACACCCAGACTTCTTACCTGGCGCGCTGGTTCCAATGGTGCGCCATCGAAAGTTGGGAGAGCTATTTCCCCTCCCCGAGCGCCACGACCCACGCAAAGGACCTCTGTCTTCGCTGGATTCAACTTCAACCCACTCAATCTGAGCCACGTCGCCACAGCCTGTAAGGCCCGATCCAGGTTCCCCGGGGCGGAGCCAGGCCGGCCATCCATTAGCAGATAGAGCTGGGTGTCATCCGCATATTGATGGCAACCCAGCCCAAACCTCCGGACAATCTGGGCAAGGGGGCGCATGTAGATGTTGAACAACATTGGGGAGAGAACTGCTCCCTGAGGCACCCCACAATCAAGTGTGCGCCTCTGGGATCGCTCACCCCCAATGGCCACCCTTTGTCCCCGATCAGAGAGGAAGGAGGAAAGCCATTGTAGGGCCAACCCCCCAACCCCTATGTCGGCGAGGCGGCGCTTTAGCAACTGGTGGTCGACTGTATCAAATGCCGCCGACAGGTCTAATAACATCAGTACCGCAGCGCCGCCCCGATCCAGATGCCGCTGGAGGTCATCTACCAAGGCGACCAGCACTGTCTCCGTCCCATGACCCGGTCGGAACCCAGACTGGCACAGGTCAAGAACGGAAGCGTCATCTAGGAACCTCTGTAGCTGCAACGCCACTGCCCTCTCAATAATTTTACCTAAAAATGGTAAGTTAGACACCGGACGATAGTTTGCCAATTCGGCCGGGTCTGCTGTACTTTTTTTTAAGAGAGGGCGAACCAACGCCTCTTTCAAAGGCGTTGGGAAGTGCCCCTCTACGAGGGATCTATTTATGATGTCCCGTAAAGGACATCTAAGCTCCCTCTGGCAAGATTTAATCAGCCAAGAGGGGCAAGGATCCAAATCGCATGTTGTTGGGCGAGCAGCGGAGAGGATCCCATCGACTTCCTCCAGGTTGAGCGGATCGAAGTGATCCAGGGCCAAGCCCGAAGACAGGCACGGAGCCTCAATTTCACTCACTGTTTCCAAGGTGGTAGGCAGGTCTTGGCGGAGCAGTGAGATTTTATCCGCAAAATATTTCGCAAATGCCTCACAGCCGATCTCCAATTCCCTAATGTTTGGTTTGCCTTGTGGCAATGTTATAAGATCCCCAATTATTCTAAACAATTGTGCTGGGCGCGAATCTGCGGATGCAATCTTGGTTGCAAAGTAGTTTTTCTTTGCAACCTTGACTGCCATCTCATAAGACTTCATAAACGTTCTGTAGGATGTTCTCATTGCTTCGTCCCGAGTATGTCTCCACTGCCTCTCTAGTCGTCTGAGCCCTTGTTTGAGCTGGCGCAGTTCTGAGGTGTACCATGGCGCCAGTCTCGTACGAGGGCGCAGAGGGCGCCGGGGTGCTATTTCGTCGATGGCCCTGGTTAGTCGGTCTTGCCAGATTTCCACAAGGCCATCGAGGGAATTGCTAGTGGGCCAAGGATCCCCCAGGGCCGTTTGGAACCGTTCCGGGTCCATCAGGCCCCGGGGGCGAGCCAAAATAGGCTCTCCGCCCATACAGGGTTGGTGTGGCGTCCCCACACGGGCCTTAAGGGCTAGGTGATCCGACCATGGTACCGCTTCTACCGCGATATCGCTCACCGAAATCCCGGACGCAAAGATCAGGTCTAGTGTGTGACCAGCTTGATGCGTGGGAGTCGTAACAAGTTGAGAGAGCCACAGTGTCGCCATGGAAGACACTAGGTCCATCGCCTGAGTGGAGGCCGTGTCATCGGCATGGACGTTGAAGTCACCCAGGACCATAAGCCTCGGGAACCTCAACGCCCAGCCCGCCACTGCCTCCAATAGTGATGGTAAGATGCTGGTTGGTGCGTTAGGCAGACGGTACACCAACCAGACTGCCAACCCCTCTCCGGCATCCCACGCCAAACCGGCACATTCAATACCATCAATCCTTGGGTCCGGGAGGGCCCGAAAGGAGTAATCCTCCCGTATGAGTAGCGCCACTCCTCCCCCCCGCCCGCTAATCCGTGATTGGTGAAAGACCGAGTATCCCGGGGGGGACATTTGGGAGAGTGCTACTGTCTCCCCGTCCCTCACCCAGGTCTCGGTCACGCAAGCCAGGTCCACATCCTGCTGGAGCAAGAACTCCCTCAGGATCGCGGTCTTGTTGTTTATGGACCTGGCGTTGCATAACACCAATGACAGAGGCGAGCAATTCCTCTTGGTCCCACTACCTGCCACCGTTGGGATGGGAAGTAGACTAGAAGGCGACCGAGCCCCTTTTTGTCTCTGTCTCCTTCCTTTATATAACTGTCTACTCGCACCGTCATACCTTCCCCTCCCCAGGAGCACTGGAATCCCTTGGCCGGACATTGCGGCTGCACTAAGTAGAATTCTCAGATCTTCCTCACCGATTCTCCCCGGTCTGTCGTTTTAGCTGTCCTCTTACTAACCCCTCTGACTCCAACCGCAAGACCCACTTCCTATATCTTAAATTAATTAATTTAATTGTCCTCCCCCAATCTGTTCATCAATTGTTATGAAATCTTCTATAAATTTATTCTTCCCAGCATCAGTAAAATATCCTCCCTCTCATCCCCTCACTGTTAATGCGCTGAGCGTCAATAACTACTTTCCAATATATATAAATATATATTATAAATCTAAATTACAATTGATTGAATTAAATTACTTAATAAATTAATTAACAGTGAATTATATCAATTTCTACTAGTGATCAAGCCATTGGTCAGTCATTGGGTATAGATTGCACATTGTCCGTTCTTCACCTAATTTATTAGGCTTAGTTGTTTTTAAAGTGCAAATGCAGATGTTATTAGGCTTAGTTGTTTTTAAAGTGCAAATGCAGATGTTATTAGGCTTAGTTGTTTTTAAAGTGCAAATGCAGATGTTACAGTCTAGGGGGGAGATGGGGGAGACAGGCTCTTCTATGGTCTTCCACATTGATCCGTTGCTCTTAACTCCTTCAGGAAGTTGTGTGCAACTGAGCTCCCCTGAGCCCCGTGTAGGGCTTCTCTGTTGGGGCTGCTCAGGTCGCCAGCCAGTTGTATTATGTGGCGGTTTTGATGTTCAGTCGAAGGGAGGGGGGGAGGGCAGGGCGGTTGATAAAGAAGAGGGGGGGCCAGTGGGGGGTCGGAGGTAGAGGCTAGAGAACGCCCTCCTAATCTCCGTCTCGTTTCCATCTCGGGGTGACCCGCTGTTTTTGGTCGCTGCTCCCCGCGCGTTCCCCACGCGCCGCTCCGCTGTTTTCCAGCCCCCGCGACTCGCTCACCACGCTCTCAGCTGCCTTCGCCTTCCGCCCCCAGCGTCTCCCGAGCAAGCTCTCCTCACTCGGTTCTTCTGCTCCCCGGTCCCCGCAGCACGCTCGTGGCGCCCTGAGTCGGTGCCCTCCGTCGCCCTCCGTCACCCTCACTCTCAGCCCCCGACTTCTCACCAGGGCGAGTTCTCCGCGTACGGTTCTGCTGTTTCCTAACCCCCGCGGCTCGTCCGTAGCTCTTTCGGCCGGCCTCACTCCCAACCTCCGATGTCTCGCCAGGCCTCTTCCCTCGCTGGGCAGCCTTTCCACGGCAGTCCGTGGACGCACCTCACCTCCACCACAACGCTAGGCCGGTCGGTCGTCGGTGAGTTTGCTTTACTCCCGGTCGGGCCGCCGTTGTTCCTCGTCGCCGCTACTGTACCACTATTGTATCGAGTGGCTGTTATTAGTTGTTATAGTTTAATTTAGTTGTTATAATTTAGTTGCTGTAGCTGTTATAGCTATAAACGGCGGGAGCCCCAGCGCTAGGCTTCAACCGCCGCCGCCATCTTACTCCTTTACTCCATTTTAGTCAGATTAGTCAGATTAGCCACTCTTCCAAGCGTAATGAATAGAAAGCAGGGCGTTTTTTTTTCTGGAAAAAGCCCAGCAGGAACTCATTTGCATATTAGGACACACACCCTGATGTCACCATTGTTTCATACAGGGCTTTTTTTGTAGAAAAGGCCTAGCATGAACTCATTTGCATATTAGACCATGCTTCCTGAGATCAAGCCAGCCGGAACTGTGTTCCTGTGTGTTCCTGCTCAAAAAAAGCCCTAATAGGAAGTATTTAGTATTGATCTCAATTATTTAACATCTGAATGCACATCCTTAGTAGGACTGCTGTGAATAATCTAGCTTCTTTGAGAGATCTACACTTATTTTATGAACTGTCAGGGCCACTGGAAATATGGTTAAACTAAGGATAAGGCCCATTGTGAGGAAGAATACAACAGGCTCTAGAAAGAGGCTCTAGTCAAGTGCCCTCCACCCAGCCTTGCTGTCTTCCCATCCACCCAAGGAAGGCATTCACCTCAAGGGCATCTGGAGAGCAGTTGTAATTGTGAGTGATTTCTATCCCTCATCTGGAGATGAGCAACAGTGGTTTCCCAGGAGGAAATGACTGTTTTGGAGGGTGGAGTATATGGCATTGTACCTGTCTGAGATCCCACCCCTCCTCAAACCCCACCCTCTTCAGGCTCCATCCCTTAAATCTCCAGGAATTTCCTCATCTGGAGTTGGCGACCCTTTCTCCTTTCCTTTATTTGCCCCTCTGACTTCAACTTTCCATCACCTCATTCCTCCTTGCAGCCTCTACATAGGAAAAGGACAGTCTATCTCCAAAGGGGGGGGGGGGAAATCAAAGCAGCTTACATAATTCCCCCCCTCCCCTCTGATCCGCACAACAACCCTGTGAAGTAGGTGAGGCTGCAAGTCTGTGACTGGTCCAAAATCACCCAGTCAGCTTCCACAGCAAGAACCTGGGTCTGGCAGACCCAACTCTGAAGCCTTAACTCCTATGTGTAAGGAAAAGCCCCCTACTTTTCATACACATGGACATCGTGATCACCAGTATGGTTGCCAGGGTGCCTGGAGTTTTGACTCGCACACATGTGCTCTAAGAAGTGGACTTTACCCACGGTTTCTAAGGCTTATGTGGATACTATAAGCCTCAGCTTTGCAGCAGCATTCTACATCTCTGGATGGGTGTTAGCCAAAACTACAGATGAGCTTCCAGATGTTCCTTGTGTGCCCAGTCTTGGCCGCTGCAGTGGAAGAAGCCACACCACCATGAACTGTACAGGCAAATAGTTTCCAGCCTGTTCCCATGAACCAAAGGCTAACACCACCAGAATCCATCTTGTTTTCCTGACTCCATATCCAACAGCTGCTTCAACTTCTGCATAAGGCAATCAAGCATATCTTAGGTGTGGATCCTGCCAGACCACTTAAGCCTTTGTCTAATGAAACCCAGGACAAAGACTAGTGCCAGGAAGAAGTCTAAAGAAGAGGAAGACCATCTTCAGCCAGAGCCAAGTTCCTTTGTGTAAACTGGGTGTTACCTAGGCAATGATTTGGCTCTCTATTGTCACCCTTTTAGATAAGTTTAATAGTCTTAAGCATCTCCCCACCCAGTAATCTCTCCCATTCTTATCCCCAACTGTCATTTTGGAGCCTCCCCCTGGTCCATTTCAACCTGAAAGTTTAACCAGGTATCCAGGATCCAGGCAAGTCCATTGGTCAAGAGCAAGCACCCAATTAGGTGCCACCAATGAACTTTCTATTGGTTGTCGCAGTAGTCCAGTCCTTATGGTCACTGCGAAACCTCCCCTTTTCTGAGGTCATGTACCAGCTGACCACCTGTCATCCACCCCAGTGCCTCCCATCCCCTAAGGGCTCAAGGTAGTCTATTTAACCTCTGACCCAACTCCACTCATGTGTGCTTCTATCAGTATCCCAACTTCCGCTGCATAGATCCATCCCCGATTCCCGATCAGTTTCAGGTCCCTTCTCCCACTTCCTCGCTTGTCGCCATTGGAGCCTTCCTTGAAGACTACGATAGGTAAATATCACCCTGTTTGTCCACCCATGTGTTCCCCTATCTCTCTATCTATGTTTCCTAGGACTGAATGTGTGTTTTGATGAGTATTTTATCTTGTATGGAAGCCTATATTTTTCCTAATAAATTATAATTGATTTTACTAAATTAGAGTCCCTATTATTTTAAGCATTACTTCCTGGACGTGTATATTGTATACATAGGTAAAAAGATCCTGAGTGAGCCAGGTGCCCACCTGACTAATTCCCCAACCTCGTTTTGAGGGCATTTTGGCTTACATATGCCCTCCTCAAATTTCATCACAGAATCGCCAGGAATTTCCCACGAATCTGGAACAGGCAGCTCTAGTCAGGACTGGCCTCAATCAGTTCTCCTTCTGAGGCCTTTAGTGATATCTTTCAGACCAACACTCTGTGTCTAATAACGTTGTAGGTCTTAAACACAGGACTTCAGTCTCTCTCTTTTCCCCTCCCTATTTCTCTCTCTGTATCTGGTCTGCTGCCAGATACACACACACACACACACACACAGATTTTCCTTCCTCCCTCTGGCTGTTTTCCTTCCAGAGGAGGAGGAGCCCTCAGATAGATAGATAGATAGATGAATTTATTGTCATTGTTCTCAACAAAAAGAGAGCAACGAAATGAGGTGCTCTTCCACAAACATACCAACACATCAAACACACATATTCATAAACCATTTAAATACATCTGAAACCATTAAACCATTTAAACCATTAAAACCATTTAAATACATCTAAAACGGATAAACATTCATAAAACCATTAAAACCATTTAAACCATTAAATAAACATTCATAAAACCATTAAACATTCATAAAACCATTAAAACCATTAAAACCATTAAATACATCTAAAACAGATAATCCTTCATAACCCTGCATTTAACCTAACCACAGCACTTGGATAGAAACTGTCCTTAAATCTGTTTGTCCTAGCCTTCAACACTCTATATCGTCTACCTGACGGTAAGATCTCAAAAAGCAAATGGCCCAGATGTGTATGGTCCCTTAGGATAATTTGTATCTTCCTTTTACATGCCATATTATACAGATCCACCAATGAGGGGAGAGAACATCCACAAATCTTTTGTGCTCTTCTCGTCACTCTTTGGAGCACCCTTCTCTCTGCTTCCGTGCAGCTCCCAAACCACGCGCAGAGGCAGTAAGATAAAATGCTCTCAATGGAACTACGATAAAAGGCAACCAGCAGACTCCCTGACAGTTGTAGTGATCTTAAGAGTCTTAAGTAGTATAGTCGTTGCTGGGCCTTTTTCTCTAGAGCTAAAGTATTTGCCCCCCATGTTAGATCCTGTTTCATGGTAATTCCCAGAAACTTCCATTCTGTCACCTGTTCTACCATAACACCATCAATAAACAACGGCTGGGTGTCCAAACTACTCTTCCTGTAATCCACTATAATTTCCTTCGTCTTATTTATATTTAAAATAAGTTTATTTACTTTACACCAAAGGGACAGCTGTTGAACTTCCCTCCTGTACGCAGACTCATCATCCTCAGAGATGAGCCCTACCAACGTTGTATCATCTGCATACTTAATGATTTTGTTACTCAGACTGCTGGAAACACAATCAGATGTGTAAATAGTGAAAAGAAGTGGACTCAAGACACATCCCTGAGGGGTGCCAGTATTTAAGATCTTCACGGAGGAAATATATCCATCCATTTTAACCCTTTGTGAACGACCTGACAAAAAATTCAAAATCCACTCACATATAGAGTCCGACAGCTCCAAATCTTTAAGCTTAGACAACAATCTATGGGGTGATATTGTATTAAAAGCAGAACTAAAATCTGCAAACAACATTCTAACATACGTCCCCTTTTTATCCAAATGCGATAAAGCAGTATAAAGAACAGTATTAACAGCATCCTCAGTAGATCTATTTTTCCTGTAAGCAAACTGATATTCATCAAAAATAACAGGAAGGCAGGAAATAATATATTTTCGAACTAATTGTTCAAAACACTTCATTATCACAGAAGTCAAGGCCACTGGCCTATAGTCATTTAAAACCTTTGCTGGCGTCCTCTTTGGTATTGGGACAATAAGGGAAGCCTTCAAACAAGTGGGAACAATGGATTGTGACAAAGAACGATTGAAAATCTCAGTCCACACCCCGGCTAACTGCCCTGCACATTCCTTTACCACACAACCAGGGATATTATCGGGACCTGCAGCCTTTCTAGAATTTACTGCCTTCATTATACACCTAACATCGTGCTCCCTCACAACGAAAGGAGCACCTTGCTCGGTCCCCAATGATGATGTTACTAGTAATTCCGCTTCCTTTTGATCCACTTCAAACCGGGCATAAAAAGTATTTAACTCCTCTGCCAGCTCCTGCTTTCCATTCGTACTAGCCTTTAGCGCCTTGAAATTAGTTAACTGCTGAATCCCCTGCCAGGCTTGTCTCAAATTATTCTGAGAAAGCCATTCTTCTATCCTGCCCTTATATGCAGCTTTGGCCTGTTTAATACCCCGCTTCAAATTTGCTCTGGCCACACTGTAAAGTGAGGCATCCCCAGACTTAAAAGCCTTATATCTCCTATGCAAGAGAAACCTAACAGTGCCAGTCATCCATGGCTTTTGATTTGGATAGGTTCGAATACACTTGTTTGTTGTAACAGTATCAGCCAATAAAGAGAAGGCTTTCTCTGGCTCTTTCTCTCCTTCTCCCTCAGCCAGTCAAGGACTCTTTCCCTCCTCCTTGCTCCCTCATCCAATCAAGGGAAGGGTTTCTTTCTCTCCTCTCTGAAGCAGAGTGACAGGTGGCTCAACCAATGGGAGAGTAAGGACAGCCAGAAATTGGCAGAACCAAGGTTGGTTGCTTTTTACTGACAGAATCAGCTTTGCCCAGTGTTTGGCAAGAACTCTTGATTAATGGTTTGATGGGCCAAAGGTTGATGGAGCACAACCCTAACCAATGGTAGAGCTCCATTTTGCCAAGACAAAAGGGCTTTTATATCTATAAAATTTTATACTAGCGCACAACGTACATTATGGTGCAATAGATACATTTCCTGGATTGGTATGAGGAAAAATATTTGGACAAGACTGAATTTAAAGTTTATTCAGTCAGAAATTATTTATCCAGGAGATCTAACATAGTCATTGAAAGGACTAGGAATTGGCGTTTATATAATGGATTAAAAAATTGCCATGGGATTCATAACAATTAAGGAAAGAGGAAAGTTTGTGGTTCTATAACACATTCATTAGCTTTATAAGGTGTCAGACATAAAAGCTCATCCAGGAACTATGCCATGACAGATGTTATGAAGACCGACTTACTCTGGAACATAAGGAAGAGTTTAGAAAACATGGGAAATTTTGAGGGTTTTAAAAAATGTTCCAGACATACAGATGGAAAACTAAAACATCTAATTATAACTTTCACTCTTTTCCCTCCCTGAAAACTATGGATGAAAAATTGCACCCTGTGTAGTGATGGACTATGAAACCAATTTTATTTTTTTCCCTGACAAGGATTCGATAATTCTTTACATTAGTTACAGCAAACAGAAGCAATCTAAAAAACCAGCAATTGTTTCTGTTAGGTAGCAAACTATACCAAATAGTTTCCATTAGCATGAGAAATGCCAATTTTATCAAATGGAAAAATGTTATCAACCAGATTAGAATAATCCTTCGCTGGCTACTTACATATTAAACATGTCAGTAAATGTATAAATTGTATAATTTAAAAGAATACGATGCATTTAGAAGAACTGCTAAATCTTGGTTCATACAAGCAAGATGTTCACATTTTTCTGCACTAGCTACTCCTGAGTGTTTTAGGGTATAGAATTGCATAGAGATGTGAAGCTGCTGTTTCTACTGATTCTGGTGGGACTTGAGCGTGCTTTTCGTCTGTGGAATTGTGCCCAGTTCCCTGCAGTGTGACATTACACCAACACTGGGCAGGAGATTTAGATTACCAGAGTATTGCACAACTAGAAATACATCTACTGAAATTAAAACATAATTAGATTACATTTAAACCATTGTCATGGATGCCTGGAAAATGCAACTGCATAAAGTTTGATAACCTGTACCTCTGTTTTAATATGGCTTTCTGTGTCCAACATTGGAATGATTTCAAGCTTCACATGGCTTAAACATATGTGAAATGAAGGTGAAATATATTATTTCAGTTGCCTACAGTGCTCTTCTTTCAATTTAAATGCTAGCTATAATATTTTGGCATGAATATTAATGACTTCCACTTGAACACTGAAAGTTGACTTTAGCTGTTCTCCCAAACTTACTCAGTAAGTAGAGTTTGCAGGTGTGTGAAATGACTTAATGACTTGTACTCGGCATTTATGGCTCTCATCTATCCATGTCCATATCTGGAAAAATAGTTAGAAATGCAGCCCAAGCTGAATATGGAATATAAATCATCAGGAGGCATTAGTCCCTGTGTAGAAGACTCAGGATGATGATGACTGTGGGCCAGTTAAGGAAAAAAAGAAAAACCAAGAAAAATCAATTGGATTCACCAGAGAATTTAAATAACATGGTGGCCTTCTATTGGTTCCTATTAAAGAAAAAAAAAAGTCAGTTGAAGACCCCTGAAGGTACAAAAGATTTTTTTCTTTGTGCTGAAACATTTCCCCCCTCCATCTTCAAAATAGTATACCTCATTAATGGCAATTTTTCAAATGAGCCATTGACTATCTCAACTAAAGGGTAAAAAAAAATATTTACTCAATGCCAAGACGCTTGACATCCCAATGGATATTTAAAATTTTACACATTCTAAATGATACTATGAAATATAAAAAGCAACATGTGGAAAATATCACAATAAAGTGAGCTAAAGATTCACCCTCCAAAAGAACCTTGCTAGAAGTGAATGTGAGGAAACCTAGGTAGAAATCTGGAGAAAGATCAAAAGCACTGATATCATTTTCTCCTCACGAACCCCTCACCAGAACATCAACTCTGATGACTTATTGTGAGTAGGGAAAAGCTAAAACAATGATGACACTAAACATACTTTGAACGCATTTGAACAAAAGTGAAGTGCATTTCAGAACTGCAATAGACAAGTTGCTGGGAAGTCTATGATTGGATTCTTCCAAGTGTTTTTTAATTGGCAAACAGCATCCATGGGGAATCCTGCTTTGGACTGGGTGAGAGGGTGGCAGCTGAAAGGGGAGATTTAATCCATTTCCACCATGTCATTTTTCTGACTTCAACTGCCTTCCCCTCCCACATAGCTTCTTCTTCTTCTTTTTAGTCTGACATTGTCCCAATTATCTGTACTGGAGTGATTTAAACATGTACTTAATGCAATCAATCAATGGGAGTTGAAACGGCTTCATTTTGTCAGGATGAGACCCATAGTTAGCAACTACATTTCTGACCAATTCCTAACAGCAAGATATCACTCAGCCAGACAAATATACAGAACTATGATAAAGCCATCGGAATGCTGATAGTCATTTTTACCTGAGAGCCATTTTTACACATGGCTTTTTGCCAAGAGCTTTATCCCTAGAAAGTGAGAAATAAACACAGTGACTGTATGGCTTGTTAGCATGACATGTACATTCTTATTAGAACATTGTTGAGTAATAACTTCACGGTGGCTTCCAAACACATGCTTTATGGCAGAAACGGAAGAATTCATGAGCATAATCAATGACAGCCCAGCTTTTTATAGAGACATGTGGGCCTTGTCCTGAGAAAAAAAAAGATTGGTGCCATTTTCCTCCATGAACTATAAATGATTATGGTGTCAGACTAGAGCTACAAGCTTCTGCCTTAAAGGGGAAAAAAAACCAGGACATATTAGCTTATCAAAAGTAGAGGGCGGGGGAAGGGATGCTTATGGGCTGTCCTCCTTTTACAACTACATATTTATGTTTGAAATCCTAGGATATGTTACCTAAGTGCACTACCTTCCCCTCATCCATATTCAATTTATAACTCAGCCAGCTAGTGTAAGAGGGACAAGGAAGTAAATATTGGAATATGACACATTTATTTTGATTTGTTTTATGAGTTACAGATCCAGTATGTTTTATGAATTTTTATATCTCTTTACTTTTTCTCCCTTTTCCTTTGTTTCACAAAAGTTTTACACATTTTGAAAAATATATTCAATGTTTGGCAAGTTAATATCTTAGGTGGAATATGAACAGCAAATTGCTTTAAAGTATAAAAATTAATAATATTTTTACAAACCCTTCAAATGTAACAGAAAGTATCTAGAGTGACAGCAGGGACAACAAGCAACAAAAGGAGACTTGATAAATCAGGGGTACCCAACCCCCGGGCCGTGGACCACTACCAGTCCGTGGCCTGTTGGCAACTGGGCTGCAGCCTCCTCCCACGGCCCCGCCCCTGCGCAGCCTCGCTGCCCCTTCCGCAGCCTTGCCACCCCTCCTGCGGCGCCTCCAGCACCCTCTGGTTTTATGATTTTAAGGCCAGGGAAGGGGCGAAGCGCTGCCTTCCCTGGCTCTTTAAAGGCCAACAAACCCCACCCCCCCGCTGATCGGCAGTGAAAACCTTTGTAGCTGCAGCGGACGACTTACTGAAGAAGCACCGCCACCCTTTCCTCCTCTCCACTTCCTTCCTGGATGTGGGGGCGGAGGAGACAAAGGTGGTGGCACTTCTTCAGCGGGTCGTCCACTGCTGCTATGAAGGTTTTTGCTGCCAATCGGCGGGGTGGGGTTTGTCGGCCTTTAAAGAGCTGGGGAAGGCGGCGCTTCACCCCTTCTCTGGCCTTAAAATCGTAAAACCAGAGGGTGCTAGAGGCACCACAGGAGGGGCGGCGAGGCTGTGGGAGGGGTGGCAAGGCTGCAGGAGGGATGGCAAGGCTGCGTGGAGGCGGGGGGCGAGGCTTCATGGTGGGGGGGTGGGTCAGCAAGGTTGCGTGGCCACAGGGGGGGTGGGGCCAAATTTGGTGCCCTCACCCTGCCGGTCCCCGGTGCCACAAAGGTTGGGGACCACTGTGATAAAGGACCAGGAAAGTTTTGCACAACTTTCTGGTGATCATGGATGGAGATGAAGTGGTTGATTTTTTAAAACTTGGCTTTAATATTAAGCTCCATTCCAGGCACTGGAATACAGCCAACAGAGCACCTCACTTCAAAAACAGGGCAGAAGGGAATATATAGAAAATTACTGTATAACTGAAGCCTTACCCTTCTTTTCTTCCGAGAAGCTCTGTGTGGTGTACATAGTCCTCTCCTTGGTTTAATGCTCACAGCATTTCCGTGAAGCTGAGGGTGTCTGTCCCAAAGTCACCCAGTGAATTTCATGGTCAGTCCCCAGTCGGTTAGTGGAAAACATTATTATAGGTATATAATTGCTTAATATATGTGGAAGAACTAATTGTTTCTTGCTGGAATGTCTTTTGAAAAGGGAACTCACTATCATTCTGGAGTTATTGAGCATGTCAACAAAGGGGTACATGTGTGTAATTTACTAATCATTATAAGCATGTATTGTCAGGAAGCTCACCAAAGGGACTTTCAATCATGAAGGAAAGGTTGCAGTAGTGCCACAGAATTAAAGGTAAGTGTAAATATTCAAAGTGAAGATAATGAAGAGCCTCAGGACTTACCCCTACTATCTTCCATTCAAACCTCACTGCTATATTGGAAGATAAAGATTCTAACTCAGAAGTGAATCAATACAGAACATAGAACAGAACTAGTAAGCTCCAGCAAGAGAAAAGAGGGCTGCACTTACTTGTGATTGATGTTCATCAAATGATCACTGAATGATCATCCATGTTGGAATTGTGCATATTTGACTAGCCACAGAGGGTTCTACAGCTTACCAGGGTTCTAGGAATTTCTCTTTTTTCAATTGTTTTGCTCAGTGCTTTTTTTGTTATTGAAAAAGCCCAGCAAGAGCTCATTTGCACATTAGGCCACACTGCCTGGGAGCATGTGGCTGCCACATAGTGAGCTGGGCCAGCTGGAGCCCTGGCCTGCCCAGGCAGAGGTCCACTCCTGTGAGCTCCTGAAGGAAAAAAACCCTGGTTTGCCAGCTTCTGGAACAAGTGAGAAGGAAGGAGTGCATCCACTTCCCTCAGTCCTCCTGAGATGTCACATAAATTCCAGTAATAGTGCTAGGAGATCCCACAGTGAGGTGGGATGACTGTACAAACAAGCACTCAGGTAACATCAGTTACAGGGGAATACAACTCCAGAGACCACATAAGAGATTAGCAAGCTCATACATAGACTTGCTGTTGCCTCTTTGGCCTCTTTTCCCCACATTCATACCTGCCTAATTTGGAAAATATGCACATTTCCCTACTCACAGTTGAGCATACATATTAAGAGGATCATAACGCTGGAATACATAAGATTACATAAAGTTGGAATACCAAAATACTTACAAATGTAGTTTGCGGGAGAAAAGGCATTCCTAAACCAAATATTACTCTACGGAAGAAATGTTTGACTTGGGTAGCCCAGATTAGCCTGATCTTGTCAGATCTCAGAAGCTAAGCAAGGTAGCTTCTGGTTACTATTTGGATGGGAGACCACCAAGAAAGTTCAGGGCTGCTGTGCAGAGGTAGGCAATGGCAAACCACCTCTAAACATCTTGTGCCTTGAAAACCTTACAGCTTTGCCATAAGTGAGCTGTGACTTGACAGCCCCCTCCAAAAGAAGGTAACTGTAAAATCACAGGTTATAATGCAACTACAAATTCATCTTCCTACATCACCATCAATAAGTTTTGAAACATGATACAAACACATTTGTAGATACCTGAGCTGCAGGTAGCTGACTTGAGTTTGCTTGGGGATATTCAAACACTCCTGAAATTCCAGGAGTAAGGATAATTTTTCTCCAAAGATTCCGAGGCTTGCAGTCAGCAGCAACACTGCTAGGCTGCGTTAGCCTGTTTGCCACCTGGAGAGGGAAGAGTCTGTGCACGCCGTTTGGGCGTGCAAAGCTGTGGGCGGGGCCTGGCAGTCCTAACTGCCAGATCCTGCACTTGGCTGACAGTCCTCGGGATGATCGGCCCTCGCCCGCCCTATCTGTTATGTAGATGACTGCTGGTTGCCTCGTTTGGGGAGCTGGGTAGGAATTTTTTACGCCCTGGCTGATTGGCAGTTGCTGGGGTGTGTTTTTTGCCTACCTTACATAGCAGTGCAGTGGAGTGTGGATTTGGCAATCAGGAGGTGCTGTTAAATAGGAGGTCACTTCAGTTGGCAGGTTTTGGGGGTTTAGGGCACTATGCGGCTAGAGGAAGAAGAAGAAGAAGAAGAAGAAGATATTGGATTTCTATCCCGCCCTCCACTCCGAAGAGTCTCAGAGCGGCTCACAATCTCCTTTACCTTCCTCCCCCACAACAGACACCCTGTGAGGTGGGTGGGGCTGGAGAGGGCTCTCACAGCAGCTGCCCTTTCAAGGACAACCTCTGCCAGAGCTATGGCTGACCCAAGGCCATCTCAGCAGGTGCAAGTGGAGGAGTGGGGAATCAAACCCGGTTCTCCCAGATAAGAGTCCGCACACTTAACCACTACACCAAACTGGACTGTGAAGCATCCCCCTTTTGGGGAATTAGGGAACTGGTATGATCAACCTTGGGGTTTGGTGACCCGGGGTGTGGAGAATGCAGACCATCCTGAAGGTGCCTTTCTGTCGAGACGTGCATCTGGGTTTGGGCCCTCTGCTGTGTGCCTCCCTGCTGGGCCTGCCTGGCGGGAGCTAAGTCACGCAGCTCCGGCTGGGGGGCTGGGTCTCTCACCCACTAATGGCAGGGGAGCGATTGCGGTGACCCGTAGCCCTGGCCTGGCCACTAGTTGGGTGCCCTTGCTGTTTATTATTATGTTAATAAAGTGGCCCAAATTTTTACCAATGCATTGTGTCTGACTCTTTATTCCGATCTCGGGGGGCAATTGTATTTTGGGAGGTCCAGGAGTGAAGAGTGAAAGAGAAGAAATGCCCCTGGCAAATAGCTGCTTGATTGTTCATCAGCCCTTTGAATTTTAAAAGCTTATTATTGTCCATGGGTTCAGAACTCCAGATGCCATTGCTACACCCATAGAAAATAATGGCCCTTCAAAATTTAAAGGACATGTGCAATGACAAACCGCTTAAAGGAGCCTCTAAGTAGTGCATGTTAGACCTGATTCCAAATTCCAAACCTGATCTCCAGCTCTAACTCCTTCCCCCAATATTTTCAATGGCCTTAGTTTCCAAAATTCAGGGATGTGGAGGGGTCTATCTACTATTGAAAATAAAGCCTTTTTAAAGTTTAAAGGGACCTTTTGTCCAGAGTCTGGTGTCCAATAGGCAGAAGACCTGGTGTCTGGAGGCTAAGTTACTTTCCAATGAAAATAATGATCCTTTCGCTTTTAAAGGAACATTAATTTCAGTGCAAGGTAGACCTGGTCCTCAGACTCTGGACATGAAGTCTACTACCCATTGTTTGGAGCACCATCCCAGATGTTTGGCAGCACATCTGCCCTTTAAATTTTAGAGGTGTTCTCCAGAGTACATTGACAAGGTGAGAGACCTGTTCTCCAGAGTACATTGACAAGGTGTTCACATAGAAAATAATGGTACTTTAAAATTTAAAAGGTACATGTGCCACCAAATAACTTTGCTGGGCATGCTTCAATGCTCTCCTTCCATCCCTGCCTGCTTCTTTTTCTTCTGGTGTGGGAAATGGCAGTGGTGGATGTGTAGAAAATAGCAAAAATAATAGTCCTGATTAGTTTCAGAATCTGAAAAATGTATCCCACCTGGAATCCCAAAACAGTAACAGAACTTCCAAAAATCTCGAATTACAAAAAGTATATCTACTTCAAAACTGCAAAACAAAATTAATGCATTTTTAAAAATGTACACTCTAATGAACATATTTGAAATGGGCTTTCTGTGCTTTGCTCATGCATGTCATGAGGAATTTGATCTTATTCTGCAGTCCTGTACACATACATCTGGAAGTAAGTCCCATTGTATTACAGATCTCTCACTTCTGAATTTCACAATATAATAGTTGACCTTGACACTCAAATCCAAAACTGGTCACTAGTGTCAGAACTGAATAAATAGAAACAAATATATTTTTGGCACTGCTATCAGAAGTAAAAAATTATATATTTGTGGGAAACAGAAAAACATTGAAAGGCAAATGGTGCAATAGAAGAGAATGAGGTGCTACTGCTTCAGTATGATGAGTGTATAAAATACTTCATACAAAAGATCCAGGAGTCATAACACAGTTGGTTACTGGCAAGTCACAGGAGGCTTCCTAGTCTATGCATGCCTTGTTCCATAGGCAAAAGCAGCAATAAAACAATCCGCAGCAATATAGGGTATACCACTTAAATGAGAAAAGAAGGAGAATCAAATCAAAAGCCAAATCAATTGAAAATATAAGACCTTGCTAGGAAAGGGATTTCTTGTTATTGTGGGGAGTCCCTGTGGTGCAAATGACCTGTGGTTTCAGGACAAGAACTGTAAAAGGGACCAGAAATGGGGACATGAAGAGAGAGAGAGAGAAAGTGCTAATTGCAAAACATGCACTCTAGGAAGGCGAAGACAGGGTTTCTGGAGTTCAGTGAGTTACACATATTGACAGTGATTCTCTTGATAATGCAGCAACAAACTCAATGCGGCGAGATCAAAATATAATCTGGATAACAAGTGTGACAGAAAGCATCCATTTTTAATAGGATATCAACTGTTTGTGTTTATAACAGGTGTGCAACAACTAAACAGAAGCGCACACACCTTTGGATTCAGACAAAATGCAGAAGATACCAACACTTTTGGAAAGAAGCCAAGAAACGATTCTAGCAATGGAAGATGGAATTTGTTTGAATATCCAAATACTGAAGTAGTCAACATCCATGCCTAAAGAAAGATTTAAAATTCATTTTTTTTTTCAATGAATGAACTACTCAAATTAAGATTAGTTTGCTGTAGTGGTGCTTCAACGTCCCACATATCTCCTTAATGGCACAGTAAAACTATTATGATTTTGAAAAATAATTTTAATCATGTAGAAAATATGAATGATTTTTCCTCACAAAAGTCAAGCACATGATAAAAACTGCTTTTGTTGTGGTAAACGCTGATTAAAATCCAAGTTAATTTTTAAAAAAATCTAAAGTGGATTCATGAATGATCAACATTAATGTATCAATTGCATATTTTTTTTTGCGACTAATGTCAGTATCCCCATGTATTCATGATACAGGGAAATTTCTAGGTGAAAAATATTCACTGAAGTTATTTAATGTCAGCAGGGCTTTTTTTTTTTAGCAGGAACACACAGGAACGGAGTTCTGGCTGGCTTGGCATCAGAGAGTGTGGCCTAACATGCAAATGAGTCCCTGCTGGGCTTTTTCTACAAAAAAAGCCCTGGTTATCAGTAAAAATATGCTGCTACTTCATGACCATAATTTGCTTCTTTGCTTTGCTACTGATTACTTTTAACTCAGTAAAGTAGGAAATGTTTTCTTTAGCACAATATTACCTTGGAACAATATCAACATTTCCTTTAAACAGAAGAGCATAAATATTATTTCAATATTAGGCTTGTGCATTATGTTCTTAATTAGAATGTACCCTTTCTTGCATTTTGCTCTTATGAACAAAATATTGATTTGCTTCCTATGAAAGTATTCTATTAATGGTGGTGTCTTGTTATGGCCCGAAGAGCCTTGCTTTGGCAGAATATACTCTTCCACCAGAGGACAGCTCCATCATTAGAACAACAGATTCATAAGATTCTTATACTCAATGTACCTTATGTCATTTAAATTTGGCATAACATTTAAATTTAGTTTCCCAAAATGCTGTAATCCTGCTTCCTTTCTTTCTTCTTTCTTTCCTTCTCACTTTCTCCCTTACTGTGACAGTGCTCTGTTTTACGTCATTAAACACTTGGCCAAATCTGTTAAATACTTTGCAAAGTCCCAGTTTTCTCCAGTCTTTTGTGAATGTGAATAGTTTGTTTGAGGATGTTTTCATACATGATACCAACCCACACACTTAAACCTCCCTGTTCTTCTACGTTATTGTCCTGTATGAATATTGCGGATGAGGATTAAGAGGAGAAATCAGAAGTAAATTGCAGTGTGGGATTTACATTGGCATGAGGAGCCAATTTAGCCTCATGTGTGAAAATGTTTTACAACTTCACATGGCAGGTGGCTTAAAATATAAATGGTTGCTTTCACTCTGTGGAAACCGCCCTTAGTTTTTGAGCAAAAGGCAGTGATGAAACCAACCTGCCGCTGCTGGCCAAGATGTACAATTTTGATAATAATAATACCTCAGTTCTACAGTGATTTGGCACACTTCTTGCAAACAGTGTAGCAATGCTTCTGCTAAGTCTTTTGTGCACACCAATCTATAGCACACATCAATTTGGCACATTTAGCAGCCCAGGACTAGTTCAGCACAGTGGTAGCATAAAGATCTCTTATGCTTAATGTTGCAGGTTAGAGGTTAAAACCATTGGCAGGCAGTATTGAAAAGCTTGTAATACAGCTGCCTCCACAATATTTGATCCAGAAGACCTTGGTTTTCCCATGCAACCAAATGCCAATATTAAAATTAAAAGGCAGGCAATTAGGCAGGCAAATTAAAAACACATCTTTATTGCCCTCTCAAAAATCAGGCTTTATTTTCATATTAATTTCTTACTAAATAAAGGCCAGGGTAAGATGAGTCAAACTGATGAAATACTGGGATTATTGGGTTGCTTAGTTATTGTTGAGATTTATAATTTTTCTTGGTTTTTTGAAAGTGAATATATAATAGTTATATTTATTGTTATTGCACTATCAGAGGTGAAATCTACCAATTCCCATTAATTTCAATTAACATAAAAATGAATTTTCACATCTTGTTACTATTACTAGCTGGTATGTGCTTGGCTAGAAAGGAATGGAATGCCATTGTTGCTCTTATACATGTGGCTGCATACACAGGAATGTGTAAGTCCACCAAAACCTACATATAGCAAGGCACTTCTTGTACCAGGTACAAAAATAGATTAGATATTATGGATTTGCATCATCAACCATTTGATTCCATGCTGAAGTTACAGTAGAATTAGCTATGATAGATTCTTTGTTTACTTGTAGTTTACCATGTAACATTTACTAAACTGTTACAGGATTAATTTGTTTTGCTGAGTGTGTCGATTGGTTGGATCTGGACTGCAGTTTACTTAAGGAGATGTAGTTATATGATTTTTTGTTGTTGAAAGTGTGCCAAGTTTTTGTGCAATTAAAATAGTGTGAATTACAGGATTGCAAAGTCTTTGCCTGGAGAAGATGCTGGTCCTTTTAAACATTCCATATGCTGTTGCTTCTATCATCTCATTGTTTGAGAAAACACTCTGCCTACTCCTTTAACTTTGAAGCAAACCTTGAGTCTTATCTGACACAACAAAGAGAAGAGAAAGCTGGGTGAAGGGATCTCTGAGCAAAGACAAAAAAGTGTTGTTTTTAAAAAATGGGGACAAAAAAAGAGAAGCAGATCTCATACTAACATGTTTTCCTCTCAAAACTTGTTTGGGAGTTGAACGTGTTCAGTGGCTGAGGATCAGTCTTGTGACTTAAGAGAATCATTTAAACAATATGATTTAAAACAAATCAACAAACTTGATAATGTATTTTACCATATTAACTCAAATCCTATAGGATTTTAATATCTTCAACATCTTTAACTTGTATATACCAACCTGTTCCATTGAATAAGTGAGAAAGGGGGGAATTGGCTTGTCCTCTTATTAGCTCACATTTGCATGCTCTGCTTCCATGTGTTATGGTAGAACCAGAAGGTACAGAAAAGGTGAGTTCCTCTCTCTTCCATTGGGTTGTGAGGCTCCTCTTTTACAGAAAAGGTGAGTTCCTCTCTCTTCCATTGGGTTGTGAGGCTCCTCTTTTACAGAAAAGGTAAGTTCCTCTCTCTTCCATTGGGTTGTGAGGCTCCTCTTTTATTTAAGGGATCCTCTTAAATCCAGGTCATTTTATGTCTGTCTGTCTGTCTGTCTGCCTGCCTGCCTGCCTGCCTGCCTGCCTGCGTCTGTCTATCTCTCTATCTCTCTATCTTTCTATCTATCTATCTATCTATCTATCTATCTATCTATCTATCTATCTATCTATCTATCTATCTATCTATCTATCTATCTATCTATCTATCTATCTATCTATCTATCTATCCTCTCTTTTTAAGGGAGGTCTGGGAGCCTCCTCCTCGGTGATGTCATGTGTCACATGTGATGTCATGTCTCACCTGATAGCACTTGAGGATATGAATTTGACTATATCAAGGATGGATTTTGGCCAGTCAGGTGTGTCTCTTGTGGTATCCTCACCTATGCTGCTTGAGCCACCCCCATATACCTGATCAGTATTGGGTCCTTTACTTGGCAAGTTATGCTGGTCATTCCTTATCTTTCCCCATCCCTCATCATCATTTCTAGTGGACCGTTTTTCTGGAATCTCTGTGACTGGTAAAGTATCTCCCTTTGTGTCTTCCCTTATATGTTTTCCTGTCCAAGTTCTCTTGCTGTGTTTCTCAGCACTATATGACTGTTCGTATGATTTATTCTTCTTGATTGTTTGAACTATTTTTCTAATAAAAATCTCCTTGTTGAGCATTACAACTCTCCTAATTATTGTGAGAAGGGTCCCTTGGGAAGCCTACCTCTGGTATAGATTGTAAGGAAAAAACCCCTTACAGAACATCATAATCACCAACTTGGTTGCCAAAGTACCTGGAGAAGTAACTCACACACATCTGGCCAGAAAGTGTGAGCAAACCTATCCAAGGGCGAAAGGGACTTATGTAGTACAAGCAGCCATAACGCTACAAAAGCACTCAAGACCGGTACATGAGTGCCCACCAGGAGAATGGATGGCTTCCTGTCATTTCCGTATGACGTCCATCCCAGCCATGGATCGGAGGAGACTGCGCTGACCATGGAAGCACTGACCATGGAATCCACCATGGAGAGCTAACACCACACGCAGCTATCTTCCTACCAGGCTTGACTCCATTCCAGCGAAGCGGACGGCTCACGTACTCACCAGATGTCACCTGTGCCTGTAAGCAATCTACCCACTCCAGGAGTGGCTAATTGTCCAACTGCCACTGCCTTTGTCTAACGGAACTCAAGACAAAGACTGGTGCCAAGGAGAAGACAGAAGAAGAGGAAGACCATCTTCAGCCTGAGCTAAGTTCCTTTGTGTAAACTGGATGTTACCTAGGCAATGATTTGACTCTCTATTGTCACCTTTTTAGATAAGTTTAATAATCTTAAGTATCTCTCCACCCAGTAATCTCTCCTATTCTTTTCCCCAACTGTCATTTTGGAGCCTCACCCTGGTCCATTTCAACCTGAAAGTTCATACAGGTATCCAGGATCCACGCAAGTCCATTGGTCAGGAATGTACACCAATTAGGCGCCACCAATGAACTTTCTATTGGTTGTCGCAGTAGTTCAGCCCTTATGATTACTGAAAAACCTCCCCTTTTTGGGAGGTCATGCATCAGCTGACCACCTTCCTCCTCCCTTGTACCTCCCATCCCCTAAGGGCTTAAGAAAGTTCTTATAATCTGTGGACTAGCTACCCACAGGTGTGCTTCTAGCAGTATCCCAATTCTGCCGCATAGATCCATCCCTGATTCTAAGGCCAAGTTTCGGGTCCCCTCTCCCACTTCCTCGCTCGTCGCCATTGGAGCCTTCCTTGAAGACTACGATTGGTAAATATCACCCTATCTACCCTTTTGTTCCCCTATCTCTCTATCTATGTTTCCTGGGACTGAATGTATGATTTTATGAGTATTTCATCTTGTATGGAAGCCTATATTTTCCTTAATAAATTTTAGTTGTTTTACTTAATTAGAGTCCCTAATATTTTTAAGCATTACTTTCTGGACGTGGAATCCTGTATACACAGGTAAAAGATCCTGACTAAGCCAGGTGCCCACCTGACAATTCCCCAACCTCGTTTTGAGGGCATTTTGGCTTACAGATATTGGTGGAGAAAGCATTGGGCAACCCAGACGTGGGATTACACCATCCAGAAAGTCTTGCTAGCTAGGCTGTTGTGTGAATGAGTGATTCTTGACTTGTGTGAACAGCTCTAGCGAGCATTTCTATATTGTGGGTTGGGCTGCTCCTGCTCTATCATTCAGCGCAGACTCTCCAGCTGCACCTAGAGGGCCAGAAACCTTGCAAAAGGACTGAGCCTGGCTAGAATGCAAGGGGGGAGTCTCATGAAGTCTGGTTGTCATCCCGAGGCCTTTCTGAACGTGTCTGTCCAGGGAGGGAACAGAAGGATAGGTCAGGACTGTTTAAGATCGGATAGAGAACCCTTCCCCTTTTTCTCTTTACTTGGAGCTTAGTGCACACACGCACACACACTGTACACGCATCCACACACGTAGAAGACCGTAGAGCTGGGCAGTTAATGGATCAGCTCTGGGCAGCACATAAATTAAGTCCTTATACTGTGTAGGATCAGTTTAAGGCACTCATTTAAGTCCCGAGGATCCGCTTGCATGCACAAAGCACCCTCAACATAGGGCAGTGAGAAAAGTCCAGGAGGAAACCCAACAGGCAATGACCCCCCCCCCCCAGGCACCAAGCAAAGTCCTAAGCTAGTCACGGTTGTCTTCCTAGCCACCAAAAGTCCCGGGGTCCGTGATTAGCTATCGCAAGTGACCTTAGTATTGGGCAAATAGTCCTAGAACGGAAATTGCTGGTAGGCATCAGCGCTCCACTAGGCAAGAGCAAACAGGGAATGTAATTAAAGCAGCCAACCCGCGTGTCACTATGGCATTTTTTGCCAAGAAAGAACAGGAGCTTCCCAAGCTAGAGAAGTAGCTTGTGAAGAAGGGAGACAACCCTTGGGAAATGGGAGTTTTCACAAATCCCGATCCCTTCCAATTCTTTCGAGACACGTTCCAGGACCACTGTGATAAAAAAGAGATCAGCTCAGGGAAGAGAGATCTCTTTGCATTGTGGGGGTTGTTCACAGCCTTGCAGGACAGCTTGGCTATGATTAAGCAGCTCAGGGAACAAGTAAAGCAGCAAGAGCAACAGTTAAAGCAGCAAGAGCAACAGGTAGAGCTAAAAGAGCAAGAATTGGAACAAACTCTTAAAAGCCATGCAGCGGAGTTAGATCAAACGCTCAAAACTCATGAAACAGAGAGAGAGCAAATCCTCAAGAGTCATGAGGCAAAAGTAAGACAAATGCATGAGACTCACGAGGGAGAAAAAGAGCAACTACGTAAGGAAATGAAGTATATATCAGGGAGATTATGGAGGAGAATAATATTCTGGAATGGGAGATCAAAGAATTAAAGGAAAAGGTGGACGAGCTTAAAATTGACAAGCGCAACTTAGCTTTGGCCCAACAAAGTACACTTCCAGCCTTACAACAGGCCCAAATGCAGGTAGCCACATTGGAACAAGAATTAGAAGGAAGTCAGGCACATGTTAGCAAATTGCAACATGCTGCCGAGTACCTGGCTGAGAAGAACAGGAAGGTACATGACGCGGTCCGTCATGATGCTTGCCAAAGGGAGATACGACCACCCACTGCAAAGGGAGCTTGAGAGCAAGCCTGCCAATTCACTTCTAGATGGGAATGAATATAACAATGAATGGACAAAAGTAATCTTAGGATCTGGGTTATATAGGAGGTATTATGCTTGTTATGTGCATTGTTGTAAAACATGTAAAATCCAAAACAAAAGCATAAATATTTTCTCCCAGAATCCTTTTGCCTATACTTGTTTACATGTGTGTGTGCAGACCCCTTATGATAGGGTCTCACCAGACCATGTGAGCCCAGACCCGAGTAGACTCGGGAAGACTCGGAGACCCTCGCATTGAGCATGCTCTGCGAAGTCTCTGACCCCATTTCTGGCATTTCTGATACCAGGGGGGGTGGGACGAATATTGCTCACCGCCAGCACCCTCTGCCTCCTCCCCTCCAGGACATGCGCTTGTCAAGCAAGGCTATGCAAGAGAGCCTCTTCCAACCCCAGTATAAGAATCTTATCGAGGGCGGGGGGGGGGGGGGAGAAGAAGAAATTCACAGAAGAACAAAGGTTAGAGGATAGATAGGAAAACTCTGTATTAGTTTAGTTATAGGAAAATGTATGAATTCAAAATGTAACCCTGAATTCTAATGTGATTGTGTGTGTCTGTAATCAATTGCTATAATTAACTGTGTTTTGAACAATCAGATATTACTATTTAGCTGGTCTAAGCAACACCCATGATTTTATTCTTTTATGTCAAATGGATAACCTTGTCTCCGGAAATACTGTATGTAGTACAATGTTGCCAATGTATGTTACCTCCGAATCGTAGTAGTTAAGGAAGTATCCTTTGGCCCATTGGAACACTGTATTTTCCAAATTCTATTTTTGAGAAGTTTAGATAGTGGCTACAAACTTTTTTTCTAGATAGAAGGTACACCCCAGTAGGTACTTGGCTCGACAGGGACTTCGCCTGTCAAAATCAACTGTGGACTTTTTATTAATGGTTCAAGACCTTGCCGCCGGCTGGTGACGTAGGTCTTGAGGGGGGGAATTGTGAGGAAAACCCCCCTTACAGAACATCGGAATCACCAACTTGGTTGCCAAAGTACCTGGAGAAGTAACTCACACACGTCTGGCCAGAGAGTGTGAGCAAACCTATCCAGGGGTGAAAGGGACTTATGCAGTACAAGCAGCCATAACTCTACAAAGGCACTCAAGACTGGTACACGAGTGCCCACCAGGAGAACGGATGGCTTCCCGTCATTTCCGTATGACATCCATCCCAGCCATGGAGTGGTGTGATGCTAAGCAGAGTCATGTTCTTCTATACACATTGAAATCAATGGGCTTAGAAGAGTGTAACTCTGCTTAGGATTGTTCTGTCATTTTATTTTCACTTCACTTAGCAACAAAAAGAATTAGCTGCTGCAAGTGTAGACAATATTACTCCTTTGGCCCACTATGGTAGATGGAGAAAAAGGGGGAGCCACCACTACCACTGTCTCTGACATTGTTCCCCTTAGAAAAATGAGGTTGGAGTGGGATGGGCATGCAGAGTAATGGGAAAGGATGCAGTGGCAGGGGAGCAGGTGGGAGAGCAGGCAGAGTAACAAGGATGGGTGAGACAGCAGTGGGGAAGAGGATGGGCAGACAGAGTGGGCAGAGCAGTAGGAAGTGTACAGGAGAATAGGCAGAGTGACAGGGAAGGTGTGCCCAGAGTTGGGGGAATGGATTGAGGAAGATGGCTTTGGCAGGAAGAACAGTGAGGAGAGGAGTGGGAATGAAGAGTAGGAAGCAGGATGTGCAAGAGCCAATTTGGTGCAGTGGTTAAGTGTACAGACTCTTATCTGGGAGAACTGGGTTTGATTCCCCTCTTCTTCATGTATATCTGCTAATGTGACCTTGAGTCAATCACAAAGCTCTCACAGAACAGTTCTGCTCAAGAGCAGTTCTGGTAGAGCTCTTTCAGCTCCACCTACCTCACAAGATGTCTGTTGTGGGGAGGGGAAGGGAAAGAAGATTGTAAGACTCTTTTGGGTAGTAAAGGGTGGGGTATAAATCCAATCTCCTCCTCCTCTCACCGTGAGTTTCTTGGTGAGGGGAACCCAAAGCTGGAGAGTCAAACAAGCTAAGGCAGGGGTGGCCAACGATAGCTCTCCATGCTGGCTGGGGCTGATGGGAGTTGTAGGCAAAAAACATCTGGAGAGCTATCGTTGGCCACCCCTGCCTTAGCTTGTTTGACCACCCCTGAGCTAAGGGACAGGAGGATTCCTCCCATGCTCCTCATGTGTCCTCACTTATTCAAATATAATTTGGTGAGGTTTCAGTCCACTAGGGATTCTTGTATGCTGCTTCAACTTACTCTTTCTTTGTTGATGGCAGTTGGGAAGAGAGGGACTTGCCATTGGAATTGAATCCAGGCATGATTGATGGTATCTGGATGCAGCTTCATTTCCTGTAAGCCACTGAAACTGGAGTCCCTTATCCAGAGTTGGACTCGTGTACAATGAATGTATGTCTGGATGTTCTTCCTCCAGCATCACTCATGGAAGTTGATAGCTGAGAGGAAAGAGGATCTCAGCTGAACATAAATCCAGGCATGATGGAAGGATGTTGACAGCTACCTATTCGCTCTGATTGGTTTAATCTACATGCGTACTGACACACAGGAGTGTCTGGAAAGTGCTGGATGTAGGAAACCCAAGCTTGTATCTCTGGCTGATTCTGCACTCACCTTTCTCTGGGATAGGCTTCCGTTTCTGTGCAGAGCAAGCTAGTGATTTCGCACCAGTTGCTCTGCACTGCCATTTTGTGCGGGGCAAACCCACAATTTGCCATGCTGCAGTGTAAACCTATTTTTTCAGGTTTACACTGCGGCACAGCAAATCGCTGGTTTGCCCCGCACAAAATGGCAGCATGGAGCAAATGGTGCGAAATCGCCAGCTTGCTCTGCACAGAAATGGAAGCCTGCCCCAGAGAAAGGTAAGTGCTTAATCAGCCTCTGTTTAATTATGAAACTCTGTAAGTGGTCTAGGCCACTGTTTTAACCTAACCTACTTCACTTGGGCATTGAGAAGCAAAAGATGCTCTGAATTTCTTAGCGGAAGGTTATTTATATTTGCATTAGTTTAATTTCCTCAAAAATCTGTCAGGTTTGCCTTCTATAGTTATAACTTCCTGAGGAAACTAATTATGAGAGATACAAAGAAAGGAAATAGATAATGATTAGGCAGAAGTCATATAAATGTAAAAATAGCAGAAAGGAACTCCGGTTATTAATGCAGAATTCCAGTGCTAGTATTTGTAGCAAATTAAAAACATACCAGCAATGGTTCATGATCTCCTAAACTGTATGAAACCCATTTCCAACTTGTCAGTGTTTCATCATATTAAAATTAGTTTCATGGGAATTTGAAAAGGTTTTTGTAATTAGATAATAGAAACTTGACTTGATTTATTTCTCATGTCCTTGGATATAACCAAAGTAAGAATTTCTCATCAGACCACTTTCTGTGCATCTAAACTTGCACAAATGCTTGGACAATATTTTCATCATTTTCTAAGTGATTCTCACTATTTTTAAACTAGTGGAATGATCTCAATTAAATATCTGTTATTGAAATATAATTACCCAACCTCAAAGTTTTTCTCAAACTTTTGCTATGATAGATAAACCTTCCCAGGAGTCACTGAAGTTTTCAAAGAAAGTGACTGATAGCTGATGTATATTTTCCCCTTCCTAGTACTTGATATAGAAATATGATAGGTCATACAGATGGAGTATCAAGGCTATGGCCATTTTTCTTTCAATTAAATCAAAGAGGAAATAAGCAATCCTGCAATGTTTATTTGAAAGACCACGACTTCTCCCCCTCATGAATGGGCAGCCCCCAAATGACTTATATGATTACTGTGATTTTTCAAGCCTGTCATAGGACTAGAAGCGTCCAGTTCCAATACAAGAGATTCCTTTCTCTTGTGTGATCCAGTATTTAGCTGAGATTGCTAGCACTGCTGTAGGTAAGAGCCTGTCAGAATTCCCATTATAAGGCTCTCTTTTGAAGGATTTATTATAACCAGAGCTGCAGCAAACTATTTTCCCCACATACTGCAAAGTGAGGTGAGCTTGAGGCCAAATGCGTTACTACACAGTGCACAGAGAGATAGAGGCAGGATGCATTGAAAAAGCACTAAAACTGTGTTCTGGCTCTCATCCCCCATGCTTCAATGTGTGGTTCAGAAGACTAATATTAAATTCTGTTTTAAAAATCTCTTGATTATTGATATCTAATTGCCACAGAACAGCAAGTCAATTGTTTCAATGTTTGGCATTTTAAGCATACCTATTTTGAAACATTTCCGTCATCCAAATCTTGCTTTGCAATAGAAGCTGGAACAGTGAAATGGGAAGGTGAAATTCCCTTGCACTGTGTATTTGACTAGTCTTGAAACTGTAGCACTGTTTTTCATATATAACTAGAAAGCTGCAGTGCCTGGTTAATTCAGGCACATGCCTAATTCCAAAATTTTTGGAAGGATAGCTTCAAATGCTAGAGTAGGAATGCTTGGTCCCCGGGAGATTGCCTTTAACATGGAAGGGGGCATTACAGACTAGAAATCAATGAGATGGGAAATTCTGTCCTTGGGAGGTATCTCTTTAAACTACCAATGGACCCTGGTGATCAAAGTGTTCATTCTTATGAAATATTATCTCCATGCAAAAAAATAAAAATGCCAAGGTGAGGGCTAAGTTCATGGTAGCATTCTACCCTGCTTACAGTAAGCTGCATACAGTAAGGTTGTGCACACCAACTTTTATTTTAATTTCATTTTAGGATTTCAGGAACTTCATTCTTTTAATTATTCCAAAATTTCTGGCATGTTTATATCATTCCATAAATCTGTTTGGAGGGCATTTTTCATGTTTGGAAATATAAGCACTCAAAAACTATAGTGTAGTCTTCCGGTTTGTGGCGTGGTGAGGCAGAACGCACTCTGTGAGTCCGTTCTGTTCAGCTAACTTTGGGAGGGGTCCTGACACCGAGGACACCCCCCTAAAGGAGTACCAGGGGGTACTTCGCAGACTGGGGAGCTGGCTGGACTGTCTGGAGAAGAGGCGGCAGCTTCTTTTACTGACACCCGGCTTTTTCCCCATGTCCGGAGCTAGCTGACGCTTTTGCGGTTAACCAGGTCACCGGAGAGGAGCTGAGGGGGAAAACTAACCTCACAACTGAGTGCCAGTTTGATAGTAAACAATTCTTATTACGCACCTGGATGCGGTGGCAGAAGAAGAGAGACCAAACGGAATAAAAGAAGAAGAAACTAAGTGGAAGCAGCGCTCTAAAGTAAGATAAGCGGAGCTGGAGAAAATGGCGGCGGCGGTGGTGGCGGAGGTGGCGACTACTTTCGTTTTGCGGAGCGGGTCCACATATTGAAGCCGATTTAAAGGTAATAGTTTTAAGTTCTGACCTTCTGGAAAGAAAGAACTTGAGTAGAACTTTGCGCCTACCAATACCCCTGCCGGGACGTTGCTCTAGGGGTCTTTGGAATAGCCGAGGCGGGAGGAGGAAGGCTAGGAATGGCGCTGATGGCAAAGAGAAAGTGAGTGGGAGAGGCGAGCAAGTCGGAGAAGGTTGGGGAAAGTCGGAGAGAGTCGGAGAAAGTTAGTGAAGCAAGACTGTGCTACGCTGTTTTTGGTGTTTTTGGAAAGTGCTATGGGAGAGCAAAGTTAAGAGTTGAGAGGAGCTGAGATGGTGGCTGGAAGTAGCGTCTGGTGTTCGGAAGAGGAGGAGGAGGAGGTTTGTTGTAAAGGTGAAGAAATAGCCTGGAAATAGCCTGGAAGCAGGGAGGAGAAAGGTGGAAAGAAGATAGAAGGTCCGAGACTTTAAACTGTCTAAATGTTAAAAGAAGGGGGGGGGGGGTTAGCAGCGCTTTCTGTACTGCGGCTACCCCTTTCTTGAAGATTGGCTGAGACTGAGACTCCCTCTAGTGGACAATCTAAACAGTATTGGATAGACTAAGCATCGCTCAGGTTGTAGTGCTACAGGTCTGGACTAGATTGGCGATTGGAAACCTACTTAAAGGGGAAAGAAAGAAAGAAGAAGGAAAGTAAGACAAGGGAAGAAGGGGAGCCGAAGCAAGAAGCAGGAAATAGAAGAAAAAGAAGCAAGAAGAAAGAAGAAAGAGGAAAGAAGGAAAGGGGACTGATTTGGGACTGATCTGGTCAAGAGAACAGTAATTTTGAATATCTGGCTATTTGGAAACTAGCTGATGAGCTGAGGAACTGATGAACGGATTAACTGACTAATTGATTAATTAACAAATCACTAGATTAATTGATAAATTAATTGATAAATAGATAAATTGGTGAGTTGATAGTTGCTAAACCCTTGAAGGAGTCATTGATAATAATTGGGGTACATGATTAATGATTTAACTGTGGTATATGATTAATTGTTGAACTGAGGAACTGCCTGACGGATTAATTGACAAATTGAAAACTGATTATCTAGCTTAACTTACTGGGGAATCGCCCTTAATTAATTGGGGAACCAATTTTGGAAACCAACTTTCGGATATTGATAATTGAATGAAGGTATTAAATAATTGTTTAATCGTATTCTAGGTTAAATGAATGAACTGATAAATTGGTAAAGGTTGTTAAACCAATAGGGAATTTAATAAGTCTGAGAGGCTTAAGAGCCTCCATTAGGATTTTTTGGACATAGTGCCTTGATCGATAGTAATAATTTGGGCGACTGCCAAACCTATTTAAGATGGAGACCAAAGTGAAAAAATATGGCCAGTCTACTCCGCCAGGAGGAGGAAAACCTGCTGCCCCACCAGTTACCCAGGAAGCTATTGATAAATTACAAAGTATCATGCTGACAGGCTTCCAACAGAACAAAGAGACCTTAGAAGAAGGCAAAAGTGACTTAATGGGAGAAATTAAGAAAACTAATCAGCAACTAAATGAGTTTCAAAGACAGTTGCTAGCAAACACCCAGCAAGTTCACGCACTCTCAGCAAGAGTCGGAAAGTTGGAGGACCAAGGAGAAGTAACGTCTATCACGGCAAAGGAGAATAAAATAAAGGTGGCTGAGATGGAAGATAGAGTTGCCAGACTTGAGATGGAAAAGGCAGCTTATGTCTTAAGATTCCAGAACATCACAGAGGAAAGGGGAGAGAACACAGAGAACAAGATATTGAAGCTTCTGAGGTTCGGTGAGGATGGCGCTTTAATAGAGAGTAGGCATGAAATTGAGTGGGTTAAGAGAGTATCGTCTACTCATACCAGAAAGTTTAATCTCCCTAGGGAGATACATGTTAGATTCACCCGAACCTCAACGTGTGAAAGAATACTGAGACTGGCAAGAGAAGAAGGCTTGACATTTGATGGTAACAACATAAAAGTTTTGAAAGACATTCCTTGGTCGGTACGTCAGAGACGCTTCGGCTATAAAAGAATAACAACATGGTTAAGTAAGAACGCAATACAGTTTAGATGGCTGGTCCCAGAAGGGGTTTTCTTCTTATACAAATCTAGGAGATTTAATCTTACCACTCCAGACAAAGTAGAAGAATTTTGGACAAGTTTTGTAGAAACGGAAAATCAAGACTCTGAGTCAGGAGAGGAGCAGGAAGAGAGGTCAGAACAGACAGCTTCAGGCTCAAGTGATCTGCAGAAAAAGAAGGGTGGAAGGATCAAAACTAGATTGCAAGCACAAAAAGAACAGAGCCTTGGAAAAAACTCAAAAACTTAATGATGGCTACATCCGGGCTACAGATCATTTCTGTCAACGTAAACGGCCTCAATGAACCCCCCAAAAAGGAGAAAGATTTTCCTACAATTACAAAAGACCAAATCACAAATAATATGTTTACAGGAAATCCACATCAAAGAAGAGAATTTAAAACTTTTGCAAAACAAGAAACTTGGCCAACTTTACCATTCATGTGCACCTGAGAAAAAAAGGGGAGTTGCTATTTATGTACAAAAAAACGTGCAATCCAGGATGCTGTATAGTGACAACCTAGGTAGAATTGTACTTATAGAATTAGAAATAAAAGGGGAAAAAATAATTTTTGGCAACATATATGCACCAAACAACGCCCAGGAAGAGTTTTATTCAAAATTACACTCCAAACTGCTTGAATATGACTCCGAGAAATTCTGCATTGTAGGGGACTACAATGCGGTCCTAGATGCAACCAAAGACAAAAAATATGAAAATACCAAAGTGAAGAAATCTCGAAATCTGCTACCTGGGTCCTTTCTAAAAATTGTGGATGAGTTCAACTTAATCGACATTTGGAGAATGAAAAACCCACAAACCAGCGATTTCACCTACTTTTCGCATGTCCATAAATGTTGGTTGCGGATAGATACATGCTGGATGTCTGCTACCTTAGGTTTGTCGGTCACCCAAGCACATATTTTACCTAAAACCTATGCAGACCACAATCCTGTGCAAATAATTTTAGATGACTCCCGTCCCAAACCCCGATGGACATTGAATCTCCAAATTTTAAAAGAAGATCCTTTTATAGAAAAAGCGAAGAAAGAGATCAAGACGTTCTTTGAACTCAATCGGAGGCAGGACACAATGATGCAAATTATATGGGACGCCTTTAAGGCCTTTTTCAGGGGGATCGCAATTGGTTACCTAGCAAAAAGAAAGAAAGAAAGAATGAAGGCCTACAACGATCTAATATTAGAATTAAGCAAACAAGAGCAACAGCAAAAAACAAGAAGCTCAGAAGAAACGAAACTAAGAGTGTATGCCATACAACATGAAATCAACCTTCTACTTACAGATGAATTGGAAAGAAAACTGAAATGGGCGAAACAAAATTATTTTGAAAGTGCAAATAAACCTGGTAGATGGTTGGCATACAGGCTGAGAAAGGAAAGAGAGAAGAACCTTATTAGATCACTCAAGAATGAGGCGAATGAGGAGGTCTCCAAAATGTCGCAAATGCAAGTAATTATCCAAAATTTTTATCAGAACCTCTATAATGAACGTAAGATCCCTGAAGAACTTCAGTCGGAATATATTCAAGAAGTCCAAATCCAACAATTAACAGAAACACAGAAGGAAACATTAGAGGAACCGATCTCCATTCATGAAATTTGTGAAGCAATTAAAAATCAGAAAAGTAATAAAATGCCTGGCCCAGGCGGATTACCAATCGGATTTTTTAAAACATTCGAAGAATCCCTATTGATCCCATATAAAAAGGTAATCGAAGTAATCCAAGATTCGGCCGTCATACCAGCATCTTGGAGAGAAGCAGTGATTTCCCTGATACATAAGGAGGGAACAGATCCGCAAGAAATAAAGAACTATCGACCTATCTCCTTATTGAACGCAGACTATAAAATATACGCTACAATCCTGACGAACCGATTTTAAAAAGTTATTTCATCGGTAATACACGAAGACCAAACAGGGTTTGTTCCAGGGAGAAGGATGAGCCAGAATATAAGATACCTCCTAAATATACTAGAGTATTACCGCGAACATCCGGATAAACAACTTGCTGGCATTATGTTGGATGCCGAAAAAGCCTTCGACAATGTCAACTGGAGCTTTATCTTAAAATCTTTGGAAGCCATCGGATGCGGAAGAAAATTTTGTAAATTAGTCGGAGCGATATATACCAGACAAAACGCAAAAATTAATATCAATGGTCAGCTATCAGATATGATTGAAATTAAACAGGGCACGAGGCAAGGCTGCCCACTATCTCCCCTATTATTTATTACAACATTGGAATTCCTTCTCAAAAGTATAAGAGAAGACCATCGTATTAAAGGAACTGGAGTTAAAGACGAAAAATACAAAATACAAGCCTTTGCAAATGACGTTCTACTTATAGTAGAGGATCCTATAAATTCAATAGATTATATTAAGGAGAGGCTGGAACAATTTGGGGCGGTATCCGGTTTTAAAGTAAACAGAACTAAAACCAAATTTTTAACACAAAACTTAACAAAAGAACAAATTATATCTCTGGAAAATAAATCAGGTTTCAGATGGGAGAAGAAAGTGAAATACCTGGGTGTCAGAGTGACAAGCGATTTGAGAACACTGCAAAAAGATAACTACGAAAAAATCTTAAAGGAAATCCAGGCTGATTTGAACAGATGGAAAAACTTACAAATCTCCTTGCTGGGAAGAATAGCCTCTATCAAAATGAATATACTTCCTAGAATACTTTTCTTATTCCAGACGATCCCTATTTCACTCCCCCAGACCTTCTTTCAACAGCTAGACAAGATGACATCGGCCTTCATTTGGCAAAGCAAAAGACCAAGAATAAAACTTAAAATTCTTCAAGACAGTAAACTTAGAGGAGGCTTAGCTTTGCCAGAGTGGAGAATTTACTATAAAGCTTGTTGCCTTGCCTGGGCGAAGGAATGGATACTCTTGGAAAATAAGAGATTGCTGGTGCTAGAGGGGGCAGGCTTAGTCAGGGGCTGGCATTCATACATATGGTACCAGCCCCCCTTGGAAAATAATAATTTCTTTCGTCATGTTATTAGAAAGCTGATCTTTAAGGCATGGAGCGAAATAAGGAAAACGACTTATACACAAATTCCTCTTTGGCTCTCCCCGGTGGAGGCATCCCAGCACCCAAATCTCTACTCCTGGGATATTAACTATAATTACAATGGCTTGCTGGACACCACCCATAATTTGATTTTAGATGATAATATTAAATTGGATTGGTGGACTAAAACACAAATTAACTCCAGGTTCCAGACAGATAGAAAAACAGGTTTCTATAAAAAGCCTAACGATTTGGATACGATAATATATGACGGGCAGAAAATAATATCTAAAATTTACAATTGGCTATTAATGAACAAAATGCAAGATGAAACAGTCAAAGAGAGCTGGATCAGATGGCTGAGTGATTTTGGATACAATATGGAATTGGAAGAATGGGAAAATATTTGGAAACACAACCTCCAATTAACCTCGGCCAATGAATTTAAAGAAAACCTGTACAAAATGGCCTATAGATGGTACTTAACTTCAGAGAGACTGGCCAAGATCTATCCAAGCTACTCTAACAAGTGTTGGAAGTGCGGAAAGGTGAAGGGAACCTTATTCCACATTTGGTGGCAGTGTGCCTATGCTAAGAAATATTGGGCCCAGGTCAAAACCTGGTGCCAAAAAATCCTTAAAATAAGGCTCCCGCATACGCCAGAATTTTATCTGTTAAATATAGTAAAAGAAAAACTCCCCAAACTAGAAAAAAAACGTTTGTTATATATTGTCACTGTAGCTAGAATTCTATATGCCAGGTACTGGAAAGTTGCAGAAATCCCAAGAAGGGATGAGTTTGTACAAAAGTTATTAGAGGCAGTAGAATTAGATATTTTAACAATGAAATTGAGAGGACAGTCTTATTCAACCTCTAAAGAAATTTGGAACCCACTGTATCTATGGATAAAAAGTGTGGGAATTGAAATGAGAAATTTGAATTTATGTTTTGGTAATCCTCCTTAGGCTCTTGGTGATGGGGTGGGAAGGGTGGTGGGGGTGTGTTGATCGTTTTAAATGTATTTCATATCCGAATCAATTTAACATCACAAATATTCTGTATTATATATAAGTTTCAATAAAAGATTGTTTTGTTTCCAAAAACAAAACAAAAAAAACTATAGTGTAACAACAAAAACAAATTAAAAACATAAGTGCCTCGAAGGGAAGAGGAGCAGCGATGGGAGGACCATGGCACTGATGCTGCCATGGCTCTTTAAAAATCAAAGATCCAGTAGAACTGGCATCCAGATGCTAGGTCTATCACAGTGGATCTTTAAAGTTTAAGAGACAATTAAAAGACCATAGCAGCATTGTTGTTGCAGCCCAGCTGGGGGGGGGCACTTTCTTTCTCTCTCTCTTCCCACCACTCTTGTTGCCTGTCCCAAAACCAAAACACTAAAAAATGTTTGTTTTGTGTCAGTTTGGATATCCCCCAAGCGGATTTGAATTTCGGGAGCAATTTCTGTTTTGGAGTATCCAAATACACAATCCTAATTTCTATGTAAAGAGGCTCATCCCAGAAACAGCTGTACTATCTCATTGAGAGTTAGGCAACAACATACATGTGATGATTATGAAAATCCATGAATATCCCCCTTTCTCTCTGAGTATGTGTCTGCATGTGTGCAGGCATCTATACATGTTATTGGCACAGCATTATTGGGGAAAGGAATTTTTTTCTTTTCCCCACAGTTTAGATTATTTAAATAACCCTGTATGAAATCATGCCTATATTGCCTCTCCCTGTGGGGCTGATAAGAGCTTTGAGTCTCCAATCAGACTAGGGAATTTTTGAGGAGAGAAGGAAAGATATTAAACACCTATGTGTTCAGAAACAATTCTCTTAGCTTATGGGAAGACTTAGATATCCCTCTCTTAAGAAAAGATTTAATTTCTATTTTCCTCATGGCAGCCAAAGTGCTTCTGGCCTTTAAATGGAAAACATTTTTTCTTTTTTACACATAGTGGTATAAAAAAAAAAAAAACTATGGGATTTTTTTTTCATTAGGGATAGAATTCCGATCCACTTCGATCCATAGATAACCCTCTATACCAACCTACAACTCTCAAAATATGTTTCCCTTTTTTAGTGTGTGTATCTCAGGGAAATAATTGTGATGCTTCTATGCCTTTGGTCCACTCCTTCTTAGCACTGTTTTGAAAGATTTTATTTTTGATATAACGGATATATTAGACATGTTATAGACCTTAGATTAAATCCCAATGGTGGTATTTGTGGCTCCAGCACCAAGGGGAGGGGCCAAGGCAGGCACCCCAGGCAAAATTTCTCCCTACCAACACATTCTAGTTTAATTTACAGTTTCATTTAAAATAATACACAAGCACACCATTTTCGGGAAAAGTGGAATAAAATTGGCCACAACTTTATTGATTACAGTTGTAGTAAGCCTTGGCACAGCATGGGTAAGGATCCCACTCATTGACTGACCCACCTGCCAGTCGATGCTCTGTTGGTCACCTTTGGATGGGAGGTTTGGGATTCCACTAGGATGGAAGCCCAGAGGTGGTCTTCCCTGCTGTAGTGGCTCTACCTTGCTCCTTGATCTCTCAGGCACACCTGAGAGGTTAATAGGGAACCAGGTACAGCTGAACTTTGTTCATGCCCAGTGAGAAATGTTAATCTCTGTAAATATGATAACCTGATCCCTGCTCTAGAGCAAGTCCCATGTCTTGACCAAAACAGTTTCACACTACTCAGCTATTTCACTTCAGACAATGTCTCGTGACTATTTTGTATGACTCAATAAAAGGCTGGACAAGAGTCCAGTAAGGCAGCTCCTGGCTGCAACCTGATGACTGACTGCCTAGAATCGTTCTCTGCTACACCCTGCCAGCTAAGCATGAGGGTAATCCCCTGATTTACATGCCCCCTTGGGCTGGGCACGTCAGTTGCCCCTCATGCCAAGATCCCTTAAGGGGATCTCCGAACTCCAGAAGTGGGCATGCAGGCTGATTTCCTGAGAATGGATCCAGCCCCATGCTGATACCGCCACAAGAGCTGACCCCAGCTGGCTCCCGCCAAAGCTCCTACAGCTGTAACCAAGGGCATAGGGAATCTCCAATATTATGTAGCCAGATATCCATACAACAAATTAAGCCCCCCAGGACAAAGCAGACCCTCCAGTCATGTAGAAATGTTAGGGTGCTGAATCCAGCAAACCTCCAAAGTGTCCATGATCCTCTGCAGCTTCTTGGCTGGCTTCTGCTTTGCCAATTTCACCATATCCACAGGGTGTACGACCATGCCAACTTTGGCACTGCAGCCCGTTCCAACCAGCAAATCATCAATATCTTCAATGGCCCTGTATACCAGCACACTGCTAGAGTGGGTTTTGAGTAGTTCTCCACCAAGTTGTATCAACAGCATGTTGGGGGGACCATGGGTGACCAAATGAGACCACACCCTGGGGAAGAGGTCCTTCCGCTTCACCTCTCCCTCACCACACCAAATGACTCCCACTTTGTCCTGTGGGCCAGCATCCAATCCCTAGCCAGACAATGCTGTGTCTGCAAATCCAAGCTGACTGGTGCTGTTCCCTCTGAAGCTAAGAGAGTCAATGGCAAAGGAGTCAATGGTAAAGAGTCAAGATAACATGCTGTGTCTGCAGATTCAGGTTAACCAGCCCTGACCCCCTGAAAATTATGGAATCAACTGTAAAGAGCAGCAATACACAGCGGGAACCCAATGCAGCCTAAAATAAATATTGTAAACCTCTGAGTCAATGTTAAATGACAGAACCAGGGGCATCCCATTCCATGCTTCCCTATGTCAATTGACTCCCACATAAGTCTGAATAGACGCTTGACCAGTGCACAACGTCATGCTCCACTGATCTGCAATGTTGTGCCCACAGATTCCAATGGATTCCTGCCGGCCCCCTGGAAATGAATGAATTGATGTTAGGCATCAGCTGTTCTCCTGAAATGGAATAAATAATTGTTACACATCTAAAGCCATTTGCAGATCGATATACATCTGGTTGCCTCAGTGCCATCTCTATGGCCCCTACATTCGAAGGCTGCAAGCCATCCTCCAATGTGCTACATCCTGCCTGGCACCTCCTGGCTGTTGTCACATAGCCTACTTGTACAAGGCAGCGTAGATTCATCCCATTCACAATGTGTGCATGTGAACTCATAGTCTTTGTGTCGTCGCCTATCCTTGTTGTCTCCCTGGGACTGAATAAGGCATAATTAATACTTAGTGTTTGAGCAGACTTAGGAGGATGGTAGAAGACAGGACAGCCTGGAGTGACTTTGTCCATGAGGTCGAAAAGAGTCGGACTTGACTGTGCGACTGAACAACAACAAAAATTACTTAGTGGCCTGTGCAATGTGCCTGCCATTGCATCCACTGCCTTCTTGGAACTGAACAGACATTGCAAATAGAATAAATCATCAGCAGTTTGTGCACAAGAGTGTGCATGCAACTCCATGCTCCTTACGATGCAGCTCCACACTCCTTATGCTGGGTCTCTAGAAATGAATAGACATTGTAAATAGACTAAATTGTCAACAGCATGTGCCAAGAGTGTGCCTGCAACTCCATGCTCCTTATGATGCCTCCCTGGAATTGAACAGACATTGTAAGTAGACTGAATTGTTAGCAGTTGGTGCACAACAGTGCACCCGCACCTCCATGCTCCTTATGCTACATCTCTAGAACTGAATAGACATTGTCAACAATCAGCTGCCCCAGTGTAACCTGCCAAAGGCCTCACTGCATCCCTAGGCCACTCAGGGTCAGCCAATCATGCACCATGCCACTCCCTGTGTGCTGCCACCCTAAATGGAATACGTACGGTCAAGAGTCTCTGGCTGTGTTAAAGATGGCTGCTGGTGCGCAAGGCTGTGCCTGGAACCCCATACTTCACAGCACTACCTCCATGGAACTGCATAGGCATTTTTAACAAACAGCAGCCCAGTGCAGCCTGGTTGTAATGCTTCCTGAATCCAGGTGAGGTTATGTATAGCCAGGCCAGGGCCCAATGTCATGCCTGCCAGTCCACGCTAGTTCTTGCCACATTCCTGAAACTGAAGGACATGTTAACAATTGAAGGTCATGTTAACAAATGGCAGCCATTTCACAGTGCCATGACTACAGTTGCCCTCAAGTCCAAACTCATATGCACCACATACCTGGACTGGAAGAAGGTAGTGTTACCGAGCTCCTCAGAAAATTGTACTGAATACCTCCTCCCATGGAGGTGAGACAAGGCATCTGTGACATTAATATCAATGCCCACTGTGTGACAAGTAGGAAAAAAAAATGAAAGAGGCTGATAGGTATGCTAAGGGCAGGCAGATAACTGTTAGAGGAGGGAACATGCATCATTCTCTGAGCCATGGATTTTTAAACATTATCATTAGTAAATTATTATACTACTATGGTTCTATGCGCAAGGCTTTGTTCCCTTTGGTGTGCCATGCGCTAAGGGACCCCAGGCTTCCGGCCCTGGCCATGCCTCCAATGGAACACTCTGAGAAATGTGGTAAGGTAAAAAAGGTTGGCCACCGGTGCCAGGCTATGGAACTTTGCCTCCTGAAGGTGAAATGCAGTATCTGTGATGCTGTTATCACTACCTGGCCTATGGCCAGTTGCTAATACCTGGACATCTCGCTACAGTCACCTTCCCACGTGGAACTGCTGCTGAACTCACTGCTACACCCAACTATATCTTTTTGCTGTCACCCATTCCAGCACATCATACTGATGGCATGTCCCCATCTAAGTGCTTCTCAAACCGAGTGATGGCTCAGCCAGTGCGGGTGTAAGACAGATGTGGTAAGAAAGGTGAACCCACAGCTATGCCCTGTGCAATTGGCACTGCATGACAGGCATGTCACCATATGCACTCTGCTGAGCCAATGAAGGAGAGCCCATTGATGTGTTTTGATGTGGGCCCTGGCAATTGTGTACAAGCCTCAAAGCTGAACATTTAATGACTCAAAGACTGCAATTGTGATTGCATTCGCTTCATGACCACAAATAGCCCCAGTTGAATCCCTATGAAACTAGTGTGGCTGGTGGTGGTGACAGGGCCACTGGGCTGATATGAAGGAATCCTCACAAACCCTTAATGCCTGGGCCAACCCCACTGACAATGATTCATCATGCAGCAAAGTTCCTTCACTTTACCTTTTTTTTTTTTTTTTTAAAATTTCAAAAGAAGTTTATTATGACACAAACAAATAATCAATACATAACACATCAGCTAAAACACAACAAAACACGACATCACAGCACAATCAAATAAAATAAACATACAATAATCCCCCCACCATTCCACCCACATAAATAAGGAGATAAGCGGGTTATACCAAATAACTGAGTTAATGTCTTACCACAATACCAATACTTTCTGCCCAAAGATACATTGGTTCCCAAGATTTCATACATTCCTCCCAATTACCATCTCTCAATCTTACAGTCAAAATATCCATTTCGGCTATGTCTAATAATTTAACTAAAAATTCTTCCTTCTCCGGAATTTGGGGAAGCTTCCAGTACTTTGCGTAAAGTATCCTTGCTGCTGTTAACATATGTATCAATAGCTTTTTTTCCCCCCAAGACAAATTTTCTTTACAAATACTCAACAGATAAAGTTCTGGCACATGATTAATCCTTTTCTTTCGAAAAACCTTATGGATCCAAATATTTACATGAGTCCAAAATTTTTTGGCGAATTCGCAGTTCCACCAAATGTGATACAGTGTCCCTTTAATTTTTTTACATTTCCAACATTTGTTGTTATACGTTGGATTTATTTTGGCTAATCTTTCTGGTGTAATGTACCACCTGTACATCATTTTATACAGATTTTCTTTTAAAACTATTGCTTTAGTCAGAATAATATTATTTTTCCAATTTTTTTCCCATTCCGTTAATTGAATTGAATAGCCGAAATCTTGTAACCACCTTACCCAACTTTCTTTAACCGCTTCCTTCTGCATCTCATCTTTTAACAACCATTCATAGATTTTAGAAATAAGTTTTTGAGGTTCATAAATTATACTATCCAATTCATTTACCTCCGAATCTTTTGGAAACCCCAGATCTTTATCCACCTGATACATCGATTTGACCTGGCACTTAACCCACCAATCCGAAATTGTAGTTCCGTCCAATATTAGATTGTTATCTATATCTAATAATGTAGCATAATTGTGAGATTTTCCCCAATCATATATGTTCGGATGCGTAACCGCCTCAACTGGGGATAACCAAAATGGGGTGTATGAATAAGCTCTCCTTTTAATTTCAATCCAAACCTTATAGATTGCTTTACGTATTTCATGGCTTAAAAAAAATACTATTTCTCTGGGGTGGGTGGTACCAGATATATGCGTGCCAGCCCTTACTTAATCCAGCACCTTCCAATGCTAACAGTCTTTTGTTTTCCAACAAAAGCCATTCCCTGGCCCAGGCTAAGCACGATGCTTTGTAATATAATGTCCAATCCGGTAAGGCCATTCCCCCTCTTACTTTAGCTTCCTGTAAGATTTTTAACTTAATCCTTGGCCTCTTATTTTGCCAAATAAAGGCCAGGATCTTTCTGCTAAGTTTCTGAAAAAACGGCTTAGGTAATTCAATTGGGATCATTTGGAATAAAAATAATATTCTAGGGAGAATATTCATCTTTACCGTTGCTATCCTTCCTAAGAGGGAGATTTGCAGATCTTTCCATTGGTCCAAGTCCAGTTCAATTTCCTTCAGAATCTTCTCATAATTATCTCTATACAGAGATTTCACATCATTTGTTAAAAATATACCTAAGTATTTAATTCTCTTTTCATGTTTAAATCCTGTTTTAGCCTCTAATAGCATTATTTGCTCTTTACTCATATTTTTAGTTAAAAATTTTGTTTTTTCCCTGTTAACTTTAAATCCTGACACTTCTCCAAACTGTTGTAGTCTTGCTAACAAATTATCAATAGCAGGGATAGGGTCTTCTAGTATAAACAATAGATCGTCCGCAAAGGCCTGGATTTTAAATTCTTGTTCTTTTATTTTCAGACCCCTAATTTCTTTATCCTCTCTTATCTTTTTAACTAAGAGTTCTATTGTCGTTACAAAGAGGAGAGGAGACAGAGGACAACCCTGTCTCGTCCCCTGCTCTATCTCTACCGATTCTGAAATATTCCCGTTTATGTTTATTTTCGCGGTTTGTTTGGAATATATAGCTTCTATACATCTTTTAAAGTTCATGTCGCAGCCTATCGCTTCCAGTACTTTGCCAAAGAAATGCCAATTAACGTTATCGAACGCTTTTTCCGCATCTAGGGAAATACCTGCGAATTGCTTTCCTGGGTGTTCTCTATAGTACTCTACAATATTTAAAAAATATCTTAAATTCCGCTGCATCCTTCTCCCAGGAATAAATCCGGTTTGGTCTTCGTGCACTATGCTTGCAACAATTTTCTTAAATCTATCTGCCAATATCGTCGCAAAGATTTTATAATCTGCGTTCAGGAGGGAAATAGGTCTATAATTTTTTATATCTGTTGAATCCGTCCCTTCTTTGTGAATTAAAGATATTAATGCTTCCCTCCAGGACACAGGAATTATAGCCGATTGTTGTATTGCCTCTACGACTCTCTTGTAGGGAATTAATAGCAGATCTTCAAAAGTTTTGTACAGTTCCGCTGGTAGGCCATCTAGCCCTGGTGACTTATTAGATTTCTGTTTTTTAATTGCCTCAGTTATTTCATGGATCGAGATAGGGTTCCCTAGAATTTCCTGTTGCTCTTTAGATAATTGCTTCATATTAGCGCTATTAATATATTCCTCTTGTTGCTGTTCCGAAATTTCTTGCTTTTTATAAAGATTTCGATAAAAACTTTGAACAGTTTGTCTCAATTGATTTTCCTGTGTAGTTTCTAAGCCTTCTTTGTTTTTTAATGAAGTTATAATTCTTTTATCTCTGTCTTTTTTAAGTTTGTACGCTAACCATCTACTTGTTTTGTTGGCATTTTCGAAGTAATTTTGCTTAGCCCATTTAAGTTTTTTTTCTAGTTCTTCTGTCAACCATAAATTAATTTGATGTTGCGTAGCTTGTATTTTAGCTTTTATCTCTTTAGTGTTTCTAATCTTTTGTTGTTCTTCATGCCCTTTCATCTCTTTTACCAAATCATTATATAACTTTTTTGAAGTGCATGTATGGATACCTTTGTGTATTGCCGAGGTGGTACAGATGTCACCCCCGCCCTGCTTGCTCCTCTCCTGCCCTCCAGGCTGTTGACTTACAGCCACTCATTTTAAGATCACCCTGAGCCTCTGAGAAAAGGACTGGTTCTGACAATGCATATCTGCTGCTGACCACCAACCAGGTGTGGAGAAAGACGCAGTAAGCCAAGCCTTAAGGAGGGCACTGTAGTCTGATTGGTGAGCCTACTTGTAGATGTGCTGCGCTAGACTTGAAGAGAGGTATTTAGAAAAAATGATATTGGATTTATACTCCTACCTTCCACTCCCAATCTCAGAGTGGTTTCGATTTCTTTTACCTTCCCCCCCCCCACACGGCAGACTCCCTGTGAGGTGGATGGGGCCAAGAGACCTCTCACAGCAGCCACGCTTTCAAGGAAAACTCTGTGAGAGCTATGGCTGACTCAAGACCATTCCAGCAGCTGAGGACTTCCGGGGGAGGAAAATGCCGAGCTGAGCTGCTTCTCATAACAGGAGCAGACTGGAACTTCTGTTCGGGGTAGTGGAAGGCAAATTAATGCCTACTGCCTACTTTTCTCAGTTAGAGATTAGTCCAAGATATGCACAGGAAACTTTGAGGAGATTTACCTTGGCTAAAAGGAAGTCCGGGGGGGGGGCTCCTTTGAGGGGTCTCCAGAGAAGAGTTGCATTTTCATCATCTGCAGAAGTTCTCAGAGTCATTTTTGACATAAGCTTGACAGAATCCTAATCTTCTTGGACTTTGCTAAACATCTAAAGCTACACAAGACCAGTGTGGATCTGGATAATTGGCAGAAAAGGTACAGATTACTATCTTTCATTACGGGACTATTTACAGTTAAACAGAATAAATTCAGAAGGTGGGAAATGGAAATCTAGAAAGCTTGGAAGAAGAAGGGAGAAAGAGGTGAAATTTGGACTTTGTAAATTTAAAGGATAGTGCTAAAAAGTGGAAAGGAATTTATTGTTTGGTCTACTTATGGTTTTGAAAAAAGAGCACCATCGTCACAGACCTGCAGCATATACAATCAACACAGGAAGTACATCAAGCATCGTGGGATCTCTTTACCAGTGAAAACAAGATTTGGTGGCAAGTAAAGCAGGAAGTAGCGGATGAAAAGCCTACTCTAGGACTATAATACCATTGAGAAACATTGGCGGCCATTGCTTGGAGGTCAAAATTAAAATAATGTTTTTAAAGTGTTCGGGACATTAAAAATTATTGGAATTAATTGAGATGATGACAAGAAGAAAAATACTATTGGACATATTGTTTGTAATGGACTTTAGAAGCCTTTAAATGAAAAAGGGAAAAAAGTTGCAGAGAGAAGCAAAAAGTCGCGACCGCCATTTTGAAGGATTTAAAAATTAATATCTCAGCCTGGGAAGCTCTGAGGACAGCGAAATTAGGCTTGTTATAAAAAGCAAGTTCTAATCTTTTGAATCTGATAGTTAAATTTGAAATTGGTGAGATCAAAATTTTCGGTGTTTTTAAATGTCAAAACACAAGCAAACCCGTACAAGGGCTACTTCATTGGAGAAAATGCAGGATCAATTAGAGGCAATGGAGGCCAGAATGATGAAAGGCATGAGAGAGATGATAACTGCATTAAAAAAAAAAGAAATTATAGAAGAGATTAAAAAAGATATGGAAGATCTCAGAAAGGAAATAGAGGAAACATCTAAGAAAGTGCAGGAGGTAGAAGGGAGAATGAAAGTACATGATTCCACCTTGTTGAAAATGCAAGAAAAAGTGACAATCCATGACTGCAAATTGATGGAGACTCAGATACATCTGAGAGGAGTACCTGAAAAGGAAGATGGCGACCTGAAAGAATATATAATAAAAATAATTGCAGAATTTTTAGAGGAAGATCCTGAAGAGACTAAAAATATGTATGACTATATGTATAGAGTGAACTCACTCTATACCAAAACAAATAATTTACCAAGAGATGTTGTCATAAGATACATGACAAAAGAAATGGTGGGAAAGATCATGAACAAAAACTTTGAAAAGACATTGATAGTGGGAGGCAGCAGAGTAAGAATTATGAAGGAGTTGCCAAGGCAAGTGATAAATGATAGAAGAACATATAAAAAACTGACAGAAAAATTACAGGACAATAAAATGAGGTTTAGATGGACAATACCTGAAGGTTTGAACTTCAGGGGAAAAGAATCACAATTACAAATGCACAGGAACTGTGTAGATTTTATGAAGAACATAAAGAATTTGCACTATGATGGATTACAAATTATTGTCTTGGAATGTAAATGGACTAAATTCACCACAAAAAAGAAGGGCAACGTTTCATTGGATTAAGAAGCAAAATTGTAATATAGTTTGTTTACAAGAAGTGCATATTAAACAAAAGGATTACAAATTTTTATGGAATAAACAATTGGGGTTAGAATTTTTTTCATTGGCTGAACAGAAGAAAAGGGGAGTGATTTTTTATATTAAACAAGAATTAAAGCCAAAATTAGTGTTTAAAGATAAAGATGGAAGATTTGTTGCAGTAGAAATAATATTAAATGCAAAAAAAAACATTGTTATTGGGACTGTATGCGCCTAATGGTGCAAAGGATGCTTTTTAAAAAGACATTATACAACAACTTGATGAACTGACTTATGACCAAGTTTTGATAATGGGAGATTTTAATGGAACAATTAAGAACTCATTGGATAGGTCTGGGGGGGGGGGATAATAACAAAGAAGGAAAATTGCCAAAATCTTTTTTTGAATTAGTCAAACAAGAAAATTTGGAAGATATATGGAGAAAATTTAACCCTGACGTGCGGGACTATACTTTTTTTTCAGCAAGACATAAAACTTTTTCCAGAATTGACATGTTGTGGGGCACTAAAGATTTAGGTCTTATAACAAGGAAAATAGAGATTTTACCTAAAATTGGGGCTGACCATAACCCAATAATGTGGATTACAAAATTGTCTAAGAAGTTGAGAAGATGGAGATTGAGTGAAGATTTGCTACAGAATAAAGAAATAGTGACATACCTAGAAAATGAAACTAAAGCTTTCTTTCAAATGAATGACAAAGAGGATATAGAATTTCAGACGGTCTGGGATGCCTATAAAGCAGTAATGAGAGGAATATTGATTACTCTGAATAATAAAGATAAGAGAGCAAAAGAAAAACACTTGTTGGACATTCAAAATGGAATTAAAAAAAGAAGGGGAGTTGAGAAAAAGGCCAGGGAAAAAGAAAATTATAAGGGAAATTACAATATTACAAATGCAAATGAGACATTTGGTAAATAAAGAATTGGAATGGAATTTGAAAAGAGTGCAGCAGAAATCTTTTGAGGGAGCAAATAAACCTGGAAAGTATTTGGCTTGGCAACTGAAGAAAAAGAGAGAAAATAAAATTATTAATAAAATTGTGGTAGATGGAAGAGAGGTGGTTTCCCAAAAGGGAATAAAAAGAGAATTTTTAAAGTACTATGCCAAGTTGTTTAAAGGTGTTAAAATAAATAAAGAAAAGATGGATGAGTATTTACAAAAGATAAAAATAGAACCCTTAACTGAAAATATGCGAAAAGAAATAGAAGGATTAAAAATAAAAGGATTTACTTACAAATATAGAGCATTTGCAGATGATATAATGTTTATAAATAAAAAACCATACAAGTCACATCTTTGTTGTTAGCCAAAATACAAGAATATGGTGAGTTGGCGGGACTTTGTATAAAGAAAAATCAAAACTTCTATGTAAAAATATGCAAATAAATAAGCAACAAGAATTGCAGAGACTAATGGGCTGTGAAGTCACCTCCAAGGTAAAATATTTGGGTGTGGAGATAACAATGAAGAATATTGATCTGTTTAAAAATAATTATTAGAAGCTATGGCATAAAATGGATGAAGATATGTTTAAATGGAATAAACTTAATTTGTCACTTCTGGGTAGAATAGCTGCAATTAAAATGAATATTCTACCAAGAATAATGTATTTGTTTTAAACTATTCCCATTGTGAAAGATAGTAAACAATTTGATAAATGGTGAAGAAAAATTTCAGAATTTGTGTGAGTTGGGAAGAAACCAAGGATCAAAATGAAAATTTTGACAGATGCAAAAGAGAGAGGTGGATTTCAACTACCAAATTTAAAATTATATCAGGAAGCAGTTTGTTTAGTGTGGATAAAAGAATGGATAATGCTGTTAGACAAAAAACTCTTAGTGCTGGAAGGTCACGGAAATAAATTTGGCTGGCACGTGTATTTGTATTATGGAAAAAAAGATGGACGTTTTTCTCTCTCACCATTACATAAGAAATAATTTGCTAAATACATGGATGGAATATAAGAAATATGGAGATGAGAGAAGACCGTTATGGATAGTGCCAGCTGAAGTAATAAAAATAATGGCGGAGATAGGTGAAGAAATGTGGTTGTCATATAATCAATTATTAAAAATACAAAGTGGCAAAATAGAAATGAAAACTGCTGCAGTGTTGAATAATAAATATGATTGGTTCCAAATACAACAAATAAAGAGCTTGGTGGATAATGATATCAAAAGGAAAAAGGAATATCAAAGGAATAAGAACAAACAGAAATGGAAAAAGTTCTGCTTGGAGATAATGAAAAATTAATTTCAAAAATATATAAATTATTTTTAAAATGGTCTATGGAGAATGAAGTAGTGAAATCTCAAATGATTAAATGGGCAATTAATGTAAATAAAGAAATACAGATGGAAACTTGGGAATACTTGTGGAAGAATTCTATGAAGCTTTCGACGTGTCATAGTATTAAAGAGAACTGTTTTAAAATGATGTATAGATGGTATATGACTCCTAAAAAATTGGCAAAAATGAACAATAAGATGCCAGACAGATGTTGGAAATGTAAAAAACATGAAGGTTCTTTCTACCATATGTGGTGGACTTGTGAAAGAGCAAAAAAGTATTGGCAGATGATTCAGCAAGAAATTCCTAAGATCTTGGGATATGAATTCAAGAAAGTTGCAGAGACTTTTCTGTTGGGATTACAAATGGAAAAATTTCTAAAAGAAGATAGAACTGTAATTTGGTACTTTCTTTCAGCTGCTAGGACATTATATGTGCAGTTGTGGAAGCAAGAAAAAATACCAGAGAAATGGGATTGGATTATAAAAGTTATGACATGGAGTGAAATGGACAAATTAACAAGAATATTAAGAGACTATGATTTAGAAGTTTTTAAGACGGAGTGGAAAAAATTTAGAAGATATGTAGAAAAAGAGTGGAAAATAAAAGGACATTGGACAATTTTTGATAATGATTAAGTTTTAAAAAGAAGAAGAATATACATTTTTGTTTTAATAGTTAAGGGTACCTTTAAATATTTGCATTTGAAGTTAATAACACCGGCAGGGGTCAAGTAACGGGCGGAGGGGTGGGTAGAAAGTAATATATGGGGTAGATAAAAGAAGTTATTAAAGATGTAAGAAATAGATTTATTACCATACGTTACCAATAAAATTGTTTTAACCGAAGACCATTCCAGCAGCTGCAAGTGGAAGCATGAGGAATCAAACCCCTTCTCCCAACTAAGAGTCAGCGCACATAACCACTACATCAAATTGGCTTTAGTGACTTTAGTGAGTGCAAGTCCCCCACCCCACACATCTAGCCACATCAGCATACGGAGTGCTGAACTATATACCATGTGACTAGCAGGTACTCAGCTGCTGCCATTCTTTGTGGGGAGTAATTCGCCAGGGTAATTCACACTGAAAATAGACCTGCGGGTGCTTAGCCGGCCCTGCCCCTCTGCATCTTATTATGACTGCTACTATTATTATTATACATCCTTTTTCAAGTGCTTTGGATTGCCTATATTGACTCTTAAAGCAAAGGTATCAAATATTGAATTCAAGTTGCTGCCATTCCATCTTTCTGTTGCATGCAGAAATAACAGGCTTCTATACAAAACTTGGCCTCCGTTTTGGCAGAATTTGGATCATTCAAAATTAAGTATACCGTGCTGAAATCCGTTTTATCATTCAGTTGCAACTTGAGGTATAGAACTGCTAAATGAGGACTGCTTTTTCACTGCACACATACTAGATATTACACAATTTAGATGTGAAATCAATGCTAAACATTGGTGCAACTGAAAGGTTGAAGAAGTGAATGGGGGTGGTTTGCCATTGCATGCATCTGTGTGGCCACCTTAAACTTCCCATCGAAATCCTACCCTGACCTAACTGCTACACCTGCAAGATCTGCTGAGATTGTTCAGGCTGTCCTGCTGAGGATCTATATTCTGTCTCTCCTTCTACCTACCCAGTTTAAATACCTATCTACCCCAGTCTACCTACCTACCTACCCCCTCTTCCATCTATCTAACTACCCTCTTCACTATCTACCTACTCCTAACTGTGAATCCCAATACTGTCTCCAATAGCTGCCTGAACCCACCAGTAGTGATGGAGCTCAACAGCCAGAGGTTAGGAGCCTATAAATGTGCGTAAAACTAAGACTGAGAAATCCCCAGTCAGCCACAGGAGACTGGCAATACCTGTCTCTGGTTTATACAAAGTTCTGGGCAATCCCCAGCCAGCAACTGGAGATTAGCAAATGCGAATCTGTGCCTTAGTGCTTCTGGAAGATCCCCAAACTGCCTCTTGAAAGTTGCCAACACTTGAATCACGGGGAGGGGGGGAGAAGGTGTCTGTGTGAGAAATTCCTGTGCCTGCCATGGGGGCAGAACCAGTCACAGGTGCCATCTTCTTTGAAGCTCGAGCAGGTGTGGTTGTGATGGAAGCAGCTCTTGGCTGCATGTAGATCTTGTTACTGGGATGTTGCTCTGAACTCAGAAAAAAAGACAGTATTTAAGAGTGATCCCCCCTACCCCGCCGCCTGCCATAGAAGACCAAATGCAAAGCTGAATTTAGAGTTATTGAGATGCCATTTGCCCTCTTGAAATAAATTCAGGCAGCCACCTTATGATGAAGATCCTGTGAATTTGGGAGGAGGTATTTGTGGGTTTCCTGCATTGTGCAGGGGGTTGGACTAGATGACCCTAGAGGTCCCTTCCAACTCTATGATTCTATGAATTGACCTTCCCTCCTACCACTGAACCAGGAAATCCAGGGCACCATCATTTCCCGCAGACTGGAGGACAAGACTACAGCATGAAGCTGCCGGAAACTGAATCGTACCATAACAGCCAGTTACTGTGTGAAGCTGCAGTCTAAATGTGAAGTTGCCTTATTCTGAATCAGACCCCAGCAGCCTGGTTGCAGCAGAAAACTGCTTTTGTCCTGAAAATAAACTGCCCCATACTGAATCAGATCCCTGCCACCTAGCTGCAGCATGAAGCGGCTTTGAACTGCATAATCCACTGCTTTATACTCAAAACAGACCCCTGCAGCTCTCCAGCCAGCCGTGCTTCCCTTGCACACTATGTGAAGGTGCTGTATACTGTAAACTGACCTGCTGCCTTGTGACAAGCATAATAGAACTCCAAAGGGAGTTCTGGTCATCACATTTAAAGGGGCTGCACCTTTTTAAATGCCTTCCCTCCTTTTAGAAATAATGAAGGTTAGGATCACCCTCTTTTGGGGCTCATAGAATTGGACCCCCTGGTCCAATCTTATTGAAACTTTGAGGGTGTTTTGAAGAGAGGCACCAGATACTATGTTGAAAATTTGGTGCCTCTATCTCTAAAAACAGCCCTCCCCAGAGCCCCAGACACCTGAAGATCAATTCACCATTATAGCCTATGAGAATCGATCTCCCTAGGGAATAATGGACTGCCCAGCAGACGTTCTCCCCCCCACCGCTTTCTGATGACCCTGCCGCGGGGAGGGGGAGAGGAGGGGTCACCAAATTGGGAGAACCTCTGTCCCCACCTTGAAACTGGCAACCCTAGCCATACGAGCCCATGCCCAAGCCACACAGCAGTAGCATTGCAAAATAGACTAATAGAGGTGAATTTTAACTCCTGGAGTGATCTCCCCCCCCTTTTTTTTTTGCTCAACTAGGGAAGCAGATCCAGATGAGGCATAAACAAGGCTGCTAGGGGTGCTTCCCTGCGGGGGGTGGGGTTTACCCTCATGGAATATCCCAGCAACGTGGAAGTAAAAAACATTTCTGCTACTTTTACCCAGTCAGCTCGTCTGTTCTGTCCCCTCCCTTGTTGCTGCCTCTCTGCTCCTGATCAACAAAGCTACATGTGTGGCCTGGAACTGGGGCAGAGTGCGTTCCAAGCAATCCGATGGCCAAAGAGGGCAGGCGGTGGCAGCGCTGAGCTGCTGCTCAGCCCTGCCCTCCAACCAATCCCAGAGGCAGCTCATAGGGCCAACACCAGGCTGGGGGTGCTTGGCCTGACACACACTCTCCACCCCAAAAAAGGCTGCTCTCCCTCTTACCCCTCTCTGCGGAGCCACAAACTGGACCAGGATGAGTCCAGGTCCTTGCTACTGGGAGATATTGTCATGATTGAACATTCTCATCTCCTTATCTGTTGTTAATGTTCACTGTTTAACCTTTTGATTGTGTTATATCAATGTTGTTTTGATCTTTTTCTACATAAAATTTAAAATAAAAAGTTTTTAAAAAGGAATGCCGATGTGATTTAATTGAGCATTTACAGTAGAAACTTCAACATCATCTCCAGTTTTGTATGCCCACTGCTTTGTAGATTTACAGCTATACAAAGGTACATAGAACATATTTGTCTGACTGTCAGTCAATCGATGTAGAGATTATGTGGTCACACATTTATTTTACCAAACAAGGGTTCCAGCCATCTGTGCATCTTTCAGACCAGATGCTGAACAGATCTCTTTATCCAACCATACATATATGCAATAAGTATGAAGTCATACACCAAGTACTAGGACAAGAATGATGGTAGAGCTCTTAAGATCTTTTAGAAGGCACTTGTAAATCCTCATCCACTTTAGCTATTCTATAATGTCTTGTAAAATGTATTGTGAACAGCAGGACAGAGCAATCCACACATGCTCAAATAAAAAGAAAACTCCCAGAGGAACATGTGTTAACTGCAGTTTAAAAATACTACCAGCAGAACAAGTAAGGTACTATTAGTTGAATAATTGCCTTCAGTGGGATCAGATTTTTTTCCTGCTCATCTATACCAATTGCACATCTACCCATCTATTTGTAGGACTTTCTATATTTGAAAACAAGGTAGTTTTTGCATTTGCATTTTGAGCTTGTCTTCTTTGCTTCCTGTTGCCCATTATGCAGAGAGTTGAATGAGGCAAGGGGGAACAACCTGTGTGGTGGGGGTTGCTTTTCACAAGTATATTGCTAAAAATAAATCCGCCCTTTGCACATGGGCCTCCATACCTAGTAGGGAGTATGGTGGGGGGAAAAAAAAGAACCAAATGTATGTGTAAAGCTGTCCTAATGTCTTCCATATGGTCTGATTTTTGCAAGGTCAGACCTTTTGCTGACAGGTGCTCTTTTGTACATAAAGCATTTGATATGTCCTATACAATCTTTGAATTAAAATTTGTTTTGCCAGATTATGTTCTCTTTCTAAACAGAAACTTCCACTTTCACTGGTTTTTATTATGCTGCACATTTGGTTGTCTGTCCCACTTCTCCTTTTAACAGTGGAATCGATTCAGTTGGATGTGATAAGTCTTTAACAAAAGAACACATGTTAGAGATCAAATGGGAATTCCCCATTCTCAACCTCTCTGCTGAGACTGCCAACACAGGGTCCAATTAGTGTCAGTTGCTGCAATGGTTTCTGTGATGTGGACAACTAGGTTAGTGAGAAATGGTCTGAAACCACCTTATGTACTACACACAAGTTACATGGTAGGTACTTCTGAGGATAAAGAAGTTCGGGCCACTTTTACTAGTCCTTGCATTTACATGCCTGACTCACAGTGGAAGGTTTGATAACTTGTTCAGTGCACATCTAGCTGTAGTTCACACTTATCCCACAAAACAACAAAGACTGTAAATATGGGTGGGGCTGAAATATTTTCTCTTACGCCTTTACACTTTGTTAAACTAATTAGAACTTTCTAAAAGAAGTTGAATCTTATTATGTCCTTTACATTTTCAAGCAATACTCTCTAAAATGAATAAAAGAGGTCTTGGGTAAGGTATTACAAGTGAGATTTCAAATATTGTTTTAATTGTAACACAGATATATGGAATCAGAACTAGAATATTTGAGCCTCTAAGGGTGACACAAGAAAGTTCACAATTTTATTTAAATTTTGAACAGGACCTCCTAAACGTCTCTAATCCTATTCCTTTCCAATTTTAAAAATGTTTTCTATATTCTTTGCAGAGGAACAGTAGAAAAGTCTTGAAAAGTATTTTAGGTGAAGCACTTGGCAACATGTCATCAAAGTATTATGTCTACAGACACAAAAAAATCACACATGGCATGCAAATGCAGGGAGACAACTATTTTAAAACAAACACACTGGGTAACGTACTCACAATTTTTCAGGAGAAAAACTGGTTCCAAACTCTAGTCATTCCCTGAAACATTTATGAAATCACTTCCCAACAGATGTAGTATTTCCCATGTTTTCCTTACATTTCACAACACATCTCAAAGCTTGCAGTGTGAACTTTACAAATCCTGATTTTTAGTGGATTACTGGAAGTGAGCCAAGGAGCAGTGACTTCCAGGCATTTTCTGCTTCCAAAATTAGATGTCCCATGACATTCTCTCAGCGCCACTACTGACAAATGCCCACATAAGAGGTAACTTGGCAGAACATGCAACTTGAAAGCAAATTATACATTTTCTCTAAATTCTTGCACTGATAGATGATGATGTTAAAAATTAGAAAAAGACAATTTAATTCTGCTGCAGAAGGGGTCAGTTAGACTATAAATGTTACATGAAGAGATACCTTGGGATCTCACTTGGAAAAAAAATACTCTTTGGGTAATCTTGTCCCTCTGCAAATTCCATTATGACAAGCTTTGAGACATCTGTCAAGATGCCTGAAAGTATGCTATGAAAAGGAGCTGAATATATAAACACCATTCACGAACAATCCAAAGCAGTTCTTTTCATAAGTATTCAAGGGGCTTACTTCCAGGAAAGTTTCCATAGGATCTTAGCCATCTTTCTGTGTTTCTGTAGGACTTGTTTTGCATGGGCAGAATAACAATAAGGAAGATAGATGTATAAGAATTTGAGGCACGATAGCCCTTAATGAAATTTATATCATTTCATTAAATCTGCATGTATTCCAAGGACAAATCAATAGTGTCCAATATAGTTCTATAAAGAAAGAATGTTCCAATGAAAATTAAGCAATTTTAATTTTCATTGCATTCAATGGAAGAAATTTAAGTACATCATTAGCTTTCTCATTGACATACATTGAATTGGTGCTTAATTTTGTCTGGATTGGGCCCATAATGTTTAGACAGTTCTACTTTGTTACCTTAATAAACTCTCCAGTCCTTACTGCTTATTTCTTTTAAATGTATCCTACTGTTTTATCTACCAAGGCCCACGCATGTAGCACCCTGCTCTTCAGTTCACATTGTTTAGGATATTTTTTATTCCCCTTGTGAAAAAGAAAAAGAAAAAAAATAAATTCTCTACGCTTTGTGAGCCCTGTAATCATTGTTTGGAAATTTGGTGTTATTTATCCACCATCGACATATGTTGTTTCATTTGTAAGCATGCTCGATGATCATTTGTAAAAACTTTTAATAATGATTGCAAGGTATCTGAAGTTTGGGGTTGGATCCAAAATTCCATGAATGACAGGGAGTGAGATTTTCCTTCCACCACCTTCCACTGATCCCTCTGAAAATCTTCTGGGGGTAAGAGAACCTGGACAGGTGCTTTGAGGCAAATTGGGGGTCTGCAGTGTGTGTATGTGTGTGTGTGTGTGTGTGTTTGTGTGGTGGGGTGGGGTGAAAGTCAGGAAAAATCACCTCCTCTGATATAGCTGTGGTCTGGTAGCATGAGAGCTGTTATACTGGCAGAATAGCATCTTTGAAAAAAGAGAATGGGGAATGCCAGCAGGTAGAATTGAATCCACTTGATTTGAACGCAGTAAGTTTCAAGTGAATTACAACAAAACAAAGTTTGCAGCACTCTTATGTTTTCCAGGAAGAGAAATGAAAACATGCTGGCTTATGAATATAGGAGTTTCTTTCTACCTCATTGTCTATCCTCTTTCTGTTTGTGAGCACTTATTATTTTTCTGTATGCATTATGGCACCAACTCAAGCATCAATTTGCTTTCTGTATAATTTTGTGCCTTTTCTCAGCAAATCATAAATGTGACTATTTCCTCTTTGTATTGCATCTACTTAACTCCCAGTAAATATTTATCAGTATGAAATTGTTCAAAAATCATATCTTGTTTTTCCCCATTGCAGAATGCTTATCTCCTGATGCTGTTGGAAGCAGAATATTTGCATGAACAAAGCAAAACACAACATATGCAGGAATGATCCCTGGAGTTATTGGACATACCCACTTAGTTAATCAAATTAACGCATACCGGCTTGACCTTAAATTAATAGAAAAGGTACTAATAGCTGACATGCTACTAAACCAAGTATCAAACTAGACATACAGAAACAGGTTTGGGTCTGGAAAACCTGGATGGCCACCAAGGATCTGAGAAGCAACAGGGCTGAGGGTGCCTTCTAGAGGGATAGAGGAAGAAATAGAAGGCAATGGAGAGTGTGCTTAACCCTCTTCCCACCCACCATTTCCCCCCTACAATCTTTGCCCCCTGCTGCCTTGTCTCCAGCCAAAATCCTATATGAGTAGTTGCCATAGTGGGAAAAAGTGGAAAAGCAGCTACGAGGGAAAACAACAGAAGGAAAGGTTAGGTACCCATGTATAGTCACATGACAATCCTCCTTAATGTGTGACCGATTTCGCACTCACCTTATGCCGCCCTCACGTTCGTCTTCTCAGCGCAGCTCCCTTCCAATTTCCCACTATCTGCCCTGGGGCTGAAACAAGCAACAGTGTTTTCACACGGTAAACAAAAACATTTTTTTAGCGGTTTCTGTTTACTGCGCGAAAATGCCGATGCTTGCTGCAGCCCCGGGGCAGATAGTGGGAAATCGGAAGGGAACCGCGCTGAGAAGACAACCATGTGAGTGGCATAAGGTGAGTGTGAAATCAGTCTGTGCCTGCATTGTCTACTGCTTTCCTAAGACAGGCCAGGTTCTTTAACTGGTTGCCACTGAACATCTTGCTCATCCTTGGCTACCCAGATGTCTTGGCTGCGATACTTGCTTGCATAGCGGAGAGCACAGTGTGTATTCTGGCCTCTTTGTGACATACGGCCATGCTGAAGCATGATCAGGTAATATGATCATCATGCCCTTTATTGAGGCAGGTGACATTTATGTGATCACAGGACAGAGTTGTATGACAGCCATAGAGAAGGGCAAGCTTCCTTTTCTGATAGACATTTTAGTTTAATTTCGTAGGTTAGCATTCATGGTTTAAAATGCCACAGAGGACCATTCACTGAGAAGAGCAGGAGTGATTTGTTTTTCTAATCTCATTTGGTTAAGAGAGTCCTGTGCTTTCCCAGTGTCTGGACAAGTCCTTGGAAGCAGAGGCCAATAAGAGGATTTTGACTGAAGCTGATTAGAGTGGCGATAGATTTTTTTTAAAAAATGAATCAAATCTCCTGTCTGCCAAATGAAAGGGCTTGGAGGCAAAAAAGAGAGAAACACCTTTTAAGACAAAGACCCACATTTCTCTCCTATTACATGAGCATAAACTGTGAGCTGCTTTCAGGAAAATTCAAATACGTACAAGAATGGGAAATGTTTCTTTTATCCTACACTAAGACAAAACTGCCTTTAGCTTTTATCTTTGGTAGTGTACTCTAAATTTTATCTTTGTCTTGTTACTCTTAAGAAAAAAGATTGTAGTTGACCACTTATCTGATTACTACTGTGGGATCTAATTGGTTTCATGGTACTTTAAAGACTCAAGAATTGACTAGCAGTCAATAAGGATTGCTCCACTCTTAGTTTAAGCACAGATGGGGTTGAGAGACTTCAGCTATCACAGCAATGAAAGTCTCATCTACAGAGTGAATTACAGAGCAGGTTCGGCTTTAGCCATTTGCCCCCCCATTCGGAATAAAGAGACTGACAACAATGTGGGATAAAGGGCCACTTTATTTAAAATAACGGCAATGGGAATAAACATGGGGCCAGGTTGAGCCAGGGGTCAAAACGCAGACCACCTCCCCAACCTGAAACTGGGCGAGCCACAGGCCCCGGGAGTGAGCCGACCCAACGGCTCAAACCCGGCCGGCCAGGCACTAGATCCAGCTCACTGAGGTCCACCCTCCCCCGTGCCGTGCAGCCTGGGCTGTGGACCACTCCCTAGAGACTGGATCACCAGGCTCCCTGGAGCCAACCTTGAGCCGTGCAGCTTAGGTCCCCCAGGGGCGCCTTGCACCCCCAAAGGTGCATTGCCATGTGAGCTCACCAAATGCCCCCAAAAGAACATGTTCCCAACGGTAAAACCACCAGTGACCAAACTAAAAGCAGCACCGCCGTAGCCAATTGCCAGCACACCATCTACAGTGTAAGGTAGGCAAAAACACTCCCAAGCCAGCCAATTTGCTTGGAAGCGAAAAATTCCTACCTGGCCCCAAAATCGGCGACCAGCCTGTGCCTACACTGCATGACGGGTGGGCGGGCGGGCCGACAAGCCCTGAGAACGACTGCGCAGGGAGGAGACGGGCCAGCCTACTTAAGGCTGCCACACCCCCCAGGCAGTCAGGGCAAACCAAGTCTCCCTCTCCATCAGGGGAGGCAAAGAACGGCATCCATCCTAAGGCGGCCGATTGGCCGCCCGGCTGGGTGGTGCCGAATTGCCCCCCCATTCGGAATAAAGAGACTGACAACAATGTGGGATAAAGGGCCACTTTATTTAAAATAACGGCAATGGGAATAAACATGGGCCAGGTTGAGCCAGGGGTCAAAACGCAGACCACCTCCCCAACCTGAAACTGGGCGAGCCACAGGCCCCGGGAGTGAGCCGACCCAACGGCTCAAACCCATCCGGCCAGGCACTAGATCCAGCTCACTGAGGTCCACCCTCCCCCGTGCCGTGCAGCCTGGGCTGTGGACCACTCCCTAGAGACTGGATCACCAGGCTCCCTGGAGCCAACCTTGAGCCGTGCAGCTTAGGTCCCCCAGGGGCGCCTTGCACCCCCAAAGGTGCATTGCCATGTGAGCTCACCAAATGCCCCCAAAAGAACATGTTCCCAACGGTAAAACCGCCAAGGACAGCGCCAAGCCTCTGCTTAGGCCACTGACCCCCCACCAGAGAGAACATGTTCCAGCCCATGCCTCAAGTCGGCCAAAAAGGCCTCGTTGCCCTTTATCGATAAATGAACGCCATCAGGCCTGTACCAATCACTACGTTTGGCCTTGGTGGTTGGATGGGGCACGTAAACTCCGAGCCCAGCCTCCATATATAAACACAAGGCTCTATTGGCCTTCCTTCTGGCCCGCTCCAAGCCCTCCGGGTCCCAGGCTGCCCGCCACACCCGGCGCGGCAACATGGCCGACCACAGGACGAGAATGCCCGGCCATCTTCGTTTAATCAAGGTGATGTCATCCCGGGCCTGAATAGATAGGGCCCTACCCTTCATTAGGCCCAAATCATTCTCCCCCAGGTGAATCACCAAGATGTGCGGTGGCGGGCCCCTCCTCTCTCTAAATAGAAGCAAGAGGAGTCCCGCCCACTTCATGCCACGCCGTCCCTGCCACTCAATTGTGGCCTGCTCACTCAGGCCCAACTGAGATCCTCCCGGCATCCAACGTGCCTGATGCGCCTCCCAAAAGATGATACTGTGGCCGCAAATAAGGATCCTCCTTCTATGCGAGCCAGCCACAGCACCTAAGAAATAAATAAATTCAGAACCGTTAACACCGTGAACATAACCAAATGTGGCAAAAACCATCCCCAAACGATCTCAAGGAAACAGAGGCCTGATATAGGACTTGAAAGCCCGGGACTTCCACCGACCCACCCGACGTATGACATCACCTTCATAGCCCATAGCCGCAGCCGTAGATGCTGCGCCTATGCGAAAGGAGTGAGTGCCAAACCTCGAGCCGCCAAGTCCCAACTTTTCCAGTGCACGAGAGGTAATGGCCCAGAACTGAAACTTGGAAAGCGGGGAGGAGTCTTCATGGCGAAACAACAAGCCCTGATCCGTCCCACGTACTTCCAAATAACGTGCCAAAGCTAGGACAGGGCACAACTCCTCCTCAGGACACGGGCCCAGCGTAATCACACAACCTTTTTGTGCTTGATCGGTCTTAGACCGCCGGACACGAATGAGCGCCTGCCCCCTTTCCAGAGTGACATCATCCACCCTGAGGGCCCTGTCAGAGCTGTCAGTCCGTGAACCTGCAACCAGCTCAGACACCCGCAACGCCCCGAAAAAAGCCGTCAACGCCGCGGCATGAAATAGTACCCTCTCGTAACTGGATGCACATACCGACACCCAGGTGGAGTGAAGTCCCCGTAAAATAGATGGCGAAATTGGAAGCCTGCCATCAACTTGGCGACCTACCTCCCGAGACCACCCTTCCAGCATTTTGGCAATCCGAAAATCCTTGGTGCCATCCGTACACCCGCGGGACTTGCTAATAAAAGCCAACCCCGCAAGCTGGCCCCTAATGGACCTCACGGAGAGACCGCGATCCTTCTGCCAGACGCAGAACTGCAGCAAATGTGCAACCGGGACCGGCCATGTTTCATCCAGGCCGGCACCTACTCTAAACAACGCAAACTGCTTTGCCGCCCGATCATACGACCTCCTCGTACTGGGTGCAATTGCCAGATGGATGGCCCGGCTCACTTCCTCCTTCCAATTCGCCACAGCTCTGCCGGCATGGGCACTGGACAGCTGTCGGCCTCCGGGGCGAGCTGACGAAAGCACTCCATCTGTTGGCGAGACAGAGCGTCCGCCACCCCGTTACTAGAGCCCGGTACGTGCCTGGCAGCAAACAACACATTCAGTTTCAGGCAACGTAATGTAAAACGCCTAACCAAACACATGACTGGAGGGGACCTGGAAGTGAGATTATTGACAACATGGACCACCGCCATGTTGTCACACCAGAAATGCACTGTGTGGTTGGCCAAAGAGCTTCCCCAAATAAAAACTGCAACCACAATAGGGAAGAACTCTAAAAATGCCAAGTTGCGAATCAAATCAGAGTTCCGCCACTCGGCTGGCCAAGGCTCAGCGCACCAGTGTCCCCGAAAATAAACACCAAAGCCAGTGGTGCCTGCAGCGTCAGAGACAATCTGCAATTCGGCCTCCAAAAGCATCGCCTCCCTCCAAAAAGAAGTCCCATTGAAGTGCTGAAGGAAATTCTCCCAAACTTCAAGGTCTTCCCGCATGCTCCTGGTCACCCGAGTAACGTGATGAGGCAAACGCAACGCCATCATACCGTCACAAAATTGCCTTAAAAACGCCCTGCCGGGCGCCACCACCTTACATGCAAAATTCAGGTGGCCCACTAGCTGCTGAAGCTCCAGAAGCGAAACCTTCTTCCTTGCTTTCATTGCTGCCACCTTTTCCCGCAGGCTACACAACTTATCCTCTGGCAACCTGGAAGACTGCTGTACGGTATCCAGCTCGATACCTAGAAACGTCAACAAGGTCGCGGGGCCCTCAGTCTTTTCCGCTGCCAAAGGCACTCCCAGCTGAGCGGCCAGACTCTCAAAAGACCTGAGTAGATAAGCGCATTGACCTGAACCCGCGGGGCCAGCGAACAGGAAGTCATCAAGGTAATGCGCCGTATCGCGGATACCTGTCCTGTACTGCAATGCCCACTCCAAAAAAGAACTAAACCGCTCAAAGGCCGCACAAGACACAGAACTCCCCATAGGGAGAGCCCGGTCCATATAGAAACTGCCTTCGAAACAAAAACCCAACAACTCAAAGTCCTCCGGGTGCACGGGCAGCAATCTAAAGGCTGACTTGATGTCGCATTTAGCGAGCTCCGCCCCCACCCCGCAATGGCTAACTATGCGCACCGTCCGGTCAAAAGAGGTGTACCTAACCGAGCACAACTCGTCAGGAATGGCATCATTAACTGACCGGCCCCTAGGGTATGACAAATGATGGATTAGGCGGTACTCCCCCCTGGCCTTTTTAGGTACCACCCCCAGCGGGGAGACCCTCAGATTAGGCACAGGGGGTTCCGCAAAGGGGCCCAGAACGCGGCCTTCCGCGCACTCCTTCCTAATTTTCTCACGCACGACGTGCTCAAGCCCCCACACGGACTTCAAGTTGGAACACAAAAAGGGGGCTCGTGGACCCTGATAAGGTATCCGGAACCCAAACATAAAACCTTGCAACAGATAACGCCTATCATCCCAACGAGGATAACTTAACAACAACCTATTGAGGACCACTATTCTGATGGGGCTTGGGCCCTTTTCCAGATGGCGGATTGGGACCCCCAGGCCTCCTAAAGCCCCTATTTGGCTTCGACCGACTACATGCTGTGAAAGCATGTGGTCCCCCACACACTGGACATTCGTGCCTGTAACGACAGTCCTTCCTGGCACAAGCCCCCTGGGAGGTGAACTCCCAACAAAGCAGCCGGGGTTGAACCGGCTGCCCCGCGGGGGCGCGGGGAACGGCAGGATGATTGGTCCTCTGGACAATGTGACCACTGTCTGATCTATCGCCAGTATTAGGCTTCGCGGGAGCCATCAGCTGTAACCAGAGCTGTTGGCTGATCTGATCCCATGGCAACCCGGGATTAACCGCCACCCTCATGCGGAACGCCTCATCGTATTGAAGCCACGCTCCGCCCACAAAGTCACTATAGGCGCGATAAATGATATTGCAGTATTGAAAGAGCGAGGCTGCCCTCCAGGGTTGAGCCCTGGCAATCACCCCCACATAGATTAAAAACCCCGGCAGCCAGTTTGACCAGGACCTGTCCACCTTCCTTCTCTTAAGCTTTTCCTTGTCCTTCTCATCCATCTCCTCCTTTGGCTTTTTCTCAAGCTCCCGATATAGTAAGCTGAATACGTCCATGTATTCCCCCTTTAAAATCTTCTCTCTAGTTGCGACCGTAAGGTGGTCGCCTAAAGGCATGGCCGAATCGCCAAAGGGTATAGCGTGGAAAGGAATCGACGCGTACGAAGAGGAAGGTTGTGTTGGAAACCCAAGTCCACCCCAATACTGTGTGGACCAAGACGAAGAGGACGGAATGGCTACCTGACCACCCCAAGGAAGAACGCCCCCAGCCACTTGGCTTGACAAACCACCAACTCCGCCTGGAGGCACCGCTGTAAGCGGCAAAGATGACCAAGCAGACCCTGTACCTGCTTGCCCTGTCGGGGGAGACGAAAAAGGTGACCACCCCAAAGGAGGCTGCTGGCTCGAGGAGGGTACTCCGGCCAAAATTGGAAAGCCCGGCCCTTGCGAGGGCACCGATGCACCAACCCCAGGCCCGATGACTGGGCCCCATGGCCCCCAAGGCCACCCAGCCCCCCGAGACTGGGACGGCAACCTACCTTCCTGTTCAAGCGGAACCACTGCCATGTCTGCTGGCTCCTGCCCTTGCTCATCGTCTGGAGCGACCTGATCCGGCGAATCGCCATCATTGCCACCCTGCAAGGCAGATAAGCGAGCGAGGACCTCTCTCTGAAATGCGATGGTTGCCGCCCTGCCACTTCCCGTAAGGCCTGAGACGCGCCGTGAAGGACCGGCCACGCCTCTCTCCCCCTCCAAAGCAGCCAAACTGTCGAGGATCGCTAGGCGAGTGGCACCATCATCCCATTCCTCGGCCGGGGGTACCCCTGGACAGGGTCTCTTCAAAGGCTTTTTGGCCGGCTGCTTGCCCTTTGCAGGGCCCTGACCTTTTTTCGGACCCATAGCGTCCAATGTTATCAGCAGCCCCTAGCCTGAACCACCCAGACCTACAGTCCTGAATGTAAAAACAGGGAGACTCCCTATATGTCAGCACGAAGCCCTGCGCCCCACCCGGTACAGCTGCCCAAAGCAAGCTAAAACCTGGGGCAGGGCCACAATGCACAATAAGCCCCTCCGAACTGACCCTCCAGGGGAGGATGGCTTGATCCTAAACCTGTCTGGGAAACCAGCTGCTCTTTTCTTCTTCTTCTTCTTCTTCTTCTTTTTTTTTTAATATAGCACACTGATCAACACCACAGGGTGCAGCCAACTACCAAATCTACTGGCAGCCACCCAGACAGAGCACCCAAATACCTAGGCAGGAAGGAGGGAAAAAAAGGGGGGGGGGTGAACACAAGCTCAAAAACCCCCTCACCAAAAGCAGCCCTGTTGCAACCTGGGTTGCTCAATACCTACAGGCCACCATACCCCCACCAGAGCACACCCGACCAGGGAGGTGAAGAGGAAGGTAATCAAATGTTTAAAAGGCCCCTCACCAAATCCTACCCTGCAGCCCACAGCCACTCAATTATATCAAAAAGTTGGGTGTGGGGGGGCGCTAGACACCACAGTCCTCACAGCGCTGTCAGCGCGCTAGCCTGCTGCAAAGATTCCGAGCCCTAGCAACAGGCCCTAAACTGCCCCGGTAAAGATTCAGAGCCCCAGCAACAGGCAGCGCCCGGCCCCCTATTGAAACAAAAAGAAACGCTGAGCAGAGAAGGTGGAGGGGGGAGGAATGAGCGGGAAAAAACCGCCGCTGCCGCGGCCGCTCCTCCGCGGGCCCAGTAACACTGGGGCCACCCACCCACTCTCAACTGCACACGTTAATTAAAGCCCGAAAATACAGGGGGGGGGAGGGATGGGCAAGAGAGCCAAGATCGCCGCAAACGCGGCAGTTCAAGCAGGCCCCAACCGGACCCACGTGAAAAACCAACCCGCTCCTAATCAGCCCCCTCCCAAGACAAAAAGGCCGAGCTACGGCCGAATACTCCCTGCAGGAGCTCCTGTCGACTCGTCGATGGGAAGCTGCCGACGGCCTGCCCGCCTCCGATGCACAGACACTCGGCCCGCCGGTAAGCAAAGGCCCAGCACAGCCACGCCTTATCGTGGCAACGCTGGATCGTTCAAACCCGACAAGCCCTGAGGACGACTGCGCAGGGAGGAGACGGGCCAGCCTACTTAAGGCTGCCACACCCCCCAGGCAGTCAGGGCAAACCAAGTCTCCCTCTCCATCAGGGGAGGCAAAGAACGGCACCCATCCTAAGGCGGCCGATTGGCCGCCCGGCTGGGTGGTGCCGAAATTCTGCTATTGTGCTTCTCAGCCAGTTTGGTGTAGTGGTTAAGTGCATAGACCCTTATCTGGAGAACTAGGTTTAATTCCCTACTCCTCCACATTCAACTGCTGGTATGACCTTGGGTCAGCCACATGTTCTCAGCAGAGCTGTTCTGTCAAGAGCAATTCTCAGAACTCACTTAGCCCCATCTACCTCACAGGGTGTCTGTTGTGGGGAGAGGAAGGGAAAGGGCAGGACAAAAATATACCAGGTAGACCAGGAGTGGCCAAACTTACAAACAATGTAAGTGCCACATAGAATAAATGCCAGATGTTTGAGAGCCGCAAGACATGAACATCAGATATTTGAGAGTAGGTAGGAAGGAAGGAAGCAAAATAGATGGGAGGAGGGAGGGAGAAGTGGAAAGAAAGCAACTTTAATGCATTCTCCAAGTCACCAGCTGGCTTAGTGAAATAATTTTAAGAGAGAAATGCCTTCTCCAAAGCTGACTAACAGGGCAGTGGAACTTCAAGAGCCACAATATGTGTGAAAGAGCCATATGTGGCTCCCAAGCTACAGTTTGGGCACCCCTGAGATGGACTGACAGTCTCACAATGCAGTCTGCAGTAGACTGAGCAGTTCTGCATTGGATTGCACTATTAGCATGATTGTGAAAATCTTTCTAGTAAGAAAATGACTGTTGTATTAGCTGCCTGTTGTTTTTGTTTTCTGTTTCTTGGCATGGATGAATGGAGCTGCTGGCTTTGTACACCAGATGTAATCTTTGTTCTTCCAGTACTTACAATACATAGGGAACAGAACCATGTAGTCCTCAGTTTCTTCCCTTCTCAGCAGCATTTCCCAAGACCATATCCTTGGGAGTAAACTCAAATAATTCCACTCCCACATTTTCCCTTAAGATTGTTCTCCATAGAACTTCCAGTTTCGGTGACCCGATCTGAGGAGTGACTCGGACAAGCATGTCTAGAGCTGCTTCTCAATTGAACAGTTGAGGGGTCTTTCTCTTTGGGAAACCTGACTCTGGGACCCAGGAAGGGTCCCGGAAGGCAAATAGCTTGAGCCATGGTTCGGGGTTGACGGTGATGGCTGTCTCTCGATCCCAGCTCGCTGTGAGCCTTGCTGCCCTGATTGCCATTTTTAAATGGCTCTGGGGTTGACTACCGGACTTCTTTTCTTCTTTTCCTCACCTAATGCTTCTGCATGAGTTGGACAAGCTGCATCACCATTATGAAGATTGTAAGTTTTCTTTCTTTTTAATATTGAGTTCTGAGGCACTGCTTCATCAAGCAGAGGAAGTAGAGAGCTGGGACTGAAGCGGAACAGATAGAGGCAAAGACGGAAAGGGGGGGGACTCTCTCTCTTTCTCTTTCAAGGCTTCCAAAAGTTCCTGCTTAATCTGGTGATTCCTATAACTTTAGCATGACAAATATGAACCACACCAGTTTCTAAACAAAGAAAAGACTTGATGGCTGAATTGAATTGACTTGGTTTAATCCTTTTTCTGAAGAAAGACTTGGCTTTTGGAAAGTTGTTTGCAAGTATATGTGAATGAGAATGACAGCTGGTACAAGAAGCAATTTGAAGTTTATGATGATGTTCTCTGAACAAATTTATGTGAGCTCTAAATAGACATCTAAACTTTCGTGGGTTTTGTATACTGGATTATAAAATACAGCTATACTGTTGGCTGATGGAAGAATTATGGAAATTTCCAAAGTGAATTACAAACTCCTGATGGTGGATATTATGGATATAACCCTCTAATTTTGGTCTTATTTTTTATATGGTTTGATTATTCTTGACTTTTTATTTTTATATATCCATTTTTCCTTCTCTCCATACCATATCTGGACTTTTTCATTCTCTTATTTTTATTCTGGGAACATCTGGATTGCTGTGTTTTGGTTTATTTTATTCTTTCTTTTTTTGGATATTTAATTTTTGACTCTACCTGTGGATTATAAATGGGGCATCCAGCCCTGGATTACAATTTATAACCTGGAGCTGTTGGATGAGTTTGTTAAGACTTGGACCTTATTGAACTAGCATTGTTAGAAAAGACATCACAGTGAACTGTTTCTGTTTCAGTGAGTTGAATTGTTTTGGCTAGGTGGCCCTAAAGATGTTTTACTAAAAAGATTTTGTTTAACATAAGTTTTATCATTGTTTCGGGCTTGGTAAATTGTGGATAGAAGTTAGAAGGTTGTTTCTCTAAGATCACTGTATAATATTGGTATTGTTTGACAGATACTAGCTTATCTAATATAAATAGGAACACTGAGATCCAAAACAAATCCTCTAAGAAGCAGCACACAGAATTTGTGGTCGTGAGTGCAAACATATTAATAAGGATGAAAAATAAAGCTGCAACTGGCTTTAAAGAAACAATAAAAAAAGGCAATTGAGAAGGTAAACCACCAATACCTTCACCTAGCTCTTTGTCTGGCCCAGGGAAGCTTACGACCATGCAGGGAGATATGAAAGAGATGCAAAATAATCTATTAACTGCCATAGCGCAGTTGACTGGCAAAGTGGAGAACATAGGAGAACAGGTGGCAGAGATTAAACAAGAGCTCCTAGAGAACAGAAAACAGACCGCAGAGACTAATAAAGCCCTAAAGATACTGGATGCACAGATGACGGACAATACACAAAAGATGGAACAGTTGGGAAAAGAACCGAATGTTCATGATACTAGACTTCTACAGCTGGAAATAGATAGAGCAGCCTATATGCTGAGGTTCCAAAATGTACCAGAAGAAAAAACTGAACATCTTCAGAAAATACCAAGTGAGGCCTTGGCAGAAATTCTACAAGTGACTCCTGAATGGATGCAAGAAGAGTTTGATCAAGTTAAACAAGTGCCTTCAAGCTTTACAAGATGGAACAAATTGCCTAGCGAAATTCATATGAAGCTTACAAGAAAGAGGACCAGAGATGACATTTTGAAGCAAGCAAGAGACAAACCAGTGATGATAGCAGGAAATACGGTGAAAATCTTGAGAGAGGTACCATGGCCAGTGAGACAAAAGAGGAGAGAATATCAAACTTTGACAAGCTTTCTGAAAGAGAGAGATGTACCCTACACATGGCTAATGCCAGAAGGCTTAATCTTTACCTATGAAGAGAACAGGTAAGGATAAATTCCGTCTTTAAAGCTCAGAATTTTATGGATAGAGCGAAAGAAAAGGAGGAGAAAGAAAAGAAGGAAGAGGAAGAAGAAGGCTCTGATGAAGAGGAGCCAAACAAACCACGGAAATATCCAACAAGACTACAAACTAAAAAAGATAAAAAAAGATAGTGATAATAAAAATCCATAATGGCATCAATAATCTCTATTAATGTGAATGGACTTAATTCTCCTGTAAAAAGGAGAAAGACCTTTAGATATTTGGCAAAATTGGAAATGGATATAATTTGTTTGCAAGAAACCCATATTATAGCTAAAGATCAATACCTTCTGGAAAACAAGAAACTTGGCAGTTTGTTTGTAGCAACAGTAAGGAATAAAAAGAAAAGGGATGTGGCAATTTATGTTAAGGACAAATTTAATCCACAATTACAGTATGCTTCTGAAGAGGGAAGAATCCTTCTAGTGGAAGTCATGGTAGACAATTAAAAAATCCTATTTGCAAACATTTATGCCTTAAATGGTCACCAGGAGAAATTTTTCCAAGATTTACATCTCAAAATGCCAAATCTGGAATATGCAGAATACTGCATAGTAGGAGACTTTAATGCAGTTTCTGACAGACAATTGGACAAAAAAACACATAAGCACACTAAAATTAAAACTCCTCAACTACCAACAAGTTTTTGGAAGTTAGTAGAAGAACTGGACTTGGTTGATGTATGGAGAACAAGATATCCAAATTCGAAAGATTTTACATACTATTCTGCCAGTCATCAAACGTGGTCAAGAATTGATATGTTTTGGCTCTCTATAAACTTGGTTAAAGATTTCGTTGAGACAGAAATCCAAACAAGAGTTATATCAGATCAGAGTCCTGTAATGGTAAAACTCAAAGGCGCATGAATGAGAAGAGCGTGGAGGTTAAATGTTTCTATTTTAAAAGACAAAGACTTTCTTAAAGAATCCAAGGCTGAAATGGAATCCTTTTTTAAACAGACTATAACTCAAGATGTCAAGATGCAAGGAGTTTGGGACACTGCTAAAGCATATTTCAGGGGCCTTGCAATCAGACCCAGTGCAAAGAAGAAGAAAGAAACAATTGAAAATTTTCAAAATTTAATGTCCCAAGCAGGAGAAGCTGAAAAGAATTTAAAAGTACAACCGACAAGACAGGAGTTCCAAAATAAGCTTAAAGAAACACAGCATCAACTTAATTTACTACTTATAGGGGAGATGGAGAAAAAATTGAGATTTGCAAGACTAAACTTCTTTGAACATGCTAATAAAACTGGAAGGTGGTTGGCTTATAGAATGAAAAAATATAATGCCAAAAGAATAATACCGGTTTTGAAAAATGAGAATAACAAAGAGAAAGTTCAAAGACAGGAGATATGCTAAATTGTGAAGGCAAATTTAGAAGAATATATTAGGCAAAATAATCTTAATAAATTTACAGAAGAACAACAAAAAAATCTTAAATGAACCAATAACGATAAGGGAAATGGGAGACCCATTGGCATCTCAAAAGAATGGTAAAGCTCCGGGTCCAGATGGTCTACCTGCCAAGTTCTGTAAAGCTTATGAGGAGTTCTTAGTGTTACCATTCAAACGTCTCCTTGAAAGGATTCAAGAGGAAGCCCAAATACCAGTTTCATGGCAAGAAGCTACAATATCCCTAATTCGAAAAGAAGGTGCAGATTTGAAATATATAAAAAACTATTGGCCAATCTCCCTTTAAATGTAGACTATAAAATTTTTGCAGCAATACTGGCACAGCGTTTGAAGAAGGTTCTGCAATCCACAATACATCAAGACCAGGCAGGTTTTCTTCCTAGAAGATACCTGAAAGACAATGTTAGAAAAGTTTGCAATATAATGGAATGTTATGAGAGTCACCCAGAGAAACAATTGGCATTAATCTGTCTGGATGCAGAGAAGGCCTTTGATAATGTTTGTTGGCAATTTATGCTGCAACAACTGAAGGGAATGGAATGTTGTGAAAATTTCCTGAGAGCAATAGAATCAATATATTTCTCCCAAAAGGCAAGGGTGATGGTGAATGGTGAATTAACAGAAGCAATTGATATTCAAAAGGGTACAAGACAAAGTTGCCAACTATCACCACTCCTTTTTATTTTGTGCTTAGAGGTATTGAATAACCAAATAAGAGAAGATACAAGTATTAAGGGAGCGGTGGTTAAAGGTGAACAATACAAATTGAGAGCTTTTGCAGATGACCTGGTTTTTATACTAGAGCAGCCGACAGATTGAATTGACCGTCTTATAAACAAGATTAACCAATTTGGTTGCTGGGCTGGACTGAAGATCAACTATCATAAAACAAAATTTCTGACGAAGAATATGACAATAGAACAAATCCAACTTTCCAACGATAGAATATGACGATAGAACAAATCCAACAAAAATCAGGGGTTTTGTATGAGAAAAGAATCAAATATTTAGGTGTATACATCTCAAACAAATGTAGCAGTTTAAAAACGGATAACTATGATAAACTACTCAAAGAAATTAAAAGATTTGGAAAAATGGCATGATTTGAATTTATCTTTGATGGGAAGAATAGCCTCAATAAAGATGAACATTTTGCCAAGACTGTTATTCTTATTCCAAACTATTCCAGTACTCTTAAATAGTGGGTTCTTTCAAGAATTGAATAGGATGGTCTCTAAATATATTTGGCAAGGCAAAAAACCAAGAATCAAACGGAAGATATTGCAAGACTCTAAATTGAGAGCAGGCATGGGCCTCCCGGATTGGTAATTGTATTATAAAGCTTCTGTGCTCCTGTGGTAAGAGACTGGATATTATTGAATGACAAGAGGAACATGATCTTAATTAGGGCTGGCATGCGTATCTACGGTATCAAAGACCTGAAGGACATTCTTATTTTAAGAATCATTGGTTTTGGAAATCATTGTACCACACATGGTCATGGTTAAAACCGAGAATTTACCAGAAAATTCCAAGATGGGTATCCCCAGTGGAAGCATTCACTCATCCAAATCTTTTAAAACCCAATCAGAGTTATAGATATGATCTGCTGGAAAAAGACAATCAACTGAAAACCAAAGAAGAGTTAGAAATAATGGACATTAAAATGAGTTGGTGGTTGAGAATGCAAGTTGAATCTAGGTATGCTAAAGACAAAACAATAGATTTTAATACAGAACAGTATCCATTTGATGGCACATATTAATACAGCAGCCAGGATTTTTTTGGCACAAAGATGGAAGCTTCAGGAGATTCCCATGAGAATGGACTTGGTGGGGAAAATTCTGGAAACAGCTGAGCTGGACTATTTATCCCAGTTGTTGGCTGGGAAATCTAAGGAAGAAGTAAGAAAATACTGGTTGAAACTCTATATTTGGCTAGATATTCAAGACTCCTAAGATTCTTTGGTGTGAACTTATATCTCCTTTCTCCTGTACTTTTCATTATAAGATTGCCTTTGTCGGAAATGTCAACTTGAATAGGCATTTTAACAGGAAGACTTATAACATAAATGTATCAAAATGTTGATCTCTAAAATTAAGAGATAATATTATGTGACAACTTATATATTCTAAGAAAATATACTAGATGCGGACTTGTATTCTATGAAAGTATATCACATGCAGATCAAGTCAGATTTGTAACTATAATTTCTTATTTCCCTTTGCCCTTTACCCTCAATTTCTGAAAACCAATAAAACTTTAAAATTGGAAGAAAAAAAAATATTGTTCTCCATAGGGGAGTGGCAGTGCAACATCTAAGATCCCTTTAAAGTGTGCATTTGTATAAAAGTGTGTAGTGGCTCTCGTCAACATATTTTTTTGACAGAGAACCACTGGCATCAAATGGTTCATGAATCTGGAATGAGACCTTAACCAATTCCTCACTGGCAGTTGCTTGCCCCCAGGCATCTGCTTTCCTGGCTCAAACAATTGATTCCCCACCAGTTGCGGTGTGGGTGCATTTTGACTTGCAGCTCCCTCCAATTTCCCTCACAGCTTCCTCCTCTTTTTTTTGTTAGAGATCAGGAAGCTGCAAGGGAAATTGGAGGGAGCCACTGGTCAAAATGCGCCCCTGCAGCAAATGGTGGGGAATCAATCACTTGAGCTGGGGAAAGCAGAAACCCAGCAGCAGAGCAACTACTAGTGAGGAAATGGCCATTTGGCAGCATTCTTCTAGGGACAGTATCACTTGAACTCAAAATGTACTCTGTAGGATTACACACTTTTATGCAATGCTGATTCTAATATTGTTTTGTACTTTTCAAAGCAGGGTCTGTTACCAAGAACCCTCTTCCTAGATGTGTGCTGTCAACCTTGATTTAATCTTGAATCAATTTGCATCTTGGCAACCATTTTAGGATTCAGCAATGTCTCACTTGGGAGGAGGTAGAGTTTTTGTACCTTTCCTTAATAAGACTATGCGGTTCCCTTCCTTTATGCTAACGTGGCCATCAAACATCTTGGGTGGGGGACTCATCCACTGATGGGACTTCTGTGCTCTCATTCTACATTGGAAAGTTCCTGACCCCTCCCCACTCCTGGTTAAAGGTTTCTTTCTATTGTGGTCTACATTCCTGTGTGGGGAACCTCCCCCCCCCCCAACTTATTGGCAAATGCCATGTAAAGAAAGGGTGATTTTATCCAGCCACCCATCCATCCAATTTCTATCATGCCCTTCCAGGCTCAGGGTGGGTTACAACATTAAAAATCATACAATTACCATGTATAAATACAGTAAACCATATCTAAGAATTTAAAGTTGCATCAATTAAAACCAATGAACAACATTAAGATGGAATCATGATTACCCTGGGTCTGCTTATTTAACAAATATTGTCTGATCACTGGGTTCCTGAGTTGTCAAGAACACAACTCAATCGTTTTGTAGCAGTTTAAGCCAGCGGCTTGAACAGGCAGTTTGAGCAGGAGAGGCTGATCATATTGGGTATCTACTGCCTCAACTAAAAGCCTGGCAGAACAGCTCCATTTTATAGGCCTTGCAGAACTGTAACAAGTCTTACAGGACCCTGTTCTCTAAGGGGACTCATTCCATCAGTTTTTTTAAAAAAATGTATAATTAGAAACATTACGTTCCTCAAACCATGTCCATCACCCATTATCTCCCTTCTTTTCTGTTAAACAATCCTTTGGTATCACAACGGTTCTTTTAGTGCCCCAGGGTTTTTTTATTTGTTTGTTCTGGAACAGCATAAATGCTCTGCAATGACAGAAAATGGCAAATACATACAAAGTCACTTGCCATTATGGAACTCTTCCCAATTGTGGGCTCAGTTTCTGCAGTTGGCATTATTCCACCTCCCCCCCACAAAAATAACAATATTCTTAGTATGAGCTTTTTCATGTTCTCATTTTTCTTGCTTGCAAGTTCCTGTTTCCTCAGAGGTTTTTTTTCCTGTTCTGTATGTGTTTTGCTTCCTCTAGTGATCAATTCAATATTACAGTGGTTTAGGGTTGCCAAGTACAATTCAAGAAATATCTGGGGACTTTGGGGGTGGAGCCAGGAGACTTTGGGGGTGGATCCAGGAGACATTGGAGGCGGAGCCAGGAATAAGGGTGTGACAAGCATAACTGAACTCCAAGGGAGTTCTGGCCATCACATTTAAAGGGACAGCACACTTTTTAAAATGTCTTCCTTCCATAGGAAATGATGAAGGATAGGGGCACCTTCTTTTGGGGCTCATAGAATTGGACCCTCTGGTCCAATCGTTTTGAAACTTGGAGGGTACTTTGGGGAGAGGCACTAGATACTATACTAAAAATCTGGTGCCTCTACCTCAAAAAATAGCTCCCCCGGAGCCCCTGAAACCTCCAGATCAATTCCCCATTATACCTTATGAGAAAAGATCTCCATATAGGGAATAATGAAGACATTTCCCTCTCCTCTGCACACACACACAGCCTTCTCGCAAATCTGATGTAGGGGATTGGCCTCTCTACTCACCAGCCAGCTTCTTTACAGCAACACAGACACAGAAAGTTGAAGCCTTTCACAACCTCCAGAGGTGCAAAGGCACATGGTCCTTTGGGGCGGGGCAGGAAGCAGCCTGGGAAAGCTCCGGCTGCTGCGATGGAGCTGGGTGGGAAGGGGAGGGGCAAGGAGAAGCTGCTGCGATCCGAGGTGAGAAGGGAAGGGAAGGGAGGAGGAGAAGCATCGGGGATTGGTAGGAAGGGGAGAGGAGAAGCTGCTGGGATCTAGGCTGCATGGGAAGGGCCGCCATTCCCCCCGCTTTCTGGATTTTGGGCGAGCAGGGGGAGGAGGCTCCAAATCGGGGGGTCCTCCACCCAGGCGGGGGATTTGGGAAGCCTACAGTGGTTTATGTCCAGCATATCTCCTTGAAGATTTAAACTGCAGGTTTTTATGTTGGATATAAACCAGTGTAATGTTTAATCAATCACTAGAAGGAGCAAAATACATGAGAAACAGAGTCCCCCCCCCCCTCCCCAACCCCCTCCCCAGGAATTTACAAGCCAGGAGCATGAGAATGTGGAAAAGCCCTCTTTTTGGCATAAATTTATGAATAGGAAATCTCCCCCTACCGATGACTGGTTAACATTTTTGACTCTACAGTTCTATACTGGGTAAAGTACTCACCTGTCCCCCACTCCCCCCGCCACGACAAACACTGTTGACAACCTGAATCATGCAGAAGTAAGTCAGGGAAATTAGGGAAGAAAACATCCTGCGTGTACAATAGCTTTGATCATACAGTATCTTCACCTATCCCACTGAGACAGTGATATCATGTCATTTGTAAACAGTGTTGCAGAGGCACCCACAAAAAAGTGGGTCTGAATGGCCTAATAATCTGAATTATGAATTGAATGGCCTAATAATGAAGAGGAAAAAAAAGCTTGCTGAATGGCCTAATAATGAAAAGAGAGAAAAAAGCTTGCTCTGTTGGTAAGACAATTTTATCCACAGCTGCACCAGCAACATTATCACCAACCTGCCCCTCCCTCCCCAAAAAAATGGTGTGGAAGAAGCCAAGGAAAGTATCTGTTTCTGTCAGATGGGTATAACTGGTGGATCAACAAGACAAATTCAGTCTACTCTTTAGGCAAGCTTCTTTGGACTGAATGTATCTTCTAGTTTGGATGTCTACTTCAGTCAGAAAAAAGGGCATTATCAAGCACATACTGGGCTGCAGAACATGTACCTAACCTGTGCATGGTGTCACAAAAGTTGTTCAGATCTGGGACCCCCCATCACTTCATAAATACTTTTTGTAAATATTTTTTTCTAGAAATTGGATCAAGTCAAAGGTGGTTGATTAAATCCTGCTTTTTTGAGCTAGATGATCCTGGTGATATTATACACCTGTTATCATTCTAAAGTATTTTAAAATATTGGAAAATGCAAAAAAAAAAAAAAAAGGGGGTGGGGAGAAAAAATTGTAGAAATAATTAGTACGTGCTAATTATCTGTAATGATGATAATGTTTTGAATCCCTGCCTGGAACTGCAGCAGTTGTGGTCCTGTGCCAAACAATGTATCTGTGGTATTTGTCTGTCATGTGGCCCAACTTCCATTTTGGGATCTGACAATGTTGATAAGTTTTTAAACATTTAATTGCTGGCACTGTTGCATTAAAGAGATTTTTACAGTCACCTAATTTCACACAGCAGATGTTACCGCCAGTGATTTAACACGCAGAGAACAAAAAAGTTAGTCGAATCCATTATTTGTAAGAATTTTTTTTTTTAAAAAACCTTATTATTATGCAAAGGACAAATAAAAGTAGATTTTCAGTGGTCAGCTCCAAATCCAACTTTGTATCTTAGTAATCAAATATGCACTGTTTTTTGCCAAGTATCCTGGGTTGTCACATCTGCCATCACCACCTGCGATAATTTTTTTCCTCTTTAGCACTAAATAATCAATTACAAGAATCTCTTCCACCCACCTACCCCACCGTCATTTATTACAGCTGGCTTATGATACTGTTTTGGTCAATGCCAAGAAGAGGACCAAGGTAAAATTGCTGACTTTCTGAGCATATTAAACATCTGCGTGGAACTTTATATACCAAAGTGGAGAAAGAAAGCAAATAGTGTTTTTTTTTTAAATGTCATTCACTGAAATAACACAGCATGGTGCATTTGAGGAGTGAGCAAAGGCTGTCACAATTTGATTTCCAGTCCAAATGTTGGAGCTTTGTTGGTTGATTGGTTTGCTTTGGACTCTTGAATGCTGTTAATATCAAAATGGACGAGTTTTCAGAATGTTTATTATTTACCATAGCAATGGTTGAGCCAGCAAGCATTCATTTTGGCACCCATTTCAGGGAATTGAATTCCTAAGGACTGCAGATAGAAACACCCCCCCCCCACACACATATATCCCCACTACGCTTGGATGTGCTTGCCAAGTGAGCAAATATGATCACCAATCAGTGAGAGAAAATGAACATGGACTGGGTTCAGAATCAAACTTCATTTTAAAGGCAAATGGGTGAAATGAATAAGAAGCCTATGAATATGCCAAATATCATCATTATTTGTTCCGCCAGCTGCAGCGGATGCTCTTGGTACAGCTCTATCGTGGACGTGCCAGCTCCAACATTCACTTTGCTGCGAAGAGTAAAGGCTGCTGCAAGCACCAATGCAGGGCTCATATTGACATACGTTGAAGGAACAGAGATTACCTGAATCTTTAAGGATGATTCACACAAAGATTTTGGTGTATACAAAGCCAAAATTAAGCACTTATTTTTTATTTCAATGGAAGAAGCATGTTCTTGAATATCTTACTGAAACCATTGGTTTGGATCCACTAGAGATTATAAGGACTGAAAGGATGTCTCTCTATGAACTAGGACTTCCCTCTTTGCACAGCAGTCCCAAATCACCCTCAAATGCTAGTCCTGGAGCAAAGGAGATCCCCATGAACAGTTTGGGGAGTTAAAAGTCTGCAGCAAGAGGGGAATTGGTGAAAATCACCTTCTACTCTTTTTTTACTTACAAATGTATTTACAGAATTTATACCCCATCTTTCTGCCCTTACTAGGGTCACCAAGGTGGCTAACAATTTGAAAACACATATGATAACATTACATTATAAAATCATTAAAACCAACCCTGTCCCAAACACACATTATTGAAACAATTTTTGTAAGAGTTAGAAAGCAAAATATATACACAATGTAAAAACATTGGTTAGGAAGGAGGGAACGCCAAATGAATGAAAAAAAGTCTTTGCCCATTGGTGGAAGATGGAAACAGACAAGTTTCACTGGGGAGAGAGTTCCAGAGCTTTGGTGCCATGATTGGGTCATCATGGCACCAAAGTTGGAAGTTTCCAGGATGCCCAGGATGAAGGTGATGTTCATTGGTTGAAGCATACACCCAATCAGGTGTCGCCATGGACTCGCCATTGGTCCAGCCGATGTCCAGCCTTCTTGGTCATCAGCAGAACCTCCCATTACCACTCCCAGTCACCTCCCATCCCCTCAGGACTAAGGTGACTCTATATAACCTGTGGACTAGCTACCCACAGGTGTGCCTTCTACTCAGTAACCCCCATTCCCGCTGTGTAGTTACACCCCCGATTCCTGATCAGTTTCGGGACCTTTCCCCCATTTCCTCATTCGTCGCCATCGGAGCCTTCCCTTGGAGTCTGCGAGAGGTAGTATTACCCTGTATGTCCATCCTTTATGTTCCCCTATCGATCTCTCTATATTTCTTAGACCTGTGTGAATGTGTGATTGATTTTGTACCTTGAATGAAAGAACTATTGTTTCAAATAAACCACAATTGATTTTACTAAATTAGAGTCCTTTATTGAGCATTGACTCTCTGATCGGTTGAGCCTCGTATACACAGATAATAAAAGATTCCGATGGGGCTAACTGTCTCTCAGCCTAATTCCCCAATCTTGTTTTGAGAGCAGTTTCCCTAACACCCCCTTCTTGCAATGTAACTGCTCCCCTCACAGGTCATATTAACCAGTCATTAATAAATGATTGGTTTTCTGTGTAAAACAATTTTATTAATTTGCAATATATTGTTATATTATTCTTAAAGAAATAAAAAAAAACCAATACAAATTTAATACCAATACATTACACTTTCCCCCCTCCTCCTCTCCCCCCTTTTTATGACCCCTGCCGGTGTTTACTTAAATTAGTAAAAATACAAGGTAATTTATCAAACCGAGAATCTCCATATTAAAACTTTATAACAATAAAAAAGAAAAAAAAAGAATGAGTATAAGAGAAATCAAACCTTATATATCCATCTTCATCCTTATCCTTTTACCTTTATCGAAAAGGAAAAAAAAAACCCAGTATCACAATAAGAAAATAAAAAAACCAGAAAGCAATGATTCCTTTATAAGTTTTAGTCCATTATTCCACAAAGCTTCAGCTATTGTCAAAAATCACTAATGTCCTTTTACCTTCCAGTGTTTTTCAACATATTTTTGAAATTTCTCCCATTCCTTTCTAAACTTCTCCAAGTCATAGTCTTTTAAGATTCTTTTAAGTTTGTCAATTTCACTCCAAGACATAACTTTTAAAATCCAATCCCATTTTTCTGGTATTTTATCTTGCTTCCATAACTGCACATATAATGTCTTTGCAGCTGAGAGCAGATACCACACCATTGTTCTATCTTGTTTCGGAAAACTTTTCATTTGTAATCCCAACAGAAAAAAGTCTGGAGACCTCTTAATGTCATAACCTATTTTTTTTGACATTTCTTTTTGAATCATTTGCCAAAATTGTCTTGCCTTTTCACAAGTCCACCACATATGACAGGAAGATCCTTCATGATTTTTACATTTCCAACATCTATCTGACACCTGATTATTCATTTTTGCCAATTTCTTAGGTGTCATATACCATCTATATAGCATTTCAAAGCAGTTTTCTTTAATGTTGTAACATGTCGATATCTTCATAGAGTTCTTCCATAAATACTCCCATGATTCCATTTGTATTTCTTTGTTAAAATTAATTGCCCATTTTATTATTTGAGATTTAACTACTTCATCTTCTGTAGACCACTTCAATAATAATTTATAAATTCTTGAAATCAACTTTTCATTATCGCCCAACAGCATTCTTTCCATTTCTGTTTGCTCCTGTCTTATACCTTCATTTTTGATGTCATGTTCAACCAAACTCTTAATTTGTTGCAGTTGAAACCAATTGTATTTATACTGTAATTCTTCAGCCGATTTTAGTTCCACCTTTCCTCCCTGTTTTTTTAGTAATTGATTAAACGTTATACACATCCCTTCATCAGTTTCTGAAGATAATTTTATTACTTCCGTTGGCACAATCCATAGCGGCTTTCTCTCATCACCATATTTTTTATATTTTAACCAGGTACTTAGCCTATTTCTTCTTATATAATGATGTGAGAAAAAACCATCCAGCTTATTTTTCCCATAATACATATATGCATGCCAACCAAAAATATTTCTATGGCCTTCTAAGACCAACAATTTCTTATTTAATAACGTCATCCATTTTTTAATCCACACCAAACACACTGCATCATGGTATAATTTTAGATCTGACAATTGGAAACCTCCTCTTTCTTTTACATCGGTTAAAATTTTCATTTTGATTCTTGTTTTTTCTGAAATTTTTCTTTGCCATTTACTGAATTGTTTATTGTCCTTCACAATTGGAATTGTTTGAAATAGGAACATAATTCTTGGTAGAACATTCATTTTAATTACAGCAATTCTGCCCAGCATAGACAAGTTCAATTTATTCCATTTTATCAGATCTCCATCAATTTTACGTCAGAGCTTCTCATAATTATTTTTATACAAGTCTATATTTTTCATAGTAATTTCCACACGTAGATATTTTACTTTTGAAGTAACCTCACACTCTGTTGCACTTTGCAGTTCTTCCTGTTGACTCTGTCATATTTTTACACAAAATTTTCGATTTTTCTTTGTTTATATAGAAGCCTGACAGTTCTCCATATTCTTGTATCTTACGAAGCAGCAATGGTGTTACATATATGGGATTTTCATTGATAAACATTACATCATCAGCAAACGCTCTGTATTTGTAAGAAAAACTTTTCCATTTCAGTCCCTCTATTTCCTTATCTTCTTGCATTTGCATAAGCAAAATCTCTAGTGTCATTATAAATGTCAATGGAGATAGAGGGCAACCTTGTCTTGTTCCTTTACTACTTATCATTTTTTCCATCAAATCTGCATTTATACAAAGTCTTGCTTGTTGTTCAGTATATATCGCCTTAACCATTCTTATAAAATATTCTCCTAGTCCCAATTTCTCCATCACTGCAAACATAAAATCCCAATGCACATTATCAAAAGCCTTCTCTGCGTCTGCAAAGAATAATACCACTTCTTTTTCAGGATGCTTCTCATAGTATTCAACAATGTCTGTAACAGTTCTGATATTATCTCTGATTTGTCTCCTGGGAAGAAATCCTGCTTGCTCATCTTTAATGAAATTATTCAAATGCTGTTTGAGTCGTTCTGCTAATATCCTAGCATATATTTTATAGTCATTATTAAGTATTGAAATTGGTCTATAATTTTTGACATTTCTGTTTTCTCTGTCTTCTTTCGGTATCAACGAAATTACTGCTTCCTTCCATGTGTTTGGTGTTTTCCCATCAATTCTAATGATATTCATCAATTTCTGAAGTTTTGGTACTAATGTCTCTGCGAGGACTTTGTAAAATTTTGCTGAAAAACCATCTAGACCTGGTGCCTTTTCCAATTTCATTGAATTTATTGCTGCTTCAATTTCTATTTTTTCAATTGGTTCATTTAAAGTCTTTTGCATATTTACTGTCAAGGGATTTACCTGAATTTTCTGTAAATATGCATCTATTTTTCCTTTCTCCACCTTTTGGCCTTGAAATAATTTAGCATAATATTTATAAAATTCTCTTTTTAATTCCTGCTTGGTCTACAATTTCTTTATCTCCTAATACAATTTTGTTAATAAATTTATTCTCCTTTTTTTTTTTTTCATTTGCCAAGCCAGGAAAATACCTTGTTTGCTCCTTCAAAAGATTTCTGTTGCAGTCTTTTGAGATCCCATTCAACCTCTTTGTTTAACAAATGTCTCAATTGATTCCGTAGTAAACTTAAACTGGCAGGCACCAGCGTCAGAATATTATTATGCTGCCAGATTAATTTAACTCAAACTGTGAATTCTAAAAAAATTTTTTTAATTACTAACGGGTTTTTATAATGTTTAGATGTTTTTATCGTTAACTAAGTTTTATCTATTACCTATTGTTGTACATGTATAGATGCTGTTAGGCGCCCTGAGCCGCCTCGGCGGGGAGGGCGGGATACAAATAAAATTTATTATTATTATTATTATTATTATTATTATAGTAATGTAATCTCCCTTATAAATTTCTTTTTTCCCTGGTCTTTTTTTGAGTTCCTTTTCTCTCTTTGCAATCTCTTTTTGTATGTTCAGCATTTGTTTCTCTTTAGCTCTTTTATCTTTATTGTTCATTGTAATTAAAATACCTCACATTACTTTTCAGCTTTGTACGCATCCCACACTGTCTGAAATTAAATGTCCTCATTTTCATTTATTTTAAAGAAAGCTTTAGTTTCTTTTCCTAGAGACTCCACTATTTCTGTTTTCTGTAGCAAATCTTCATTTATCCTCCACCTCCTTGTCTTTTTCGCACATTTTGCCATCCACACTAATGGATTGTGATCTGCCCCCACTTTAGGAAGAATCTCTATTTTTTCGTCATAAGTCCAACATCTTTTGTAGTCCATAGAATATCAATTCTTGAGAAAGAGTTGTGCCTTGCTGAGTAAAAAGTATAATCACGCACCTTTGGATTAAATTTCCTCCATACATCTTCCAAACTTTCTTGTTTTACTAATTCAAAAAATGATTTTGGTAGTTTCTCTTCATTATTCCCCCCCCCCCCCGATCTATCCAAAATATTTTTAACTGTGCCATTAAAGTCTCCCATTACCATTATTTGTTCATATGTCACTTGGTCTAATTGTTGCACAATCTCTTTAAAGAAGGCATCTTTCGCCCCATTTGGGGCATATAGTCCCAATAATAACGTCTTTTTTGTCATTCAACACCACTTCCACTGCTAAATATCTCCCATCATTGTCCTTAAAAATCAACTTTGGATCCAATTCTTGTTTAATATAAAAAACTACTCCCCTTTTTGTCTCCTTAGCCAACGAATAAAATTCCATTCCCAATTGTTTATTCCATAAAAATTTATAATCCATTTGTTTAATATGTAGTTCTTGTAGGCAAATTATAATACATTTTTGTTTCTTAATCCAATGAAATGTAGCCTTTCTTTTTTGTGGTGAATTTAGTCCGTTTACATTCTAAGATATTAATTTGTAATCCATAGTGATTCTTCTTTTATTCTGTATCCCCAAATCCCCTATGTTCTTCAAAAAACCTCCTCAGTTCTTGAACATTTGTAATTGTAATCCTCTTTCCTCCATATTCAAAACTTAGACCCTCTGGCAGTATCTATCTCACTTCATTCTCCCGCAATTTGTCAGCTAATTTTTTATACAGTCCTCTGTCATTTATGACTTTTCTTGGCAACTCTTTCATGATTCTTACTCTGCTATCATCTACTTCCAATGTTTTTTTCAAATTGTTTACTTAAGATCTTTCCCACCACAGCTCTTGATACAAATCTTATTACCACGTCTCTTGGCAACTTATTTTTCTTGGCATACACAGAATTGACCCTATATATATAGTCATAAAGATAGCTAAATTCATCAGCATCCACACCCAAAAATTCCACAATGATTCTTATTATATATGTCCTCAAATCAGATTCTTCATTTTCAGGTACTCCTCTCAGACGTATCTGGTTTTCCATTAATTTACAGTCTTGTAGAACTACTGCAAATTATTAATCATGGAATCTTGACCTTTCACTTTATTCTCAACCACATGTACTTTATTTAATGTTGCTTGTGTGTCATTTCTGAGATCCTCAATTTCTTTTTTAATTTCCATTTTCATCACCTCTGCGCTTGATTCAATATCTTTTTTAAATTCTTTAATTAATTGTTTCTTATTATCAGTTATTAAATCTTTCATCACTTTGACCAATCTTGCCTTCATAGCCTCCAATTGCTCTTGTATTTGTATTTTAGCCATTTTTCCTTCCTCCAATGAACTGGCCCTTGTATGTTCTGGCTTCGGTCCTGGCTTGTGTTCAGACATTACTGTCTTCCCATTACAAAAACAGGCTTCAAAGTGGATCTCACAAAATTAAAATTGAACCACAGGATCTTATAGATTAGAACACACCCTTTTCAGTGAGCCCAAAATCGCTGTTCTCAGAGCTTCCTATCTCAAGATATTAATTTTTAAAATTTATAATTTACACAAAATGGTGGCCGCGATTTTTCTGACCCTTTTTAAAAGTTTTCCTTTTTTCTCTTAAGGTCCACCAAACTTACTTTCACTTAGATAGTCCAATATATTTCACCCTGTTATAAAAACATCTGCTGGCTCCACTGATTTTTAAAGTCCCGTTCTTCTTTTAAAAATTTTAATTTTTTTCCCTTCCTTTAATGGCCACTGAAGTTTTTCTATGGTTTAGTCCTAGAGAAGGTCAGGAGGCATGACAATTTCCCTTCTTTCAATGGCACCTTCCTGCTTTTCTTGCCATGAAGTCTCATTTTTGATGGTTGAGAAATCTCACGATGCTTGTATGACGCCACTTCCTGTGACATCTTCTGGATCAGCAACTCAGTGACGATGGGTTTTTTTTTTGCATAAACTAAAAGTATTCCAAACATAAGTTGTTTTTCATCTTATAACTTTGTTTCTTGAATTTCAAAAGTCCTGAAATTACCCCCTTTCCTTCTTCTTAACTTTAGAATGTTGTAATTAATCCCAAATTTCAATCCTTATCTCATATAAGGCTTATTTTATTCCCGGAATGATAGATAAAGATCTTACCCTGAAACCAAATATATCCTTCTTTACATCGTCCTTTCCAAAGATAAATTTAAAGATGTTAGAATAGTCCAAAGAAAGCTTGAATCTTGATGAATTTAAGTCAATTTAATGACCGTGGAGACCCTCTGTAGACGCTGGAATGAAATTTTTCGCTGGGGACTCTTCAAAGCCTAAAAGGAACCCCACTGGAACTCCTTGTCAGCCAAAGTAAATCCCCTCAGAATTTTTCTAAGCATGTCTTGGCCTTTCCCCTAACTGAGAAAAGTAGGTAGCAGGCGTTGAAGTCACCTTCTCTGCCCAGAATAGAGGCTCCGGTCTGCTTCTCTTTGAGAAGCGACTCAACTCTCCATGATCCAACCCCGGAAATCAATAAATGGTGGGTTTTAATATGACCTTACCCTTTGGTATTCATCTCAGTAGTCATAAGGTACACTTATCAGTTTGAATAGGCAGCATCTTTGTGCATATTCAGATTTGGGAAAATCCAATACTAGTTGGTTTGGTAGGTTTTCACAGCTGCTTGGCACAAACCAAACAGGCCAAATGATTGGCTTACTTCTGATCACCACCTTTGAACATGATAAGTTTGACAGACAAATGTATTTGTAGCATCCTATCCTGCAGCAATACAGCTTGGCTTCGCTCAGTCATGGTCATGATCAGTGCAGGTTCATGAGGCAGTGCCTATCATTTCTACTGATAGGAGTTAGTTTTTCTACTCTGCCCCTTGTCAAGTCACTGTGTTTTGGGAAGACTGAGACACTCAACCACATGATAGGCTTTGGATTGCTAACTTTGTCATGTCTTTAACTTTCCCCAAATAGTATTTTTTTCAGGGGGGGGGGATGATGGATCAAAAGCTCACTCCTTGATCCTGTGAGCAGCTGGGAATCAGCTTCTGATCCCCCAAAAGCTTTGCATGTCCTAGGAAGTCTGGCAGGTAGCAAAGCTTCCAGGGCTAGAAAACCCACAATCAGCTGGGAGTCTTTTTCTGCTTTCCTTCTACACCCTGACCTAGCCTCAGATCGCAAAGCATGGAGACACACCATCCACCAGGCTGTCTCTTACTTTGAGAACGCACGCATAGCTGGTCTTGAGGACAAAAGGAGATTGAGGAAGAGTCGCACTGCTACAGCACCAACCCTAAATCAGACTTTTCCCTGCAGCCACTGTGGCCGGACCTGCCTGTCCCGCATTGGTCTTGTCAGCCATCAGCGAGCCTGCAGCAGACGTGGACTATTGCACCCTTCTTAAATCTTCGTTCGCGAAGCCAAGCTGAGAGAGAGAGAGAGAGAGAGAGAGAGAGATCTACACCCAAAACAGGCCTCATTTTGGGCAGGAGCTCACAGGAGCAGAGCTCTAGAACCTCTAAATTTTATTGTGCTCTTTCTTTCTTAAACTTGCTTCTGGGCTCCATTGTTCAACCCCCCTGTGAGAATTTTGCCAAACTCTATGATTTGACATATTTTCTAATATTTTTTTCCGCACATAAAAAATGGGAAAATAACCATCATGCCACTGTGGTCACACAGGAGAAAGCAATTTAAAAAGTATGATGGGAATAAGGTTTTATTATGACAATTATAATTCAAGAAGCATTTTAAGATAGATACTGAGCTGATATAATTTAGTGCACCTTCCGATGATGTCAAGGGTGTGGCATATGCAAATGAGTCATGCAAATGAGTTGTTCTAATGAGCTCTGGCACCTCTTTTTCTACTAAATGACCCCTGTCCAAAAAACATTGAAGCATAACTGGGATCCAGCAGAGTTTCCCAGGAGGGGGTTTGAAAGCTGTCTTTCAGCTGATCCTGTGATCAGCTGTTCTCATTGTTTTGCATGAGGTGAACAAATTGTGTTCAAGTCATGATCTGATCATGAGCACTGAACACAATATGAACAAGCTCACTGTGAAATTTTTGGCATCATTATTGCTGATGGCCAGAAACAAGTGGGGCCTCTCAGAGGTTCAGAGTGGCCTGGGGCCACTTTCAGCATTTGAGGGCCCTAAGTCATAATAACTGATTCATTTTTGAAATATTTTGAATGTGTTTTAAACTTTTTAATATGACAAAATCTGTATTAGGTAACCAAATAAAGTCTTCTTACAAATCACATCTCTTGTTTGCATTTTTAAGCTGAGGTAGTGTGTGTCATCGTTGCTCTGATTGGGGTGCACATAAAAACAAGTTGAAAACCTTCTCACATGCTACAAAACCAGTAAGTGTTTTAAAATGAGGTCCCATTGGACCTTGAGGCCCAGTCCAAATGGCTGTCCTGTACCAGCTCTGACTGGTTCTGGAAACAAAATGAGCACTAATGTGCAACAGTGCCTTCTTCATTTTGCTGTCCTAAACAGTGTCTCGGGTGACTTGGCCAGAGAACCAGCCCTGGCAATATGATTCCTATTTGGCTGGGGTTGTATTGATAGCAAGAAGAACACTGCTTTGTTTTTAGAATGGTGATAGTACAAATGTCATTACTACTGTGAACAGGCTCAGAGTAGTCCATTTGGGAGGGATTTTTACACTGAAAATATTCCATCCTGAAAATCTGGCACAGCCCTAATACTGACATCTGTCTTCCTTGAGTCCTTCATGAGACAAAAATGAGAATAGTCAGCATTCTTCTGGCATATCTCAAGTGCCAGGTAAGGTTGCCAGAGGCTCCTTAATTAACCTGTAGAGTTGCCAAAGGTCTTCCCCCCCCCAGAAGAGTAAAAATGTATTGCAGTGAATACTTGGTATGAATCCTAGATACTTCCAAACCAAGCTGGCTTCATAGGAAAAGCAGAGCTAGCAGTAGTGTTGAATGGCTACGTATTGATGCAGTGCAGCCAGTAGTTGGTTTGGGGTATCATTAGATGAGTCTTCATTCAAGATCTCATTATTTAGAAAACATCCTTTGAATGAATCAGATGATGTGCTTATGTCCTGATTTACTGTACATTTGTCCAATGGAATTCATCACCAGTATACATCAACAATCTACTCCACCCCCCATGGAATTTACATTTAGAATGAAACTAACCCCTTCCCCCTTTCAACAGTCAACAAAACAAAAGGCCAGTCAACACACTAATTTAACAGGTATTTATAAACCAATAGTGCATTTCTAAGAGATCTTAAAGAATTAGAATGATTTAACCCTGTTTAGGATTGTACTGTCAAGCAAGGAAAAACTACAAATCTATGGCACCATCAGCCATGTTGCTGGTGTTCTAACATTTCAGCTTCTATACTGCAATGTTTAATTGATTCCAACTGGTGTTTGTATAACAGCAGAACAAGGCACTGCTTCATTTTGGTTATTCAAGTTTCCATTATTAAAATGAGCTCTGTAATAAATTAATTTGCTAATAATTTGTGCAATCAACTATGCACAAATTTATAATGCACATTTAAAAAAAAATCTTTCAAAGTCCTCCAGAGTAAGGATATCCTGTCTTATGCATGGTTTACCATTTTGTCTGTAGAGAAACTTGCAAAAACTAGAAGCAATTCAATCCAAGTTTCTCACATACTTATTTGGAGTACTTCATTGTGTAGAGTGGAAGCAAGGTTGGTTCCACTCAAAGCATGCGGCTGGCTTCAAGATACATGATTGGGTTCAATTCAGGGCTTTTTGTATAGGAAAAACCCAGCAGGAACTCATTTGCATATTAGGCCACACCCCTGATAGCACCATTGCTTCACACGGGGCTTTTTTGTAGGAAAAGCCCAGAAGGAACTCATTTGCATATTAGGCCACATCTCCTGATGCCTAGCCAGCAAGAACAGTTTCCTGCTCAAAAAAATCCCTGGTTCAATTTAATGTTCTCTCCCCCTGGATTAACTCTGAGTGGGTAAGAGCAGTAAATGACAAATTACCACTATGCAGGTTTCCCCTTCCAGGCTTACTGCATCTTGGTATTTGAAAGCCAGAGCAATAATTAAACAGAGAATATGGGATACAAGTTGACAGATCATAGGTCTCTTCTGTTCTAGGCATGGGGAACAATGACCAAAATTTTACTCTACCAAATTACCTCTACACATTAGAATTTCCCAAATATCATAGAGCTTTTATTTTCGCCAATTTTAACATTCTTCTGCCTGCCATTCTTGGATGGAGGTATGTACGTGTGCCATATGCACCATGTCTCAGTCTGGTATGATAGAAACAATCAAGCATGTCCTTCTATCCCCCCCCCCTCCCAGTTGGAATAAAAAGACAGACAATCATAAGTTGGGTAAACTAAGGATCACTTTAAACTCAAATGGCAAGGACAAACATTAACTAGTGGAATGGTCAGGGCAAGGGGTCTTTCCTAGATCCCTCCCTTGCCAAACAGTGGGTGAGACACTCTGCCCTGGAGCAGAGCCAACTGCAAGTGGCTCTTGTCCAGCTGGCACAGTATGTGGGATAAGCCCTAGAGATCCCCCCGCCAAAAAAACTGCACAGCTTTAGTGGAGACTATCTTGGTCATCCTAAAGGCAGTCTTCATTTCTGCCCATCCCCCCAATGCCGCACAGCCTCAGGGGTGATACTGCAATGGGGCTGCTGAATGGTGCTCACTAAACTGCAAAATTCAATAACAACCAGAATATTGCTCAACAGAAAGTGACTGGCATATCCAATGACACCACCCAAGCAACTTCCACAGTCCACTGAGCCATACTGTGGGGTAGGCAAAAACACCCTTTCCAACCAGTCAATCAGGAAAGGGCGAAAGATTACTACACGGTCCCCATTAAAATTGGCAAAAGCCTGCAAAAGACTTACAGACATGGTGGGAGGGTGGGCTGAGCATGAGACAAAGCTAAGAGGGGGCGAAGCCAGCTGATTTAATTCTGGCTCTGCCCCCTGCAAAGAGCCTGGCTGCAGATTGCAGCCCTGCTCTTCCTCCTTTCCAGAAGGCAAAGAAGGCCCACCTATAGCACGTTTGATGTCCAGCTACAGATAGGGGTTGAATAGTGTCTATTTTACAAGAACATTCTTGGGGGGTTGGACTAGATGACTCTGGAGGTTCCTTCTAACTCTATGATTATATAATTCACACACACACACTTACAATTAATGATAAAGTAAAATTACTTTTATCATTGAACTGTTTCATTATATTATATCTAAATACTTAGGCAGATCCAGTACTTTAAAAGTTTCTCTCTTCTTGCTGGCTGTTTTAATGAAACTACCAAATTTCTATGCACTGACATGCTTAATAAGGAAACAATTAATTTAGTATTTTAATAATTTTACTTTATCAATAATTGTAAGAATTTTGCACACAATACCTGCTTATTTATCTAATGTGTATCACAAATGGTTGATTAGCTGATTGTGGATCAAAATAAACTATGTGTGTGTGTACGTATGTACATATGTATGTATGTATGTAAAAGATAGGGCCTTATCGAAGGTCACAGCCATTGATTTTCAAGATTGAATGTGAGATCTGAACCCAGGGCACCATGATATGTGTCCAACACTGGATCCTTTACACCACACTGAACCTTCTCATTTCAGTTACTGCAAACAATGAAACGACTGCTTCTGGACATCCGTGTACAATGCTTGTGCTTATTTAACATCTCCCGAATTACTTTCCCCATAATCCACTTAACTTAAAATGTGTTTAAACTGCTAATGCACTGGGTCATTGACTTTAACAATGTTCTCACGGTTACATTTAATTATTGTACAAGCTGTTATTTAAGATCACATTTCAGATCAAGAAATGTAATAACGCATTCGTAGATTGCGATAAATGAAGCAACTGCCTAATGTTCCGCAGAAGAACTATGAATGGGGCTTTCTGCAGGAAAGAAGAACCACAGGAAGAGGTCCACATGTCCTGGACAATCAACTTCACATAGTAATGTAAAGGGTGGAAAATGGAATAGGCATTGATGTAATGGACATTATCTAAGATGCAATTAAGTATCTAAGTCAGCAGCAAATGAATAGTAAGAAGCCTATTAATTATCATGGATTTCCCAAGACTATGGAAACAGAACACGTACCATAGAGACTTAGGGATCCAAAAAGGAACTGGCTGTTATTGTGTTAGTGCATCAAGTTGAGATTTTGAGGCCTTGCTTATTACAACCAGTGAAGGATCAATGGTTGCAATTGGAATCTTGCTATCACTGTCTTTTTTGCTTCAGATTTTTCTCAAGAGAAGTCACTAAACTTCTGGAGCACACAAAAGAATAGCATAGTTTTGTGTCCTTGACCCAAAGTGTTTATTCAAGTCCCAGGTGATGTTATGTACATAAAGAGCCAAATACAAAAACCTCCAGTTCTATAATCCTGCACAAACTCAGCACAACTGGATTTTGAACACCATACTTCTGATTGGTTGGTGAAAGCCAAGGCAGTAGCTAACACTGGTGGCATCTGTCTATCTCCTGTTGGGCAGGGAAAACGAAAGCAAAAGCTACCGTGACTAACCAACCTCACAACAAAAGACCAAATGATTTATATCAATACTCAAAGAATTATATATATAAGTTGTCCAACAGACAATTCCATTAATATTTTCATGCGAAATAAGGAACGAATTCACCAGAAACCAGTCCTATCTTTCCAACTAATTAATGTCAGCTTGTATCAGGAAAATCCAGGTGAACTTGAGATACTGTTGGGGACAGATAGGGTTGCCAAGTCCAATTCAAGAAATATCTGGGGACTTTGGGGGTGGAGCCAGGAGACTTTGAGGGTGGAGCCAGGAGACATTAGGGGTCGAACCAAGATCAAGGTTGTGACAAGCATACTTGAACTTCAAAGGGAGTTCTGGCCATCACATTTAAAGGGACGGCACAGCTTTTCAATTCCTTCCTTCCATAGGAAATCATGAAGGATAGGGGCACCTTCTTTTGGGGCTCATAGAATTGGACCCCCTGGTCCAATCTTTTTGAAACTTGGGAGGTATTTTGGGAAGAGGCACTAGATGCTATACTGAAAATTTGGTGCCTCGACCCCAAAAAACAGCCCCCCCAGAGCCCCAGATACCCGCGGATCAATTCTCCATGATTTTCTATGGGAATAAACTCCATAGGGAATAATAGAGTCCCCAGCAGACATTTCCCTCCCCTCCCCCCCGCTTTCTGATGACCCTGAAGCGGGGGGAGGGTCTCCAAACAGGGGGATCCCCTGCCCCCACCTGGGGATTGGCAACCCTAGGGACAGAGCACTGGACTAAATGCACCTTTGATTTGATCCAACAAAGCTCTCCTATATTTTCACCACAATGAGATGTTTGCAAAGCAAATCTCATATTTTTGCAACCTTTTTTTTCATTACCGTCATTATAGGTAGATACCCTCACCAAAATTAATAAGAAGTTTTCAGAGCCGCAGAATATATGAACATATAAAGCTGCCTTGTACTCAATCAGACCATTGATCCATCAGCTTGTAAGACTGGTATTGTCTACTCAGTCTGCCAGTGACTCTCTGGGGTTTCAGATCAGGGGCTTTCCCATCACCTCCTACCAGATTTTTTTTCACTGGAGATGCTGGGATTGAATTTGGGACCTTCTGCATGCCAAGCAGATGCTTTATCTCTGAGCCATGGCAACTGGAGAATGAACACAATTTTGTAGTAGAGACATGTTTTTCATGCAGAAGGTCTCAAATCTCTGTCACCTCTAGTTAAAAGGACCTCTGCTTGTAAGGCTGATAAAAGACCAATGGAGGGTCTGGAGAGCTGTGGCCAGTCAGAATAGACAGTACTAGAGTGGATGATGGAACATTCTGACTCAATATGAAGCAGCATCATATAATTATACACCTGGAATTGCTTGCTGCTTTAGTTGCAGTGGCACAAGCCATTGTTTCTGCTGCTCTGATTAAATAAATCTTTAGAATAAGGCTGCTGGGTAACATATATTCATTTCTCTGCAAAAAAGGTCAGGCTTATCTGAAACACAGAGAAATATTTCATACTACCCCAAATTATATCCTCCAAATTACTACCCCAAAAAGCGAGCTGTTTTATGAATGTGGTTAAATAAAAATATTTATATTGCAAAATCTATGGCATGTAACAGCAGGGAAAAAAATCTGGGGAAAAAAAGTTATGAAATAAAATTCTTTTCAGACTGCATCGGAGAACACCTGCTGCTTTCTTTATTTTTTATTTAGCGTAATTAATGTGCTCGACCCATGCAGCATGCAGATGCATTATAAACAAATCACAGAAGAAATAATGAACGCTTTTCATTAGAAAGTTCATCTAAAGTTGAAAAAAAGTATATGATTAATTAATCAGAACAGAATCACACACTGTAAAGTCTATTGACATATGCTTTAAAATCATTTGTGCAATATGGTAGAAACTGCAATGAGGATCATTTGCAACCAAAATTACTGAAAGCACATGCTAAAATATTCTGCTTTTGGCATTCAGACACTGCACATTATTTTTGACCCAGTAGTCTTATTATGTGGGATGATAGACGGAAGATGTTAATAGATGAAAGGTAACCTGTGATGAGCTTAGATAGCACCTTAGAGGCAAAATTCCAGTTTCCTTCTGAGCTTCTTCCTTTCCTTCAATTCATTTAAAAAATCATATGGATAATTATTCATCCAATTAACTTTACCACTGAATGCAAGTCCCTTGTTCACATGATATTGTGAAAGGGCCAATATCCTACAGTTAATATTGCAAAACATCGGATACATTCACTACTGCACTTTCATGGGAATGTTTAGGTTGTTAGGGAATAATTTTATGTTTATATCTGTGACCACCAAACAATATATGATAGATTGGACCAATGGTTGCATAGAGCTCATTGTATTTCAGTCAGTGGCCACTTGCAAGCTGCAAGGGATATCTACAACTCAGCTGATAAATGGTGATAATCATTTCTAGTAGTTTGCTCCAGCTTCTTCATACATGGACATTGAATTTTCCATGTTCAGGAAGTCTACCTGCGTATCTTTGAGCTGTGGTTCATTTCTGCCATTAATGGGCCCATGTGAACACAGGGATTTCCATCAGTACTGCCCAAAGAGGAATGCCATGTTGCTGTATAGATAAATTATGCTCGGTTGTGGAATATTCAGTTTTGGAATCCTTTAAAAAATTCCTTAGGAATGTGGCATTGGCATTCATGTGGATCTTGGGCCTTGTCACTCCATGGTTCCCCTCTACAACAGGCTGTTTGGGGAATGGGTTACATGGGGTGTCAGGCAGATCTGCCCCATGCTGCACCAGTGCTCCTGCAGTTGGATTCCATAAAGTTGTGGTGGGGTCCTCCCCCTCAACTGATTATTATGCATCCTTCTTCACCTTTGAGCAGACCATTTGCTCCTTGGTTCAATATCACACTGCTGTTTACCAGAGTATTCCACAGATTTGTTTCTTTTTTTCATTGTGGGAATCACTACATCATAAATCTATTGACTCTCAGTATTGTGGACAATTATGGTTCTTTCCTGTATTTTATTCATTCTGTCCACACAGCACATGATTTTAGCTATCTCAGCCTCCCACCCCAGTGGAATTTATTTCTTTATAAAACTGACTGTGTTCATGAGGTATGTGAGTAGATGTGCTGTTCAAGCTCAAAGCAACTCCCCTATTTAAACAGGAGTCTTGTGGCAATCTAAAGACTGTCAAGTTTTTAGTGCTTGCAAACACTTTGAGCCTGCTTTGGCAGGGAGGGTGGGATATAAATTAAAAATTATTATTATTATTATTACTTTCATGGACCACAGCAAGGATAAAAATGCATTAGTCTTTAAGATGCCACTAAAATCCCATTTATTTTTTCTGCAACAGATGAATGTTGCTACTCCTTGGAAATTTTCTCTTTTATTATTTTAATTACTTCATTCATACCCTGCCTTTCTAAGCCAAAAGTGGCTTACATTGCACTACTTCCCCCCATTTTAGCCTTACAACATCCCTGTGAGGTAGGGTAGGCTACAAGCATATGACTGGCTGAAGGTGACCCAACAGGTTTCCAAGGCAAAGTGGGGATTTGAACCCAGAGTCTCCCATATCTTAATCTAATACTGTAACCACTATTCAGTACTATTACTTTGCAACATTCTAGGGTAAGGCTTGGAACTGAAAAGAGGATCTGTCATTAAGTCCTGTGACAAAAAATGGGATTTGAATTTGTAATGTCCCCCTTTTGCTGTGAATTCCCAGGTTAAGGTACTCATTCAGGCACCAGTTTCCAGGTTCATTCAGCAGAGCAAGTGTGCTCAAAACATCAGCCATTTATTTGCAAGGAGACAGCTCTAACAACCAAACAACCAATAACTTCAGGTAGCATACAAAACTGGAAACTGAAACAACACCTCCACTGGAGTTGGAGGATCAAACTAAATCACAGATATCGGAGGAGGAGCAGACTATTCCATTACATACATACACATATATATATATATATATACAATAAATATACCACAGGGTTCAAATATCATACTTCGATTAAATATAAGGGGGGGGGGTACAGTTGAGAAAGGGAACCTACAGAGATCAGAAGCATTTCAAATATTATTTGTTATTGGTTAAAGAAAGTACAGAGCTGGGGGAGGGGCGGAGTTGGCAGTTACTTATGTTTGCCTATCATAGATTGCAATTAGATGTAGGCATCCCAAATTCCCCGCTTGGCCTGGGGACCCCCGGTTTGGAACCTTCTCCCCCCGCTGGACAAAAATCTGGAAAGCGGGGGGGAATGGCAACCCTTCCCACCCAGCAGCTTCTCGCCCCTTCCCTTCCCACCCTTGAGGGCAGCCCAGCCAGCGGCTCCAGAGGCGGCGGTGGTGCCGGGCGCGCCTCACTCCCAGCTGGCTGCCCGCCGCTGCTGCTAGAGGCGAGCCACAGTGCTTCCCTAGGGCCCTGCCTCCTGCCTTGCCCTCGCCTTTGGTGGCTGGAGGAGCGCCGGTCAGGCATCGCAGGTGCAGGGACCAAGCAGCGGCCTCCCTGCAGCCTTCGCTGCTCAGCCAGGCCCAAGGGGGGGGGGCGGGGACCGGAGAGAGCCAAGGCGCCAGGAGTGGAGTTCGGTTGGGAAGGCGGCACGCAGCCGGGCTGGCCCTGCGGCTGGAAGGCTCTTGTTGTGCTGAAGAGGGAAGGCGCGGTGCCCCGGCCGGTTTGGAGAGCCTCGGTAAAGGGCGGCGGGGGGCCGGGGAGGTCAGCTCCAGCCAAGATGGGAAATGCCTAGAAATGCGCGGGGGGGGGGTGCTTCGGGTGGAGAACAAAAGTCCTCCTCGGCTGGACCTAAGCCCCCCCCCTCCGGGAATCTGGACTTTTGGAATTCTTTGTAGTTCTAGGGAACTGCCTGCATGCCCTCACTGGCTGACCTGCGGGACACGATGAAGATTTCTACAGTTGGGCGGCGGGGGGGAGAAGGGCTCGGAGGAGAATATTCCCTCTTGGGGGGTGGGGGTTGCCAGCTGGGTGAAGGGAATTCCTAGAGATGTGGGGGGGTGGGAGGCTGTTTTTTGAGGTAGAGGCGCCAAAATTTCAGTATAGCATCTAGTGCCTCTCCACAAAATACCCCCCAAGTTTCATAAAGATTGGACCAGGGGGTCGAATTCTATGAGCCCCAAAAGAAGATGCCCCTATTCTTCATTATTTCCTATGGAAGGAAGGAATTGAATAGGTGTGCTGTCCCTTTAAATGTGATGGCCAGAACTCACTTTGGAGTTCAATGATGCTTGTCACAGCCTTGATCTCGGCTCCACCCCTAATTTCTCCTGGCTCCACCCCCAAAGTCTCCTGGCTCCACCCCCAAAGTCCCCAGATATTTCTTGAATTGGACTTGGAAACCCTAATTAGATGTCACCAGGTGAATTCCGGTGTTTAGCAATTCTTGCACATTCATCCCATATTTCTGAATTTCTGAATACCCTTCTTACAAAGTCAAGTCATTTGGGAAGCCTGAGCCTTCCCTTCTGTTCCTGCCTGCTGTTTTTTTCTTTTTGGATCAGGTAGTGATGTGTGATTGTCCCTGGCGTTGTCGATCACCTCAGCCAAGCAAGCACTGTGGATCAGGAGTCCCCAGGGGAGTTGTTCTTGAGCAACAAATTCCCCCAACCCCTCTCTCCTGTTTCTGCATCAGAGTTTCTGTGTGAGAGCATTTCATGGTTGATACAAGGGTAAATGTGCTGAAGTCAATGGGGCTTGACTACTCTCAATGTAAATCTGCGCTCCCCAATATAGTCCAAGGAAGAGAGGTGAAGGGAAGGAGGCTGAGAAGGCTGGCGTACTTGTCAGAGGGATTGTGGAGCTTTCGAAAAGGAGCAGGAGTTTGGATACATGCTTATGCACATGAGTGAAAAACAAAAACATGGGATGAGTGCACAGTGAAGCTGGTTCAAGGTGGGAGTCTGAACAAAACTTCCCACAACTATTTAAACCACTGCAAATAGAGGCATGGCCAGATTGCACCAAGCCTTCAGTGTGATCACAGCCATAGGCTGGATTGGTGTCATGGCCAGTGGCCCTTGACAATTGGTCAGTTACAAACATAATTGGGATGAAGTTTGAAGGTCTAGGGCACTTTATACAATTAGACACTATTGATTTTTTTAAAAATATGTGAAACCCAATATGAAGGCACAATTCTAGGTCTGGATTTGCCTTCCCGAATGTTCAAGGATGACCTGTTTGGTTTCTCAGGTTCCCAGGAGGAGGATTCAGTTGGAGCCTTCTGAGCCCGCAAGATTCTGGCATCACAGATTGTGGTCTAAGGACTGTGGGAAGGACAGTTGCTAACTCCATGTTGGGAAATTCCTTGAGATTTGGAGGTGGAGCTTGAGAAGGGGTGAGCTCCTCAGGGGTCCCAGGCCCCAGTGTGGGATTCCCCAGTTTTGCATGCTCCTCCCTGCTGCCAGCCAGCTGGCTGATGGGGGAAGGTCCCAGCCCAACAGCCTCCTAGTGACTTTTCACCTCAGAAAGCTTTGAAGAAGTTTGGGAACTACTTGCTTTTTTGAAGGTGTGTGTGTCTTTAAATTTTCGTAGGAGCCAGGCTGAATGGGGGTGGAGTGAGCCAGCAGAACAACATGGCTGTTCTCAGTGAGCTATGAGAAAAGAAGGGAAACCAGCCCAGTTCCTCTGCTTCAGAAGTTGTTTGCACAGAAAAAAGAGAATAAAAAGTAAAGTAGAACCTCTGGTTTCCCTGTGTTAGTCTGAAGAACTTGGTTGACTATACAGCAAATGGTTACATTCAACAACTCATGAGTAAATTGCCCCAGTGAGACCACAAAAGTGTGGGATTGCAAACTGTATTTTGGCTGGTGTGTATGTGTGTGTGTGAGGGAGAGAGAGAGAGAGAGTACATGGGAATATGGGCTGAGGAAATGAAGACTGTACTCAGGGAAACTACACTTCTGTACATTTCTTTATTTATTTTAGGGAATGTGAAAGTCTCCTGGCTCAACCCCCAAAGTCCCAAGATATTTTCTGAGTTAGACTTGGCAACTCTAGTGGAATGCCATAGAGTTCAAATTCCAACCCCATCATTTTATCCAGGGAAACTGATCTCTGTAGTTTGGAGATCAGTTGCAATTCCTGGAGAACTCCAGAACTCCCTGCATAGAGACTGGAAACCTAGCAGAAAGCAATAGAGGGTTATCTGGAGGAGGGAGATATTATGGGGCTCAGATGCCCAAATATGTGCTGTAATGGGAAATGTAGGTACTTTTCAAAAGTAGGTAGGGTACGGTGTCAGTAAATCTTCATTATTGGAGCATCTATCTAGGCAAAACAGGCAGTAGCAATAGAGCAAGGAGCTAAAGAATTTAATTTAAGCCCTGGGTTAAATTAAATTCTGCTAAAATAATGGCTTGCTGATACATGCTTCTTCATGTCTGAGCCCTTGGCTAGTAATTAATTCCTGCCATTACACTCACATTATCAGTGCGAAAGTACATGTGACATTAGGGACCTATCATCAGATCCCCTGATGTATGACTTAGCCATGAAGTGCCCCAATGTGGATCAAGCTAGAGTACTTTGAAAAGGGTTTTTTTAAAAAAAAAAACAAAAAACACAAAACAAACAAACAAAAAACCTTCCCTCCCAGCAGTTTCCCAGACTAAACTGCTCCACTCTCCTGGACAGGCCCAAAGCAACTGTTTTTCTTGTTCCCTAGAGTCACACATTTAATATATAACATAATACAGGAGATCACTAGTTGATTTTGGATGCTAGGTTTATGCTTGACTAGGTATGGTTGCCTGGAAAACATACTATATACTCCCTAGGGATACTGCCCAAAAGAGCACTGACTTACAATGCTTGCTTATTTATTTATTTATTTAGGGAATTTGTATTCCGCCCTACCCTACAAATGGGCTCAGGGAGGATTACAATATAATTGGACAATAAGAACAATATGATTAAAACTAGTAAAATCAGCACATTAAAACAATTAATCTCTTCAGTACAGAGAAGGAGACAAAGTAATTCACAACAGTTCAATATCTAGCTGGCCAATGAATCACACGTTTCCATGTTACAAATGGGCATCAGGTGGTGTACTCCAGCACATTTCTGTTAGGAGTTATAGCATGCTTCAGCAAGGGAGGCCAGGTTGATGTACTTGTACGCCTTCTGCCTCAGCCCAAGGCTGTATATAGTTCCAACCTCCATTGTGGTGGGGGTTTTCTGCCCCTGCTCTGTATCCCTTTTGGGACATGGTGATCTAACACAGAATCTCTTAGTGTGATGGGTGTAAATCACCTATTGATTCACTGCTAATATTATGGGGTGTGCAGGATTGTTGACTGTGGAGAAGCTGTTTTCAGTGGCATCTTTGGAAGTGATCATAATGTGTGCTCAAAAGACTTTCACTGCTTGGTGCTGTAGTTTCAACCAATTGCTGATATTGTGTGTGTGTAGGTCTCCTTGCCCAGCTAAGTCTTCTTCCTGCTACTTGTATCATGTGAAAGAATGACAAGCACCACATGACAGCTCCTCTATTTTTTTTTGCAGGCTACTCAGACACTATTTCAAAGTTTCATACAAAACATATTGAAAGGAAATTGGATATTGGGAGGGATGAAACGTGTCCTCCTCTCCCCAGAATTCTGATATCTTCCAGTTACAAAAGCAGGAAAAAACAGTTCAGTCCTCACCACAAGGTGCCACTGTCAGACAAAGAGAAATTTTCACATTGTTGAAACAATTGGTGGAGTAGAATTAAAAAAAGAGGTCATCCTGCTCCAGCCAGGGTGATCCCCACGTGCTGAAGCAGGTTGCTCCACTTAAATTCCTTTCCTGGTTGTGAACTGAGTGTCCTAAATCATGATGTTTCAGAGGAACCCTTCACACCTTGCAATCAATGGCCAGCAGTGTGCACAACTTCTAGGTCAGCTTTCTCTCAAAGAGATGATCAGCATGTTCTATTGTGACATCCTCTGACACTTGTCGGAACAGGGCAGAAGGGGGCATACAGCTACTCACCATATTCAGATAAAACAAACAATGCAGATTTTCAGGGACAGCCAGTGTAATGTAATAGAGTGTCAGATTACGAACTGGAAGACCCAAGTTCAAATCCTCACACTGCCATGGTGACTTTGGACCAGTCACACACTCTCCACCTAAACTACTTTACATGATAGTTTTGAAGATGACACTAAGGAGAGGATAACATTGTAAACGGTGTGGGTCCCCACTGGAGAGAAAGATGGAGTATAAATGAATGAAAATCCCATTCCCTATGCCAGTCCCATGCACATGAGAAACTAGTTTATCGGGGGACAGCTAGACTAGTTTCCCATGGGTAGGAAGAGCTTCATACTGAGGAATGCTAGGACATATGACCTCTGCAGTCTGGAAGGGTTCAGTACCAGGAAATCTGTACCATTTGTTTTATCTGCATATGGGGATTGACTTTGGAGACTATGCCACCATTCCCCCAGTTTGGTGTAGTGGTTAAGTGCTTGGACTCTTATCTGGGAGAACCGGGTTTGATTCTCCACTCCTCCACATGAAACTGCTAGAGTAACCTTGGGTCAGTCATATTTCTCTTAGGGCTGTTCTGCTCAGGAGCAGTTTTTGCCAGAGCTCTCTCAGCCCCATCCACCTTGCAGGCTGTCTGTTGCAAGAAGGGAAAGGAAGACTGTAAGCTGCTCTGAAGCTCCTTCAGGTAGTGAAGGATGGGGTATAAATCCAATCTCCTCCTCTTCTTTCCCCCTATCCATGTAAGTGGTTCTGCCCATGTTTACCACAGCCGTAAACCTACCAGAACAGCCACCTTGAGCCAAGAGGAATGGTGGGACATAAATGGTTTCATAAATAAATAAAGGTCACCATGAATTGAGTTCACTGCTGTGCCTGAGGATTGCTGCATGGAGGCCCTTGAGGGGCCACCCACAGTTCCATGTTGCAGTTCTTAATAAACAGTCAAGTAGCACATTCTCTTCCCCATGAAACCTGTTTGCAATATAGTAATGATGATAAAGTTCAAATAAACCTTTAATATGCCCTAATTGAGTCCTTCTGTTTTTAACAATTAAAGACAAAGTAATATTTCAGCTACTTTCATTGGAAGCTAAAAAAAAAAAAAAAAAATCACTCACGATTTTAAGCATTATTTTGTTTATTGCAACCAAAGAGAGGATTATAAACAGTTTAAAAGCCTAAACATTTTAACTTTATTCATTAGAGACTCTGCTGAATACTCAAATGAATGTGAGAATGGACAAGGTTCTGTTTAATTTCAGAAAGATTCCTGAACTTTCCATATTTTCCCATACACATTGATGTTTGGTGCATATGAAAGGATCCCTCAAGGGTTTTTTTTTTCTTAGCATTTTGCAAGAAGTAAAACAGACTGGGTGAAGTAAGAAAACTGACTTAAGTTCTGTCTGCATTTTTGGTGGTAGGAAGCTGACTTCTGTATTATCTCTCTCACACACAGGAAACATTAAAAGGGGAAAATTATGCAGAAAAACATAAATTATGTAGATGATGGAAAGTCTATGCTGAACATGATATATGCGCATAGTGGTGCACATCCCTAGGGTCTAATTGCATCCTGTGGGTACCTTTTGAAGCATCTGAATATTCAGAAGAAAGCAAATTTATTGTAATTTTTTTCAAAAAAATGCCCAAAAGTTGATAACATGGTGCATATGATAATGGAAGTATTAAATTTGACCATGGAGCAAAACATATTAAATCAGAAGTGAGTATGGTGCTTGATAAGAATGTGAAGCTTAGAAAATATGAGACTGTAACTCAGGCTGTTGATTCAGGGTCACTATCCTGCAACAGTAGCTTCACTTCAGGTTTGTTTAAGTGACTCCTGTTGCATTAATTCTAATTCTTAATTCTTGTATATGGTAAACCCTAATAATCTGATCTTAGTTCATGCATATTCTATTAAGTCACTTCTGAGTATAACATCAAACTTAAATTTACTCTTAAGGCAATCAAATCCAGAACTGAAGAATGCACTAATTTTTTCATCAGAATACAAATTGTGTTAAAAGATCCAGAATCATTACAATAGTTTCACTGTATTCTAGGTCTAAGGTCCTCTAGCAAGCCCATGACCAAGCAGAGATCAGAAGCTAATCTCCAAGCTCTGTCCACTGGACCCTACTGGCTGTCATTCATGCAATGACAGATCTATTTTAGCTGGACTGAAAGTCAGCAAACTGCGGTATAAAACTCTGTCCTATCGAAGTAAAATCAACTATTTCAGGGATGGATCCAAGACACATTCAGGCCCAATAATGTTTGCTGCCTTATTAGGAATACAATAGAATTTGTTTCTCTTGTCTGTTTGCCTAAATCTTCAAGAACATGGTGGGGAGGATGGCACTGTAATGCTTGGTGGACTGAATTTTGCCTGGTGGATCAGAATTTATATCATACTAAACTCCTGTAATGAAGATCATGGACTCATAAAAGTGTATAACTTGCACATTTTTTTGTTATTCTTCAGATGTTTAGTTAAGAAATTATGTTAATGTCTGTGAATGAGCAGAATGTTTCAATACCAACATTCAGAATGTTCATACCTATATTCCTGCTCTTTCTAAATCCCATGTAACAAACCAATGACTCCTTTTTTTACATCAGGAAGAGATAATCTGTATTTAATATAAATGGCCCTAGACCAATTAGAGCTGCCCTTGGTGATCTTTTCCCCATTGGGATGAATAAAGCAGACTTCAGGGAAACTTATGATCACTCACCAAAATCGCAGTCTAGTCATACGTCTTTGAAAAATCTTTCCTGGTTTGAACTCTAGAGTCAGAAGGTAAAACAAGAGAGTCAAGAATTCTTGCTTAATCACATTTTAACATTTTTCCAGATTCAGAAGGTTATCAATGTTTCTTTCAGTAAAATTTCTTTATCAAAACCAGAGCAATATGCCCTTACCTCTACAGCTGGTTGGGTTTATTTTCTGAGTCAAGAGCATATTATCATCTGTCTGATGTTTCTAACTGGGGAATATAGATTATTCTGTGCACTTATGTGTGCATTGATTTGCAAGTGAGATAATTACTTATAATTATTTTGTAGGTCTGCACATAGAGTTGGCCATATCAGCTTAGGGAAAGTATGGAACTGTGGTTTTCTTTGAAGAAGAAAAAAAAAGCCCCAAAACAAAACTGAAACCAAAGCAGAAATAAATCAAAGGTCATTTAAAGAGCACCAGCATAGTACAAAAAAAAAAAATGTATAGACCTGTAAATAAATCACAGTGCAACTGTCAAATGAAAATGAGGGCCTAGAATCGAATTTGCTTCTTGAATAAATGCTTTATATTGGGCTGAGGCCACCTTGTACTAACCTGTTGCAAGATGCAGCCTGAAGTGCAAAGTCCCCTGATGGAGTCACCATATACACAATAAAGAGTAAATATCAGACAGTTGTATTTTTTTTTTTAAGTTTAGGGTGAGAAACAATTCAATGCAATATATAGCGTTCTTGCAATCCCAGAACTGACTTGGAAAAGTAATTTCCTTAGGAAATACCCTGGCTTGTATGTTCCTGTTTGCATAAATGGTATATTTTGCAGATTGGCCATATTTGATCTAACTTTTATGTTTGCTCATACACAACAAAATTGGGTTTGCATCTAGTTCAGATCACACAAATACCTGGTGGAGTGATCTTTTTAAGATGTTGGTAAGCCTGGAATGACCAATATATGAAACTTCACACCATTCATTTGTTTACTGGTAGTGTGGGGCTGTGATCAACAGCAGAGACAACCAACAGAGCCCTTCCACATAAATCCATGTAGCCCCTTTAGTTCCACTTTTCTGGCCTAGCCTGTTCCTCTCACTGTTGAGTCCTGGCCAGCCAGTCTTTCGTCATTCACATATGGAATGCAATTCTCAGGAGAACAGGAGTTGAGAAAGTAGAAAAATAGGTAGGAGTAGCCCATCATAGTCATGAACTCGAGTTGCAGCACACAGAAACATTATCCAGCAAAGTGATAAACCTAAATAGGTGTTCCCTGGCATAATGGAAATCAGAGATAAATTAACTGAATCACATGCTGAATGCCCTTAGATTAATTCATTGTGCTATAACTAAACTGCAATGGACTCCACTGTAAAGCTTACAGGTAACCACATAAGAAATGTGGTTTTTACAACGGAGCCAATTGTGGTTTCAAATAGTGGTTTGCAGATGTGAAAACTGCATGGGGGAAAGGCAAAAGCTGCTTCTCTCTACTAACTTTGGTCACAAACAGAAAAGGGCCAGTGTGTGTCTGGGAGGCACAAAACTTCCATTGAATGTGAGATGCAAGTGCTCATGTTGTTCCCAAACAAACACTGGACTTCATATTATGTAGCTGATACCTGAGCTCATCTAAATTCCCTGTTTCCCCTCAAGTCTGCATTCCCTTCTCTGAACTTCTCCCCTGAGTTTATACGTAGCACAGGTAGTGTGTGGGCATTGGAGTATGTTGTGTTTATTGTGGGTATTTTAGCATTTGATTTTCTATGTGTGCTTGATATCCTTCTCGCTGCATAAATGTATTTGAAAAATCCCCACAGGTAAACTATCTTCTACTACTATAGCCAAGAATCAGTTTTTGTTTCAAACTTTTAAAGGAGTTCCATCATTTTCTCATAGATTCCTAAAATAGAGTGTGGTGGTCTGAGTAAAGATTTGGTCTCAGTCCTCTGGCTGCATGTTAGAACAGAACAGGAGTGAAGGACAGTGGAAACATTTTCCCCCCTATTCTTCACTTTTTTTCTGAGACTCTGGGTCTAGTTTGGGAGGCAGGTTCATTCATGCAGAAAACATGTCTGGGAAGTACTACACATGGTAATAGCCTATGGTAAAGTTAGCCCAAAGTGTTTCTTGTGGGATGCACTTCATTCCAGCAAATGTAAAGCTATTTTCAATTGTGTCCTTGGCCCAAAGTGTTTGTAACCAGAACTGACTGAAGGAACAGAACCACAGAAATCAAATGCAGGCTTCATGAGTCTAGGCTCAGAGTATAAATGGTATGGTAGTATGTAGTTAAGTCCTATCAAGTAACAACCAATTTATGGTGGCTCCAGCAAGGGACTTTCAAGGCAAGTGAGAAGTACTGACCCTGCTCACATTCTGAAGAACTGATGAGATTGAGCTATGCTGTGCCACCTTCCCTCCCTACAAGAATGGTACAAGCAAACAATGTTATGTGATGGTCCTGTGCTCAGAAGAAAATAATTTGACTGCAAGGGATCATGTCCTGAAATGAATTGTAGAATTTGTGTGTCAAATATGAGGGAAATCAAGAATACTGTCAATGCAATTTTTTGGTCACAATACTCTGAGTTCATTGAATAGCTGAGCTGTAATGTACTGAGTTCTGAGACGTTTAGAAGGCAACATGCTTTATTGGCGAGTATATCACAAAGACAACATGGCGGGGCCGGGTCTCTGATTATATACATCTCCTGGAACAACCCCTTTACCTGGCCAGGTCCAATCATGGCCAGTTAAACTTCCCGCCACAGAAATTCATAGGCGGAGTGCATTTTCGTCATGTTCGGTGACCTGCGGTTTCCCACTGGTCACTCTGTGTGCGCACACTCGCACTGTGTTGTAATTTCAGGAACTGAATTGTAAGACATAACACTCCTCCCCCCTAGTTCAAGAAACATAGTCTTTCAAATAAGCCAGTGGCCTTCGTTCCCTGCTCGACCTCCTAGGTTTGATCTGGAGAGCCAGAGTGTCTGCTGTTGCTGCAGGGGCTGCTGGTTCCTTGTTGTGGGGCGAAGCCAGAAGAGCGCTGTCTGGTGCCTGCAGCCTCTCTGGGGGCTCCCCTTCCCCCCCCCACTGGGGAGGGGTTGCTCCAGCCACTATGAGGCCCCTCCGTCAGCAGGGCTGGCAAGGCTGGCACCGGCTGGGTGGCTTCTGGTGGCGTTACTGCTATCATCCAGCTCCCTGCTGCCCCCCGGCTCTGAGAAGTGCAATGGCACAGCTTATCAATGTGTCTCCAGAGGAGCTGGCCCCCTTCTGATGAGACCTTGTAAGAGCGGGACCCGGTAACCCACAGCACCCAGACTGGTAACCACTCTGGCTCGCTTGCAAAGTTCTTCGCATAGACCAGGTCCCCTAGAAAGAACCCCCTAGTGGCTTCTCTTGTCTTGGGGGAGCTGCAGAGGTCCAGGGCCCTGTTGAGATGCAACCTATCTAGCCTAGTGGTTAACCTCCTACCCATGAGCAGCTCTGCGGGGCTTAAGCCGGTGACTGGATTGAGGGTGATTTGGTTTCCAAAAAGGAAGGCTGCCAGGTGGTGGTCCCAATCCCCCTGCACTATGTGACCTAGGGCCTACTTGGTGGTGTGCACCATGTGCTCTGCTTGGTCATTGGTGGCTGGATGAAAGGGAGTGGACCATATGTGCCAGATGAGGTACCTATTCAGGAACTCCTGGAAGTCTCGGGAGGTAAAAGCAGTACCGTTGTCTGTGACTAAGGTCTCGGGGATCTCGTGAGTGCAAAAGACCCTCCGTAGGGCTCTGGCCATGGCCGCGGTAGAGGTTGAAGCTACGGGAATCACCTCCAACCACTTCATATAGGCATCCGTCAGGATAAAGAATATTTGGCCCTGGTATGGCCCTGTGAAGTCTAGGTGTAGCCGGGACCACAGCACATGATTGGACTCCCAGTGGTGGATGGGGGTGCTGGGCGGATCTGGCCGGGACTCTTGGCAGGGTTGGCACCTTCTAACCCACCCCTCTATCTCTATCCCCGGCCACCAGACAACTATGCACCAGGGCCTTCGTATGCACTATCCCCGGTTGCATCTTGTGCAAGGCTTTGAGCACTTGCTTCCGAAGTGGAGGGGGAACCACCACCCTGCTTCCCCAGAGAATGCACACCTTGTGTATGGACAGTTCATCCTGGTGGGATGCAAGTGGCCTGAATTCAGTGTCCAGTTTGCCCGTGGGCCACTCCCTCCCCACCCAGTCCAAAATGCGTGTGAGGATGCGGTCTCTGCCCGTGGCCTGAGCTACCTTAGCGGCGTGGAGGGGCCTCTTTGGTAGAGTCTCCAGTAGCATCATGTGATAGGCAGGGACTGGGTTGGGGTCCATCAAGGGCAGAGGAAGGCAGCTGAGGATGTCTGCGTATCCCATTGCTTTGCCGGGGCTGTGAACTAGCTTATACATGTATGAATTGAGGAACTGGTTCTACTGCAGGATGCGCTGTGACAGGATTTGCGGCATCTAGCGGTCTGGGGCGAGGAGGCCCAGCAGCGGTTTGTGCTCTGTGGCAATTGTGAAATGCCTGCAGTACAGGTAGTCATTGAATTTGTACATGCCCGCCACGATTGCCAACACCTTGTCTATTTGGGCATAGTTATGCTCCGCGGGGGTCAGGGTCCGAGAGTAGTAGGCTATGGGGACTTCCCTCCCATCCAGAAGTTGGTGACCCAGGATGGCGCCCACCCCATACGGGGAAGTGTTGCAGGCTAGAATCACTGGAAGGGACTCATCAAAATGGTGGAGCACAGCATTGGAAACCAGGATGTCCTTGACCACCTGAAAAGTGGCGGCCTGCTTTTCCCCCCAGAACCACGGGGGGTGTTTATTGAGGAGCCTATGTAGGGGTTCTGCAAGGGTGACTTTGTGGGGCAAGAAGGAATGATAAAAGTTCAAGAGTCCCAAGAAACTTTGTAACTCCGCCTTGCATGTGGGGGCCGGGCGTGGACTATCGCCCTGGTCTTGTCAGCTGTTGGGTGTATTCCCGCGGTGTCCACTGCAAACCCCAAGACCCTCGGCACCCCAAGAGAGCACTTCTCTCATTTCACCTTAAGTTCTGCAGTCTGTAGGCAGTGGAGTATCTGTCGCAGACATCAGCTGAACTCCTTGGCGTCCAGGGCGACGATCAAAACATCTTCGAAAAAGGGTTGTATTCCGGGAATCCCTTTGAGGAGAGAGTCCATTATGCTCTGAAAGATTCCCGGAGCCAAGCTAACCCCAAATTGTAACTGCCGCACCTTGAAAGCCCCCCTGTGCGTCACTAATGTTTGAGTCTCGGCAATCTCAGCACACACTGGGAGCTGCTGGCATGCTTGGGCCAGGTCCAGCTTCCCAAAAACCTTAGAGCCAGCCAGGAATGCGAGGACGTGACTGACCACTGGGACCAGGTATGGGTTGTCCTGAAGCGCTTTATTTATTGTGCATTTATAGTCCGCGCATATGAGCACATCCCCATTTGGCTTCACCAGAGTGACTATGGGGGTCTCCCATGCAGCATAGGAAATTGGCTCTAGCACTCCCTGGGCCACGAGGTTGTCCTGCTTTACTTCGATTTTTGGTTTTAAAGCAAATGGAACTCGCCTGGCCTTCAGTCTTATTGGTCTCACATGGGGGTCAAGCTGTAAGGTGATGGGAGGCCCCTTGCAGCACTCCATGGTCCCATCGAATACCTCCAAGAATTCCCGGCACACATTTTCAAAATTGTGCGTTTGTATCTGCTGCACCCCGACTATTTGTATGCCCAGAGATCTGAACCAGGCCAGACTCGGTAATGTGGTGAGCTGGCACTTGACTACGAGTATGTCCAGTGCCCCCTTAAAGTTATTGAACTCTACCCTCCCAGCGGCTCATCCCAAAATCCGTATGGGGTTTTTCTGGAAGTCCTGCAGGCCGCAACAGGGGCCACAACAGGGGCCGGCTGTGGGGGGCAGAGTTTTCTTAGGGACTCCTCTGAAATTATGGAGATGGAGGATCCCGAGCCCAGCTCCATTATACAGGGAGCACCCTCGATTTGGACTGACACCTTGACCTTATTGGGGGTGTCCAGGGAAAAATTCATTACCTGGATGCTGGTCGATGCAGTCATGTGAGCGTTCGTCACGGTGTGTGGACTGGAGCCTGTGGTTGGTCTTGGCAAGCACAAGCGATGTGGCCAACTTTTCTGCAGCTCCTACAATCTGCGTTGCGGTAGGGGCAGTCCTGTCACTCATGTGGGTGGCCACAGCTGGCGCACGTTGTGCTGGCAGGCCTCTCTATAGCTTGTGGTCGGGTGGAAGATTTTGGCCTGTTTCCTGGTTGGCGGTGGTGCTGGTGTGTCTCTTCCTCCTTGTGGTTGCCCGACGCATCTCCTCGTGGTGGATGGCTTCTGCCCAAGGGCTGGAGTGAGCCTTGGTGGCTCTCTCAAATGCTTCATTGAAGGCAAGTTGGAGGGTCAGCTCATTCTTTGTGAAAAGCTTTTTCTGTAGCATTTCATCCCAGAGGCCCCAGACAAATTGATCCCGCAGGGCTTCCTCTAGCTTGTCAAAGCTGCAGTTTCCAGTGATTTGGTAGAGAGCAGCCAGGTAGACAGCAGCCATCTCTCCTGCCTCCTGATCCCTCTTGTGGAACAGGAATCAGCGGGTGATGATGGATGGCTGGGGTAAGAAATGCCCGGTCAGGAGTTTGACTACCTCCTCGTAAGTTTTCGTGGTGACTTTCATGGGTTCAGAGAGACCTTTGGTGATCTCAAACGTGGCATCGTCACAGACACTCAGGAGCACATTCGCCGGTAGGTAGCAGTCGACATGCTCTGTGTAAGTCTCCCCCCCCCTCAGGTTTGGCAGGGTCGAACTCCAACTTGGGATTGCCATGGCGGTGGCGGCTGCTCTGGCAGTGGTAGTTGCTCTGGTGGCGGGTGCTTCTGCCCCTCTGGGCTGCGTGCCTCCTTCGTCTCCAGCCAGGTAGGTGATTTCCCGATGGGGGAAACTAGCTGCCTAAGGACCCGGCTAGGATCCCACCTTTGTCGTCAGTGTAATGTACTGAGTTCTGAGACGTTTAGAAGGCAACATGCTTTATTGGTGAGTACATCCCAAAGACAACATGGTGGGGCCGGGTCCCCGATTATATACATCTCCTGGAACAACTCCCTTACCTGGCCAAATCCAATCCTGACCAGTTAAACTTCCTGCCACAAATCTTCATAGGCAGAGTGCATTTTCATCCTTACGTCCGGTGACCTGTGGTTTCCCACTGGTCTCCGATTATATACATCTCCTGGAATAATCCCCTTACCTGGCCAGGTCCAATCATGGCCAGTTAAACTTCCCGCCACAGATTTTTATAGGCGGAGTGCATTTTCGTCCTTACGTCCGGTGACCTGCGGTTTCCCACTGTGCGCACACACTCGCACTGTGTTGTAATTTCAGGGACCGAATTGCAAGACACAACATGAGCATTCACATGCATATGAGCAGAAACCAACAGGAAAATTCTGTGATTCCACTAGGAAAATCTCTGCAAGTTCCTGAAATACTTATCTACACAGAACAGAAACAGAAGTGCAACATGCACGGAGTAATCATTGTCATATAAAATATAATTTTTCTATACTTCCAGATTTAACACATCAATATTTTTTCTCTGATACATAGAAGTAAGAGTTTTTTTTAAAGAAAAATACTTGTACCTTCTGCACATTGCTTAAATTTACAGAGTCATGTCCACACAAAATTGAAATGGATGTGTCTATTTTGAAATTCCTGGATTTGGTTAGAATATCATGTCCACTGCACTGCTTTGTCACTGATTAGGTTGGAGCGGAAGTCTATGAAGCAGGCAAAAGTTTTTTTGTTATTCTGAGTCTCAGTGGATATAAGATGCACCAGGAGTTGTAGGGCAAATGCCTATTTGTGAGATAAATGATGATTGCTTATCAATACAAGGGGAAAAGAGCTTTGTCAAGTCAAGACCAAGAATTTGTCAAGTTGTCCACTTAAGAAGTATAAAGATATACATGTTTGATTTTGCACAGTGTCAAAGTCAAAAGATAAATGCAAGGAAAGGAAAGGAAGCCAAGGTGAACTCAAGGCTGGCTGTTCTTTTGTTTTTGTTTTAAATAAGGGAGATATGGTTTCTGAACAAATATTTTTTTCTTGAGAAGACAATAAGGAAAATTTTATGAGAAGCTCTTAAAGTTTACAAAAACATATGGAACTTTTTAAAAAATGGAATGATAAGGTTGAAGTTACTTTGATTATATCTAAATGAATAAGCAGTAGTTTTTATATCCCACTTTTGTCTACCTTAAGGAGTCTCAAAGTGACTTGCAATTTCCTCCCCTTCCTCTCCCCACAACAGGCACTGTGTGAGTGAGATGGGGTTGAGATAGTTCTGAGAGAACTATGATTGGCCCAAGGTCATCCAGGAGGTGGAGAAGTGGGGAATCAAACTCCTCATGTGGAGGAGTGGGGAATCAAACCCCAGTCTCTAGATTAGAGTCTACCACTTTTAACCACAACACCACACTGGCTCTCAAGTGATAATCTAGTGATAACTTAAGTTACCTTTTATCCAATACAGAAGAGATCCAAATAAAAATACATTTCTTTAAAAAGCAGTGTAATTCTTAAATAAGTCATTTTAATTTGGGATCCATTCTGAATTTGGCCTCCTTTTCCCTACAAGTCATGTGGTTGGGACCATTATAGGTAGGGATGGGCATGAACTGGGGGAAATGATGGTTCATTTTGATTTTTGATCCAGTTCATGATTCATTGGTTTGTTCGGTTTGGAAGGTGTCAAATTCACTGGAAGTCTTCAGCAGATTTTCCTCCACCTGCCCTTCAAGTTTGGCAAAGTTTGGATTTGGAATTTGAGCTATAGCGCCCCCCCCCCAGCAGGTGCCCTCAGGAAAGGTCAACTTCAGTTCTCACTGATAACTCTTCATGCTGCAAATGGGAGCTCTGTGATTGGCTCCCAGAGGTGAACTGCTATGGGTATTTTTAGGGCTTCCAGAATCCCATCCCCAGTGTTGCCTAGCAATTGAATCATTGCCAGGTTGTCTGGGAAAATGAACTGCAAAGATGAAACAAATGAAACACCATAGCCAGAAGGGGTTCGAAACAATCCATGAATCATGATTCATGGTTCAGTTTGTACCCATGCCTAATTATAAGGTCTAGAAGTCTTTTCCAACAACCTATCATAATCCTTCTCTGTATCATGTATTTTGATCTGGAAATTTTTATGCATGCCTACTTGTAGCAGCCATTGCACATGTAATATAGAAATAGGAGGCAATAATATGGTATGAAGAATTTAACTATATTAAACATATTGTTAATTTCCATGTCTTTTTTTCATTTTTGTGTGTAAATACTCCATCTCTTCAAAGGCACATGAAGACTACTGATCACACACTCTTGTAGATGCCCTATAGTTCATTTCTGAGTGGTTTAGGCAGGACTACTTTTAGTACTGCTATTCAATGTGACAGCACCAACTTCTGCAGATGACATCACTAGGACCGACTCCATGAATGTCAAAGATGACAAGAACCTGGAAACCTAATAATCAATTATGTTGTGTCCTGAAAATCTATCATATTTATTACATGCTTATTCTGTACTTTTTCCAGAGAGGACTGCTTGTTTCTCTTCTCATCCATTTTATGCTCACAACAACACTGTGAATTAGGCTGAGAGAGAATGTCTGGCTCATAGCCCATCCATTGTGTTTTTCATGGCTGAGCAGGAATTCAAACTTAAGTCTCTTTCCAATCACAGTCTGACACTGTCACCACCATATCACACTGGCCATAACAGCATCCATGCAAAAGTTAAAATTGTGTTATTATTTAGTGATGCTATATCAGTAGCTTATTTTCTAAAAGGAATCTCGCTGTCACATGGGATACGCTGCGATAGTATGCACAATTACTTAGGAGAAAATCTCATTGAACACAGTGGGGGTTAACTTCTGATGTTTAAGATTGTGCTGCAAGGTATATAAGACCTAAGCGAATAAGCAAAATTCTATGTTTAGCCTGCAAAGTATGCAGACTGTTTTGGAACAATCTAAGAGTTGGTAAGATTAATTATAAGTGATATGTGAACAACAAGCAAACTGTCATATAATCCTTGTGTTTTTGAACATAAAGCAGGAATATGCACTATAACCAGAGTTTGTTTCTGGATACTAAGAATTCTGAAACATTCAAGGGCTCCAATGTGCACTCATGTTAGAAATTAAATGCTGGGTGAGGAGGGAAAAGGTGTTCTGGAGTGTGTATTGTTTTAGACTAAAAGGCTCCAAATAATTCCAAGGTTTTCTTATGTTGGCCTCTTAATTTCATCCGTCTGTTTCTCTCTTGAGCCAAGCATTTGTAGATAAAGGGAGGCAGGAGCTGAGAGACAAAAATGGAAGAATATTCTTCAGCTTAAAAGAAACCTTTGTCCATCTGTCCGTCCATCTGTGAATAAACTGTAATTATTAATAAAATGCATGATGCCATGCATTACTTGGCAAGAGCACAGAACCTCTGGGGATGCTCTGGAACAAGTCAGTTAAAAAAAGAAAACAAAAGTCAAATGATGTGTATAGTTAGAGTAAAATCTGCTTACTGGATCCCATGCTTGTCTTGCTAACCACTCTCAGCAGAAGGAGAACAGCATAATGGTCTTTCTCATAATCATCCAGTAAGATCAGGTTGACTCTCTTCCAAAGGAAAATGGATCATGTGAATACAGAATCCTACTTTATTTAAACTTGACTGAAGTAATTCAACATGGTGCCAACAAAAAGGAGATGAGATGGCATGAAAGAAGCAGGAAGCAGGGAGAGAAGGGGGCAAGCAGGGACTATGTGGGGGGGCTGCTAAAGGGGGAAAGGAGAGCCAGCAAGAAGGGCAGGAGCAACACCCAGCAAGAGAGGAGAGAATGAAGGGGAATAGATATAAAGACAGAGTTAATAGGATGGGAGGGAAGGAAAAGGAACAGAAAGTGGTGGTGGTATGGAGTGAAATGGGGGTTAGAATGGAAAAAAGGAGCTAGAACTATAAAAGTGGAAGCAGAGGCAAGGTTAAGGGTGGAATGAAGAAAGTGGGAACTGGCAACATGGCAAAGCAGAAATAGTGCAGGGAGAGGGACTGGTAGGGGAAATGGAATGGGATTTTTTTTGTTCTCCATGAGCTTTTGTGTGTCCTTGGCTTGTGTTGTCTATTTTTCATTCCAATCAAAGATCCTTCCCTGTGCAAGGAAGACTTGCATAGCTGAGCAGCTAAGCATGTTTAGTGATGCCTAATTTGGAGCCCAGTTATTTAGCACATAAAGTTGGCTATTTTTGCACGTATTAAGAAACCTACAACCTCTAAATTTCTAAATTATCCCACTAGCTATCAGGAAACCCATATGGACAATACATTTGACGTAAAATACTACCAGAATGAAGCATTCTCCACCTCCTATTTCTACTGCAGTTTACAAAGTTCCCTGAAATTCTGCTCAGGTGAAGTGTAACATGTGGGTCTACAGTAGAAGGAGAAAATTTATGGAAATCACTACCACTCCTCTCCAATGGAAGTTCCACCCCACTAGTATAATATAGTACTTGTTATGCTGATGGAACAGCAGCCTAAGATCCAAGCCACTGTCCATAGCTGTGCAAAATAGTTTATGCCAATGCAGGAAAACATCACAAAGTCTGAAGGGTGCAAAGGTGTGCAAAGGTTGTTTTGTTGGTCAGAATGCTAGTTTCTTCTTCTCTGAATGATCTATATATGGGAGACTACCGTTGCAAGGATTGAAAATAACTTTGTTGAAACATACCAGTAAACTGTCCTGAAGATCTAAACAAAGGGAGTGGGATATAAATCTTTAAATATAAACAAAGAATGAAATAATAAATTGAAGGTCTCAGCCAGAATTGCAAGGCATTGTTTTAGAAAATGTTTAATAAAGCCAGACTTTGCTGGGAGAATACAGATTTTAAAAAATCCCGAACAAAAGACTGTTGGAAAACAATGAGAGTGATATGGAAATAATAAAGGCAATTGTCCAAGATGATGTCATTCTTTGTTGCTGTGAGAATTTACTTTGTCTTGGAAAAATATTGGATGGTTTATTTAGATTATCTTTTGATCTCTAAAAGCTGTCATAGGAGGATGACTCATTTGGCTCAATATTTCATCCATTTCGTTTAAGAGTTAGTGTTGTAGTCTGGAGCGTTGTATATTTTCATGGTGAGACCTACTCAAAATTTATTTATTTATTATTTATTACTTTAAATTTATATCCCGCCCTCTCCACAAGCAGACTCAGTGCAGCTAACAATCAGTTATATAATACAATTTAAAACCAATAAAATACATTTAAAAACATTTTGTGGTGCTATTCAACTTTGCTTTTCAGAGCCTTAGCACCTAGGCTCTCTCATGTGCTGCCATCTTGGGTTGAGATCCTTGTGCACATTTTAATAGCTAAGCCTAATTACCATGTTGCAAAGACATGTTTAAGTTTACCTGGAAGCCAAAGCAAACTTATGCCATGCATCCCAGAAACCACACCAGAAGTCTTGATAAATACACAGGGAAATGTAAGGAAATACATTTTTTAAAAAACAAATCTATAATATTTACTGTTATTATAAGTCCAACCTGAATGCTGATACTACTCATTCTGCAGCTGGCAAATCTTTGTATGATGATGTCAATATCATTCCAGTTCTTGGTATCGTCTTGGTTATAAACAAAAGCCAGAAGTCCAAAGCTGTCCTGTTGTATTAAAATTGTTGCTGTCTAGTTGAGGTGTAATTTAACTCTGAGTCACACATGAGTTGTTACCAGTACTGTGCGGATTTTTTTGTGATGGTTGCTTTTTGATGAGATAATTGCCATTTCAATCAGAGAAAGTGTTTACAACCCCTCCTCCAACTTCTACGATGATATTTTGTTCCCAAACCCATTTGCAAATATTCCCTTCTCCTCCAGATCTTCTGCTACTTTGACACCTTAAAAAAAATCTCCCTGTAATCCAAGCAAACAAGGATCACATAATGAATGTAATGATTTCATTCCAGTGCAGGAAACTAGATTTGAGTTCATGATGACATCACTGGGAAAAACAAAGCATTCACATTCCCCTCACTTTGGAAGGGAAGGGGAGATGGAGCATGTTCCTGGAGCTGTGGCAACTGGGCTTTTGCGCCTTGTCTTGTTTCCTACCAGTGCCGCAAAATTAGATACTTGCCCTATCCTACCCTGATGCCATGTGATTAGTTGTGACAAAATGAGGTGGGGATGCACATTTAGATGTTCAACCAGTGGGCATCCTATCTAAAGTAATGCATTGCATTGACATCCACATTTTAATAAACATCTAATTGCACATCTATGACTTCAAAATAAATATGTGCAACTGGACTGAGAAGAGGGAACATCTTCCTGTCTTTCTCAGCTTGAGGGGTGAGTTCCACACAGAGCTGGGAAAATCTGCCCCCATTGTGAAAGCAGCAGCAAGTGAAATAGAGGCGTATGGGGATGGCATCCATACATTCTGTTCTTGTGCTACTTGCTGCTGATGCTGTCTCTCCCCACTCCCTTCTTTCTCACTGGGCGTTTTCGCACTCACCTTCAGCCGGCGCGACCCCCCTCTTCACCGCACAGGATCTGCGCGGATTTCGCACTAAACGCCACGGAGCAGCCTTTTGCGCCGGAAACTCCCGGCGCAAAAGCCGCTCAAACGGAAACCGCCAAAAAGCAGTTTCCGTTTGAGTGGCTTTTGCACCGGGAGTTTCCGGCGCAAAAGGCTGCTCCACAGCATTTAGTGCGAAATCCGCGCAGATCCTGCGCGGTGAAGAGGGGGGTCGCGCCGGCTGAAGGTGAGTGCGAAAACGCCCACTGTGTTTGTGCAAAAGTGCTGACTTGACAATATTTTTGCTGCTTCCCAATGGCCTAACCCTCTTAACTGACCTGTGGTTGAGCTTTTTAAAATAAAAAGCTAAAAATGAAATGCCAGAGATGAATATCACCATTTGGTACGTTGACGCCAAGCTCTGCTCCCCTCCAAAGATTACTTGTGAGCAGCACTTTCCCACAGTGGCTTTGTATGTAGGCAGCAAGCTGCTTCTACTTTAAATCAGAACTCTGGCTTAAAAGAGAACTTCTGGAGAGCCCCATGAACCTTGCTTGGAGAACCCCATGAACCACTAGAGGGGATATGTGCTTTGGAACCATTTCTTCTTCTTTCAGACACCTGCCCCTTGCAGTTTTGCACTACTTTGCAAAGGATGCAAAGAAAGTTGAAAGGAAAAAAAATGCTTTGTGGGAGAACAAAAAGTTAATGAAGTGCATTCCTGCATTCTGACTCAGCCCCAACTTTCACTAATGCATATAAAATATGATGAATGATGTTCAGTCTAGGCAGGTTACACTGGCACACTGAGCAGAAAGGGAGTAAGTAGGTTGCTCTCAGTCCCACAGTGCACCCTCATAGCCCTTGAGATCTTCTGATCAGTATTGCAGAATGGTGAGGGAGGCAATGGCAAACCACCCCATAAAAAGTCTGCCATGAAAACATTGTGAAAGCAACGTCACCCCAGAGTCAGAAATGACTGGTGCTTGTACAGGGGACTACCTTTACCTTTATTGCAGAATTGATGCAGACCCGTGACGCAGAGTGCTAAGCTGAAGTACTGCAGTTGAAGCTCTGCTCACAACCTGAGTTTGATAGATGGCTCAAGATAGACTCAGCCTTCCAGGCTTCTGAGGTCAGTAAAATGAGTACCCAGCTTGCTGGGGGTAAAGTGTAGATGACTGGGGAAGGCAATGGCAAACCAGCCCATAAAAAGTCTGCCGTGAAAACATCATGATGCAACATCACCCCAGAGTTGGTGCTTGCACAGGGGACTACCTTTGCCTTTTTTATTCCAGAATGTCCTTTGCCTTTACCAAAGATCATACCACCTAGGTATGTATGTAAGTTCCATCAAATTGCAACTGACTCATGGTACCCTACGAAGGGAGCTTTCAAGGCACATGAGAAGCAGAGATGGTTCTTCTGCAGTGTCTTCCTTGGTGGTCTCTCTTCAAAGTACTGACTGTGCTTAGTTTCTGATATCTGATGAGATTGGGCTATATACCATGCCATATTCCCTCCCTAATACCATCTACACCATCACCTGTACCATACCATCTACTGTATCACCTGTACAAGTGAGCATATGGCTGGTACTCCGCGACCTGCACTAGCTGCCTATAGAGTACCGGATCTGCTTCAAGGTGTTAGTTTTGACTTTCAAAGCCTTATGCGACCTGGGACCAACATACCTGCAGGACTGTCTTTTCCCATATATGAACCGGAGGTCACTTCGTTCGGCCTCCCAAGATAGGCTGACTGTCCCTGGTCCAAGAGATGCCTGGCTTGCCTCTACCAGGGCCAGGTCTTTCTCAGTCCTGGCCCGAACCTGGTGGAATCAGCTCCCTATGGAGATCTGGGTCCTACATGACTTGTTAGCCTTTCGTAGGGCCTGTAAAACAGAGCTGTTCCACCAGGTTTTTGGGTGAGGCAATGGGCATCTACCAGTTAGATCAGTCTCCCCTACTGTACTATCTTACTGCTCTGATTGGCTGCACTACCCTGCCACACCATCTTATTATTCTGTTTGGTTGGATTTCCCCATTGTACTGAATATTGTAAATTGTTTTATTGTTATGTTGTGATTTTATTGTGGTTTTATCATTTTGTTGTACTCCGCTCTGAGCCCCTACGGTGAATGGGTGGACTATAAATAAATAAATAAATAAATAATAATACATAGCAACATAAATTGTAGAGAACTGAAGGAGTGAGTCAGATGACAGGGAAGATTAGGGGACAGCAGCAAAGTCCCCCTCCCCCCGAAAAAAACAGCTACATGTGGATTTTTTAAAAGATAGGAAAGTTGGTTGTTCTACCTCCATATCTATCTTTGGCAATCATATGGTGCAGCTTTTATAGAAAAAAGTTTGAAAAATCCATCCCTCCATGCAGTATGAACATATGTAGAAATTTGCTCATTTATGTCAGTACCTTGAGTCAAGGAATAACACAGTCCAATTTCTCAGCAGTTTATTCCACAAGCCTCTTAAGGCAGTATTCCATCTTTGCTCCTCCATTTAGCCCCTTGCCCCAGCCGTTACAACTCAAGCACATAAGCACGCTAAAGCAAGGTGGGGATAGGTTTTGGCGGGACCCCCTCCTACCCCAAGTCTTAGAGTCCAGGTGCATAATCTCTCCTTCTGTGACGTCTGGCCTTGAGGTCGGTGGAAGCAGCTTGAGTAATAGGTTTCACAGTTAAGCATGCAAGTGGGAAGGGGGAGGGAGAGCTAAGTAGAAGAATGCACATAGCTGAGGCACAGATACAAAATACATGGCAAGAGGAGTACAGGGTTGATGACTCTTGACAGTTTAGCCAGATGATCAGGATGGCCATTTTGGTTGACATGGAGAAATAAAAAAAATTGGCAAAAACATAATGTCAAACAAAAACAAAACCAACCAACAGAACTACATGAAAACAGGACTTATTTATGTTGGTCAGTGTGATGGAGAGGTTATAAAATGCTGGAATAGGACTGGGAAGACTCAGGTTCATGGATGCCAATTCACACATTGTAGTCATAGAATCAAAGAATCATAGAGTTGCAAGGCACCTCCAGGGTCATCTAGTCCAACCACTGCACAATTCAGTAAATTCACAAATAACTCTCCTCACACCCCCAGTTACTCCACTCCATGCCCAGAAGATGGCAAAACCCCAACAACTTAGCACTGATGCAACTCTTGTTGCCCTCCCTCTGTTTAAATTCACAGAATCAGTATTGCTGTCAGATGAAATTTATGAAGTGAGACTTGAACCGGGACTTCCTCATTCACACTTTTAGGACCAACCAACCACCACAACATCCTATTCCTCCTCCTCTCCTTCTTTCTGGTGGGAAGGCTGAAAATTAAAGTGGAGCATGGGGAACAGAAGGTCCTGAACCAGTTCCCTTTATCTCACTTTTATGATAAAAATGGGCTCCCTAAGCAGCTTTTTGCCCTCCATTAGAAGGTTGTCACGCCCCTGCTGGCCCCTGCCACGCCCTGCCATGGCCGTTGCTCTCCTGGTGATCTGGCTTATGCCGGGGCCTGTCTAGGCATACCAGAGATCTCAGAATGCTCTTGTCCTCCCTGGCTGTGCTTGGGCTCCACTCTCTCTCTGTCTTGGCCGCCCGTTTATCGCAGCAGCCAGCTTCCTCCCTGACCTCTCAGCCTTGCGGCCTTTTATCCCTCTCCCGACCCCCTCCCTTCCTCCCAGGTCCCACCGCGGGTAGCTCCGCCCCTGCTTATAAGCAGGGACGCTGAGGAAGGGCTCCCTGGGATGTGGTCTGCAGGCGGCAGTTGAGTGGACTGGGGCATTATGTCTGGGCATGGCGGCATCAGCCACCATGGCTCGGGGCTCCTGCCTTCCCCGCCCTCTCGGCTGGGCGGCATTCCTGCCCCCTCTCTTCCGCAGCCATGGTCATGGCTTGACCACTTCACCTGGGCCTGGGGGCGGGTCCGTTGGTTCCCTGCTCTGACAGGTGTCTCAGAGGGGCGGGTCATGTTGGGCGGCCAGGAGGTAAGCTGGGGCCTCGGGGGGTGCAGGGCGGAGGCTCCTGGCAACGTCCTGTCTCAGCCGTGGGGTGCGGGGAGGGCCCCTGACAGAGTCCCGTCTCATCCGGGATGGGACACAGGTATATATGTTACCCTCTAAAGGAAAATAGTCAGCAAGTGAAGGAGATTATTGGCAGGGAACTGACTGGGAAAGAGGAAATACTCCTTTCCCACCTCATGGATGGGAAGTCTGTTGGTAGGATGTGCACTATTTAGTGTGAAGTAGGGAGTGCCCATGGAAGGTTATCCTAGTGGTGTTTCCCTCCCCACTCAGTTCCCCTGCCAGTGAAGATAGTTACTTAACTTGTGGGGGGAGGGGTATGCCTGGCTAATTTCATTTTTTACCCTGCAAACTGCATTTCAGCCCCACTAGTTAGGCATTCCCCCCAAAACACCACCAACAACAACCTAGATCCTGAGATGCTCAGGAGAAAGGTAAACATATACATATTTTAAACAAAAGGAGTATAACTAAACTAGTCCTGATAGTCTGAAAGATGCAGCCTGTACCCTTTTTTCTTCTTAAAGTCTGCATTGTGCCAGCCATTTAACTGAGCTAAACTGAGATTTTTCAAGGTGGTGGTGGTTTTCTTAAAGCCAGGAGCCTTCTGGAGTCCAGGGCAAAAGATCACTCCCTTCCCTTATTGTATGACCTCCACAGTTTAGATTGCAATCTCTGTGGCTACATTCTGTAAAAGAAGGAGAAATGTGATGGAGATAAACTACTTGCAACTGAGAGCCACAAACAGTTCAGCTGAAAACCTTGGTGCTGTACCTAGTCATCAACCCTTCCAGAAGTTACAGGTTTATGTTTAATTTAGTCAATATATATTAAAAACCAGTCATGAAAAGTCCACACCAAAGCATAAAAAGTGTTAAAACATCAGGCAGTTTAGTACAATTTAGTAGAATCATAACTCAAGGCAGAAGCAGACTGTAAGCACAATGCAGAATTATTCAACCCCAATTCAGAATTATTTAACCCCTTCAACAACAGCCTAGGTAAAGAGATACATGTTGGCCTGGCACCTAAAAGAGAGAAGGATAGGTTCCAGCCAAGCTCCCAAAAAGACGTGCATACCCCAGGTGAGGTTCTATCACTGAAGAAGTTCTTTCTCTGGTCACCAGCATCTGCCTTATTTTTGCAGGTGGGGATGCAGGATGGTCCTGTTTTTCTGGGCCAGGCTTTGACTGTGTGTCATTTGTTCCTTATCATTCCATTGTATGTAATTGTGTAGAATTTGAGAAGCAGCCAGGTGGAAGAGATCTTTATTGTAATAAGGAAGACATGAGTGCTGTAGCTGATAGAAGGTGTCTTTGTTTCCCACATGTGAGGAACTCTTCTTTTCCTCGGGAAGCCAGAAGTATAGAATCAAATATTACAGCACTTCAAACAATGCAATACCATTGCTGTGATTAAAGTGGTCTTTGGAAAGTTTAAAGTAAAAAAGAGATTAAAAATAGTTTGGGAAATCATAACTTAGTTCTCGGTTTTAATGCAATAGGAGCAATTGGAAGTAATGCTACTGAACTGTCAATAATACCAGTTGATTTTTGTAATAAAGAATTCATGTACACTCTCAGTCTTTCATATTTTACGTTGCCAGCTAGCAGCATATACTGGGGGTGGGGAGGAGCCCAGAAATGGTAAAGGTTCAAGGCAAGAGGTGATGAATGAATAAGAACCCTGTCACTAGTAAGTTCTATTGTGGCTAATTAAGAGATGCACACAACAGGGATTGAATTCTGCACAATACTAATACTAGCACATGGAGGATCAATACAAAGCAAAAATGGTTCCCAGCCAAGCCAAGCCATCAGATGCTTAGCCATTCCTCTAAGCATCAGGACATCTTGTTTTATAGGAAGGGACTGCATGATTAATCAGATGCAATAGGAGGTGCTGAATATTATGGGCCCTGCTAAGCACAGTGGTCCTTATTGTGGTGTGTTTGTTGGAAAGCTATTTATTGCTAGTTAGAGATGTGACTTAAAAAGCCAGTGTTGTTGTCTGAAACTTGTAGGAAGCAAAAGCTCCATAGCTTTGCACAGCTCCTGTCGCAGGGTTACTCTTTAGGATTAGGCTAATGAGCAGTGGCTTTTACAGGTATAGTATGCTGTGATACCCACAGGGGTTGGCATCTTCATCAGACAATTAGATCTCTCCCTCTGTGCAAGCATTTTATAATAAATAATAAGGATTCTTAATACAGTTTTGAGGCTGGGCAGTAGAGTCATTAGCCTGCACTTCTCTGAAGATAAATTATGCTTGCTTACACAGATATTTGCAGTAAATTTGCTTGTTAATGGATGCCAACATCTATCAAAGCCAATATTTAGATTTTGTGAACAAGTTTGGATCTGTCTTTGACTTCAAAGCATCCAAGAGCCCATTTATTTGGTTCCTGGTGACTTGCTGTACCATGGAGTTTCATCCTCACTCAGTGTAAAGTTGGAAGGTATCATTAAAAAAAAGAGAAAGAACTAAGAACACATTATAAATAGTATTATCTGAACTAGTACAGTGTAGATGTAAATTATGTATATATGAGTTATGGATCCACAAAAGTACTTTAAAGATAAGGTATATGCATGGTTTTAATTGAAAGGATTAAGAGGCTGACATGGCTATAATCCATGCTGCATTGTATAATTTTTACAATCATTTTGTATCTTGCCCAGCCAATCTACCAGACCTTGTTCCATTGAAATGCAAGGAGGGTAGTGCATACAATATTACCATCAACATTACCAAATGTTTTCAGCTTAATCTCTGGCCATATAAAATTGGCCTGTACTAAATCAAGCTGTCTAGGGCTTTAGGCAGAGAAAGATCTTTTTTAGCACCCAGTGTGAGAAACTCTTTTATAGGAGATTTTGGTGATTGAATTTAGGACCTTCTTTATGCAAAGTATGTGCTCTACTCACTGTGCCATAGCATCTTCAAGTCATTTGTTGTCAGTCCTAGGACTTTCCAGGGACTAAGTCCCATTGAATAAAACAGGGCTTATTTTTAAGTAGAATTGCTGAGTAGTATATCTGCTGTACTCCCTAGCCATCTAAAATCGAACATCTGCCCAAAGTCTCAATAGAGTTGCTCTAGTTTCTTCATCTTCAAATCTATTTAGTGATATTGTCTTGAATGACATATAAAGCCAGGAAAGAAGCAAGAAGAGTCATAGAACTAAACAATGCTGTCGACCAAAAGTTTTGATTCGAATGAAACTAATCTCTGATTAGTTTGGTAGAGCTAAATCTCCCTACCAGTTTAAAGGCCAGAAAAGACAGATGTCATTCTGTATACTTATAAACAAACAAGACTTGGGCTCCCACCACTAAGAAAGCAGTATCCAAATCCAAAACCGGAAAGTTCACTAAGGGCTTCTGGCAAAGGAGAGCTTCAACAATTTAGCAAATCTAACCAGTGCCTTTTGCCCCATTCAATTTCCTAGTTAATAGCAGGGCTTGTTTGGTACAAAAAGACTAGCAGGGACTCATTTGCATATTAGGTCACACCCCCTGATGCCACCATTGATTAACACAGGACTTTTCTGCAGAAAAAGCCCAGCAGGGACTCAAGCCAGCTGGAGCCATGTTCCTGTGCATTCCTGCTACCTCCCCCCCCCAGTTAATAGTAATTGATAGACCTCTGTAATATAATCATGCTGAGTGCTTTTGCAACCCATCATTCTGCCACAGAAAATTTTACAGTTTGCTCCAAGTAATCTTTTTCCTAAATTAAAAGGCTATTGCTTCTTTCTTAGGAAACATGCCCATTCTGCCTGATTATTTAAGTGACTTTTTCCTCTGTTGTCTACAGGTTTTCTTTTTTGAGGTGCAGTGAGCAGAACTGCAGAAGTAAAAAAAAATAGTTCATTGTAATGGCAATAAGAAATTTGCTATTTTTAGTCTTTTCCCTGGTCATTGGTGAATACATTACTCACACCTAGTTCCAGATCACTGATGAATAACTTAAACAGTACCACCCCAAAAACCAATCCTTGTGGGATCCTCCATTGTGAGAACTGTCTATTTATCCCTACTGTTTGCTTCCTGTCATTTTACCAGTTTTTAATCCATAAGAGGACTGGTCTTTTTATCCCAGGGCCATGACTGCTAAATTTACTCAGTTGTCTCTTATTTCCCAAGTCTTGACATAGGACTTCAGTCCAGGCTACCATATTTACATAATTTTCTGTAGCTCGGGAGTTCCTTCCTAGAACCAATCCAAATTCAGGATGCAGATTCAAAGTTTTTCTCGAACATGTTTCCTGGACAACCATTACAAAAGTTTGAATTAAAGGAGTTTAGCCCTCCAAAGGGAGAGCCAATAATTATCCATCTAAGGCACTTGACAGTTTAACCAAATGGTGAAATTAAGTCTAGGAGCTGTGCTAAACCTCACAGAAGAGATTGGTGGTATCAGCTTAGACTTCAGGCTATAGTGTGGCGCTTCAGTCATCATCTGAATCTAGGAGTAGATACCTATTTTATTGGCTCCCTAGGCTAGCATGTTAAATTGATGGGCAGCAGGTTCAGGACAGACAAAAGTGAATACTACTTTACACAGAGGGAGATTAAAATATAGAATTCACTGCCAGAGGATATAGCGATGGCCACAGGGATAAATAGCTTTAAAAGGGGATTCGATAGATTAATGGAGGTTAAGTCTATCTATGTCTACTAGCCATGGTGACTTGGCAGAATCTCCACATTCAGAGACACTAAACCTCTGAATCCCAGTGCCAAAAGGCAACATCAGGGGAGGCCTTGGTCTCTATGACCTGTTGTTGGCCATCCAGAGGAACTGGTTGGCCACTGTATAAGACAGGATGCTGGCCTAGATGAACTATTGGCCTGATCCAGCAGGACTCTTCTTATGTCTTTATGTTCTTCATTGGTATCAAGACTATGAAACCAGGAGGACAAGATCTGATAGTCTATGTCTCTATCTTAGACCTATTCCCAGGAAGAATATGCTTAAGTGTAGAATTAACTAGCAAAATGCTTTTCATGGTCTTTCTTAGTGTTCTGTCAAAAATTTCCGGCATTTGTGCTTTCTATGATTTATGTGCTATAAAGTCTTAGGTTGGTTACTGAAGATGGAAAAAATTCACAATTTGCCAAATACTGCTCTGTTACATTAACGAGAGGAAGTTTCAGCACAGAGATATGCAGAAACATATATCTCAGTGCTAATGTTCCCTCTAAGCTGCAGAGTCTTGTGAGCAAAAATTCTACTTTGTGAGCTACTGGCATTAAAGTTGTGAGCTACTGCATAAATTATTGTGGTCTGGGGGTCATCCTGCCTGAGCGGAGATAAAAATGTGTGAGCTGGAAGCTAAAAATCTGTGAGGTAGCTCGCGCTAACTCAGCTTAGAGGGAACACTGCTCAATCACACTCTGACTTTAATAAGCTGTTTGATTATGTCAGAATTCTACTGTGGAATCCATCCAGGAGTCTTTCATGTACCATTATTACCTCTTCAAATTACAGCACCCTGGTGAAGAAAGAGCCATAGTACTTCTCACATGACCACACACTCCCAAAGTTGCCAAGAAATAAGCCACATTGAAGTGTTTCCCACAAGGTGACAACAGGAAGGTTCCCTTAGATATCCTAGAATGACAGGTAACAGCATCCAGGCATTTTACTTAGTTACTAGGTGCTTCTAGACATTTTATAAATAGTTCCTATGAAGCACTAGCCAGGAAAATCCAGTCGCTTTCATATGGCTTCTGTTGCTAGGAAACCATTCCCTTAGACTATGTATGTGGAACATGTCTGTATTTGCCTTTGGTTCACAAAAGGACAAAAATCAGCATTTGATGGTCGGGAATAAAATGTTGAAGAAAATGATATCTTTTCCTGGATTGTTGATGTTACCGCTTGCTAATGTTCCATAGTCCACAAGGAACATCAGTGAGCTGCAGACTAACTTCAGTATACTTCATGTGTTCTAAGTCAGCCTGGAATCAAATGTCCCCTTCTGCTACTTGTGCCCTCTGAATGGATAAAGCACCATATGGGAAGAGCAATATGGAGTGTTTGCACATAGTTGCCATTCAGTAGCAGCCACTTCATTAGTATCCATGTGGTTAGCATGATGCCTGTATATACAGGCTTTTATAAGCAAGCTGCTTGATTTACAGGCTTTTGGTACCCAATGGAAAAGGAGCTTTTGTCATTTCATGCTTTCTAAACTTCAGTATGAGATTATTACTGAGCCTAACTACAAAATTTAGAAATTATATATCGCCAGAGTGCATATTGATTCAGAGCAGAGTCTTGCTTTCTCAGGCTGCCTCCTTCAAAAGGCTCAAAAATTAAGGAATCAACATTTTGAGAACAAGTCTCTTGATTTCTGTCTAACCTGGTAAAGCCAAGCAGTGCTTTCCCCCCAGTATGAACTTTAAATTCTTTGTGCAAAATTATTTAGCGAGCAGATAAAAAAGGGAATTATTTGCACAAAACTGGAGTGAATAGGAAATATTTATTATCGGGCTAACTAATAATGCAGAATGGGTTTGAAGAGATATTGCAGGAGAAGCTGGAAGAAAAATACACAGAGTCGAAAATGCCAGGGCACAGGCACAAATGCCACAGCGACAAATAAAGGGAGCTCATGCTGGAAAACTTCTCTTCCTACCAACACATAAATTGTCCTCAGATGGCAGGATAACAAAACACAACGTATCAGCAGGATCCCCCAGAGCTGAATTTAACAGCTTAGCCTCCAGGAGCTGAAAATCTCCTCTTCCCCTATTTCTCTATTTGTGTGACAGGTCACAGTTTCAAGGAGCTGCCACAGGCCTATCATGGGAAGTTTCCTTTTTGTTGATCTTCTGCCGTGGCATATTGGGCCAAAGTTATACCAAATGCACTCCAATTATATTAAAAGAGTTGAATCCTTATGCTGACTCTTAATCCTTATTTGACTCTGAAAACTCTGAATGCCTTAAGAGAGAATTCCGAAAGTGCAAAAGATATGGGTAAAGTAGATGTTTCTCTTCATCCAGGTATCTAAAACCAAGGCCCTCTTGACCCAGTTTTCTCTTTTGCTTTCTGTTCTTATGTGTGCATGTTGTAGATTTTAACCCAGCAACCATGACACTCTTATAGCACCCATAGGTGTAGAATAAATAATCCTTTATTTATTTAATAAACTGGTTATACCACACCTTTCCCATATGACTCAAGGCAGCTTACAATTACAATTTTTTTTAAAAAAAATAATTACAAAATACAGTATAACACCAATAAACCCTCCTCCCCAAGAAAATATATGGATAAAAATGAACTCTACCCTGTTTAATCATTGCGTTATTGATAACTGTTACTCCCATTTTAGGACAGGGTATAAAACTCTTTCCATTGGAGCATGCCAATCTCATACCACATATAAGTGAAGATATGAATTTGTGGGCCACTAAACACTATGAATTTTCCTAATGCATCAACATTACAGCAACACCTGTGCTAAGTACCTTTGTGCTGATCTACCACGAGGAGTCACAAGGTGTTCTGTTGCCTTAATTTCTGTATTGTCAACACGCCACAGGTGTGCACTACATGAATAGATGAAAATGTGATTTGGCAGAGTGCAATGACAGTTCTGGGTCCACAACACATTTGTCTTAAGGTAGAGTAATGCATCTATTAACCATGTTGATGTTTAGTAGACTTTTTATATATGTATTATAGCAGATCAGCCTTTTGATTTACTGAGACTATCTTGTATCATGCATCTATGATAACGGATAGGATGTGTCTGCATTTTCTTCCCCCAGGAGCAGTTACATAAATGTATTATACCACCTGTCGCTACTGATCAGCTTCTGTTCCTTCTGTGGTTCACTGTCCCAATATAACATGCATACACACCCTGACAGTTACTTCAGACTTTGATCTTTTTTCACTGAAAAAAGGCAAAGTGACTGTCCCACAGTCCTTTGCAAAGACAGAAGCATTAGGAAAAAAACCTGTTGTGTGAGAAAAAAGGGGGTTAGTTGAGAAATGTCATGAAATTACTTCCTGCAGTCATTGGCACTGTTGGGGTGTGTAAAGAAGGAGTAACAGTTGTTTGCTGTTGGATTCTTACAAAGTCTCAGAAGAGACATCATGACCTCTGAGAAAATGGGTTCTGTACAAAAATGGTCTTTAAAAGAGAAAGAGATTTATTCAAAGCCCCAGAAAAACCCTAACACACCAATTCAAATAAGCTCAACTGTTTTGGGCTGCAGCTGGCTCTTCATCAGGGGAATAGTATTTGTTATGAAGATATAGATTTAAATAAGTACAGAACATGGGTCCCCCCCCCTTTATCTTCAGCTTCTTTAAACTTGTATCTTCTTCACGCACACAATTCCCCAGGTGAAGGGCCATCTGTAGCCTGAAACATATTGGGATTTTGCACTAATTTACCTGTTGTTTTTTTAAAGTATGTATTTTGAATAAATCTGTTTGCATGGATTGTTTCCATATTGCAGTCCCACGTTGCTTCCCATCTGCTATAGTAATTTGAGAAACGAATAATGGTAGCAATAGTTTTAGAAGCAGTTACACCTCTTTAGAAGGATGAACACTTAGATTCATACAAAAATACCTTTTCCTAGATGTAATCCACATGTGTGTTCTCAAATGCTTTGCAACCTTCCCTTCTCCACATTAAACTCTTAGTATGGTAGCTATCCTGTGGGATATCAAACCAATACACTGACTGTGGTACAGAAGAAGGGCATTAGGCTGGTAACCCTTTTTTTCTGGCCATGTTCCTGCAAGTGTTGTAAGAAACAGACACTCAGAAGGGGCATCTTTTCTCATCACTGCATCTCCAGGGAGTAAAATGTAACCTCTGCTGAATCTCTATGTTTCATGCAAATGTTAAGGCTGCAGGAGTCCTACAAAAAAACAACAACAACGACTTGCCCATAGATAAGTTCTAGCAGGAATTCCTTTGCATATTAGGCCACACACCCCTGATGTAACCAATCTTCCAAGAGCTTACAGTAGGCCCTGTACTAAGAGCCCTGAAAGCTCTTGGAGGATTGACTACATCAGGGGTATGTGGCCTAATATGCAAAGGAGTTCCTGTTACAAAAAAAAGCCCTGTCAGAAACTATCCTGTCCACTATCTTGTGAAGGTGTGGAAAAAGGTAAAGGTAGTCCCCTGTGTAATTTTCGACTCTGGGGTGACATTGCTTTCACAACATTTTCATGGCAGACTTTTTACGGGGTGATTTGCCATTGCCTTCCCCAGTCATCTACACTTTCCCCCCAGCAAGCTGGGTACTCATTTTACCGTCCTCGGAAGGATGGAAGGCTGAGTCAACTGGAGCTGGCTACCTGAACCAGCTTTTGCTGGGATCGAACTCAGGTTGTGAACAGAGGGCTCCGACTGCAGTACTGCAGCAGACCACACCAGATCTAGATCTAGATTCAATATTCAGATTTGACAAATCTTCCACACACATGGTTGCTAGCACCAGTTTGGGAAACACCTGGATATTTCAGGGACGGAACCTGAGGAGGGTAGGATTTGGAGAGGGGAGGGACTTCATTGGGGTATAATGCCATTCAATCCATCTTCCAAGGCAACCTGGAGATCATTTGTAATCCCAGGTGATCTCTGGCCACTGCCAAGAGATTGGTAACCCTATCTACCCAAGGATGGTTGTATAACCTATGAAGTCTAGAACAGATCCAGATCAGGCACTAAGTACTGACACTATAACAACAACATCACCACACTGGAGGCCTCTATTCCTCTTTTGTTACAGTTCTGATCATTGCAAATAAGATTTTCCTTATTGCCTACTGTTACTTATCATGGATAGGGGACAGCTGGGAGGACATTATCCTGGTAACAAGCACTGCAGTGGGGATTGAATCCTCAGCACAGCCGAGCAATGGAAATCTGTCTCCACAGCTCTCAGCATCCTGCATGCCCACTGTTTTCAAGGACGCTAAAAATCATGGGAAGGGTAACACAATTTATGCATATCTGCACCTAAACTTCAGGCCCTGCTGTGGCATAGATTATGGAAGTCCTTGCAGCCACCTATCCCCTACTTCTGGTAAGTGACACAAAGTGAGATGAAAAAGACTCCATTTGCAGAGATCCCAAAGCTGGGACTGGGATGTACAGGCATGCAGCAATGTCATTTTTGTCATTCAAATCCAACCCCAAATGTGATTTCCAAAGGAAATAAATACTTCAGGTGAATTCCTAAACAGATTGCTGGAGGGGTCCATGTGTTGCATGTGTTGCCCAAATATATATACAGAGATTTCCCAGCACAGAAATGAATGGGGGTGTCCTTAACTTGCATGCTTACATTGGATCTCCATGGAGCTTTGGAGTGAGACATTTCTGTTTGAGAAGCAAACAACTCAATGACTTTCTACACATTGTTTTAGGTTCAATATGTCCCAGTTGCTGGCATTTGCTTTCAAGGTTTGCCTAGCTTTCATTTCATTCAATTAACACTGCCTGAAAAGAAAACAATCTTTTCTTTTTTTAAAAAAAATATCCCTGATCAGTTTTGTATTTTCATTTCAAGTCTCCCCAAGAGCTTCATTTAAAAAAAAGAAACACAAATTTAACTATCACTTATCATCTCTACTTGCCTCTTGAATTATTTTTATCCCAGAAAAGGATTTATTTCAAAGAAAGCAGTATCTGGACACTGCTAGTACATTGGTGGTGTGCCAGGTGCAAGTAGTTTTGCCAGTGCATTCCTACAGAATATCTTTACAACACCAATCTGTGACTGAATTGGTCTACATTTTAAGCCTTAATTAGCTTAAAGACCATGTTGGATGATCAGATCTTGTGATTTTCAGCAAGTGTATTAAAAATTCTTGCAATTGTTGTATTTCCTTATAAATGCGGGAACTTGGTTTTAATTTGCCTGTTGACATTTACTTCCTGTAGCGACAATATGTGCCCTGTAAACAACATACTGCAAGTTAGGAAATCCAAGATGTTTTGAATAAACAAATGCCCCACTGAGTCTTCAAGCTTTAGTAATTTACTGTATAAAAGAGACTAATTATACAACATTCTTGACTAACACTGAAACAATGACTGAATTTTTAAAAAGCCTCTGAATCAAGTAATAAAAATATGATCAAAATCAAATATTCATTTTGGAATGGGGGATTTTTTTTTTGGTATTCAAGCATCAGTTATGGGAGCTTTATTAGAATTAGGACTTTAATCCACATTTTTTTGGAAGTCTGGAAACAAACCCACTATTGTGGAAGGAAATCCAACTAGGCAATGCAGGAAACATAACACAGTGGCAGAACATTGTTCTCTGAAATGGAAGGGTATCATGAGTAGTAGGTCTGAAAAAGTTCCTCTGCCTGAGACTCACCAAGGCATTCAGTACTGGTCCAAGTGGATAAGCTGATCTTATTTTAGACTGAAACCCTGTTCACAATTTACAGTGAATGCACACATAATCCATGTAAAGTGTACAGTCAGTTTTCCTTTGTACATGCATTGAGAAAATCTCATATTATATCCAATGCATTTACAGCTGAAAGTGTGAGACAAGCTCCACTTTAGCCAGGTATTGGCCCCTGGTTTCAATTGCAAAAGCAAACACAAGCTCTTTCTTACAAACTGACATATATATGTACTTCAGAGTATACACGTGCTCACTGTAACAGGTGAACAGAGCCTGAGACATAACCATTTTCCATGGGTTTCTTCACTCATTGAGTGAAGCAAATGGTGTTTGCATGTGTGAGTAAACTTTGAAGGAATAAATTCACAGGATTCACATTCACCTTTCATATCCATCTCTGATCACTCAGCATTTCAGGGAAGGCTGTTTACACATTCTGTGGACAGTCATTGCAATAGTGTACTTCTAGGACCACTGAAGTCCAGATTTACACACATAGGTCTGTAACAGTTAAAAAAACAGCCACCTAGGATTTGATTCTGGATGAGAGGGCTGACCTATCATGTACCAATCAGACCTGACTTGGGGTGGGGGAGGAGTCAACCTCCCTCAACAATGCTCTCCAGGGTACTCAGTGATGCATCAGCATAGGCTTGGAAGTGAGGAGGAGTTGTCACTATGATATATCAAGAATCCATTCCCCTGGCTCAATGCCCTATTCATGATTACATTAGTTTTGAGCATGTATATCTAGTGTTGGCAGTGTGAAATATGCTTGGGATTCTGTTGGTGTACTGCTGACTCTGCTGCCCAACCATCTACCTGACTAAGCTGGTGGAAGTGGTCTTCAGGGTGTTATTGAAAGCTCCTATGCTGATTGTTTTGTGGGACTTCAACATCAGTGCTGAAGCTACTTTTTGGGAACAGCTCAGGTTTTCATGGTCTTCATGACAATCACGAGCCTGTCTCAGGTAATTAACAGACCCAACATACTATGCAGGTAACACTCTTGACGTGGCATTTTGTTCTTGTTGTGACGTGGCAGGAAGAAGGTGATCCGAAGGTGGAGGGATTAAAGATGCTGTATGGTCCCTCAATTAAAAATGTGGCCATTTTACCCAACAAGATGTCTGTGATCTATCCTCCCTGCACCCTTGCTCCCTCCCTCATCCCTGGGGCCACAATCCCTTTTGACACTAGTGCTGACTCTTAAAGTGCTATACAGTTTGGGCCCAGCATATGTGAAGGACCACTGGCTCCCATATGAACCAACTTGACCTCTCCAGTCATTTTCAGAGGGCCTACTTTGTGTGCCCCTGTCATCTAAGGACAGACATATGGCAACCCAGCAAAGGGCCTTAATAGTAGTGGCTTAGAAACATGTGACAACACTGAAGAAATGACACTTGGCTACAATGTAAAGTAGTGAGTCTACAGTTGTATAACAGTGTACATGTGCTGTTCCCTCAAAATTACGCAACACACAGCCATTAATGTCTAAACTGCTGGCAACAAAAGTGAGTACACCCCTAAGTGATAATGTCCAAATGGGGCCCAAAGTGTCAATATTTTGTGTGGCCACCATTATTTTCCAGCACTGCCTGCTCTTGGGCATAGAGTTCACCAGAGCGTCACAGGTTGCCACTGGAGTCATCTTCCACTCCTCCATGATTATGTCACATAGCTGGTGGATGTTAGAGACCTTGTGCGCCTCCACCTTCCATTTCAGGATGCCCCACAGATGCTCAATAGGGTTTATGTCTCGAGACATGCTTGGTCAGTCCATCACCTTTACCCTCAGCTTCTTTAGCAAGGCAGTGGTCATCTTGGAGGTGTGTTTGGGGTCATTATCATGTTGGAATACTGCCCTGAGGCTCAGTCTCTGAAGGGAGGGAATCATGCTCTGCTTCAGTATGTCACATACTGGTTCATTCACGGTTCCTTCAATGAACTGTAGTTCCCCAGTGCCGGCAGCACTCATGCAGTACCAGACCATAACATTCCCACCACCATGCTTGACTGTAGGCAAGACACACTTGTCTTTGTACTCTTCCCCTGGTTGCCACCACACACACTTGACACCATCTGAACCAAATAATCTTGGTCTCATGGGACCACATGGTTCCAGAAATCCATGTCCTTAGTCTGCTTGTTTGCAGCAAACTGTTTGCGGGCTTTCTTGTGCATCTTCTTTAGAAGAGGCTTCCTTCTGGGACGACAGTCCTGCAGACCAATTTGATGCAGCATGCAGCATATGATCTGAGCACTGACAGGCTGACCCCCCACCCCTTCAACCTCTGTAGCAATTCTGGCAGCACTCATACATCTATTTCCCAAAGCCAACCTCTGAATATGACGCTGAGCACGGGCACTCAACTTCTTTGGTTGACCATGGCAAGGCCTGTTCTGAGTGGAACCTCTCCTGTTAAATCACTGTATGGTCTTGGCCACCATGCTGCAGCTCAGTTTCAGGGTCCTGGCAGTCTTCTTATAGCCTAGGCCATCTTTATGTTCACCTGTGAAGCTCTGGTGAACTCTATGCCCAAGAGGGTTAAGGCAGTGCTGGAAAATAATGGTGGCCACACAAAATATTGACACTTTGGGCCCCATTTGGACATTATCACTTAGGGGGTGTACTCACTTTTGTTGCCAGCAGTTTAGACATTAATGGTTGTGTGTTGCATAATTATACAAGCTGTAGACTCACTACTTTACATTGTAGCCAAGTGTAATTTCTTCAGTATTGTTACATGAAAAGATATACTTAAATATTTACAAAATGTAAGGGGGTGTACTCACTTCTGTGACATACTGTGTGTGTGTATATATATATGAAGCTACCTTATACCTTAAGGGGAGGGACGGTGGCTCAGTGGTAGAGCATCTGCTTGGGAAGCAGAAGGTCCCAGGTTCAATCCCCGGCATCTCCAAAAAAGGGTCCAGGCAAATAGGTGTGAAAAACCTCAGCTTGAGACCCTGGAGAGCCACTGCCAGTCTGAGAAGACAATACTGACTTTGATGGACCAAAGGTCTGATTCAGTATAAGGCAGCTTCATATATACTGAATCAGATCATTGATCCATCAAAGTCAATATTGTCTACTCAGACTGGCAGCGGCTCTCCAGGGTCTCAAGCTGAGGTTTTTCACGCCTATTTACCTGAACCCTTTTTAGTTGGAGATGCCAGGGATTGAACCTGGGACCTTCTGCTTACCAAGCAGATGCTCTACCACTGAGCCACTCTTCATCTCTTGAACCATTCTTTTCTAATCAGTTCAGTTACCTTTATTGGCATTAAAAGAGAGATAAAAGAGAAAATATAGATATAAACACATATGCAAAAAAGTAAAGGTAGGCACATATGCATACAAATATAACCCTATCATTTTTACAGAAATGTCCCCCTGAGCAATTCTGTTTTTCATTGTTTGAGGACTACTGGAAGTGCAGGAGCCTTTCTGACATCCTTAGACAGGGTGTTCTACAAGGTTGGGGCCACTACAGATAATTCATGATGAATATGGGCAGTTGTTGATCTTGCCCATATCTTGATCTTGATGAGCAAAGCTGTCATGGTGGGGCACAAGAGGCCCTGCAGATATGAGGATCCAAGGCCATGAAGTGCTCCGTGGGTGATGACCTGTACCTTGAATTGATTTCAGTAGCTAATGGGTAGCGAATGGAGTGTGAGACATGGGAGAGTTGCTGCCAGAGCAGAAGATACTGAGCCAGTGCACAGTGATTTGTCTCTGGTATAAAGCAGCGCATATTCATAGAAATTAAGTCAGTCCATTATTTGCATGCCATGTGTTTAGCCTTCCCCAAAAGCTTTTCCAGGATAGCAATGTGTAATTTCTTTTCTTTTTCTTCTAGAAGATCGAGGACCTTAATCAAAAGGGTATGGAGGAAGCATACTGAAAATTCTACAGAAATCAGAAACCACACACACCTCTATAATTAGTCGAGCAACTCCTGTCCTTGAGGTTTCAGCCCAATCAACTCAACATTTCTTGGGCTAATGGATTTTTTTTTAGTTTCTCCAATGGGGATAGGGGAGGGTCTGAATTGGAAACATGCCATTAATATGACAATATGTTGCAGCAGAAACCAATGGATGTGCTTCTGGGCATACAAGTTCAATCTAATGCTGCACCACATTTCTGAGGGGATATAATGTGCTGTTTTGAATGGCTATTTTCACCTAAATGATTCCTAATGATTTTGTGACTCTCAGGCAATAGATGAAGTGAACAGACTATGAGCATTTTATTTTCTTGTGGATAGAAGATAGTTATACTAACTTTATGTGTCTAGTTTGGATGGATGCACAACGTTCTATGCAAAGAAAAAAAATCCCACTGAGACACGAAGCTGAGACACGACCAGTTTGCCAATTTTGTAGAAGAATCATTTTCACAAAGTATGGCCTGGGTAAAAGACAGAAATCTATCAAACATTGTACAGATTAACTTATCACCTAGTTAAATGGGCTGTCAGTCTGGGATGACTGTGCTTGGCAGGGTGAATTCAAATGCATGTAAATTTCCCTGGTGGCTGACTAGCAAGTATGGTGGAACTGTCAAACGATGACATGTGAAAATGCATTAACATTGTTTAAAATATATTTGAAGGGGATAGCTTGTATTTTGATAGCATCCTCACAGGCAAATAATTCGTCAAGGATCTACAATAATGACCACATCATTTATTCGTCAGAAACTTTTTAAATAAATGGCAACTTGTCGGATGCATTTTGTGTTTGAGAGGAAGCCTCAAAATAATTAACAATTACCACATAAACTGGTTCGAGTCCCAAGTGCCACCATTGTATAGAGTCAGTCTTCCGATAGCCTTGCTTGTCAGTTTCACTTGATCTTACAAAAAAGTGATTAGAAACTTCAAAAGAACCAATTACACAGTCCATTGTGTTATGAACCTGTAGTGTTTTTTCTCTCTCCATGAAGCACACAATCCTGAGGTCTGCTATCAAACTGGGCATAGTTGTTACAAAAAAAAATCCTACATGGGAAACAGATTTTCAATTTTATCTTCTTTTTTGGGGCTATTGGAATAAAAAAGATAAGTCTGAAAGGAGTACATTATGTTTTACATCCTTTTTTTGTCAGTGGCTTCTGCTTTGGTCTCTGAAAAAGTAGGCAAATCTGTTCTGTCCCAACATTTTCTTGTTCCCTAGTACCAACAGCAAGTGGCCCTTAGGTTAAATCAGAGGTAAAGCATACGTTGGTAAGAAGTCTGTAACAAGTGTCAACTAAGGTGGAAAATACAAAGGGGGGGTGGGTCTGCAGAAGCACATGGCTCAAGACTGTCTCTTGATTCTGCAGTCTTCAGGGGTTAAAGGCTAGAGTCTAGCATGGTCTAAAAACAGCTGATCTCACAGTTCAGCAGTCAACCATGAGGTCTGAGACATGAAAAGAATTACTTATGCTGTCAGGTTCCATTATTTACATGATCTTTCTACAGTTGAGCCTGGGATGTAGATGTGCAATTCAGCTAGAAAAATTGCATATTTACACAGATGGGTACTGGCATGTGACCCGAATTTAGGCAAAATTCATAGTGAGAGATAGAATTCAAAAGTAGACAAGCTCCCTTTTTCAAGCTACTATGGCTGCTAAGATAGCAAAGCCATATACCAATTATTGAAGGTTCTGAGCTGTTCTGCAAACAGTGGCTATAATGCATTGAAAGGTTTTGGATACTGCTCTCCTGACATAATGATCAATGGTATGAATAGTTCTCTGAAGAACATTGCAATGCAGAGATATATTTTTGGTTTCTGGAGGATGGAGATCATCACCATCACAAAGGTGGAAGTGGACCAGTGCTTTTTACCAAATAATTAACATCGTGTTTTAGACACAAACTGTCCAGTGCCAAGGCAGGTTTAATGCAAACACACCCTTTTGCTCAAAACATACAAAAAGCTATATGTTGGTTGTGCAACATACAAGAAGTGTTTGATTTTAAGAGCAAAAAGGTTATGAGGATGCAGAATTGCCCTCAGTTCACTTCTGGAGACTCCAGCCAATGATACAACTATTTCTCTAAGTAGGGTCTTAAATGTCCATCTGTTACATTTTATTCCATTCTTCTTCCAAGGAGCACAGGGCAACATATATAGTATATGTCTCCTCCATTGTATGCTCACAGCATTCTGTGAACTGGATTACAATGAAAGACAGTGACTAGTTTGAGATCACTCAGCAAGCTTCATTGTTGAGCAGGGCTTTGAACTTGTGCTTCTCCAGGCCTTGGCTAATACCCTAGCCACTTGAACTGGATTGGACTCAATCCCCCACCCACCAAAAAAAAGTCCCCTGGAAAGGGTCTATAATGAAAGCATTCCATTATTCTCAGCATGTGTCCTTTATGCTACTAAAAGTAGATTCTTTTCCCTACTTTTTTGATTGGCAGATGGCAGGAATGACCTAGTGGATCAGGGATTCAATAATAGCTGGATGACTGTGGCATCTTCCCTTGGTTTTAGTGATCCTTTTTCTTTAACATCTCAGAATGTAGCTCAGACACTAATAAAAATCCTGTTTAAGAATACAGGAGAGGCACCCAAAATAGCTAGAATTCTTGGAGTAGATCTTGTCAACATGGCAAGCTTTACAGGTATTCATGATTCAGTACTGTGCTACTGCAAAGGTCAACAGAACTATGGACCAAAATGTATAGTGATTTTCTTCTGTGCTTTGCTTTTGTTGCAGGGGGTAGAACTGAAATATCAATTATGACTCATATACATGACCGGAGGATAACGTAACTGTCAGCTAGTGCCAACAAACCAATAAAAACATTGTCTTCTTTCTTTGTGGCATGGTAAATTCCTGTGTAAATTCTGCACATTAACTTTACAAGCCTGCCTTAAATAGCCATTAAAAGCTGAGCATGTGGGCATGAACATGTGGCTGAAATTCCCACTCTTGTCCAGTTATATGTATTAGCAACTTACAACACTGGTTGGCTACTTTTGAGAGCCTCCAAGCAAACCCAATATCTTGTGGGGGTGCATGTCTTGTACAGGAGTGCATAGCAAAGCATTGTATCAGAAACCAATATGTTCAGTTCATTTTCACAGGCAGTTATTGTGGTTTGACAGCAAGCAAGTGGAACTAATAACAAAAAGAGCCTGCCATTTCCCAAACCTCAACAAATGCTACAAAGGAGAACCTGCAAAAGATACTGACAAAGCTTCAAAAGTTCAGGGAAAAATAATAAACACACAACACAAAGACATTCCTTGCCCCAAAGACCCAAGATCTAACCAAAAGGAAAAGCCAACAAGTGAACAGGGAAATGGCTGGAGTGAGACAATTTCAGTTTAACAGGAAAGCAGTGGCTTTAGTGGAGGCTATGCCAGACTGTGTATAAAGGTCTTGCTAAACCTATGAACTGAGTTTTAAATGTTATTACAACTGGGCTGGGGTACATTATGAGGAATTCCCTGCAAAAACAGTTTTTAAAGACAAACCATAATATAAGTAAATATTACCCAATCATATAAATGTAAAGCCAAACAATAAGGGATTTCTAGGTGTAACTCTTTCTAATGGGCGGGACGGGGGGAGGAGTTCAAATCAATAAATGACAGCACGCTTATGACTTGGCAAACAAGTGTGAAATTGTTTTGAAAGTTTAGAAAAAACATTCAAGGCATTAAATGGTTTTCAATATAACAAACATTTATCATAAACCTACAAATAGGTTGCTAGCCCCCTGGACCCCGGAGGAGATCCCCTAGTTTTGGGGACCAGCTGGCTGGTGCGGGAAACCGCTCCCCTAAACAGGAGTGATGTAATTATGTCAGGGACCTCACACAAGTCATGTTCTGGTTTTTGGGCAAACTCTATGGTTTAAGCCCAATTTAACCACAGAGTTTGCCCCAAAACCAGAGTGTCTCCTGCACAACTTCCCCAATGTGATGACATCACTTCTGGGGGATGTCATTGCATTGGAGACATCACATGGTGTCCCCATCCACCCCTGGAATGCCCCCAAGCTCTTCTGAGAAACTGGTGTTGGGGCCTGGCAACCCTATGAATATATCAATGTCTATGATATATATAAATATTTATATATCATGATGACAATGTCTATGAATATATCAATATTTGGAGAGGCAGGATCTTTAGTGCCCTTCAGGAAGAGCACTCAGAGCAAAGGCAAATTTTAGCAAGCAGTGTCCATTAACACATTGAAAAAGAGAAAATCCCAAACATAAATTTGAAGAAATGGAGGGCTGCTTCTTTAGGGTTGCCAAGTCCAATTCAAGAAATATCTGGAGACTTTGTGGGTGGAGTCAGGAGACTTTGGGGGTGCAGCCAGGAGACATTAGGGGTGGAGCCTAAGCAAAGTTGTGACAAGCACAATTGAACTTCAAAGGAAGTTCTGGCCATCACATTTAAGGGGACCCCATACCTTTTTAATGCCTTCCCTACATTAGAAATAGTGAAGGATAGGGGCACCTTCTTTTGGGGCTCACAGAATTGGACCCCAATCTTTTTGAAACTTGGGGATTGGCACCTCTACTCACGAGTTGCTGAACTTTCAAGTTTTTCATAGTAACACAGGAAAACCAAAGGTTCAAGTTTACCTTCACACTAAAATGACCTCTATGGAGGGTCTGGGCTCCTTTCACAGCCATGTTGTTCTGCCTCCTCCTCCCCCCTCAAGCTCCCCTTCAGCCTTAAAGATACAGACACACCATTCAAAGAGGAAGGCTTTCTCAAGTAGAGACTGAAGCCTCCAGAGGGGAAAAGGCCCATGATGGCTCTGAGGGCGGGGCTTCCCCCCGCTGGCCAGCTGACTGGGGGCGGGGAAAAGCCTGGGAAAGCGGGAGAACCCCCGCTGGGACCTGGGGATTGGCAAGCCTATACTTCTTCCTCATATGCTCTTCAGTGGTGCTTGCTTTTCCTCCTGTTGCTGCTCTTGATCCTTTCTCTGACTTGGGCCTGCAAAAAATTTAGCAGTCTCCCTCAGTTAAGTTCTGGTCTTCTCTTTCTTGCTGCAGGCCAGACTGACTCAGTCAGGGGAAAAGAGTTTTAACCATATCTTTGATCACAGATCAGCTTGAACAACTCTTTCTTTATAACAACTCCTAAAAGGAACGTTCTGGGATGGCAGTTTCTCCCTGGTTGTTGGGCCAATCACATACCTACAAAGAAATTAGCAGTTACCCTCAGTTAAGCCCTGTCCTTCTCTCTCCTGCTGCAGGCCACACTGACTGAGGGGTTGGGGTTCTTGTAGCTAGTAATAAGTGAGCAACTGCCCATGCTCTGTGACCTTTTGCTCCCTAGGCACTAATTCTAAACTCTTTAATAGTAATAAAATGTTAAATGAAAATGATGTGGGTTACAGAAGCATTCAAAATCATATGACAAGATCTCTGCTTTTCCCTGAAACTCTGGACTCACAACTTCTGGTGGTGACAAATTCCAAAGAGTGATGTTGAATAAACTCCATTTTAAAAACACAGCAGTGGATAGTGATGATGTATAGCAGGTAGTAAGCACCGAGAGCCAGTGTGATGTAGTGGTTGAGAGTGTTGGACTAGTATCTGGGAGACCCAGGATCAAATCCCCACTCATGCCATAGAAGCTCACACTCTCTCGTCCTACACAGGGTTGTTGTGAGGATAAAATGGAGAAGAGAACAGAAGCCACTTAGGGTCTCCACTGGCCAGAAAAACAGAATGGGTACAAATAAACAAACAATAAATAAATAAATAATAAAACTGCTGATGTTGCTAAGTAGTGACCAAAGGAAAAGAGGAGTCCATACTCTTGCCATGTGGTAGCTTTGTAGGCAGGAGGCAGTTCACCATGGGGAAGGTTGATAGCTGCTAATTGACCAGCAGTAGCTTTGTGTCTATGGGTTGACAACCTCAACAGCTTCTACTATGACTAGCCAGTCATTAAACTGCAAAGGGATGGCCTCACCACAGTGCAATCATAGGGTCCACTTTTCTTTAGTTGCTATTCACCATGCAGAGCACCACTTCATCAGATTCTATTGAATCACAGTAGCTGATGGTGGTGACGAGTGCCATCAAGTTGGAGCTGACTTATGGAAACCCTGTAAATTTTAAAGGTGAGGGGTGAACAGAGATGTTTTGCCCTTGCCTGCTTCTGTGTAGCAACACTAGACTTCTTTGGTCATCTCCCATCCAAACACTAACCAGGGCCAACACTACTTAGCTTCCAAGATCTAATGAGATTGATTTAGTCTGGGCCATCCAGGTCAGGATCACAGTAACCAGTCATTTATTTATTTATTTATTCCTTGGATTTATATCCTGCCCTCCCCGCTGAAGCAGGCTCGGGGTGGCTCACAACAATCAAGACTAAAACAATAAAAAAAAGAACAAACATTGGAGTTTTGACAATTAAGTTGATAATAACAATTAAATAGTTTAAAACAATTTAAAACAGTTTTGGTGCTAGTATTAATTTCATCTATTATAAAATTAAAACATACAACATCAAATAATTCAACAACCTCCAAGAATTCATTTCCCAAAAGCTAGTATGATGTCAATTACTGGAGACAAAGCATTAAAGATGTGCAGGGAGGGGTACATATTCAGTCACCCATTAATTTGCACTTAAGAACAAAAATAAAGCACTTGGAGAGACATAAATCATGGATTCTCATGTATCTTCACTAATGCTCAGAGTATGGGAAACAAACATGAGAAACCTGAATTCTTATTATGGAAGCGAGACTCACAATTGGAATATTAGGATTGGAGGATACAACTCATTTAAAAGGAATACACAAAAATGAAAGGGGGAAAAATAATCTTTATTGCATTAGCAAAAAAAAGTCATAACAACAACACAGAGTAAAATGGAAATATCCAACAAGATAAAATTTGAAAAATAATAAAATAATAAAGAATTCCAATGGAATTACAGCTAAAGCTTGGTTTGAAATGAGAATGGATAAGACTACAACTCTAAATTTATGTGGTTACAGAAATTTTGGACGTATGTTAAATTTATAAGAACCTGGTCACTTTTTAAATAAAATTTTGGAGTCAGTATAATCCACCCTACATGGTAAAGTGGAACATATTAAAATATATTTCGTAATGCACATTTTAAGATTTAGATTTTGTAATTTTCTATTGATATTGAAGATATCAAGGATGTCAATGGTTCTCTGGTAAGATGGTTGGAAAAGTCCTCTCCCGTGGAACTGCTGCCAGTCAGAGTAGATGGTAGTGAGTGATGTCAGTAGATATGCCTTAACTTCATCAGACAGTCTTTTGAAATCTCAGCCTCTAGGGCTGCTACACCAACAGGTGCTAGTTTAGAAACTGGTTTTTTTAACATGACTGTAACCTTTTATCATGACTTCAACAAATTAAAAGCTGCAAAAATATTTTCTAAAGACACTGGTGTGACATTGTTTCTGGCTTTGTGTGTTCGAATCCAGAAGTCAAGCCCACATTGCACTCTTGCTGTCACAGGGAGGTGGCTCAGGTCAACAGCTCTTATTGAAATCAGTGGGCTAATGTACTCATGGGGCTGTTTGTAGAACTCCTCGGAGTATTTTGAGCCTTAGATTGCTGCTCAAGTGAAAATAACCTTCAGTACCAATCAAGATAATGGCTACATTAAAGTTTCCAGAATGATGGTTAAGTCAAGTGTACACTGCAGACGGTTCTTGAAAAGAGAAGGCAGGTGGAGAATGTTTGTGAGCCAGGTGTCACTGTAGCATGTATGTGAAGAAAAGTGTAGGAAGGAAAAATAATAGAAATGCAACTATGGAATGACAGGTAGCTGAAGAAACTTTGATTGTCACAAATGTGGGGGAAATGTGGTAAAAATTAGAACTGCATCCCACAGGTTCTTAAATATTTGCAGTAAAGACATGCAACTTTGTATATCTCGTTATTTTTTTTATAAGTAGACAGCTGCCCATCAATACGATATAAGGAGGAAAGAGAGAGGAAGGGTCCATGGGTTACTGAAAGAGGCCCATTGTTGTGTTGCCTTGTGATGGCAATGACTTGGAATGGCATGCAAGGAATCAGTGGCGTCACTGGGGTGGGTTGCACCCTGGGGCCAAGTGCGTGGGTTGCACCCTGGGGCCAAGTCGGTTGCACCCTGGGGCCAAGTGTGCCGGACTCGGAGGGAAGAGCAGCAGTCCTCGTGCGCTGCCCAGAGGTGCTAAATCCCTCGCGTTCGAACAAAGGAAGCCTCCGCCTGGAGAAGCCGAAAGATTTGGGGACGGTAACCGTCCCGAAACTTGAGGAGAGGCGCTGCTCGTCCTGCAAACTACTTCTTCCATCAGTCCGTCCCTCCCAAGGCGCTGGCGGCGGCGCGGGCTTGTGCAAGACCAGTTGCTAGCCGAGAGCGGCGGCTGGGGGAGCTCAGCGCACCTGGCGAGAACCAGCGAGAAAGAAGCCCGCTTCGGGTCCTCGTCGCCTGCTGCCCCCTCCTCCCCCGCCGCCAGCAGCAGCGCCTGCGGTGCGGAGTCTTCAGCACTGGCGCTCATGCGCACTGCCGGCAATGCTCCTGCGCTACCCCTCACCCGCTCCTCCTCTTGCTGCTGCGAGCGCGGCCGATGCCGCCTGTTTTCCTCCTGCGTGAGGGACTCCCTCGCTCTCTGCCTGCCTGCCCCCTTCCCTTCCCTCCTGCGCCCCGCGCGTCTAAAGCCTCCTTTCCCTCGCTGGTTGGCTCGCAACGTCCTCCCTTCCCTGGTTTGCCTGCTCGCCCTCTGATGCCTGCCTGCGGAGAGCTGCGCTTTCCTCTTCCCTCCCGGCCTTCTCTCGCTTCGCCACTGCCTTGAAAGAGCCTCCCCGCGTCTCCCGCCAATAAAGACTGTGATTGCTTGCCGCCTGCTGCCTTCAAAGAGCCCTAGGGGGCCAATGAGAATGCTCTAGGGGGGGGGGCAATGGCCCCCTTGGCCCTGCCCTAGTGACGCCTCTGCAAGGAATTCAGGTTTATGGATTCCTTTCTCATCTCCAGTATGGTCCCTGGCAGGAAGAGCCTTTTTCCTTCCTCTGGCATGGTATGACAGACCCCTGTATCTCAAACTCAGACAGATTTTTCCCACCAAAACTTAGTTCTCCACTATGACTGAGTTGCCCTACAGTAGCATGTATATCTTTCACATTAAAATAGACTTAAACTGTCCCGCCCCATTGTTTAGATGTTTATTTACTCAGCGCAGGAACTTGAGGGAAAATATAGAGCTGTCTTGTCTTATATTTAAACCCCTAGTGAAATAGCACTTGAGGCAGTTTAACTTCCATAAAAACAATACAAATTTATTAAACAGGTAGGGAACATATGGAGGAGTCAAGGCTTAGGGATTACTGAGGTAAAACATTTTAATATATACAGATTTGAATTTTTGGACCATTCAAGAGAGTGTATTAGTTTAGTTTCAAGGGTTTATTAAAAAAGTGCTTTTCTTTAAGAGGTCTTAGTATAGTTCAGCTCTAGTACAGTTTTTGATAATGTTTCTTCTGGAGAACGGTGCTTGTTTATAGTTCTTAGATTTCTGCCCTTAGAAATTTGGTTTCTCCCTTCAGATGTTATAGCTTCCTTGTGACTCCTGAGGTTGCCAAAAGCATAATTTCTTCTACTCCAGACCCAGGTTTCCTCAGAACAACCTCTATTCACTGGCAGGAATTATTCTTCTTTTCCCTAAGAAGCAATAACAGCCCTTTCCAGGGCTTTTTTTGTAGTAGGAACTCATTTGCATACTAGGCCACACACTCCTGATGTAGCCAATCCTCCAAGAGCTAGTGTAAGCTCCAGGAGGATTGGCTACATCAGGGGAATATGGCCTAATATGCAAAGGAGTTCCTGCTACGAAAAAAGCCCTGACCCTTCCTATTAGGCTTGATTGGGACTTTCCACTTAACTGCCAGGTCTACCCTTGCCAAATCTATTTCCAGTGATATCGTCCAAGTAAAGCAGATATGTAGCTTTCTAGACTGAGAATTTGAATTCTCCCTCAGAGTAGTTAAAATATAGTAAAGACCAGAAGTGGAATTCTAGCAGGAGCTCCTTGATGTAGCTGATCCTTCAAGAGCTTACAAGGCTCTTTTTTGTAAGCTCCAGGAGGATTGGCTACATCAGGGGGTGTGGCCTAATATGCAAAGGAGCTCCTAGAATTCCATCCCTGGTAAAAATAAAGGAGTCTCTCTTCTTATTTCTGTTGAAGAACATTTCTGACTATCTCGTGTCATAAAACATTGACTCCAAATGTCTCCTCCCTCAGGAATGAACTCTGGCTACTGAACCAGAAGAGAGACCAACTGCAAAAGACTCTTCTCCCTCCAGAACAGCTGTTTTTATTTCTCTAGCAGCTGATGCTGGCCAATCAGAGAGAATGTAGAGCAACCTTGATCTCTACTCAAGGAAAGATTAACTCTTGAACACTCTGAATTTCAGAGACAAGCAGAATTTTAAAAAGCCTGTTTACCTAGTGCAATCCATCATATAGGGCATGAAATGGCCTGTCACTTCACACCCTGCTTCCCTCTGGCCAGGAAATCAAGCCGTGAAAGAAGAATAAGACTTGTACATTTCTTTTGTTATTAGTTACAATAATTAGAAATTTAGTTTTATAATTAATTGAGATGAAAATGAAACAAATTCCCCATCTAAACAGCCTATTAAGAAAGTCATTTGGGGGCTGTTCTTTTTTAGCTTGTTCTCCTTCTTTTGTTATTGTAGTCTTGACTATACTGGTTTCACTTTGACAAGGCAGCCATTGTTTTCCTAAAAAGGGCATAAACTGTTTCCTTAAGAAGAGAGAGAAGTCCTGGACATTCTAGATTAACTATAAGATAGAATAGGTTTGTGTACATATGTGAAGTTTTATAGTCCTGAAGGCTACGGGGTAGGGCTTTACCTTCTGTTCTCCTCTCAATGCCTGTTCTGTTGCATCATTTTTTTTTCTAGTAATCTATGCTCCTCTGCTTGCTTGCTACTTTCCAAACATTATCATGTGTCCAAGCAAATCTCTCTCAAGGCCTTCTTGCTGCTATCTGTCTGCCCACCCAGCTGTCTTGCCCTCCTTGTGCACCAAATTCCCTTTCCTTGTCAGCCTGCCTTTTTCTTGTGTGGCTGTACTTCAGGTTAAGTTGTTGCAATGCCAAATGCCCTCACAACACTCTGCTGTCTGTGTTAACTGTTTGGAATCTTTCCTACCAATTCTCCCATAAAGTTTAATGTATGTGTGTTTCATTGCCTGATAAGGGAGGTCTCTATTCTATCTGTCTGAAATTTGGCAGTGTGAATGTTCTAGGGAAGTGCTACAATCTCTCTGAGGTCTGTCCAGTTTGGATAGAACACCATGAAGGTACATACTGAAGTAGGGGGAGGGTTCTTCAATTAAAACCTATGGGAAATAATAATGGAGTTAAATTATGAAAATGAAACAATAAAAACTAACTAGTAATGAAATGAAGCTGTACAAAAAAAGCCCAATAACAAAAAATTCACTTTTGGAATTGATAACAGAAATGAAACAAATAAATAGAACATGTTCAAGTCTAAATGAGACACATAAAGTTTCACTGATTATAGAGATTGTTCTTTGTGGATGGCTTGCGTACCAAAGGTGGGAAGGCTCAATTTATGAGTAGGCTTGGCCATGTCAGTGCCTCCAAAGCACAGCAGTCATCACCACCCTTTTGTCACAAAGGTCTTGTGCTCAGGCCCGGAGCGTGGGGTTCTGCTGCTTGAGGCAGAACCACAATGTGTGCCCACTCCCAGTTCACTTTTTGCATGCGTGCTTTGCATGAGCGCAGCCTGATGACGCCATCCAGAGGTGATGTCATCACACCGGCACTCAACGCATCCTCTCTGCAGTGCTTGCTTAGTTCGGCAGGTGCTGTGGATGAGAAGCGCTGTTTTTTCTTGTCTTTAAGGGGCCGGGGATACTTCCCTGACCCCTTAAAGCCAGTAAAAAACCCCAGCAATTGCCCTCTGCAGTGCTTGCTGAGTTCAGCAAGCATTGCAGATGAGAAGCGCTGTTTTTTCTTGGCTTTAGTTTCCCTGACCCCTTAAAGCCAGGAAAAAAAAGAGTCAGCACTTCCCCTCCGCAGCACTTTCCGAGTTCAACAAGTGCTGTGGATGGGAAGCAAGGCTCAGGATAGTGCGAGTGGGAAGGGGGCGCCCACCTCCTGCCCCTGCTAGGAGCTAGCGCCCTAGGCATTTGCCTAGTTGCCTACTTCCACGCGCCAGGCCTGCTTGTGCTTCTTAGAATACTGGAAGAAACAGTAATGACCCAGGAATGGAAGCTGGGTTGAAAATAAGAAGAAACACAAACTGTAAGTTGTTCATCTCAATAGATATCACATTAAAACGTGAGAAATCAAAAGAGGTGGTATTTGTGACAGAAGAGAGGTAGAAGATACGCAGATGCAGAATGATCTCATGCAAAGATCTACTGCTGGTAAAGTGGATGAAAGAAACACATTCTAGATTACACAACAATAGAACGGGCAATATTTCAATATTCTTTAGAATAAAGCTTTGGAGACAGTGTAGGATCCTTAAAATCTAACACATTTAGCAGGTACATAAAAATCTATGGTAGTGGCTAGTGAACCCTTGGCAAATCATTTGCAAAGCCCTTGGTGTTGCACAGACATACATCCAAACAAGATTTCTGGGGCCAAATTCACTGTAGTGTGACACCACTTCAAACTGTGGAAGGGAGGGGCTCAGATTGCTAAATGTTACTGCATTTAAACAAACAAACAAACAAAAAACGAAAACATGCTGTTCCACATAGAAAATTAGTTCAGATTTATTTATTTAGATCCTGCCTTTCTGGAGCACTGCTCAAGGTAAAACTAAAAAAGAAAAAAAGAAAAGAGAGTAAAGTAAATGGACTTGTAAAGGGTAGGAGGACGCAGTTAGATACTCCTTGCTTTTACAGCTGTTCCTGATGGGCTGGCGTTCTCTTCTCCCCTTAATCACCTCACAACACTAGGTGGTGATTTCCACACCTCACCAGCTGCTGCTGCTTAGAATAATATTTTAATGATATTTTGCTGCTGTCATTTGCAGGTTCTTCTCCAGTACTGAAATACAGCATTCAGGGTCTTTAAAAATGGGATGACAGG